>NC_091757.1:45656633-47131633 GCF_043380555.1 Nothobranchius furzeri
AGGAAAACAAAGACAAGTGATGTTTTTTCCTGGAATCTGTGTGCAAAACATCTGTCATTAACAGATTTTCATTCAAATCTCAGACGTGTAAGCAATGACTACTTTCTAAGTCTGATTAATTTTAAGAGTCAGCTCAATTTAAGATTGCCGCTGCAACTCTTTGACCCTATGATTACTATGCAAAAGACTCTAGTTCATTGCAGTTTTATATAGCCTGGCAAGCCAGACTAAATAAATGTATTATTTAGTCTGGCCACGCTCCATTGACGGCTCTCGGTTGTGGGGCGGGTTCTACCGTAGTATTTCAAATTATCTCCGCATGCCACTGGACAATGAATGTGACATACTCTTGTTTCACTCTGTTGCATCATCCCTCCCACCAGGCATGTAGAGTGCCCTGATTGGCCCACAAAGCGGATAAAGCTCTGTGATTTGTTCACTAAGAAGATGGAGCACTATGATTGGCCCACCATTATGGACCAATCACAGCTCTTTATGTGTTTGAAACCCCTCTAGAGAGCTGTGATTGGCTAGCCAGAGTCCTGGTAGGAGCTGCGGAGGTTCCAATGGAGCGTTCCTAGACCAAACTTTGCAAAACAAGAATTTGGTCTAGTTCACTAGGCTAGGTTTTATAGACATTGAGATCAAATTTGATATAGTAGGAGGTGAGAGTCATTCAGAACACATTTTGTGTGAAAATATTTTCATGCTTTTCTGATTTTGCATGAAATGATGTATAAAATAAGGTGGTGGTGATTTAAAACTCTGGTACAGAAAGAGTTGGGTGACATCATGCATTCCTGCGAGAAATGCTAAACCTCTAAGAAAAACTGCAAATAAGAAAATGTGCTCTTGTGGTAAAAATAATGAAACGTTCCTCCTGTTTTGTCTTTCAGAAATGGCGGAGCACCACAACATCAAACAGACGTTAACCTTGGCCAGAGATTTAGTCTGCAAAGTGCAAATGCTTATAGAGAACAAGTGATTGTTGCTTTTGTTTGGTCCTTTTGTTCCCTTCCATGTTAAATGTAAATGACTGTAGTAGCACACACACACACACACACCGCCACACACATACACACGCACACACTGGCGCTACACAAAGCCTTTACAGTCACAGTTTGCTGCTATGAGCCTTACTGCCTGTGTGGTATACCTGTCTGAGTGCACTTAATGTTTTAACAAGTTCTAGCTGCACATTTCAAGCCAAACATTCAAACAGAGACTATATTTATGTGGAAAATAGATTGCTATAAATTATTTTAATATCCCACTAGTTGAAAAAGTCGTGAGTTATCTTCCAAGCTCCTGTTCCCTTAACAAAGGAAGGATTGTATGATATTCTACACATAAATCCGATTCCGTATCACAGAAATGTAACCCAAGCTCAAGGTACTTCATACACTGTAAATTTAATATCAATTACCTTTGAGCTGTGATTTAATACTCAAAAGTGTTCATGAACTGCTTTGTCTGTCAAACTAGTTTGTCTCATTCTGTATGAAGTCTTGTGTCCTCAGAGAAAAATGCCTGGATTATGTTACCACTTGTAAAATTATAATCTTTGGATGTCTGGGCATAAAAACAAGCTTAATGTCATGATCTTTACAAGTTGTTTTACATTATTAAGTGAACTTCTGTAAATGACGTAAATGGTGCATTTTACTCACCTGGATTTTTGTTTTGTCTCGTATCGTCTGGTGACCGCTGGTTTAACCGGATTTTGGGCATTTGGTGGTGTTTAATCTAAGTCACCAAATGAACACTGCTTTTGTTTTCTGTTTATTCTGATTATTAAGCGTGCTCTAAAGAGAAAGTTAGAGATAAAGATTTTCAAAAAGAACTGCAGACAATCTGATGGTACGAGAAGTGGTTTTAATGTTTTGTCGTTTTTTTAAACAGACAAAAATTTGATCTGTGTTCATCAAGTGTTTCATGAATGTAGTTTAATTATGTTTATTATGAGTGTTTCTCATTGAAACTGCTGCCTGTTAGCCCGTTTTAAACTTATTGTAACATTTAAATGCCAAAGTATTTATTTATTTATTTATTTATTCATAATTATTTCATGTTTTCTTTGTAAAGCTGATATTTTTATTTTGTGCCCAGTTCTATGTGTGCATTGTTAAACAATCAAATTCTATACAAGTAGTTCACATATATACATACATACATACATAGCCTCTATATTAAATGGTATATGTTCTTATAATAAAAAATTAAAATGGAATCATTATTTTTCCAAAATATGTAGTACTGTGGATTTTTTCTATGTTTTTATTCAAAATGGAACAAAAGGAAAATGCTATACATGTAGGCAGTTTGTGGTATAGCCTATATCAGTGAACCTCAACAGGCGGGCCACATCCAGCCCACCAGACCTTTCCACCCAGCCCCCCAACCCTTTGGATCCTAACGCCCCCCAGCTGGAGGACTTTGAAGTTTAGCAGCAAAATTAATGTCTGAAATATTAATAATAGTTTACATTCTCCAAAAACAGCTAAAACTACAATCAAAACATTTGAAATGCAAACAAAGCCATTTTAAATATTAATAAATGAAGCTACAGTACTTTGACTTTATTTCAGAAGAGCATCTTGCCCTCACAGCATGTGCTACAAAAAACAACGATAATAATAATAATGATTCAAAGGATAAAACTCAATTATTCTTGTCTCCAACCTTTATGGTTGGTATCTTTAAATGTATTTTGTGGTGGAAAATTTTTCAGCAACTACTTATACTCTTTCAGTAAATTATACAATTTACTCCCAAGAAATTTTGGAAGTTGGTTTTAAAAACAAATGTTTGTTTTTTTAAAGCAATTAATAGGGCCAAAACTATTCTTTCTACTTAATAATTTGTACTCATTGTAATATGGTATGCACTGAACAAAAATATAAACAAGACACTATTGCTTTTACTCTTAATTTTCATGAGCTGAACTCGAAAGATCTGAAACCTTTTCCATATTTCTATCTTCACTTCCGGGGAGAGTAATTCTCAAACCCAAAACTTGATGGGTGCTGAAGTGTCACACTGTAATTGATCAGTCCAATGTCTGCAGAGTTCCAGAACCTTTTTATCGTCTCTCAGTCTAAACGGAATTAAATAAATTGACTTTTGCTCTGTATTCTAATTTTTCGTGTTTAAAGCGTGATGTGAGGATTAAAACAGGAAAAACTACGCCCGAACAGGGACTTGAACCCTGGACCCTCAGATTAAAAGTCTGATGCTCTACCGACTGAGCTATCCGGGCGCTCATACATGCGACACGATGTCGTTCTTATTTAACAAACACTATTGAGTTCGGATGGAAAAAGTGTGTTGACATATTTATTTCTATTTGATCAAATAAGATTACCCGTTAGATCGTATGTTCTAGGTTCTACAGTTAAAGGCGAAAGGCAAACTTGTTCGTTTAGAACGTTTGCAAAGATCCTGAAGTTAGCTTCCGATTCCAGGGGTGGCTAAAGGGCAATTCTACCAAATTTTTCTCTACTCTGACCATCTTTAATCTGATCTAGCTCTAAAACTACAACACTTACACTCTTCAATCCTATACTATATTATTCTACACTAATTGCAGATTACAAAAACATAGTTTGAGATTTGTGAAACCTTTTTCTGATTTGTGAAATGTCAAGAAAGACAGATGTAAGCATTTTTAGCAATTGGCCCAAAATCGACCAGGAACTGGTCCTGGGCAATAACTACAACACCGGCACTTTGCCAACCTGTACTAGATTATTCTACACTAATATTTGATTACATAAAACATAGTTTGAGATTTGTGAAACCTTTTTCCGAATCAACTAGTGTTGATGCTTTAAAAAAATGGCATAAATGGCTTTCTTGCAGTTTCACAACTCAGAAAAATTGTTCACAATCACAAACTATGTTTACACAATCTGCTGTTAGTCTAGAATAATCTTGCACATGTTTGAAGAGTGTATGTGTTAATAGTTTCTCAGCTAGATCAGAGAACATTTTGGTGTAATTGCCCTTTAGCCATTTCCCGATTCGTAAATATGAATCGGAACCTAACTTCAGCTTCGTGCGTTAGTACATATCACTACGCCTTGACAGTGTTATGCTACGTGCTCTTTTCAAAACAGCATCAAGAACATTGTGGAAAATATTTTAAAATATATATCATTGAAATCCAATGTGGCAAATAAAAAATTGGTATGTTTTTTCACTGAGGACGGAAGTAACAGCAGGTCGAGGAGAAGGGACACATTTGGATGTAACACCGACTCACATTGCAGAGAGCTAGCTTGGATCAAAACGATCCAGTTTCATATAATTTAGAACATAACTAGTTGGGTAGAGGTAACCAGTATGTCGGCTTTTCGTCTGACAGGTTTATGCTCGTGTCGTGGTGTGTCACTGAAAGTCATTGAGTCTTCATGTAATCTGTCAAGAAACAGGAGAGGATGTCTGCAGAGACCCCTTTTAAATGGAACCCGCTTGTTCAGCTCCCACTCACTCAACTCAAAGGTAAATTTAAATATTAGTTACGGTATCAGCAAAGAAAATTCATCAGGGAGTCGCCAGTTTGTTTACTTTAGTTTGTTTTTTGTTTTTTTCCTCAGGTGCCTAGGGTTCCCACGTGGGAGCAAATACCAGAAGAGCAACTTCCTCCGGTAAAATCCACATCCGGTCAATAATTGTAAACACCATAAAGACACATATTTATGTCTATAATCAACACAATCCAGCTCTGATAATGCATGTCCATTATTTGTTTCTGTAGCATGCAGTAGGTATGTTAAAGCTTGGAGAAGTACTATTGAGAATTCCAATTACCTCTCAGGTGCCTCTGTCCTAAATAAAATGAATAAACTTAACTCATCAAATGAAGTCACTGATTTTAAATAAGTTTAAACAGCTTCCTGTCTTCACAACCCTAACCCAAATTGCACAATAGCACTAGGCGATGGAATGTGTTAATTTTAGTTAAAGGGCTTTAATTGTAAGTTTAAAGCTTCCTTTGACTTTGTGTATGTTCTTGTAATGACTCTGTAATACATGTTTGTCTGTTTGATTCTCTGTTAATTTCACAGCCTGCTGTAGTCCCTGCTGATCTGGTGGACAAGCTGGAGCGGCTGGCCTTGGTTGATTTCCGCACCAAAGAGGGCCTGGCATGTTTGGAGAAAGCCATACGGTTCGCAGATCAGCTTCACCTTGTTGACACATCAGGGGTTGAACCAATGGATTCAGTCCTGGAGGACAGGTACAGCATGGACAGTTGTGGATAACAGCTTGGATTTATAAAAAAAAAAAATTATATTTCTTTCTCACATGTTTTGTTTTATCTGCTCAGAGCTTTATATCTGAGGAATGACACAGAAACGGAAGGTGACAGTGCAGAGGAGCTGCTCAAGCTCGCGAAAAACACAGTGGAAGAATATTTTGTTGCACCACCAGGTATAAAAATGTGATCCCTTTTGTTTATATCTATTCTTTATTAAAATAATTAACATGTAAAAGGTTCTGTTGTGCATGTGGTGATCCTGTTTTGTTTGTAGCTGAATAATTACCAACTTTTATTTTAATCACAGGAAATATTCCGCTGCCTAAGAGGGAGGAGAGGACCGCCATGCTGAAACACTCAGAGTTCTGAAGAATTTATTTTTGAAATATTTATTCATTGTTTGTTTTTGCACATGCTGCGCAGTGGCTCAGTGGTTAGAGCTGTTGCCTTGCAGCCCGTGACCCAATGTGGACAAGCGGGTTCAGAAGATGGATGGATGGATGTTTTTGCACGTTGGGGCTGTACTATTATCGTATGTGTCACATGTTTTGGCAGAGACTATAAACTGCATCTTACTGATTATATGCAATAAAAAACAATCAGCTGTAAACAATGAAGGAAAATATGTTTGATCGCACATATAATCCAGAATACTTAGTTAAAGGGACTTTACAGAGTTTTGAATTTTTATGCTCGTGATTGCCCCCTCAGGCCAAAAGCGTAACGGCAGCTTCAATAGTAGGCTCGTGCACGAGGCGTGCATGCTGTACGTGCACACTCCTTAACAAAAATAACAGCTGAGACAGTCCCTTGTGTGTGTGTGGCCCGGAGGACAGAGGACAGGAGAACGCGCAGCTAATTAATTAAATAATTTGGTTCTGTACCTTTCTCTTCAGCACAGCCGACAAAGGTTTATGATGGGTCAGTCCTCCTGCATGCTCAGGTCATTCCCTTCCCTTGCTTGAAAAATTGTTCCAAAATGAAAGTTGAACCCACATCTTTTTTATCTGTGAATTCAATGCCTTTTGGCGAGTCTCAAATAAAAATTTGGGCATCTTACTGTAAAAAAATATACCATTAATGTAAAAAAGAAACTCTAAATAAACTATGTTCACATCCAGAATCAAACTCAGGTCTTGCATGAGAGTCCGACATCTTACTAGGTGAGTTAAAGTGCCAGTGATGTCTACAGTATCTGTGACATTTATATCCTTGATGACAGCTGAAACAACGTTCAAAGAACGGCTCGGAGTGAAAATGGCTATTTTGTTGCTAATTTGCAGGAAATATCTAGAAGAAAGTTCTACAGAAAGTAGCTAAGGGTCCACAGAAATGTAGCTAACTTTGTCACTAGGTGTCAGGAACAGCGACAAAGTCGCACTGCCTCGCTCTCTGCTGCTAAAGCTACTGATAGCAAATGCTACGGGCTATGCCTGAGCGTGAACGCGCATGAAGCAGCCTGCTCGACCCGAGCAGCTCTCTTTTTCTGTGATTTTACAGAAAAACAGGCAATCACTGTAAAAATGCCAGGGCTCATTCTACAGGACCAGGGCATTGCAGGAGAATGTATGAAGAAGAAATGTATAATTTCTATACATGTTTTGGCTGTCAAACTTCCTTAAAGTCCCTTTAATCATTTGTAAATCCTTATATTCATTTTACTTGTTCTTATGTTACTTGTGTGCCTTTAAACTGAATGATCCAGAATCATTCACTTGTGGTCTGTACACCCCGAGGTTTACCCATGTCTGATTTATGAGACATGTTATGTGAAGGCCAGGTACCCATTAGATCAACTAAAAGCTGTTCAAAGGAAACAGGCCAGGTCATTACAACCTTAGCAGAGAGAGATGGGACAGGAAGCAGATGGGTCAAAATGTCTCCCATTTTGTCTGGAAGATGGAGTTAAAACAGAAAGGAATGTCAGTTACCAAGACAACAGGTGATGTCCTTCAGCTAAGTTTAGGGAGGTGCCAGGAGGGGTAGGAGAGTAAAAACTGCATTTTGCAAGAGCAGGTCGGATTCTTCTCTATACCTGGGAGGTGAGCATCTCCCCGACTGTACATCAGGTTACTAAAGAGTGTGACAAATGAAATATAGTGTGAGTTAAGTGCAACTTCAAGGCGGTGTGCTGGGTCAGAAAATTCAATGAAGCGGCGTGAGGAAAATAGTTCCAGGAGGCCAGAGACGACATCCTCTGCAGCACCACTTGGGCCGAGAGGATTTCCATCAGCTGAACTCTACGACAGCACATCATATCCTTTGTGAACAAACCAACAGTCAGGTGTGGGAGGTTTTGCATGATCAGCGGAAATAGAAATATAATAATCTACATATATTTACATCATATTTCAGTTTCATTTGAATAATAACTTGTTTAGGTTTCAGTATCCATTTTCATGAACGTTTTTTTATGTGGGATTTTCATCATTCTGGGACACGGAACCAAAAATAACTGAAATACACGTTTTTATTTTTACAAAGATTAATTTTAAATGAGTTAAGGTCACACCAGAATTCCACGTGGACGTGTTTGATTTGAGTGAGATGTCTCTGAGGGCAAAATTAAAACATGAAATTATTTCAAATAAAACAGAATATCTGTTTAGAAGCTCATCCCTGCTCTTATTATTGTTGTTATTTTTATTTTATTAAGTGGTTATAGGAGAACATCTCATGAGTCCTTTTCGGTTTTCTTTCAGAGTAAAATGTCAGCTGATGATGAATCATTACTTGGTTTGTTTTCTTCCCCACAGATCAGCTGATGAGCCCCGCCTGTTTTCAGGTAGATTAGTGACGTACCTGCCGTGAAGACTGTATGAGGTTGGGAACGTTTGGAGAATAGAAACCGAAAGTTACCGAGGCAGAGATGGAAAACGAATCTTAGAGAGAAGGCGTGGCCTGCTCTGTATATAAACAGCTGATCAGCTGAACTCTTTGGCCGCACTCAACACTCAAGGAAACTTCATTTTGATCTAAGATCATCGCAAGGTAGGACACCATCATTATTATTTAATGCTTTCACAATAAATTACCTTTTTCATATAAACACTATTCTAATTGTTGCAGACTTCCATCATGGAACTAATCATCACCATGCTGAACGGGACATCCCACTCCCTGATTGTGAGTCCTCATGACACAGTGGGCTCTTTGAAGATGTCCATCCAGTCCAAACTAGGGGAACCCGCTCAGAGACAGAGGCTGGTCTTTGATAACGGACGGAGGACACCTCTGAACGACGACTCCAGGACCCTGGGCTCCTACAACCTCCAGTCCGGCTCCCGGGTGTCGCTGCTGGTCACGCAGCCCCCCGCCACCATCCAGGTCTTCCTCAAAAACGAGAAGGGACAAGATAAAACCTTTCACATCAAACCCGAGGAGACGGTGACGGACTTCAAGAAGAAGGTCCAACAAAGCGAGGGGGTCCCAGAGAGCCAACAGAGGCTGATCCACGAGGGCCGGGAGATGACGGACGGGAAGCTGGTGGACTATAATGTCAGAGATCTGAGCACCATCTTCCTCAACCTCCGCCTGAGAGGCGGCTGAATTATGCTCAGGTTTAGCATCTACATTCCTTTTGAAATTATTGTAATAATCATTCCACTGTGCTAAGCAAAATTAGATATTTTACTGAAACTGAAACTATTTAATAAAGACTTAATAAAGAAGCAACTTTCTCATTTCATTGTGCTTTTATGCCCAGTAGGAGGCGCTCAAGAATAGTAAATTATAATTAAATCTTTATAGAATTGACTTTTCTGTGAGACTAAAGTACCAGTTAACTAAATATCAGGCCCACATTCATTATATAATTGTTTCCTGGGTTATTTTTGTAGTCACTTTGTTTCGCGGCTTCTATTATTGCAAAAACCACTGAAGATAAGTAGTGAAGAACCATAATTAAGAGTCACACACAAGTCCAGTCAAATTATATCATTCAGTTCTTGTTAGATTTTAAGTTTCATCAGAGCCTTTCTCAGTTTCACTCACCATGGACCCTGGACAGGTCACCAGGCCATTCTCATGTAAATCCAGTTTTGTAAAAAGTTTGTTTTAGTCTCTACATACAGTCCCACATCAACGTGGATTAAACCTGTTGTAAGAAGTTAATCTGAAGAGTTACTGTGTGTAAAATTCATTTAGGAAGCTGGGTATATTCCCTCAGTAGTTGGTCAAAACCCCAACAGGAAACTTCTCATGGCCTCATTTCCTCACAGATGCAAGGTAGGCATACCAGAACAGGGCTATCATGTTGGCAAACAGCACTCGAAACTGAAACACAGGGAATTAGAAACATCTCGGGTAAATGAGAGATTAATTCTGTTAGAAGGATGGGTGATGGTGAAATAAACAAACCTGAACAGGCACAAAGTTGACATTTATGAACTGGAAAGGGGTCCAGACTTTCCAGTTCATCTTCAGAGCAGACCAGTAACTTCTTTTCAGCTTCTGTTCAAAATCATCCCAACCTTTGGCCTAGGAGAGGTTTGAAATGAATACACTGCATTTATTTCACAGCTTTTGTTAAAAAATGCAATTTAATTTTACAATTACTAGAATAAAATTATGTATCGAGGCGCTTGAGTGTGACACAGTACTCGTGTTGTACTGATGTTAATCCTTAAAACTTATTTGATGATGTGAAGAAAGTTTTTCATTTCCTATAAATTATCAAGCTGTCACAAATATTGTCCGAGCAGATTTCCTGCTTTTCTCAACTAAATGTGACGCAGAAAGGAATAATTCTGGGTCAAAATTAGCAGGGATTTGTGGATTTAGTTTTAGTGAATACAAAAAGAAACTTGCAGAATTTTAGGAATGCACTGGTGATACAACATGTGGATAAAAAAGCACTTTGTACTTTGAAAATGCAGTAATAAGGTAGTACTTACATTGTTTACATTTAACTTTGCAAACCCGTTCAATGCACACAATTATGTGGTTCAGCGTCTTGCAGCATGAGTTACAAATGTATGAGGTACCAAAGTAAAGGAGACAAGTATTTGTGTTCAAATTTCTTGATTTTCATGCATCAACTCAATTTGTGTCACAGTACTTTCAGTAAACAAAATCAGATAAAGCTTAAGGGAGAAAGGTAGGTTATATGTGGATAATAACTGAGACCCACCTCCAGGATGTTCATAACAAAGTAGAAAAGGAGCAGGAAGCCAGGGGCAAAAATGAGCCGATCCAGCAGCAGTCGTTTGATGATGCAAAACCGGTCTGTGGTGGGCATCCACACCTCCATCAGCTGATAGAAGACGTGGCTTATTGGTCCTGTGATAATTAATCTGCAAATATTAAAAGGAAACACACATATAAACTCTCGATCCCCATGTTAAAAACACAAAGGAGTCCACATTTTTGTTTATCCTGGAATATCTTTGCAGATTTATGTTTTTATTCTTCATTTTTGCTCCAATGTGCCATTACAGCTAGGGCTGGGCGATATGGCCGCAAATCTATATTGCGATATAATCTGAAGCATGTGCGATTACGATATGTACTGCAATATATTTTTTCCTTTGTTTGTATATGTCAAAATGACATGCTTTTAAAAATCCTCATAGGGAAAATACATTGCAGCAGAATAAAGACGTCCAAAAAGTGTAGAATGCTCCTCCTCCTCCTCCCGCTCCATGCTTGCAGTCACTGCCATTCTGTTGTTCCAATGTCGGCGCAGGTGCACATCTTAGTGACATCATGTGTCATCGCGATATAGCCAAAAACTTATCAATCATTACCCAATTTTATATCGTTTCTACCTTATATCGTTTACATGGCCCACCCTACAGCCACCTTCTAACAGCCTTAAATCCGTTTAATTCCTCTGATATGTTGGTGTTTAGTCTCACCCATAAATGGCATATCGTACAGCTCCAGCCACATCGATGTCGTTGACCTGAGCTCCACGTTTGGCCTTTTTTCGTGCCTCCACATACTGGGACAGCAGGTTCCCTAAAGCTGAGAGGATGCCACTGAAAGCAGGAAAAAACAAACACAGGATGCATTAAACGCTAGAAATGTGCAACAAGTATGTTTTAAAGCTTCTATTACAAACTGAAGACAAAACGTTTTTTATCTTATTAGGGGAGGCTCTCCTGGCAGATGCTGATTGGCTGAAGCCAGAAAGACCTTTATGTTCTCAGAGCAAAGAAAGAAAAGGGTGCTAAAGCAAACTACTCACTCAAGACAGATAATAAACTACATAATATGAATCAAGCAGCTACTTACTAAAGTTCTGAGTCAGTAACTAATAAAACTCCTACTTTTCGGTGTTTACAGCAGAAAAACTAAAGTTTAGAAGAAGATTTGCTAACCTGGTGAAAGATTTAGTGAGTATCGGATACTTTTTAAGAAGAATCAAATACTGCTGGAGCAAAGAGAACTGAAAGGATACATCTCGAACTGGTAGACTAGACACTGGCATTGTTGTTTCTCCAACTGCACCTTCATTACCAACAACCAGGGGGGAGAGCATCGGGGAGAGTCGCGACACTTCCGCTTGACGTACGTGCGTCACACGCAAGGCCACGCCTACACGCAGGCGTGCGGGAAAGGAAACAAAGCTGAACAAACCAGCGTTGAAAACACTTGATCAGGATATTGGCTTGTTGTTCTTGTGAAGAGCCTCGTGATTTTTATCTTGAGAGGAGCCATATATATTAAAAAAATCTTTATTCTATTTAAAATGTCCTTGCTTTTATTTAGTGTTATTGATTGCAAACGTGGTACTTAAAAAACTTTATCAATTAATCCTATAAAGTCCCAGCCAGCACCAAATTAATGACAGGCTTGACCAAATTTGATTAACTTTCCTTTACTTAAACAAGTCTAGTATATATTTTTGCTCTTATTAGATATCCAAGTTTTTTTTTCAGAAGATGCAGGCCATCTTATTTAGACCCCAAAACTGAACCAATAAATTTGTATTTTAAATAAATGACCCACATTGGTATGGCACCGTCAAAGCGCTTTACACTACAGTCATTCACACACTGATGGCGATGAGCTACATTGTGACCACAGCTGCCCTGGGCCACACTGACAGAGGCGTCAGGGTTAAGTATCTTGCCCGAAGACACAACAGCAGAATTCTCTTATCCGAAGCTGGGATCGAACCTGCAACCTTCTGGTCACCGGACACCCTGCTCTTCCTCTTGAGCAACTGCTAGTATAATTAATTCAAGCAGGAACTATAACACTTGAGGAAATGAGTGTATGCTTGGAAAAAAAGTACAAATAAGTTACTAAAACTGCACAAATGTGACTTGTAATGTAATTAAAATACACATTCAGTACAAAAAAATGAATGAAAAAAATCCAAAATTACTTCAAACATTCAGATGTGTTAGCTAAATGCATTATAGAGCTTTTAATTGTTAGCCTGTGGAGTAGTGCCAGACTCAAAATGCTGACCAGGTTTCATGTTCAGTAGCACAACCCCTTTTCCAATTCTGTTTAATACCTCATACAATTTAGTTAAGTTTTCTTAAACCTTTTGAGTAATCTGTAAAACACAAATATTGAAAATTGAAGACAAAACCAAAGTAGCAGATGTTACAGATGTACAATGTGTTTTCTAATTAGAGCCATGAAAAATAATATTAACCTATTCAAATGATGGATTTTTTTAGTAGACAAAAAAAAAGTCATGAAAGAAACTTTATTGTGCAAACTAAAAAAAACAGTGAACACACGTATTTACAACACTGAACCCAGTCAACACTTCTGAAGCACAATGGCAAGTTTGAGGAAAATGAAACAGCAGAGATGACATTTTTTCTAAAACAAGAACATTTGACTGAAACAGAGACTCAGAAGCTTATCAGTGGTTTTGATCGGTAGTTATTGAACACATTCTGTAGATAACGCTAACAAATAGAACTTAAAGAGCTTTCCAGTCTATTGGAGACTTCCCAGATTTCTTTAGCAGCTCATTGGCCTTTGAGAAATGATTGCATCCAAAGAATCCCCGATGAGCAGAGAGGGGAGAGGGATGCACGGCCTGCAGGACATGGTGGCGTTTCTACAAATCAGACAAGCATCAGTATTAGTTATAAACTTCTGCTTTTGTTGAAATAGGAATAAAGTTAACGCACCCTGTTTATAGCAGCTCCTTTTTTCTGAGCATATGATCCCCACAGCATGAAGACAACACCCTCCAGGTTGGTGCTAACCCACTGCACCACAGCGTCAGTGAACGCCTCCCAACCTTTGTCTTTATGAGAGTTGGCTTGGTGCGCTCGGACCGTCAGGACGGCGTTGAGCAGCAGCACGCCTGGAGAGTAAAAAAAAGTAGGTTTTGTTGATGCCCCGCTGTTTCATCATTCAACAAACTGATTTTTACCCTGCTCGGCCCATCCAGTCAGATCTCCATGGCCCGGATGCTGAAATCCTTTGATGTCAGATGCCAGTTCTTTGTACATGTTCTCCAAACTGAAAGTAAAATTTAGCATTAAGAAAGGACAAACTTTAAAGCACTTGGGAGTCATGAAAACATGACTGAACTAAAATTAGCCTGGTGCTGATAGAACACTTGCACTGAGAACATTACATATAATACGCTTTCATGGAAAATACCACAAAAATTGCAAACCTGGGTGGAGGAGGAACGGGTCTTTTCACGCTGAAGCACAATCCATGCGCCTGGCCTGGGCCATGATAAGGATCTTGACCCAGAATCACCACTTTGACCTGAAATCAGAGACGTGTCTTCATGCCATTTGAAGGAGTGGATTATTTGATTAATCAGAACATTTGCTGCAGAATCTAGTACAAATGAATGCCTTGTAAGTTGTTCGCAGGGGGAAAAAATATAGCGGTACACCAGGGGCGGATTTAGGACTGAAGAAGATCCGGGGCTTAACGCACACGCGCGCACGCGCGCACACACACACACACACACACACACACACACACACACACACACACACACACACACACACACACACACACTAGTCTTTTCATAAAACATTCGGGGCTTGAGCTCATGTAGCCGGGCCTAACGCCACCCCTGCGGTGCACCATTACCAGGAACTGAAGTTACCCACATAACAGCTGTGCTTCAGACGGCAAGTTTTGGAGTCTCATTTCTGATATTTAGATATCTCACCCTGGATTGGATGACAGCAATGTGATTCTACCACAAACTTGCAACATGGACGTTTTATCTCCACAAATAACACATGCCTGGAGGAGTTCCTGCTGTGCGGTGAAGTTGCTAATGCTAATTGTTAGCTTAATCTAGCCAATACATCTGCTGATGATTCCCGGACATTAAAACAACAGCCTTTCACTCGCGGGTCAAGATGGGAGAGTCCATGAATGCTAATTCACTGTGTGACATAGATCTGTGAAGATTTTCAAATCTTAGAGTTTCACAATCTATTTTCTATCAGGAACTAATGCAGGAGATAGGTGTAGGAGATCATTTCCTGTTCATCTTGCATGAACACCTCAGAGTGGCCAGTTATAATCAGAAGACACAATTAAGCCAACCACACCTTTAACAAGATCTCTTTGAAACCGTTGTTGATTAGCCTACAGAGCAAAATCGTTTTGCTTCTGCTAATGTCCGTCTAGATTTCTAGGCTAGTGGTTGACGGCCTTCACAACCAAAACCTCAAATTGATTCATATTATTTCTTGCATACTCCTGTTTTAATGAAATATGCTTCTGTAGCAAAAAAACAAAAATAGATCCCTTAGTGTCTGATAGCTGTTGTTAAAAATCTGCCTTCTCTGACCTGGTTTAGTCTAGAACAAGACTTAACCTTACTGTTTTGGATCAAATAGGAAACGGAGTTTGCCACTGAACTCTGGTGCTTAACGTGCTGTCTACACGCAGCTGGCTAGATTATATGGGTGGGAGACTTTAATGAAGCTTTGTTTTAAAGAAAAGTGATAAAAAGGAGCAAGAGTTTCACATTGTATTTTTGCTCTAAAATAACACCTCTTTATTCCCAACTCATGACTGATGCATGTAGCCTCTGGTTATACTTACATCTCTGCTGCCACACGTCTGCGTCCAGGTGAACACATGTTCAACAGGAGGGAATACGGTGTGACGTTTCCTCTCCTCCGAGACAAAACTCATCAGCTGTGTAGAAAAGTGAAGTTTTTAGAAGTAATACAAACTAGTAGACCGTGCAGTTTTTATTTATTTGCCTGTTTGAAATATGGCCGAGAAAACTCAGACGACAGCTCCTTCCTCCAGCTCTCTCCGAACCCTGGCGGTGCGTTTACGGAAGCGAGTCTTTCCAGCGCCGCCCTCTTGTTGCGGGAGATCCGATCCAGCTGCTCCGCGGAGAGGGAAGCAGGGGACGTGGTGTCCGGCTCAGACTCAACCGCAGCAGGCCTCTGCTTCTTCTGAATTATTTTAATGTATTGAGTAAAACACAGAGTGGGTGAGAAGCGTAGTGGAAACTGCTTTAAAAAAGGTCGGCGGAGCGGCGCTAACGCGCTCATGTTACGCTAGCAGGAGTTTGCATCTAGTTCGACAACTCTGAAAAAACGGTGGCGACCGTGAACACAGCTTGAATGAACCACGCTGCACTTCTCGCGGGAAACTACAACAGAGGAAAAACTAAAAAGACGCTGCAAGTATCTTAAAACACAAATAATGTTATGTTTTAGTAATGTCAATCGTTCCTAGTGTCAACTGCGTTTCATCTGTTGAAAGCGTGACCCTCACCAGCTCTTTAGCATCCCCCTTGGTGTCATTTAACTCCTTAGAAACCCTCTTCTTCGAGACTGGAGAGAAAAATGAATTAATAGTCTTCTGTCCAATCATCCTATGAATAGCTTTGGCGGTGAGCGGCGGTGGAATTGCTGAATCGTTATTTATCTAAAGAAAGATTAAAACGGTGCCAGACTAGAGAAAGTCAACCATCAGTGCTGTAGACGTGAATAGCAGTCGCGCCAAAATAAAGTGACGACAGCATTTATGATAATGAGCTGAGAGGCGTTCAAGAAACGCACGTTTTTGCTAGGTTTTAAACATTTGCTGTTGTTTGGGCCTTTTCAAAATATGTTTTCTGTCTTTATTTTTGAAGCCAGTTCCAAACTGAACAAAAACTTAATTAAATGTGTCTAAATTAAAGCATTCATATGAATAAAAAAATTACAGCTAAAAAATAATGAGCACGCTGTAGATTAAGACACTCCATTTGATGCTGTTTCTCATTAAAGACGCATATTCCCCATGTGTACCGAAGACAAAATAAAAATTTAATTCCTGTTCTTGTCTTTTGATGTTTATTGCAGGCATCTTTTCATGAGCACACCAATAGCAGAGCCTACTGTTATGGAAAAGTTTCTGCTTCAGGGACAGAAAAAACATCTGTGCACTAGTGGGCCTAACGTCCAACGAAGAAGTCCTAGAAAAAAAATTAAACTTGAAGAAAAGGGCATTAAACAGGAAAATGAAGATCCTGCGTTAGAAGAGTTCTCTCATCCTATTCCTTGGCAAAAAATTGAGGCAGAGGGACTAGACTGTGATTATGCAATGCTCTTCCCAAAAGGGGAAGCAGATGACCTATTCAGCCAGCTGGAGGAGGAGGTGGTGTACTCAACAGGTATGTCAGCCCTTTTCCTGCAGTTATGACCTAATTTAGTAGTATGGTTGCATAAACGATACTTATTTTCTTTCAGGAGAAGAATCAAAGGTCCAAGTGTTTGGAAAGATGTACAATATACCCAGAAAACAAGCAGCATATGGAGACAAAGGTCTAGAGTATACTTATTCTGGGGTAACACGTCTAGCATGTTCATGGACTCCAACCTTAGAATATATCAGAGACTCGGTCACAACAGCAACAGGCCAGACATTCAACTTCGTCCTGATCAACAGGTGAAACTTTACTAAACATCAAATCCACGGGTTTCCTTTGAGATACTGATAGATGTCCATCTCTGGTTCAGGTACAAAGATGGACAGGACCACATGGGGGAGCATCGTGATGACGAGCATGAGCTTGACCCTTCTTGTCCCATCGCCTCAGTCTCGTTAGGAGCAGCTCGAGACTTTGTCTTCAGACACAGGGACGCTCGAGGAAAACACAGCAGCCGACATATTGAGCCTGTGAAGCTGGAGCTCGCTCATGGAAGTCTGCTCCTGATGAACCCACCGACCAACACCTTTTGGTACCACAGTGTTCCGGTTCGGAGGAAGGTCCTCTCCTCTCGCATCAACCTCACCTTTAGACGGATCGTACTGGACACTAGTTTAAAAACATGCCAAGACAGTCTGTAAATTAGGAGTTGGACCAGTTTTCAGAACTTTAGGGCAAAGTAAAAATGTGTTTATATGTATCAGCTGAAAGACTGAGAAAACACGGTGGAGTCAGTGAAGATGGATAAATCAGGTTTTGAAGGATAAGTGACAAGATTTACTTAAAGCTTATTTTAAGAATAAATGATTAAAAATAAGTTGTGTTCTTATTAATTTCAGGTTCACATGCATTCATGTAACAGAATAAAGAATGGTTTATTTGGTGCTTTAACATTATATTGAACTTGATTCGCTTTAAGAGAAGTGGATGTCACTAAAGTGGATTTATTTCTACAAATCTGCTGTGATTAATAACTATCAATGACTTGTTTTTGAATAATGAAGCTTGAGTCAAGCCTCCACGGTACCCCACTTCCAACAATTTTTAACAAGTTCATGTAGTGTTTGCTGAGACACAAGGCAGTACAATCTGAGGGCCCAGTCCTGATGGAGGTTTCTTCCTGTTTACTTGGGAGTTTTCCTTCCCCCTGTCTCCTTCAGTCCTCGCTCAGCAAAGGCGTTTACATAGAATGGATGTTTCGATCCAATCTTTTGGTTCCATTAAAAAGGGCAAATTTCCCTAAATGTCAATTTTATAAGAATAAGAATAAGAACAACTTTATTTATCCCGAGGGAAATTCTTGTGTCATGTACATGCTCAAAGCAGTTGGAGAGACAAAGGAACAGGTGAAATAGAAATATGATATACAATATATTCATTAAAAAAAAGATCTACATGTAGGATAGTGCAAAACAAACAATCGCATATCTCAATAGACAATCGCATATCTCAATAGTTGTGTGAATCTAATTTTATTACAATCAAATTGAATTTAGTGCCGACACCTGGCTTAAATCTGGACATGGTATGAGTTGGACATTTAAAGTGAAGCTTTGATGTGAATTGGAAAAAAAATTAAACTGAATTAGATTAATTTCTACTTTTGCATGAAAGTTATATATATTCATCCTGTAAGGCCTGCTGGTCATGTTTCTGCCTGCTCACTTACCTGGACCTCTTTATGGAAGCTCCTCTCAGCTGTCGCTCCCTCATCCTGCTCAACGGTCTCAGTGCTTTGTTCGTGTACGAGGCCATCACTGCTGTGCGGTTTGATCCTTTTATATTTTGTTCCAGGAAACGTGGATTCCTCATCGTTAAACTTTTCCAACACACTTTTGGCTTTACGTTTTCTGCTCGACATCTGCAGCGATTCACTCCCGGACGAATGTCGTACAAGGAAGAAGTTCAACACTAACAGGAAAAGAGAAGACGCTGCGTGCGCGTCGTCATCGCCGCAATATTGTGAAGGGCACTAATGTGTGTGTGTGTGTGTGTGTGGGGGGGGGGGGGGGGGGGTACACCTGTGGATCGATTCGAGTCTAATTTAATCAGACTTGTCAATAATTACAGTGGCGTGTCTAGATCTTTTAAAATGGGGTGGCCCAGGTGAGGCACAACTTTGTGCATGGGTGGCACCAATGGTTATGCTTTTTTTGTTTTACCCTCAAGCCTTTTGTAGACAATGAAAAGCCTATTTAAAGGGAAATTAGTGTGGTGGCACCTGGGGTGGCCAATCAGATTCCAAGGGTGGCATGTGCTAACCCCCGGCCACTCCCTGGACACGCCCTGAATAATTATGAACCAGATCATCCAGTTATGACTAGCATGGCCTTCACTGGTATTTAATTTCAAAATGAGATTTTTAGTTCTGGCTTGTAAAACAATAGCAGGCAGTCAGAGATCCACAAACGTCCAAACTTTTCAACCCAGGTAGCAAGCCTACAATGAAACAATGTAGAATTCACATTGCAGTGTCCACTTTAAACCATCTAGTCAATATCAGCCAAATTTTGTATTGAAACAATGCTAACATTTCAACACAACTACAGACAAGGCCTGTTAAGCATCAGTAAAATATGCCCTGTTGTATGCTGCATGTGTATACAGCTGTAAATAAGAATGTGTGTAAACATTCTTTTATTGTGAAAAGGACAAAAGCGGAAATAAGGCTGACATCATAATAAGGTATATGAAAGACATGTATGTTGAACCTTAACCTCATAGATGCACCTTACAGCAGTTTTTCTGGAGAGGTTAGAGGAGAGGAAAATAGTTCAATAAAAACAAGAAAACAAGTGTTGAAAAGTAACGTAGGTAGATTTATCTCCACTACGCGTTTTTACCTGTATAAAATAATAAGTTATACACATGTAATATTTATACATTTGACACAATTCAGATCACCTTCAAAACTCAGTCACACACCCAGGGCCGTTTCAAGGCATTTTGGGGGCCAAGGCAAAACAGACCCTATCGTCTAATCTCACAGCTGAAACAAGCATCCTTAATAATCTGTGAACAGGAAGCTTACCGATGCTGCAGTAAAACTAACGGTATAATTATTTCTTATTAATAAAACGTTAACTAAAGCAGAAAAATGAGATTTTGCATTAAATATGCAAAAATATTTACATATGAATTGTTTTAGAGCCCTTTTATTGGCAGAATCTGATATTAATTTAGTTCTTACAAAAAATGGGTCCCAACATGGTTTGTGTAGTGTTGCCATAGTGTGACGTCATAGGCACAGATCCCCTGTCCTCTTGTTTGGAAATGGAAATATGGTCACCCTATTAAACAAACTGTCCACCCGGGCTTTTGCACTGCACAGAGACGCTTCGCTGCCTATGACTGAACGTCAGTTGAGAGTCAGACTCATGCAGACTGACCAATGAAGAGAGGGCCTCAAGTTAAGACCCTCTCCTCATTGGTCAGTCCACACAACGTGGGTTAAAGGTTACCCTGAGCGGGTTACATGATGTCACGCATTTAAGTATTGAGTATATTTACTGCATATTATAGTAAAATATTCTGTATGTGACCATATTATAGTGATCCTTGGGTCGTGATGATGGGGCCCTTGAATATTGTTGCCCAGGGTACAACAAAGTGTTAATCTGGCCCTGACTACAGATCAATGCATTTTCACTTATATTTCAATTGAGAGAAACAATCTTAATATCACTGCTGTCTCTGTCGGGATTCATCAGTTTTGCAACATTCATTCAACATCTAGTTTGCATCAAGATTTCAGTGTCAACCATCTGATGATTCAGATGGAAAATGTAAGCTTGCTAGCCTATCAACCTTCTTGTTGTCGTGTTGAATCTTGCCTGGATCTGTTCTGTCCCCATGCTCCACCCGTCGCAACACAGCTTCATGCATGTTCTGCTCTTTGGAACAGATACAGTCTGATTTTCCATGTACATCAAGTTTTTTTCCATCAGTTTTCATCTGCTTATCTGGAATTGGGTCGCAGGGGCAGCAACCTAAGCAGAGGCCCAGACTTCCCTCTCCCCAGCAACTTGGAATCCCAAGGTGTTCCCTGGCCAACCAAAAAACATAGTCCCTCCAGCTTGTCCTGGGTCTTCCTTTAGGTCTTCTCCCACTTTTATTTAATGAAAAGCGCAAATGAATTTTTTCTTATCAGAAAACACATTCAGACTGCACAGATATGTATGCGCTCACATGAAAACACATCAGTGCAAACGCCAGGCTGGATGTTTTAGATTTTCCTGGTTTGGTAGGAAACAACAGTAATCTACTGCTGTGCGTTAAAACCATTCAATATAAATTACCCAGATTAAAAAGGACTAAAAATCCAGGCTGCTGTGCATGATCATTTCCAAAAAGGTCCCAGTGTAGATGGTCACATTAGTGGTTTCAGGTTTTAAAAATCTCAAGCATTAAAGAGAACTAGGTACTTTATTTTCAATCATGCAGCTCTGCAAATGATGACACTGTACAGATGATTTCATAACAGTCTAAAAAGGTGTAAATTTAAACATCTCAAGGATATTTTATAATCTGTAATGGGAATGAATTCAACAGAGCTGAAGTAAAAAAAATAAAACTAAAATGCCTGATGTTTCACATTTTGTAACAACTTCTCAGTATCACAAAATATCAGCAGCTTTGGAACAATTGACAGGACCCCCTAAGAGTATATTTGCTTTATGATTACAGCCCAGAATAATAATCCCACATCTTCATCAAAAATTTAATTATGAGGTGTAAATATGAAGACTGTACCCCAAGTTTGTTTCCTTGGTGTAAACGATATTATTCCTGTTTATCTCAGAATGTAGAGTAGAAATGTTACAAAAATGGGTTAAAATACATCTGAAAAACTAGCTTACCTGACCCAAAACATGAGAAAAATCCTGCAGATCCATCATCTTTAGAATTAGGAGCATCCTGTTATGATCAGAGCAGCATAGCGTTCACAATACGCAGTGTGATGCTGCGTCACATCAAGACAAAATTATTTTCGACCTAATAGCTTTCCCCTCAAGGCTCAATGACTCGTTTGAGTTTGGACCGAGGCTCGGCCTCCCAACTCTTTCATAGAAGAGCATGTACGCGTTAGAGGACAGCACCTCCTGCAGGCTGGCTTTCCGTACCGAATTGTCCGACACCCAAAGCCACTGTGAGCTGAAGGCTGAGGGGCTGCGGCGGTACGTGACGAAATGTCCCGAGTGCATGTCCCCATGGTGCACCAGCACAGCCATGAGCTGGAACAAGTACTCTGTCGAACTAGAGGGAAAGACACTGGGATAGACAGAAAATACGTGTTTATGAACGCTGATTTTCATAATGAGTGAATTAAATAGTTGATCATTTTACCTGTAGTCGAATGAGAGGCCAAGCTGTGGGTTTAAACCAGAAGAATGAAGAAATACAGACGAACAGCTGTCATTAGAGAAAGGTTTGTTGTTGTTGTGATGTTCTGTATCTGCAAAACAACAGATTAGTGGTAAGATCACAACAAATAAACAAAAACGATCAAAGCATACTGGTAGAACATTCAGAAAAACAAACCCTTTCCATTGGCTTTTGGCCTTTCTGTGTTATCATTTAAACTCCCAGGCGTTTCAGCTATGGAAGAACACTTATTCAGCCGATTCTTTGGTGAGGAGCTGTTGTGTTTGTAGCGATCCATCAACAGAAACTCTGTAAACTGCACGTGCTCCTGTTGTTTGATGGGGGTTCCTTCACTGGACCAGGTCAGTCGTTGCAGATGGATGCAGAGGCACTGAGGGAGCTAACAGACGCAAAAAGAACCAGTGTTACAATTACGCGTCCATGTTGGATGCTGTTATATCTAGTTCACTGTGACAAAAAGAAAAACACCTTTCCAAGTTTCAGCTGTTTGACAAACGTCGTCCTCTGGTTTTCCAAAACTTGCCCATTTAGAGTTGTGCTTTGTTGAAGCTGAGAAAAAAAAAAGAGTGGTACTTTTGTTACCCGTAAGTCTCCGAGGGAATGATTAAGGTGTTTTAGAAAGAGCAGAACCTTTGTACAGTTTTCACACTCCACTTCTTTGATAGTTTCTGATGAAATAAAATGCTGCAGGCACTGGTCTAAAGAGATGGGCCGACCCTGAGGACAAACAGGAAATAAATCAATAGATTTTTTTTTAATTCTTTTACTGAAGTGCGATGTTAAACTGTCACACAGCGTTGTAGCAGCAAGCTTTCCTGACTCACCCACTGAGGAAGAGGGATGGACAAGGAAAGACTCTCAAACGAGTCATATCGCAGCGGACTCTAAAAAACATGCACGATTCACTTCTAGAACTAAGCGTAACAAAATGATGTGGAACTTTTTAAAGGAAAGCAAACTCACTTGTATCTCGCAGTGCTTGCAGGACATGTTACTTGTTAAGCGACCGTGAAAAGGATGGTGAAACTTCCAAGGATCTGGTATTGGATGAAGAGGAGCTGCAAAAAAAAAAAAAAAAAAAAGATGAAATGTATTTCCTCCTGGTTTTTTTACATTTAGAGTCTAAAGTTTGTTCTTTTTCTTCCTACCTCGACTTCTGCAGGCCATAGTTTTGTCTTCGTGATTGGGAAGGTTCTAGTAATAAGATAAACACAAATTAAGATGGAGCACATTTTGGAAACATAAGTAAATTAAGATGCAGTTTGAAATAGTCTCAGGTGTGTGGGAAGACGAGGAGCAACCAACAGAAATGTGTGCACAGTTTTCAGTTTCTGTGCAGGTTCTAACTTGCCTCGAGCGACTGCACATCAAATAAATGAGTGACTTTGGGTTGACGATTCCGCTCCTCCTCCAGAGAAGATGTGAGAACATGAAAAAGTTCATGTGCATCCTTAAAAGAGGAGAGAGAAAATATATATATTTGATTATAATAAAACACAGGAGCATTCCTTTTTTCCTCCGAACACGACTGGGACAAAAAAATGCATTATGGATTATGTGGAATAACCTGCTCTTCAAATGAATTGATGTGCCAGTGGTACAATCTGAGAACATCCAGGAGGCATCCAGCATCAAGAACGTCTTCTTCTCCAGGTTCATCAGTGGACAGAGCTTTCAGGGAAAGTAGAGGGAAATAACAGGAATATGAGCCCAGCATGCTATTTACAGTCCACCGACTTAGATGATAAATCAGATTTAGTCACCTTTGAGAAGCTGCAGCAGTGTGGTAGACAGCTGGTTGCCTTTGCATGATTGGATCGTGGGCATGCCTGAAAACTTCTCTAACCATTTGATGAAGGACGGACAGGCAGCCAAGCCCTGGAGCAGAGCGTTCAAGAAGCAGGTGTTGCCCAGATTTAACAGACCTGGGACCATACCTGTGGAGAAACAATTACCTTCATAACCTTTGTCACACATGGAATCTGTACAAGTGTTAATTCAGGCACATGTTATCAGTCCGGAAAAATAACAATGCCAACGGGAGAGCTGTCTAAAGACCAGTTCATGTTATGAATACATTTATGAAGAAAATCAAAACAAAATAAATAAACTGAAAGATTGAAAATGACATGACAGCTAATTTCACCCCTCAACAACATGTATACGCCAGATCCATACCTCTTTTCCTTTTCTTCCTTACTGTAATTGGGCCCCACATGACATAAACTCCAGCAGCAATCGCAGCCGCTATCCCTCCGATGACGCTCCAGTTTTTTATCATCTTGTTTCTGGTAAAACAGAGAAAATGTTAATATGGAGGTAAAGTTGTGGGAAATGTTAAATAGAGTTGAATTACAGTGTAGGAGGCACAACTAACTGAGTTTAATTAAGCAAAACTTGTTCAGGGGTGGTGGTGAATTTTGTGATAATTTAGAAAAAAATAACTAAAAAGAAACTTAATAACTAACACAAACAAACTTTTACAGATAATGTGCCTGTATTTAAACTTCGTGATTGTGCTTCATGCTACAACTAATGTCTTTCAGAGTGTGTGTAACCCCAGTAGACTAACTGACCCACTAATCTATAAGAAACCGAGCCACGGCGCGACTTGATCACATGAAACCTAGTTTCTAACAACACACTCTGGTTTTTCATAGTTTGTTGGAAGATTTGAGGAGTTAAGTGTGATGTTATCTAGTCCCAACTAGTAAGTAAACACGACCTAGCAACACAAAGAAGCTGAGCTACTAGCAAACTAGCTTTAGCTTTTAGGCTAATTTACCAACAACAACGAGGTCAGGCTGCCCTGTGAAGAACGTGTCAGCTTCAGAAATGTAAAACATCCAAGCTCCTGTCTCGCAATATACAATAAACATGTCTTTAAAGTAACCGTTAACGTTGCTTTGTAGGCACAGAGGCATTAAAGGTGTGCGCTGTTTCTCTCGGTGCTCCGTGCGGGGTACAAATGTGTAGAAGCTACCGCTATCCTTGCGCACTAAACACATACTAAACACTTGCTGTCTGCCACATTGAGAGATTTACCTGATTACGGGTCCTGTGCCAAGAAACTCCCCAACAAGCTTATCAGAGCTGTCTGGTCTGCAAGACAACATCCTGCTAGCGCACTGGAACACTCGACTTGGGGAGCGTGTTTCCACACGGACCAGCGGAAAAGCATACCCAAGAAGACGTCGCTTGTCATTTATTTTTATTTAAACTGTAAAGCAAAAATAAATTTATTTTGAACTTTTTTTTTCACAGATTCGGTTTTTATTTTGAAACCCTTATTTTATACGTCACAGTTAATTCCAATTTGCATGGCACAAATATTAAAATATAGGCCTTGGCTAGATGAAACATAGGCTATACACATATTTTAAATACTTCGTTTAGGTACATAAAAGTATAAAATAAAACTAATTAACTGCATTGTACTTATGCAAGGACTTAAAGAAAACAGCGAGTGATTACAGAGTTTTGGTGATGAAGGTTTTGTCATTTGTATAAATACACATTTTAAACCCTTATGTGATAACTGGAACTTAATTAGCTTTCTTTTAAACTGTAAACAGTTGTAAAACCTTGTGCTCTGTGCAGGTTGACCAGCAGTGACTGTTGACAAGTCAGATCTCTGTGAACCGGTCCCCCCCCCCCCCCCCCCCCCCCCATTCCTCCTTGCCACTTTGCGTAACGCGCACGGCGGCCTCTGATTGGCTGCCGGCGGACTCCCGGACCAAGTCGCTCTCCTCGGTGCTGAAATCGCTGCTCGTCGTGACAATGTAACCGGCGATGAGGTCAGACGGAACACCGGCCAAGAAAACACCAAAATGGATGATGACCTGTTTCAGCTGAGGCAACTTCCGTGAGTAGACCTCAGTTTGCACATCGGTGACGTTTTGTTTTCAGTCATAAAACGCGTTTGTCGGATGCGTCGCCCTCTGACTGATCCGTGTTTGTTTCATTAGCTCACCGGACCACAAACGAGCAGCAAAGCAGCAGAAATTCATCTGGATAGGATATGCTAGACATGTTGGATTAAATATTAGAAAATGTTCCGTTTCTTCTGGCGGTGCAGTTTGTTTACATCCACAGCCTCTTCATATGTGATGAGAAACGTGCAGGTTCGCAGTGATTTTACCTTGTTTTGGTGTTTAGTGTCATGACTCAGAACATTATATGATGGATGTAAACCTTGGTGCACATAAATTAACAATTTAAACTTGAAAAACGATACATACAAGATACTGTATGTAGGGTCAGGGTTGGACAAACACCCACTTACATGTGCACTAACGCTGAACGCAAACGTGTGTCTTCTGTTGGAGTTATTTCAGTGGAGTAATTCCTGAAGAAAACTAAAAGAATAATTATTTTAAAATCCTTACATCTTAGCTGTAGCACTGATAATTCACATGGGGAAGAAGGCTATGTTGGGAAATTACTGTAATTAAGGATCCGCCAGCACACTCTATTCTCTTTGTAACTGTAACCATCAATTATCTGCATGTGGAACAAGATTATAGGTTACTTACCATCTGCATGTAAATATCTGGTCATTATGACCTAAGCTAGAGAGCTGTAAAATCTCCTGACATGGTTCTCACATTAAACTAGGATGCCACAAATTTTCACTGTTACAGCCAAAATGAAAGCATCAAGGCAACTTTTGAATGTTATGTGTGCTCAGATTTCACCTGACACTCGCTTCAAAACAGAAAATTCATTCTTCCTGCAACTTATTGCAAGCAGAACAAATGAACTTTTAGTTGTTTTCTATTTGTTTGCTTGTTTTCACAGCGTTGTCCGCTTCCGTCGCACAGGCGAGAGCACTCGCTCTGAGGAAGATGTTGAAAACCAAGAACAGGAAGTCAGGACAGCAGGGAGTGCTGATCTGGAGTCTGTGGCTCTTGCAGAAGGAGCGCCGGTGCCTCGAGAGTTTGCTAATCCAACTGACGGTGTGGCATAGAAGATTAGACACAACTCTAATAATATTTAATACAAGTAGATTACAGTGCTTCTTCTGTACGTTTAGACACGTTCATGGTAGAAGATGCTGTGGAGGCCATCGGCTTTGGGACCTTTCAATGGAAACTGTCCATCCTCACTGGTCTGTCTTGGGTGAGAACTGGTCAAGTACCAGATAAAATCACTACAACAGTTTTTTCTTTCTTTGCACACATTTTACTTTGGTATTTCTCTGTTCTCTGTTTGGTTAGATGGCTGATGCCATGGAGATGATGATCCTCAGTATCTTAGCTCCACAGCTTCACTGTGAATGGAGACTTCCAAGCCTTGAGGTGGCACTGCTCACATCGGTACTGGTTCTAAAAAGTCTTCAGAATTTGTCTGTTCTGGCACCCCCCCCCCCCCCCCCCCAAAAAAAAAAGCGCCTTACAACACAATCAGTCATTCACCCATTCACACACAGGGGATTGCTCCTAGAGATAGTTTGATGTGGATGAGAGCTTAGGGTTGACATCAGCTAAAACTGAAACTATCCTTGATGCAGGCGGTGTTCATTGGGATGATGATCAGCTCTTCTCTTTGGGGAAACATATCAGACAGATATGGCAGAAAGACGGTGAGTTTTGGTGAAAATCTGAATGACTGATTGGTCAATACTCCAACTTCTGAGCTTGAGCATATCACAAGATTTTCTGAGCCTAATGTAAAGCATGAACTGACATCTTTGCTTTGGTCACACACTAACAGGGTTTGACCATGAGTGTGTTTTGGACCATTTTCTATGGCCTCATGAGTGCGTTTGCTCCTATTTATGGGTGGATCTTGGTCCTCCGCGCGCTGGTGGGCTTTGGCATTGGAGGGGCACCGCAGTCGTGAGTTCTTGTCATTCATCACTTCCTAAAACAACAATAAAGAACTGAGCTGAGGATTAAACTGAAGTGTCCTTTTCTATAAGGGTGACCCTGTATGCTGAATTCCTTCCCATGAGATCCAGAGCCACATGCATCTTACTGATTGAGGTAGGAGTTTCCTTACACTACTGAATTTTCCCATTTAATATAATTTTGACCAAAAATACCCATCAACACTTTAAAAACCTGTGTTTTCTGATGTTTCAGATCTTTTGGGCTCTTGGCACTGTTTTTGAAGTCCTCTTGGCCATCCTGGTGATGCCCACTCTGGGCTGGCGCTGGCTGCTGGGCCTATCCACCATTCCTCTTTTCATATTTGCTATTCTATGTTATGTGAGTACATTTGTCCTGAGTGGTTGTGCAGCAGCACAGCTTTGTGACATGACATGCTTACATCTGGGCTTGTGTGTGGTAACAGTGGCTACCAGAGAGTGCTCGATACGATGTGCTGACTGGGAACCAGGAAAAGGCTCTGGCCACACTGAAACGCATCGCCACGGAGAATGGCGCCCCCATGCCTCTGGGAAAACTAATTGCTGCCAGACAGGTATGTTTTTTTGCCAGATACTGTACATGCATACACTGTAACTTAAGCACTGTTTTTAAAAGGCGTGTTGTTTTAAAATAGGAAGATCGTGGGAAGATTCAAGATTTATTTTCGTCGCACTTCCGCTGCACCACAGTACTGCTGTGGTTTATTTGGTAAACGAGTCATCCTCCTAAGTCTCCATCTTTTACGTCATGCTCATTTCAGTTAGTATTTTCTTCAAATTATCCTTCCTAATCTGTCTTTGCATGATTTCAATTTGGATCTCTGTCAGTGCAGGTTTGCTAACGCCTTCTCCTACTACGGGCTGGTGCTGCTCACCACAGAGCTGTTTCAGGAGGGAGGCGCGTGTGGAAGTGAGTCAGGCCGAGGAGAACAGTTATATTTCTGCAGGATGCATCACAAAAACATGACAGAACAACTGCTGTTTGCTTTTTAATATTTCCATCTAGCGTCCAAAGGTGACAAGAAGGAGCTCCGATGCAGCTTGGAGTGCAAATACCTGAATTCTGATGACTACAAAGACCTGCTGTGGACCACCTTATCTGAATTCCCAGGTAAATATCACTAAATTCAGTTTGATTTCACGTTCTCACTTACTTTTCAGTCAGAATGGGATGTTTAATGGCTTTTTCCAGCAGTTATTGTTTTATTTAGCATGAAATGAAGTAATTAATATTCTGATAAAATAATAACTGTCTTGCTGATTAAATAATTATCCACTAGATGCTGTTCAGCTCAACTTTTTCTCAGCTTGCTCCATTGTTGATATGAATAACAATGTTTTAACATTATTCTGGTGCATCATCTTTTATTTATGAGGTGATACATTTACTCTGCGTATGATGACATGTTCTGTTGATGTCCTGCAGGACTGCTGGTGACGCTGTGGGCTATCGATCGCCTGGGAAGGAGGAAGACCATGGCATTGTGTTTCCTAATCTTCTCTCTGTGCATCATTCCACTGTATGGCTGTGTTGGGAGGTAGAATCAGATTTGATTAGGCTTACTTGCAATTCACGAATTGTTTATCCTCCTCCATGGGCGCCCACTCACAACCGTTTATTCCTTGCAGAGCTTCCATGACTGTGTTAATTTTCATCGCCAGAGCATTCATCGCAGGAGGCTTTCAGGCTGCTTATGTTTACACTCCAGAGGTAACGGACATGCAGCGGCTTTAGCTTGTGTTGTGGAAAATGCAAAACAGCTCAAATCAGCTGCAGACAGAGCAGAAAATGGCTGGTGCTCCTGTATCTTCTGCAGGTTTATCCCACAGCGACCAGAGCTTTAGGTCTGGGAACGAGCAGTGGAATGGCCAGAGTCGGTGCACTCATCACTCCTTTTGTTGCACAGGTGAATCATCTTTGCGTAAACATGTTAGCAAAAAAATAAAAATGTTGATATAAAATTATACTATTGTAATAATATGGATAATGCTGTCGTCATTCTGAAGGTGATGTTGGAGTCCTCGGTCTACCTGGCCCTCTCAGTGTACTGCTGCTGCTGCCTCTTCGCAGCTGTCGCCTCCTGTGCTCTGCCCATTGAGACCACGGGCCGAGGCCTGCAGGAATCCAATCGTGAGTGGGGACAGGAGATGATTGGACACAAATCAGAGGGAGTCCCACACTCCAGCTCTGGCTCTCAGGGCTGAGAGCACGGTGGAAGACACACAACCAAAAAAGGACAGCAAAGGAAACGAAACAAAATCATGGAGGAAATCCAGTCAGCTCTCTGCCCTTCTTCTGTATTTCCTGTGTTTGGACACCAGAGCGGCATCAGAGAGCCTGGCAGCACAGTCCTTTCACATGTCACTGTAGTCTGTTTCCACCATTGCTGTCATGTTTAACTCCACACAGGGTGATTTAGAATGGCCAGATGACCCACACGAGTGTGAGAGCAAATGGTGATCAAAGTTTCCTGGGGGTGGGGGGGTGGGGGGTTCAAGTTCAAACCTTTTTTTTAAACAGGCTTAAAACAACTTAATCAGTTTGTAGGATCCACACTGAGAAAACAACTAGTTTTAGAATATTGATAACAAGATTGTCAGATGCACAGATTTAAACGCACTTTGTTACAAAAAAGTGTTTCGCAGAAGAAAAAGACAACTTCTCACAGCAGCTTTATGATGCATGTTATCATGCTACAGTCAGGCTGAGGGTTTATTTTTATCATTTTGGTAAGAAAGTTGGGTGAAAACATGAAGAGTACGGGTTTGAATTTTGAATCCATAAGTGAGCACATCAGCTAAAGCCTTCACCAGAGGATAAAACATGATGACAGTCTTATAGGTCTTTGAGCTGCCATGTTAACAGTATAGTACAAGAGGGACTTTTATTCTGAAAATCACCCTCCAAGACTGTCAGTTATGATGATTTGTGCTTTTTTACCATTTAGTCAGGTGATGGGATTGAGAACTCAGGTTTAATGATGGAACAAGACGCTTCTTACTGACCTTCCATAAAGTTTAGTCTGCCCTGATTGGATAATCTAAGCTGCATGACTGATCTTAAGTCATAATTTTTCCATTGGATCTGTTAAAACCTAAAAAAAATAAGCTAATAAAATCACAAATTTGTAACTAACCTCATGAGGATTTTAAGGCAGTTTTTTAATTAAAGGAGTGGTGGACTTGTGTAATCAATACATTTGTAGTGTTACCAAGTAGAAATGAATGCCTTGTAAGTTGTTTCGGGGGGGGGGGGGGGGGGGGGGGTCATATACTGGTGCACCATTTCACGGACCTTGCCTACATCACAGCTGAGCTTCAGACTGCTAGATTTTGCAGTCCTATTTCTTGTTATTTGGGCATCTCGCCGCAGAAACGATAAGAGTAACACCATTCTACCACTGACTTGCAACGTGATGTTTTATCTCCACAAACAAAGAGACATTCTCTGCTGTTTCCTGAACATTAAAACAGCCTATCCTGTTGTTAGTCATGGGTGAGTCTATGAATGTTAAGTGACAGTGTGACGTAAATCCGTATTTTCAAATCCTAGAGTTTCATTGTCTATTTTCTATCAGACGCTAATGCAGGAGATGGATGTAGGCTATTTTCATTTTCAGTCTCAAAAACTCAGAGTGACTGATTATAATCAGAAAAAAACATCTAGAAAATGTTTTTTCAATCAACCACACCTTTAAAAATAAAGTAATAATAAACTGAACATAACTAGATAAGAAAAAATGTTCCTGCTTCTGAGAGAGGCTTCAGCACTCCCCCAGACTCTGCCCTGACCTCCACCTGGATGTGACGCTGTCTCTATAAATAATGTGTAAGTACTCGGTTCAGAAGATGTCTTTGCTCTTGGTTGCAACAAAGGTGGACGCGGAGACAGATTACCAAGCACTGGTCCGTCTGCAGGCCCGTGGAGCTGCGATAAGCATCTGCGTGCACAGATCCTTGTCAATGCACTGGATGGAAATGTGTATGATAAAGCAGTAAATAACCTTTCAAAAACACAAAGTGGATTCACGTTTTTATTACAAAATTTAAAGTAATTATTTTATCGTTTGGAAAAATAAATGCTTTTAGTACTATTGATGTAGTTTTTATTCTAACTAAATGTGGCTCCATTTAAGCAGTTTCATTCAATTTTATATTACTGTAGTGTTATTACCACTCATTTGTCAATTTACTGTGTTTATATTTCCATTAGAAGTGCTTGTGCCTAAGAGTGAACTATTCACAGCTACTGAACACTAAACTACAGCTGAGCTTTAGGACAATTTCCTTTCTGCTCCAAGATCTGACCGAAGAGCCTCGCTGCCTCCTGGGCGCAGCCTCGATGGATGGTAAGTCCAAATCCTCCATGACCGTAGTTGTGTATCACCTGGATGAGGGATACTGTGGGTTAGAACTGCTAAATAACAAGATGTTTGTCTAAGTAAAGCTGTTTAATCGTTTAACCTCTATTGTAGATGCACCGGACCGTATGGTCTCCCGCTCCAGCCTGACTTTACTGCGAGCTGGTCTGAGACCTGCCCAGTCCTCGACTATTCTGGCATGCTGAGGAGGGGAAAAACAAGACACATGCAGTAGCAAGTCACTTAGGTATAATTAGGAGAAAGCTCTCTCCTATGATGATACTTCACCACATATCTAAAATAAACGGTTAAATAATTAAAGATGCATTATGTATGAAGAATGACATCCTATGGTCAGATTTGGGTAATGCAGCCCATTTTCAAAACGCACGAGTAACTTTCTCACTACTGTCCAGTGAGTTTCATGGCGGTTGCCAGTTACGGATCAGGGGCCTCATTTATCAAACATTGCGTAGAATCCTTACTAAAACCTTACTTAAGCTCAGCAAAAAAAAAAAAAGTACTTACGCGAAGTAGGTTTGTGATCTAACAAACATGGGAGTACACACAGCTGCACGCAATCTCAGCTTCATCAATCGGAGACTAACGAGAATGTTTCTCAGCTGCATTTTAGTCACATCCCGCCCTCACCACGCCCACTTACTGCCATAAATAGTCAATGCAAAGTTCCTTGTGGATCTCATGCATATACATAAGCCGGCTGTTGCAGCGTTGCGCCAATGACAATGGCGACCGTAGATCAAGGCAGATCAAGGAAGCGCAATTTCACAGAAGCAGAAATTGAGGTACCTGTGGGTGAGGTGGAGAAATGAAAGGAAGTGCTTTTGCAAAAAAAAATAAGAGAAAATCCACAGAGTGGTACAGCGTTGCTGAAGCCGTCAACGTTGTGAATTCTTCAGAGAGATCTGTGGTGGATATTAAAAAAAAAAGGTCCAATTGACATTCGATTGCCAGGTGAAAGTCACGCACGCTGATGCACTAACCAGTCAGCCAAACAGAGATCTCCCCTGTACAACTGGCCAGGGCGCATGATCAATCGGGTCACAGTGACACCGTCACAGACGCATGACATTCTGTCTCAATCTGCCCCTGCTGATATTCTGCATTCCATATTCCACACTTCAGTGTGTGTGTGTGTGTGTGTGTGTGTGTGTGTGTGTGTGCACGCACGTGTGTGAGTGTGCGAGCATGTGTGTGTGTGTACGCGCGCATGTGTGTGTGTGCGTGTGGGAGGGCCTTGTTCTGTGTGAAAACAAAGCAGTACAAGTGATAATGCTGCAGGATTTCATAATTTTATCCTTCTCAGCAGCAGCACTGCAGGTGCTCTCCATGTCCAAAATGTGCGTAAGCCAGGTCCTTAGTCAACTTAAAGTTGCGCACATTTTTCCACTAAGTTTTCTTCCATAAATCCCAAAGTTTGCGTGGAAAGTTGCTTACAGTTTTCCGACCCTGTTTTGTGTGTAAGCAAGCTTGATAAATGAGGCCCCTGCACCAGAAGATTCTAGGTGATAATTACGGAGTCAATCGCAGTAAGTTGATAAGTAAATCAACACATTTCTTGGTAACCCAGACTTCACACTGGAGACATCAGCAATGCAGAATGTCGTGGCTGCAAAAAGAATCCATTATAGTCTATGGGTTGAACCAAACCAGTCGCGATGTGTACATTTTCAGGCTCACCCCAGAAGCAGCACACTGTGGCACACTGCTAAAGGTAGGATTAGGTTCTATTTTTGCTGCGAGCCACAGTTAACAGGGCTAGATGGTAAATCACACACGGTGTCAGTGTAAAACATCTAGTAATGTTTAAAAGACTTTTGCAGAGATGCGATTTCATATTTATGTAGATTACGTCAATACATGTGACCTAACGGCTTATTTATTCCCATCATTTTTTGAGGAGTGCAACAATGTGTTTTTCATTGCTTTAATCCTGGCAGTGGAGAGGAACAACATTATATACAACATCAAACAATGATATCAAACATGATTTCTTCTTCTTTTTGGTTTAACGACGGATGGCATTAAACAAACCATGACCGTTGAAGACCGTTGGGGATTTTGGGATTGTATGGCTCCGTGCTTTTCCCTCCAGGCTTTTCAGGACCTTGGACAGGTCCTCAGTCAGGCTGGCCTCCGCCTCGGCCCGCCTCCTCTGTACCAGCTGCAACCAATGCCTCAATGAAGACCACTAGTTTAAAAGGACTCATGTTTCAGTCTTCGGGGAGAGACTCACAGACTAAACCTCTGTCTTTCTCTCCTCGGTTAGATTTGTGTGATATTCGAGTAGCTTTGACTAGAATGTGAATAATAATTAGTAACCGTTTGTTCGTGTAGAGATCCCGTTTGGTTCTGCCCCAGTGAGGCCTTTTCGTTTTCGTTTTCAGCTTTGTAGCTTGCTTTTCGTTTATACCCATTTGAATATTGATAGCCGTCGAGATTTGGTTTTTAGTTAGTTCCGGCTCTTTGTTTTTCTTTTTAGATCTATATTTATTCTCGTGTTTTCTTCCCTGGGACTGTTTGTCCCAGGTGTTTTGAGTTATCTCCGTCGTGTGTTTTGCTTAGTTACATTAAATTTGAACTTTTCCAGTCTAGGACTGTGTATTTTGGTTTGAGTTTTGTAAAAATAAATCACGTATTTACACTCACCCCTCCTTTCTCCGCATCAGTTTTTATGTTACCCCTTACCACAACGCCTAACACTCAGGGTTTGTAACAGGGATCTTGCGAGTCTGGCGATGAGGATGGTGGAGAAGCCGCTCGGCAATTGAGACTCTCCTGATGCAGATTGCTGCGTAGCGAAGCATGCGAGTAAACCGTTCTGCTACCGTTGCGCATCGCTGATGTCTCCAGTGTGAAGTTATAGTAATATCGAGTTGTTGGTAATTGGAAAAGTAGCTTAAGATAGTTTTAGACCTGATTATTTGTTGCTAATTCACCGGTAACATTGTTAGCTCAATGTTAGCTTTTAGCTTCTTTACCTGACATTGGAGTAAAACAAAAAGATGCTGTGGCTTCTAAGGGGTACAAGAACTAACTTCTGGGTCGCTCCTGTTTACTGACTTAGGATCTTTACAAAATGCAGCTGCGTTTGCCGGCGCAGACTGCAGGCTCACAGATTGTTAACAAAGACCCTCTTTGGCCATTTTGAAAAGAAAATCTGACAACCCCTCTGCCGGGGAACCTTCCTTCCAACTTAGACTATTTTGTGATTATTTCACAGTAACATTCTTACGCTCATTATTAATAATTAATTGTAGCAGAGGCAGGATGTCTTTTCTCAGCTCTTTTTCACCTTGAGACTCGGCTCCAGCTGACAAGCGTATTCCCAGATATGTTTATGATCGGTGGAGTTGTTCTGTTCGCTCCAGTTCCCGACCTGGAAACATCCTCCAACTGTCACAAGACGACTCCTGCAGACACAGAAATGATGACAACTGCTCTTTCACTTTCTGCTTCTAAACCAAATATATGTGGTCAGAAAAACGAATTAAGCACGTGAATTGTATAGTTTTTAATCAACGTTGTGTTACGGGAACTACCCTGGAATGATATATGGAGTGTTGTAGGTTCCAGCTTTATTGCTGTGGGTGATAATCCAGTGTTTCAGCCATGGAGCGTCCACCTTAAACACAAAGAAAAGTTAAAGAGCTTTGATGCATTCTGTATAAACTTAAAGCTTCTCGCACTCACCTTTATGATTTGGCCACGGCCCGGTTTAAGATCCGGGTCCGGCTGGAGCTCTCCTGATCTGACCCCGGTGCAGTTTACGATCACGTCTGCCCCCGAATCAGACAGCTAAAACCAGCCAGGGGCAGTTAGAGACAAAACTGTTACGAGATAACATTCTGAATAAAAACATGATGAGATGTTTGAATGGAAGCAGCTCTTTTCATCTGTAGTGATGAAAAACACCCACTGACCTCTTTAAAGGACTTGATCGTCTTGTGATGAAATTTGACACCTCTTTCTTTCAACCTACAACAAAGTTTGAACATTATAAAAACAAAAAAATATTTTACTCACAATAAAAAACAGAAAATGGAAGATTTTTCATGATAAAAATCACAAGATGCTCATGTGCACAAAACATTTTTTATTAATGATAAAAAAGTAAATAATAAAATCAAATTACACAAGATCAAATTGAAATTTAAAAGAAAAAAAGGTCATGTGTATAGTTAATTATCAGATGGCAACCCAATAATGCACGCAGCATTTTATATGTAAGTCTGTGGATAAAGTAAAACAGCCGTTTTTGTTTTTATCAGAGTAGAAAAAAGGAGCACAAATCGACCCAAACAGCTTTTATATCAAATGCACCAAACTAAATGACCTCGTATCATTAAATGTTGAATAATGCAACCGCAGAAAAACGGGAGAGTTCACTCACCAGTCCATCAGCCACGGTAGGTAGGATTTACCTTCCACCATGAGGGCTGTGTTAAACCAGCCATACCTGGACAAAAGTAGCGTGTCAGTCAACATTGGACATGAAGGAGACCAACTCGTCCATTTTTGTGTCCCATTTTCAGTAATTGGTGCTTATTTAATCTATTACCAAACAGGGAAAAATATAAACACAGCAGCTGCTACAATTTATTTAGACCAAAAATGTTCATTTAAATTGTTTTACTAGCTTTTTTGAGTGTTCAAGTTTGTAATGATAAATAAATGTTTATGTAAGTTAAGCAATTGTGGCTTTGTTTGTGCAAATCTAAATACTGATAATGATGGCACACATATTCGTGCATGAGTTCACTGCACCACTCAGATTAACCCTGGTCTTATATAAAACAGCAGCGGTTCTAGTTTAACGGGTCTCGCAGGGAGAACTCACTTGTATCCAGGAAACATCTGCAGCTCCCTGTCAGTGAGCTCTCTGAAGCCCAGAACGATGTCCTTAAATGAAGGCTCCTGCAGTCAGTAACAAATTATTTACACTCAGACCACAGCAGGAGAAACACACAGCTGAGTTAGCATTAAGGATCTCCATTGGTGCAAACCTAACCCTGACTGAGGCCTCTTGATTGGTGTTTATTAACCATCCCTTGTGTTGCTGAACAACGATTTACTGGAGTTCACCTGAAAACCGTTGGACTTTATTATCTATGGTGAACTGATAAACTTATGTAATGATCTATTTGGCTGTTACACTTTCTCGCTGCAGGGGTTATTTGTTCTTGTAAAAAGTTATGGACAGCTCTTATGTTTCCTATTTATAGACACATTTCCAAAGATCAAAGCAGCACTAACCGGAGTAGGCTCCTCACAGAGGTTGTAGCCCGACTGAAGAAAGATTCCCATTTTTATAGAATCCGGAGAGCTGAGCCATTTCAGCAAGTAGTCAAAGGTCATCTTATTCCACATGCTAAAGGTGATGACACACATGGGGGTTAATATGGAGTCAGTAGAGAGGAACCTAAGGTTGCAGGAGCAGAGGCTGCACTCACGTCTCCTGGATGTTGCCCTTATCGTGGAGGTAGGGCTGCCAGAAGCCAGCGGCTCCATCGCTGGTGGTCAGGGGAGTGAAGCGGTCTGCGTACACCTCAATGGTCAGAGGACTGACTGTGGAGTGGAACTGCTGGTAGATGCTCTGAGCTGTTGACAGGCCAATGACTCCAGCTCCGATCACTGCCACCCGCATCTCTGCACTAAAACACAACTGTTACCCACCTGTGTGCACAGGTACACTCCGAACAGGTGGTGAGGAGATTTAAGTCTGGAAAAGCTGCCATTCTATTAGATTATTTCTATCTGATTATAATGCTGATTATTTTAGACAGTTGTGAATGAAATTAGAGATGAACTGACATGATTTAAGAAATGAATCCCCATGATAATAATTTGAAAGTTAGTCATGGATACCCTGCATAATGGATTGTGCAACATGCAAGATAAATATGGATTTTTGGTTTCAAGAATAAACAGAATTATAGAAAGTTACTAAAACTTGCGACAGAGCTGCAAGAGCTACAGAGTGTCAAGATCATTTACTGAAATACATAAAGCAGACGTGTCGGAAAAGTTTAGCCTTACCTCAGATCAGCTTCAGGCCACCACAGGAATTCTCACTGGGGATCACATGGGAGGGCGGAGCCTGCTGCTGCGTTCACGTCTCCTCGGTCTAAAACACAATCAGAATGAGGAGACAAAAACCAAAACCTAACATGTCACAGGGACACAAATGCTAGCTGTTGCACGAAAGGGTTAAAACATGCATTTATTTGTCATTTTTAAGGTGGTATGAGTTAATATGGTTGAAGGTTTCAACTGTTTCCGCCTCTGTCAGCAGGGCAGAGTGGCTACCATTGCAGCTCATCATCATCAGTGTGTGAAGGTGTGTGTGAATCGGTGTGAATGAATGAATGAAACGCTGTAGTGTAACGCGCTTTAGATTCCTCTGATTCAGAAAGGCGCTATACATGTGGGTCATTTATCATTAAAATGATAGATTACATTAAACAGCAGCCAAAAAGTGATACAGATGATGATGGTGAAGCCTTGGTAATTGCTTGTAGACATAAGCGTTGCTGCAATAAGGTCAACTATAGCAATTAAAGTGGAATAACCAGAGTTACAGCTGTACCAAGGAGTCTTCATATATGTTGTTTTAGTACAGCTGTGGTTCACACATCATAGTTCAAGGTGATCTTGGAGCATGATAAACAAGCAGAAGGCAGGAAGATTACAAATTACAATTGACCAAACCAAATCAAGAGTACTGACAAAGCAATGGATCCATCCAACTTATGAGAACAAAGCTGAGAGAGCAAGAAGCTAAGATGAATATTAACAGAGAGTTTGAAGAGAACTAGGAGCATGTTCCCAAAGGAATGTGCTCTGTAAAATAAAAAGATGGAAAACAACCAATATTAAATGGAAACAGGATCAAGACAAAAAGTACTCTGACAGAACAGTGGTAGATAAGTAGCATTAAAATCAAGATCAAGTTTAGAAGAAACAATTCCATGTTACCAGTTGTACTAATAAAAAATTCAATTGTCTTAAGGTTATTGCAGTTTTTTCATGTAAGTATTTCATTTTCCTTATTTTGTCAATGATTTACTGTGTTTGTGTAAGGGTATGTAAATAAATAATAATTTTAAATTTAATAATTTTAAAATATGGCATCGTTATACCTAAATTTATAGGTAAATGAACCTGAATAAACTAGTGAACGTTTTAATTTGTGCTGTCGTCAGGGTGTGATGGGGCTGTGAACGCATCACTTCCTGCGCATGCGCGCGCTCGCACACACACACACACACACACACACACACACACACACACACACGAGAGAGAGAGAGAGAGAGAGAGAGAGTCCATCCTGCAGAATAGTAACACGGCTTCTCTCTCTCTCCTGCCCTCAGTTGTATGTGTGTGTCGTTAGCCCGGCAGCTAGCTGCAGCTCTCCAGGCCCCAGTGGCCGGTGTTTGGTCCGTTCCTGCCCAGCTACCAGCCATGGCGTTGGTGACAATACAGCGGTCCCCGACCCCGAGTGCCGCGTCCACCGCCAGCACTACGACCACGACCGCGGGGGAGGTCAGTGTGTCCCCGTTGTTTGAGTGATGCACAGTCTATGGTGATGCTCTAGCGTGATGCTCTAGCGTGATGGTCTCGCGCTGAGGATGAGGAGGATGCTGCCGGTGGAAGGCCTGCTGATTGAAGCTAAATTAGCGCCGTTAGTTAACGTGTTATGCTAGGCCGTTAGCTAGTGCTCCTCGTAGCTTTCTTAATTACTACCAGATAACAATGTTTACTTTTTTACATGGAAACATATTCAACTAATAAACGTAATAGTAACATTTGTAGTATAATGCGCTAATGTTAGCTTACTGGTATCAGAATCTTATGGCTGATGAGAAATGAAGCTAACGTTCATTTCTGCTGTTTTTATGAAACTTGCCAACAATTAAAAACATTTTCTTTACATCTGTTCATCAAAAACATTAACAATATGTTGTTTATAGGGGTAGCGTGGCAAAAGTAAATAGCTGTTGTCAGATGTCTTGATCTCCTCGTAGCCTTAACCATCTGTAAAATCTCCACGAGACAGCTAATTAGTACACAATGCAATTTATAAACAAAGTATAGTGTACATTTCTAGTCTGTTGTTTAGAGCCAAGCTTAGATTTCATCACTGACAAACAATCATTAGGATGGAAAATAAGACTTTAATTGCTCATATAATCTACATCAACCAAAAGGCAAAAATTAGGCATCTTTTTTTATCACTAAGCTTAATAAATGGTTATAAAAATGAACATTAATTAATGTGTTTCACTCTTAAGTTTCCTCGACAATTTTAAACAAATGTGCTCGTTGCCAGATGGGGGCGCTATAGCTACATTTCTAGCAGCTGCAGACAGATGAGCTCACCTTGTCCTGTTTTTTCCAGACAAATTAGGACAAATGACTGGATTTCATTTTTAAAAACCGACTTTGCGTTTACTATTAAACAGGGACGCAGTTGGAAGTGTGTTGGATGCAATAAAGGCAAAATTGCTTGATTTTCACATGATCTCTTAAAGATCACAAATATCCCAATTGACTATAAACAACTTCCTTTTTTTGTAAAGGAATTTTTATTGTTTAATTGACCATTTTGTTCCTGAAGTATTTTATTTGTGTTTGACGGAAAAAGCGGCGTGAAATCTACTGCAGCTATGATGTAATCTTGTCCTGGGGGGTGGGAGGGCTGGAGGAGTGGTGTAGTGGAAGGGAAAAAGAGCTTAGATAAACAGTCATGCTGGGCATAAGGGGATGAGCCAGGTAAAATGTAGGATTATTTACCCAGAATGCCTTATTTCTCTTAGTTATACTTTGTTCTCTGAGGATTTATTTTCTCCATCAGTGCCCAAAATATCTTTTCCTATATTAATTTTATTCTGCGGAGTTATTATCAGCAGTGATGCACTAGTGGATCCTTACAAATAGACAATAATGGCTTAAAAACATCATATGAAAGGTGTGATTTACTCTAGGTGTGCAGGAAGTTTTTTATGCATTGTTTACAGATGCAAATAAAACAACCTTGTATAGATATTTTTTATAAAACAAATTTAAAGATACCACATTTTATATATGAACAATTATGTAGATAATCTAAAGACAAGATTAAAGTGCATCTTTTAAGAAAATCTATTTAATTCGGCTCAGCTGCATTTTTCATACCTATGCAGGAGCTTGTTCGCAGCATCACTCTTGACAGCAGTCAGAATGAAACACAAGCTAATCTTGAGTTAAGCGTACATATTTCTGTCAATACTTATGTCAGACTGTACTGCTGTTGTCCTGGCAATCTCCATGTGACAAAAAGAAAATGAGCTCATTTGTTCTTTAACAGCTCGTCTCATTCAGGGTGAAGAGGTGCAAACATGTCAGGCTAGATGTAGCTGTTCCAACACGACCGTGCAGCATTGCCAGAGCGAACCTAATTGGTCATAAAAGGTTACACAACATTCAGCTTTTGCTCCTAACCCTCAGAAGGAATTATGCCACTTATTTTTGTTGAATGTTAAAAATATCTTATAGTTAGTTTTTCTGTCTATCAGATATGTGAGATTCAGTTTTAATGCTTATTAGTAGTGCAATCATCAGTTTTTAAAACTATGTTACTTATTTCATGTTATCTGCTTTGCAGGATTTTGGGAGTGAAGATGAACGGAGAATAAATCAGAGGTACGTTTCAATCTGCATTTGCCCGTTCGCTGCATGGTGCAAAGCAACACTCATATAAACAAGTTCGACCAACCGCCTGCATCTGTTTTGACTCATGTCTTGAAATCTTGAGCAGCGGCAGCCAAGCTGGCATCAACAAATGAGAACAAGCGTTACAAAACACCTGCCCGTCCGTCTCGCCAACACAGTTATTTGTTTTTAATTGCTGCTCTAAAAAATCCGTGCAACAAATGCCCAGGAGCCTCTCCAGTATGATGATGACACGTTTATTTAACAGCATTTTATGAACTTGTTTTCAGACGTGTGTGTGTCATCATTCAGCTTCTCTGCAGGTTTTCTGTTTGGCTTTTCAACCCCTTCATGATACAAACTGGCAAAAACTCATGGTTTTGGCAGCGGAATGTTTTCACATTTATGACTCGATTATTCCTTCGAAATGTGAACATTTGGGTGATTTTTGTCTTGTTCAGGGTTCCTTGTTTTACTGCAGACTAAAGTTTTGGCCCTGTCTCATAAATCACAATATAGTAGTTTCCTTCCATAAATGACAGCTTGTTTTGCTGCAGTGAAAAGGCCTGTAGAAATAAATATTTAGGCTCGTTAGACATCAAAATAAATGAGATTAAAAATACTTTTTTACATTTTAAAAGCTATAAAACAAGTGACAGCAGTAATACAATTATAACAGTTATTATGATCCACTTTATCAGACTTTCCTGTTTTGTAATTAAGAGTAAAACTAGTCTCCAAGTCATGAATACTGTCAAGTTATAAATCGCTTCCTCAAATGTATACATCTGTTTTTTTCTGGGAAGACAAATTAGAAATCAGGCATTACTTTTAAAAGGGACAAATTATGCTAACCTCACCTTTTGCTATTTTTTGTGCTGCCCTGTGGGTCTCAACTGTCTCTATAAACACTCTAACCGTAATAAAATTCTTCCATCCGTTTATTTATTTTTTATTTTTTTACATGATTTGGTTTTAGGAATTATGTGCCTAAAACAATTCATTTAAACAAAGTTACTGTTTGTGATGTCACAAATGATTACATTAAAATGGAACCACCTGTCTCGTGCAAAGGAGAGCATGGAGGAGGAGCAGCGGATCTCGAGCTCCTCCCAGACATTGGAGCTTTTCAGCCTATAGCAACCTGAGTGGGGGTGGCTGGGCTTGGCCAGCTCCAGCTTGTTTTCTTAAAGTGACAGAGCCCTGAAATGGCTCATTCTGGAACGTACTAAAAATGTCAAGAATAAAATTGCTGAAATCGCTTTCTGTGAGGGGGATTTAGTGCAAAAATCTTCATAAACATGTTTTTTTATGAACAATATAAATATTATAACTGAAGAAAAAAGTATTAGAGGAACATTCAGATTTTTCTAATCCTTTAGAATAGAATAGAATAGAATAGAATAGAATAGACTTTATTACCAGTAATCCCACAGTGGGGAAATTTGATTGTTACAGCAGCATGAACACTGAAGAGAATAATTTGAAGAAAAACGAATAATTAAGAGTTATGTGAAATACACATAGGCAGTAGTCTAGAATTGTAACCTTCAACCATTAAAAGCCACGAATAAAAAAGGAAAAAACTTAGCTTCCGACACTATGCAGCACTTTGTTTTGCCTCAATGTCAAGAATAAATCTAGCTGTTTTTTTTTTACTTATAAGTTGGTTCAATGCTAATATTTAGCATTTAAACTAGCCTCCAGACCTTTCTCAGCACTTGATTAGCTGTTATTTGTTCAGTCTGTTTGTTATACCGAGAAAAATGCAGATGTATTAAGTGAAGGCATGTGCTTCAGGTATTTAACAAACCTTTTATGCAGAATCAAATAAAACTAATAATGCTGCAGAGTACAGGGATAAAAAATAAACACAGGAGTGAAACTTCACTGAGGTGAAAGGAGAAACCCTAACTCCAGAAGTCCAGGCAACAAACCAAATAAGAGTATTAAGCACAAAAACAACACAAGTAGTAGCTGCAAAACCATACAAATGCAGTTTTTCAATTGAAAAAAATGACAAAAAACTCTTCTTTCATGATCATTTTGAGCAGGAGCTGCAGATGCTCAGAGTAGATGTCAAGATAGAGGCATTTCAATCAGACCTAATCACTAAATTTGTCCCAGAACATGTGTATCTTTCCATGATGTAAATGTGTGTTTATATATATATATATATATATATATATATATATATATGGAAATCATGCATTCCACAAAAGGACAGATTTGCTACTCAGCTGCAGCAAAACAACCCAGATTTCATTTCAGATCAGAAACGAAACCGTGCCAACTCTGAACCAACTTGTCAAGATGTTAGAGCGATAACGGTTCACGCTGCTATCCGTCAGTCACTCCGACAAAGACCTCTGCTCTTTATTCATTTAAAGTGAGTGTGTGCCAAACTTCACAGTAACTGATCGGGTTCGCTTTTTCAGTAATACAACTGCCAATGCAAATGCCCCCCAAGCGTCGTATGATCTATGCACGATGCAAGTTCTGACTTGCTTCAGGATTTCTTACATTTTTTCAAGAGCCTGTAAGTCACATTATGCAACAAGGCTGGCAGTAAATGTATGTTTATAGCATAGGCGTATGCAGCTGTGTTTTATTTGGCAGCTGCGTTAATCAGGGTGCTCTGATCAGGTGCACCAGGTAAGAGGTCGCATCTATTGATGGATGGATGAAAATGTGCCAAGCAGGAATATTGGACTTGCTGTTCCTGGCTGACCTTTATGATGATGAACAGCAAAGATAGGACAACGTAAACAAGTGTTAACAGTTGGAAACCGTTCGTGGTTTTAGAAACGGTAACATGAAATGTTTCAATCATTTTCAGACACAGTGATGTCATTTCTTCCTGTCTCAGCCTCTCCGGTGTGTCTTTTATACCTGGGAAGATTTCTTCTTCTTCTGCCCCTCCCTTTCTTTACCCATTTCAGTGGTGTCAGTGATAAAAAATCCAGTGTTATGCAACAGAAAAACCTCGAAGAAGTTTTTTTTCTTTCCCCCGCTTTGTGCTGGCGTCTGGAAAACACTCCCAAGACCAAGAGTAAAGCAGCCTGTGTGTAGCCTCTTTATGGGGTAACTCTCACATACCTGCTCATGCAGTGACTCAGGCTTAGGAGACATCTGGTCCTGCTTTACTCCAGCTCTAGCTGGATGTTTACAGAACTACAAATCAAACTTCAGCACCCTGATAAGCCGTCATCTGTACAAAATGTAATACCTAATGGGCTGTCAGCGAGGATATGCCGGTCTCCATCTGCAAACGACCATCAGATATTGTCTTATTACTGGGATTATTTTTTTATTTGGGAAATTCACATCACACCTGCAGCTGTTACACTCAGTTTGGTAATTCTCCATCCTAAGGAATATCCCTTTGTGCTGTGGACGTGCAGGAATGTCTTCTAACCTGCCATAATCTGATCATCTCAGACATTTTGTTTGACGGTGGTGCATGAGTGAGTGACGGCTAGCACTGGCCACTTGGAGCAAAGAGACAGGATTATCCCATCCTTATAAGCCTGGGTATAATGAGATTGGGACTTTTTGGGATGATGCCAGTTCCCCTCGCTGCCTGTTGTCTTGAGATCTTCTGGAGGCTCTACATCGGGGACTCCTGTTTGCTCAAAGCTGTATTTTTCCAGAGAAAAAAGGAGGTTTTGTCTTTCTTGTTCCTCGCCTTTTGCTGATTCTGAACTGCAATCTAAAGGAGTTTGTGCTTCAGGTAGACATCCACCACCCGAGGTTTGATCAGGTCTGGATTCTCGGTTAGAGACGAGGATGTTTGACTATCATTGTTCTACTAAAGATTTGTCACAGACAAAAACAGACTGAGAGACTTTGGAGGGTGGTTGTGAGTGCCTGAGGCTTCGGGTGGAGGCTGCCGTGTTTCCCTGCAGGCAGGAGGCTGACTCACAAACGGAGACGCTCAGATGAGGGAGGAGAAAGGGGCAGCTGGAGGGAGGGGCCTCTGAACTAACGGCACCGCTCCACTTAGCAGCACAGATGAGTGCAGACTGTCACTCAAACACAGCGGGACCAAACCTGGAGCCCTAAGTTCCCTTTCCTCCTTCTCTGTCTTTGGACGTGATGAAGAGGAGTTAAGTCAAACCAGAGAAGCGCCACTATTCTCCCCGGTCAACAGGATGCATCTGGTTGTGGAGCCCATTCAGGAGGCCGTGATGAAGATGGTACCGTACTTTGTGGAGAATGCCGTGTTGACCCAGAGCGAGATAAACCGCATGTGAGTTTTGCTGACATTTTCAGAGCACGTTTTGACTCGTTTGCCGCATTTCAGACTCTTTAAATGACTGACTTCCCTCCGTGTGTCTCTGTACAACGGCTAGGTGCATTCATGGTTTTCTAAATATACCAAATATATTTTTAGCCCTAACATTTGTGGAGAAGCTGATAGCAGGGTGCTGCAGGACGGAGAAAGAGCTGAGCTTAGCCGGTCTTCAGTCAGACAGCTCCTGATTTACACCTGAGGACAAGTTTCACACGTCCTCAGAATGGAAGACTGACTAATATAAGGCGTTTGCAAAGTTCTGAGAAGCAGCAATAATTATAACACTGCCCATTTTGATTATGATATTGCTACAATAGAAACATCAAACTAACAACAGAGAGAGACAAAAATTCACAAAAGTGGTAAAAACCCTTTTGTTGAAAAGCGTCCACCCCCGTTCAGTGCTTTTCTCTCTCTCTCTGCGGAGCTGGGGGAGGTCAGAATTTATTGCGAGGTGTACAGAATGAAACCTATTGTTCCCACAAAATGTTCAGATTGGTCCAGGCTTTCATCTGTACGTGGGCTGTGAAAGTCCAGCTACAGAGAGGAAGTTGATGAGGACTTTTCATCTGGTTTTAGTCTGTTTGTCTCTGATATCAGTAATCACAACTGTTTACTTGTGATCGGTGGTGTTTTTTCTTCTAGTTTATCTTTGTTTTGATCCTGTCTCTCATCACTTCTTCTCCTTTCTAATGACAACTGCACACACACAGTACCTGGTGTATGTGACCCACCCTGCTGCCAGGTAGATTTACAGATGTGTCCACATCATTCATCACTCAGATGGAATGATTAAAGCCAGCCTGAAGGAAACACCTCACCTTTTTATCGCCATTCCTTAATGATGTCATCTGTTTATAGTTTCAACACCTAGCCTAATAAAAGTCAGGACTTTTACAAATTGACGTGCAGCGGTTGTTACTGCTTTTAGGGTCATAGTGGAAGGTAAGAGTCTGTGACTGAGGTCTGTGTTGCGTTAACGTGAGGTCGCAAAGGCCTGACAAGTGGAATCTGAGTGGAGCCGATGCAGCAGAAAGACGATAGATAAGCATTTCAGTTCAAAGCTCGAATCCTGGCGGCTGCAGGAGGAGGTCTGCCTCTGTAACGTGGCAGCGTGGCGTCTCCTCTAAGCTGTGGAGTTAATTCAACAGGAACAGGCGACCAAGATTTACGATTATCTCTCTGGCTTCTTCCAACGGGCCTGAACCCTTCTGTTAGAGTTTAAAATTGTATTACTTTTAGCTAATTTCTCACTGCTTAGCCCTAATTGCTGTCTAAACAAAAAGTGCTGATCTGTACCTCTGAAGTCAAAGTTTGAAAACTTTGTAACCCTTCTCTCCTGTGTGTCTGCTGTCTGCAGCCTGAGCGAGAGCTTCTTTATGGTGAAGGGCGCTGCTCTCTTCTTGCAGCAGGGAAGCAGTCAGCAGGGCCAGAAAGCACATCCGCCTCACAAACATGCAGGTGAGATTCACTCGTCTTTCATCTGAGTTCAGGTGCTGCTATCCTCAACGCAGCAGCAGATGTTAGTAGCTGGGTGAGAAGGATGGAGGATGCGTCGTTGATGAGCATGTTCCAGACCTGTAGCTTAGGCTGATTAGTGCTTAAATCCAGCGTATGGTGACAAACTTCTGTTGATGATTAAAGGACGGCCTCACTGTTTCCTTTACCACAGGGTGAAGCAGCACTCATCCAGATCATTGTTCATTAGGTTTACTGTATGAAAGTAGAATCATTTATGTTATTCTGCTGGTTTTACTCTTGCAAACTTTGTACCTGTTGATTTTAGGCGCATTTACACAAATGAAATTGATTTGCAGTGGCTTTCATGGCCTCTGTGTTGTATTGACTGGAGCCTTGGGTCACGTGACAAAGGCTGAACTTCCCAGTAACATTAATCAGACACCTCTTTTTTTTTAGTGTTGCTATTCAAAGCCACAGTAGTTGCTTAAAAGATTTAGAGTCCTGTCGCATGATGTGAATTCACCATCAGCCAGCAGACAAACTGCTGCCAAGTCATTTGGCAGTTCGTGGCTGCGGCTGGCGGCTTTGTCCGTCTTTACTGGCCACTTTGTCAGGTACCTCACATATTTAGCAGGCATACTTTGTCGTCACGTCAGGAGCTTTTTCCAGAGGGAATAGCCGTGTCATTTCTCCGTAACTGGTATTTGACGAGGAAGTAGTAGACTTGTAAAAAGCGTTAAAGTATTTTTGATTTAAAATCTGGTCTCCTGTAATCAGTGACTTGACATTTGATGTTAGAAAGATAGACTAGAGGGAACTTAAACTGGCCTGAGCACAGCGTTGATTTATCTGGCATTTTTCATATAAATTGCTAATTTCATGGTTGTGATTTTCTTTTCTAAAAAGGTTAGCAGTTAGGGAAATGTATGAAAAGCAACTGTAGATTCATTATATTTTTTTACATCAAGTTTAAAAGTAGGAGACAGCTGTCTGGAGAGAGTTCAGCAGCTGTTCAGGAACATTCAGGGTCTGGGTACTCCACGTGACAGATTTGAAAATAGCTGGTTCACTGTCAGCTGCTGCTTTGCCTTGCTGTGGGACCGCTTCCACACCCCGCTTTATTATTCCGCACCACTGACATGTCTTTGGTCAAGAGGTGGTGAGGGTTGTAAAATGAACAGACAAGTTCATGAATTGTAGTTAGGCGGTTGACATAGTTCCTCGTGCAAAGAGGCGTTAGTGTCAGTTCTTTTTTCTTCAGCCAGTGCACCTTAAAGGCGTGGGTCTCTGAAAAAAAAACATTTTTAATGATTATTTCTGATTATGATCGGTCACTCAGAATTTTTCGTGCAGGCTGCTGAACATTGAAATAGTCTCCTACACCATTAGCGTCTGATAGAAAGTAGATGGTGAAGGTCTAGGACTGAAAGTCCTGACAGATCTACATCACACTGTCACTTAACATTCATGGACTCACTTTGACTCATGACAGGGAAGGCTGTTTTTGGTTTAGCGTCCAGGAAACAGCAGAGAATGTCCCGACTAGTAGAAGCTAATCATTAGCATTAGCAACTCCACCACACAGAAAAACTCCTCCAGGCTTGTGTTATTTGTGGAGATGAAACATCAGTCAGTGGTAGAGTTGCATTCTTGTTATCCAGTCCAAGGCGAGAGGTCCAAAATGCCGTGTTGTGCCACTCTCTGCAGCAGACTTGTCCGTGCTGATCCGAGCGTTTTTGGGATTTTTTTGCCCCGAGTACGGCTTGCAATGCATTCATTCCTGCCAGAGACCACTGCAAATGTATTTATTAAACAAGTAAACCACACCTTTCAGTCTTAGTGTTTTGAGGTACAAACTTTTAGTTTTGGTTAAAGAGGGAGAAGGTGTTTGAAGATTTGTGCCATTGTCTTCGACAGGTGACTTACCTCAACACCTGCAGGTGATGATCAACATTCTCCGCTCAGAAGACAGAATCAAACTGGTAAGAGAGTATTTAAATACCTCAAAAGAATAACACGAACACATTTAAACACACAGAATCTGATTTTACTATCATTTTTGTAAAATACGATTAAAAACTCAGCTTTGAGTGCAAGAAACATAAATAATACATTCACAAATATCCTGTTTGACACTAACCTAAGATGTGTACTGTATTTTTATTATGACACTGTTGAGATAGATGAGCTGCTAATAAATCAGTGATAATAGTAAAGATTTTTCTGTCAGTAGGGGTTAGAGTGTTTGCACACAGCGTAGTTGTGTTTCTAGGAGGGAAGCTATTCTGGGATCTGTTTGTCCTGGATTTGACGCACCTGTAGCTCCTCCCAGAGGGCAGCAGCTCAGATAGATGGTGGCTTTGGGGAAATCTCCAACCCCCCTCTAAGTGAAGGTGGTTCCTACTGCAGGAAACCCTCTGACGTAAACTGTCTCCTGTGCAGGCGGTGCGTTTGGAAAGCGGCTGGTCGAATCGAGTGCGGTACATGGTGGTGGTGTATACCAGTGGGCGACAGGACACAGAGGAAAACATTCTTTTAGGAATCGACTTCACCAACAAAGACTGGTACAAAGACGCTCTACGTTGGCCTCATTCTTTGTTTGGTGTAACAAAACACTAAAATCAACACGTTTCTTCCTGGATAAACAGAATAGACACTTCTCATTCATCTTTCATTTTTTTTAGAAACATTTATCTCTGCTTTCTTGTTTTTGTTCTCTGCCAGCAAAAGCTGTTCAATCGGCATGGTGCTACCTCTGTGGAGCGACGCAAAGATCCATCTGGATGGAGACGGGTGAGCTTCCTTCGGTGTTTTGTGACATCCGAGATGAGGACAGGGGCCACAGCTGCAGCTCTGTTTGTCAGATTTTCACACAACACTGCATCGGCTCTCTGACACTTGATTTGAGCTGGATTCACACAAAGCTACATCGTTGTTCGACTCGGGGACTGAGCCATCTGTTTTGTCTGCTCCTCAGGGGCTTTACTGTGAACACAGCAGGTCGCACTCATGTCTTCAAACCCGTGTCAGTGCAGGCGATGTGGTGAGTCACAGAGGCCTTCTGAAGCTCTTTAGTGTCAAAGGGAAAGCTCAGCAGGTGTGCTGCAGTAGTTCAGACTGAAGCTGTGCTGACTCATTGCGCCACCTGCTGACGTGAGGATGCACATGCAAACTCCAGCCCCAATAAATACCACATTTCTCTGATTTAGGTACTAAAATAGCTCATAAATGTCTCATGTTTACTTTTCTGATCAACAACAACCCAGGTCGGCCCTGCAGGTGCTGCACAAAGCTTGTGAGGTGTCACGGAGGTTTAACTACTTCCCTGGAGGCATGGCTCTCACCTGGATGGGCTACTATGAGAGCTGCATCGCTTCAGACCAGAGCTGCATCAACGAGTGGAACGCCATGAAGGACCTGGAGACCACACGGCCCGACTCGCCCACCATGTTTGTTGACAAGTAAATAAACACCATCCATCCCTTCTTTTTTTAATGAAGACTGAAAGGAACCGCCTCTAATCTGTCCATGTGGCTGAAGCAGCTTTACCTTTAGACGATTAACTAGTGATGAAATGTTAATGAAGGTAAATTATTGGCAGGCCTTCAGAGAGAGAAAGGACAGAGTGCCATATAAAAGCCAAACTCAGAAGCATCATGACATCCCAGGACCTCGAGAACGTCACCTGCAAACAGGTAAAAACAAAAACACGTAAAAGAGCAGTGACTAACCACTGACTTTTCCGTTTTATTGATTATGATAACAGCATCTGTTTGTCTTAAAGGGATAGTTTATTTTAAATTATTGTGTTGCAGACAAGAGCGTACATTTATTTATTGACTTTTTTTGAATTTGCTTTGGGGTTTTTTCAGTTGTTGCGTGACAAACATCAAACATTTATTTTGTGGCGAAAACTTTAAAATTGTACTGATTAAGCTAACAAGTGCCCGTTTACATCAGAACGTTTTCTTTACCTCAGATCTCTTAACTGTTCTGTTCAAGTCAAGTTTTAAACAATTAAATCTGCAATCCAATTATAATCTTTGATCCTTTCCAGGGAAAGTTGATCAAGTTCTTTTATGTTTGGGTTGCTCTTCCAGATCCGAACTGAGTTGGAGCAGCACATGAGCTGCAACTTGAAGGAGTACAAAGAGTTCATCGACAATGAGATGCTGCTGATTCTTGGCCAGATGGACAAAGCTACACTTATCTTTGATCACGTTTACCTGGTGAGAAAACAAAAGCTGTCTCCTACCTTCATAGTTCATTACTGAGGAGAACTCCGTTCTGGAATAATTGTTCTGAAGGAAACGCAGATCTTTAAAAGATGTTTGTGTTTTCAGGGATCTGAATGGAATGCATCTAATTTGGAAGAGCTGCAGGAAACGGGGTGATTTACTTTGGATTACTGCAGGACCAATTTGAGCATTAAAGAATGTTTTCATAAAGGTTTAAATTATTATTTTTATTATTACATATTTTTTCCCTCCAGGGTGGGCCACATCCTAAATGTTACCAGGGAGATAGACAACTTCTTTCCGGGGACATTCTGTTATCATAACGTTCGTGTTTACGATGAAGACGCCACTGATCTTTTGGCACACTGGAACGACACGTACAACTTTATTGTCAAAGCAAAGTGAGCCAGTGAACAGACAGAAAGACAGACAGCATTGCATGAATTACCTTTTTGTAAGTGTGAGATGCTGCACAGTTACATGATGTTGGATAACTTTTACCCACAGAAAGAATGACTCCAAGTGTCTGGTTCACTGCAAGATGGGCGTCAGTCGGTCTGCCTCCACCGTCATCGCCTATGCCATGAAGGAGTACGGCTGGTCGCTGGAGAAAGCGTATAACTTTGTGAAGCAGAAGAGGAACATCACTCGACCCAACCCGGGCTTCATGAGGCAGCTGGCGGAGTATGAGGGCATTTTAGACGCCAGGTACACTCCTTCGTCTGACTCTTGTGTTATAATTTTCATCGTCTGGTAGTTTTTTATTAGGCCCGGGCAGCGAAAGCGCTGCGAAGACCTCTTGTTTTTCCTCCGTTTATTATTTATTATTCTGTGCCCGCTTTGAATGGCTTTTTGGGGACTTTATCATACCCCAAAATTCACAATATTTTGCAAACTTGTCAGGCCTGGTGAAAAATTTGATATTTTAAAGGTCCCAAAAAAAAAGGCAAAGAAAATGGCTGAACAGCGCCCCCTAGAAAGTGAAAAATACCCCTGTCCATAAAGCTTAGTTTATTGTACAGTTATGAAATTTTGTACACTTGTAGTACTCAACAGTCCGCTCAGAAAAGTCTCTTGCAACTATGGTCAGTGTCAAACAGGAAGTCGGCCATTTTGGGTTGAAATTGCGATTTTAGCCGTTTTGGCCGTTTTTAGGGTTCATTTCTGATTAGATTGCTCGAGTACTTGTGTAAAAATGCTCAGAAGGGATGGGCGAACAAAATGAGACAAGGATTCTGAGTTTCCGTGTATGTTGAAGTGAAGTTGAAGTGGTGAGACGTGTAATATAATGGTGGGCTCAGAGGGGATGCTGAGTCAGGGTGAGGTGCGGACGAGGTGACCGTTAGCGGTTTCTGGTGTCGGGGTGGTGGACGTTTCTGTTCCACGGACGTGCCCTGGTGCCCCGGGCTGCCGGCCAGGCCGGAGCGGCGCGGAGCTGCGAGGGCCGAACAACGCTGCTTGCAGCTTTAATTATTATTGCATTTTTGTTTTCAACTTTGAGCCTTTTTTTATTTACATAAATTATTTTTTTATTTCCAGCAAACAACGGCACAACAAGCTGTGGCATCCAGATTCAGACTGTGAGATGGCAGAGGGACAGCAGGGGTCAGCTCAGTGTGGAGGAGGAGAAGAAGAAGAGCGTCTGACTCTGGAGCCAGGAATGTCTCCCTGCTGTGAAGAGAAAGGTGCAGCGTCCTCATGCATGACTGTTGCTCTGGACATCGACCCAGCATACAACAACTACTATTTCCGCCGGCTCTCTGACTCAGCGCTGGACAGCGAACCATCCACACCCGTCCGCGGCCCCCCACTTCTCGGCATGGAAAAGGTTTTTATAGAAATTGAGGACGTGGAGCGAGATGCCCTGTTGGATGATGAGGCTTTTGATGGACAGGAAGGCCTCCCGCTACCCCTCTTTGGTTCTACAGGGGAAGGGACTGCTGCTCAGACCTTCAGTCGTGGCCCCGAACCTCTGGAGGAGCTGCGTCTCAGGCTGGAGTTCAGCACAGTGGAGGAGGAAGATGAGGAGGATATACAGAAGGAGGAAGCAGACATGGAAGTTCTGATGCAGCCAGATGATGGAGGAGGTGGAGGGGAAGCACATGATGTGGAGGTAGAGGGGGATTCAGAAGGTATTGGAATGGATCTGGCAACCCTCAATGAAAATTCTAACAACAACAACCATCTAAAAAACCACTATGTGAGTTTGAGAAGCATTAAAACCAGAACATGAAGTAAAAATGACGTTTGTGGCTATTTGAGTAAATTAATCTATTTGGTTTTTGTTAATAGGATAAAGTTTCTTTCATTCTTCCTCTGAGAGATACTTCGTTGTCATCTGTGTGCACTACGGACCATCAGCAAGAGGAATCTTTAACGCCAGATCGTGAGGTTTGCCTCAAATCCTGCTCTCCTGCTGCAGGTCAAAAGATCCAACAGTCTAACACCTCCACTGAAGGCCTCACATCATCCCCGGGTCTCACGTGTGTCTGTGCCAACTGTGCTGCTTGCCAATCCATCGCTGCCCATCAGAAACAGCCAGGAGAATCGCTTCAGCCAGTGCAGCTCCAGGACAGCAGTGAGGACTCCAAAGTAAAGTTCGAGCCTGATGACGTCCACTCTGCAGCTTCCTCAGAACTTCTTCCTGAGCTGATGAGAGCAGATTTAGAGGAGGTGACCCCCGCACTGGCCTGTTACCTCGGCCAACAGCAGGAGAGTCTTTTACAGCTGCGTCGTTCTGGGCTGGTCCGGCGTCGGGCGGAAAGGCTGGAAAAACTTTCAGGTTTATCTCAGCAGAGCCTGCTCTCTCTGAAGCCTTCACATGCACATGAAACATCCAAGAATTTCTTCAATGAGGAAGAGTTCTCCAGCTTTTCAGGTCATTTTGCTCAATCTTCAACACCATGCCAAGTACGGTTAGAGCCTCTAGTGGTGCCACTGACCAACGAAGCCTTGTTGGGTGTGGTAGGGTCGGAGATGCTCACGCCCATCTCTTCACCTCATGGCTCCACCCTCACACGCAGCTCCAGTAGCGACAGCCTGCGCAGCGTCAGGGGGAAACCCGGCCTCGTGCGTCAGAGAGCACAGGAAATTGAGACCCGCATGCGGCTGGCAGGCCTCACCGTGCCCTCAAAGCTGAAGCGGTCCAACTCGCTGGCTAAGTTGGGCAGCCTCGACTTCTCTTCTGAGGATCTGTGTTCGGCCTGCTCCTCGGACGCAGGGACACTGCTGCTCCTCTCTCTGTCCCCGGAGACAGACCCAGGCGGGGAGTGGGACTCCCCCACCACCTCGGCTCTGTCTCGACCCTGCAAGATCCTGCAAACCCCCGAGAGAGCGCTTCCGGGTGAATCCGGAAGCTGACAAATAAAGAGGCGCTCGTATGATTACACACTCCTCTCACCTTTTCATCTGGTGCTGTGTGAGGGGGAGGAAGTCTGCACAGATCCCAGACACAATAGAGTTCAAGCAAAAACACAAGAACAATGCACACCCTTTTCCTTTGCCACTGTGCTTCTCAAACTGCTGTTCAGAGTGATCAAAGTCATGTTGCTGTTTGTGACAAATGTGTTAAGCCATCAGTTCACCATTAACTTTGAGTCATGGACAAACAAGTGCCTTACCAAGAGACCACCAGAGGCACGATTAGAAGGCGCTTTGCATCCTTTAACCTGCGATCCAATGGTACCTGGTTCCCCTTACCTGTCAGGTACAACGTTGTAGCCAACATGGATGAACTTGAATCCCTCGAAGACTTTGACAGAAGCGAAATCTTGGAAAAAAGTCGAGTTGTTTGATCACAGCTTTTGGTTTAATAGTTTTCAAATTTAAAGTTTACCTCACGTTGCATCTAAAGCGGTCTGACGCGTCAACAACCAAGCAGGAGTTTAGCTAGGTCTCTTTAGTTGTGCCGAGGAAATCAGGAATGGGTTAATGTGTTAGCTACACACATCTTATGGGAGAGGGAACAGGATGAAGAGAAGGTTGTAACCTTCGCCAGCGGCACACTCACTGTTTTCAACAAACAAAACAGAAACTTTCTGGGTTTGTTGTTCTTTTGCACTGCTTTTTCTTCATTTTTATTGAGTGGATACTGGTACGAGCAAGCTATCATCCAAAATAACATTCTAAGTAATGTTATGAGCCTCATCATTCCCTTCATTGTACAATATTCCTGGGAGAGCTGAGGGACGAGGAGTCCCGCTGCGTTTGCTAGCAATCATAATAGCATCTAGTGTGAGAGTTGGATTTCCCCGAGCTGAACGTTTCTGACATTAAAACATTTAAGATGGCATAAACATCACATCGAAGCATTCTTGACTTAAACTGACTTTAAGTGCTGCCAATAATTCAACACATTTGTGCTTTTTTATGTAGAAGACCAAAGTTTATTTTGACAGCAAATTGAAAACAACACTGAAGCTGTATAAAATATGTGAATCATTATTTCAGTCGCACTTATGAAAATGCTGACAACTCTCTTAGCACCTTTTGGAGTAAAGAACGCCTCTTTTACGCCCATATCATCCATGAGTTTCAGAGCTTTTGTCACCCTGGTGTGACGGCGCTCACAATAGGTTACTTCACGGTTTTGTAATCATTTTCTTTTCTATATTTAAGTATGCAGTAATTTTTGTACTGTACAATGCTGTAGTTCGAATGCATATTGCACTTTTTATGTTGGATCAAATAAAAGATGTACTGTATGTGTTGAAGTTGGAAATAAACATTTCTTTTACATAATTTAAGATGCTGCATGTGTTTTTTTCTTTTTTAAAGGCACACTTGACAGTTTTGTTTGCTTTTAGCACCCCCTAGTGTCTGTTATTAATTATCTGTAGAAACCAAAAACGAAAATTGTCCCCTTGCTGTGCATTTGCCTTTTTAACTCCTTAAAGCTTCTTTCCGGAGTATTTCTCTTATCCGATGGCGCCATCTAGTGGCTGACAAGCATATCACACAAAAACTGTTGCTCTGTTTTTTTTAAGATGGCAAATTCACGTTCCTGTTACTAAATGTGCTTCTGTAGCCAACAAACAGAGCTTAAACACATTGTTTTATGAGTATTATTCTCATATATTTATATTTTAGAGACTTGTACGTGAAAAGTTCATTAACTGCATCAGCCGAGGCAGTCCTTAAATTTGAATCATCTTAAGCGGTAGTCTAACGCTATTGGTTAGTTCTGGTCGGCGCTCAGTTTCCTGTTGCACGGGGCTCTGCGGGGCAGGGGGTGTGCTTAGCAAAAAATAAATAAAAAGACATATTGCTTACATTATATCACAGTACATGAGACATAAGACAAATCACTTTTACAGATTTCTGAAAAATACATAATTTCTGAAAGGGGAAAACTCCAGAAAGCAGATTTAATGTAACTGTTGAAATATCCCCCCAGCCCAGACCAAAGGTGACAGTGCTGCTGTGACCACCAGACTCTGGAACTCTCTCTCCCTGAGCCTGAGATCAGTGGACTCAGTGGTCTCCTTTAAAAAATCGGCTGAAAACTCACCAGTTCAAGCCTTTTATCCTTATTCTGCTCTTTCTACCTACTCCGCCTTGCCCAGGATCAACTTATTTCCCTTTTTACCTTTTCTTACGTTTTTCAACCACAATTTTTTTCTCATCTTAACCATATTTTTAACCCTTTTAAAAAAATATTTTTTATATTTTTAAGTGTTTGTTCTTGTGAAACGCCTCGTGATTTTCGTCTTGAGAGGTTGCTACATAAAATATAGTTTTCATTCTTTTCTTAATTAGTGTCTACAGGAGTGGTTCATCACTAAATTAAACAAATCAGCTGTGTTCATGATCTAAAACATGCAGGAAATGTGCTGGAAGCAGACTGCAGTGCCAGGTATGTCAGCTAATTTGTTTTAAGTCCAACAGGTGACACTGAAGATGCAAATGCCTATTATGGCTAAAAGGAGCAGTGGGGGTCTGAGTGACATTTCATTAACCCTGTAAAGGATTATTTTAGCGCATACTGGCTCAATAAATTGATTTCAAAATATGAAAATGTTGCATATTATGGCTTTAAATGTAAGTCATTTAAGTCTCAGCAGTTTAATTCTTGACAGTTTCAGTACCTTCCAGAATGAGCCGTATTAGGGCTCTCACTTTAAGACAACATGCTGGAGTTGAACATGCCCACCCATCCCCCACTCAGGCTGCTATGAGCTGAGAAGCTCTGATATCTGGGAGGGGCTCAGAGTAGAGCCACTGCTCTTCCAGCTGCAGCTTTCTCTTACACATGAGAGGTTCTAATGTAATTTCCCTAGTTTGTGACACCTAACTACAGCTTGTAGGTATAAAATTTGTAAAATCCAAAAAAATGACAAAAAACGGATGGATGGGTTTTTAAAGAGAATCACATCACAGCACAAAAGGATGCAAAAGGTGAGTTTTACACAACACGTCCCTTTTAAAGACACGAGCAGCTTGTTCAAAGAAGAAACAAACTTCCAATTCTTCTGGCAAAGCTAAAATATATTTGCACCGACTGAACCGTAACGATGTGTGAGCTCTGACATTACATCATGCCCTCTTCTATTTGCTTTGGCAGGAGAACCATTTTCTAACAGCTAGGTTATATAAAACTTGGCTTCCTGTTGCCGTTTGCATGACATCAGTGAATTACTGAAGTCAGATGCTCATGTTCATGGCCTGTACGGGTGTCTGATTGGATGTAGCGAGGAGTTATATTTAAAGTGACGTTATCTGCTGTTGTTTTTGTGTTTTATCTTCTAGATTAAACCACACACTGATTATGCTGAATGTGAGATTAAAAACCAATAATCCAGCAGCTTCTGTGTTCACACAGTAGTCGTCTTCCTGCAGCCGATGGGCGTGGACCAGCGCGCTTCTCCCTCTTCTGTCGGTGAATTCCTGGCTGCCGTACCCCCACTTTTGTTTCATTATCCAAGGACATATCCTGTTTTGGTAGTTACTATAGAAACGGAGGGAAACAAAAGAAGTAGCACAAGCTGGTTTTTAGATTTAGTCCCACAAGCCTGTTCATACCTTGGTGAACTGCAACCACTCACCAACGAATGCAGGACTCTGATGTGCAAATACAATTGAAACGTATAAATACATAAATAGATTTCCTAAAGCCCGAAGGTGGTTTGCTTTCCTGACCCAGCAGGAAAATAATGGCAGTGAATGCTGAGTGCTGTGTGCTCCTATGGATCCCTAATGGTGCCATAACTATGGCTACCCAGAGCTTGAAGTGTGTGTACTTCTTTCAGTGTGTGTCTAATTTTCCAGTATGTGTAAAGTTTGCACAGCTCCAGATGGATTCAATGCAGAAAACTATTTCCTGTTTGTAGAAACAAGCCCTAACAATTTACATCTGGGTTAGGGTTAGGGTTGATTCTTCTTTAATTGTCCTAATGAGAGCCTTCTGACACACACTGGCTCAAAACAGAGATTTATGTTATTGAATTGTCAATTTATTTCCTCTATTGTTTTGAAAAAACAAGTTCATGTGTTCTCGTTTGACTTCCTGTTTCACACCTGAGTCCTGATTTCCTCACAGCTACCCCTTGGCAGTTGTTCACCTCTCAGTCAATGGTTATCAGTGGAGTTTATTAAATCCCACAGATGGACGGTGGATACCTGTCTGCCTACACGGTTAGTACGTTTCTCTGTTTGTGTTTCAGCATCATTCATTTGGTTAATAAAGATACTTGGATCGGCAATCATCTTCAAGCCCCTTCCACACCCACCAGATGATGCACCTAAGTAATGCATGTAGAAAATACAATTACAACAACAGACATGATGAAAATAAGTATTTAAAAAAATATTTCAGAAATTAAATGACTGAAAAAAAACATTAAATAAAAGTAAATAAAATGTGTAGCAAAACTTCTATAAGTCCAAGTTTCCCTGATTGTGTTAGTCAAATGTGCTGTGACATCACATGGATGTAATATAAGGCTGCTGATGCGTTTGAGGGAGGACTGATCATCAACAAACAACCAACAAAGAGCACTCAGTCAGTCCTGAGAGCGAGCGATAAACAAGCTTCATCGGTAAGTGTCAGTTACACGACAAGACGTTGGTTTTAAATCTACCGTATTGCAGGACGGGCGAGCTGTCACTACTCAGGCCTCTGCTAGTCGTTGTGCGGTTTTTCCATCACAGCTGATCAGAAAAATGGAAAAAGACACTTTTTTTGCTTGTGAGAAATTTGTGGTCGACTGGTTTGAATTCCCGTATGTCTGAGTATGTTGAAGCAGAAGAGCACATGGTGATCAAGTGATCCGTCCAGAGAGATCCAGGCAGAATAATGAAACGGTTGTTGGCGAGGAAGAGTTGCCTCAAGGAAAATCAAATCCTGACTCTAGTTTTAACCTGGCAAACATGAAGAAAATGTCTGATTCACAGCACTAAATATAAATGTACTCATTCTGTTTTCTTCTATTTAACATTTTCATATTGCTATTAAATCACCTTCCCTTTGCCATGTGTGCAGGTTTGTCAGATAAGACAAGAGCAGTCATGCTGTCACACTGACGAGGCATGGAAACGGACACTGTTCATTGTGCCTCACTATTTACTCTGCTTACTGCTGCAGTTTTGTGAGGGAAAACTCATTTAGCTGTTAGAATATGTCATGGAAACGTCTGTCTACAACACAGATTCTCCAGCCTTTCCTTACCTCATCTCTGCTGCTGAGGTCTTCATCAGCACCACAGAGTTTCACAACACCTCAGGGTGTTTTTCCGCTGCAAAAACTGTTGATTTACTTCGGTTTAAAGTAAAAATAAATAAATAAACTGGTCACATGCGGATTTATCTAATGACTTGTGAGAAAACAACTTGATATTTAAAACGCTGTGAGCTGCAAACAAGATTTTCTGAGTATTCATCGTTCGAGGACATAAAAATCAGAATAAACACCAGAATTATCCCGCTGATTTGTCCATCAGTTAAAAATAAATGATTGTCATTTAAGAGGGATTGCTGTTGAGTCTTGTGACTGTAATATGACTGAATATTGAGCAAGTGTGGACATTTAAAGTGCATGAATAACAGAGTGTACTGTATGTAGCTGCTGAAGTCGCAAGAGTGTCGATTTAACTCTTTCCATGAAAATACCTCCATTAGCATCTACACCCTCTGTTTTCTCAGTTTTGGCACCATAATATATGAGGTTATTCCCAAGTGTCTACGTATTAATCCCAGTTTCGACAGGGAACATTTTAACAAGAGGAGCACTGTTGTAGAGACAGTTTGCAGGACGTATTTCAGAGCTTGGCTTTGTGCTTTCAGACATGATTGTGGAGGATCCGAAGGTTCAGACTTAAGTTTAACCTCGTGTCCTTCTCTGCAGAGCAGCATGGGACAGAACCAGGAGAAAATGGAGGAGGGAGAAGAAATCCACGTTGAAGAACTGGAGGAATCGGGGCTGGGCCGTGATTTTGGAAGCATAGACAGTCATGCAGTGGAAGGAGGGAGCTCATGTGAAGAGGAGGCTGGGGGAAAGTCAGGTGATGGGGGTAATCAGCATCAGAACGAGTGCCCCAGCGGTGAACTAACTACAGCTAGGAGACACGAGCAATTGTGTGAGAGTCATTTTGCTGCAAGGGAGGTGAGACAGGGAGGGGCTGCAGAGAAGGAGGGCGGAGGTGAACCAGTGGGAGGAAACCGTAGCGCGCTTTTAGTTTCACATGAGATGGACCAGAACTCCAACACCAGCTTAGGAATTCAGAGGCTTGAAAGAGCAAACGAGCCATTTCACCAACTCGGCACAGACAAAAGGAAAGGTGTTCTTCAAGCATTAACAAGGATCAGGATGGAGCATCGTGCTGAAGACACTTTACCACAAGGAGGTGAAAACTCAGAGGAGGAGAGCTCTTTTGACAACTCTGTTCAGAACTCTGTGATACCGAGGAGCAATGGAACTCCAACAGGAAGTCAGCTGCTGCCCGTTCCAGCTCTGAATGAAGCTGGGAATGAGGATATGGAGCTGAGTGAAGGAACAGCAAGCATCTTGAGTGGAAGGAAGGAACCACCTCCAGCTCAGCCCCCACATCCTTTAAAAAACTATCTAAAGAAAGAGTCTTTATTAGATCTGAGTGATGCCATTTACTGTGGAGACCCAAAAGAGAAAACGGGGTGTAACACAACAGAAAGAGGTGATGCCGTGTATGTTTTGGATGAAAACTGTTCCGTAAAACCAAAAATAAATGGAGATGATCAGGAGGAGCATCCACAGATGAACTCATCCGAGACCAACAACTTCATGCCCTCAGGTTCAACATCAAACACAGCCGAGCTCACTGAGCCGAGTTTCATTTTGGAGAAACTCCTGAGGAGAAACAAAACAGAGGCAACCCCTTCTTTGTCTAAAATAAAAGATGTTCCTGGGAATGCTGAGAAGATGCTCGACAGTTCATCAGCAATCTTAAGTGATCATAATGATCAGTCTGAAAGGGATGCAAGGAAAGTTTCCAGCACTCAAACAAAAACAAGTTTTATATTAAAGGATTCTCAAAGTATGGAGCCGAAAGTAAGAAAGACAGTTGGTGCTGACAAGCCAGTCCCAGATTTACTACATAAGCCTGCGGGGCCTGCTAATGTGAGCGAATGCTTACTCGCATCACATCACTCAAGAGGTGAGGACATCAGATCAACAGGTCCATCTGCAAAGCCAAGTCTGAATCCATCCCACAGCGTACAACCAGCCGTTTCACATGAGGGAGCATCATGTGAGGAGCCTGCTGTGATTTCTAAGGAATCTGCTCTTTACTCTGAACTTCATGCTGAGCAGCCGTCTGCACAAAGCACTGAGCAAGTTGTAGACTCGTCCCAGGTCTGTGCTGTTGGGAAGACAAACTCTGTAGGAGCACATCCACTGAAAACGAGCAGCATCACAATTAAAACACCTGGTGCTGACAAGGCAGATCCAAGTGGACAGGTGGGCTGTGATGACGCTGCTGCGCCAGCTGGGGATGCTAGAGCATTAGTCACAGAGGAAACAAACCAGGTATCAGCCAGCAAGAAGCAGGATCTTCACATTTTGACACCTAATGCAGGAAATACACCAGATCAAGATGAGATGAAACTTTGCAAAGAGAAAGACAACGGTGTCCTGGAAAGGGACAAATCTCAGGGCACTTCTAAACCGAGGCCTGTTTCAGAGCTCGTAAAGGAGACAATTCAGCTGCATGAGAAGCTGCAGCACCATGACAGGCCCAAACCAGCAGAGATGAAGTCTGAGGAGCAGAGCCAGTCTGTGAATGTGGCACAGATGAAGGCTGCATTTGACTCACCTCAGAGAGCAGCTGACAAGGGGTTTGAGAGGAAGCCATCAATGAGAAGAGGTAAGGTTACATTATTTCTGGTAAACATTCAGGAAGGGTCACGGCTTATTGTGGCCTTTGTTTTAAACTGTCTATCATGTAAAACTGTTCAAATTTAATAGAAAACATCTCACATTTCTTCAGTAAAAGTGCTTTAATTGATTGTCATTTGGTCATGCCAGGACCAAAATAGTTATAATTGCTCTGGATGCACTTTTATCATTGTCAGGATACAAATAACTATTACATTTTTCAAAATAAAAGAATAGGGAATTGTGGAAAATATTAAAATATCACATCAGCGTTTGAAAAAATCTGGGAGAGTTTGTGAAATCTTATCAGTCACAGAGGTCTGCTTTCCTGCAACACATACAAGATGAATGAATGAAGTTGAAAAAACAAAATGGATGATGAACTGCAGCTGCTTCATGCTACAAGATCTCGGTTTAACTGTGAATTAGCAAAATGTCAACACCTTATGGTGCACATGAGGATTACTCCTCCTAAAAAATTTTATAAAATGTGTTTATTTTACAGCCTTAATGGATAAAAAACATATTACTTTATGATTAACATGGGCAGATAAATTAACACTTGCTATCTTTCAGTAATATTTCATATCTGATTAACTCTACATATGATGCAGGCCTAATTATTACTGGCACGCCACTAATTTATGAATATTTCTAGCACATTCAAATTCTCAATTAAAATTGAGTTTATAAATGTCTTTACAATTTCCTTTCTGAAGAGACCAAAAGCACTGTGCAAATGTACCCGCCTATGTTTTGAAAAAGCAGCTAAATTCAAGTGATGGACGCCATTGTGTTGGCTCTTAATACAATTGTACAAAGAGCATAGAAACAGGCTCTGACCTTTTAGGCACTTATTAGTAGAATGTCACAAATGCACAATTTGTTTCTGTTACTTTAGTTAAATCTATGGAAAAACATCACAGTAGTTAAAGTAGATGATAACCGGAGGAGGGATCTTCCAGATGCTATTTCATTATTAGAAAACGTGGCGTTTGGGAAGCAAAGTATGAACAAACAAGTTGTGGTTGAAAGTTTTTACACATAAATCAGTTAACTAAGAAATAGTGATTTTCCAATTAATTTAATAATACAGCAACAGCTACACATTAATTGCTCTTAAGAATTTACAGCCATTGCCACGCAATTAAAGGTCTGAAGAAAGGAAGCGTGAACTCCGGTTCCTTTATTTATTCCATCGCTATGATTAGTTAATAAGCCCGTCCGTCAAATGAGAGCTGATCCAGGTAATCCAATCCGCATGTTAACATAGTCACGGGGGCGGGGCTTGAAGCACAGTGGTGAGAGTAGACAGAACAGCTTGTGTGTCCGCGCAGCAGCAAGAGGCTCCAGTAGAGGGAGGAATAAATTGGGATACTCTGTTCTGTTGCTCAGCTTTCAGGAATACCTTTATTTTCTTCTTAGAAGGTATGTCACAAATGAAATTGGCTGTTTGATGTGTTTCGCTGTGGGTTTTGACGGTTGGATTGCTCTTCGTTTACCCCTCTAGCCGCAGCAGTCCAGACAGGAAAGTGCACGCGCTAGCTAAAATGAATCGGGATACTCTGTAATTGTTTCTTAGCTAGCATTAGCTTTCGTCGACAGCCAGTTGACAGCGGTAAGAAGTTTCTGATCGATATCCGAATAAATTAGTTTTAACGCTGATTATTTTGGTCGCTTTTATAAAGAACTTTGTTAAATGAAACTGGCTCCTGTGCGTTATTGAACGGGGCGGGGTAGCTAACCGTAGTGCGGCAGGAAAACTTATCTCCGATAGATCCACATAGACGGGAGGTGCAGTCAGCACAAACCGCGCCCTGGCCCCTGGCATTGCCTCCAAACTGAACAATAGCTTTCTTCTATGTAGAATGTTCCCATACTTATCTTCCATATTCACGCACCTATAGAAATATAGAAATAATCGTGGTGTGCAAGAGAAAGGTGAAAGGGGTTATAGCAGCTGATTTGATGGTGCTGTCCCCACAGCATCGTTCACGGGCCCTGATTATTTTAAATACAGCACGTGGAGGATCGTAGGTACAAAATCACACAATATATTTAAGTTATGCTCAGTGAGTGCAGACGAGATAAATATCTAATGGATTCATTACAACTGACTTATTAACCATTTATTCCCTGCAGGAGAAGAGGGGTTTGGTCTAGATTTGTTTTGAACAGGTACCGGATATGATTTGATATTGTTGTTCCTGAATTTTAAGGTTTACCAAACAAAGATACGTCCCTAAATAAGACTAGGTGTAATCATCAATGTTTTGATCATGGACACTTCCTGTTTTAGCTTGAAACATCCATGATCGAGTCGTCCCCACCCCCCACCCCCATAAACTGGTTCTCAAACTGGACTTCTGATCCATTTAAAAGGTTTTAAAAATTTTGAAGGTCAATGCAATTGTTGAAAATTGACCCTTGGCTCAGTTTTATTTAGGTAAATTGATAATGACACCAATTGCCTGTCATTAAATAATTTAAACACCTCAGTCTGAATTCTGCAATGGATTTAATTTGGTAAGCTTGATTTGTAATGACTGATTCGTGTGCCAAGAGGATGAACATGTCCCCAAAGGTAAATGTTTTGTAAGATTCAAAGGCGGTAATGTTTGATGGGACACCCTGGGGTCAATATTAGTATAACCTTGTTTAGATTTGTTAGTTACCCCAGATGCATCAATTCCAGCATGCTGGGCAGCACAAGAGCACCTCAGAATGTACGGCCTGCCTTCCTTTGGCTTTGAGGATTGAGGAAGTGGGTCAGGAAGCAGTGAAAAACTTAGCATAACATGCAGGGGTGAGTTGGCTTCAAGTGAGTGCAGCAGGGCCTTCTGTAGAGATTCAGAGTTACATGACTTTGTATTATGTTTAACTTGTGTTTCACATGTAAGTGGAATGTGTTTGTAGTCTTAAAGTGACAATGTGTAGTTTTAACTGTTAATCTCTGGAAATATCAATCAAAATGTTGTTAAAAATGAATTTAATGATCCACATTTGTTGAAAAATATTGGGATCTTCATAACATATAACCATAAAAATTGGGTCTAAAATACATGGGAGCGGGTCTAAAGCCTACTGCACGTTGGAAGCATCAGCGGACCAGAAGTGGCGCACTGCGCCGCTACAGATGGGGACAGGTTCTGTTTCTGCTGTGAGCTGCTTCTGGGACATGACAATTTCCACAGTTACCCTAGGGCTAGACAAGAAATCACACACGGTTTCAGTGTAATATCCCCAGTAATTTTCCCCAAAAGTCTATTGCAGCAATTCAATTTCATATCTATGTAGATTACGTCACATTTGACATATACAGATATCAAACGTGATTTCCTTCTTTTGGGTTTAATATCTGGTTTAATGCCTGCATAAACTCGAGGGATTTTGTGATCTTGTGAATCGAGTGAGGAGCACAGCTGAGAAGCTGCTTCTTGGCTGAGACTCTCCTGATGTGCACTGGAGTGCAGCAATTGTCGCAAGTAAACGTTTCTGCTGCCGTTCCGCGCTGCCGATACTTCCGGTGTGCAGTAGGGGTAAGTCTCTGAGTGACACCATCTTAGCCGCCATATTTCCCTCTACGGGAGCCTGTGAAGACAAATTCATTTACTGCTTTGTAACAAGCGGTTACGAAACTTTTGCCATTCATAAACATTGTTTTACACATTTACGTCTTTTCTCCTTGTTGCAAGTGATGAAAGGGAGACTAATGTGCTTGTCATTTTGCTAGAGGTTACGCTCCCAGGGATTTTTGACCCTAATGGCCATCTACTGGTAAAGTCTTACTCAAACACAAATATTGCTTGCTTGCAATAATTTAGGTATGTACTGCCCCTGATCACCAGGAAAAGTACCCATCATCACTTTGCTTTGACTCTATGTGAAATATAGCACTGCTGTACCAGCTCAAGAGGTGACCAGTCCTGTCTAAAGATGTTATCCTGCATAGCTTTTGTCTTTTTAGTCAAATCCTTTTGTGATCATTTTCTAACACCCCCCCCCCCCCCCCCATTGCATTGTAACTTACCATTTTGAGCAGGTAACACTGATAACCATTTCTGCTTTTGGCTTTCCTACCAAAACTGTCATTTGTTAAAAACAGTTTGCATAACTTACTAGAGCAAGGAGAAGTGACAGATCAAGAAGCAGAAGAGACTGCTTTGTCTGCCTCCTGCATGTTTTTTTTAAGGTTCTGAGCAGTAAGTAGACTGATTTTAATGTTATACTTTAGTGACATCTGCTAAAAAGTGTAATTTGACACACACACGCTAATGAAAACAAGAACTCATCCTGTTTTGATCATACTTTAAAATGATTCCTATCAAACACACACTCATGGGCTGCACGGTGGCGCAGTTGTTAACACTGTTGCCTCGCAGCACGAAGGTTGCAGGTTCGAAACTCTGCTGCGGCCTTTCTGCGTGGAGTTGTGTGTTCTCCCCATGCATGCGTGGGTTTTCTCCAGGTACTCCAGTTTCCCCCACAGATCACAACATGCCCTATAAGTTATAAATTGTAAGTCGCTTTGGATAAAAGCGTCTGCCAAATAAATTAACATAACATAAACACTCATAAGGAGTGAAGACTAAAAATGCATGACAGAGTTGAGAAGGGGGATTTAAGATTGAATCCAGTCTAAAGTGTGGACACTTTGACACTAAATGTGTCGGATAAACTTGCAGACTGTTTCTGGCATGTTCCGTCTTGTGTGAACGTTTAGACGCCTGTTTTACTTGGTTTGGAATGAGGAAGTTGGAAAGGCCAAGATCTGAAACTCTAGCATGTGTAAATATGAGACAACATATTTGAGGAACTGGCAGCCAGTTTTGTGTACTTGAGTAGTCTTAGCCAGTTGACAGCTAGGATTGGCTCCATTCCACACATGCCTGGACAGGGTAAGATGGGGTGAAGAACTGGAGGAATTATGTGGACTGACGATTGTAAAACCTGTCAGTTGTACTTGTAATTGGTTACTTGAATTTGTGTACCTACAGGACACGACTGATGCCAGTGGCATGTTTGCTTTGGAGGGGGGTTTAGTTGGTAATGCCTGCAGTTTTATAGCATGTTCTAAGGTAGCATCACTGAAGGGTGTGTTTGTGTGCAGAGGGGTGACTTGTATTTGTTATAAAAAAAGCTATGGGTGTGCTTTTTCGGTAAGATGTTAGTTGACGTACAGCAGCTTTTGACAGATTTGGGTGCTTTATATTTTAATTTGCATATGTGAATGGAATTGAATGTGGCAGGAGTGTTTAACCCTTTGATGCATAATAGTCACTACAGTGGACAGGTACTCAAAATTGTTATTTATTTATTTTTGCTATTAAGCACAGCTGTTGAAGACTTTATTGCATTTGAGCCCCTCCATTTGGACTTCGGTAAGCCAAGCCAACATATTTCATGTTCAGATTGCACGCTGTCCACTGAGGTGGACATGTAATTATTTGTAAAGTATAAAATTTTACGAAAAATATTTGTTGAAATTTGTTTCATTCACACCTAAAGATGAATTAAAAAAAATTGTTAAAAAATCGTGGTTGAAGATTTCATAATTCATGCATCAAAGGGTTAATTAGATGGCCAGTTATGAAATGTCTCTCGACACTGAAAGCTGTGCTTCAAAAATGCATGTTTATGCTTCAAGCCCTCTTACAGTTTCCTTCAAAATGACAAATGTCTGCGCTTGAACCTTTGACTTTGCAATGCAAAGCAAACCAAAAGAAAGGATTTACATTTTTCAGAGAACATAGTTCCCCTCCTTTAAAGTACTTTTTTGATTTTTTACATTTCTAGCCTTGGAAGTAGCTTGGATCAAATGGCAGAAATGGTTTACTTGAAGAACAAATGTTAAAGTGAATGGTATTCTGTTACACATATTAAAACCTGAGCCGTCAACCACTTATCTTTTGCATCTGGTCTTTAGTTTAATTTCTATCAGAACAAAACCTATTTTCTTCGGTTTAATGTAGTTGTGTGTTTGAGAGAGAGCCGGGTACAACCTCCATGGTTTGACACAATGAACTTAACATTTAGGGTCTTACATTCATCCTGGTTTCTATCTTTCCTTTTATTCCACTTTATTGAATTTCTAAAATATGTAATTAATACTTTTAGTTTTTGTAGCAAGCTTTCTTTAGTTGTTTAAATAAACTGCATTTGTAAGACAAAGGAAGTGTGAAAAAGGAGAATTGTTTTAACCAATGCCCAAAATGTTTACCTCTTGTGAAAAGAAGTATTTTTTCTGTCTTAAAGAAGTTTTGATATAATTTAGGAACTTAACAATATAATTAAAATTACTGTTTCACAGCAGATATTTTAACTTGAATAGAGCAAGCTCATGTGTTTAAGAGATGACTTTTACTTCTGTGTCTCTTCAAACTGATTGTTTTGTAAAAAATGTACAAATCAGAACTTCCTATAAGTGGGATGCAACCCTCCTGAGTACACATGTGCTTGTATTATTTTATGAATTAAAAATGTCTGCTGTGAAAAATACCTGTTATCTGTGGCCTGGTAAAGAATAAAGAAACACGACTCATTGGTGTCCAGTCTGAGCCCTAAGACCATCAATAATTTATTGTCATACCATTTTGTCAGAGCATTAAATAATTTTTTTTATTGAGTATTTATGGAAAATGGACTACTTCTGCTTTACAAATCTGTCTAGGAGTGTAATGGCAAGAATTGTGATACAGTATATATCACAGTACAGAGGAGAAGCAATATGTTACGAGACTGAAAGCCAGATGATATTTGTAATTTTCAAGACTGAATTTAATTGGAAAACTCAGGCCAGACACTTCCAAGACACAACCAGAGTTATCGCGAGATCACATTGTTTGTCCAAATAAAGTCGCTAAACACAGCTGCTACCTAGCAGTCAGTTTGATTTGCCCCACACAAAACAAATGAAGTAAATGTTTGCGTTGAATTATTTTCTAACATCCTCCTTAGACTGATGGGTGTGTGCATTGGGAACTGACCAACAATTTAATCTCTTCAACTTGGTCCTGGATAAATGCCTAAATGCAACTTCAAGAAAAGGAGCTACCAATGTGTAGTCTGGCTATTGAAGCCGTTAAACGGTTAATACTCTTGTCAGCCGTAAACACCCCCCTCCCCCGCACATAAACACACAGAAACAAATCTTTGCTCCCGCTATATAAATAAAACAAACACTTTCCCGCCTACTTTTAACATTATTCTGACGCAGAACCAGAGTCCCACTGGCTTTTTTACCGATATCCGATGTACCGATAATTCCTATACTATAAACTGTTCCTGATGTATGTTGTGTCCCCCTGTCATAAAACTAGAACATTTTTGGTTACTAACATCACATTTCTCCTATCATGCATGCTTACATTTTAAACATTTTCTATGCAAAATGACAACTACTTCAGTTCAAGTTGGTAATGGGAATAGCACCATCTTTATTTTGTCTCCAACGGCAGCTGAATCTCATCTCCCTAAACATGATGCTAAGATGTGCATATTAGTCATTTATTGTCTTTTTCTGTAAATTGTAGCTATGCTAATAAAACCTTTATAAAGCTCTTCAGATAAGAAAAGTGAGCCTTGGGCAAATCTCTACTTCACAAGTTGTCAAATAAACTAAAATATCTAAAAAATTGACTTAATGTTTTAACATTTCAAGAGAAGTAGCTGAAGAGTCTGATGTATAATACTGAATGTGTATGGTATGTTAAAGTTGTCATTAAAAGACAGAAAATCAATACCAATATTTTCCAATATTAAATTTAATGCAGACATTAGCTGATTTATAATGGTAGACCGATAAAATCCCGTTTCTTGTTCTGAAATCACTATTACATTTGGTTGCTCATCTTTTCTGTGTTCAGTAACAATACCTATTGTTTTTCCACCTTTGCATAAATGTTAATACCTCAGACCTTTTGACTACCGGCCTGGTGCCACCAATTATGTTGATGTAGTGTTGCTGTATATTTTTTGAGTTCCTCTTCTTCACCCTTTGACACATGTGCTGTGTCAGAGCGGTGGTTCCCAAAGTATGGGTCAGGTTCCTAGTGTGAGGTACCAGATGATCAAAAAAAAAATAAAACTGCTGAAGCTATATTTTAACATAATTTTAAAAATGGCAACTAAAGTGTAGTTATACACTTATAAGTACTGGTAAATAATGGTTGAAGTGGTTTCGTTTTGCCTGGAATTAAGCTTTTAAAATGTTTGCATTGTCACATTGCAGCTATCTCGGGTTGCATGTCTTGGTAATGGTTATTTTGTGGGTTTGAAGCAGAAATTTTGGAAACCACTGATCTAAAGCATTGTTCTGAGTGATCATTGTCAGGAGCCATGTGGCAGCCAGAGCACAGAACAGCCACTTCCTGTGGAATCTAAGGCCAATTTTTCCTGTTTCTCCAGCTTTAGTTCTTGTACTTCTGTATGTGGATATACCGGTCAGCAGTTTTTATGCACATAAGGCCTTATTCATTAATTATTTTAAACATTTTTACATACTAATTTCTAAATCACAAACTCAAATCTGTTCAGCCTAAACCCAATCTAAACTCCTGCTGTGAAGTCTTTAACGCTTCACATCATGCTCCGGGGCCTCATTTATCAAGCTTGCTTACGCACAAATCAGAGTCGGAAAACTGCGTAAGCAACTTTCCACGCAAACTTTGGGATTTATCAAAGAAAACTTAGCGGAAAAATGTGCGCAACTTTAAGTTGACTAAGGACTTGGCTTTTGCACATGTTGGACATGGAGAGCACCTGCAGTGCTGCTGCTGAGAAGGATAAAATTATGAAATCCTGCAGCATTATCACTTGTACTGCTTCGTTTTCACACAGAACAAGACCCCCACACGCACACACACACACACACACGTACACACACACACACACATGCGTGCACACACACACACACACACACACATGCGCGCGCACGCACACACACACACACACACACACACACACAGCCTGAAGCGCAGAATACGGAATGTAGAATATCAGCAGGGGGACAGATTGAGACAGAATGTCATGCGTCCGTGACAGTGTCACTGTGACCCGATTGATGATGCACCCTGTCTAGTTGAACAGGGGAGATCTCCGTTTGGCTGACTGGTTAGCGTGCGTGACTTTCACCCGAGAGTCTGGGGATTGAATCCCGATTGGACCATTTTTTTTATATCCGCCACAGATCTCTCCGAAGAATTCACAACATTGACGGCTCCAGCAAGGCTGTGCCACTCTGTGGATTTTCTCTTATTTGTTTTGCAAAAGCACTTCCTTTCATTTCTCCACCTCACCCGCAGGTATCTCAATTTCTACTTCTGTGAAATTCCTTGATCTGCCTTGATCTACGGTCGCCATCGTCATTAACGAAGCACTGCAACAGCCGGCTTATGCATATGCATGAGATCCACAAGGCACTTTGCATTGAATATTTATGGCAGTAAGTGGGTGCGGTGAGGGCGGGATGTGACTAAGATGCAGCTGAGAAACATTCTCGTTAGTCTCCGATTTATGAAGCGGAGATTGCGTGCAGCTGTGCGTACTCCATGTTTGATAGATCACAAACCTACTTGGCGTAAGTGCATTTTTTTTGCTGAGCTTAAGTACGGTTTTAGTAAGGATTCTACACATGACACATCTCATCTATGTTAATATTGCTTTATTTGATGCACTCCACTCTGAACTGCACTAATCCAGCAACTGCTGCATTTTAATAACTAGTATTAAAGGTGAATACACCAATATTTGCACAAGAATAATTTTTGTTTTAAACTCTCAGTGACACACTTTGCAGGGGGATTTGGCATTTAATTTTTCTTGGCGTTTGGAAAAACATCTCCTTTTGCCCCCCTGTACTTGACTTTCTGCCCCCTTTATGTTGGTCCAAGATCATTACTGGGCTGGCCCTATTAAACACGTTCTACACCCCTGCTTAGTAGACTTAATTAAGTATTTTTATAAAAATGACTGAAACACAAATTTACATATTTGGCATTATTGACCAATATCTTTGATTTAATTTATTGTTAAGAATATCAAGATGCATTACAGTGAACATTATAATAAAGTACATTTTTCTAGTGCAGAGACGAGACAACCCATAGAAGCGCTGATTTGATCTCATTTCAGAGAAAAATAGCACAGGTCAGGTGCACCTAATAAATAAATTAAATAAAAATTAAATTAAAGATTTTTTATCACAATAGTAAAGGAACTATTACAGAACAATGAATGTAGGACCCAAGGAAGTGTGGTCGTTCTGCGAGACTGACAACTGGATAATCCAATGGTTGCTTTTGGTTCGAATGTGTTGTTGGCAGAGGGTTTTAGACCCATGTGAGAGAACCACTTTATTACTTTTTTTCGTTTCCTTTTTAATCTCCACATTATATTTATAGCTACACTGTTAAAACATTGTTGGACTAGAGGTAGACCAATATATCGAGCAGATTTTTACCAGTTTTTATACATCAGCCAATATCTGTCTGAAGTAAAGCCAATTTAAAATCAGGCACATCCTTGGGCAAAATTTTATTTAAATGTATATTTATGTTCAATATTAACATCAGGGGTCTCATTTATCAAACATTGCGTAGAATCCTTACTAAAACCGTACTTAAGCTCAGAAAAAAGAATGTACTTGCGCCAAGTAGGTTTGTGATCTATCAAACATGGAGTACGCACAGCTGCACGCAATCGCCGCTTCATAAATCAGAAACTATCTATAAAGTTTCTCAGCTGCTTTTTAGTCACATCCCGCCCTCACTACGCCCACTTACTGCCATAAATGGTCGATGCAAAGTGCCTTGTGGTTCTCATGCATATACATAAGCCAGCTTGTTGCAGCATTTCGATCACGACCGCAGATCAAGGAAGCGCTATTTCACAAGCAGAAATTCAGGTACTTGTGGGTGAGGTGGAGAAATGAAAGGAAGTGCTTTTGCAAAACAAATAAGAGAAAATCCACGGAGTGGCACAGTGTTGCTGAAGCCGTCAATGCTGAGTTCTTCAGAGAGATCTGAGGCGGATATAAAAAAAAAGATCCTATCAAGATTTCATCCCCAGACTCCCGGGTGAAAGTCACACACGCTAACCAGTCAGCCAAACGGAGATCTCCCTTGTCCAAGTAGCCAGGGCGCATGATCTATCGGGCCACAGTGACAGGGCACACAACATTCTGTCTCAATCTGCCCCCCTGCTGATTTTTTGCATTCCGTATTCTGCGCTTCAGGGTGTGTGTGTGCGTGTGGGGGTCTTGTTCTGTGTGAAAACGAAGCAGTACAAGTGATAATGCTGCAGGATTTCATAATTTTATCCTTCTCAGCAGCAGCACTGCAGGTGCTCTCCATATCCAAAATGTGCGTAAGCAAGGTCCTTAGTTAACTTAAAGTTGCGCACAGTTTTCCGCTAAGTTTTCTTTGATAAATCCCAAAGTTTGTGTGGAAAGTTGCTTACAGTTTTCCAACCCGGTTTTGTGCGTAAGCAAGCAAGCTTGATAAATGAGGCCCCTGCATTGTAAATACTCCAAATTAACTTTATTTAGGTGTCTGACTGTAACACTGAGCAGTGCACAACGTTAAGGTTTAACAGTTAAATTCAAAGTTCAAAAACTGATTCAACTTCAGAATTTTTGTGCATCAATTGATGTTACTAGTGACGTTTTAGCATGAAAATAAGGTGGAAAACTTCCGAATATCTGCCATAAAATTGTCTGTACATATCGGCTGATGACACATATCGGTATCAGCAATGGAAAAAACAATATTGGTTGAGCTCTAGTTAAGAGGCATGAAAAATGTTTTCAGCTAATTTTGTTTTCCAAGTTTGCCATTGTAGTTTAAATTATTTTGTCAAATAAGCCAAACATGACTTGGTTATCCCACTTACCGTCTTCTGCACACACACGCGCGCGCACACACACACACACACACACACACACACACACACACACACACACACACACACACACACACACACACACACACACACACACACACAAAGAAGAGGAAAAACACCTCACAAACACGTCCCACATCCTGTGTTGCGCTTTGGTCTCGGAAACTGTTCCCATATGCCATTACTAATGCAAACCAAAAAAAATGAAGCTTCACAAAATAATTCATACCTTTTCCTTCTGTAGGCCGTATGTGAGGCTGGACTCCTTCTTTTTTCTTTTTTTTTAATCTGCTGTTGGCCAGCTTTCCATTATCTTTGGAAGTGTCCTGTTGTTTTAAGTGGAGCAGTGGGACATGGAGCTTTTGAATGAGCAAGTATCCCACAGCTCTCTGGTCTGCCAGCAGATTGTTGTCTTGGTGGGGATTTTCACTGAACCAGCCACAATGTCTGTTTTTGTTTGGATTGGGTTTGTCAAATCCCCTCTGGAAGTGGCCCGTTTAGTTTCAGTTCAAAAGATAAATGCTTCTGGCGTTTCAGATGTTAAATATTTGACACGATGAAATATATTCGAGGGAAAACAACTGTTATGGAAACCGTTAAAACGCTATAACACATCATAAAATATGCTTGTTTTCTTTTTTCAGAGGCCCGTTTCTTTAGAATATATTTTACACAGAACAGAAAATGTTGCTAATCATTTTGAGCTGTTTTGTTTTTACTTATTTTGGCAAACTCGCTGAACAAGTTAGATGATCAAATACCTGATGACAGATAAGGGAACTTCCCCAAAATTAATAATTAAATATTTAGAAATGAAGGTTTTTGATTTAAAAAATCTTGCAGACACAAGGCTTTCCCTAAAAACTATCTTCTGTGCCTTTTGAACAGATGCACTGAATGTTTTGGGAAAATCCTTTCTTACCATTCATCTTGAGCACCTGCACGATTGATTTTTAACCTAATTCATTTTAAAGGAAAGTACTAAATGTTGAAAGGTAAATCTTCCATTTGGCACATTTTGCAGATATGAGACGAGTTGTACGACAGAGCAAGTTCCGTCACGTCTTTGGCCAGGCGGTGAAGAATGACCAATGCTACGATGACATCAGAGTTTCCAGGGTCACATGGGACAGCTCCTTTTGTGCAGTCAATCCCAAGTTTGTTGCTATAATTATTGAGGCCAGTGGTGGTGGCGCTTTCCTTGTTCTCCCTCTTCATAAGGTAAGTCAGAGTTGACTATGTAAAGCACTTGAACTAACCAGTAAGATTGTGTGATGGCGCTTACTTTGTGTGTAGCCATATTTGCTAAATGAAAACAATATTAAACCTAAATTTCTTGTATTTTGTGGGTCAGTTTTCTATGTTCATTTAAGTCGATAATTTGCATGAAAAACTACCTGTTACTTGAAGCAACTGCAGAACTGGATGTTGGTGTATTTTGGGATTAATGTTTACCAGCAGGCTGGCTGACACACCCCCTTACGTGTAAAACAGAAACTACCCTGCAGCCCCGAAGCCAACAGTCTCCTGATTCTTGTCTCCATATAAGGAATCACTCCACTGATTTACACTATGGCTGGGCCAGACTGCATGTGAAGAGTTTTATTTTTCTTACGTGTTAACTACATAACCAAGTTAGTACATCTAACCTCCGTTATCTTAAACCTGCTATCATAATGGGATTAAATACTGTGTAATAGAGGTCAGACTCTAATTTAATATAGCCTCTGTGTCCTCTTGAGATCTCCTGGGTGACATTATGGTTGTGGGTGAATCTTTTGCCTCTTGTGTTTCTTCTTACTGACTGCGAGCAGAGATCAAGTAGCAGGTCTTAACACTATGAGTGACATAAGCACTGCAACGCTGTTGACAGATCAACCCTTGGTCTGTAATTAGTGCACAACGCTGAACTACAATGTCACATGAGAAGACCCTGGCATGGGGAGCAAATTCAGACCTGTCATCACACACAGCTTAGAGCTCTCATCACCTGATTCAATGCAGAGCTTGTTCTGGAGGTGGGCTAGAAGCTCTGGGCTTTCACGCTCTTCCTGCCTTTCTCCTTTATTTATTTTCTTAGCATTTGTCTTCATGTGTACAGCTTTCTGCATGCCGGGTCCTAAATGACATTAGTTCAGCAATAACACAAATACTATTTTTACCACTAAGCTGTTGAGAGAGACTTTGTGTGCAGAGAAAATCCAGAGAGATCCTTAAGACGTGATTTTTAGAGGGCTTTACATTTTAAAGGCAGTGTTGACAAACCAGTCTGTAAGCTTCAGTATATTTCTCATTTCAGCTGTCCTTGTGTTGAGAGACTGGAATTAGAGGAACACTTCCAGATGAAAAAAATGAGTTTGTTGTGGCTGACTGTGTGTGCGCACACATTGACATTTATTTTAGCCTTTGTTACTGTGTTGTTGTCGAATGATATATTTTTTGTGAGTGTAATCTCAGCGGGCGATACAGGTCTGAAAAGTGGGACAGGTCTGTTCCCAGAAACGGTACGACTGGACTGCAGTGTAGTGAACTAGTGTTAAACTCCTTGTGGAATACTTTATAGTACATCATGACAAAAACATGATATTTACATTTTTAAAGTTGCCATCATAATTATTTTCTCATGAGCTTTTTTGAACTTCAGCTGTTTGGACAAGATTGAGGCTTTGGACAGTTATAATAATGTGAATTTAATTTTAAATTCCCTCAGTCTGTTCATCCCCCGGACTCTAACTTTAGGGTGCGTCTGTCCATCTTGCCCATCTGCCTGTGATGTAGTGCTGCATGTCTGTTGGCAGCCAGCTGCTCTGAGCTTTTGTCCTTCATTTACACCCATTTCAGCCTTTTGTCATTATTGGTCTTTAGGGGGGTTGTTATTGTGCAGGCAAAAGTGGGATTGTGCTTCTTCACCCCTCCCCCAAATGCTTTCTTTTATAAAGATAAAATAACAAACTATTGATTGATTGATTCAGGAAGTACATACTACTAGATATTTATTCTTTATTGTAAATTTGAATTGATCTAAGAATCAGCAGCTCTTGTGGTCTGAGTGTCATTTTGAGCTGTCGGGTGATGGGGCGGCTCTGAATGACTCATGGGTATGGGGCAGGCTGCCCTGACTCAGCATAACCATGGGTATTGTTGCTTCCTCCTGTCAGAAGATGGGGATGTATAGTGAGGGGATCAGATGTCGAGCTAAACACATGTCATCCCCTTCCCTGATGCCTTCAATCTTCCTTTTCTCATTCATTGCTGGATTCCAGCTCATTTATTCCCTGTTATCTAACAAACATTTAATGTTTCTAAAATCTCTGCTAATATAAAAAGGAAGCATAGGCAAATTATTATGAATACATTCATTTATCTTGCTTATAAATCTGACTTTGATTTATTCAGACACTGTTTTAGTCATCGGATGTTTTTCATGCAGTGTTTCCTCTAGAATCATCAGATGTAAAGCGTGTTTGATTTAATTCTTTAATGATTCGTTTATCTTGTGCACAGCTTTTAGTGATTCCAGGATGTGTTCAGTGTGGAACGTTTTGTATCATCAGCTTTGCTAATTTGTCTCTAAAAGCAAAAATCCACTGGGTGTTCATGATATCCATGGTGTGTGTTAACTCATCAGTCATTTATGTTTAAAGACCTCCACATTGCTCGGTTGCTTCTGCCTTTGCCACTCATTCCTGCTGACTGCAGATTTTACCATATATGGTCATTCACTGCTCCCTGCCTGACAGCCATCCAAGACCATTTCCTCATGCCTTGCTATTGGCTGCTTCATGCAGTGTCAGTGCACTTGTGAATTCAGCGATAGGCCAATGTGAAAAGCGGCCAGGATCATATAGATGAGTTCAAATCAGAAGCTATACCACAAAGTCAGTCGCTGTATCTAAGCACCTTGTTAATAATTATTTTTTGTTTATGTTTTTTTCAGCTAATGAGCCTTAAAATCAAGATGCAAATTGATATTTAGAAATAATAAGCTTAACTCATTAACTTATTTTCTGAGTGAAGTGCTGGAATTTAAAAAAGTAATTTGTGCACATTTTGTGTTTCTGACTAAAGGTGCTGGATTGCACATGAGAGGGAAAATTTTAAGACTGATCATAGAGGGAATGCCTCTGAGTGCACACGACTATTTAAAGCTTTCTTACTGAAGACAAGAAACTTGATGGCCTCTACGTATCAATAAGATAATCGGAATTTTTGCACTGATCTCAAGACCTCAGACATACTGTAAACCTCATGCAGTCTCTGATGTGGTTGCACAGCAGTATCCGTTTTGTGTCCATCTTTCCTCCCATGCAAACAGACGTGTGTGCAGCCGAAGGTGATGCGATGAGTTAGTCACATGCTGGTTTGTAAGTTAGCTCGAGTCCAGAAGGGCTGACAACATGAAGTTTTATCTCCAGGGGGACTGAAAACAGGAATGTTTTCACACATTTCTAACAGCTACAAAATCATAACCACAGAATATTCCAGGTATCATTGAGTCTACCCTCATGTGGCTGTACCACACAGAACTGGAACTTTTCTCCATGACTGTCTGGAATCTGAAGATTGATGTGTTGCTTGTGTTTAGTTTGGTTTTATTGTACCAGGATAGCACAAAAGACAATGTTACATGTAAGGGCAAAGCAACTGTTGCTTTGTACAGGGGGTTCTAGCCAGAGGCTAATTTGCTATTACAGTCCTTGGTTGAACATTTAGAGACAATCAAATAACAGCATTTAACACTCCCTAAGTGTTCAGAGTGAGTTTTATTGTTTCGCCATTGTATCGTCTCTGCCTTATGATGAAGACAAACATTTAAAGAGGTTTGTTTCTATACCACCGTTTGCATTAACCACCATACAGGCATAGGGACCTGCTCCAATGGAAATTTCCAGGAAGCTGTGAATGGTTCTTGATGGTATGCACAGGAAGGTGTGTGTGTGTGTGTGTGTGTGTGTGTGTGTGTGTGTGTGTGTGTGTGTGTGTGTGTGTGTGTGTGTGTGTGTGTGTGTGTGTGTGTGTGTGTGTGTGTGTGTGTGTGTGTGTGTGTGTGTGTGTGTGTGTGTGTCACATATAGTGAGCTGTCAAGAAAGGAAGTGTGCAGGCCTCTTGTGTGAATGAGAAGAATGTCCCCTCGTTGCCTTGGAGGAATATTAATGTTTTAGTGTGTGTTGTTTTTGCTCTTTGTATCCATCGCCTTGTGATTCACTCATTTTCTGCAGTCATATGTGTTGCCATGCAACTGGTTGTTTTCAAGGCCTCAGACATTCCTTTCAAAAACGATGATGCAGTTTGGTCATGAACACAAGGTATTGTTGCAGTTTGTGATCTCCCTCTCCCTCTCTCTCTGTCTCTGTCTGTCGTATGTGTGTTCCCTCGAGTTTTATGTAGGTGTGTTTTTTTATTTTTTATTTTTTTGCATTTTTGCCAGCTGCTTTATAATTTCTGGAAAGCACTTGTATCTTTTGAAACTAATACGCACATTTTTAAAGTTGTTGTTTTCAATTGGGTATTAACACACATGTGCACAATAGTAAATGGCCTGTATTTGATATTGCACCTTCTAGAGTCCTAGAACCCCCCAAGGCACTTTGCAACACCGTCATTCACACTCTGGTGGTGATGAGATACATTGTAGCCACAGCTGCCCTGGGGCGCACTGACAGAGACGAGTTTGCCGTACACAGGCACCACCGGTCTCTCCGACTATCACCAGCAGGCAAGGTGGGTTAAGTGTCTTGCCCAAGGACACAATGACGGAAACAGGCTGAGCGGGACTCGAACCTGGAAATGTCTGATTACGGGGCGAGCAATTAAGACCTGTGCTGCTGTCGCCCACAATGCTGGAGAGCAAAAAGAGCTTCTGCACCTGATATCCAGAGCCGTGATTCTGCGATAAAAACCCAGTAATGAAACCTTGGGATTTAGCCATTTCTACTTTGGATCATCCTACACATCTGTGCAGCTTATTAAAGAAGTTGGATCTTAAAAGATAACTGTTTAGTTCAAAGCTTCCAGATCAGTTTTGAATACATTTTGTGTAATAATTAATAAAATAAACAATTTAACCTGGTTCCAAAGGCATACATGTCATTAGATGGCTAAAATTTGTTTCTGGACAGGTGGGACAGATACTTGACTTCTTTATTCTGTCTTGTGCTTTTGATTCCCACAATAGATGGATCATCCATTTCATGGTTGTTAACTAGGGATGTAAGAAAATATCTATCGCAATTTATCGTGATTTTTTTCCTGCAATATTATATCAATAGTCAAAAGCTTTGTATCGAATTTTTGGAAGAATTTACACACAAAAGACTTTCTTTTCTTTTGGTGCAATTCAAATGTCAACCGCTAATTGGCAGCAGTTTGCAATGCGTATTGTTTCCACCATTTAAATGTAAATCCCTCTATCGTGGTTCAGATACCTCATGTTAAACATGCTTTGTTTCCGTTTGGACTGTTTATTGAATTTTCCTACAATAAATTCAGTCTAAAACGATTGCTATTATCGTCTGGCTGAATATATCACATTCTATAATGATATATTGTATCGTCTCCCCTGTATCATGATATGTATCGTCTCATCAGAATTTCACCAGTACACATCTCTACAGTTAACCATTGCCTCCATGTTTGATTAGCTGGAAATTAGAAATTTTACGTTGATGTCCTTATGTCTATTTGTGCAGCCCATTGCGCTGCATGTGTGCTTGATTTGACTAGCACCATGTATTCTTATATCTTTAAAGATGTGGTTTATTCATTTATTCAATGCATTTGCAGTGTTCTCTGGTGTAAATTAATGCCTTATGAGTTAATAAAATAAAGCTATGATGCTCCTGTTCAGAGATTCAATAGTTTGCTGATGCAGAGGTGGGCAGAAAACGGCAACCCATTATTATTAATGATATGCACACACCTACCTTCTGATACGCTATCAGAACGCGTTCAGCCATGTTGCGAAGTCACTATCACCAAGACACTCTCCGCTCTGTCCTCGCAGCAAAATAAAAGCCCTCCTTTGGGCAGGCGCTAGCTAAGATGGGCGTGGCCATGAATGCAAATTCACTGTGTGACACAGATGTGAGATTTTTCAAATCCAAGCATTTCCCCATCTTTTTTTCTGTCAGAAGCAAATGCAAGAGATAGGTATAGGAGACCGTTTTCATGTTCAGCCCGCATGACAAACTCGGACTGATTATAATCAGAAATAACAATTCAAAACTGTTTTTTTCAGTCAACCACACCTTTAAGTTGGGATTGAGGCAAAACCCTTTGTTGGTTTTTCTGTTTCTGTAATTCCTTGTAAAATGAATCAGACAGACACACGTTCCACTACCACCTTGCCGTGTTGTTTCTGACACCCACTTGCCTCGATGATCACCCTCGTATCATGGCTGTCCTGGTCTAAGACATGGGGTGGGGCAGGGCCCTGCCTAACCCTAACCCTTGCTCTCAGCCTGTGTGGGAGCTGTGTGGTTTAATCATTTCAAATTAATTTGTCTTTAGGTCATTCATAAAATGCAAAACCTTGTTGTTACAGTTTGCTAAAAACATCTCAACCCAAATGTTTACTCTAAAATGTTAGATCTGTAACAAATCTGAATGTTGCATGTCATACTATGAACATGAAATTTGAACACGTTGATGAAACAAATTCCGCTAACGCGTTGAATCTGAAATCCTAGTCCTACGTGTCAGAACTGGTTGGGTTTTGTTTTGACTCAAAGTGAAGCTTGCTTGTCCTGTGGGTGTGCAGACCTTTGGCCTGTCTGAACATGATCCACTATGTTAAATCTGTTCAATATTATTTAGTATGTTCTGTTGGTTTACACCCGGTCAGATTATTCTTTGTTTTTATGTAGTTTCTGGTGCTGGTCATCAGCATGTTTCCTTCCTGCTTTACATCCTCTTCCTGCTGCCTTTAGAACATTAGATACAGGAATACTTGGACTCGGGCTATATTGTTGCCGTACATTTGTATATCATTTGGCTACAAAGTCTTGTAGCAAGTTTTTTGCTTTTATTTGTTTTTTGTTATTCTCTAAAAGTGGTATTTTAGTTTTACCAAGCTGCGTGTCTCATAATGCTAATTTGATCTGATTAAGAGTAATGGATCATAGATTTCTGAAGTCAGTAGTGTCAAAGTCTACTTTGTGTTTGGTGTAGGCTTCAGGGTGTGTTCAGCAGTGTTTATGACAAGTTTTAGATAAAGGATTGTAATTTGTACGCCCTCCTGCTTTGATTTCTAAATGGTGAAAGTCGGTCAACCAAAGTGGTTCTAATTCCAATAAGTTAGTTTTTACACCAATGCAGGTTTTGGAAAACCAGAACTAATTCAGTGTCAACCTTTTCTTGAGCTAAAGCAACAAACTGCCTCAGTCAGCGTCTGGAGAGAAGCTTTGAAACCACCATGTTTTAAAATCCAATATAGCTTACTTGGACCACCCCCGACTTTATTTATATTATCTGGTATCTTGTGGTCTTGCTGGTAAGAAATAAAATCCAGAGGAACGATGAGCGTTATTCATTCATTGCTAATATTTTCCTAAGTTTAATTTGTTTGAATTTATTTTTTTATTCCTTTTTTTCCAGTTTCCTTTAAAAATAACTAGGTCATATATTTTGCTGGCCAAAAAAAAAAAAAGACAACTTGGCGTGGACTTTGTTTTAATTAGAGTTGGATACAAAGTTTTCAGGCAGCTTTTAAAAGTTCAGCAGGTGGTGATTACAGATGTAGTTGTGAAAATGTCCAGCGTGTATATTTGGCAGACGAAGAGTCCCGAGGCACATTTTCATTGTATTCCATCATGGAACATTTAATTTGGGGACTATGATTGTTTAAACCCAGATGAAAACAAAAACAAGGTGGTAAACAAAACAGTCTCCTCCAACCAACATTTCTGCTCCATTTAAGAAACTTTAAACTGACATAAAGGCTATCAACAAGATGACACGCAGCAGTGAAGTTCTCCATTTCTTTAGAAAAGGTTATGTTGTTGAAGTCGTACAGCTGTCTGTAACCGATGTCTCAGATGCTCTGCTCCAAACCAACTTGTGCCTGTTTAATGATGCGTATTCTTTACATATTATCTTAATTACTTTGACTGTTCTCCTGAGCTTTATGGCTCAGTTTTTATAGTACTCCTTACTCAGTAGTACTAGATGTAGAAGGTATGCTCTTGAGTCACCTCTGTTGCTATTCCTAGTATACAGTTAGAGTAGCTGTAGGCAGCGTGTGTGTGTGTGTGTGTGTGTGTGTGTGTGTGTGTGTGTGTGTGTGTGTGTGTGTGTGTGTGTGTGTGTGTGTGTGTGTGTGTGTTTGAGAGAGCATTTCTTGTGTTAGACTTTTACTTTTAATAGAGCTGTGACATCATCTGGCCCTGTGCTGGTACTTTGAGTCAGCGCAGTAGACTAGGGTGTGTTCCAGACATCCAGGACGTTGCTAAATCACCCTACTGTTCGTTAAAAGCACGTTGTCTCCATGGTGATGGGGTTCAGATGTAAAGGCTTGTTTTCACGTCATCTTTCTAGCCTAATTCACCAGTTGTGTAAGTAGATTATATAGATGGTGAAGTTTATTGCTTGAATTAAGATTACTAGTTTGAACGAGAAGCTAAGAGTCTGTTGGCGTGCATCTGGTGTAAAGTGATGTCTCTGTTAGGAACGTTCTTTAATTACAACGGTTGGTCCATTTGGGGTTAAATCTAATCTGCTTCTGTAGCACCAGTAAGACTGAGTTTTGGCTGAATGATGATGTGGAGAACCAAGAATGATTCTTGGGGTTTAGGCGGTTTGGTTTAAAAGCCTGGTCAGAATTTTATAGTGAGATATTTCAAATTTAGTTTTAACACTTTGTGCAACGATGCAAGGTATCACCTCATCAATGTTCAAAGAAAAGACAAATCTGCTTTTCCAACTGACATTAATGCTTTAAAAGCTCTTGGTTAGTCTTGCATACACTATAGATTGTTGGTTTGGTCGTCATTACCGAATGCAACACTGTTTGGACCGCCACTCAGCAGTACAGTTAAGCCTTTAATTATAGCATCTAAGATGAGTAACGCAGAAGAAAAGATGAACTGTTGACACATCCGTAATTTCTGATTTCCTTCTCTTTATCGATCATTTTCCTTCAGAAACCACCAAGACTTTTGTTATTGCAGTTAACTAATATGACTCTTGTGTTGCAGTAAAAAAAAATTACCTCATTTCATAATTTTAAACTCATTTGAAAATGAAGTTTGGTGTCTATGGTTTACTTCTGACTGTAGATGACAAAGAAATGTTTGTTTTTGCCATTTCAGCGTGTTCTTTGATGCTCCATGATTACTCATCACAGTAAATCCTAAGTTTTTTGTTATTTTGTTTTTGTAGGTAGGATTTAAAGATTGCCAAAACTATACTGATTGGAAACGGATCAGAATAATCTCATTGGTCTGTTTGTTGTTCCAGACTGGACGCATCGACAAAGCCTACCCAACAGTATGTGGCCACACAGGCCCCGTGCTAGACATCGACTGGTGCCCCCACAACGACCAGGTCATCGCCAGCGGCTCCGAGGACTGCACAGTGATGGTACGGCCTCCTTCACAAGTCACACCTGAAACTAAATGAGTGGAAAACGCTGGATAATCATCTGAATCTCTAAAATGATAGAGACTTGATGTGTTGATTGCAAGAGGCCAGACTGTTGCAAACCAGTGATGGCTGCAGGCCTCACCCTCTGGATTAGATTAGGCTCAAATATGTGTTGCAGGAATCAGAGCTGGGGAATGATTTCACTGTTTATTGAGCTGAGGTCACTGATGTTTTTTGAGCCTGTATGTATTCTTCCCTTAAGTGTCCTTATTTGGCCAACGCTAGTTCTGACCACTTCCTTACCTGAAAGGCCAAACTTCCTGTTTTGAAATATAAATAGAAACCAAACATGTTGGCCACATTGAGCAAAAAGAGGGGATTATCAGATCAGTGGTGGTGGGGAGGGGCGTTGATGTCACAGAATAATACAGGTTGCACAAATGTTTTGTTACATAACTTCATAGGTGGTGTAAAGGTTTATGATCCTGGATCGCGCTGACTGAGAGGTTTGGTAGTCATATTCTAGTCTTAAACCCATGAATCTGTTGCTTTGTGTTCTGAAAGGGATTTCTATTTAAAACAACTTTTTAAAAGCTGATTTAATTTTTGTTTTTAACATTTCTGTCCCTGAGTTACATGCTCGGAGTCTTAGCCACTGCTGCCCCCTTCAGGTCTCTTTTGGTAATAACTGAACATTTGTTTTGTAGCCACGTCTTGCCTTTAGTTGTCTACACAATTAGTTTTTATTAATTTATTCTCCAGAGAATAACTTCTGGCAGGTTAGTGTGTCATCCATGTGTATTTGGTCCTCCGTAGGTATGGCAGATTCCTGAGAATGGCCTTGTCACCCCTATGGCGGAGCCAGTGGTGGTCCTGGAAGGCCACTCTAAGCGTGTGGGCATCATCACGTGGCATCCAACAGCACGCAACGTCCTCCTTAGTGCAGGTGAGAAGCCCGGGCTGCAGTTCACATGAGAAACGTGACATTTTAGCAGCAGCTGTAAGAACAATAAATGCTGAGTGATGTTGACCTTTACTTCCATCCACAATCAGGTTGTGACAACCAGGTAATTATCTGGAACGTGGGCACAGGGGAGTCCATGATCACCCTGGAGGACATGCACCCTGATGTTATCTACAACGTCTCCTGGAACCGTAACGGCAGCCTCATCTGCACCTCCTGCAAGGACAAGTCCATCCGTGTCATCGACCCGCGCAAGGAAACCATCATCGCTGTGAGCGGTTCTCTAACCTGCTGCGACATTTTTGTTTTGATTCTGTGTAGTGTCTCACACAGCAAGAATGTTTTTCATAGCATTTATATATACTTCCAAGTGTTTGTTGTTAGGCTGACTTTGAACTCGTAGCAGTCAGAGATTAGTCACGTCTGACATGTGCTTCACAGGAGAAGGAGAAGGCGCACGAGGGCGCTCGACCCATGAGGGCCATTTTTCTCTCAGATGGCAACATCCTCTCCACCGGTTTCAGTCGCATGAGTGAGAGACAGCTGGCTCTCTGGAATGTGGTAACACAAACACTCTGTGCTGTTGTTTTATCGACGTGTTTTAAACTTGTCAGTAATGCATTCATCCCACAGAGTTTTGACCACAATCCATTTTTGTTTTTGTTTTTAGCAAAACATGGAGGAACCCATGACTGTTAATGAGATGGACACCAGCAATGGAGTGCTTTTGCCCTTCTATGACGCAGATACCAACGTGGTTTACCTCTGTGGGAAGGTGTGTAAGCAGTTTAGTTACTCGTGTGTCAAAATAGCGCAGCACTTGGTATGGAGGTTAAAAAACGGCCAAACAGAAATAAAACTCAACCTTCTTTCTTGCCAGGGTGACAGCAGCATCCGCTACTTTGAGATCACAGATGAGGCTCCATATGTTCACTTCCTGAACACCTTTGTCACCAAGGAGCCTCAAAGAGGCATGGGCTACATGCCCAAGAGGGGCCTTGATGTGAACAAGTGTGAAATTGCAAGGTAAGCAAGATGGGGTGGCTCCTGGTTTCACCACTAGGAGGCAGAGTGTCACCAATTTACTAAAAATGACTGCATTTGTTGTGTGTGTGTGTGTGTGTGTGTGTGTGTGTGTGTGTGTGTGTGTGTGTGTGTGTTAGGTTCTATAAACTGCATGAAAGGAAGTGTGAACCCATTGTGATGACTGTTCCTAGAAAGGTGAGTCCACATCCTGAATGACCTCTTCAGCTGAAGCTCATCTTCCTGTTAAATCCTCGTCTTTTCTGGGTAAAGACCTTGTTGTTAAACTCTCTCTCTCTCTCTCTATAAGTCTGACCTGTTTCAGGACGACTTGTACCCAGACACAGCTGGACCAGACCCCACCCTGGAGGCTGAGGAATGGTTTGATGGTAAGAATGGAGACCCTATCCTCATCTCCCTGAAGAACGGCTACGTCCCGGGCAAGAACCGTGAGTTTAAGGTGGTCAAGAAGAACCCTTTGGATTGCAAAGGCACCAAGAAGACTGAGCACTCCAGCCATGCCCACAAGTCTGCCTCCCCAACTCCATCAATTGTACGTTTTTCCCCTCGGTGTATAAACTGTTGTGAATCTCTATAGAGCTAAATAATCTTGTCAGTTGTTTTCGCACCACTGCACTGAGGTCTGTCATCAGAAATCCTCTCAAGTTACTTTAGCAGCAAGCACGTGGTTTCATTATTTAGGAATCCTAATCTAACCAATCAAATACCTTGTAGTCCGTAAGCGGGACTTGGAAGTTCTAAATCTCTCATGACTCATCTCTTTTCCAGAAATCCGAAGCAAAGATGGAGGAGATCCTGAAAGAAATCAAATCCCTCAAGGACCTGATCAGCAGTCAGGAGAAGCGAATCATCAAACTTGAAGAGCAAATGTCTAAAGTTGACCTTTAAGGACCCTTCAGCCTCCAACCCGCTACAATTCAGGACGTTCCATTGGCTGGGGAGTTTGCAGGAGCAGTCACTGCCTATCTTAATGACAGTGTTTGGACTGACTCCTGCCAAGCAAAAACCCCTAGCAACATTCCAGATGAACTTTTTCTTAGCTAGCCCCAAACCCTCTGTTAACACAGGTGGAATAGGAAGGATGTGGTAAATTTAACAGAACGTATTTTTTGCATATTGGTGACATACAACTCATTTCTTTTGATTTTGCCTTGTCGGATAAAAACGTCCTAATTCTTCTAATTTCAGAACGACCAAAACAAACAAACAAACCGTGTGTCAACAACACTTCCTTTGTATGTTGATGTGTCTGTATTCTTAAACAGCTCTCATGTTTCATGTTAGCCTGGCCCAAAATGAAAACGTTGCCAAATTACGGATTATGTTTACACCTTGTTAACAGTATTTTTCTCTTTAAAATGCAAACAGTAAAACTTGATGCTGCAGACTCTTTTCTACTAAATTAAAATTGAAAACAAATGAAGAAATGCATTCACGTTGGTCTCTTTAGACATGCTAAATAACGGATGGCGGTTTGTACGGATGCTGAACACATTGATTTGCTGCTCCGGTTTCATTTTATTTCTTACATTTTTATCTTTGTGTCATAAAATCAGCCTGCTAAAATAACAGGAGAAAACGACGTTCCACTGATCTGATCAGGTTTGTTTTGTCAAAGTGCAGCCTCCAGCATCAGTGTTTATTGTTCATGGGCTTCCTGAACCCATAAGTTGAGGTTTTTTTTTTTTTTCATGATATGACACCCCAGATCTGTATTTTCTGCACAATCACAAAAGAAAATAATTAACATATCAACTTGAAAATTTCAAACCTGGTTGTAAAGCTGGATGTTACTACAGACCTCTAGGACTGTGTGTGTAGATGTCCCTTATACCTTTGGCTTTTAGTTTCCCATCGCTTCAGATATTCCTAATTTTTGTTTCTTATTCTAGAGATTATAAAAATCTAAGACCTGCCTCTAATCTGGAGAAACGATAAAATAGTTTAGATGCCACTCCCTGGTTAGTTTTAACCTGTTTCTTGTTCCAGCTGTGCTTATATCCCTCTTAGCACTTCCACTTTTTAGTTATTCTGAGTTTATTTTTCCATTCAGTACAAATCTAGGAACCAGTAAGTGGTCCAACCTGCTCCAATAAAAGCTCTATTTTTGATTTTTTTAAACTGGTTTCCCAATGGGAAGCTGAGACGGGTAATGGTTCAGTCTGTTTGCCTTCATTAATTGTGAACACTGTAAAGACCTGAAAGTGCCATAGAGGAAACCCTGGAAGTGTGTATTAGACTGTTGTAGTGAGTGGAAGAAGGGAGGTGTCTGGATTTAAAACGTTCCAAGAGTCCTGCTGCTCCGTCTAACAGCAGAAAGCTGCTGGGATTTTCCATCGGAGCAGGTAGGAAACATGGATTTCATACCAAGAATCTCTTGGCTGAGTACACCGGTCTTTCAATTCAGTGGGTCTCAAAGATGCACTTTGAGCAGCAGAATAATGGTGACCGTAAAAATCTGTGTTCAGGCAGAAATGATCCTGCCACTCTAGAGGAACATTGTTGGCACAAGCGTATCTGAATTGTAGCAATCCAAAGGGACGGTGTAGGATGAGGAAATGTGCAGTTGAATGATAGATGTGTTTGTTACTAAGGTTTAGGAAAAATGAGTGAAAGTTGTGTAAATATACCATGATCAGATCTTTTTTTTTCTTTTAAAATTTCTGTGGTTGTGCTGAAGAGGGTATTCGTATGGGTGGTGGGTTTTAAATGTTTCCCCTGTTTGTGTTCCTCGCACCTTGCCAATGAGTAAAGCAGAACCTGTTAGAAAATGAAAAAAATCTAATCAGACAAAACCCAACCAGAACCAAGCCTGGTCGAGTTCTGCTCAGCATTTTTGTTTAATATTCTTGCTTCAAACATTGATTATAAGAAAATAAAGAATTTTTAAAATGTGCTCTTTGTAGTTTTTTTTAAATCATTAGGAAGCCCTTACTACTCAGGATGTTGTGGATTGGTGGGCAGAATACTTCGAAGACCTCCTCAATCCCACTGAAACGTCTTCCAGTGAGGAAGCAGTCTGTGGACTTTGGGTTGGCCTCTCAAATCTCTGGTGCTGAGGTCACTGAGGTGGTTCAAAAGCTCCTCTGTGGCAAGGCTCCGGGGGTGGATGAGATCCACCCGCAGTTCCTTAAGGCTCTGGACGTTGTGGGGCTGTGTTGGCTGATGCGGCTCTGCAATATCACGTGGACATCGGGGGCAGTCCCACTGGACTGGCAGACCAGGATGGTGGTCCCCTTATTCAAATGGGGGGACCGCAGGGTGTGCTCCAACTACAGGGGTATCACACCCCTGAGCTTTCCTGGTAAGGTCTATTCAGGGGTTCTCGAGAGGAGGGTCCCTCAGATTGTTGAACCTCAGATTCAGGAGGAGCAATGTGGTATTCATCCTGGCCATGGAACACTGGACCAGCTCTATACCCTTAGGGGGATCCTGGAGGGTACGTGGGAATTTGCTCAACCAATCTACATGTGTTTTGTGGATTTGGAGAAGGCGTTTGACCGCGTCCCTCGGGGGTTCTCTGGGAGTATTGGGTACCAGGCCCTCTGATATGGGCTGTTAGGTCCCTGTATGACCGGTGTCAGAGCTTGGTCTGAATTGCCAGCAGTAAGTCGGGCTCGTTCCCAGTGAGTTGGACTCTGCCAAGGCTGCCCATTGTCACCGATTCTGTTCATTACCTTTATGGATGGGATTTCTAGACGCAACCAAGGTGTTGAGGGCATCCGTTTTGGTGACCTGAGGATCAGGACTCTGCTTTTTGCAGATGATGTGGTCCTGTTTGTTTCATCAGAACGTGATCTTCAGCTTTCGCTGGAGCGGTTTGCAGCCAAGTGTGAAGCAGCTGGGATGAGAATCAGACCATGGTCTTGAGTCGGAAAAGGGTAGAATGCCTCCTCCGGGTCAGGGATTAGGTCCTGCCCCAAGTGGAGGAGTTTAAGTATGTCGTGGTCTTGCTCACAAGTAAGGGAAAACTGGAGCGTAAGATTGATAGGCGGATTGGTGGTGCATCTGCAGTGATGCGGGCATTGTACCGGTCTGTCGTGTTGAAGAGAGAGGGGAGTCAGAAGGCGAAGCTCTTGATTTACCGGTAGATCTACGTTCCTACCCTCACCTATGGTCATGAGCTTTGGGTAGTGACCGAAAGAACAAGATTGCAGATACAAACAGCCGAAATTAGTTTTCTCCGGGCTTTCCCTTAGAGATAGGGTGAGAAGCTCGGTCATCCAGGAGGGGCTCGGAGTAGATTTGCTGCTCCTCCACATCAAAAGGAGCCAGTTGAGGTGGCTTGGGCAACTGGTCAGGATGCCTCCTGGACACCTCCCTGGTGAGGTTTTCTGGGCACGTCCAATCAGGAGGAGGCCTAAAGGTAGACCCAGGACATGTTGGAGGGACTGTCTGTCACCTGGCCAGGGAACACCTTGGGATTTCCCCGGAGGAGCTGGCCCAAGTGGCTGGGGAGTGGGAAGTCTGGACCTCTCGACTTAGGCTATTGCCCCCGCAACCCGACTCTGGATAAGCGGATGAAAATGGATGGATGGATGGATGGATGGATTAGAAAACCCATGAAGGGATAATATTACACAAAAGCTTACTGCTGCATCCTGTGCTGCAGTGAGGGTCTCTACTTCCTCTATAAACACTCCAAATGGGAAAAGGTCATCCAATTTTTGTCAGTGTTTAATTTAAAAGTTATGACCAGCAGTGGTTTGATCAATGAATTATCTTTGTACATGATATTATGGATAAAGATTGTGAAATATTACAGCTACAGAATTTTAAATACAAATTTAATAACATTCAATGTTCTCTTCAGGAATATGAGAAAGTATGTAAGGCTATACCAGTGACTTTGATACAGATGATAAAAAACACAATCCTATTCTCTAATGTTCAAACAAAACTTCCTAATTTATTAATAGGAGAATTGAACATCACAGAAAGAAAATGTGAAAATAAATTTTTAAATGGAGCCTTTAAAAATATATCTATCATGATTATGATATAAAGATTAAACTAAAAATATTAGGAAATCCGTTAATTGAAGGAAAACAATAAAAATTTCTAAAATGGCCTAAAATGCCAAAAGTAAAAGAAATGCAATTTAAAATTCTTAACAACTACTATCCATCAGCAGAGACACCGAGGAAGAGATTTGGTTTTGAATTTGACCCTTGTGAATTCTCTAAGGGAAGACCTGAAGGAATAGAACACTTATTTTTCAGCTGTCCTGTCAGTAAGAAGTTTTAGGAAGAAGTCCTTTGTTGGTTAAGAAATAAAATAAGAGAACTTGATCGTTTTACAAATGAAGATATTCTTATTTAAAATTCTTAATTAAATGGGAATAATTCATTGTTAACATTATTATTATGGGTAAATGCCACATCCACGAAAGCAAATGGAAAAAACAACTGCCAAACATTACCTGTTTAATAGATTAATTCCGTATGTTCTTATTCACTTTGATTCGTACAAAAAATTCCAATGCAACTGCAAAAGCCATTTGTCATGCTGCAGAAAATTTTTTAATCTTGCAACACTGTTTTTACTTTGTGATATAAGTGCCTCTTTTTAAGTTTCTTATTTGTTTTTCTTTTATTGTTACTAAGGATGCCTTGCATGTTTCCATTATGTGTTGTTGTCTCCACGAGAAATTGTAATAAGCATATATTGATAATAAAAAAACAGCGCGGGTGAGGGATCTAGCTAATATATATATCTATGCGCATAAACTCAGAAACGAACGCTCGGCCAGCGTCTGCACGTCAATCACGTGACCAAGCGTCGGGTCTGCATCTCCTTTCCTAGTCCTTTAATACGTCACTACTACCTGCCAGCGTCTGTACGTCAATCACGTGACCAAGCGTAAGCGTCGGGTCATCTTCTTTCCCTTTAATACGTCACTCACTGCTACCTGTTAGCTTATTTCAGCCTTGTGGTTGGTAGGTGTTGCACGTCGGATACCGGTTGGGGAAAAAAAACGTTTCAAAGGAGTTTCGTGTTTTTCTGGCTTATTTCACTTCTGATTACTAGCAGTTTAACCTCAGGTGAGTTTTTAAAAGCAGAAATTCAGCTTTTTTCTAAAGAAACTCAAAGGTTCTTTATGTCTGAGGAGCACAGTAACCTGACACTTGTGGCTGAATTCAGTTTATCTACTGTCAGCGATTCAGTTAAACAGCCAATCCAGGAATCCAGAATGAACGAATATACTAGAATTCAAGCCTTAAAACAGAACATCAGTAGGGAGCGTGAAGGGTTTGAGGAAACCCCGTTTCACCAAGTCATATCTGAGCCCAGTACTCAGAGCCTTGACACTGAATTCATGTTTCCCTCTGTCATTGATGCAGTTAAACAGCAAATCCAAGAAACCAGAATGAAGGAAAATTCTATTATTCAAGGATTAAAGTTTAAATTCACAGCTCTGATTCAAGGGCTTGAAGAACAAATGTTTAAACTTCCAAAAAATCGAGAAGATTTTGAAATCAGCAAAGTTAGGTCAATTGAGGAAATAGAGGGTATGAAATCTCTTCTGCTGGAGCAGAGAAAAGACTTTGAAGAGGAAAGATCTCTATCAGATTACGAGATCAATGAAATTCAGACTTTTCAGCACGATGAAAGAGAAATGATTGAACTTTTGAAAAACAATTTAGCAGTTCAGAGCAACGACCTGCAGGAAGAAAAAGTAAGCCTACAAGAGGAATGGCATCATCTTGAGCAGGCAAAACTCCAAATGAAAGAGGTTTATGAAAACCTACAGGAGGAAAATGAGAAATTGAAGACACACATAAAGGATATCGAGAGAGCCAAAGCAGACGCTGATAGAGAGATTGAAAACATGAAAATTCAACTCGAAGCAGATAAAACGTTGTTTGAACAGACGAAGAAAAGCTCAGAGCTGGAGTTTGTAACTATGAGAGAACCTTTGGATGATGAGAAACGTCAGCTTGACTGTGAGAAAACAGAGTTTGAGAAAACAAAGACTGAATCACAGCAGGAGATAAGAGACACCGTTCAAATGCTGAATGATGAGAAAATGGATCTAGAAATTAGAAAGAAAAGCTCTGAGCAGGATTTAATAAATATGAGAAAAGCTCTGGATGATGAGAAACTTCTGCTTGAAGCTCTTAAAGAAAACCTAAATATGCAGAGAATTGCGTTCGAACAGAAAAAGACTGAAACCGAACAGAAGCTAAGAGATGTTGTTGAAATGCTGAATGATGAGACAACATATCTAGAAATTAGAATTGAAAATCTACACAATGAGCAATCTGAGTTTGAACAGAAAAAGACTGAAACCGAACAGAAGCTAAGAGATGTTGTTGAAATGCTGAATGATGAGACAACATATCTAGAAATTAGAATTGAAAATCTACACGAAGAAAAATCTGAGTTTGAACAGAAAAAGACTGAAACCGAACAGGAGATAAGAGATGTTGTTGAAATGCTGAATGAGGAGACAACATATCTAGAAATTAGAATTGAAAATCTACACAATGAGCAATCTGAGTTTGAACAGAAAAAGACTGAAACCGAACAGGAGATAAGAGATGTTGTTGAAATGCTGAATGATGAGACAACATATCTAGAAATTAGAATTGAAAATCTACACGAAGAAAAATCTGAGTTTGAACAGAAAAAGACTGAAACCGAACAGGAGATAAGAGATGTTGTTGAAATGCTGAATGATGAGACAACATATCTAGAAATTAGAATTGAAAATCTACACAATGAGCAATCTGAGTTTGAACAGAAAAAGACTGAAACCGAACAGAAGCTAAGAGATGTTGTTGAAATGCTGAATGAGGAGACAACATATCTAGAAATTAGAATTGAAAATCTACACAATGAGCAATCTGAGTTTGAACAGAAAAAGACTGAAACCGAACAGAAGCTAAGAGATGTTGTTGAAATGCTGAATGAGGAGACAACATATCTAGAAATTAGAATTGAAAATCTACACAATGAGCAATCTGAGTTTGAACAGAAAAAGACTGAAACCGAACAGAAGATAAGAGATGTTGTTGAAATGCTGAATGATGAGACAACATATCTAGAAATTAGAATTGAAAATCTACACAATGAGCAATCTGAGTTTGAACAGAAAAAGACTGAAACCGAACAGGAGATAAGAGATGTTGTTGAAATGCTGAATGATGAGACAACATATCTAGAAATTAGAATTGAAAATTTACACGAAGAAAAATCTGAGTTTGAACAGAAAAAGACTGAAGCCGAACAGAAGATAAGAGATGTTGTTGAAATGCTGAATGATGAGACAACATATCTAGAAATTAGAATTGAAAATTTACACGAAGAAAAATCTGAGTTTGAACAGAAAAAGACTGAAGCCGAACAGGAGATAAGAGATGTTGTTGAAATGCTGAATGATGAGACAACATATCTAGAAATTAGAATTGAAAATCTACACGAAGAAAAATCTGAGTTTGAACAGAAAAAGACTGAAACCGAACAGAAGCTAAGAGATGTTGTTGAAATGCTGAATGAGGAGACAACATATCTAGAAATTAGAATTGAAAATCTACACAATGAGCAATCTGAGTTTGAACAGAAAAAGACTGAAACCGAACAGAAGATAAGAGATGCTGTTCAAATCCTGAATTATGAGAAAACATATATAGAAATTACAACTGGACGTCTAAACGAAGAGAAACGCGAGCTGGAAGCCAGATCCCAGCTCGTGGACAAGCAGAAGGCTACAGTTGAGGAAGAAAGGTGGTTACTGCAGGAACAAATCATTAAACAAAACAATGAGAAAAAGAAACTGGAGGAAACAAAAATCAAATTGGATCAGGTCTACGACAAACTGCTGAAAGGTAAAGCTAAACTGAAGAAAAACATCCCAAAGTTTAAGACTAACGAAGCAGAAATGCAGGAGATGATGGGAAGTCTAGAAGAACAGAAAAAGGTGTTCGACGAGACAGAAAAGCTCTGAGCAGTAGATCAGAAACGAGTTATTCATGGAGACAGAGCAGCTGGTGAGTGAATTGAAATGAAAAGCTAATTACTGAATAACTTTTGCTGCACACAGGCTGCTTTACACAGCAGCTCTTGGTTCAGCAGGTTACGTCTAAGTTACCCTAACCCTTACTCAACACATCAGCTGGGTTTCCTTAGATAGAAAACGTTTACATTTGATTAATAAATGAATAAAAATGACACATAAAATAAAAAATACATAAAAAAAAAAACTAACTCTGCCTGAGTGTCCCTTTTGGGTCACGTCTGCCAGTCCCAAGCCTGGATAAAAGAGGAGGGGTTTTATTTGTGACACAAAACAAAAACATGGTTTTATTTCACACTTTTTGTCTCCCTCATGAGAGTATTCTTCTATAGGGAGCCTGAGAGTCCTCTCTTTCCAGGCGGCTCATGAGTTCCCAGGAAGAATGAAAGCAAGTGAACGGGGCTAAAAGAGACATTTTCTGTTGGATAAAAACAGTATTGGATGTATGGATGTATGGAAATGATTTTGTCTGGGTACCATCTGGTGTTTGTTAATTCAAACGAAGGTTCATTCCTTGTTCATATTTTGTTATTATTCTGCACCTCTGGCAGAGAAGTTCGACCTTGTAAGTCTGCAGTCCTGTTATCACAAAAAGCTCCCTAGTGAAGTCCAGATGGAGCGTTTCTCTGTTATACCAAGAACCTGGGAAAGTTTGCTTTCTGTGAAGGGAGTGGGTGTGTTTATCTTTAATGTGTGTGTGCTATGTTACTTTTGAATAAAACCTTTTTGCGAGCTTCTGCTCGTCGAGAGACCGAACCGACATCCCATTGGTGTGTATCTTCCTTCTCTCAGATTTTGCAAAATCCGGTTGTTGATTATTGGTGTTTATTGGTAAATGGTATTGATAACCTAAAACCTAAATCTCTCAACCCCTTGTGTGTGTTGGACTTTCTTTGAGGTACGCCTGGATTGATTAAATAAAATACCCAACATTTTCTAGTCTGCTTTACCTAACGCCCTGAGTCACACACACGTCATACTTCAATTTAAATGAAAAGTAGGATGTGTGTTTTGACCATGCCATAAAACGAGATTTGGTAAGTAGCAGCTAAGCTAGGGGAGAGGAGATTCTGTGGTGACGTCATACATGCGACACACTGACATTTGATTTGCAGTCATGCTAATGACGAATTTTATTGAGCTACTCTCAAAGTACGTGACTGGCGTGGTTGAAACACACTTCATTACTTTTCATTTAAATTGCAGTATATAACATATGTGCGATTCAAGTAAAGTGGCTTAGAAAATACAGTGGGGCAAAGAAGTATTTAGTCAGCCACCGATTGTGCAAGTTCTCCCACTTAAAATGATGACAGAGGTCAGTAATTTTCATCATAGGTACACTTCAACTGTGAGAGACAGAACGTGAAAAAAAATCCATGAATTCACATGGCAGGATTTTTAAAGAATTTATTTGTAAATCAGGGTGGAAAATAAGTATTTGGTTAATAACAAAAATTCAACTCAATACTCTGTAACATAACCTTTGTTGGTAATAACAGAGGTCAAACGATTACTATAGGTCTTTACCAGGTTTGCACACACAGTAGCTGGTATTTTGGCCCATTCCTCCATGCAGATCTTCTCGAGAGCAGTGATGTTTTGGGGCCGTCGCCGAGCAACACAGACTTTCAACTCCCTCCACAGATTTTCTATGGGGTTGAGGTCTGGAGACTGGCTAGGCCACTCCAGGACTTTCAAATGCTTCTTACGGAGCCACTCCTTTGTTGCCCGGGCGGTGTGTTTGGGATCATTGTCGTGTTGGAAGACCCAGCCACGTTTCATCTTCAAAGCTCTCACTGATGGAAGGAGATTTTGGCTCAGAATCTCACGATACATGGCCCCATTCATTCTGTCCTTGACACGGATCAGTCGTCCTGTCCCCTTAGCAGAAAAACAGCCCCAAAGCACGATGTTCCCACCCCCATGCTTCACAGTAGGTATGGTGTTCTTGGGATGCAACTCAGTATTCTTCTTCCTCCAAACACGATGAGTTGAGTTTATACCAAAAAGTTCTACTTTGGTTTCATCTGACCACATGCCATTCTCCCAATCCTCTGCTGTATCATCCATGTGCTCTCTGGCAAACTTCAGACGGGCCTGGACATGCACTGGCTTCAGCAGCGGAACACGTCTGGCACTGCAGGATTTGATTCTCTGCCGTTGTAGTGTGTTACTGATGGTGACCTTTGTTACTGTGGTCCCAGCTCTCTGCAGGTCATTCACCAGGTCCCCCCGTGTGGTTCTGGGATTCTTGCTCATCGTTCTCATGATCATTTTGACCCCACGGGATGAGATCTTGCGTGGAGCCCCAGATCGAGGGAGATTATCAGTGGTCTTGTATGTCTTCCATTTTCTGATAATTGCTCCCACAGTTGATTTTTTCACACCAAGCTGCTTGCCTAGTGTAGATTCACTCTTCCCAGTCTGGTGCAGGTCTACAATTCTTTTCCTGGTGTCCTTCGAAAGCTCTTTGGTCTTGGCCATAGTGGAGTTTGGAGCCTGACTGTTTGAGGCTGTGGACAGGTGTCTTTTATACAGATAATGAGTTCAAACAGGTGCCATTAATACAGGTAACGAGTGGAGGACAGAAAAGCTTCTTAAAGAAGACGTTACAGGTCTGTGAGAGCCAGAGATTTTCCTTGTTTGAAGTGACCAAATACTTATTTTCCCCCCTGATTTACAAATAAATTATTTAAAAATCCTGCCATGTGAATTCATGGATTATTTTTCACATTCTGTCTCTCACAGTTGAAGTGTACCTATGATGTAAATTACTGACCTCTGTCATCATTTTAAGTGGGAGAACTTGCACAATTGGTGGCTGACTAAATACTTTTTTGCCCCACTGTAGCTCTTTTAGCCCCGTTGACTTGCATCCATTTTTTCATTCTTCCGGTGAACCGTGAGCCGACCGGAAAGGGAGGAGACCTAGGCTCCCTACACGACACACAGCCAATAATGCTAGGTTATTATATAGTTTAGGCATCATTTTTATGTTGTAATTTCTAATAACTAGACAATTCCTGAAGATATTTTAAAAGCAACCTGCCATCTGACACTGAGACATTTTATTGCAGTGTTTTAAAGCGCACCTCCACCCGCCCTCTTCGAAGACATTATTGAATTAATAATTAACTAATTAATTAAATGGCAGGCCAATTAGAGAGGCATTCTTGCTGTGTTTTTCACTAAATACATTACTAAATGAATCTTGGGGTGACGTTGGGGTGATACATCACACTTCCAAGACCGAGAAGTTGATTTCATGTGTCTTATGTAGGGGTGCAGTACTCTGCTTTCTTTTGAATTATTTGACAATAATCACTAATTTCATAACTAATGGGTTAGTAAAACAAATCGCGTTAGACACTGCTTCCAAAAGAAGCACATTTCATTACCATTACGTTACAGTATTTTTTCTTGGGTTGTGTGAATCTAAAGTCTCAATGAGACATGCATCGGTCTTTTACGCAGACTGGTGCCTGGGTCCTAATCCTGATCCCTTCGTTTATTTAGTCACTGGAGCTGGCTGCACATGTCCTCAGATGCATTTTTCAAGAATATTTTTAGTTTATGGGGGTGTGACGACTCTGCTCTCTTATTCTTTATGATAGGATCTGTTTGAAAGCCAGCTGTCACAGCCATCTCAGGCCGTTTTAATCTCATGAGAAAAAATAATTCTCTGCCTGTCATGCTTTTGGCTCTCTGAAATATTCATCACAGAAGTTGTGATGATCCTAGTTACATTTCTGAGGACCCTTAGCTACGTTCTTCTGGATATTTCTTGCAAATTAGCAACAAAATAGCCATTTTCGCTCTGAACTTTTCTTTGAACGTTGTTTCAGCTGTCATCTAGCATATAAAAGTTACAGATACAAATGATGTCACTGATGCTTTAGCTCACCTAGTGAGATGTCAGACTCTTGTGCAGGAGACCCGGGTTCGATTCAAAATGTGAATATGGTTGAATTAGTTTATTTTTTACATTAATGGTATATTTTTTTTACAGTAAGATGCCCAATTTTTTTTTTTACTCGCCGAACGGCATTGAATTCACAGATAAAAAAGATGTGGGTTCAACTTTCATTTTGGAACAATTTTTCAAGCAAGGGAAGGGAATGGTCTAAGCATGCAGGAGGACTGACCCATCTTAAACCTTTGTCGGCTGTGCTGAAGAGAAAGGTACAGAACCAAATTTTTTAATTAAGTAGCTGCGCGTTCTCCTGTCCTCTGTCCTCCGGGCCACACACACACACACACACACACACACACACACACACACACACACACACACACACACACACACGGGACTGTCTCAGCTGTTATTTTCGTTAAGGAGTGTGCACGTACAGCATGCGTGCCTCGTCCACGAGCCTACTATTGAAGCTGCCGTTACGCTTTTGGCCTGAGGGGGCAATCGCGAGCATAAAAATTCAAAACTCCGTAAAGTCCCTTTAAAATCACAGTACTTATTATTTCTATAGGATCATAATAAAGTAATTAATATTTTGATTTCACAGGTCGGTCACATCTTATTATATTGACTAACACTCTGATGGATTAGCTTTATTAAAATAGAGTTCTTTGATTAATTAAAAGAAAAGAGTTCATTCTTCGTTCTTCTGTCTTCATTGCTGGAACGTAAACAGTTTAGAAGCGAATGCATGACCTTGAGGCTGTTTCATGCACTCTGGCACTGTGTCAAAAGGGAACCGTTGTTAGAGGGTAGAAATGGCTCCTTCATCACGTTACACTGCATAGAAACGGGCATTGTAGCTTGCTCTTGACTTTGGAAAACGAGGAGACTCATTCAATATGGCAGCGACCCTGTTATGCTCTCCAGCGCCCACTGGAATGCACAACATAAATGTGGATGCATAACCATAGGTATCGTATATACATTAGCTAGATGACCTAACTGGGAGTCGACCAGTGTTGCCAACTCAGCAACTTTGTCGCTGTTCCTAACGACTTTTTGACCCCACTCAACGACTTTTTTTTTCCAAAAAGCACCTAGCGACAAACCTAGCGACATTTCTCAGGACCCGTTGCTACTTTCTGTAGAACTTTCTTGTAGATTTTCCATACAGATTAGCAACAAAGAAACCATTTGCACTCTGAACTGTGCTTCCGGGAGTAAGGAAAGAGAACGATAATCTGCACATGTGCACGAGGACTGACCAATCATAAACCGTTTTCGGCCGGGCTGATTCGCCGAAGACAAAGGTACAGTTGCAGAGCTGGAGACCGCCGATGTACGTCTGCTGCTGCTGTAGGCTCACGCTGCTACTAGAGATGGCGCAGGCGTCAACCTGCGATCTCTGATTCTGCAGCCGTCAGACACTTTGGTTTTTCCTGCATTTGGCAAATAAAGTCAACGGGAGTTTCAACTACCGTCCCGTTTACACACACAGCTCATGTGGCTCATCTGAATTTCCTTCAGTGACACAGGGATGGTTATATTATGAGACACCCACTCCCTGTTGCTTGGTGCGCCGTTATAACGATGGAGAGAATACACAACAGAGAAGTTGAGAAACTATGAGGTGTAAAAAAAAACTCCAGCTTTTTAGGAAAATGGCTGTGAGAATGAGGAGAGCAGGAGGTCTGAGTTATATCCTACAACAGAACTGTTTAGATCACCACACCATATCTGTCTTAATGTCACTTTATTGATACTTTTGAAATGCCATGTACCATGGTAAGCGCTTTGGGCTTCCTGACAGGGTTGCGGAAGGCGCTTTATAAATAAAGCTTTGATTGATTGATTGATTGATTGAAATTTATTGTACATATCAAAGCAATTTGGGCCATTTTAATCATACTAATTAATAACTTTAACACATAACATATTTTTTGTTATTTTCCTCCCTTTTAGTATATCTTTTAGATGGTATGGGGAAAATGAATGCCAATGTGGCGTGATGATGCCATCAGTATGTAAATTAGCACGTGACATCACCTGGCGACATCTAGCAACTTTTGGGGGGAACTTCAGCTACTTTCAGTCAAAAACAGTTGGCAACACTGCCGTAAACTACGTAAGCTTTGAGTAAGTTGTGCGGCGTGGACCATGGATATTAAAAAGAGTGTTTGTTAATGTTTATTGCAAACAAATGGGACAATAAATGCAGCAATAAGCAGGGTGTTGACAAGAAATGTTTGCTAATGTTAAACATTGATTTTACAACATGCGAGGTCCGCAGGTAAAATGTTCAGAACCTCCATTTATTGAAATAAATTGTTGTGATCCACATCCTCAGTTTAATAGAAACCACTGCAGATTATTTGGTTGCTATGTTTTTTTTCTGTCACTCCAATGCCACTCATATGTACTGGTGGAGATGAAAGGGAAATAAAATGACACAAACATTACAAAAGGCCTTTTGTTGTTATCATCTTTAGTGAAAATTAAATACATTGCATTATTACTGATATGCAGATGGTAACATTCTGTGATAGCCACTATCATATTGAGTGACCTTACTGTAACTTCAGTTATTATGACTTTTACATCACACAAACTGTTTCTGGTAACTTCTCTGATGATGTGGTTTATAAAAAAAAAGTGCATTTGACCTCTGACATCTGCATTATTACTGAGATGCAGGTGGTCACATTCTGTGATAGCCACTATCATATTGTGTGACCACGGTCCGCGCCGCTCAACTTCCTCAAAGCTAACGTAGTTTATGGTTTTAACATAGCATCTTCTTCTTTTATGCCAATTCAGGATGTACAGACACAACAAAATGCAACACTGCCCCCTGGGGTCACAAATTGTGATGGGTTGCAGAATTTGGTGTAACACCGGTGTCTGCAGCTCCGCTGTCTTGGACAAACTAAACACATCTCTCACTCAGCACCGAGTTTACTCAGCTATTTGCCGACGTTGAAGCCCAGAAATGGATATTTTAACCGCTCAGTAATGTGTTCACAACTGAAAGAGAAAGTTTTCCAACTAACTTCCAGACAGAGCTGATCTAACTCCAGCGAGCAGCGACCCGCTCAAATCAGCATGACTCGGTGCCTGCTGTAGTTGTTATTTTTCCTCCCCGACACACAACAACGTGGTCAAGCTGCTCAGTCGCTCTCCATGTTCACCAGCACAAACCTATGCTGATGCAGGTATCTAGCTGGAACAGGTGAGCATCACAGTAAATCTTCGTCTTCGTCTTCGTCTTCGTCTTCCTCCGCTTATCCGGGTCCGGGTCGCGGGGGCAGCATACCAATTAGGGAGCTCCAGGCCGTCCTCTCCCCGGCCTTGTCCACCAGCTCCTCCGGCAGGACCCCAAGGCGTTCCCGGACCAGATTGGAGATGTAACCTCTCCAACGTGTCCTGGGTCGACCTGGGGGCCTTCTGCCGGCAGGACATGCCCGAAACACCTCCCCGGGGAGGCGTCCAGGAGGCATCCTGACCAGATGCCCAAACCACCTCAACTGGCTCCTTTCGATCCGGAGGAGCAGCGGTTCTACTCCGAGTCCCTCCCGAATGTCCGAGCTCCTCACCCTATCTCTAAGGCTGAGCCCGGCCACCCTACGGAGGAAACTCATTTCAGCCGCTTGTATCCGCGATCTCGTTCTTTCGGTCATTACCCAAAGCTCATGACCATAGGTGAGGATTGGGACGTAGATCGACCGGTAAATCGAGAGCCTGGCTTTCTGGCTCAGCTCCCTCTTCCCCACGACAGATCGGCTCAGTGTCCGCATCACTGCAGACGCCGAACCAATCCGCCTGTCGATCTCCCGATCCCTCCTACCCTCACTCGTGAACAAGACCCCGAGATACTTAAACTCCTTCACTTGAGGTAGGACCTCTCCCCCGACCCGGAGGTGGCAAGCCACCCTTTTCCGGTCGAGAACCATGGTCTCAGATTTGGAGGTGCTGATCCTCATCCCAGCCGCTTCACATTCGGCCGCGAACCTACCCAGCAAGAGCTGAAGGTCAGAGCTGGATGAAGCTAGGAGGACCACATCATCCGCAAAAAGCAGAGACGAGATTCTCCTGCTACCAAACTCGACACACTCCACACCACGGCTGCGTCTAGAAATTCTGTCCATAAAAGTGATGAACAGAACCGGTGACAAAGGGCAGCCCTGGCGGAGTCCAACCCTCACTGGGAACAGGTCCGACTTACTACCGGCTATGCGGACCAAACTCACGCTCCTCTGGTAAAGGGACTGAATGGCCCTTAACAGAAAGCCACCCACCCCATACTCCTGGAGCGTCCCCCACAGGGTGCCCCTGGGGACACGGTCATAAGCCTTCTCCAAATCCACAAAGCACATGTGGATTGGTTGGGCAAACTCCCATGCCCCCTCCATCACCCTTGCAAGGGTATAGAGCTGGTCCACAGTTCCACGGCCAGGACGAAAACCACATTGCTCCTCCTCTATCTGAGATTCAACTATCGATCGGACCCTCCTCTCCAGTACCTTGGCGTAGACCTTTCCAGGGAGGCTGAGGAGTGTGATCCCCCTATAGTTGGAACACACCCTCAGGTCACCCTTCTTAAAGATGGGGACCACCACCCCGGTCTGCCACTCCCTAGGAACTGCCCCCGATGACCACGCAATGTTGTAGAGACGTGTCAACCATGACAGCCCTACAACATCCATAGCCTTGAGATACCCAGGACGAACCTCATCTGCCCCCGGGGCTCCGCCGCTGTGTAGTTGTTTGACTACCTCAGCAACTTCTGCCCCCGAGATCGGACAGTCCATCCCCAGGCCTCCCAGCTCTGGTTCCTCCTCGGAATGCGCATTGGTGGGATTGAGGAGCTCCTCAAAGTATTCCTTCCACCGTCCGACTATAGCCTCAGTTGACGTCAGCAGCTCCCCATCCCCACTGTAAACAGTGTGAGCGAGTTGCTGCCTTCCTCTCCTGAGGCGCCGGACAGTTTGCCAGAACCTCTTTGGAGCCGATTGATAGTCTTTCTCCATGGCCTCACCAAACTCCTCCCACGCCCGAGATTTTGCCTCGGCAACTGCCACTGCTGCACCCCGCTTGGCTATCCGGTACCTGTCTGCTGCCTCCGGAGACCCACAGACCAGCCACACCCTGTAGGCCTCCTTCTTCAGCCTGACGGCTCCCCGAACCTCTGGTGTCCACCAGCGGGTACGGGGGTTGCCACCACGACTGGCACCGGCCACCTTACGACCACAGCTAGCAACAGCCGCCTCGACAATCGCAGAGTGGAACAAGGCCCACTCGGACTCAATGTCCCCCACTGCTCTCGGGACGTGGTCAAAGCTCTGCCGGAGGTGGGAGTTGAAGACCGTCTTGACAGGTTCTTCTGCCAGGCGTTCCCAGCAGACCCTCACTATGCGTTTGGGTCTGCCAGGTTTACGCGGCATGTTCCCTTGCCATCTGATCCAACTCACCACCAGGTGGTGATCAGTTGACAGCTCCGCCCCTCTCTTCACTCGGGTGTCCAAAACATACGGCCGCAGGTCAGATGATACGACTACAAAATCTATCATCGACCTGTGACCTAGGCTGCCCTGGTACCAAGTGTACCGGTGGGCATCCTTATGTTCGAACATGGTGTTCGTTATGGCCAAACTGCGGCTTGCACAGAAGTCCAATAACAAAACACCGCTCGAGTTCAGATTAGGTGGGCCGTTCCTCCCAATCACACCCCTCCAGGTCAAGCTGTCATTGCCCACGTGAGCATTGAAGTCCCCCAGCAGGACAATGGAGTCCCCTGATGGAGCACTATCTAGCACTCGTCCCAGGGACTCCAAAAAGGGTGGGTACTCTGAACTGATATTTGGCCCATAAGCACAAACAACAGTCAGGACCCGTTCCCCGACCCGAAGGCGCAAGGAAGCTACCCTCTTGTCCCCCGGGGTAAACCCCAACACACAGGCAGAGAGTCTCGGGGCTAACAAAAAGCCAACCCCAGCCCTCCGCCTCTCACCCGGAGCAACTCCAGCAAAGTAGAGTGTCCAACCCCTCTCCAGGTCTCGGGTTCCAGAGCCAATGCAATGTGTCGAGGTGAGTCCGACTATATCTAGCCGGTACCGCTCAACCTCTGCCACAAGCTCCGGCTCCTTCCCCGCCAGCGAGGTGACGTTCCATGTCCCAAAAACTAGTTTTCTTGTCCGGGGATTGGACCACCAAGGCTCCCGCCTTGGTCTGCCACCCGATTCGCATTGCACCGGACCCTTCATGTTCCTCCTGCGGGTGGTGGGTCCACAGTTGGACGAGCCCATGTATCCGGTTCGGGCTGGGCCCGGCCGGGCCCCATGGGCGAAAGCCCGGCCACCAGGCGCTCGCTCACGGGCCCCAACCCCAGGCCTGGCTCCAGGGTGGGACCCCGGTAACCCTCCGGGCCGGGTACTCCGACTCTTCGTTTTAACCGCCATGAAAGATCCTTCGAACCGTTCTTTGTCTCACCCTTCACCTAAGACCAATTTGCCATGGGAGACCCTACCAGGGGCACTAAGTGCCCCAGACAACATAGCTCCTAGGATCATTAGGGCACTCAAACTCCTCCACCACGATAAGGTGACGGTTCAAGGAGGAGATCACAGTAAATCAGTGGAGCAAACTGAGCTTTAAATATTTTAATTTTATGCTCTTTTTCTGCTCCAAAACATGAAAGTTAACAGGTGAGATATTGCATTTTCATTCAAGATAAAATTATATTTTTTTCTTGTTGTTAGTACGTGATGAATAGAATAGAAAATCCCTTTATTGCTCCTCAGTGGGGAAAGCTGTCACAGCAGCGATGACACTTATTACAAGAGAAAAAAAGGAGAATAAAAAATAAGAAAAATGAATAAACAACAAGAAAACATATACCCTGAATAGATTTTAAAAATGCTTATATACCGCAAGTAATGAATACCACTGATGGGTTTTATTTAAAATTGACTTGCTCATGTCTAATTTGGTTATTCCACATTCAGTGTTAATGCAAAAATAAGTTTGTTTCCAAATGAAAAGGATCAAAATTTCATGTATGTTAATTTCATGTATGTTGATAAAGAAAATGTGCAAATTTGCCGTCACTTTTTCAAAAAATATTAAGTTTGGCCCACAACTTCGGCCCAGTGTGAATTTGAGTTTGACACCCCCTGGTCTAGACTCTAGAGCATGGGTGGGCAATTCCTGTCCTAGAGGGCTGCTTTCCAGCATTTTTTTTATTTCCCTGTTCCTGCACATATGATTCACCTACTTAGCAACTCATCAAGCTCCGCAGAAGCATGTTGATCCGCTGTTGATTTGAATCAGGTGTGTTGAAGCAAGGGAAAAAATAAAACATGCTAGATAATGGTGCTGGGATTGCTCACCCCCAGGGGCGGATTAAGGACTGAAGAACATCCGGGGCTTAACACACGCACGCGCGCGTGCACACACACGCACGCGCGCGCACACATGTGACACGCTCTAGTCAACATCATATTTGTCTTGTACCACATAATTTTTAATCTGATGCAACATATTAAGCATTTTCAGGGCAGAGTATTGTTCCTGTTAGTGTTTAGTGTGAGATGATAGTAAATATTCCCTTTCGTTCTCCATCAACTTTACCTGATAGTAAGCTAACTTTAGGCAAACCAGCAGCACAACAAATATTTTCAAATAAGACTCACAAACCTGAGTCAACACCAGTCTCATCAAAGCTGGGGTTCTGTCGCCGTACTTTTGGTCTAAAAAATGTCCTTATGTCCATCTTCACTCATGCGTTTCAGGCAGAGTGTAGAATAAGCCGGCTGCTGAAGGGCTTCTTCTTCAGTGGTGGAGGCTCAGGCAGGCTGTATACAAACTACTGCCAGCTGCTCCCTCTCTGTTGGACTTTGGTACTGCATGTTACTTCCGAAGAGTCAGAGTACCCGGCCCGGAGGGTTACCGGGGTCCCACCCTGGAGCCAGGCCTGTGGTTGGGGCCCGTGAGCGAGCGCCTGGTGGCCGGGCTTTCGCCCATGGGGCCCGGCCGGGCCCAGCCCGAACCGGATACATGGGATCGTCCAACTGTGGACCCACCACCCGCAGGAGGAACATGAAGGGTCCGGTGCAATGCGAATCGGGTGGCAGACCAAGGCGGGAGCCTTGGCGGTCCAATCCCCGGACAAGAAAACTAGTTTTTGGGACATGGAACGTCACCTCGCTGGCGGGGAAGGAGCCGGAGCTTGTGGCAGAGGTTGAGCGGTACTTGGCTAGATATAGTCGGACTCATCTCGACACATTGCATTGGCTCTGGAACCCGAGACCTGGAGAGGGGTTGGACACTCTACTTTGCTGGAGTTGCTCCGGGTGAGAGGCGGAGGGCTGGGGTTGGCTTTTTGTTAGCCCCGAGACTCTCTGCCTGTGTGTTGGGGTTTACCCCGGGGGACAAGAGGGTAGCTTCCTTGCGCCTTCGGGTCGGGGAACGGGTCCTGACTGTTGTTTGTGCTTATGGGCCAAATATCAGTTCAGAGTACCCACCCTTTTTGGAGTCCCTGGGACGAGTGCTAGATAGTGCTCCATCAGGGGACTCCATTGTCCTGCTGGGGGACTTCAATGCTCACGTGGGCAATGACAGCTTGACCTGGAGGGGTGTGATTGGGAGGAACGGCCCACCTAATCTGAACTCGAGCGGTGTTTTTTTTATTGGACTTCTGTGCAAGCCGCAGTTTGGCCATAACGAACACCATGTTCGAACATAAGGATGCCCACCGGTACACTTGGTACCAGGGCAGCCTAGGTCACAGGTCGATGATAGATTTTGTAGTCGTATCATCTGACCTGCGGCCGTATGTTTTGGACACCCGAGTGAAGAGAGGGGCGGAGCTGTCAACTGATCACCACCTGGTGGTGAGTTGGATCAGATGGCAAGGGAACATGCCGCGTAGACCTGGCAGACCCAAACGCATAGTGAGGGTCTGCTGGGAACGCCTGGCAGAAGAACCTGTCAAGACGGTCTTCAACTCCCACCTCCGGCAGAGCTTTGACCACGTCCCGAGAGCAGTGGGGGACATTGAGTCCGAGTGGGCCTTGTTCCACTCTGCGATTGTCGAGGCGGCTGTTGCTAGCTGTGGTCGTAAGGTGGCCGGTGCCAGTCGTGGTGGCAACCCCCGTACCCGCTGGTGGACACCAGAGGTTCGGGGAGCCGTCAGGCTGAAGAAGGAGGCCTACAGGACGTGGCTGGTCTGTGGGTCTCCGGAGGCAGCAGACAGGTACCGGATAGCCAAGCGGGGTGCAGCAGTGGCAGTTGCCGAGGCAAAATCTCGGGCGTGGGAGGAGTTTGGTGAGGCCATGGAGAAAGACTATCGATCGGCTCCAAAGAGGTTCTGGCAAACTGTCCGGCGCCTCAGGAGAGGAAGGCAGCAACTCGCTCACACTGTTTACAGTGGGGATGGGGAGCTGCTGACGTCAACTGAGGCTATAGTCGGATGGTGGAAGGAATACTTTGAGGAGCTCCTCAATCCCACCAATGCGCATTCCGAGGAGGAACCAGAGCTGGGAGGCCTGGGGATGGACTGTCCGATCTCGGGGGCAGAAGTTGCTGAGGTAGTCAAACAACTACACAGCGGCGGAGCCCCGGGGGCGGATGAGGTTCGTCCTGGGTATCTCAAGGCTATGGATGTTGTAGGGCTGTCATGGTTGACACGTCTCTACAACATTGCGTGGTCATCGGGGGCAGTTCCTAGGGAGTGGCAGACCGGGGTGGTGGTCCCCATCTTTAAGAAGGGTGACCTGAGGGTGTGTTCCAACTATAGGGGGATCACACTCCTCAGCCTCCCTGGAAAGGTCTACGCCAAGGTACTGGAGAGGAGGGTCCGATCGATAGTTGAATCTCAGATAGAGGAGGAGCAATGTGGTTTTCGTCTTGGCCGTGGAACTGTGGACCAGCTCTATACCCTTGCAAGGGTGATGGAGGGGGCATGGGAGTTTGCCCAACCAATCCACATGTGCTTTGTGGATTTGGAGAAGGCTTATGACCGTGTCCCCAGGGGCACCCTGTGGGGGACGCTCCAGGAGTATGGGGTGGGTGGCTTTCTGTTAAGGGCCATTCAGTCCCTTTACCAGAGGAGCGTGAGTTTGGTTCGCATAGCCGGTAGTAAGTCGGACCTGTTCCCAGTGAGGGTTGGACTCCGCCAGGGCTGCCCTTTGTCACCGGTTCTGTTCATCACTTTTATGGACAGAATTTCTAGACGCAGCCGTGGTGTGGAGTGTGTCGAGTTTGGTGGCAGGATAATCTCGTCTCTGCTTTTTGCGGATGATGTGGTCCTCCTAGCTTCATCCAGCTCTGACCTTCAGCTCTTGCTGGGTAGGTTCGCGGCCAAATGTGAAGCGGCTGGGATGAGGATCAGCACCTCCAAATCTGAGACCATGGTTCTCGACCGGAAAAGGGTGGCTTGCCACCTCCGGGTCGGGGGAGAGGTCCTACCTCAAGTGGAGGAGTTTAAGTATCTCGGGGTCTTGTTCACGAGTGAGGGTAGGAGGGATCGGGAGATCGACAGGCGGATTGGTTCGGCGTCTGCAGTGATGCGGACGCTGAGCCGATCTGTCGTGGGGAAGAGGGAGCTGAGCCAGAAAGCCAGGCTCTCGATTTACCGGTCGATCTACGTCCCAATCCTCACCTATGGTCATGAGCTTTGGGTAATGACCGAAAGAACGAGATCGCGGATACAAGCGGCCGAAATGAGTTTCCTCCGTAGGGTGGCCGGGCTCAGCCTTAGAGATAGGGTGAGGAGCTCGGACATTCGGGAGGGACTCGGAGTAGAACCGCTGCTCCTCCGGATCGAAAGGAGCCAGTTGAGGTGGTTTGGGCATCTGGTCAGGATGCCTCCTGGACGCCTCCCCGGGGAGGTGTTTCGGGCATGTCCTGCCGGCAGAAGGCCCCCGGGTCGACCCAGGACACGTTGGAGAGGTTACATCTCCAATCTGGTCCGGGAACGCCTTGGGGTCCTGCCGGAGGAGCTGGTGGACAAGGCCGGGGAGAGGACGGCCTGGAGCTCCCTAATTGGGATGCTGCCCCCGCGACCCGGACCCGGATAAGCGGAGGAAGACGAAGATGATGATGTTACTTCCGCGATTTAGATCCAGGGCTTTCTATGAAACATCCGGGGCTTCAGCCCAAGTAGCCGGGCCTAACGCCGCTCTTGCTCACCCCTGTTCTAGAGAGAGCTGATGCTGGAGGAGCAGTGGCTCTACTCCTGGCGCCTCCCGGAAGTTGGAGCTTCTCAGTTTATGGAGGTCTGAGCAAGGGATGGGTGGGCGTGGCCAGCTCCAGATGGTTTTCTCAAAAGTGAGAGTTATACCATGGGTGGAGACTTCTCAACTAGATTTCCAGTTAGAAAAATACCTGGGAAAAGGGAGGGACACTGGGGCAATGACTGGCAGCAACCCTCCTCAAGCGCGCTCTCGGAGTTTCTCCGTAAGAAAAAAGAGTCGTCAACATGCATGCGCACACTTGCACATGCACACGAGCTCACAAAAGGAGCAGACTCACTGCTCTGGAGAAGAGCAGACAGAAACTGACTGCAGGAAGGAGGCTGTGGCTGATTCTAAATCAGTGTGGAGCGGAGTTTTAACCTGAAGATGGAGATATATTTACGGTTTTGGGCTGAAATATTAACTTTAAAGTAAGTTGTACTAAACTGCCACACCAATTATTACACATGTCTACAGCACCATTACACTCATCTATACAGGTTATAGAAACATACAGGTCAGCAAAAAAATGTTAACTTGGGTGTTACTCTCTCTTTAAGTCGTGCAGATTTCTAGTTGCTTAGTAAAAAAAAAAAGGTAAAACATCTGTGAAACTTCTGTAGCTGATTTCAATGGAACAGAGAATAAACCATGGACCCTTTTGGATGCATGTAGCCACCTTTCTCCTTTCTTATTGCATGAACTGCTAAAATCCCACGTAATCCTCTAATTTCCCTGTGATTTTGTGACCTCATGGGATGCTTTTGCTGCCATTTTGCATCCGAAATGCTCCCGGCTGGAAAGGACCTTGTGGGCAATCCAGTGGAAAGTCAGGGTAAATGGGGGATGGGTGGGCGTGGCCAGCTCCAGCTAGTTTTCTTAACTCATTCACTGCCAATGACAACTAAAGTCGTCATTTGCATTTTTTTTACTGTGTGGGCATCAGAACGAGCCCCCGCACCTTGAGAACATCTCAGCTCTAAAGCCGACTTTCATCTGCATATGTCACACTTCACGTGATCAGGAAGCAGAAAATCCATGTGTTAGGAGATCGTTTTAGGCCGCTGCAGTAAAAAAAGTGAGGTGCAGACCGGAAAAGCTTCTGCCGATCACAATTCAACAGCGGATTGTGAAAGAACAGATAGCGCTCAAAACGCGTTGATTCTTCCTGATGTAAGAGGTGAGTCTCCTCTTTGTTTTGGTGTCGACATCATCCTAGCGCGCAACGTTCTGTGACTCTTAAAAAAAACAGTAAAAACGGTGAGAAGTGCTGGCAGCGAAGGGCTTTACCAGTCAGGAAACGGCTGGCAGCGAATGAGTTAAAGTGACAGAGCTCTGAAATGGCTCATTCTGGAAGGAACTGAAACTTAAGAATGTATGCTGAAATAGCTTCATGTGAGAGGGATTCAGAGTGAAGAACTTTCTAAGCATGTTCCGTATCAACCATATATTTCTATGGAACTTTAATGTCTAGCATCTCAAAATCTGAGATTTGGGCACCAAAAATGGGCATTCTGCTGAATCCATGTGCCACTTTTGGGATGTAACTGGTGTTTTCTGACTGTGCTGCTCTCTGCCTGAGAGTAAAGCTGTAATCACTCTGGGCATAATTAGAGAGGATTCAGTGGCCAGACTCGCCCCAACAAACCCAGAAATAACATTTTCTGCTAAAAACACAGAACTGATGCTGCAACATCGCTGCAGCTGTTCTTAAACCACAGTAAACATTTGGGTTAAAAAATAACTAATTTGTTCAAATAAAATGTTATTTGCACAGAAAGATTCCTGGAAGCAAAAAACTGACCTTTTGTTTTTAAAATCTCACCAGGTTTATACATTTAGGCTCATTTTTCCATTAAAAATGTGGAAAGTGCAGCACGAGCTTACAGGAATAAGAACAGACTGAGGGTGGAAAGTTGAGGAGGAGGTGCTGAGAAGAGAGGGTTGGACATTAGTTTACTTCAAGACTTTTTAGAACAGAGTTAAAAAATCAGCGTCTAACTCAGCAGGGAGGGTGAATGCTCGGAAACTCACTCTCCCTTTCTTCTTCACCCTGCAGTCTTCAGCTCATCATTCAGCTGCACCCACCACCAGGAAACGATCATTCTGTGAGTAAATATTTAGGTTTGATTTGGAGGATTATTTTATTTCCCTTTAACATTTAAGTTGAAAACACTGATTTTAACTATTTGTTCGGATTAGCTGCAAGATTGCAGCCGAAAATCTAAAAAAAGACAAGAAAACTTTATGTTCTTTGTTACAAAAAGTCAACAAATTGCTTAATTTCCACAAATATGTAAAGACTACTTTCAGTGATGGCTTTGATTAGAAATTTTAAACACAATAATCTTTCATTTGCTATTTTTCCCCACAAAATGGCGTAAAGAATTTTTATGGTTTAATAAATGCATATTAGTCATATTTTCTGTTTTTCACAGGAAATGTCTTAATTTAACCTACTAAAAATTGTCATCAAGTAAAACAGCAAATAAACTTTAAAAATCAGAATGTTTAAGAAACAGAATACAACATTTGCTAAAAGGATTTTAGATGCATCAGAATATTTATTTATTTTAAGATATAAACAAAAATTTCAGTTGTTGTTTTTGGATTTTTATCCTTTTTTAAGACTTTTCTCCACGTTAAGGTGGTTTATTATCATAGATTGATTTTAAAGCAGGACAAATGCTTTTAAACTGGACTAGATTTTTGTAATTTATTAATTACGTTATTAATTATAAACTATTGCATCAAATCTGTTCAAGTAATTTGTTTTTAAATCTTCATCAAATATCAAAATGTTTTTATATGCTTTTAACTAAACTTTAAATTCTGCTCCTCGTGCTCCCAGACAGGAACTAGTTGTGTAGAAAATCTGTGATAAAAACTCAGAATGAATGAACGTTTACTAATCAAACCCTGTAACTGACTAATTCTACATTTCCAACTCTTAGCTATAAACACTAATTTTTACAGAACATGAGATTCAACTCAAAAGTTCAGCTTTAGACTAAAAATGTTACAAATAAGGAAAAATAAGCAAAATTCACTAAATCCGTCAGTGATGCATCTAAATCTGAGAGCTGTTCTCTGCCATGTAATGGGCAGGGAATTCAATCCCAGAATGGCATTGAGGAAATGTAATTTTAGCTGTAATTACTGGGATCGGAGGCTGGGATCTGCTCCATAGCGGTACATCCAAGGATGAAGACCCACCTTGTGGTCCGGTAGAAAACTGACCACACAAGGAGCGGAGGGCTCTCGCTGTGCAGCAGCTTGAGTTTAACAGGATGCTGATTAGAGGGTTGTCTTTACATCTTGGCGCTACATAATTACACACCGAGTTAAGAGTGAAACAGGTCTGAGATGTTAACAGATGCGCTGGCTGCAGCTTTCTTTGTCAGGATGAGGAGAAAACAGAGAGGGAACTGTCAACAGGATTGGTCGGGGAGTTTGTTCAGACAGTTGTTCTGTAAGTAAATGCAGATTGTTGTTTTTTCCTCAGGGAAGCAGAAATATCTCCCTCAGGTCTGCTGAGGGCAGGCAGCGAGCAGCTGGTGCCCAGTGCAAATATAGAGGCCACAGCCGCAGGTCTCTCACGCCTCCCTGCTCCCTGCTTCCGCCTGGCTTTGGTGTGGTGGATGGGTGGCCTCCCTCTGCTTTACAAATTATAAGGCCTCCAGCACCAAGCTCGCTGTCTCCACCCCAAATGAGAGATGGCTAAAATGGTGCCTGCTGAAATAGATCTGCTCCAAGCTGAGAGGGGAAGATGGAAGGCCTAGAAACCCGATGGGTCGGGATTAGCTAGGACCAGGGTGTCTGAGCTCAGATGGGTTTAGATTCTGTCACCAAACAGGACGGTGTTCCAGCAAACAGGGATGTTTCTGTTGCGCAGATGAAGCATCCTGGATTCATGGGAATATTGGGACACGTTTGTACTTTCCCCAGATTAAAGGTGTGGAACACTGAAAAAACTAGTTTTAGTGATTATTTCTATTATAATCAATAAATCAGAGTTTTTATGCAGGCTGAACATGAAAATAGTCTCCTACACCTATCTCCTGCTTTAGCTTCTGATAGAAAATAAATGTTGAAACACTAGGATTTGAAAATCTTTACCGCCCTGCGTCACTTGGACTCACACATGTTGACTCGAGACGAGGAAGGCTGTTGTTGTTTTAACATCCAGGAATCAGCAGAGGACGTCTCGACTAGTATAAGCTAACGTTAGCATTGGCAACTCCACCACACAGCAGAACTCCTCCAGGATTGTGATGTTTGTGGAGATAAAACACCACGTTGCAAGTCAGTGGTAGAGTCGCATTGCTGTTAGCCAATCAGAGGTGAGATGTCCAAATATCAGGAAATAAGACTACAACACCTGCCGTCTGAAGCTCATCTGTGATGCGGCTCACTTCTAGTTCCTGGAAATGGTGCACCAGTATATTTTTCCCACTGAGTATGACTGACAAATAATTCTTTCCTATCAGAGACCACTGAAAATGTACTGATTAAGCAAGAGTTCAACACCTTTAATGTTTCCTTCCGTTTCTGTTTCAGCACCTGTAGTTTGTTGAAGATGAAGTCCTTCGCCTCTGTGACTCTGCTCTGGCTCTGCTGCAGCGTGTGTTGCGCCTCTCCCTTGTTCTACAACATATCCATGGACAGCAGTGGCGATGGGGCTGAGCCGGAGCTCCTATTCCCCACACCCTTCTCCACCCAAGCGCCTGTGCATCTCACTGTGCTGACTGAGCCTCCCAACCTCACCACCGCCATCACCAACACCATCACCACCACCATGATCCGCCTGAAAGACTTTGTCCTCACCAGGGTGGTGGACTTCCTGCAGGAAAACCTGCTGATCATCATCGTGGTTACCTCTCTCCTCATCGTCATGGTCTTCATCATCTGCTGCGCCTCGGCCATGAGTCAGAAGCGCAAACTGGAGGCTTACAAGCCCCTTCATAACCCGCCCAAGAACAAAACGGCCAGTAAAACTGGAGGAAGCAGGAGCTCTGGCGAGCTCCAGGAGAAACCGTTCGCCGTGGATCACGTCAAGAAGGTGCAGACTCTGAGCTCGGCTTCTCCCAAGCACCTCCGCACGCCCTCCAAGGCTCTGGTGGGAGAACGGGGGAGAGACGTCAGATCGTCGCCTCGTCAGGAGGTCAGAAAGGTCAGAGAAGTGGAGGAGGTGGAGAAACGGAGAGAGGAGTCTAAGCAGAGAGAGGAAGTGAAGGTCCAGCAGAGCTTCAGTCCCAGCACCAGTCAGCCGGTCTGCACCTGCCATCTGAAAAGAGCCAACCATTAGGGTCCGACCAGGACTTTTACTACACACACACGCAGGAAAATAGGTCATCGGGATTAAATCCTACTCTATTTCAAAATAAAACCAATAATTTATATTGAAATTAAAACATCTGAAAAGGCTATTTTAAGGGAACACTCAGGTGTTTTTGCAGTTTCACATCATAGCTGCTACTTTACTTTGATTTTTTTTATTAAATGATCCAAACAGGTCAATGAAGGTAGAGAAGTCATGAGTTCAAACCTGGAAAACGTGCTTAAAGAACGAAAATAGCACAAATGAAATGGAACAGATGGAGGATAATGTAAAGTTGGTGCATGCAGACGTGTTTAGAGTATGCAGGGTAGACATAGAGCATGTAGAGACAGCTGGTTTCCGTGGATACAGGAGGTAGTAATCCATGTGTGTTTTAGTGGTGGCGGTAACGCCTGTCCACCAAACCCCAAACCTCCCAGCTACAGAGGTGCAGTGGGCGGAATAAACTTTACTCTGAAAAACAATCTGAGGAAGACTAAACACTAGACTCATTTTTAGGATTTCAAAATGAATCTGAATCATGAGTTCTAGCTAGAGAAAAGTCTCCAGTTTGTCCTCATGTGGGTCATAAAATCACTTTAGAGCTGCAAGTAAAAACAGAAGTGAAACACAAAAGTGAAGTGCCAGTAAACTTGATTATTAAATGTTCTTTATATATTCCAGCTTAGTGTTAGTATTTTATTCATTTTGTGTTTTATTTTGAAACCCAGTTCAGCTGAAAGCTCAAAGGAGTTTTTATTTGGTTATTTAATTTCTTGGTATTAAAAGCAAAGATGTCTTCTTTACATCTTATTTCCATATTTATTTAATAGATGTTTCTGATCTGAAGTAACAACCAGCAGATTTATTACTAATCAACATTATCAGACACATTCTGCAGATGATTTAAATGATGGTTTATTAGATCCTTAAAAGAATCATCTCAAATCCTTTCTTTCATATGATTTCACTAATTAGACATCACAGCAAACGTTTAATTCATACATTTTAGCACGTATTTAAATCTTTTTCTGCTGAACCTCAGATTTTTGTTCCCGTGTTTCTTTTTCTGTGACTTTACAACACTTTTGTTGTTCTTGTGTTTAATAAAACTCTTAAACAGATGCATTTTTGTCATTATTCCAAAAGCAGCAGTAGAAACGCTGGAAGCAAAGCAAAGTTTCAGCCTCGAGGTTATTAAACTGTAACAAGCTCCCAAAATAAAGGATGTTCTGTATGTGTGCATTACATCTGGCTGCTAATCTGTCATTTTGGACTCTACCTACTCAGGAATCACGGGCTGTTTGGAGGTAATAACCCAGATTTAAAATACCTCCTCTCTGTGATAAGAGTTCAGCTGTTCTGTAATTTAAGCACGACCTCGCCCACAGCCTCCTGACTGGACTTGATGGGACCACTGGCAGCATCAGGACCACCAGAACTTCTCTTTGTTCTCACTCAGTTTCTCAAATGTCTAATTGCAACAAGTGAATTTCCCACTGTGGCATCAATAAAGTCTATTCTACTCCAAATGTTGCATCAGAACTGAATGGCAGAAGGCTCAGATCCATTCGGACCAGAACCTCTCGCCACAAAAACAGTTTCTTCCCCTCTGCAGTTGGACTTTTGAATGAAAATCCTAGGGCAGCCCACTCAAGTTGATTGGTCCCAGTCACGTGACCCGATGCTGTGCTTGAACCATTCAACAAATACTCAGATTAATACCTACACGGAGTAGATAGCTGCTTCTATAATTCTTGCCACTTTTTACATTAATAATTTTATCATGAGTGTTTTATTAGTTCTTCTATTTGCTTATCTCTTAATTAAATTTTTTTTTCTATCTTACCTTCTGCACCAAATACCGCAGCAATTTCCTAATGTTGTGACTTGGCACACATATGGCAATAAAAACTTCTGATTCTGAATGAAATCTAATGGATGTGATTGGTAAAACACTGCCCCATGTGACCACTGCAGGTATTGATTTATAATTTCTTAACTCTTTGTTTCTATCACCATCATTTCACCTGAAATCTACATTTAGATGATTTAGATTTCCTCAGAAGATGAATCAATGTTATAACAGATGAGCGAACGTCAGTGTCAAAGATCAAACATGACACGACACGGCCTCGGAAACATGAGCCTCGCCTTCGGGTCAGATTCCCTGCCTTTAAACCAGCGAAGCTCTAAATAATTCGAGAAAGTTCTGCCCCATCTTTCACTTTCTCTCCTTCTATTGGCGTCAAGCAACAGAAAAGACTCTCAAACACATAGAATCCAGCTTACGCTTCATTTAAAGCAAACCCTTGACCTTTTGTGACCTCATGTCTCTGCTGAGTGCCTCTGACCAATAACAGGACCTCTCCATCTATGTGAAGCCTGAAGGTAACAGAGCACCTTAAGGCGTTAAAGTTTGATGAGCATCAGCCGGGAATTCTGGCCAGCAGCGGCTATCTTCAGGGAACGGAGGAGCTCTGGGAACTTTCTCCAGCCAGAGTCAGCAGATGACAACAGAGCAGAATAATGGTGAGTTTGCTTTGGGTTAAATAATCAACCAGTCCAGTTCTTAGAAAAGGCTTTAGCGGTTCTTCGGTTTTTATTTTCTCAGCTCATCGGTTCTTCTGTTAAACGTTTCTTTAGACTCCGGCTGCTTTTTCACAGATCTTCTGACCTGAATGTGTTCAGATGAGCTGCTGTTGTTTGTGACAGGTGGAACTATCCTAAATGACTCACACAGCAGAAACAAACAGGAAACTGGTCATTCTGAACACTCTATTTGCAGAAAAGGAAGATGCATCTCAGAACTCCTGTTTTGAAGGCTTTGATGAATCTTTTTCCCGTTTTTTAAAGACTTAACTTTAAGATCTCTTTCATCCTGCTGTAGGACCTTTGCTGTACTCTTCCTTCATTTTTAGAGGAAAACGCTGTCATGCAAGGTGAAAACAACTAAAACAGCTTATTTGTTGTTTTAAAATGACTTGTTTCTTGTTGTTTTTGGCTCACGTTGAAGACTTAACCCAACAGTGTTGAGGTCAAATGAGGTCTCTTTGAACGCTTCTGTCATGATCGTACAAACGTATAAATTAGAGTTCCAAATAAGTTGCTTTTAGCGTTTGTCTCATCTTCATTTTTCAGTGAGACATGCTTTGGTGCAGACCGGATGTCCTCCTCACTCTCTGGATCTGTCCTCTCACCTGCCTCATGATGTCCCCCTGTCCCCCTGGCTGCTGCTGTCCTGGCCCAGGATTTCTGGTGCTGTGTGAGTCTCTGGGTCTGAGGTCGCTGCCCCGCTCCGTTCCCCTCAGCACCTCCGTTCTGTCTGTGGCCAGAAATCAGCTCTGTAACGTGGACCACTTGCTCTGGTCCTTCTCCGGCCTGCAGGAGCTCAGCCTCAGTCACAACCTGCTGGCCCGCTTCCCTCGAGGCCTGCCGCCCAGCCTGGAGTCCCTGCTGCTGCAAGAGAACCGCATCACTTACATCACCACAGGCGCTCTGAGGCAGCTGAGAAACCTCACTCGTCTAGATCTAGAGGACAACCGAATCCGTACCATCCAGCCTGCGGCTCTGCTGAGCCTTAAGAAGCTGCAGATCCTGACACTGAAAGGGAACAAGCTGACCAGGTTCCCTCTGAACCTCCCACCATCACTGACACATTTGGACCTGTCAGGAAACTGCATTTCCTCCCTGGACCTGCCCTCGCTGTCCACCCTAATCAACCTGCAGGTCCTGCAGATCAACAGCAACTGTCTGAGAACCGTCCCAGACAACACCTTTGACTACCTGCCTCGTCTCAGGTCTGTGGATCTGACGGACAACCTGTGGGCGTGCGAGTGTGACATTTTATATCTTTACCGCTGGCTGCTGAGCGGCAGACTGAAGATGGCTACACATCTGGTGTGCAAAGAGCCCATCCATCTGGCTCAGCGCCTGCTACTGAACCTCTCCGTCGTGTCCATCTGTCCTCGTGTCCTGCAGCCACACAAACTCGATCTCGAGTCTGCAGCGACGAATGAGCCAACAGAGCAAGACCGGATGCGGAAATTAGCAAAAGAAATCATCGATTCTGAAGAAGTGACCACCAAAGATCCGTCTCAGACACGCGTTCTCCATTACTCTTTAGAGTCTCTCAACTACGAAGACTGTTTGTCTCAGAATCAAACCCAATCCATCGACCCACCTCACCTAAAAACCACCTCTCTCCCCAAAGAGGAGCAGCTGTGCAGAGAAAACACAACAGCTCAGAGGAACGGCACCTCAGCTGTAGGAACACAATCTTGGCTGTCCACAAACAGAAACGACCTCTTGTCCAACACACACGTTCTCACTCCGGACTCGGCTACGATCATTTCCCTGCTCGCCGTGTCGTGTGTCCTTTTAGCTCTTGTGATGCTGGCGGTGCTAATTCTGCTGAAAAAGGTACTTGTCCGGCAGCAAAGGGTGGCCCCCACCGTGGAGGGATCTGGTGCATAACAGCCCATTTAAAAACTTTAAATCCAGAATGTGTGAATACAGGATTTTTTTCCACAGGTAAACTTTTGCCATCACACTTTATTCACACACAGCTGAGCCAAATAAATCCTCAAAGCCAAAATACACATTAAAATCAAAACAAACCTGAATCTATTAACTCTTGTAGCTTGTTTTATCTGCTGAAAATCACCGCAAAAAAATGAAAAGTGTCACACTCGCTCCTATATAGATAGTTGTCAAGCTCCAAGCTGGAATCCACATATTTCTGTAGCGGCTGATCCCCGTCGAAGGCTCCCAGAAGGACCCGGCTCGATGGAGGGCCTTCATTTCCACGGCGCCGATCCCCTGAGAGACGTTTGTTACCGAGATGTCAGCGAGACATCACGTAAACGATGGCAGAGGACAGATGAATTGATGGCTTTGACACGTTAGTCCTTTTTGTCCTGCTGTTTTAGTCTGTAGTCTGAAAGCGCTGCTTTGATGGCGTCTTCTGCGAGCACTGAAAAAGGGATTTAAAGACATTTGTAGCATGAATGAAATAAAGAATAATGTGCAATTTTAAGACATCTTGTAGAAAAAAAGTTTGTCAAGTTTGTGGAATAATGTCAAACAAGAGTATTAAAGCAAGTTTTATGAAGTTAAAACTAAAAAAAATTATTGATTTGTTGAATAGATTTAAGGTTGAAAAGCTAAAAATGACATTTGCATACAAAGATCTATTAGTTATGTGCAGATTTGATCAGTTAAAGGCACCAAAATGTATCAGCAGATGACAGGAAAAGATTGATTCTTTAAAATGTTGCACAGTTCTTGTTTATGTGTAAAGTTTTATGTTTAACATCAATAATCTTGCTTTAACTCACTAGAACAGTGAAGCTTGACAGGAGGAAGGCACAGCTCTCTGGCAAGGTCTGTGTTCTTAATCTTCAGCGCGTCTTCTATCTGGAGGGTGGGATCAGGTTATTCAGACCTTCTGCTCTAAAACAAGAACAGTCTTCATAAATGTAATAATTCTTGCCCTACCGATTTCCCCTTCACCCACTCTGTAGCTAAAGAGCTGGAGGCGATGGCGGATCCGCAGCCGAATGTTTTGAATTTTGCATCAGATATTTTGCCATCTTCATCCACTTGGATCTGGAAACAGCATGAATAATACCGCCGGGTGTCGTTTATGAGTGAAAAGTCTTTAACGGCAGTTTTGTTTCAGCTTACCTGAAGTTTCATAACATCACCACAGGCTGGAGCACCCACCAGTCCGGTCCCCACGCTCTTGGAGTTCTTGTCCAAAGAGCCCACATTCCTCGGGTTTTCATAATGGTCCACCACCTTCAGGACAGTTAATTAAATGCATTAATGTTTCAGGACTTGCGTTGACTTCTAACACCACACAAACAAACAAACCGAGGACTTTACTTCACACAAAGTCAATGACATTCTTTGGTCGGTTACCTTTTTATGATATGAGCAAAGAACGGTCAGCTTTGGTCTGAAAAACCTTTGGTGAAATGATGAAAACAGAGAAGAAGAATTTCGCAAGGAGGCAGTCGCCATGTTTGGACGCCGACCGTAAGCGGAAATTAACGAGTGAACCCGAACGACGGCGAACTCTTTCTGTCAGAAAAGTGTTTTCATAACAACTGCGCGCCACTAGCGGTGAATAGTGGCTACTGCAGTTTCCCGGGATGCGTGGTGGAAACGGCAAAACTTTGTAACATATAATTTAATCACTGAAGTGTTTTAAACCTGTAAGATGTTGATGTCAGATGTTAAAATAGTCAAACGTTTTTGTTGATATTAACATTTAATGACTAGAGTGGTATGAATTGCTATTTCATTTTTAATTGCATCTTTGTATAACTAATTTCTTCCCCCTCAAAAACATTTGATATACCGAAACATTTCCATCCACAATCAGCGTTTGAAATATTGAGAATTCCTTAAAAACAATTATAGTTAACATAACTTAATTAATTAATGTGAAATTAGTCTTTATCGTGAGATGGTAAATTATTTATTCAGAATAAACAAGATGGAAACATGAAAAATAAATATTACAGAAAGAAACTCAAATTTCAGACATCTGCAATTCTTTCTGACTTGCTATGAGGCCTGTAAATAAAATAACAATTTATTTTATTCCACCCAACTGAAGTTTTAAGAGTTCCCAGTTATCTTGGATATTTGCATTTATATTGTTTCTACTAATTAGGCATGTTCTCAAATGCTTAAAATTATTTCATATTTGCCGTATCACGGACTAATGAGATTTTAATTTTGTCGTCACTTTTATTTATACCCGTTATTTCAGATTAATGGGATTGAGATGATGCGACTCTCGTTATTACAAATTTTTTATATGATAAATCGGCTTGCCCAACCCACGCCTCTGTTCTTCGGGCTAGGCTTGTTGTTACCAGGCAGACAGACTTTTCAATATGGCAGCGCCAGGCAACGCAGAGCAAACGCAGTTGCAGGATATGGAGGAGGACGAAGCAGGAGTAGAGGAAAGAGAGATGGAATCGGACGAGGAAGAAGGCATGGGTGTAGAAAATTCAGACGACGAAGAGGACGAATCGTCGGAGGACGAGAAAGAAAATGAAGCCGAGATCCAGCGATTGGAGGAGCAGGTAATTGGTCAACAATCCTGCCAAGCCTGATTAGTCAACATTAGCCGTGGAAGCTAATGAGAATGAATGAGTGCTGAACGCAGAAACTCGTGAGGTTTCAAACTCATTGCGTGTTGCTCATCCCTTTATAGGTTTTGATTTAAACCAGAATAAATAGTTCATATGTTCATTAAAACATTTAGGCAACTGCGTAGTTCACGGCATGAATCACACGTCGTGATTAGCCCGTGCTAACCTCCGATGCTAACGTTTGGTCCTGCAGCACGCGCCTTTTTGCGACCTGGGCATGGAAACAGCTTTATACGTACTAAGAACGAGGGTCACCTGTCCTAACTTTAGTGTAACTAATAAACATGTTCGAGCACAACTCACAAGTGCATCATTTGTAGAAATAAAATGCTTTTTCACATGAAAAAAAAAACAAGTTTACTACTACAATTACTGGACTTAGTCTGGGGTCTAAACAATCCGATTTATTTATTTGTTAATGTATTTATTGCTTGTTGCTCCACCCCTACAATTAGGCTTGAATCTTTACATCAGCTGTTTTTGGCAGTAAAACTAACTTACTGGATTGCTTTTTCATTAATTAAAGATCAATAAACTCAAAAAGAAAATTATGTAAAATTAGTTTAATGATTCAACATGACGCTCGTGTCTCTTTTTGCACTTTTGCAGCTTTCGATCAACGCTTTTGACTACAACTGTCATGTGGATCTGATCAAACTCCTGAAGCACGAGGGAGAACTTTTTCGTCTGAGAAAGGCGAGGCAGAAGATGAGCGAGCTTTTCCCTCTCACTGAAGGTTGGTTCACGTCTAATCCAGCTGCCAATTCCAAGGAACCAGCAGCTTTGTGTCGTCTGCCACTGAAATGACATTTTGGTGTATGTTTGCAGAGATCTGGCTGGACTGGCTCAAGGATGAAATCCGTCTGACTGAGGAGGATGCAAATCGGGAGAAAGTGTACGAGCTGTTTGAGAGAGCTGTTAAAGACTACATTTGTGAGTCAACTATACTGCTGTTGTTGAATTTATTCTAACATTCAGCTGTTTTAATGGTCTGAATCATTTTATTCTGTGACTGGTTGAACAGGCCCAGAGATCTGGCTTGAATATGCCCAGTATTCAATTGGTGGCATGGGGTCACCTGGTGGGATAGACAAGGTCAGATCTATCTTTGAGAGAGCGGTAACAGCGGTGGGACTCCACATGACCAAGGGGCAGACGCTGTGGGAGGCCTACAGAGAGTTTGAGAATGCACTTTTGTCTACGTTGCAGGTTTGTGCTGCTCACTGGTCAACCATGTACTCAGTATTTCTAAATAATTTAATAATATTTATGTAGAATGATGATGTTTCTGTATTCTATTGCAGTCTAGATAGATAAGTAAATGTCTTATTTTATTGATTCAAAGCATGCTCTCATATCTATGCCTGGAAAGAATTCCTTTAGATTTTTGACTAAATTGGCTGTTTTTCATCCTAATTTACTCTCCCGTCTTTGCTCTCAGCCTCCCCCTGGCAGGATTCCCAGCCACGAGGAGCAGGAACTGCTCAACAATCAGCTCGAGCGAATCCATACATTGTTTCGCCGCCAGCTGGCCGTTCCACTAATGGGTAGGCATGGCACCTCCTCTGTCCAGATGGCTTCTGCACAGATGGGCTGGCTGGATGTCACGACTTCTTCGATGAACAAGTTTAAATTGCTTACTGCTTTTGCAGAAATGGAAACCACCTATGCTGAGTATGAGGAGTGGTCTGAAAACGGGGTTCCTGAGACTGTCGTCCATCAGTACAAAAAGGCTTTGCAGCAGATGCAGAAGTGCAAATCTTATGAAGAAGCTCTGGTAACTGAACACTTATCTTTTTTTTAAGTGGTTTGCACAAAGTGTTTTTGCAGCGCATGTCATTTCTGCTATATCTTTCTCTAGCTGGTAGCAGAACCTCCTAAACTGGCAGAATATCAGGCCTACATTGAGTTTGAGCTAAAGGAGGGGGACCCACCACGGATCCAGATTACCTTCGAGCGAGCTCTGGCTGAGAACTGCCTGGTTCCAGACATGTGGACTAAATACACCACATATCTCGTGAGTATTGGTTACTGTTCGCAGTCGTGTCATTACAGCATCTAAGGTTTCAGAAGTAAATAAATGAAAAAATCACAGCTAGTCAGAGTGTAAAAGGTCCTTACTGGTTTTACAGGATCGTCAGCTGAAGATCAAAGACTTGGTTCTGTCCACTCACGAGCGAGCGGTCAGGAACTGCCCGTGGACCATGAGTCTGTGGAAGAGCTACCTGTTGGCCCTGGAGAGGCATGGCAGTGACCATCACACTGTGTCAGGTAGCGGCTAGGTTCAGCATCAAGTCGACCAGTCAGCTGCTTTATTAGTGTCAAGCGTTTGTGAAGCAGATTGATGTTAATCTCTTCTGCACAGATGTTTTTGAGAAGGCTCTGAACGCAGGCTTCATTCAAGCCACAGATTATGTAGAAATTTGGCAGGCCTACCTGGACTACCTGAGGAGACGTGTGGATTTCTCTAAAGGTGAGAGCAGATCTGTGTCTAAAACAGTTGCTGTCTTTAAGTTTTAGTCTGATGGCTTTTGTTTTAATTTATTTTGTTTCTAGAGTCGAGTAAAGAGCTAGAAGAGCTACGAGCAGCCTTCTCTCGGTCTCTGGACTACATGAAACAAGATGTAGAAGAAAGTAGGCGAGCTTCACTTCCTCTACTCTGGACGTTCTTCGGGCCTGGTTTTGGTTTTCACGCTGCCATCTTGTGTCTCTGCAGGGTTTGGTGAAAGTGGAGATCCCTCTTGTGTCATCATGCAGATTTGGGCACGGATAGAGGTAAGATCAGTCACCGTGGCAACCATTTACAGACGCCGGTGTCAAATAATGGAATGACAAAGAGTGAATGAGGCATCAGCTGCTGCTAGAGCGCTGATTTTCTTTAGTTAGATGTTATAAATCTGTTTGTACTTTTCAGTGAAGACTAAAAAAAGTTTGCTTTTTTTTAAATTTATTATAGAAATTCTCATGTTCTTCTTACTTTTCCACCAGGCCCGCCACTGCAAGAACATGCAAAAAGCCAGAGAGCTATGGGACAGCATCATGACCAAAGGGAATGCCAAATATGCCAACATGTGGTTGGAATACTACAACCTTGAAAGGTTTGTCTGTTGGGAGTTGGCGATTCTCTCGTGACTTTGTGAATATTCTCTCATTTCTATTGTTCATGATCCGCAGGGCCTACGGGGACACTGCTCACTGCAGGAAGGCTCTTCACAGAGCTGTCCAGTGCTCCTCGGACTACCCAGAACACGCCTGTGAAGTCCTGCTCACGTTTGAGAGAGTAGAAGGTGAGCTTTGCCCCAAAACAAAGCAAAGGGAGAGTGTTTTATTATTTATTGTTCATGTGTACCGTATTTTCCGAACTATAAGTCGCACTTTTTTTCATAGTCTGGCTGGTCCTGCGACTTAAATACCAAATTATGTATACCGCGCTGCTGCAGGCTGGCTCCGGACCAGGAATGAGCTCCCCTGCCCTGCTGGGAGGGTTTCAAACACCGCCATCACCTGCTGGAGACCGTGGCACGCTGCTGCGCCCTGATTGTTTTTTCTGTTATTGTTACCAGTACTTGTCTTGCAATTTGAAATGCTTGGTCTCAGATTTTGTAAGAAAAATAATAAAATTTCCCCCCAAAATGCGACTTATATATGTTTTTTTCTTATTCATTATACATTTTATGGCTGGTGCGACTTATACTCCGGAAACTACGGTATTTAGTGACAGGATAGAGGCGTCATAATTAAGATTTATTACTGGAGGAACGACTCAAGTGGATGATTTAGCATCTTTGCAGCAAATCCAACTTACATTTCCCAACAGTTGCACTCTCATGTAAGCAGTTAGTTGCTTAAATGTTTCTGTCGTCATGCAGGAACTTTGGAGGATTGGGACACGGCGGTGCAAAAGACGGAGACCAGACTGAACAGAGTTAATGAACAACGAGCGAAGGTAGAGGCACACGTCTCTGCTGCAGAGGGCAGGCGCGTCGTTCGGCTACGTTTGGTTAACGTTACCGTACCCCCCCATTTATCAGGCGGCTGAGAGAGGAGCCACCCAGGTCCGCCAAGAGGAGGAGAGGGTTGAGCAGCGGCGGAAGGCCAAGGCAGATAAGAAGTCTCAGAAGAAGGTGCAAAAGGGTCGAGCTGGAGAGAAGAGGAAAGCGGGACGGGATGACGATCAGGATGAATGGAACAAGGATTCTGGTAAAATTTAGTTAGTGATAAAATGTTGGTTTTAGCAAAATGTGTTTTATTAATTCTTTTTTCTTTCAAGCTCCTAAAAGGCAGAGAGCAGGCGGCGACAACAGCGCTACAGATGAGTTCATGGAGACGGAGACCGAACTCTTAGGGAGAAACGCTCCCCCTGGATATAAACCCGGAGGCGGCACTAAAAAGCCCCAGCAGGAAGCAGGGCTCCCCCCCCGGAACCAAAACGACGAAAAGCCGGAGCTGCGAGACGATACCTCCAGCGTGTTCATCAGCAACCTGGCGTACACCATGGAGGAGCCCGAGGCGAAGCTGAAGGCGCTTTTTGAGACCTGCGGTCCGATCAAGCAGATCCGACCGGTCTTCAGCAACAAAGGGAGCTTCAAAGGTTACTGCTACTTACAGTTCGAGTCCTTGGTGTCGGTCTCCGAAGCGCTGAAGCTGGACAGACGGGAAGTGGAGGGCAGGCCGATGTTCGTGTCTCCCTGTGTGGACAAAAGCAAAAATCCTGACTTTAAGGTGAGTAAATGTAACACATAACTTCTGCCTGGAGGTCCACATCTGGAACATCTTAATCTGCTTCCTTGATATGTGGCATTGATTGAGTTAATCCAGGGTTTGTGATGATTTGACTGTTTTCTGAGGATGATCAGGATTATTTTACAGCTGTTTTAACGTGAAAATAATTATTTTGAGATGCTGAATAATTAAATGACAGACTTGTAAAAACACACAGATGTGCTGAAGTCTCTCTGCAGGTTTCCCATCATGATTAAGCTCACACTTATGTCTCCTCTAGTTTGAGCTCTGACTGGCGTTTTTTGCAGCTCTCATCTTGGCGGTGATTCTGCAGCCTGTTGTTTTCCCGTTAATCCTGCTTTGATGAAAGCTTCAAACTGGGGATTAAATCACATAAACGTCCATCTGATTGTCCTCAAGTTCTGAAAGTTGGGTTAGAATCACACCCTGATGTCTGGATGTGAATTTCCTTACAGGTGTTTAAGTACAACACGTCGTTGGAAAAACACAAGATCTTCATCTCCGGGCTGCCGTTCTCCATCACTAAAGAGCAGCTGGAGGAAATGTGTAAAAACCACGGCTCCGTCCGAGAGGTCCGTCTAGTCACATATCGCTCAGGAAAGCCTAAGGTGAGACTTGGGAGGACAGTAGGGACTAAAGGACGCCCGATAATCAGCACCTGTGGTCCTCCGGCTGCTGAGTGACGTTTGTTGTGGATGCTCCGCAGGGTTTGGCGTACGTGGAGTTTGCTGATGAAGCGCAGGCCTCTCAGGCAGTTCTGAAACTGGATGGCATGGATGTGGAGGGCTGCAAAATCTCTGTTGCTATAAGCAACCCTCCTCGTAGGAGTATGATGGACAAGCCCGGTTCTAGCCGGCCCGCGGCGGATATGATGTCCCGTCAGGTCTACGGAGCGTACGTGAAGTCATTCCTTCTTTCTGGTCTTCCTTTGAAAATCCCACCTCAGACCTCATCTGTTTAACCCTTTGATGCATAATGGTCACTACAGTGGACAGGTACTCAAAATTGTTATTTATTTGTTTTTGCTGTTAAGCACAGCTGTTGAAGACTTTTTTGCATGTGAGCCCCTCCGTTTGGACTTTAGTAAGCCAAGCCAACATATTTCATGCTCTGAATGCACGCTGTCCACTGAGGTGGACATGTAATAAACTATTTGTAAATTATAAAATTTTACAAAAAATATTTGTTGAAATTTGTTTCATCCACACCTAAAGATGAATGAAAAAAATTGTTAAAAAAATCATGGTTGAAGATTTCATAATTCATGCATCAAAGGGTTAAAATGCTGCCTGACTGAACCTGCCTGTGTAATAATAACATTTTAAATAAGCCTTTATTGTGTTCCATTTTAAGATATGAGCGGTGCAAACTGCTAAAACGCGTTACTTTCTTAGCATATTTTGTGTTTTCTGAAGTTACTCTTATGGAAAAAATCATTTTTCTTATTTTAGGAGAGGCAAAGGGCGAACTCAGCTCTCCTTACTCCCTCGTTCCCTGCATCGTCAAACGGCGCCTGTGGGTAAAGTAGAGAACGGGACTGCGGCTGAGCGAGCGACGGCCAGCACGGCGCCCAACGCCGCCGGGGAGTCCAGATCTTTGTCGAACGCAGACTTTGCCAAGATGCTTCTGAATAAATGATACAAAGAGGAGAAAAACAACCGCCTTCACACTGAAAGCCATCTTGTGTCCTTATAAAATAGCGTTGGTGATTTTCCTGTAACTGTTTACCTGAGCGTCCCTTTAATCTGAGACATGGTTGCCTTAATCGTCTTGCTCCCGCGTCGCCAACAGGAACAAACCGGAGAGTCTGGTTGGATGTGGCTGTTTTATTAAGTGTACGATATTTGTGTGTAAATATACTTTAATGGAAGCTGTTTGCTTTTGTTGTGAACTGTTAAAGGCATCCGACGGAAGATTATGTGAAAGTATTTTTTTAAATATTCCAAACAGCAGAACTTGTGAATGTTGTTTAAACAAAAAAAGGTAAATGCAGAAGTTGTGGTCTGGTGTATTATAGTAGCTGTGTGTACAGAATGTGGACGTGCTGCGGTGATCAAATGTTCGGCTGTTTTAACAGAAACAAGAACTTTATGCTGTAACTTATTTAGATGTATAAACACTCGTTGGATTTAACTAAACCAGGTTTTTCTTTCATTATTAGGTTGGAATAATAGTTGAACCATTTATTAATATGCATTGTGTTGCTGTGGCGTGACGCCTGAACCATCCGTTTATTTGAATGGAGCTCGTTGTTCTTGTTATACGGTAAGAAAGCTGCAGACGTTCCTCACATTATTACATCATTTCCGAGTTCATTGTTTATCTGTTTTTCTCATTTTAATGGTTTGTGCTTCTGGTTAATAACGTTAAAGATTTCATCATCTCTGTTTCAGACTCACGGTTTTGTTCTCAGCCCCAGAAAAAGGCTTCTGATGCATTTCATTTCCTTTTTCTTCTAGAGCTCAAATAGACAAAACAAATGATGCAAATTTGTCTGATTTTCTTTATGTAAATAAATAGTATTTTACTTCCAATGTTCAAAACTGGAACTGTTTCTTCCCACGCTTTGATTTCCCCCCCCCCCCCCCCCCCCTCACTAAATCTATTATGCATTGAAGCCCAATAAGGATTTGATTGTTTGCATAAAAACTGTAAATCTGAAAGGAAGGTTAGATTTAGTTTCTCACCTTTTCTGAGGGAACACTAGAGGATTTCATTAGAACCCTGCAGCATGAGGCTTTTCTCTCTCTCTCTCTCTCTCTCTCTCTCTCTCTCTCTCTCTCTCACGGCTGCAGCTCCTGTGATACATGGAAGATAATCTATGCAGATGTTTCATGTTCTCTAACTGGAGGGGAAGTGTTTGGTGTTTTGTAAATAATGTTCAGTAAACAAGTTTCAAAAGGTTGATCTTAGCTGGTATTACATGATTCTTCTGAACAGACGGTGTGCATCGCTGTCACCACAGTGCCCTAATCTAGGAGTAGAGATCTAAAGTAAGATGTACATGAGTTCAGTGTCATTTAAGTATTTCACAACTATAAAAGTAACTTTACTCACTGTTTGATTCACATTAAATAAATCCACTTATGCGTGCACGGGTGTGCCATATTAGGCTTTAAAGTTTGATATAAGGAGCATTTATGAATAGATTATTAATCACACAGTGGGGTAATGTTAATCCTCATGGAATTTGAAGAAAACAAAAATAATGACTTTGGAAAATGATCCTATTTATGACGAGTGAGTGGATGGTTTACTGAAAAACCAACTGAGAGTAGAATATCCCGTAGAACCAAAGGATGTGAAGACATTTATAGACCTTCTGACGGCAGACAGGATTCATCCAGATGAAGCTCTAAATAATATCTTTATCATAGTTGATGCCAGTGTATAGGTTCTGTGTTGGAGGCAAATAGCCTATCCAGTTATATTTTAATAACCACTTCTATTTAGGGTTAGTAAAATAGATGAAGAGACACACAGTCAGGTCCACAAATATTGGGACATTGACACAATTCTAACATTTTTGGCTCCATACCCCACCATAATGGATTTGAATTGAAACAAACATGATGCACTATAACTGCAGACTGTCAGCTTTAATCTGAGGGTATCTACATCCAAATCAGGTAAATGATGTAGGAATTACAACAGTTTGCATGTGTCTCCCACTTGTTAAGGGACGGAATAATCATCAATCAAACCACTTTTTATTACTTGGTTGCAAATCCTTTGAAGTCAGTTAGGCCATGGTTAAAGTGACAGTGTGTAGTTTCCCTGGTGATAGGCGGCAGTAGATACCTAAATGATTGCAAGCAAGCATTACTTTTGTGTTCAAGTAATACCTTACCAATGGATGGCCATTAGGGTCAAAATCCCTGGGAGCACAACCTCCGGCAAAATAAAAAGAACATCAGATTCTCTTTCACCACTGGCAACGAGTGAAGAGGTAAAAGTGTAAAGCAACAATGTTTATTAATGGTGAAAGTTTTGTAACCATTAGTTACAAATCAGTAAATGTGTTTTGTCCTCCTGGGCCTCCGTAGAAGGAAACACATCATCCAATACGGCGCCGCCCAGAGACTTAGAGCCTCCCCATGTATTTTAGAACAGATTTCTATGGTTATGTGTTATGAAACTGCCAATATTTTTCCATCAACTGGGCATCTTTTAATTCATTTACATCATTTTGGTGGAAATTTCCAGAGATTAATGGTAAAAACTACACATTATAACTTTAATTCATATTTTCTAGAAATAGTGGCCTACGTTTCAGTAACATTTCAAGTTTGGATTAATATCACTCATCCTAGTCAAAATGACATATCTAAATATATCCACAGTTAAACTATGATCAGTAGAATTTAATGTATTTCATTAACATGTTCAGTAGTACTGGAAATGCTAAAAACATTTCATTTTTACTGGTAACAATGTAATGGTGACATACCTATTATGTACAGGTTGGCAATAGATTATGTTCAAAGATAGAAGTTTGTGAATTTCACACTTCAACGGCTTGCCACAGACCTACAGCTGTGTTTGTTGAGCAAGCAGCAACGAGACTCCAGGATAGCGCTGCAGGCAGCAAAGAATAAACAGGATGGTGCGGGATATGTCTTCCAATTGTAGAGTTTAGTCATTCTTAATTTCATGATCATCGACCATTTCCATCATTCCAGAGCTCATACAGGCTTTGAATAACTTCAGTTTTGATTTTTAAGCCGGTTTTAAGCTTCTCTGTAAACCTCATTCCGTGTTTAGACAGAGAAGTGTTTAAATATTGAGGATTTTGCCCACAAACTCTCTTGAAAGCATCTTTCCTCACAGTCACTCACGCAAGGATGAAAAAAGATGCCAACAAAGATCCTCCTACTGATGCTTGGGAGCCCTGCTAGAGTGACAGTTAGGCCTTCCTCAGGGCTTTTGGTAGTCAGCTGCATAAATAACCTTCTCTGGTTTTATGCTCAGTGCTGAAAAAAATATATAAATAAAAGTTGTGTTGTGCGCTTTGCTGTTTAGAACAATTTCTAGTCCAGGGGTGTCAAACATCCGGCCCGCGGGCCAGATTGGGCCCGCAAGCAGGTTAAATCCGGCCCGCGAGATGGTTGTGTAAACTTTATTTTCATACTTTACAATGTAGAGTGAAAATAAACTTATCTTTGTGAGCAAGTTTTCTCTGCAATGAGTATAAATAAAACAAAGCTGCGCTCAAGGCTCACACAAGAACTTGAATCACATCCTGAAGTTGGCCGCCACTCAGGATGTGACTTCTGATAGTGATGTTCTGGTGAAAGCTAAAAGATGTAAAGTAAAATATATTTTAAGTGCTGCATGAAACTGATCTAGCCATGTGATCTGTAAGCTCTTTGAATCACTAAGGAATGTTTTTTTATTTATTATTTGTTTCAAATTTTCAAGTACACTTCAGGTGTTGCACTTGTACTATTTTGGATACACTGTCCTCAGGCTCCAGCCTTGTTTTATATTGATTGTACTAAAACAAAGAAAACAATCTGAAGTTGTTTTTAATTTACCGGTCCAGCCCACTTGAGACTAGATTTCCCTCAATGTGGCCCCTGAGCTAAAATGAGTTTGACACCCCTGTTCTAGTCTGTGCTTTAAATTAGAAAGGTCAGTAAATAAGAAAAGGCTTCAGTATTATGAAGCGTTTATGCCCTCTTGTGCATTTGGGTTCATTTTGTTCTTGTTCTAATGAAGTCTTGTGAATCCTAAGTGGTGCCCGAATGGCTTTGTACGTGATCAAAAATCCTGCCAGTTGAAAACACCATCAAAGTTAATAAACCACCATCAAAGTTAATAAACCTTATTTATTTTCAAATAAATACATCAAAGTGCTTTGCAGTGCCAGACAAAATTATCCTGAAGACGACTCCATGGCAAAAGGGATCCTTGAGCAGAAACTGTTTCTCACATCAGCAGTAGTCAAATTCAGATTGCATCTAGTGGAAATTCATTCAACATTTTCTTTGAGAATAATATTTTTTATGATGGAGGTAAATAATTATATGGGGAATAACCTGAATAAAATCTGATTTCAGTCCCTCCTTTTGCAGCAGTTATATCCTCTTAGGTTTGGTCAAAACCAACGTTTATGGTAGATCTGTCAATAAAAGCTTTGACATTAAATTGATTTAACAATGCTTGCTCCATGTTTCCTCTTCCGGGTTTAGTTGTGGACTGGGATGGTCTGTTTGCAGCTGGTGCAGGCCTGATCCTGGTCGGCTCCAGGCAGGCCCACAGCGTGTTCTGTGGTAGAGATCAACAACGTGTCTAAAGTTATTTCTGTACATTTGGCTATAAAGCGAATGAAGGGTCGAACGTCCCCCTCGTTGGCTGTGTCTAGAGCGGAGTAATACTCCGCCCTTTGCTCTTTGCGAATGGTGATCGGCGGGTAGCTGGCTTGCATGAGCACAAGGTTCATAAGCAGCCGCGACGTGCGCCCGTTCCCATCGACGAACGGGTGCACATACACTAGTTTGTAATGGGCGAGAGCTGCGTACTCCACAGGGTGCAGCTGCAGGGTTTCCTCCGAGTTCAGCCACTGAACCAGCTCCTGCATGTGCCTCTGCAGGTCTTTAGGGTGGGGTGGGATGTGGTGGCCCACAAATACCTGACTGGTACGAAACCGTCCGCCCTCCACAGGGTCCACGTAGCCAAGCACCCTTCGGTGAATCTCCAAAATGTCGCTGACAGTGATGGCTCCTGATCTGGACAGCAGAGTGGTGTTGATGTACTTCATGGCTGCGTCCACACCGATGGCCTCGTTCTGCTCCTGGAGGCTCTTTCCAGGAACGGCGTAACGCGTCTCAATGATGTGACGAATCTCAGACAGAGTAAGGGTGCTGCCCTCAATGGCCACAGTATGGTAAATGTGGTGGTAATAGGTTTCCTCCATCACTCGACGGAGTGCAGAGTTCCCTTTAGGAATGGACATAAGTCTGCGCACTTTACTGTCGATTAAGCTGAAGTAACGCTGATCAATCTCCTCCACCAGGGGAAGAGTTCGGTCTCGGCTGATCAGAGCTCGCTCATTACATGGCGAGATGGTCAAGGCCTTTGTGTAGAGATGATCCGCCTGGACGACATCCTTCTCTTCCTCTAGAATGGTCCCCAGCTCAGTCAGAGCATCTACAGACTCTGGGTTCATACTTAGAGCATGGACCAGCAGCTTGTGAGCCTTCTCCCTCTTCCCAAGCTTCTTCATCTCCACAGCCTGCAGCAGCGCCGCTTTGGCCTCCAGCACCATTTCTGCATTCAGGGCAAGAAAAACAACAGAGGAGGTCCGATTACATATCAGGTCTTCACCTGAACAAGTTTATGAAACATTAAAAATGAATGTACAGTCCTGATATAATGAAAATATTCAGTTTGTTAAAGAAATCTGAGTTTAAATAAAAAAAGATTACAGGTTTATTTTTGAAGATTTCCTAATTTTCCTGACTTCAATAGATCAGAAAATCTCTGGATCTGCTTTTCATGTCTGAAATCGAGTCGTGTTAACTTTTTGGGGAGATAAAAAATTGTAAGTTCACCTCATCCATCATCTATCTATATATGTAGACACTGGTTGTTTGAGTTTTTTTTTTAATTAGAAAACTCAGTTTATGTGGAATTTAAATATGGAAGAAAGCTGATAGTTTTATAGGAAAATTCTATCCCTATAATAAACCGCACGCCCTCTCTAACGTATAGAAGTCCTGTTCGTACCTTTGCTGGGTTTGGACTTCTGAGGCAGCACATCCAGGGCGGTGAAGGGGACAGTCAGGCTGGTGGACTGCGCAGCTGGGGGCGGCTGCGAGCTCCCCCACAGCTGGCAGCGGAGATGAGCGACGCCCTTCATGTAGGCACAGCGCTGGTTCTCCACTCCGACCAGGGGCAACAGGAGGGCCACCAGGGAGCCGACAGTCACGCACAACAGCGGGCCCCATCCTCGAAGGAGACGAAGACCGCTGATGTAACGCCACTCCGTCAAAACAGCCATGATCCCGGGTTGAAGCCGCCATCATTCGGTGACAATAGACCCCATCTATACCCACCCACTGGTTAAAGAGGAGGGAAAACAGTCGGAAACAAAACACGGCTACTACGCCGGGGGGACAACAGCAGTAACCACTAACCTTTATGGAGCTCTGAGTTTCGGTAGCTGACTTAATTTAACCTTCTGTAACCCTTGACTGAAGCGATAGAAACACCAAACAGGTAAAATCTTCAAGCAGATGGCTACCTTTTTTTTTATCCGCGTCGGCACAGCTGTGTACAAACCAACAAACGCACACATCATTGACTTCCTGTAGGAGGTGAATAAGCTGATCTCTCATTGGCTGGAACAGATGAGAAACAAGATTTCTATTGGTTAAAATATGGATACACGTTCCTGTCATTGATAGGCTAAGACGTGAAGAGAATGTCAGGGATAGATTTCCCTCAGTTGGGCCTGACAGGCAGAGAACTAGTGATGGGAATTCAGGCTCTTTTTAGAGAGCCAGTTCTTTTGGCTTAGCTCACCAAAAAGAGCCGGCTCTTTCGGCTCGCAAGTGGCTCCTTAGATTTTCAGTTGCGTAGAGTACATTTATAACCAAAATAATGCAAAACTATATGTTAAATGATTTACTAATGTAAAAAAATGCAATATATCAAATATTTATCATTTCTATGGATTTAATAACTGAACACTTTAAGAAATCTCCACTTTCCAACTGCTGGCGCTCATTTTCTCACCGTCTTCGTCGCACTCTCCTCTCTCTCTCGCCTTTTTCCTCCTCCTCATTCCCTCTCGTCTCCCTCCACCCGCATGTGCTCTGCTGTGTCTGTCTGAGTCTGATCCTCCCTCTTCCCCGCCCCTACTGCTCTGTGTGTGGACAGTCTGGACACGCAGTTACACATGCTGACCTAACGCCTGTAGCTTTCACCAGAGCGGGGGGGGGGGGGGGGGGGGGGCGGGGCTCCCAATGACGAGCCGGCTCCCGTCGTTCACTTCAAAGAGCCGGCTCCTAGAGCCGGTTCGTTCACTACCGACACATCACTACAGAGAACACGCAACAACTGACAGACCCCTAGAGCCATAATAACCAGCTCGGCCTCCTCCAATCAGCAGGGAGATTTTAACCCAAGACACTTCACTTAACTTGCCTGTGTTGGTGGTGGTCAGAGGGGCCGACGCCGCCAAATGGCAGCCTCGCCTCTGTCGGACCGCTGTATATTATTTTATTTTATTATTATTTTTATGTTATTATTTTTTCTTTCTGATATTTAGATTTTGAAGGCATCAGAACTATGAATGAACATGTGGAGTTATGTACTTCACCAAAAAAGATGAAATAACTGAAAACATGTTTTATGTGCTATTTTCTTCAGATAAGCCACCCTTTGCTCTGATTACTGCTTTGCACACTCTTGGTATTCTCCTGATGAGCTTCAAAAGATAGTCTCACCTGAAATGGTTTTCCAACAGTCTTGAATGGTGAAGCCTTCCAGTTGTTTGTATATTATTCTGTCGTATGTGAATTATGTAGAGTATGCTACCAGTTCTACCAGTTGTGCTATGTCGTCTGCTGTGAGTTTTGTTCTTTTGTGTAGTTTTGTCCTGTCTGATTCTGTTTACTACTATGTTTATTTATAATATTTATAACATTTAAAATGCTCGTTTATTTATCCTGCTGCTTTGATCCGTTCTATGTAAAAACCTTTAATCATGTAACATATGTAGCCCATCATTATCATCATCATCATCATCATCATCATCATCATCATCATCATCATCATCCATCCATCCATTTGTGTGTGTGTGCGCGCGTGTGCATGTGTGTGCTTGTGTGTGTGTGTGTGTGTGTGTGTGTGTGTGTGTGTGTGTGTGTGTGTGTGTGTGTGTGTGTGTGTGTGTGTGCCTGCTCTGTCTTCTCGATCCCCAGTGAGTCGTGGTGGATGGCTGCTTATACTGAGCCAGGATTCTCTTGAGGTTTCTTCCTGTTAAAAGCGAGTTTTCCTCTCCACTGTCGCTTTATGCTTGCTTAGTATGAGGATTGCTGTAAAGTCACTGACACTAGTCAGACTTGATGCAATTTGCTGGGTTCCTTATATAGGAAACATTATTTCTGATTGGCTTAATGAACTGACCTGAAATGGAATGTTTATTATGTGAAGTGCCTTGAGACGACTCTTGTCGTGATTTGGCGCTATATAAATAAACTTGAATTGAATTGAATCATCATCATCATCATCATCATAAAAAAACAAAGGAGGACAAACTTGATTTAAGTTTTTTAATCATCCTGCATAATCAGGGTAAATGAGGGAATATTAAGGCAAAGTCATCTTTATCCTCCCTTCTTTGCTCTGCTCCTGTGAGCACACATACAGTAGAGGGCAGCATTGTCCTTCTACAGAACCATCCCAATAAAAGCCCGCCTAGTTTACTGCAGCAACACTGATGGGCCTCAGAATCAGTGTGTTTAGGATTTCAGTTCAGTTTTCCAACCCAACTGGACCCACGAGTCCTCTCACAGTAATCAGTCTTATTTTTTAATTAAAGCACCATGTTTATTAATAGTAGTGCTAAATGTAATTACCACCAGCTGTGAGCAGGGTGAGGTGATCAGGGCTGATTCCTGGGTGCATGCCAAAGCCGACGTTCTTACACATAACCACAGCAGATGGCCATGGCAAGTCATCAGCTCCAAATAGCTGTTAATCATGCACAAAGCATAACTATACAAACACAGTCAGCCCACATAACAGGGAAAGTTATGAATGGATGACTGTGTCAGTTGGTGTGCAATAAAAAAGCTCAGCATGCTTAAGGGAATAATTTTGTGTCGTCACTGCGAGGCACTGGCAACCTGTCCAGGGTGTACCCCGCCTTCTTGCCCAAAGACGGTTGGAGATGGACACCACATAATTTTCACTTTAGAAGAGGGGGGGACACGGGGGGGGGGGGGGGGGTTATCTTTACAGTATGCTCTAATGGGAAACAGGCTTCAACACAAACGGTTGTTTTCCGCTTGGTCCTAGAGCTCAACCAGTGTCAGTTTAATATAGCGTAATGTTGTTTGTGGATGGTAAAAAGTGCAGGGGTCAAAACTTGACTTTGGAAAAAGTGGGGGGGACATGTCCCCCCTGTCCCCCCCCAAAATTACGTCCATGGTTGCAACCACCAGGTACAAAAACTAACATGTTTTTATTTGACTATTTTTCTGTCCTGTCTGTTTATTATCTTCCTGCATCTCCTCTCAATCCTAAAGAAAAACTGCTACCTGGGTTCATATATATTCACCTTATGAATTACCTTTGAACTGCAGTTCTAAAAGATCTACCGACCGCAAAAATACCGGAGTGCGCAGCGCGCCGGCCGCACCGGTGAGGTGAAATCACCAGAGGACGAAACAGGTTATGGCCTCCGCTCCACAGCAGTAAAACGCATCAGGCACAAATAAAAGACAGAAACCATAAAAGGATATGAGCCGACATAAACAATCGCGTGTTAAATATGTTTTTGAGGTGGCAACACTTTGAGGATGTTACTGTGGCAGTTCTCAGGACGCATCTGTCTGGAGCACATCAACCATCAGAGCTCTGTGCCTCTCAGCTCTAAATAATCCCAGTGGAGTCCACATGAATAATGTAATATAAATAGAACCATGATCATTTACGGGCTAAAAAAATAGTTTACAGTCCATCTTCCCGAATGTGTTTGTGGCCCTGCAGATTTTTCTAACTCTACCTGCACTTCTTATATGTACCTCTCAGCATAGGACTCTCATAAGGGTACCGCACCATCAGCTACGTCAGCCCAGACAAGAGCAGAGAAAATAGAGAAAGAACAGAGGATAATTCTGTCTGGATGTGGATGGAGATTACATTTTACAGCAGCCTGATCATCATTTAAATACGTAAACCATCACCTGGCTTCTAGCCCATGCTATCACCATTATTTTAATTTGTGCGTTTGTGTGTGTGTGTGTGTTCCACTTCAAACACTGGTCTATCCAACCAGACCAGCGTTGCGTGTCCACTGTCCAGTAACATATTAATGTTACAATTAAACAATTTCACTCCATGTAGACTAGAAACATTTCACCTGCCGAAAGGCCGACCGCTTCTGCTCCACATAAACTTTGTGCGTGATCAAATGCCTCTACAGGTGCTTTCTGAGCTGAAGAGGCTATTCTGCCTCAGACTGGATGCGTCATGCATCTCCATATTAGAGACGGGAACAAGCGCTGTTCAGCCAAAGTTTCATAATCAGAGAACATTTTTCCAAGTGACACATCCCTCAGAGAGACCGGGTTTCCAGACAGCTTCAGTGGAAGGAAACCTTACCGCATCGCTGTGGTTCTGCACTGCGCTGCGAACCCCTATACAGATCTTCAGCTCACAGTCCACCGTGTGCACTGCGAGCTGCGCTGAGCACAGTGTCTAGTATAAAGCTCTGATGTTCTGATGGGAATCTTTTCTTGATTGATTTAGTTACCTCCGCGATGTGCGTAACAATTAAAATGTCAGCTCATCTGTGTGTGCATCAGTGTGCGTCGGGGTGATTCTTTCAAAACAACCAACATCCTTGAGTTTATCCGTCAAAATCAACAGTCAAATAGAAATATCTGTAACCTGCCATTTAACTGTTTTGCCTTCTTGTGAAGATTGTTGCAAAGAGAAACAGTTAAACTTGATTAACCCCAGAGCCATGCACACTTTGCTGTACTGACTGTAAATGAGGGGGAACACTATTTAATCTGATCCTTTTCTTACCTTTTCAACAGGGTTTATTGTAAAAATGTCATTGAGTACAAACTTTAGTTGCACCAATCTAATGAGACAGAGCCTGGATTTGTATTCTGAACAGTTTAAACATGTTTAAAACGGAGACATGCATGACGCGTCTAAAATTCACACCTGCTCAGCTATTATGGAAATTAAACTAACAAGATGAATAACATAATTATTTTAGGCACAGACAACAACCCCCACACTTTTGAAAAGCTTGCAGCGCACCTGCTACCAGTTACAAATTGTGAAGGGGAACGAGTTTCACAAATGGCAAGAATAAAAAATGAACTGAGAACAACACAAACTCAACAGCACCTCAGTGCACTGTCACTGATGGCTATTGAATCTCAGCTTGTCAGGAATCTGGACTTTGATGACATTGTAAATGAATTTACTAATAGAAAGGCCAGAAAGCAGTTTTTCTGAAAGCAAGAGAGGAGACCAACAAGAGGAAACAAAAAGAAGAGGAAGGAGCCAGGAGTCAAGAGGAGGAAGGAGACCAGGAGACAAGGGGAGGAAGGAGACAGGAGACAAGAGGAGGAAGGAGACAGTAGATAAGAGGAGGAAGGAGACAGAAGACAAGACAAGGAAGGAGACAGGAGACAAGAGGAGGAAGGAGACAGGAGACAAGATGAGGAAGGAAACAGGAGACAAGAGGAGGAAGGAGACAGGAGACAAGGGCTGTGTCTCAATTCAGGGTAAGCATCCTTCGTCGGCCGGTTACGTCACAGCGCCGCGACTAGGCCTGTTCCAATTCGAAGACTCCTTCAAATGCGGTCGACGAAGCCGGCCTTCTTTTCGCCTGTATGAAGGATGGGTCCGATGTATCCTTCAGTGGTTTACATTTCCCAAGATGCCTTGCGGGTCAGATGGCAGAACTTTTAAAAACAATGGCGGACAGTGAAGCGGGAGCTGTCGGAGAGGATTGCGCATATAAATGTCAGTATAAACTTGAAAACTGTTAGGTTAAGGGCTTTTTGTGAGACATGAACGTTATTTTAGTTTGAAATGTTACAGTAAAAGTGCTTGTATTGCGGTCTTGGCTCGTATGTTCGGCCGCTCTGTGTCGTACTTCTCCCACTACGTTTTCCCCCTGATTTTAATAGAAGTTTGTATATTAGGGACAAAAGAGAAAACCACAGTCTTAATAAAGCTTAGGGCGGAGATGGACGCCATGATCACTGGAGCAAAGTATTCGGCGGCTGTGGCATGGAGGTACAATAACATATCATATTTTAAAAACTGCCATTTGAGTTTAGTTTATTCTGCGAAAACATGAAAGGAATAACCCGTTGTCCTCGTTGTCGTCTTCTTCCGCTTATCCGGATCCGGGTTGCGGGGAAACATCCCAACTAGGGAGCTCCAGACCGTCCTCTCCCCGGCCTTCTCCACCAGCTCCTCTGGCAGGACCCCAAGGCGTTCCCGGACCAGATTGGAGATGTAACCTCTCCAACGTGTCCTGGGTCGACCCGGGGGCCTCCTGCCAGCAGCACATGCCCGAAACACCTCCAGGAGGCATCCTGACCAGATGCCCAAACCACCTCAACTGGCTCCTTTTGATCCGGAGGAGCAACGGTTCTACTCCGAGTCCCTCCCGAATGTCTGAGCTCCTCACCCTACTGAGCCCGGGCTCAGCCACCACTATCCTGGTGGTTGAGCCCGGCCACCCTACAGAGGAAACTCATTTCAGCCGCTTGTATCCGTGATCTCGTTCTTTTGGTCATTACCCAAAGCTCATGACCATAGGTGAGGATTGGGACGTAGATCAACCGGTAAATCGAGAGCCTGGCTTTCTGGCTCAGCTCCCTCTTCACCACGACAGATCGGCTCAGTGTCTGCATCACTGCAGATGCTGAACCAATCCGCCTGTCGATCTCCCGATCCCTCCTACCCTCACTCGTGAACAAGACCCAGAGATACTTAAACTCCTCCACTTGAGGTAGGACCTCTCCCCCGACCCGGAGTTGGCAAGCCACCCTTTTCCGGTCGAGAACCATGGTCTCAGATTTAGAGGTGCTGATCCTCATCCCAGCTGCTTCACACTCGGCCATGAACCTACCCAGCAAGAGCTGAAGGTCAGAGCTGAATGAAGCTAGGAGGACCACATCATCCGCAAAAAGCAGAGACTGTCCATAAAGGTAATGAACAGAACCGGTGACAAAGGGCAGCCCTGGCGGAGTCCAACCCTCACTGGGAACAGGTCCGACTTACTACCGGCTATGCGGACCAAACTCATGATCCTCTGGTAAAGGGACTGAATGGCCCTTAACAGAAAGCCACCCACCCCATACTCCTGGAGCATCCTCCACAGGGTGCCCCTAGAGACACGATCATAAGCCTTCTCCAAATCCACAAAACACATGTGGATTGGTTGGGCAAACTCCCATGCCCCCTTCATCGCCCTTGCAAGGGTATAGAGCTGGTCCACAGTTCCACGGCCAGGACGAAAACCACATTGCTCCTCCTCAATCTGAGATTCAACTATTGATCGGACCCTCCTCTCCAGTACCTTGGAGTAGACCTTTCCAGGGAGGCTGAGGAGTGTGATCCCCCTATAGTTGGAACACATCCTCTGGTCACCCTTCTTAAAGATGGGGACCACCACCCCCGGTCTGTCACTCCACAGGAACTGCCCCCGATGAACACGCAATGTTGCAGAGACGTGTCAACCATGACAGCCCTACAACATCCATAGCCTTGAGATACCCAGGACGAACCTCATCCGCCCCCGGGGCTCTGCCGCTGTGCAGTTGTTTGACTACCTCAGCAACTTCTGCCCCCGAGATTGGACAGTCCATCCCCAGGTCTCCCGGCTCTGGTTCCTCCTCGGAATGCGCATAGGTGGGATTGAGGAGCTCTTCAAAGTATTCCTTCCTCCGTCCGACTATGGCCCCAGTTGACGTCAGCAGGTCTCCATCCCCACTGTAAACAGTGTGAGCGAGTTGCTGCCTTCCTCTCCTGAGGCGCCGGACAGTTTGCCAGAACCTCTTTGGAGCCGATCGATAGTCTTTCTCCATGGCCTCACCAAACTCCTCCCACGCCCGAGATTTAGCCTCGGCAACTGCCACTGCTGCACCCCGCTTGGCTATCCGGTACCTGTCTGCTGCCTCTGGAGACCCACAGACCAGCCACGCCCTGTAGGCCTCCTTCTTCAACCTGACGGCTCCCCGAACCTCTGGTGTCCACCAGCGGGTACGGGGGTTGCCACCACGACTGGCACCGGCCACCTTACGACCACAGCTAGCAACAGCCGCCTACACAATCGCAGAGTGGAACAAGCCCCAATCGGAGTCAATGTCCCCCACTGCTCTCAGGACGCGGTCAAAGCTCTGCCGCAGGTGGGAGTTGAAGACCGTCTTAACAGGTTCTTCTGCCAGGCGTTCCCAGCAGACCCTCACTATGCGTTTGGGTCTGCCAGGTCTATGCGGCATCTTACCCTGCCATCTGATCCAACTCACCACCAGGTGGTGATCAATTGACAGCTCCGCTCCTCTCTTCACTCGGGTGTCCAAAACATACGGCCGCAGGTCAGATGATACGACTACAAAGTCTATCATCGACCTGTGACCTAGGCTGCCCTGGTACCAAGTGTACCGATGGGCATCCTTATGTTCGAACATGGTGTTCGTTATGGCCAAACTGTGGCTTGCACAGAAGTCCAATAACGAAACACCACTCGAGTTCAGATCAGGCGGGCCATTCCTCCCAATCACACCCCCCCTAGTCAAGCTGTTGTTGTCCACGTGAGCATTGAAGTCCCCCAGCAGGACAATGGAGTCCCCTGATGGAGCACTATCTAGCACTCGTCCCTGCATGTTGCTAGGCACAGAACGTTCACCGAGGGAGTGGCGGGAATTCATGAAGGCTAGGCCTGTCCAAATTCACAGCCATTAACATCCGGTCTACTCGGCCGACGGAGGACCCAGCCCACGTTGGACGAGTAGACTGGGTCCTTCGAAGGATGCAGACCCTGAAATGAGACACAGCGAAGATGAGAAAGGAAACAGGAGACAAGAGGAGGAAGGAGACAGGAGACAAACAAAAACATGCAGATATTTAACCCTTGTATCAACTTAAGTAAACAAGTTTTAATATTGACAATGCTATGAAATCTCTAAAAAGTGCTTCTGGGTGGCAGTAATGTTGGGGGAGGCTGGGTGGGGTGGGGGTGGCCCTAAGCACATTGTGCCCAGGGGCCCCTGCAATGATAATCCGGCCCTGTTCAGCAGGATGAAATAAGCGTCTTTTTCAAAGTATTTTTGCTTTATTTCTTTGCTTTTCTCACCCGTGAAAGTTATTAAAAACAAAGGAAAGTCTCTGCAAAGGTACCTCACAGGATATTTACTCTGATTTCTTCTTCTCTGATGGGCTAGTAGTGGATGGAATTGAGAAAGAAAGACAGAAACATGACGAAACGTAATCGCTAACAGACGTGAGTGGAAAGACAGCTGCTGCCTGGAAGGACGCAGAGCTGCAACCTCTCTGGGCTAAAGTCAGACCCACTGCTGAATAATTTTTGTCACACCACCAGAACATTTTTATGGAAGCATTTTTCTCTCCATAATGCATGAGACCAGGCCCACTGCTAAGGAGCCCCTGAAGGGTCACTACAACATACACACACACACACACACACACACACACACACACACACACACACACACACACACACACACACACGCGCGCGCGCGCACACACACACACACACACACGCGCGCGCGCGCACACACACACACACACACACACACACACACACACACACACACACACACACACACACAACAAACTGATATGTCACAATCAGAGAGTCACAATAACTAAAGCAGTGCCGTGGCAGCAGTCATAATAGCCGGCTCGGACTCCTCCAATCAGCAGGGAGATTTTAACCCATGTATCTGCAGTCAGAGCGACCTCATGCAGCTTTCCAAAATCATTTGAATGCATAAACAAAAAATAAATAATACCCTTGCTCTCAGTTCTTCTCACTTGTCTTTGTTTTCCACATTAATTCTGATAAGAAATCTGAATTATTCCACCAGCTTGAGTTTTTTTTTGGAGATTTCAGCTAAAAAGTGTGTCCTCTCAACGATAGTTTATTCTTACTAATGTGGGTGTTCCGGTAGAATTAATGGACTCAACCCTTTCTGATGCTATGAAGGAGAATTGTAAAGTCTAAGTTTCTCATTACAAAACAACAGTTCAGATATGTTGAAGTGCGTTTCTGTGAAAAGGTTATAAACACTTAACATCTCACACAAAATCATCTAAAACATGGGTAACACTTTACAATAAGAGTCCCTTTATTAATGTTATTTAGTGCATTATTAAGCATTCATAAACAAAGGATGCCTTTATTAATGCTAACGTTATTGTTAACTATGAAGTGTCTTTAAAGAGCAAGTCACCCCCAAATCAAGTTATTTTTCTGTTAAACTATATAAATGCATGTCTAATTGTGCTGCAGACACGTGTAGTCAATAGTTTTGCACTTTAGTGTATTTTATTTAAAATTTACATTTTCTGCCTAAAACTGTCAGTGTTGTGCTGTTGTCAGGTAAAAACTCTGCACTGCAGTTGAATTTAAATCTGCCATCGCTATAGAGCTCTGGGAGTTGACATCACTTCTCCCGGCATGCAACAGTTCATATCGAAATGGCGCCATCTTGGCAGGCAGGGCTATTTGTTATTGCCAGAAAACTCAATCAAACGGGAAATATGGTAGATTCCTGTTGTGCCCCAGGATGCCAGAACTAAGCCCCCACAATGCGGCTCTAAAATTGGTCTCAACTCGGAAGTACCAAAAATTGCAGTTCCATCGTCATCCGCTGGGGGCTGGTGTCAGAAGCGAGCAAATCCTCATTGACTCCCATGTTAAAAATACCAATTTTCACAGCAGAAATAAACTGTTTATAAATGTTTACAGCCTGGTACCAAAACATGTTTTTTGTTTAAATTATCTAGTTTACACTCATGACAACTCTGAGGGGGTGACTTTTTTTCTCAGTCTTCTGTTTAAGTGTATTAAAGGCCTAAAATTCTGTATAATTAATGAGCATCCGACCCACGTGACCACAAAGCTAGCTCCGTGGAAAGGCCTCAGTAGAGCCTCGGTCTGGCTTGGAAACTGCTCCGGGATTTTGAGTCTCTGTGTTTGTGTATTCTTTTTTGGATATTTTTTGTGCAATTGTTGGACAAAATGACTTGCTGTGGCATTAATTGCACTAATAGAGTGTCCAAGGAGTCTCCACTTCATTTTTTTCGGTAAGTAAAATTATATTTATGTATTTTAGGTCACTGCCGAGCTGAGCTTAGATTTTAACATGTACTGTTTAACCACGAAATTTAAATGTAATAGGGTAAACCCCAGTGCATTTACCATAATGCTGCACTTTAGAAAATGGGTTGAAATATAACATGTTGGTGGAGCTGGGTTCCGACTATCGGCTTGTGGAGCTCTCGGGAGACCGATGTTTTCCACCCGTTTCTCCCCTCCCTGCAGACCGGTGCATCTCTGTCTAATTGTGGCTTCTGTTTGCTGCGTGGGCTGACGGCTTGTGGAGCTCTGGGATGGAAACCTTTCCACCCGGCTCTCCTCAGCGGCAGTTCTGCGCATCTCAGATCACAGCGGCACTTGTCTGCTGTGCGGCTGCTGGCTTGTGGAGGTCTCGGAGTCCTCTGTGGAGGTCTTGGAGACCTCTGTGTTCCACCCGGTTTTACCCAGCGGTCAGCCCGGCGTATCTCTGACTCAGAAGCTCTGGTGTTGTGCACAGTTAACTCCAGTTGTAGCTAGGTTGCTACCTCCGTTAGCTTAGCTCCCACCTCCGCATTAGCTTTGGGTTAGCTTCAAGTTAGCTTGTAGCTAGTTCGACCGGGTGTCGTCAGTTGATCCCAGCCTTACAGCCCCACCCTCAGCTCCACCTCTCTTCCCTTTTGTGGAATTGTCTGGGCTTGACGGAACCTGTGACACGGTCAAAATGGCGGTGGTGGCCACCTCCCATTTTAGCACAAAAACGTGTTATTGGAGTCTATGGAAACCCATTGTCCATATATGTATGTCGATGGCCAGAACAGACGCGGACGACATTGACACGTTATGGGGATGGTTAGGACCCAAAAATGCAGATACCCAGGATGACATGAGGCAGGAGTTGATATAAGAATAAATCCTTTTAATGGTAGGATGAAACAAAAATAAATCCGAAGGCAGGGAGCCAAAAATCCAAAACCAGAAGAACAAAAGCTCACCTAGAGCACAAAACTGGGACAAGACACAAAGCTCACACAGAGCATCAGAAAACGCTGACATACAAACAATGGACCGACAAGACACTGAGACAAGACAGGGCTTAAGTACATTGGGGCATAATGGGAGGCAGATGAGCTGCAGGTGTGTGGGGAGAGGACCAGGTGAAAGCAATACTTAATCAGGGAGGGAACTCACATGACCTGAGAAAAAACCTAAAAACAAGAAAAGCAACCACATAACTAATATTCTAAAGGGAAGGAGAACTACAAAGACCGGTGGGACAAAACATACTAAAGAGACTAATAAAATGACAAGCTGAAACTATAAACACTGCAGAGGGATGACTGGCTGCAGAGGGGTGACTGGAGAAGACTAAAGGAACACAGGACCTGAGAGATATATCTGGAAGGCTGAAGACAGGGGACAAATGAGGAACACAAAGAGACACAGACACAGACCATGACATACATGAGGGATGAGCCTTCTACAGGATTCCCCAAGATCCGGAACGCCGCAAACGTTGGATCATCGCAATGAAACGTGTTAGTGACCGGGCTAAAATGAAACTGTGGGATCCCGAGAGTAAAGGTTTTTGCTTATGCAGCGACCACTTCATATCAGGTACTTAAACCATCGTTTCCGCGTGTCTTATGATCACAGCAGTTAACCGGCTAAGCTGTTTTTCATTTTTAAGCAATGGTTGATCAATTGTCAGATCACACATTAAGAGCACTTTTGATTTGGATCTGTCTCACCGAGAAAAATCTCAGACAGATCCTGAGATGCTCCTTATTCATGGGAAAAAAATCAGACTAGTGATTTCTCTTGGCGTTCAGTTTATACATTCAAACAGCACAGCACTCTATTTAAACTTCTTACAAGTAAATCTATGTTATTTGTCCATCCATCCATCCATTTTCATCCGCTTATCTGGAGTCGGGTCGCAGGGGCAGCAGCCTAAGTCAAGAGGCCCAGACTTCCCTCTCCCCAGCCTCTTGGGCCAGCTCCTCCGGGGAAATCCCAAGGCATTCCCTGGCCAGGTCCTCTCCGACAGCTTTTGGCATTTTTAAAAAGTATCCCAGGGGCATGGTAAGGGTCGGAGATATTTAATCTATTTAATTTCTGACAAAATAAAACGATTTATTCAGTTTTAAAGTGTGAAGTAAACTCAGACGGAGTAAAATCCAAGCCGATCCTGTTCATTTTGTTTACGTTTGTTGCCTGCCAACATGGCGTCTACTCTCTGAGAGTCACGTGACGTCCGGAGCTCGATTGGCTAAGAGGTACCATAGAACGTTAGCCGGTACGATATGATGTCACAATGTTGTTGTGAGCCTGTGTGTGTGTATTTGTTAGTGTCTCCGCCCCCTCAGTCTGCTAGGCAAAATTTGTTGCATTTTTCAAACAGGAAGTGGGAGCGGAGTAATACTCTGGTAGGGGGTGACTTGCTCTTTAAGGTTAGGCCAGATAGAGGGTGCCAGCTCACTAATGTGTTACTTAATATTAATATGATTATTAAGCAGTTGTTAATACTTTATTTAATAGTTAAATAGTGCTTATTAGTGTTCAATACCTTGTTAATGAGCGGACATTTAAACTCAAAGACAGATCTCTGAATAATAATGGCTCTAAGGGGTCTGTCATGGTTTGCACGTTAAATGTGAAAAATAATGCATCTTTTGTTATTTAACAACAAATGCATGTTTTTGCAACACGAATAGTTTATCATCATCATGATGCTGCAAAGAGAAAAGTACAGGATCAAACTAGTTTACCAGTTTGAGCGTCCTGGCAACCAGCAAACCTCAGATGCTTTAAAAAAGTGAATTTATTTGACATTTTTTAAAACCTTCCAACCTTAAAATGCCCTAACCTTTATTATATAAATGTCTAAAACAGTTTCAGGTCAGACTTTTAATTTGACCCAAGCATGTTTCAGAGAAGCAACACAATAATGAGCTTACTGTTGCTTTTAATTCCCCCAAACATGGAATTTGTTTAGTTTAACGGTATGGAGTCCATAGCGGAGGAAAGAGGATTGAATTAAGACCCACCCCCTCCTGACATACGGAGTGTTGACAGAAAAGCTGAACCCTTCAGTTTTGGCCCATCTAGTTTTAATTCAGCTGCTTGTGACAGAGCCGAGCATCAAAGCAGACATATCTTGGCCGCTTCTTCATTTACGGCTTTCAACAATAAAAGTTGAAACTCGGCTTTGGCTCAGCAGCAAGGGCAAATGAGGCAGAATGAGCAGCTGATGAGGGGAACGGGATGGCATGTGATGAACGGCCCTTGGGTCATATTTTAGATAATTCTTTGCCCATCTGGCATCAACCCACATGAGCTACAAGCCTCTCGGCTGTGGATGCAGTTAAAACCACTCATGAGAATTAATTCTCTTCTTAAATTTCTCATTTCACTCTGGGATTATTATCAGAACAGCGCAGTTTGGTGAAATGCAAGCCGCCCGTTATCTCTGTGGCACAACCACATCACACTTTTCCTCTCTTATGTCTTCCTTGTTAAATAATTGATGCATGGAAAATGAAGCTCTCCCGTTGATCTCTGAATATTTCACATATTCTGCACAGAGGTTAGGTGCATCAGCAGGATTTTTCACTTCAGCTGACATGTTAACTTGAAGCTCACTCCAGAGATGAACCTGCCACACACTATTAAAATAACACTCTCTTTTTCCACCGCTTGCTGGAACAGTGCTTCAAGAGGTAGAAAAATCCATCTGCTCACCTGAAGAAGGAAAAAAACTGGTGACCTGTCAGGCCAGGAAATAAATCCATCTGGCACAGGCACCCAGCCTCCCCCCTTTATTGGCTCTCACTTCCCCCATGCAGCCTCTGTGGAGCCATCAGCGCGCTCGCCTTTCTGTGCGAGACGAGACTTTGTTCTGGTTGACAGAGCCGGGTGTCAGAGATCGAGGATCTCGTTAGACAGTTGGAGGGAGCGAGATGGTGGCTCTCTCTGAGTTTTGATGGTCCGGCGGGCAGGGATGAAGGGGTCTCAGGAATGGATGACAGAGTGAAGAAGAGTCGCTCTCAGAGCAGCAGCTGCCCTCAGCTGTCAGCATCTAAAAATGCCGGTCTCACTCAGGAGTCTGCTCCTGAATACAGGAGCAGAAGCGCATTTCCATTGGAGGAGTGACAAGTTCGGCTACAAGGCAGTTTGAGCAAGGTCAGGATGTCTCTTTCCCCCTCATGTAACAAGAACAGAGGACAGACGTTGTCTTCGGTTGCCCTCAGCCTGTTCAGCAACTCCTCTGTGAAATCGATAAATCAGAGTCAAGCAGGTAATTACTGGAGCCGGGTCCCTGAGGACTGCACTGTCCAGCTTTTCTCTCTTGGTTAAAAAAAAGAGGAACAAAACAAATTACAGCTGTTTTGCTGGTTTGTTTTTGTTTACATTTGGGGTAAAGCAAGCGCTGCCACAAGGTCGGTTTTCACTACATGATTGGTTCAAGGATTAACAATCCTGTGTGACAGCTAGAGGAAAGACTGAGAAGAATTAAAGGGTAACTAGGCAATTTAGGCTTGCTTTTGGCACCCGCTAGTGTCCGTTTGTAGAACCAAAAGCAAAACTCATCTCCTCGCTGTACATTCATCTTTTTACCACCTTCGTCTAACAGCTGAAATGTCTCCTCAGCCTTCATTGGTGTCTACCAGAGGTGTGACCAAGTCACAAGTAAGTCACGAGTCTTTCCAGTCAAGTCTCGAGTTAAGTCCAAGTCGAGTCCAAAGTCAATAAATTGGAAGTCCAAGTCCTTAACTTTGAATTTTCAAGTCATAATCAAGTCATCTGTCCATCTTCAATTTAATGACAATGATAATAAATAAATTCCAGAAATAAAGCTTCTTAAAGCTTCATTTATTTGCTCAAACAAGCAGAAAGTGCAACTTAAACTGATAATAAACAAAGGGCTGCTGCATTTAGCAGAACAAGATCAAACCAGAACGAAGAATGATTTATGATTTTTGTCGTGCCACTTTTGTGCTAAAACATCAAATATGCTCAAGTCATCATCAAGTCAACAGATGCAAGTCGATTCAAGTTGCAGCCTTACTTTTTAACAAATCTGAGGCCGTTGCTGGCGTTGGTTCTGTGATGGATCTGCGTGTGAAGTACAGCTCGGTCGAAATGATCGATTTCGACAAAAGCTCCACCACCACAATATCCCACAACTTAAAATCAATGCTTGGAAGACTGCAGCTTCTGAGAAGCACAGAGTGGCATAGCAGAGCGCGAGGAGCAGCAGGCAAGAGGAAAAGATGTGCCAGGAAACTGAAGAGAGGAAAATGGGCGGGCGTGCAGGCCCAATTAATGGCTAAGAAGCCACTGATTCCTACCTTGTTCCTGGCAAATGTCCGTTCCCTGGACAATAAGATGGATCTGTTACGCCTGAGACTGAGTGTTTACACGGAGATGAAGCGCTGTGCTGTTCTTTGTCTCACAGAAACCTGGCTAAATAACAACAAGCAGGAATCAGTCTTTCAGATCGATGGCTTCCAGTTGTTCAGAGCGGACCGTAAGTACAGGTCGGGGAGAACAAGAGGAGGTGGACTGTGTGCTTACGTGAATGGAGGTTGGTGCACAAACTGTGTGCTGGTGAAAAGCTACTGCTCAGAGGCAATAGAACTAATGACGGTAAAATGCCGACCACATTATTTGCCAAGAGAGTTTACAGCAGTGTTCGTCACCACTGTTTACATCCAACCGGCTGCTAACGCTAGCGCTAATGCTAGGATAGCGCAACAGGAGCTATATGACACCGTTAGCTCGCTGCAGTCAAAGCACCCTGAGACGTTTTATGTGGTTGCAGGAGACTTTAATCACGTGAAACTAATGGACATTCTGCCAAGTTTTTACCAGCATGTCACCATTTCTAGGAGACAACACGCTGGTGTAACGGAACGGAAGACTGTGTTTTTTCCCTTCTTTGCTCAAGACTAGTCTGCATGAGATAGTAGTCTCAAGGTCTCATGCATTCCTTCTAACCTGCTTATTTTCAGCTCAACAGAAGAATGAAGAATGAACTCTTTTATTTTAATTAATCAAAGAACTCTATTTTAATAAAGCTAATCCATCAAAGTGCTAGTCAATAAATAAGATGTGACCGACCTGTGAAATCAAATTTTTAATTACTTTATTATAATCCTTTAGAATATAAAGGTACTTTGACTTTAAGTGTTCCAACAGGACTCATTTCACGTAGCGTTAAAAAGACATAACACATTTCTTTCACTGATCCAATCAGAATCTTACAGATCTGACGGAGGCGTGGTTTTGATGGCGTTTGGTGATTTTTCATTCGACAATTAACCATAACATCCAAAGTATAAAACCATGCCACATCAGCTCTAACGCCAGTTCAAAGCGTTCCAGAGAAAGTGACGGAGTGGCCAATCCTGATCTCAACTCTTTAACCGAAAGAACAATGACAAGCTGAAAAATTCATAGCTATTCCAACAGCGACAACAGTTCCTTTCAGAATAAAACCTGAACCATCCAGACCGGGGGTCTCACCAGATGCCAATAACTTGTCGTGTACCCGGAAGTAACTCAAAGATGGGTCTGATCGGAACCGCGGCTTTTCCTACCGGCTCGGTTCCAGAGAGGGCCCACTGGACCTCGATATTCCTGATCTACAGAGGACTTCCACGAAGGGCAGATAGACCGGCATGATGGTGTCTCATGTGTTTCTGAACTTCCGAACCAAAGCTTAATGCAAAAACAACACCTTCAGTTCCCGTCAGAACAATCGCTTCTTCGGATTTTTTGGTTCTGATTTGACATTACACGTCATCCATTCACCGGCTCATCCATTTTAGTTACACTATACATTTAGTTTTAAAAGCAGTCTAGTTTAATTTGTTAGTAATAAAATTCTTAACTTTTAAACTAGACTCTCTCTATTCTGTTGTCTCTGAGTGAATACGTAGCGGTTATCTAATCCCTGCATTAACAAGATCCAATCTTCTGGTTTAAATAACCCAACGATCCATAAGGTGGATTTCATATTTCCTATGGAATCCCACGCCTTACGGCTCATTAAATAACTGTAAACTATTTCATTACACTGGAGTGTGTAAACACTAACATACGTGGCACATACAGAGCTCTTCCTCGCCCCCAACTTGGCCTCTCTGACCACGTCTCCCTCCTGCTGGTGCCAACATATTGCGCTCTGCTGAGAAGGATTGGGCCAACAAAGAAGACTGTCATTGTGTGGCCCACTGATGCAGCATCTGTGCTCCAGGACTGCTTCCAGTGCACAGATTGGCAGGTCTTCAGACAAGCAGCAACAAAAGAGGGAGAGGTGGACCCAGAGGAATACACCTCCTCGCTCCTTGGATTCATCTCCAAGTGTACTGAGGATGTCACCATTACCAAGACAATAGCATGCTACCCTAATCAGAAACCCTGGCTGAATGCTGAGGTTAGAGGTGTAACATGAGGAAGTATGGGTTTTCTGTGCCAAAGGTCGTATTTGCCCGGCTGGGTCAAAGCTGGGTCGCGCAGCAACTTTCACCCACAGATAAAGACCTGAGCCGCCAGCAAGTCTGGAAGAAACCACAACATCTAACACCTGCAACTCCAGAAGAAGGAATTCTCACACAATCTAGTCATAATAAAGAGTCTTATGCTTCCTTTGTTTATTAATGCTAAATAATCATTTTATCACATTACTCATTATAAATGTATTTTAATCAAATGAATGATTATTATGCTTTGGGTATTCATAATGAACTATAATGAATCAATACTTAATTAAATAATGTTTTTGGGAGATGTTTAGTGATGACCTTCACACTCGCTCACACAGGTCTGGATTCACAGTAACTCCAAAACACATTTGCTCTGACGCACAAGTTTGCTTTGGGAAGAGAAGTGGTTTTTTGTAAGTTAGTGAGTACGAGTTTGACAACGAAAGAGAGCGGACGTGCTGAACAAACGCCAACGGGGAAAGGAGCCCTGACGGCTCTTTTCTCCCCCCACGCTATTTCTGTCAAGCCAGACAGGATAGCTGAAATGCAACCAGCTAACGCAGACTCGTCCAGAGTCTTTGATTTCTGAGTTAATTTAAACTTGAGAAAGCGCATCTGCCAAATGCTTCATCAACGTGTACCGAAGTCAACTCTGGACTGGACCGTCAGCACACCTTAATCTTCTCTGCCAGCCAAGGTGTCACCTGGATGAAACATCCTCCTGTGGCGTCCGGATCTAAAAGAGGGTCCTAAGGTCGGTGAGGCAGAACACAATAGATAGCGTTCTGATGCAGTTTTTCTAATAAGAACTAAGTTTAATTCAAACCATCATTTTTCACTCAGATTCACCTTTTCTCTCCCTGAAGCAATCTCAACACCTGCATGCACGCATTCATAATTCCATCATCCTCAATCTTAGCACATCCAACACAAGGTCTATTTGTGCAAGCTTACAATATCAACTGTTAAAGATTGTCCAACAAGGTTGCCAATGTTGATTATTTTTCCTATGATTGTCATTTCAAATCATTAGTTTAAATTGAAGAATTAAAACTCTTAAATTTCAAACTTGTCTTTTCATTGAACTGAAACACAGACAAACGGATATGATCGTCAGTTTATCGATGAAAACTACCTTTGAGTCTTCTTATCTCTATAACATTTGGTTATTAATTTATTAAAATTAATATTCCAGATTATTCTGTAGGGTGGTTCCTCTTTAATAAAAGAGTCATACACACCATTACACTACAGAGGTCTGCTGAAAGCCAGGGATGCCTTATTCAGGGCAGGTGAGACATCAGCACTGAGAGTGGCAAGGAAAGAACTGGCGGTAGGCATAGCAAGAGCTAAAGCCACATACGCTCAGAAAATCCAGGGGCATTTCTCCTCCAATGACACCCGGAGCATGTGGAAGGGAATAAAGTGCATCACAGACTATAATACCAAAGATGCACAATGCCCGAATGACCCGTCTCTGCCAGATACACTCAATAGGTTCTACGCCCACTTTGAGGACCCTGACACCCACCCTCACTCTATTAGTCTCACTCCATTACCTGGTGATACACCCCTTAGTGTGTCTACAGGTGACAGAATTAAAACCCTCAAAGGAATTAACCCTCGCAAAGCTGCTGGCCCTGCTAACAGCCCTGGGTGAGTACTGAGGGAATGTGCACACCAGCTGTCTGGGGTGATGGCAGACATTTTTAACACCTCACTGTCTCTGGCATCCGTCCCCACCTGCCTAAAGACTGCCACTATTGTTCCGGTCCCAAAGTGCTCCACAGTGAAATGCCTCAATGACTGCAAACCCATAGCTCTTACCCCTGTAGTCATGAAGTGCTTTGAGAGGTTGGTTATGGCTCACATCAAAGACACCATCAACGTCACTGTTGGATCCTCACCAGTACGGTTACAAGAAAAACCGGTCCACTGATGATGCCATGTCATCAGTGGTCAACACAGCTCTCACTCATTTGGACAGCAGGAACTCATACATCCGTCAGCTTTTCTTGGATTTTTCCTCTGCCTTCAACACCATCATCCCAGGGACTCTGGTGCAGAAACTCTCCACTCTTGGACTGAGCCCCATAATGGGGAACTGGGTGTTGGACATTTTGACTGACACACTCCAGACTGTCAGGATCCACAACACCATCTCCTCTTCCATCACCCTCAGCACAGGCACACCCCAAGGCTGTGTGCTGAGCCCCCTCCTGTTCACTCTGCTGACATATGACTGCTCGACGAGACATCCCAGCTGCCATATCGTGAAGTTTGCAGATGAAACAACAGTAGTAGGATGCATCACTGACAACGATGAGTCAGAGTACAGAGAGGAGGTGGAACATCTGGTGCAGTGGTGCAGAGAAAATAATCTCTGCATCAATGTGAAGAAAACCAAGGAGATGGTGGTGGACTTCAGAAGGAACCGGTGCCCCCCTCCCCCCTGTACATTGGAGGAGTAGCTGTGGAAGTAGTCTCCTGCTACAGGTACCTGGGTGTGCATGTCACTGAGGACCTCACATGGAGCACCAACACTTCCTGGCTCGTCAGGAAAGCTCACCATCGTCTCTACTTCCTTAGGAAGCTGTGGCGAGCTGGACTTGGGAGCTCAGTCCTGAGGTGCTTTTACCATGGTGCAGTGGAGAGTGTCATGTGCACCTGCATCACTGTGTGGCACGGTAGCTGAGAGGAAAGCTCTGCAGAGAGTGGTTAGGGCTGCCCAGAGGCTTGTGGGGAGCGGCCTCCCTGAAATCACAGACATCTTCACAACACGGTGTAGGGGTAGGGCCCTCAACATCATGAAGGACTCCACACACCCTGCACATGGACTCTTCCAACCCCTCCCCTCAGGCAGGAGGTTGAGGAGCATCCGGAACAGGACCACCAGGTTCAGAAACAGCTTCTTCCCTGAAGCTGTCAGACTGTTAAACTCTGGCCATGCTCTCCCCCCCCAATACACACACACACATTGGTACTGAGAGCACCTTTAGAGTGGACTAATTTCACTTGCACACACACATTTATCGTATTTAATTATCTATGGAATACTGCACATGCCAAGCTCTGTACTTGTTTTTATCCTTAGTGCTTTTTGCTCTTTTCCTATGGCTTTATACCGGGTCCTGAGTTCAAATTTCGTATCACAAACATGTAAATGTGAACTGGTATGACAATAAAAGTTTCTTAATCTCTTAATCTTAATCTCTTAATGATGAGAATCTCCAGTTCCTCCATATCCCAAAGGTTCTGGATTGGACTGGGATCTTATGACTGTAAAGGGAGGCCATTGAACTCATTGTCATGTTCAAGAAACCATTTCTGATATGGTGCATGATCCTGGTGGAAGTAGTCATCAGAAGATGGGTCCATGTGATCATGAAGGGATGGACATGGTCAGCAACATTACTTAGGTACGCTGTGGGGTTTAAACCAGGCTCAAGTGGTACTAAAGTGTCCAAAGTTGGACAAGAACATCCCCCCCGTCCTGTTACACCACCAGCAGCCTGAATGAAACTGGAGTACGTCAGAAACAGATGACACAATGAACAGGATGGGTTAACTCTTACAAACCCTGTTGCACAAACCTGGAAACTTTGGCCACTGTTGCTCATTGGAGGAGATTTTAAACCAAGACAGGTTTAAAAAATCTCTGATCTGTATAAAGGTTTTGTGGAGAAACGTACTTGAATCGACTGAACAGATATCTTTCATGTTCTGCAAGCAGCAGCACAGACTCCAGGGGACTGGTTGATAATTCATTTCACTGGATGGTTAATTCATCAACTCTGAGATGAGATGGTGCTTGTTGCTCATGACAAACTGCCCAAAGCCTGGAGAGACAGACATGATTTATACAGTTCATGCTCCGCTCTATCCCGTTTATTCGGTTTTTTTTATACCACAAATATTTATTGGGATTGAGGGAGACGGATACGTTTTGGAGCAGCGTTTGCTGAATCCGATCTTTGCTCTTTGGGTTGTCTTGATGAGCAAAATGTCACAAGACAGCATTTCTCTTCAGATGACAGATGCTCTCCCTCGGGGCGCCATCTCGTGTGCCAGCACACCAGGTCCATGCTGGCTGATCACCATCCTGAGGGCCTCAGCTGGGCTAACAGGTGAGTTGTGAGTAAATGATCTGCTGCAATGACAAGCAGACTGAAATAATTGGATCTCCACAAAAGAAAAAGTCATTATCAGGGACCTCCTCTCAGGCAGTTCTTGCTGTTGCACTTATTATCTCAGTCCCTCTGTGGCCCGTGCAGTTCAGAGGGGTTGACGTGTTAGCCGGCGGCCTTGTCCAAGCAACGCAGCGGCTTCAGGAGTCACTCGTTATTTTCTTGACTCTGGAAAAAATCAGTGGCTGTTGAATTAGTTTGTAACATCCAGGCGTGAACAAAGTCAAACGATGACTCTTTGTTTCAGTAAGAACAATTCTTCTGCTGATGTTTGCTCCTAAAGAAAACGTTTGCCTTCAGCTGTTTTTCTATGACTGCTTTCATATTATTTGAAGGTTTTGGAGATTTTACATCATGGTGTCTTTGTGGACCTACTCTGAAAGCCTTGGTTTGGATTGATAGAAATGTGTTTGACACAGAAAGTCTTTGATTAGTACTTTTAACACTGCAGATGATCTAGAATACAAACTTTTGTGTAATATTAGACATAAACATGTTAAAACACCATATTAGTGGTGCAGGCGTGTGTTCATGTACCACTGAGGCATCCGGTAACAGCTGATAAATCAGTAGGGGCTCATATGGTGATCTTTCAAGGATCCCATCTGGACGCTGATTTCATCATTTTAAATAAAACAAACAGCCAGTGGCACTTTTCCACCATTTTCCCTCCAGAGTCACAAAACAAGCTTTTCCTACATCTGAGGACGAACTTCTACACATGCAGCAGAAAAGTTTCCCATATAAGCTAAATCTAATCTAATGTTTTAAACTGCCAATAAGAATAACAGTGACTTTCACATCACATATTCACTTTTGAGACCCAAATGGTGCACCGATACTGTGATTAAAAACAAAAATCCCACAAAGATGAGCTTTGGCCACTGTAGAGATTAGACTCGATAAATGACTACTCTTGGGATCTGATCTGTGTAAAGGGATTTAAAAGCTGCTTTAGATAATCATATTTATACCAGCATCACTCAGTCTAACCAGTTAAAAGTTTTTAATGCTTGTTTGTTTTCTTAATGCTTGTTTTATTCATTTATTTATGCCCCACCCCCCAACGAGACAGTTTGATCCATTCATGATTTCTACTGAAATGAGGTAGAACCTTACGTGAACGAGGTCTGTGTAACATAAAATAATAGATGCAAAATTTGGATCCATGACCCCGACCCCCCCCCCCCCCCCCCCCCCAAGCCGTTCGCTCAACTATGGAGATAAAAACTTTTTTAAAATGGTGAGCAGCAGAAGCATATGTATTTTTTTATTCCGATTTTAATTCCGATTATTTCTTTACTCAAATCAAATCAACTTCATTTACAAAGCACTTTTCATACAAAAAATGCAACACAAAGTGCCATTAACTGTAATATTTTTATTTTTTTTTACAATTATGTCTTGAATAAATAAGATTAATATATGGTTGGATTGAACATTAATATGATTTGTTAACACTGGCTTTTCCTGGGGGGGGGGGGGGGGGGGGCAATTTTCTAGGGGTGGCCATGGCCACCCCTTGAGGGCACCCTTGCTAACCCTAACCCTAACTCTAACCTTAACCAGTTTATTCCTAACCCTAACCTTAACTAAAACTTATATCATACCTGTAAAACTAAAAACTAGTGAGTAGAGCTCTGTAATATTGCACTAAAGGAAGGACCAGCCTAATGTCACTGAATGCAGTCACTGCTGCAGCTAACTGCTCCCCACAGGGATGGGTTTAATGTGGAGATGTAATTTCATCAATGTGTGATGATGACTAACACGACTTTAACTTTAAATCACTTCAGTCACTATAATCTGACTCAGTTTTAGCTTCTTTGTCTGTGTGGGGATCTCAAAGATGATGACAACAAGTTGGGGGTGTCACAGCCTTTTCTCTCACGGCTCAGAAGATGGACGAGCCATTGTCCAGAATTTCTCCTTTAGCAGCTTTGGGAATTTAAAATATTCCCTCTTGTTATGTTCTGAACTGGTTCTTCTATTGTCTTTTCTTGCTAATGTTGGAGTCGTCTTTATAGTGGGCTAACCCCTATGTTTCACACTGCGGTTAATAGTCAAACTTTACACTTCAATGCAAGTTACTTTAACTAAGACAAAACAGTACATAATAGTACAAGTACAGGTACACAATACTTGGAAATTTGCTTACTCTGTACTTCTGAGCTATGTATAACCTTAGCAGCAGTAAATTACAAGAACATGTATAAATAATGTTTGCTTTTATCTTAGTAATAGTAACTTGCAGGTAACTGCATTTTATTTTGTATGCACTAGTGGCTCCAGCACACGATTACCTACTCCTGTGTACTTATTATTTTATGTGCAACCAGTTTGCATGATTTTTGCCAAATGAAGTGAACTAATCAGAGCAGTTAAGTTTCTAAATCTGTATTTATATAAAACTTTATATTTACTTGTGAGTAAAAGGATGTTTCTAAAAGCTGCTGGATACATTTATGCTATCACTACTTCTTGACCAGAAAGTGAACCACAACAGTTTAAACTCCTTCATGTGATCATCTTAGTTTAAAACTCTGGTATGAAAAGGCGATAGATGATATTTGTTCCTCCAAGAAAGGCTGGACCTTTTCATTATGAGGTATTAAACCAGCTTTGTTACTGCTCAGATTTCTGTTTTGTGCTTTAATTTGGAGATTAAAGCTTTTTGATAAGTGCATTTTAATGACAGCAAATTAAATGGCATCAGGTTGGTGAAGCTGTTTTATTTTTAGACTCATTTTATCTTTTGTTTGATTTAGAGGTAGCTTCATTTAGCCCTTCTGTTGAGTCAGGATGAAAGCCTGTTGAAGTAAAGATGTGTAACGGATGCATGTTGGTCCATATGTTTGACTGATCCTGAGTAGACAGCTCCAATCCTCCAGAGAGCTGTGTGTGAGTGTGTGTGTGTTTGTTTGTGTGTGTGTGTGTGTGTGTGTGTGTGTGTGTGTGTGTGTGTGTGTGTGTGTGTGTGTGTGTGTTCTGTCAAACTACGAGGAGACGACACAACCATTAACGGAGCCTCGTTTGATCTCGACTCAATTTCCTCAAAGTGTTCCATGTCATTTCCACTTTTCATGTCTGGTGTAAATATTTAATATCTGAATCAATAAGGTAACAGTGGATTTGTTTGGATTTCACTGCAAGCTTGGCTGCAGGGGTACGTCAGTCACAAATAATTCATTAGCGCAAAAGAAAGAAAAACTAATCTTGACGTGTGGACTGGCTTACAGTATTTGTCAGGAACAAATGAATGAGTAGGAGTTTATATTGTGATTAAATTAGCTAACTTCTAAAATGCCTACACAATAATATAAGTCTGTTTTATCCTATTAGTCAAACATTCAAGATAACAGAGTGTATGATGAATCATTTTGCTGTCATTTATGAGATCAAATTTATTGTGTTTTCATTCTAAACGTGCAATCTAACAAGTTATGGTATATTGTGCAACACACCTGCACAATCAGTCAGCAGCATCGTCATTATAACATTTTCATGTTATAATTCAAGATTTTAGATAGTTAAATTAGGATAAAATAGATTTTGCATTGTGTAAAAAAGAGCACTATCAATGTTGCACTTTGTTCTCATTTTCATTGTTTGCTCTTGAAACATAAGGAAGATGAACGATCAGAGAAAACCTGCTCCATGCTTTTAAAAGTCAATCTCCTTTAAAATTAAAACGCTCAAGTATGAAATTAAGTTTGTGTTGGAGAAGTACAACTGATCATAAAGTGCATTCGGTTAGAAATACGCTAACTTGTTTTACGCAGTAGCTCATGGAAGCTGAGGAAGCAGCATCACTAATCAGCTTTTTAGAGCTTCACCTCCACCTCTTCCACCTAAAACATAACAAAAGATCATTTCTGTTGTATAATAATTACCTATATGATCATTTAATGGTGCCCTAGCTCATCAAATTGTTTATAACACATAATCACCACCTCTTTCTGAGACTGTAGGATTAAAATTTCATCCCACTTTAATCTGCATTGTAGCTTTTGACCTTAGGTAAGCAGATTTATGGAGCTGAGTCTCAGCCACACTTTAATCTCTATAATGGATTTCAAATAGATGGCAGTAAAGAAACAATAATGCTCGAGTTACTTCAAAATACAATTCACCTCGCTCGCTGGCAGACGGGAATGGAACAGACACTAAAACGGTGGAGGACCCTCCCACTGACTGCAAATGTGGAAGGAAATAAGAATGTGTGTTTGATGACGGTGCAGAGTTTAAATTGTTAACATTCATGGACTCCCCCATCTTGACTCACGTAAGGGAAGGTTGTTGTTGGTTTTAGCGTCCAGGAAACAGCAGAGAATGTCTCTGCTGAGCGAGTACACCACTATCTGTATCTGTATCTGTTCAACCATCTAAATTATCTGTATCCGTATCTGTACTCGGAGTGGGCGTGGCCTAACCCGGAAATGGGTGTAGTTTAACCAATGCGTTATTTTAAGTCTGATCAAAAGTTGCTATGTGTATTGTTTATTTGAAAACTATTTACAGAGCAGCCTCAGAGTTGAGATTAAATGTTTTTAATCACAATAGTAAAGGAACTATTACAGAACAAGTTTTTCGCTAAAATCAGAACATTAATATTAAGTGCATGAATTAAGAGAGAGAGAGAAGAAAAGATCTTTTCTATAGCACCTCTCAAGATAAAAATCACGGGGCGCTTCACAAAAACAAAACATGTAAAATAGAAAAAAAATTTAGAAAATGATTAAAATATATTTAAAATGAGCAAAAATAAGACAATTGTGATTAAAAAATGTAAAGAAAGAGAGAGAGAGAGAGCAAATAGGAAAGAGGGAGTGGATCCTGAGGAAGAGGAGAGAGAGGGAAAAAAAAACCCAGACCAGAGCGGAGATAGTGACTGACACAGCACGAGCTGTTTTCAGCTCTGTCTTGTCAAATGCACATACTGTACGTTACGAAAAAAATAACTTTAAAGTAACTTTAAAAAGAGGCAAACTGAAGAAAACCTAGGGAGCACTGAAGAAACTTGAGCGACAGTGAAGCAAGCACAGAGAGATCCGTTACTGTCTGTGTGTGTGCTTGGATGGACCGGACGCGGACTGAGTTCCCGGTGCAGAGTGTTGGGTGTTGGGAGGGGCGCGCGTGCTATTTGACTGGCCAATCACAGAGCGTGAAGACAGTCAGTTACCCAATGAGGATTTTCCTTCAGCATGATAACAGATATTTACGAGTTTTACTCGTTTCATGCTCGTACTCGTCAAAAATGCTTTATGCGTACCGGAAAGCTAACTGTTAGCCTAGCAACTCCATAGCAGAACTCCTTCAAACTTGTGATGTTTGTAGAGATAAAACATCCACATTACAAGTCAGTGGTAGTGCTACATTGCTGTTTTCCAATCCGGGCCGAGAAGTCCAAATATCAGGAAGTAACGCCCGGAACACACCAGCTGCGAAGCACCGCGAAGCGGATCGCTCACGAAGGCGAGGATTTCCCATGAGCGCTTCTGCTCACGCCTACTATTTTCACTCTTTTACATAACACACATGTGAAACATCAAATTCTTCAGTTCTCTCTCTCTCTCTCTCTCTCTCTCTCTCTCTCTCTCTCTCTCTCTCTCTCTCTCTCTCGCTCTCTCTCTCTCTCTCTCTCTCTCTCCCTCTCTCAAAATCTTAAAATACAGCAGATCTGATCTGAGGTTTAGATACGAGATACTTTAGTTTGTATTGCCCAGCTGGCCTAACTTAAATTGAAGTAGCTGTCATTTTTTGCTCCAATAATGTTTATAGAAGATATGTGATGTTAGTTGCCTAAAGTGACTTAGTTTTCCAATTGTTTAGGGTGTGTGTGTGTGGGTGGGGTGGGGGTGCATTTGTATTGGTGTTGGTGTATTTTGGTATTAACCCTTTGATGCATGAATTATGAAATCTTCAACCATGATTTTTTAAACAATTGAAACAAATTTCATATTTACATATTTTTGTAACATTTAATTTACACAGTTTATTACATGTCCACCTCAGTGGACAGCGTGCATTCTGAAAATGAAATATGTTGGCTTGACTTACTGAAGTCCAAATGGAGGGGCTCAAATGCAATAAAGTCTTCAACAGCTGTGCTTAATAACAAAAATAAATAAATAACAACTCTGAGTACCTGTCCACTGTAGTGACCATTATGCATCAAAGGGTTAAAATCATATTTAGTTCATTTAGTGTATTATTGCTTCTCGTAAATACATTTAATATAACAAAAAAGCCTTTATTAGGAAGAAAAAACTATAAAGATTGTGCCTCTATTGAATGAGCATGGGGCAGCACCACCCAAAAAGTGCTCAGCAATATTCTCCCGTTGGTGTTTACTGAGTGAGTTAAGCTGGACTGGATAAATGCACTTTCCCACAGTAATCAAGAAAAATCTGTGAATAGTGGCCATTTAATGCTTTGTTCACTTGATTCTGTGGAGGGTCTCAGCAGCATGTGGAAGATCCATACACAGCCACATCAGCTGGTGCCTCTTCTTCATGCTGGTCACCAGTCTGGTCACATGTTGGTATCAACCAGGAGTCAACCAAAGTGGTGATGCTGGTCAACTTACCACATCAGCCAATCAGATGTCAGTCACACACACACATACACACACACACACACACACACACACACACACACACATGCGCGCACACACACACACACACACACACGCACACACACACACGCACACACACACACACACACACACACACACACACACACACACACACACACACACACGCACACACATGCACACACACACACACACACACACACACACACACACACACACACACACACACACACACACACACACACACACACACACACACACACACACACACACACACACACACACACACACACACACACACACACACCTGGCAGCACTTGATGCTCAAAACAAGCGTGAATGTGTGAATTGCTAATGTCAACAGGTAAGTTTTGCCTTTTTTTAGGACCCACATATTTAGCCGTGTCGCTCATTCCACAAACACACAATCCCAAAAAGGTGACCGATCAACAATATCAGTTATTGTCAACATAGAAATTGTCATCCAAACACAAATTTTCTACTTTTTGTGTTTAATTTAAAATATAATTTCCACAAAAGGCTGAGCTTCTATCATCCCTCTCACAGCAACAACACAGACCACCTCCACACGTTGGTGTGATTTTATTTAATTAGATGTGAAACAACGTTTTTCCTCATCAACTGATGAAAATGAATCAAGCGTGGATCAATCTCAAGTGTCACTCTGGATGGTGTTTGGGAGCTCACACCATCTGTTCTGTGAAATCTTCATCTTTGACTCTTGACACCGTTTCCAAGAGCCGTCAGGACATACGGACACTTTGACCTTTGACCTCTTCTGACAGAGTGATGAAGTGTGTCATTAACGTGTTTTTGCCTTCGCCTTATGAGTTTTGTGAACTGGAGGTTGTGGTTTCATTATTATTTTTAACAGGAAGACACAAAACTGCAGAACTACAGATCTGCTTGTGTCATAATATCTTTGTGCTGCATTATAATTTTCCGTGACGGGGTAATTACAGTTTTGCTTCTCCATGAAATGTGTCAGCTTGTCATTAAAATATTAATTTTCTTTTACTAATGAATTGCTGGACTAATTTAATGTTTACGCAAATTAGCGCAGGTTTTGTGTTGCTTGAAATCTGATGAAGCATCTCACAACATATCAAATTCCTCGTTCGGCTTCAAGAAAACATTCTTCATCACCCTTTAAGCTATTATAAGGACGTCAAAGAAACGCCACAGATCCTAATCCTGAACTGCATGCAGCGCTCTGATGAATTAGGAAATATTAAACTGTGTAAAAGCACATTTATCTGACCCACTTTGATGCATTTTAGTAAAATCACTTTCCAAGAGCTGCTGGAGCTTTTTCAGATTAGATTTCTTAATGAAGACTGAGGTCATAAATAATCCAACACATGCACAACCAGCAGGTGTAGCCTTTCTTTTGGGAGAAGCTCTGCAGACCTCCTAAGATTCCTGCTCCATTTTTCAGACGGGGCACAAAGAGGTCATTTATATTTGGGAGATTTTAGTTGATCAATCATGCTAATAGCTCATTAGAGCTAATTAGGCTGACATGTATATTCTGCAGTATAAATTATCAGAGGTGGAAAGATTACTAAAATTTCCTACTTAATTACAAGTACCAATACTTTGATAATTTTTTACTCAAGTACAAGTAAAAGTACTTGCCTACATTTTTACTCAAGTCAAAGTAAAAAGTATCGTAAATAAAATGTACTCAAAGTAAAAGTTACTTAGTTACATTTTTGTCGGCATAAAGATGGCTTCATCAGTGTAAAATCACAACACCAGTTCACAACACGCTCATGTGCACACACACACACGCTCATGCACACACACACACACACACACACACACACACACACACACACACACACACACACACACACAAACACACACACACACACACACACACTCACACACACACACACACACACACACACACACACACACACACACACACACACACCTGTTCCGACCTGTTCCGACGCTGCTACACACAATATTTATAATTTATTAAGCCTATAATTTGTTTTTACTCAGTAACGGATATGATTTAAAATGTAGCGAATTACTATTCTTTTTTAAAAACTTACTCGAGTAAAAGTAAAAGTACAGCTTTTAAAAACAACTTAAAAAGTATAAATACACAAAAAAACTACTCAATTACAGTAAAGTGAGTAAATGTAATTCGTTACTTTCCACCTCTGTAAATTATACACACAAGTGACAAAAAGGGCACTTTTGGCATCAAGGGTCTGACGCGGAAGGTGGCTGACCAAGCATTTGTTTTTGACGCCCTGGGAGTGAGAATGTGTTGGGCATTAGCTCTTGGCATCGCTGTGGGTGGGCATGAGCCAAGATGGGCAAGGCCATAAATGCAAATTCACAGTGTGACATCACAGTGTGAGGATCTTCACATCCTAGCATTTCACCATCTATTCTATCTTTCTATCAGAAGCAAACACAGGAGATCGGTGTAGAAGACTGTTTTCATGTTCAGTCTGCATGAAAACCTGAGCGTAACCGACTATACTCAGAAATAATAATTTCAAAATTAATTTTTCAGTCAACCACACCTTTAAAGTGTTTAAACTCTTCAGTGTTTCTCAAACGGGTAAAACTACTTAACATATATGTAATTTTCCAAATGTTACCTCCTTATAATAGATTACAAAACATGAAATGTCTTACAAGTGAATTAGGATGCAATAAACTCTGAGACTCAATAACAACACATGAGAAGATTTCTTCCTCCCTTATTCCATTTCCCAAACCCGAGCGAACATTCCAAGCGAGTTTCTTCCTCTCGAAGCCGATCTAGCTCCCTCCTCCTCACACAGCGGATGGATGCATCCACATCAGTTATTATTAACTCTATGAAGCCACAGACAGCCAGCTCAGATAGAAATAATAGCTGCCCTATTTACAACAGCTGTTGCATTTCATGTGTTATGGAAAACATCAGCATAAGTCAGAGTTGAAATATCAAAGAGGCAACCAAAGAGCCAATATGGGTTTAGCTGCTCTGCTGCTACATGTGTGCATTAATGTGCTTCTGTCAGAAACAAGCTAAACATCTCAGAGAGACTAGAGCCAAATCGCAAGCCACCCATAGGATTGTGTCTAATAACTTCATTACTTCTCTTTTCACTGACAGAACAAAATGCTGGTTAAGTGGATTCTGAAACAACAAAAGCATGACCACAAGCTGATAACACCAAGATTATGTTCAAATAAGGACTTCAGTAATTTTTTTGTGGTTTTTTTGAGTGAAATTGTGACCCAAAACAATCAACTTGAACAGATTTATATGGGAAACGAAAAGAAAAGCAATAAAAAACATCTTTTAAGACGTCAGAATGCAGTAGTGAAATTAGGGGATGGAAGTGTTGAGAAACCTCCCTGTCAGCTGATTGCGTTCACTGTTTGTGACAAAGCTAAAGGAAGCAGTTGATGCTGAGCTCAGACCACAACTGAGACAACGGCGCAGCAGGTCTGAACTACAGGTATAATTTTATTTATTAACACTCATTTAAGATTAAATATTTTTACTCTAATTACTGGAAAATGATGATCCATTTGGTAAAATGTTACTAATTTAATGTTTTCTTTTTTCACAGGTTTTTCTACAAAATGGAATTGGGGGATTATTACGTTGACTATGATGAAAACAGTACCTACATCTATCGCAACAACAATGACACAATATCTCAATCCATATCACTCACTAAAACCACCTCGGTACGGGACAGCGCTTGGGTGTGTCTGATTGTTGTCAGTGTGCTCATTTTCCTTCTGGGTTTCTTTGGGAACCTTTTGGTCATCTGGATTTCCGGCTTCAAGATGAAGAAGACGGTCAACACCACCTGGTACCTGAGCCTCGCGATCTCCGACTTCATCTTCTGTGCTCTCCTCCCATTCAACATTGCCTTCATGGTGATGGAAGAGTGGATTTTTGGTCTCTTTATGTGCAAGTTCGCCTCTTCGGTAATGTTCCTCAACATGTTCAGCAGCATCTTTCTTCTCATCATCATCAGTGTGGACCGCTGCGTTTCTGTTGTGTTTCCGGTTTGGGCTCAGAACCAGCGCACTGTTAAAAAAGCCTCCTTTATGGTTGTCATTGCATGGATTCTGGCCGTGGGGCTGAGCGTTCCCTCCATGATCTACCGAGACGTTCATAATAACTCCTGCTTCAACAATTACCCGTCCCAGGACATCCACAAGACCATCGCAGTGAGCCGCTTCATCACAGGCTTCCTCATCCCCTTCGTCGTCATCATCATCTGCTACTCTATTATCATCCTAAAACTTCGAAACAACAGAATGATGAAATCCTCCAAGCCGTTCAAGGTCATGAGCGCGCTCATCGGTGCTTTCTTCTTCTGCTGGCTGCCCTACCACGTCTTCATCCTTATGGAGCTAAACCGCCACAAGTATGACCACAATCTCTTAACAACTGGCCTTAAAGTCGGTACGTCTTTGGCAGCCGCAAACAGTTTTTTCAATCCTGTGCTTTACGTCTTCATGGGCAATGACTTCAAGCAGAAGTTCAGGAGCTCTCTCGTGTCAAAGATGAGGCGTGCGATGGAAGAGGAGGGCCGCACCACCAGTCGGTACCTGTCCAGATCCAGCTCAATGGACAACAGAGCTTCCACGCACATTTAGAGGTGGTCGGAACCTTCAACTTTGAATTTATGTGCTGACGTTCCACAAAAAAATGGGCATTCACAGGACAAACACACTTCTTTGCAGGAATCATACTGATTAATGTTCCCAGCAAATGTGATGATTTGTTTGGACTTTTTACTGCAGCAGCTGACAGTTTAGCCTCATGAACCCATTATCTCATCATTTTAACTTTTGTAAATAGAAGTAATGAAGAATCTTTAAAGTTTGATCTGTATTTTGTAGGAAAAAAAGCTATGAAATCTTTTATTTTGTTGTTTAAATAATTTTTAAAATAAGTTTTTAGAGGATCTCCAAGCATCAAAGCTAATAATTACAGAGATTTCTAAGGCTCTGGTGGGGTTGAGTCGTTTACTTTTTGGCAACGCCAAATTAAGGATGTTGGAGCTTTTTTTTTAAAGGCTTTAGTCATTTCTTTGTGAATAAAGTTGATAAAGTTTTAAAATGCTTGTTTGTAAAAATAAAAGGAAGTAAGTAGAACAAAAATGAGAATTAAAATCATCTAAAACCTTTTTATGCACATGTAGGCTTCGATGCCCCCCCACCCACCCCACACCCATCTACACTTTTCACCTCATGCAATAAAGGAAATCCTGTGGTTGCATTTACTGACACAGAAAACTTTTAGGGCAACGTCTACGTGTGTATTTAAACAAGTGAGGAGTCCGTCCAGTTCTGTTTGCACTCTTATCTACTTTGGATCAGAGTTTGTTCAAAGGGTTACTTTAATAATCAACTGGATCAACTATAAAGCAAAGTTGTTTGTAAACTGTGTTGTAAATGATTTGGGTAAAGAAAGAAAAGCTTTTTTAAAAATAATGAACTGTTTTAAAAACATTTAATTCTAAATGAAATGAAGTAAGTGCATTTATGTTTTTTATAACCTTATGATTTTAAAAGACTACATTTTAAGTTAAGAGTTCAGGAGTAAATTTACAATCCTAGAAGTGTTTTTTTATTCTATCATCTGAAGTCATATCAATCAGTAATTTCCCAGCTCACCTCTTTCGTGTTTCTAATATTGACCACATGTGAAAATAAAAAATAATTACTCTTTGATGGTGGCTGGTTTGAAAACTCATGCATGCAGTTCCCCTCAGCTCTACAGCTCTGCAGCCTCCATACGCCGCGTCTTCTCTCTCTCAACGATCCTTTGGGCCAAAAAACAAACCCACAGCCGCTAGAACAAACGTAAAAGAGCATTTGCATCTATCTGACTGTGAAAACAGACACTTTTACATGACATGAAATTAATGTGGGAACTTTCTAATTCTGCACTCCTCTATTTCTCATCATGAGCAAATAAATTCTTCCTGTTTAATTCTCAGAAGATATTTTCTTCCTAAAGCATTCATTATATCTGACCTTTATGTCGTCACCATGTTTGCAGAAGAATCCTGACGGATGAGTGCTCCAGAGATTTAAAATCTGCACGTGTTTTGTTTTTTAACAGCTTAGAACAGATTTTTAATAAGAAATTTTAAATTCTTCTCCTGTGACTTTATTTTTTGAGCTGTTGTCTAAGATGTGGCACCAAAGCTAAAACAGTCAAAAAAAGTTACTGAGGAAACAAACTTAAAGTGATAATTATTTTGAAGAAGACTTCTGTTGAAAGATTATGAACAGCTTGTTTAAATTGCTGCTCCCTGAACAGCTTTAGTTTAGAGAAATATAGACTGATTCTGATCAGGGTAACAGCTAGTGGAGGAGCCAGTGACTGAGTGAATTTCTGTTATTTAAAAAATAAAATCTCTATTTAGTTGTAACTGTTCATGGGAACACCTGACACTGCTGTCAGATTCAGATTATACAAATATTCTTAATGGAAGTGATACAAATCTTCCATTAATTTCTGCTGTGAGCGTCTACTGACCCTCTTTTGCTTGATGGACATCAAAGGAACTATTTACGTGCACTTAAACTATTTTAAGCTAGTCCAAAACAAGCTAGTTTGTACCTTTAAATTGCTTTTGTTTTCCATTCTCCATTGTTTATTTTTCTTGCTTAATACACATCGTAGCAAAGTTTTACATTGAATTGCTGACGTCACAGTCGCCACCTTCAGATTATATTTTTTGTACGTTCTTGCTGTGTTTGTCTTCTAATTCCATTTTTGGTTCTTTTTTAAACACAGATAAGCTTTTTCTTTACCTTGCTGACGGTTTTGTTTGCGGCTGCGAACATCTTCAGAGCGTTAGCCAAAAACGGACCTTCAGATTGTGTTCAGGATAAACAGCGGAAGTGACACCGGCGAGGCTCTAAAGATGGCCACTCTGTGATGCTGAAACTGTCAACAATTCAAGGTAAAAACTTTGCTACGCTGTGTATTAAGCAAGAAAACAAAAACAACACAAAAAAAAAAACAATGGAGATTGAAAAGAAACACAGGAAGAACATAACAAGGACTTGCTTCGTTTGTTGATTCCACCGTGAAATGGCAGTAGCATGTTGCATGACTGGCTGCACCAACAGACAAGAGTGTAAAGTCGACTTGTCTTTATAAAAAAAAACTGATGGTGACAGAGACTTTTAGCACTTCTTCTTGTGGTTTTAAAGACATAACCAAGTCATTTAGAACAGAGGAAAGAGCCGCAGCGAACTCCGCTTCAGACGCCGTCTTCGTTGTTCATGAGAAACTCAGCATTGCAGTGTGTGGCGTACGCTGCTCAGCGCTGATTGGCTCCTTTAGATTTCTCAAGGGTGGGGTTATTTGAATAGGAGAGCTCCCAGACCCAATGCTTCTCTTAAGGAAGTGAGCTATAGTAGCAGCCAGCCTAAACTAGCAAAAAATAATAATTTCAGTCGCTATTTTTGTCCTTATCTCATTGTTTATGTCCACTATGGCACACACACGTGATCAGATGACGTATAGGTGTAAAGAGTCACCAGTAAATGCGGTGGTGATACAGCATTACAGGGCGCAGCACAATGGTACAAACAAATGATTTTCTGTGCTCTCCTGGTAAAATCAGCTCTGTGACAAACAGTGAAAAAGTGTTTGCTCAGGCTTTTCAGTCGATAGTCTCCTCCTTACCTCCTGATCTTGTGGTGTCTCCTCCCTCTGTTATACTTCCTGTCTTCTTTGCTCCTCTTATCAACCCAGACGAATGATATAGTGAATAATTTCAGTATACAACAAAACCTCCAGTCACGTTTGGAATGATCTTCATGTTTTCCTTTTATTCTTCATTGAACTGAGTTGAGTGTTTTCGTGATCTCCTGGCTGCTTTAACATCAACCCAATCATGGAATCAACTGGTCTGAAGTGCTTCTTTGATGTATTGTACTTGTTTTTTCTTTCTTTGCATCCCCACACGAACCAGTTTGACTCAACGCTGTAGAGCTTGGATGAGTGGTGCATGCTCCGGTGGGTGATAAGATCGTTAAACTAGATTATGGTCTCTATGTGTGTTGGCTTCATGTAAGCTTCAGTGTTACGGCTCCTGTCTCTCTTAGGGTGCACCAATAAAGCGGAAACCTGATATTTTTCCACTTACCCGAAACAAGGCTGAACTAATTTAGAACCATCAATGATAAAAACAAAGTGGAAATCATATATTAATCTGCTTTTAATAGAAATTCATCTCCCATAAATCAGGCTCAGCAATAATGTCAAGTCAGTGTTCTTCTGCAGAAGTAGAAATCTACATTTTCCTTTATGTTCAATAAACGTAAACATTAAGAGAAGTCGTGCTTCCAGGCGGTGTGATTCACACTCACAGAACGTTCAAGATGGCAGTCTGTTCTAGTCTTGTTCTAGTAAACAAACCCTGGATGGTTCCTCCTTTGATGAGCTGTCATACAGAAAACAAAGAATGTGTAAAGATTATGTTTCTGTTCCTTATGGGACCTTAGCATGAATGTGATGTGTGTATTAAGGAGGGAACGCCGTTGTTCCACCAGGAGGACAAAACCATTAATGTCACTAAATCTTATGTCTGTAAAAGGGCTTAAGTGGCAGCCATGATTAGAGCTGGTGTAAGACTTTAAGCAAAAAGGAGCTTCGGCTCTTCCTGCATAATCTGCTTTAGCGCGGGATGCACTGGACCATCTTTTATAAGAGAAGATAACACCGTCTACAGCTCTGCTCATCTGCAGCAGACAATGAATATGATAGCATTTTTTTTTTCACAAGAGTAACTGTGACAGGTTCTAGAGCTGGTTCTCCAGTAGAAACAATCTGGGTACTAGTTTCTATAAGGGATCACAGGGTTGGTTTTATTATTCCAGTAAACGGGCACCTTCATATCACCAGTCAGGCTTAAAAACACTGTTGTGTGTTCCTGAATGATCTTTATTAATCTCCTATTGGCATGATAATTGTGGGAAAGAAGAATTACATGCAGCAGATTTATAAACAACAGCCTGTGATAAGAAAAGAAAGTTTTTTTTTTAATAAATGGATGGCAACATTTCTCAAAGAAAGATAAAAGAAAGCAAATAAACATGTAAATAACTCATTTGTACAAGTTAAATATTTACATTTTCAGTGATGGATGTAATGAAGTACAAGTACTTTGTTACTGTACTTGAATACAATTTTTCTGTATCTGTACTTTCCCTAAGTAATTTTCTTGAGGCCTACTCTTTACTTTTACTCCACCACATTTTCCAAAAACTTTCAGAACTAAAAGTACTTTTGTTTGAGTTTTGTCCGACACCTACTCCACCGCTCCTCCTTGATCCATCACCTTATTGTGGTGGAGGAGTTTGAGTGCCCTAATGATCCTGGGAGGTATGTTGTCTGGGGCACTTTGTGCCCCTGGTAGGGTCTCCCATGGCAAATTGGTCTTAGGTGAAGGGTGAGACAAAGAACGGTTCAGAGGATCTTTCATGGATGAACTATCAAGGAGTCGGAGTACCTGGCCTGGAGGGTTACCGGGGTTCCACCCTGGAGCCAGGCCTGGGGTTGGGGCCCGTGAGCGAGCGCCCGCCTGGTGGCCGAGCTTTCGCCCATGGGACCCGGCCGGGCCCAGCCCGAACCGGATACATGGCTCATCCAACTGTGGACCCACAACCTGCAGGAGCAACATGAAGGGTCCGGTGCAGTGTGGATCGGATGGCAGACCGAGGCGGGAGCCTTGGCGGTCCGATCCCCGGACAAGGAAACTGGTTTTTGGGACATGGAACTTCACCTTGCTGGCGGGGAAGGAGCAGGAGCTTGTGGCAGAGGTTGAGCGGTACCGGTTAGATATAGTCGGACTCACCTCGACCCATAGCATTGGCTCTGGAACCCGAGTCCTTCAGAGGGGTTGAACACTTTCCTTTGCTGGAGTTGCTCCGGGTGAGAGGCGGAGGGCTGGGGTTGGCTTTTTGTTAGCCCCAAGACTCTCTGCCTGTGTGTTGGGGTTTGCCCCGGGGGACGAGAGGGTAGCTTCCCTGCGCCTTTGGGTCGGGGAACGGGTCCTGACTGTTGTTTGTGCTTATGGGCCAAATATCAGTTCAGAGTACCCACCCTTTTTGGAGTCCCTGGGACGAGTGCTAGATAGTGCTCCATCAGGGGACTCCATTGTCCTGCTGGGGGACTTCAATGCTCACGTGGGCAAAGACAGCTTGACCTGGAGGGGTGTGATTGGGAGGAACGGCCCGCCTGATCTGAACTCGAGTGGTGTTTCGTTATTAGACTTCTGTGCAAGCCGCAGTTTGGCCATAACGAACACCATGTTCGAACATAAGGATGCCCATCGGTACACTTGGTACCAGGGCAGCCTAGGTCGCAGGTCGATGAATGACTTTGTAGTCGAATCATCTGACCTGCGGCCGTATGTTTTGGACACCCGAGTGAAGAGAGGAGCGGAGCTGTCAACTGATCACCACCTGGTGGTGAGTTGGATCAGATGGCAGGGGAAGATGCCGCATAGACCCAATCGCATAGTGAGGGTCTGCTGGGAACGGCAGAAGAACCTGTCAAGACGGTCTTCAACTCCCACCTCCGGCAGAGCTTTGACCGCATCCTGAGAGCAGTGGGGGACATTGACTCCGAGTGGGCCTTGTTCCACTCTGCGATTGTTGAGGTGGCTGTTGCTAGCTGTGGTCGTAAGGTGGCCGGTGCCAGTCGTGGTGGCAACCCTCGTACCCGCTGGTGGACACCAGAGGTTCGGGGAGCCGTCAGGCTGAAGAAGAAGGCCTGCAGGGCGTGGCTGATCTGTGGATCTCTGGAGGCAGCAGACAGGTACCGGATAGCCAAGCGGGGTGCAGCAGTGGCAGTTGCCGAGGCAAAATCTCGGGCGTGGGAGGAGTTTACCATACCATACCATACCATTTTATTTATAAAGCGCATTCAACATGGCATTACAACCAGACAAGGCGCTGTACATTAAAAGATTACAGTTAATTAACACGTTCAGAATGACATTTAAAGCATAGTTTATAAGAAAAAATGAAAACAAGAAAAAACTCGAACTAACAGTCGTAAAACACTAAAAACACAAAGGAATGTGAAACAACAGATAAAAACATATGAAAGAACCACAGTAATACAGATGTTAATTATTGTGCATTCTATTGTAGAAAGAATGCAGATGTCGAAAGTGGTCCATGATTATGTATTATATGCAAGGTTGAAGTAGTGAGTTTGGTGAGGCCATGGAGAAAGACTATCGATTTGCTCCAAAGAGGTTCTGGCAAACTGTCCGGCGTCTCAGGAGAGGGAGGCAGCAACTCGCTCACGCTGTTTACAGTGGGGATGGGGAGCTGCTGACGTCAACTGAGGCTATAGTCGGGAACGCCTTGGGGTCCTGCCGGAGGAGCTGGTGGAGGTCGCTGGTGGAGGTGGCCGGGGAGAGGACGGTCTGGAGCTCCCTAGTTGGGATGCTGCCCCCGCGACCCGGACCCGGATAAGCGGAGGAAGACGACGACCTACTCCACCGTTGGTCTGATGACGATTGGGGCGTGGGGTGGGTGACCTTATCTGTGCTGCACTACAGTTCCAAAGGTAATGGTACTTGAATTTGTGTTTTGCTTCACCTGGTCCGACTGCAGACTTCTACACACACAGCATACATGTTAGTTGAATACTTTTGTCCTAAGTACAGTAGAAAATTCATACTTTAATACTTTTACTTAAGTTTATTTCTTAGACCCTAGAGTTACCCACATCAAAGCTGAGCTTCAGATAGAAGGATTTGGAGAGTTTAGACATCTCTCCCCGGATTGGAAAACAGCAACGTGACGACTACTGACTTACAACATCAATGTTTAATAACACGAGCCTGGAGGAGCTTCTGCCATGTGGTGAAGTTGTTAATGCTAACGATTGGCGTCTGCTACTTGAGACGTCCTTTGCTGATCCCCAGATGATAAACCAACAACAGTCTCTCCTGTCATTAGTCCATGAGCAATAAGCGTCGGTGTGACGTAGATCTATCAGGATTTTCAAAATCTAGCATTTCAACGTCTATTTCCTATTCAAAGCTAATGCAGGAGGTAGGTGTTGGAGATAATTTTCATGTTCAACCTGCAAGAAAAACTCAGAGTGACTGATTGTAATCATGAAAAAATAGATTTTCAGTGTTCCACACCTTTAAGTAAGACAAATCAAATACCACTGTACATCTTAAATAACAACAGCACACTATAGCTTTTTAAATTGATATACTCATTTATTGGGCTTTCTTTCTTTACATTCATTTTGTATAAAATACATTCAGATGTGACATCTGTTCAGCTCCAGCTTGTCATCAAAGCAGGAGTAAAGTTTAAAGCATACAGTAAAAATAGAATTTTTTTTCCAAATTTCTCTTTGCAATACAAATTTTTCTGATGCATACTATAAAAATATATTTATATTATACTGGAAATGGAAGTCAGCTCAGTCCCTAATGATTTCATTCCTTTTTACTTCCTGTATTTAATACTTTCTGTACTTAGAAACGTGACAAATCACTTAGCGTATCGTAACATGTTCAGGTTTTGAATGTTTTTCCCGGAGTGTTTTTTTAATCGACAAACTTTAGTTGTTTTAAAGCTTTTTCAAAAAAAGTGTAATTTGCTTAGAGAAACAACTATAACATCACACCTAAAACGGTCATGAGCGTGGGAATTTGCCCAACCAGTCTACATGTGTTTTGTGGATTTGGAGAAGACATTTGACCGCGACCCTCGGGGGGCCCTGTGGGGGGTAATCCAGGAGTATGGGGTACCAGGCCCTCTGATACGGGCTGTTAGGTCCCTGTATGACCGGTGTCAGAGCTTGGTCCGCATTGCCGGCAGTAAGTCGGGCTCGTTCCCAGTGAGAGTTGGACTCTGCCAAGGCTGCCCTTTGTCACCGATTCTGTTCATTACCTTTATGGACAGGATTTCTAGGCGCAGCCAAGGTGTGGAGGGCATCCATTTTGGTGGCCTGAGGATCAGGTCTCTGCTTTTTGCAGATGATGTGGTCCTGTTGGCTTCATCAGAACGTGATCTTCAGCTTTCGCTGGAGCGGTTTGCAGCCGAGTGTGAAGCAGCTGGGATGAGAATCAGCTCCTCTAAATCTGAGACCATGGTCTTGATTCAGAAAAGGGTAGAATGCCTTCTCCGGGCCAGGGATGAGGTCCTGCCCCAAGTGGAGGAGTTTAAGTATCTCGGGGTCTTGTTCACGAGTGAGGGAAAACTGGAGCGTGAGATCGATAGGCGGATTGGTGCTGCATCTGCAGTGATGCGGGCATTGTACCGGTCTGTCGTGGTGAAGAGAGAGCTGAGTCAGAAGGCGAAGCTCTTGATTTACCGGTCGATCTATGTAACTATCCTCACCTATGGTCATGAGCTTTGGGTAGTGACCGAAAGAACGAGATCGCGGATACAGGCGGCCGAAATGAGTTTTCTCAGAAGAGTGGCTGGGCTCTCCCTTAGAGATAGGGTGAGAAGCTCGGTCATTCGGGAGGGGCTCAGAGTAGATTTGCTGCTCCTCCACATCGAGAGGAGCCAGTTGAGGTGGCTCGGGCATCTGGTCAGGATGCCTCCTGCACGCCTCCCTGGTGAGGTTTTCTGGGCACGTCCAACCGGGAGGAGACCTAAAGGTAGACCCAGGACACGGTGGAGGGACTATGTCTCTCGGCTGGCCAGGGAACGCCTTGGGATTCCCCCGGAGGAGCTGGCTCAAGTGGCTGGGGAGAGGGAAGTCTGGGCCTCTCACCTTAGGCTACTGCCCCCGCAACCCAACTCTGGATAAGCGGATGAAAATGGATGGATCAGACCTAAAACAATTTCCAACCCCAAACTTGACTGTCATCTTCAGTAATCTTTGGGGGAAAGTGTTGCTTTTTGGATATTTTTAATGCATCAAATCCAGTGTTAATAAAACATTGATAATCAAGTATGAGCAGTAAATGCCAGAGGAAATAATGCTGATGGTCAATATCTGACTCATGAAGAGATGAAGGGTCAATGCACTTTATCTCTGCCAGAGTCAGATCCTTCAGTAGCAATCACTCATTTAACTGAAAGGCAATGAACTCTTGATTAAGAAAAAAATAAGATAAATAACTTCGAAAAAATAAAGGAAACACACAAGTTCATTATTATTGGGTAGTCTTTCTTTAGATATTGCATGTTCCCCTCTGAGGAACAGAGTCAGTTCCAGAGAACCTCATTTAGAAAACAGATCTGGAACTGTGGTAGCAGCTGAAAATAGAACATTTCAATTTTATAATATATTTTTCTTTTGCACAAAATAAGCCTGTGCAAGATTTTGTTGTAGTATTTGTGTTAAGTCTCTGTAGTCACAGCTGTCGTACCGTCTTGGTGTTAAGGCATGAGCACATGCCTCCACAGCACATGTGCATAGAACAGTGTAAGAAATTATTTTGTTTTGTTTAGCAAAATAGCAAAGACTGCAGTATGTGTGAATGCATTTTTCTTCAGAAGTGCAATAGAATGACCAAGAACTGGTGAATAAAACAGAAAATAGGTGCAAATAGAGGCAGGTTTCCCCTAATAGACCTACAATATATACAACATTTGTAAAACTTGATGTCCAGTCCAATCTAGGAGGAAAACAATATCCCATTCATCATCTTGGCTTGTAATCTGCAGGAACTCCAGACATGTTTCTTTTGTTCAGAGCGGTGTCTACTGTTCTGATAAGCTCATCAATGTTCTGTCGCATTTCTGGAGTGTACGGGTCATACTCAAGCTTCCGTAGTCCCGATCGCTTGAAGTTCCCATCCTTTTGTCCCTCAACGCAGAGGAGGCGATCTTCTGAAACCTCCAAACCCAGGAACTGGACCATTCCTTTAAGCTGCACAAACAGGTCCCTTTTCAGATCCTCAAAGTGGACCACGTGGATGTTCTTCCCATAAGTCAGCCAGTCCAGGGTGTGAGATGCCCACCACGGTGCGTAGTTCTTAACAAACTCGGGCCACTCTGGAAGATAAATGAAAGATAAAGATGTTTGAGTAAACTAAAACGTTCACATTTACGTTTCTTCAAAGTAAATACAGACTGTTATTTTTTACTTCTTTAACAATGATTTAGGAGATTGTTGAGTTATGCCTAGTTTATGTTTCTGCGTCAGCTCCACGAGGGAGAGACGCACACGAGTTGACGGGGCCGTTTTGCTCTCGGACTTCTCCTGGGGAGTGTTGCAAAGCGATTCTCCACCAACAGAGGACGTAGCGCTGTTCTCGGGTGTCATGTATCTGGTCCAAGATAGTGCATTTACTATTGTGTTTATACTGTGTTTTTTGTATTTCAGAGACATTTTTAACACGGACAAATTTGTCCCTCTTTCTCCTCCACCTCTTAATGCGCTCGCCACCTCTAAACTGACGTTTCCCATCATTTCCATACATGAATAAAAAGCTTGCTGCGTATCTTTTTACTCCTCCAGTCACGGATGAATAAAACGTGCATATTTTTTAAATTTTTCCACGAGGTATTCTTCAAGCTTCAAGCTAGATATCTTCGGCTCTCTTTGTGTTTTTGAGGGGACAAAGGCGGTGCTATTGAAGAATTTAAAGGAAGTGGCGTCCTGACCAATCACAAGCTTGCATTCTCTGTCTCGTTCGACGGATGTTTAGAAAAGTGGGCTCGACTTCATCCGTTCTCGCGAGAAACTCACATTTGAAACCACTCTGCAGCCCTCTGCAGACCAAAAACCAAATTAGATAGTTTTACAGAGCAGGTAGGTACCATATACGGGGCGCTTTGCCGCTTTCTACCTGCTTTATGGCTGTTAGCTGTAATGTGTAAGGATTCGTTAGTTACATCTTAAGTAATGACCCATAAAATGTGAGATTCCATAGGAAATATGAAATCAATTTGATGGATCTTTGAATGTTACTTAAAGCAGAAGATCGGATATTTTTATTGCAGGGATTAGATAACACTACTTATTAACTCCAAGAAAGAGAGAGAATCAGATTTAAAAAGTTAAAAGATTTATTTCCAAACAATTTGAACAAGACTAACTCTAAACACTATGTGTATGATGTAACTAAGGTGGAGTGAGACTGAGGATGGTGTGTGTGTGAAATATGTTCAGAACCAGCAAATCCGGAGAGACTATTAGTTCTGAATGGGAGTGAAAGGGTGTTTCGCTCTAAGCTTTGGTTTGGAGATTATGACACACATTGAGATGCCATCTCTCGGTCTACGTACCCCAACGGAAGCCCCCGTTTAGATCCGGAATGTCGGGGGTCCAGCTTAGACCCTCTTGGAACCGACGTCTGTAGATATGCAGCGGTTGCCGACCCTTCCAGTCTTGAGTTACTCCCAGGTCACGACAGTTTAATGGCATCAGCGAGACCCTGAAGAGGGTCGTGATGGTTCAGCTTTTATTCTGTAGGAACCGTTACAGCAGGTGGAACGTGCAACAGATTTAATCCAGCTTGTCGTTAGGTTCTTTCAGCTTTAAAAGGAAAGTTACGGATTGGCCACTCCGATAACTTCTCTAGAATGCTTGGAACTGAAGTTAAAACGACGTGGAGCATAGTTTTATAATTTGGATGTTTCGATTTACTGTCGAATCAGAATTTGACAACAAAAAGGGATTACACGAGCACCAACAAAACCACGCCTTATGTCAGATCTGGTAGGTTCTGATTGTATCAGAAAAAGGAAATGTGTCATGTGACTTAAGCATTATGTGTGATCAGTCTAGTGTAAATATTTAAAGTTATATTACTTATTAAAATACTATCATAGGATTATAATATCAAGTAATTAATATTCTTATTTCACAGATTGATTTAACATTGAGCTTCACACGATTATTTGGACTAACAAAGTTATTTGATTATTATTTAAAGAGAAACAGTTCTTCGTATTCTTTCTTCTTTCTTGTGCTGTCCGAGGCAGCAACAGTTTAGATAAGAGCACCGAGCATGAGTGGCCTTGGCCCATATCTTGTAGATTAGGCTTGTGTCAGAAACTTATGGTTTTGCTTGGGCAGAGCAAATAGAGAAGGGCCTTTAGGTCAGAAATGGACAATTCACCATGCTACAAATGCCAGCAATTAGCATTTTCAATTTGCCGATCGTCAATGAAAAGCATCAGAAGAAGAAAAAGAAGAAGTTTGCTTTTTCTGTTGGCATCTGGAAGTAAAAGTATGAGAATAATGTTTTTAGAGGTGAAGCAAAGAGCTAAAACCAGAGTGAACATCGGCGGGCCTACACTGGTTTGAGGGAGCTGAAAATCACAGACTGATGGTGACCTGGCTTTGTTGCAACTGGACTTGTGAGTAATAATATTTTTTGTCCAACAGTGTGGATCTCTTTACTTTGTGGTTTATTTTAGTATTAGTTGGCTCATGTTAGTGTTCGCTCATTGTTAGCACTAGCTACAGCAGGGTTGTTTACAACAGTTGTAATTCCACTTTCAACCAGTAGGGCGGAGGAGCAGGAAACTGCTCTGTGTTACTTTAAACAAGACAGTGAATGTTCTTCAGATGAAATCGCACGCTTATTTTGAGTGAGAGGCTGTGATGACAGAGTGGATGGAATATGAGGTCATGACTGCAAAGCTCTGATGTCCTCTAGACTGTCACGTCTGTCAACGTTTGTGGCAAGTTGCATTATCCGGACAGTTTGATATTCTATCAGCCAAACTCTGGGAGAAAACCCTGTCCTTTTGCTCTACGATGAAATTCTGGCCAACAAAGGCAGCAGCTGGCAGCAGAAGTGCTGCATTAAAGCAAATCATCACTGCTGGGAGATGTTGCCATTGAAGTTTAAAAGCTGCTGCGTTTGCAGAGCTGTCTCCAAAACCAATGACTGAGGAAACTTTAATTTTATACTGACATGGTCAATCTTTCTGTAGCTGAGCAGTAGTTTAATTAAAAGATGGCCTAACATCCAAATATTTCTATTTGGAGATGCTATTTACAAACATAAATAGCTTTTTCTTTCTTTTTTTGTCTAAAAACAAAAAAGAAAGGTAAAATGTGAGCAACCCGGTGAACTTTGTTTTGATGGTATCCACTTTGTGGAGAACTATATGTTTTCAGTTCTTCTTTGGGTTTTTTTTTCTTTCTTTTTTCCAACAGCTTATGCCGCTGTTATGAAATTCTGGTTTTAGGTCATTTTCAGGCAAGACACTCAAGCTTGTTCCTTGGTTATTTTAAATATTTATCCTATTTATCTAAGGAGCACATTGAAAAGCAAACAATGAGATGTCCCCTTATTGAATTTTATTTATTACATTTTATTTCCTTCAGGTAACTCTTTTGTATGAAGTGTAAAAGAATCGCTCAACATGATTCACTCTGAGGTTTCAAGATTTTTAAAATATGAAATTCTGCAAAATGTAATTTTCCTCAAAAATCCCCAGCTGATAAAACTTGTTTATAAGTGCAACTGTATTGGAAATTTTCCCGATTTTAATATTTTCTAAGTTTATTTGGAATTCTTGTGTGAAAAGCAGCTAACAGTTAGCATTTAGCTGCTGTGAATGGCACTTTGAACAACCTCAGCTTGAAGAAACAAGGATAATTTCTGGCCAGACAGATAAAGTCACAGGCTTTCCTTGAAGGGACCGATAACAAAGTGTTTCTGCTGTCCTAAAACAACTCTACTGCAGAATTTTACCAGTTCAACCAAACATGTCTTCATCTTTTTACATGACAAAAGCATTTCTTAATATATGGTTATTTCCATAAAACACCGTGGTTGTTCGCAGCAGGAAGTAGCAGAGGAACTAGCTAACTATGAAATGTGAATATGATGTACATTTGGAGGTTATAAAATAGCATTTGCATTAACAGCTGTGAATTTTTGTGAGATTAGAATAGTTAAAAGGTACTTTGTGTTGTTGTAACATCTGTTTATCTATTTCTTCAAACTGAGGCTGTTTAAAGAGCTATTTAAAACAGGTCAGATATTAAAAATGTGGGAAATTCATTTAATGAATGCATTTGCAGTGGTCTCTGGTGGGAATGAATGCCTTGCAGGCTGTACCCAGGGCAAAAAAATCCCAGAAGCATTTGGATCAGCACGGACAAGGCTGCTGTTGCAGAGTGGCACAACACAGCAGGTTTTGAAGTCTTATTTCCTGATAATCAGACGTCCTGCATTGGATTGGATAACAGCAACAGCATTGATTTTCAATCCTAGCGTTCCACCGTCTATATATCAGGAACTAATGCAGGAGCCTGCATGAAAAACCCACAGTGACCGATTATAATCAGAAATCATCATTAAAAAATGTGTTTTCAGTGTTCCACACCTTTAACTGTTTATGAGCTCTCCACAGAAAGTCACTTAAAAATATATCCCTTCAAGGTTTTAACTTCATCATCATCATTTATGAGACAAAAACAAGGTTTTGTAATTAAACTTGAGCAGTTTGTGTCTTCCAACATGTTGAGCTACACTTCACAACTTCTCAGACTTCCTCTGGGGGACTCAGACGTCTCATGCTGTGGTTACTTCTGCTGAAAACACCGGTGCCTGTTTGCAATAACCCCTCTGACTATTGCATATATTAACCAGGAGATGTTGCCTTGCACTGTAAACGATTTTGAGATAAACATTGTTTCTAGAATAAGAAGATCCTCTTTAGCTCAAGAAAACAAAAGTGGTCATCAAAGTCAAATTCCTTTCTTTAATCAGTCCGACAGTCGGTCCTGGTGGGATTAAACTACTACCAACATTCCCTCGGTAGATATCGTGACTAAAATTAAAGCTACAGCCTGATTATCATTGAAGTGCCTTTTGTAAACATCAGCTAACGAGCCCATTACAGCAAATGCCTCGCTCAGTGATGGGAACAGAAAAAACAGTCGGAGCCTTTTTCAGCCAGGGACATTTTGGCCCAAACATGCTGGTGAGGAACTGACGACATGGAGCATCTGGCCACAGCAGTTCTCCTTTTTTCTGTGAGGTTTGATCGATTTTTTTCCTGCTACTGGAGAGTTGCAGGGGCAGCAGTAGCTCAACAAGTTGAACGGGTTGTCCAGTAATCGGAAGGTTGCAGGTTCGATCCCGACTCCGGACAGAGAATACTGCTGTTGTGTCCTTGGGCAAGACACTTAATCCACCTTGCCTGCTGGTGGTGGTCGGAGGGACCGGTGGCGCCTGTACTCGGCAGCCTCACCTCTGTCAGTGAGCCCCAGGGCAGCTGTGGCTACATCGTAGCTCATCACCATCAGTGTGTGAATGTGTGTGAATCGATGAATGATACACTGTAGTGTAAAGCGCTTTGGAGTCCTTACTCTGAGAGGCGCTATACAAGTGCGGGTCATTTATCATTTATCATTTCCCCAATCAAGCTTTCCGGAGAAATCAGAACTTAAAATATACAGAAACCAAAGTAAGCTGAACTCTTTCCTCTGAATATCCTGATGTGTCACATTTACTTAATACCGATATCAGTGAGAACAGCTGTTTACACAAATAATAATTCTTCTACAACTACTTGAAACACACACCTAGGATTATAACTCTGATTTGTCCTATTTAAGGAGTGACACTTCCTCTGAACCCCACAGTCCCTAACACACACACACACACACACACACACACACACACACACACACACACACACACACACACACACACACACACACACTGATTTTTCTTCTCTATATTTAAAGAGACAGCTGTCAAAAATCCTTTCTTCACACCGATGTCACTGCATCATCAGCCCACCAGCAGAAGGAAGAAACATTCAATGGAGACGGCAGGCCAAATGTGCTGATGTCCTCACAAAGGAAGACAACTGCTGGGTCGGCAATCCTCCAGTAGCAGGAAAAAATCGATCAATCCTCACAGAAAGCCAAAGAGACGGCACACGGGCACAAAGACAAAACTGGTAGTTATGGTTACGGGATGCGGTAAAGGTGGGTGGAAGTGATGAGAAGATGATAACAGAAAGTATGAAATATAAAGAGATGAAACCAAACTGGGATTCATATAAAACTAGAGCAAACAGAGCTGTGACACTATTAACTAGCTGCACAAGGAAGGAATGGGATGTTTAACAAAATGTGCAACTATTAGATAGAAAGGCTCATTGGATAAATCTAATACAAAAGGTCAAAGTTCAAGGCACACCGTGATTATTGAGTGGATCGTTGACTTCCTGATGGATTCTGTTGATGTTTTTATTTTTATTTGTCGGACATCTGTGTCAAGGTCTACATTAAACACATTTTGACAAACTGTGATGAGTACACAGATTAAAAAATGCTGCTTCCACATTTTCTACATACATAAATTCTTGCCTTTGCTTAGTGGTGGAGTCACCTGAGTACAAAATGTCTCTTTCAGTAGATTAGATATATTTAAATACTTGGGTGGGTTGGATTTGTGCTGGTAACAAATCCCGAGTCATGTCATGAAACTTTTTCATCTTTCTTAGCCAGACAAAACTGAATTATCTTCTTTTTCCTCAGTTATGTCACTGAGTAATTTTTCGTACTCATCGCTGAGATTTGGAGCCACTTTCTGTTCCAGTTAGCTGATTAAGACGGGAACAGAGATGAGCTGGTTCAGCAAGTCCTCACTGTAATTTTAATTCCACGTGTGTCATCCTTCAGGCTGCATCTGGGAACGGTTCTGCAAACCATCACGCACCACAAAAGTGTGTGTGTGTGTGTGTGTGTGTGTGTGTGTGTGTGTGTGTGTGTGTGTGTGTGTGTTAGCTGGGAGACTGAATCACAAGATAGGTGACCGTGTACTATGAGTACATCCATCAGCGTGACTAAGGAAGTGGCTGAGCAGTTCCTCGCTTCATTTCTCTAAAAAACCTTTTAGGCAGACACATCAAAACATTTAGACTCAGCCACATTGGTTTGGGTTAAAGCCACATCTGATGCATTTCCTCATCAATCTGCATCACTGAGCATCATATTCTTGCTTTTTCATCCAGTTTGTTGCTATTCTGTCATCACAACTTCCTCTTTTAGGTGACGTTTGGAATTATCCAGCCGTCCAGCTGTCCATCCGTTCGTCCATCAACAGACCATCTATCTGTCCATCCATCCATCAACAGACCTTCTATTTTTCCATCCATCCGTCCGTGTATCCATCCGTCCATCAACAGATCATCCATCTGTCCATCCATCCATCAATGGACCATCTATCCTTCTATCCATCTGTCCATCCATCCATCCATCCATCCATCCATCCACCTATTCATCTGTCCATCCACCCATCCATCAACAGACCATTCATCCTTCCATCTGTCCATCTATCCAACAAACAATCCGTCCATCCATCCATCCATCCATCCATCCATCCATCCATCCATCCACCTATTCATCTGTCTGTCCACCCATCCATCAACAGACCATTCATCCTTCCATCTGTCCATCTATCCAACAAACCATCCGTCCATCCATCCATCCATCCATCTGTCCATCATCCATCCATCCATCCATCCATCCATCAACAGATCATACATCCTTCCGTCCGTCCATCCATCCATTCATCTATCCATCCAACAGACCAATCATCAGTGCATCCATCCATCTCCATCTATAATCCATTCATCAACAGACCACACGTTCGTTCGTCCATCCATCTATCCATCCATCAATAGATCGTCCATCCATCCATCCATCCATCCATAGACCATCCATCTATCTGTCCATACATCCATCCATCCATCCATCCATCCATCCGTCTGTCCGTCCGTCTGTCCATCCGTCCATCCATCCATCCGTCCATCCATCAATAGACCATCCATCTATCCGTCTGTCCATCTAGCCATCCATTCATCCATCCATCCATCCATCCATCAAAAGACCATCCATCTGTCCATCCATCCATCCATGCATAGACCATCCATCCATCCGTCCGTCCATCTGTCCATCCATCCATCCATCCATCCACCCATCCATGCATAGACCATCCATCCATCCGTCTGTCCATTCATCCATCAACAGACCATCCATGTGTCTGTCTGTCCATCCATCCATCCATCCATCCATACATCCATCCATCCATCCGTCCGTCCGTCCGTCCGTCCGTTCATCCATCCATCCATCCATCCATCTATTCATCTGGACCTCAGACTTTCAGCAGCTTACCTTTTCCTCTCCAGTGGGCCTGTGAGGCAAACCCAATGTGTCCACCATATTTCCTGTTAAATTCAGCCATGAGGGCTTTGTACGGGTCACGGATCATAAGGATGCTCGCGTCAAAAGCTTCAATCTCCTTCCTACCGCTCTCATGTGTCTTGATACAGATCGTTCTCCCACTCCTCCAGTGATCACGCTCCCCTTTGAAGCCTGTAAACCGATGCACAGGCTATTTATTTGGTCCACTGACGTAAAGCTTTGAATCATGGAGAACCATGCGCCTGTTGAGACCTACCTTTGTTGTAGAGGGAGCCATCAAAGTAGAAGCTGCCTGTGTAGAAGCCAGTGGCGAGCTCTATGAGGTGGCGGGCCCAGGTGTTTCCAGCTCCGGGGAAGCTGGCGAGAGCCACCAGCTGCTTAGAGCGAGAGGGTAGGAAGTGTCGATCCATACAGCGGTTATCTGAAAACACATGAAGGACAATCAGATGTGTTATTGATTGGTTATAAAAAATGGTACATGACCTTGGACACTGCTTTCAATACCTCTAAAGAATTTAAGACATGTTGCTCAATGCAGAAAAATCTTGGAATAGACTCTGAAAGTCACTAACTTCCCTTTTCTTTGTGCTTTTTGTATAACTAACAAGGGCTAGAAACAACTGGTGAAAGAAACCAAATAAATTAGTCAAAGGGGGATTTTTTTCTGTTGTGGGTAAATTTGCAATTCTGTGCTGCTTTTGAAACATTTATTCAGCTTGAGTTCAAATTAGTACATAAAACTAAACAGGTTCTCAGTGATGAAGATGGTACTAAACTTTAGTTTTGCTCACTGTTTTTTTTTTTTGGTGCTGTTGTTTTTGCTGATCTAAGCCACAGCTGTCTGCTGCACTGAGGAGACGCTACAAAACACACAATAACAACACAACCTCACAGCCTTCTGTCCCAAATAAGGAACAACAGGAAAATCAGTCATCAATCTGCTCCTCTCTGTCTTTTTATGTCATTATCTAACAAAAAAGAAGTGAGATTTAAAAAAATAATAATTTAAATTTTTTCCTTTTGTGTTTTTTAATGATTAAAATGTCCAAAGATAAAATGTTGTTGAGCACCAAAGAAAAATAGCATTTGTGTTTGTAAATTATTGTTTTTTTAATCAAGTGCTCCCTTTTGTTCCTGTTTGTATGTGTGTGTGTGTGTGTGTGTGTGTGTGTGTGTGTGTGTGTGTGTGTGTGTGTTACACTCAGGAGTGTGTGTGTGCCCTCTACACATTGCTGTCAACAGACACCAAACATTACCTTGAACCTGTGTCTGGTACACCACAAAGAACTTGTCATTCCCACAGCTCTCAAACTCTTCGCCCGGGCAGCGGTGGAGACACATGTCCTCGTCCTCCAGCTCATGAAGGGAGAAGAGACGAGTCGGAAAGCCGCAGTAACATTGGTCTCCAGCCAGAACTGCCAGGGACTTTTCCTGGGATAAATCAACCATTACACGATGAGTACAGACCTACACCGTGAAGTGTCTGTGAACACACACACACACACACACACGCACGCACACACGCACGCACGCACACACAAACGCACCCGCTCTGTGCACATGTCCACACACTTGTCCACAGACATGTTCTGGATGACAGCACTGAAGGGGAGAGCTGCGGTGACATTGTCTGGCCGGTGGAAACATCCTTTGAAAATGGCACTGCCATCTGAAAGAGACAAAAACAAACCAGGATGTTACTCGCTAACGGAGGAAAACACACACACCGCCGAGTCTAGTTTCATGGTTACTGAGCACGGCTCCCATCATAACAGCTCCCAGCCGCTGACCCCTGATGATGAGATCCCACTGGGACCACTAAGGCCCTGACCCGACAGCACACAGAACCACTAACAGAGCTTACATGGCTGATGAGTGATGATGACCTTTAACTGCAAATCCTCGCTGTGAGCTGATGGATGGAGGGACCCTGGATCAATAAACTGGAGAAAAGCGGCCAATATTTCATATAAGCATTTTTTACCAGGGCTTAATTCATTAATTAAAAATACATAATCAGATCATTAAAACTATGTTCCTGATCATTTTAGAGCAACTAGGGATATTTATAATCATTTCTTAAAAGTGTTGAAAACTCGTTTAATCAATACATTTACAGTGATCTCTGGTAGGAATGAATGCCTCGCAGCTCACGGCCAAGTCTGCGGCAGCCGGCAGCAAGATTTGGATTCTTATTTCCTGATATTTGGACATCTCGCCTTGGATTGGATAACAGCAAACTACCACTGACTCCATTTGTTCTGCAACATGGGTGTTTTATCTCCACAAATAACACAAGCCTGGAGGAGTTCTGCTGTGTGGTGAAGATGCTAATGCTAATGGTTAACTTCATTTAGCCGAGATGTTTAATGTTGTGTCACGAGCCAAGATGGTTGAGTCACAAAACGTGTCTACAACAGCATCTTAGGTGTGTCAGTTGCTGGTAGTCCAGTAGTTAGAGCAACTGCCTGGGCACTCTAACCACTGGACTACCAAGTCTGTTATAAAACAATAGTCGCCTAAGCCACATATCCAGTGCTAGCCAGAAGAGAAAGGTTTCAGACCAGAGACTAGCTTATAGGAGAGCAGCAGGCCCTGATGACGAGATTATTATTATATTGACACTTTACAGGATTTTCAAAGTTAAACTCCTAATTTGCAGCTGAGACCAGAAAATGCATAAATGCAGCCAAAAAGGGGTGTGGGGGTTTATTTTTCACAAGGAAATAATATCCCATGATAAAAAGCTCCAAAAGTGAATTTTCCATGATTTGGCCCCTTCAAAGAATGCAAGAAAAAAAATGTGTTTATTTGTTGGCTATAATAATAAATAATATTTTCTTGCAGAAAAACTCAGTTGCACACCAATTCCACAGGTTTTATTTTAAAATGATGTTTTTATAAGTAGATCAGAGTTAAAATCGTTGTCAAAAGACCTTCTATTAGTGAAAGAAAGGAAGAATTTAGTTGTCAGAATCAATCTAACAGATTTCATTTGCTTAATTCTTCATTTTTAAACTAACAAAAGAATGCTTTCATGTCCAAAATACAAAATACTAACCTTGAGGTGTTTTTTGTACGGCAACTAAAATTCTCATGTTTGGACATTTGCACAAATGAAGAGTCCCAAAAAACACAAACAAGAAGTCAGTTCCAGAAAACGTGCAGCTCAGGCTCGTTGACCGCTGTTAAAAACAGCCACAGAAGCACATTTACAGCATTTCCTTTCGGATGCTCGTAACAAAGGCTCATATGATAGTCATCAGGGCTTCGGGGTGAACAGCTTACACAGCACTTTGTTGGGAGGCAAACAAGGAGAAAAGCAGAAATGAAAATAATAAACAAGAAGAAAACAAGAAACAGCAGCGAGCAAGAAGAGATGAGCAGGAGGAATAATAAATCTGCGAGTTTTAAGACCAAAACCTAAAACAAAAGTGGAGGGACGGATGAGAAAAAGGAAGGGAGAAAGAAGAAGGTATGGACGTTGCCTCAGCTTGTTGCAGGGACTTTTTTAAATGAAGAGAAATGAAAATACCAATAAAAGATAAAGGAACAAGGCTGAAAGATGCATGCACAGAGTAAAATGTTTGACCAAAGTATGACACAAACTACAGTAATATGTGTGTTATATGTTTTCCTATCTGTTCAATCTAGCTCTAGATCTTATTTCCTCTTGTTGCATATATTTCTACATATATAGATAATTCAGGCCCATTTGTTAGAGTGTGTATTCTCGTGTTTCTTATCTTGAGGAATGTTTTGTTCATTTTTTCCAAAATAATAAAACTTTCTGCTCTGTTCTATTAAAGTACATCTACCTTATATGACAGCAGGATATTGACGTGCCTTTTCCACCTCAGTAATCAGCCCTTTCCTGTTACACTGCAATGTTTTTCCTGCAGGCATCGAGCAATTAGAGTTCAGACCGTGGTGGGATTCATAGGTAGAACGGTTCTACCGGGAATTATGAAAACAGGGCATCCGGCTCCCAAATGTAGCAACAAGCAAAATTTAAATAATTTCCTGTACTTTAGAACAATGTCTGGAATAAATCAGGATCTTTGTTTATTCCCGGGACACATGTGTGGAGTTGCATTTCTGCATCTAGATTTTTTAAATTAAATTTGAAATGATGAGTCCTTCTCTTGAGTTTCTGAGACATCAGGAGACTCACAGCGGCGCGCTGACTCCTGGCTCAGCTCCAGCCTATAGATGGACAGCCTGTTGGCTCCTCCACACATGTTGCTCTTCTCTCCTTTGCACCCCATGTTGCATTCGCTCTCTGAAGCGTTGGGTGCCTGAATCTTGTGCCCACAGTAACATTCTGCTCCAAACTCCAGACCCGCATACATGTAGCCTCTGAAGGACAAAAGAAGGAGGATAAAAAGACCAAAGGTGAGATCTGATTGTTTGTGGTGCAGCTTAGCCCGTCCCTAGCCATTACAGTGTATCCCTCTGAACCACAGTGTGACCTGTAATCAATGAAAACAAACAAACTGAGCGCCAGGGATGCTGACGCAAAGATGAAAACACACAGAAACGTCTCTAATAGGCGAGTGATGTATGCTGCGAGCCTCGGAGACAAAACCACTTATCAAAGTCTGGCATACAGGAGAGTGAATCCCATCTTTCCTTCCTTTATGAAAGATTTGACTCCCGAGAGAGCTCTCGCCGATGCAATTAGACGTTTAACATAACTCGCACACAGGACAGATCCCCTGGGCTGTCAGTCAAACCCAAACCACCGTGCGCTGCTTTGTATGGCCTCTCATTTGTTTGTCGACTTATATTAACCCGCAGCTCTGGAAGAGAAGACAAAAACCAAGCAACAAGAGAGAGAGAGAGAGAGAGAGAGAGAGAGAGAGAGAGAGAGATGGAGACAAGCATCTTTCTTAGCTCTGATTCTCAGCTCTACGAATCAGTGATGGGTGTAATTTAATGCATTTGACAGAGCCGTCCCTGGTATTCCACAGGGAGGAGAAAAAGAGGTGGGAGGAAGATGGCGAGGAGGGAGACGGGATGTGGGAGGAAACATAAAAATGATGGAGAAGAGGAAGAGGGGCTTTGAAAACCTTTCACATATTTCTGTTTTTTCATAAAACAACACTTTGAAAATGACAAGAAATCTGTGATTCGCGTCAATAATAATAGTTTTTGCTGTTAAATCCTCTAAATCGGATATTCTCCTGAAGATTGCTGCAAAAATGATCTGTTATTTTGAATAAATGTCATTCAAATAAAAAAAACATTTCATCAGTTCATTTAATTTCACTTCACAAAAATAGAAGAGGAAGTGAAACATGGATGCATCATCCCTTCATGCATATAAACTTCCTGGTTTCATTAAACAGCCTCCGTTGGTCTTTTTATAGACAGTTAATCATCATAACAAGGTCACACTGGGTAATAATTACAGGTATCCATAGATCTGAGAGCAAAATGTCGTCTGATTAGAACTTTCAGTGCAGAGCATAATACAGGTGATGAAAATCTCTACATCATAGTCAATTTATTGAGTTGAAAAACACCTGAGGTAGATTGTGAACGTCTCCAGGTGTAATGGAGCACAGAGATGATTCTCTAGGAAGACTGATGAAGATAAAATGCAGATATTAAAACCTTTTGATGCTTTTATTTGACTTATTTTCACATTAAAGACATTTCCATTCTATAAAGCTCATTTCTGTGGGATTGACGTAAGCATGGACCACATCCTGTTTCATGTCTCCTCGGCTAAGAACTGGACGTAACAAAAATAGAAAAAACATGGAGGAATAAGTGATGGATGATGGTTTTGTTGTTTGCTTGCCTCGTACCTTTCAGCACAGTTGTCCTGGCAACGGAATACAGTCATTTTTTTGTAGTCAAAAAAGGAAACTCCTCTCAGCGCTCTTTTCTGAGTGTCATCAACGTGGCAGCCGATGTACTTTGCTGAAAAAAGAGAATCGAATGTTACTAAAATTCACATGAAACTCAGACAGAACTGTCGATTTGTGGATTTTAAAATGGAAATTCCTCAAAAGTGGCTTTGAGAAGAGGAACATCATCTATAACGCCGTGTGTTTTTCACAAGGTTGCATGGTGTAGTAACCACGAAGCACAGGAGGAGTCCAAACTGGGGCAGTATCATTATTTATTAACGAAGACACACATCCCCTTCTAGTGGCCTGTAACTGTAGTAGCAGTCATCGTGCTGCAGAAGTGCGTGCGCTTGTGTGTGTGTGTGTGTGTGTGTGTGTGTGTGTGTGTGTGTGTGTGTGTGTGTGTGTGTGTGTGTGTGTTAAAAGGAAGCTGAGGGAAGCCAGCAGCCCCCTGCATTACTTTAATTGGTGAAGTTTGACGGTCTGTGCCTAAGCAGCATGCAGTGAGCTGTAATCCGCTGCTGTTTCACGGCAGAACGCTGATTAAAAATCTTTGCATATTTGCGAGGTGAGTGAAGGAGGACAAGTCGGATGCACCTGCAAATCCAGAGAAAAAAACGAATATTGGAGAAAGGAGGAGATAAAATGAGATTCCCTGAAACCCAACATGATGGAGAAATGAGTGCTGTTGGATGCATGAAGGAAGGCAAATGCTTTGAAGCTATTAATTACTCCATCGTCACAATCCGCTGCTGTCCCGAGAGGTTAGTGTTACAGAAAAGAGATGCACGGGGGAGGAGGAGGGAGATGGAGACACCTTCATTTGATCTGATAACCTGATTGGTGGACGTCACAAGCACGTTGGTTTTCCTGTCCTTGAGTTGGCGAAGGCTCAGCCCTAAGTTAATGATATATCAATATATATATAGTTTTGGTGTCATGTCATTCTGATCTAATGTAACTATGACTTTTGACAAAATCACAGATGTTTGGAGTGTTTTTTACACTTTTTTGTGATATTTAGATACAAAAATCGCTCTCAACAGAAACCAGAAGCTGCAATCTGACAGACATTTAATAGGTGAATGAAAAACCTTCTCCCTGCCAGCCCAGTTGTCAGACATTTATATCTAAGGTTTTTAATAATCACGGTGTTTGTGCTGTGGGAGTTTGTTTTGAAACTAATGTTAAATTTCTTATTGAGATGTATTTTATAATAAATTTGCCTTGACCTTGGATTATCTAGTCAACCATTCATTACAGAGTGGTTTTACTCATTTAATCAACATATTTGCAGTGGTCTATGGAAAGAACGAATGCGTTGCAAGTCGTACGCGGTGCAAAAGAAGCCCAGAAATGCTTGAATCAGCACGGACAAGCCTGTTGCTGCAGAGAGTGGCACAACAAGGCAGGACTGAGTCTTATTTCCTGATGTTTGGACATCATACCTCGGACTGGTCAACAATAACGCGACTCTACCACTGACTTGCAACGTGGATATTTAATCAACACAAATAACACAAGTCTGGAGAAGTTTTTTCTGCGTAGTGGGGTTGCTAATGCTAACAGTTAGCTCCTGTTTGCTGAGATGTTCTCTGCTGTTTCCTGGACGCTAAAACAACAACAGCGTCCCCATCATGAGTTAAGATGGGTGAGTCCATGAATGTTAGTAACAGTGTGACGTAGATCTGTCAGGATTTTCTAATCCTAGAGTTTCACAGTCTGTTTTCTATCAGAAGCTAATGCAGGAGATAGGTGTAGGAGAATATTTTCATGATCAGCCTGCATGAAAAACTCAGAATGAGCGATTATAATCAGTAATAAATGTTTTTTTAGAGTTTCACACTTTTAAGGAAAGCACTAAACTTAAGATTTATGGGAACGTTTGAATAAAAAGGTAAATTACAATACAACTCTAGTTAAATAATTACAATTAAGATTAAATGAATCTGCAAAAACAAAATTCTTCACCCTTATGTTCTTTTTGTGTAACGGCTTTACCTCACATGTAAAAACTTCAACAGTTAGAAACAAATTCTAGATAAATCAATATTCCGGGTTTGCGAAAAATCGGAATTTTTTCACTCTTGTCTCCACGACCCTGGTAATAAACTGATGTGGTTATTGTGACGTTAGCACTTTTAGAGTGCTGTAGGGAAACAAAAAGAGCTTTATTTGTGACTGACAGAGTAACAGACGCTCTGAGGAGGAACAAATAACGGCGCCAAGGACATTTCCAGACATCCGCAGCTACTTTACTGTATTTTTTGAGGAAAGCAGGATATTTGTGCCATTCAGGCTCAGAGGTGTCAGCTGATGATGATCCCAAAAATGGAGTTTACATGTAAACCTGATCTGACGGGATTGTGTAGCAGCACAGTCTATAACAGTGGGAGATAAAACAGTAAATCCATGCAGTTGTGGACATGTTGTGATGATATAATCTACTATTGTCTGGGTGAATGTGTTGGGCAGCAAAGCATTGAAGGATTTGCACAAAGGAACAACAAACCCTCCTCCTCATCATCCAAAGACCAAATACAGCTTGGAATGCTGAGCCATTAAGATGCAGCAGAGATTTCTTCATTTTATAGCCGCATGAAGTTGGATGAAATCTGTGTGTGCTTTGCTGCGCCGTACATATTTAAATCAGCTTGTTTAGCAAAAACAAGTTTGGCGTTCGGATTTGTTTCAGGTTTTTTTCTGAAAGGGTTCACTACTGCACAAGTGAGGGTTGGGAAACAAGCTGAGAGCTGAAATAATTCACAAATGGTCTCCATCTCACCTCTCCCATCATCAATCTCTTTGGCATTGCGTCCTTTAAGTGCCCGGTTCCAGCTGCTGGCGTAATCCCCCCCCTTCCTTTCCGTGCTGTAGCCCTGCCGTCCGCTTTTTCTCATCCAACGAGGTCCAATCCTCCGCCCCGGCCTGTGTGTCTCCCTTAACACACGACTCACAATGCCGATCCCCCGGGTGTCCGATAATGAAGCTCGGCCGCCTGTCTCTGAAGCAACGGCAGAGACTCTGCCCCCTCGGGCCCTAGAGCCGCTGTCCCCGATGAAGCCTGAGTGCAGGAAGACGAGGCTCCCCGCAGTCAGGTAGAGGAGGATGAGGGAGAAGAATCGGACAGGTTTCCTGCAGAAGTACCGCTGTATCCTCAGGAGAGGCTTGGCCATGCTGGCTTCCTCGGCCACTCTGACACTCTCTCACAGTGAAGAAAACTCATAAAGCAAGATTCGATTCCAGATTTATGTCTGATCCCACCACACAGCCCTACTGGGGAGAAAAAAAGTCAGTGAAAGTGTCTTAATCTTGTACGGTCATCCAAGAGCAATCGCATGACTTCTCAATCATGTGTGGATCTTCGGTCCCCTAAGAGAGATGCTCTGCATGGGCGCACTGTGCCTCGCTGCCCCTCGTCCACATGAGAGCTGGCGCTCGTTCCCACCGACAGTCCAGTTCTCACAGCCGGCTACGGGGGCATGGCACGAAAAGTGAGTGGTTCAGAGTGAAAGATGATCGGCCAGTGCTGCTTTCAATCCAGTTATCAGCCTGTGAGGAGATACCACAGCAGCACTGCAGCAGCACTTTCTCCCACGCTGCGCGGAAGGAAGAAGGCTTTATTTACCAGCCGAGATGAGATCCTCCGGCTTTGTGCAGCCGGCTATTCACTGAGATGATCCTGGCAAAAAGACACACATCTGCAGTAAAGACACACACAAGGAGAGAGAGGACAAGCACATCAGAGAAAGCTGTAGAAGATAGGACAAGCAAGTTAAGGTTAGAAACTTCCTGGGAAGCTTTGGATTAATCAGAAAAATCTCCCCTCTTGCATGGAAAATGTTTCTCAAACAAAAATAATTCACAAATAACAATATATATAGGGAGGAGGAATCAAAGATGATGACTAAAAGCAATAAAAGTGTTTTGAAGGAGACACTGAACATATCAAGTGTGGAGTTGTGCATCATCTTTGGTAAATAAGGCGAGGCCGCGTGAGGGGAGATAAACAAGAGATCTACCCTGGAGCCTTTCCACCGAGCTGTCTGAGATCTAACATGAGAGGGAATGTAAGAAAATTAAAAACATAAATCTGGATGTTGTGAAGTGACAGAATCAGAGCAAACGGGCTCAAAGTGTGCAAAGGTTAAAAATCTGCAGGGGGAAAACAACTCATCTGCTGATTTTCTTCTTACTTATCATAATTCTGAGGTTTACTGACAACGGCCTTTTTTTTCCCCCTTCACTATACAAAAAGTCCGAAGCCTCCCTCAAAGGGGTCTCTGTTCTGGTACGAGCCGAGGAGCCTTCAACTGGGAGGTGTAACGCAACACTCCTCAAGGTCACGGAATTTTCCAGAAACATTCAGGGAGACGCACAGCCTGGTGGCTTTCTGTCCACTCTGGGGACAAATCTGCACCGTACTCGTCACCTGAAACCTCAGTGGCAGCGCAATCAACCCCCCACCCCCGCTCTCTCGTCTCCCCTCCTCTGACTCGCTACACCCGGAACGTTCCAACAACCTGCAGCATCCGCGCAGAAAGAGAAACAGATTTCCTGCGTGGAGCTGCAGAGGATGGCTGCATGAATGAATGAATCTCCAGGAGTTTAGCAGGATAGTTTGGGGTTCTGTGGGTGTTTTATTGGTGCCCTGACACTGATACTGTCTTATCAGCAGTCCAGATAAAAATCTAGGGCCAGAAGCAGGTTGGAGGTCCCTTCACACCAATGAAAACACGGCCAACATCAATAACAGCACATGGTTGTGACTTTTCTGTTTGTTCACAACAGGATGGATGAGTTAGGTGTTTCATTTTCTTTCCCATGAACACGAGCAGCCTCCGATCCACACGAACGTCTTTTTGCACAGTTTGATCATTTCTTCATTTCCACAGATCAGCAGCTGAGCAAACATATTGAAGAAGTCACAGAAGAAGCATAAATATTCTGTTTGTTTTCATGGAAAGAAATATAGATCATATTTCAGGTGAAGAACGCAAAAAACTGGGATTAGGAATCTTATTTTTGATTTAGACTCTGAGTCAATAGAAAAACAAAAACTGCTGCTCCCACATCGGCACCTACCCTGAAAAAAAGCAGCAGAGAGATTATGAGTTGTTAAAAAGGGTTAAAAAGCTGATGCGATACCTTTTCATAGAAAACACAGTAGATGGGTTTGTAGAGGAGAATATACGGAGGAAATGTGTGTGCGATACCCAACTCTGTGCCCCTTCATGAATGAAACAGCATCCTTACAGGTTAATTACTCCTGTTAATAATTTACTTCTCCTCGCAACACTGAATCAAACTAAACTCTGTTCAGTTAACGAGGTAAAATGGAATCAGCAGATGTAAAATATTCACAGCAAAAATGAAGATCTGAGCTTGACTTAAAGGGGAAATTCAGATTTAAATGAATAATTAACTGCTTACCTGCTGGAAATAGGTCTTTGAATTTCCTCAGTTTGGAAAAACAGAGTTTAGCTGTGATGAAAATATGCTTCTAGTTGTAGTTTCTCCAGAAACGTATCTACAACAGGTAAGATCATTTCCTCTTTTTAGCTTGTTTTTTCAAAGGCTAACTGACTTTTACCTGATAATAACAATTAAAGGCATAACAGACTTGAACATTATTATAAGAGTCTCTAACATCCACAACAACTGATAGAAATGTATCAGGAGCAGAGCCAGACCAAGGCATACACAAATTAAGCAACTTGGGGCCCCCATGCTGCCATAGGTCTCCCCTAAAAAGCACCAAGATGGCTTAATGTTTTCATAACTTAATAATACAAACAAAAACATTTAAATATTATTTCCTATATTTTCATTTGGTTTTATGGTGTGGTGATAGCATGTTTTACACATCTAGTCCAAATTTTAAGAGGAAAAGACAGTAAATGTCACTTCTTTAAAGTAAATGTCACTTTATAAATTCAGTGTTTATCTCTTGATGTTACCTTCAAATAGTTGAATTAATTTACCACACTTAAATAACACTGCATTTGGAAATGCTAATTAATTAGCGCATTTTTGTTCCTTTGCTAAGTCAAATGAATAGCCATAATAACACGGGCATGATGTAAGCTGCTTAGAAATTATGCTAAAGATAGTGGGTGTCATAAACACAAAGTGTTGTCTAGGAAGAATGAATCATCTGGTGTTGACTTATTTGTATGGGGGACCCCAAAGAAAATCTTGCTTAGGGCCCCACAAATGCGTGGGCCGGCCCTGATTAGGAGATAAAACAAGAGTTAAAAACTCAGGATGACTGAGGCAGAGAGAACTTTTGCTAATTTTTTTTTCCCAAGTGGACACGAACTCTTTAAAAACAGCCATTCAATGACAACTTAATCAGAGCAGATTTACGGTGGGATATTGAATCTGCGTGGAGCAGGAGCATCAGCCTGCTCTGCTCGTGCTGCAGGGAAATTACTCCACAATTCAAATCCATGAATATTCTTTATGTTGGCTCTGGGCTTCATCAAACAGGGAGAGGTGCATAGAAAGACGGAGAAACTTCTTGGAAACACAACGTTCTACATGATAGCAGCTGAACAAACCAAATGAAACAGAAGAGAAAGCTTTCAAAAGTCTTCTCACAAGCATCAACGGGACCTGAAATGAGGAGTTTGGATTCATGACAGAAGCTCATTAAATATTCAGTCCTGTTACTTTGTTCTACAGATGAGATCGATTCCTATTTCCTCATCTCTGGCTTGACACAAATCATTCCTCTCACCAGGAGGTGGAAGAGGCGTCCCGACGGGGACAATCCCCTCTGCAGTTCACACCACCTGGAGGAAATTAGCTGCCATGTTCTCTGAAAGCTGAAAATTGGTTCTTCTTGCAGGATATTTTACGGTTGTTGGAATAACAAAGGAAAACAAGTGTTAGCAAGGTTATATTTGGACTGCAGTTAAAGGAAAAACACTCAACAATAGGCTTCAAAAGAAGGGGAAACACTGTTGTTGTGGGAACATGATCACCAGAAGCAGGAAGACGAGGTCATCAAGCGCTCTGGTGCCAGCTAGTGGGACAGGAAGCTGTTTAGGTTTGTCTTATTGCCCTTTTGTCCCTATCGCCCTGAACGGTGCTGTCTGTCAGGCGTCAGAATTACCCTCCCCTCACCTTGGGGCCTGTCTCACCTCTATCCTCATGTTCTTCCTGCCAATGAAAGTTAGCTGTGTTTGTCTGATCAAATCAAACTGAAGATCTCATTTCTGCGCCAGTGAAAACAGTCTGCAGGCTCACGCTTACAAAAAGGTGGTTCCACATAGTTAGCTGGATTACAAATGCAAGAGAAAAGCAGGCACAAGCAGAAATTCAGCCTGCTTTTATGTCAACATACACGTTTATGCAGGCAGCTGCTCCTGAGCTGCGTCAGTAAGAAAAGGAATGCTTACAGTCTATACGAGAAAGTGTTGAGGCTTAAATAAACCACTTCAATGCCAAAGTTTTGCTGCGCTGCACGACCAATTCAAGTGCATGGATCAGCGCTGATGTCAAGTCTTAGAAGTGCAGGACGCTTGAAAGCTAGAGTTGCTGCTTTCAGTAAAATAGGATCATACTGCCAAAGCATTTTTCTTCTCTTAGTGTTTGCCAAAAGCTGTCCTGGGGCATGTTACAGGTTTGGTTTCCCCTTTTCTTGTCAGCCATTTTGAAAACACCTGATTGTTCTGTGGACACAACAGTGAATGGCATAAGGCCCGCTTCCACTGTCGGAACTTCAGAGCTTCAGGGTAGAAGCTTTCACCAGGCTGGCCAAAAGAGACCGCTTTTCTGGGTCATCTCAGGGTTCAACTAAGTAGCTGAACTAGGCGGGACTCGAGGAAAACTCTTGCTGATTGGCTGTAAAGCCTGAGTCATGCTTCTCCGTCTGCGTTAGTGCGGAGACACGCAACGCCAATATCCGTCCTTGCGGGCCTGCTGGAGAGCTCCGCAAGGACGGACGGAGTCGACCTCTCTTTTCAAAACATCCGTCCGTCGAGATGGACAATGCAAGCTTGTGATTGGTCAGGACGCCACTGTTGTCTACACCGCCGCCATTGTGCCCTCAAAAACATAAAGAGAGCCGAGGATAACTAGCGGCAGACACGGAGAAGCTTGAAGAATAAAAATACTCTAAAAATATGAACTTTTAATCCCCTGTGACTGGAGGAGTGAAATATGCACATCAAGCGTTTTATTTGTGGATGGAAATGACAGGAAACGTGGGTTTAGAGGTGGCGAGCGCATGAAGAGGTGGAGGAGGATGAGAGACAAATTTGTCTGTGTTAAAAAGTCTCGTATATACAAGAAACACAATATAAACACACTATCTTGGACCGGATACATGACAGGATACCACAGAACAGCGCTACGCCCTCTGTTGTCCTGGTGGGGTATTGCGGTGCAACACTCCCCAGGAGACGGAGAAGTATGAGGGCAAAACATCTCCGTCCGTGCGTGCGTGTCTCTCCCTTTTGGAGCTGACGGAGAAGCATGAATCAGGCTTAAGTCAGTAAGAAATGATTGTTGCCAAAAGACTGATATTTGTAAAATTGTTCCATGTGAAAACTCATAGGGAGCCTAAGCCACGCCCATCTACTTCCGGACCATGAGTCCCCTGAAAAAATATAGCTCTTTTAATCCCACTGACTTGCGTTCCTTTTTTGTTCCTCCAGGGACCCATGAGCATAGTTGGTTTTTTTTAGGAGGGGGGGCACGGGGTGCATGTGACTTTTTCCAAAGTCAGTTTTTGCCCCCTGCACTTTTTACCATCTGCTCATCTGATCTTCTCAGTCCCTACACCCCCAGCAGGTCCCTGAGGTCCAGTGACCAAAGCCTACTGGTTGTGCAGAGCACCAGGCTAAAGACCAAAGGTGACAGATCATTTTCTACTGTGGCCCCCAGACTCTGGAACTCTCTCCCCCTGAACCTGAGATCAGGGGACTCAGTGGACTCCTTTAAAATGCAGCTGAAAACTCACCTGTTCAAGCTAGTTTTGGTGTGACCATTGTTGAGGGTCTGCCCTCATGAGAAATTGCTACTCAGTATTTTCTCCAAAATACTGTGCCAAAAACGCCCTGAAGCGTAAAGAAATAAGGCATATTTAAGCATCAGCACCAGCTACAACTTCATTTCCCATGATTCCTTGAGCCGGAAGCAATGTGATGACGTCACCGCCGAACCCCGGAAACACGTTCTGCGCATGTGCGGGAGCCACACAGTCTCAGCCCGCCAGCCTCTGAAAGCCATAAATTTCAGCGAAAACGAAACTTATTCGTTCTTTTGTCCAGTTTAACTGGCGGTGAAGGACACACTGGTTGCTACGGCTCCGGACAACGTGAGCACGTGGGAGGCCTGGCTGCTGAAGAGGATCGAACACCGAACCGCTGAAAAGCAGTGGAAATCCATCAGATCTGCTCTCCTGATGCTCAACTCCAGCTGATGTGTGAGAAATCGATCGCTGCTACGACTCTAGACGTGTGAGGACACAGAACCTGGCTGGAAAGCAGCGGAAAACCATCAAATCAATGGAGAATGACGATTGGAACATCTGGGGGACGCCTCGCTGTTTTCGTTTGTTCAAAGTTTTTTTTTCCTATCTCTCTATTCTTTCGTTCCTTTACTAGTCCGAACAAGCAATAAAACCGCGCTATTGCTTCAAATTACATCGGTTTTCTCTTCTCTGTACCAAAAAACGCCATCGGATCCTTTTAAGAGAAAGCAGTTTTGTTGTTTGTCATTGTTTAGTATCTTAAATAGTTTTTATGCTGTGGCCAGGCTGACAAACTATCAGATATTCATTTATGATTGATCTTTTGTGTTGTTTCTTGATCTTTTTGAAGTGTTTTGAGTGAATTAAGTTTAAGTTACTGTGATTGAAAGTGCTTCGGAAGTTTAAAGTGCAAGTTGCCCACCCACACACACACACACACACACACACACACACACACACACACACACACACACACACACACACACACACACACGCACACACACACACACACACACACACACACACACACACACATTCTGGTTTTCCCTGTTTAGGGGGACAAACACACATACTTGTTTTTAGTGTTTGGCGGGACTCAAGCTAAAACACACATTCATTGGGTCAGATTATTTTACAGTCTCATTATTTCATTGTTAATCCATTGTTATTTGTTTGATAAAATACGTTGGTTAATATTGTTGGCTGAACACTTCAGAAGGAGCTGAAGTGATTAATTCAGTTAATAAATGTTATTCAATTAAGATTCTGTCTAAGGTGATTTGTCTGTGTTATATGAATTATTCAACTGCAGCTCGTTAGGATTCACGGAATGTTTAGACGAGACTGATAAGAGTTTTGGATTCAATTTGTCCCCTGTTAGAAGGGGTGGTGCCCCGCGGATATCCCCGGATATCCTAATTAATTAATTAATCGGTAAATATTTCCATATTTACGAATGTATTGAAGAATCCAAAAAGTAAGTAAAAGCTTACAAATTATTCGTTGACGTATAACCCCAACACCATCTTCACCACCCTCTCCTTATTCTGCTCTGGTTCCGCCTTTCCCAGGATCCACTGATTTCCCTCTTTCCCATTCATTTTCTCTCTCCCTCTCCTTACGTTATTTTTGTATTCGCAATTATAATTTGTTTTCATTTTAAACATATTTTAATCATTTTTTAAATATTTTTTAATACGTCAATTTTTTTTGTAAAGTGCCTCGTGATTTTTCTTTCTTTCTTTCTTTCTTTCTTTCTTTCTTTCTTTCTTTCTTTCTTTTCCATCCAAAAACAATATATGCTATATTAAATAGACACTGGTTGAGCACTAGGACCAAGAGGAAAACATCTGCTTGTGTTGAAGCCTGTTTCCCATTCGAACCGTCCATAAGCTCATCTATTGGCTCGGCTGATATTTGCTAACATGTGATTGGCCGTTTGTGCCACCTGTATACTTGACAGTTCTGCTTTCCTGATATTGCATAAAAGAGCCTCTAGGCTGTAGTTTTATATAAGTCTTTTGTATGCTTACTGTAAAGATGGGGACTGGTGGCTACGCTCGGGAACTTGGTGATTTAGCCCCCTAATCCACCCCCTCAAAGCTGAGTGTCAAGAGGGGAGGTAATGGCTCCCATTTTTAAAGTCTTTGGTATGACACGATCAGTCATGAACCCCAATCTCCCAGTCGTAGGGCAGACACTCTACCATTAACACGTTGAGAAAATAAAGGTGCAGTTTGTAAGAATAAAATAAAAATGACATCCTGTGGTCAGATTTGGTTACTGCAGCCCATTTTCAAAACACTCTACTGTTCTGTGAGTTTGGCGGCTGTTGCCAGTTATGGATCAGCACCAGAAGATTCTAGATGACGAGTGAAGATGAGTCATACACAGTAAGTTGATGAACAAATACATTTCACTGTAATATCGAGTTGTTCGTAATTGAAAAGGTAGCTTAAGATTTGTTTGCTTCTAATTTACCGTTAGCATTGTTAGCTCAACGTTAGCCTCTAGCTTTCTTTGCCCAATATTAGAGTTAAAAAAAGATGCGATGGTTTCATGGGGTACAAGAAAAAACTTCTGAGTCACTCCTGTTTTCTGGCTTATGTTTTGCCAGCCAGCCTCAAAGTACAAATGCCCGTGGGCTTACAGAATATAAACAACAACTATGGGAAAGAACGGCCAACCCCCCATCCAGCTGAGAAGGAAATCTGTTTCAATGGGGCCTTCCTTCCAGTATGATTGAGACATTAGACTGTTTTGTGATTATTTGCAAAATTCTTACGTACTGCACCTTTAAGTTCTGTTGAAATTATTTTTAAAAGACTCCCTAAAAAGATTTCTCCCTGAAGCGGTCAAGTGGTGCTTTGGTGCCACAGAATACATCTAGTGCCTCCACTTTACATTCATTAACCTTACATCATTGACCTGCTTTAAAGTTAATTTTAGACATTAGCCCTGCAGCGCAGAACCATAGCATATAAATGAACATTCCTCACGTTCAACCCCTTCCCTGATGAGTTTACACAACTTCCATTAAGCCCCCTGCAGCAGGAAAACTATACGTGTTTCTGCATTTTACTTCTGCGTCCATTTCTTCTTTCTCTGACTATGTCAGAAGAGACTCCATGATGGGGGTAACGTCTTTCCAGAGTGGCTTTTACTGCTGTATCCATAGCTGATAACTGTTAATTTAGAAACTACATTTACCATTTTAACCGTTCTTTAATCCTAAACTCAGACAACAGAATGAGCATCAGAGCAGGTGTGGCTCAGAGCCAATCGGAAGGTCGATAGCATCTGTGGGCAAAAGCAATACCTTCTTCTATGGCCTCTATTTATTCTTCTGTGTATACAGAGTAAAAAGCACTGCACAGGCTGAAAAAGTTTATATACTAGGAGTGGTTCGGTAAGTGCTCAGACACCAGAAGAGTGCCGGATAGACGCAGCCCATTTACAGTTTAAGAGATGCTTCTGGGCAGAAGGTTCAATCCATCAGCCACTGCACAGACAAATAACCTTTATATATTATTTTAGATCCTGTTTCACTTTGATTATCATCTGCAGAAGCATCAAAAGTCTCTGCATTCCTTGTTTATTGAGTGTTTTTTCCTACATATTTTAGAGACAGGACCAAACTGAAGCGATTGTTACACACCATCTGCTGAAAATCCTCTTTCTCCATTATCATTCCATTTGGCACCGGAAAGTTAGAAACCACCAATGGCAGGGAATGTTTTTAAGCGCACACCCTGTGATGCTGAAAAACTCGGCGGGGAAAAAGCTCATTGTAATCCTGATAATGCTGAATGGTCCATTAGGCTCAGTGGTGACCTTTTTCTCAGAAAGAAAAGAGGTAAATTAAAAGGTCTAAAAATAATGTAATCCTCGTCTTTGGCAGTTGCACTGCAGTGTCAAGCTGGAGCGTTGTAATTGAACGGCCGGCGATCATCAACGTTTCCACCAGATAACCGACTAAGAGTCGAGACGAAAATGAAAGGAGCAGATTAATTGCGCCATTGTGATTGTAAGCACAAAGCAGCAGCTTAATTAGACAAAAACTGAAGAAATCATCTGGATTTTTGCCGGTTCTGACAGGAAATAAAACGTAAAAAGACAGATCGGATTATTTTTGTAGGGGGAAATAATGACATATTCTTGGTGCCAGCAGACAGAAACTAAAGATGCTTCAGCTCCGAAGAGAGAAAATGTTCTCTGTGTGAGTTTTTGCCGCATCCAGATCCCATTTGGCCACGTAGATCGACATTAGAGAAACAATCACTTGAACCGGTCCTCTCTAATGGCTTCATAAGAGTAGTAATTATTCTGCAGCAGGGAGATGCTGTCAAAGGGAGACCAAATGATGTCTTCTTCTAACAAAACCTCAACGGCGCTCCTCATTCAGCCCCTTTCAGACTACTTGCTGTTGTTTTTTTTCTCCACTCTTCTCCTTACACACCTCCTCTAAGCACAGAGGATCTCTCTGCTTTAATTAAAAGTGAATTCTCTCAGCTCCGTTCTGCTGTGAATCTCGGTCCTTTCTGCTTGAACAGACTTAAGAAGGGATTGCAGAGGGTTTCAGCAAATGTTTAATTTGTGAGGAAGAAGAGTGGAAGAGTTATGGGGGGAAGTAGGAAATGTTGTGTGGAAATTTCAACCATTTCAAACAGCCAACAATTAACGTAAAAAAACACAGGAGGGGGAAATTTTAACTGCATGATGCAAAAAAGTTACATTAATTATTTAAAGTGAGCGAGGCTCTTCTATTCTTTCATGTCACACAGTGAATAAAACCGGATTTCACTAAGAAAATGTCCTCAGCAGCGCTGAGGAGTGGGCGTTTTGTTTTTATTTAGGGTCAGTGTTAAAAATGTTAAACAGTCAAACGACTCCTTTTACAATTTCTGACACTGATCTTCTTTTCAGTGTGTAATGTCAAACTCAATCATGCCAACAATTGGCAGTTTGTACTGAACCCTCTATTAAGTAGTCAGTCACCAAATTATCTTCGTGGAAATGATGTTAACTTTGATCTCCAACTATGTTTCTGAAAAAATCCAACTGCTGTCTGGGTGAAAGTGCTCTGCTAACTTCCAAACTGCATCATTATGTAAGAAAAGCAATGATTAGTAATGGGAACGTATTTAGAATTGATTACAGAGGAAATTGGAAAGCTGTTTACTGAGTTCACTACTTATGCCGATAATTGATCCTCCCCTCCAGACAATCTTAACGACACGTCTGATCTAAATATAATCTTGTCAGATGTTCCTGCTGTGTGTGGTGTGTTAAAAGCTCAATAGCACGTCTGGATTGCTCGGACAAAAATTCAAGGGCGACGGTGGCAGAAAGGTTATGTGCCCGCTCCATAACTGGAGGGTTGCAGGTACGAGTGCTGCTCAGTCCATCACAGTTGTGTCCTTGGGCAATACGCTTGACCCTCTTGGCTGCTGGTTGAGATTGGAGGCAGCCTCGCCTCTGTCAGTGTACTTCAGGGCAGCTGTTGCTCATCACCACCAGCATGTGAATGTGTGTGCGCCTGGGTGAATGACTGGTTGTGTTGTAAAGCACCTCGGGGGGTTGTAGATAGGGGTGGGAATCAAAAACCAGCTGTTGTTCAATTCAATTCAATTCAATTCAAAAATACTTGATTAATCCCAGAGGGAAATTGATTGCTGTAGTAGCTCAGAATAATAATAATAATCAAGTCATCAAAGAGTTATTGTATATTACAATGGCTGTTGGCAGGAAGGATCTCCAGTAGCGGTCAGTGTTGCAGCGAAACTGAAGAAGCCTCTGACTGAAGACACTCTTCCGTTGTCGGACAGTCTTGTGAAGAGAATGCTCAGGGTTGTCCATAATTTTCTTGATTCTCTAGAGAATCCTTCTTTGCATTATCTCCTCCAGCGGTTCCAAAACTGCCGAAACTCTGGCTGAGTCCTTGAAAGCGCTTGGAGTTCCTGCATCTTGTTGGCCAGTGATCTCACATTGCCCATTATGATCGATGGAAGAGCTGGTTTGAATTTCCTCTTTCTCTGTCTCGATTTTGCTCCCGCTCTGCACACACGCTTCTTGCATTTTAGCTCATTTGGGATTTGTGGCTTCAGTTGAGGTATTATTTCAGCCTTTCCAATATTAATCAGCTGCTCCCGATTGTAAACCAGCTTGTTGCCATGGTTACACATCATAACAAATGCTCAAAACGTGAAAAAAGCTAAAAAATAGCAGTAAAAATCCTCTAAGCTTCACAGCAACAGAAACAGAAAAATGTCCAAAAAATACCGTTTTTCTTGAGAAACTAGAAGAAAAAATGCCCAAGAAAAGGCAAAACTTACATATAGTCAACAGAGCTACTCCAACATGCAGCCACCCAGAGCAGCGCACTTCTGGAAAAAAAGAAAGTGAGAACCGGTTCCCACTGTTTCAATTCCAATGAAACCTTTGCCTTTTTTTTTTCAAATACATGATGCATAGTTTACGCGTTTAGTCAGCAGGAAACAGCGGCACAAATGCCCAAAAGTTTGGTTTTACTTTTCGAGAAAGGATGACAACAGGGCAACTTGTAAATACTTGCAAAGTAGATATTTTATCAAAGAGAGGAAACATTATGAATATGCAAAATCATTTGCACACAAACTACAGGATAGCTTAAAATGAATGATGTGTTTTTGACCTGTTCCAGACTAGTGAAGTTCAACGCAGCAGCAGCGGTGATGTTTGCACATCCTCTCCTGTTAACACTGCAGGTAACCAATCAGCTAACACTGCCTTACATGCTAGCGTCTTTTGCCTTATATACACACCTCCACACTGGCAGACTCCAGTGACTAAAGTCCGACCTGTGGTGAGATTTTTCCCAACTTGCAAAAGCAACACTGCATCAAACAAGAAGATGGCTCTGCCTTCACAAGGAACATGAAAAAGAACATTTGGAAAGATCTTTCCAACCAGTATCAGGTACAACTGATTACTCATCATTAATAAACTGGTAGTTATTTGCCACTTATTGAACTACTCGGGTACTGATAAGGAACTGGATGGATAGACAGAATCGACAATGATATTGATCTGGTGGTAGAACCCTAGAAGGCGCCAAGAAAGGCCATTTACCATTCAACAATAGCCAACATGTTAAGATTATTTTGTCCTGATTCTGAGGATAAAAAAGCATGTTGCCTTTTGAATGGGATGTGTAGTCAAACAAGCCAGTTAACTAAAACATGCTGCACTCCCCTCCGCTGCCATGTTTGTTTAATCCATAGTCACGTGTGATCTCAAGAGGTCTTGCGAGATTTCCTGTCAGACCGAGGAATGTCGTCATCGTCGTCTTCCTCTGCTTATCCGGGTCCGGGTTGCGGGGGCAGCATCCCAACAAGGGAGCTCCAGACCGTCCTCTCCTCAGCCACCTCCACCAGTTCCTCCGGCAGGACCCCAAGGCGTTCCCGGACCAGATTGGAGATGTAAACTCTCCAACGTGTCCTGGGTCGACCCAGGGGCCTCCTGCCGGCAGGACATGCCCGAAACACCTCCCCAGGGAGGCGTCCAGGAGGCATCCTGACCAGATGTCCAAACCACCTCAACTGACTCCTTTCTATCCAGAGGAGCAGCGGTTCTACTCCGAGTCCCTCCCGAATGTCCGAGCTCCTCACCCTATCTCTAAGGTTGAGCCCGGCCACCCTACGGAGGAAACTCATTTTGGCCGCTTGTATCCACGATCTTGTTCTTTCGGTCATTACCCAAAGCTCATGACCATAGGTGAGTATTGGGACGTAGATCGACCGGTAAATCGAGAGTCTGGCTCCGTGTGTGAAATCGGTTCATGTGTAGTTTTAGCCGTGTGGCCGGACACACACCAGGACTTATGTGGGTCACTCAAGTTTCATAAGTCGTCCGACAATTTTAAAATCCTGCTGTGTGAACCTTGCCTTAGAGTACATTTTCATAAAGAGAAGAAAGAGGGAAAAAATCTCCCAATCTGCCGACAACCTGTTTGACCGGCAGTCATCTTATTGTTTAGCGATCCATCAAAAGCAAGGGTACGTATAACTCAGGCAATATGGCTGCAAAATCATCAGTGACACTCAAACACACAGCTGGACATCAAAAACATAGTTTCTCCACATTTTTTTAATACATATGAAAAAAGCTGAACAATTCACTTGTTACTTGTTAATATCAGGTAGCAAGATAACCTTTAATTTGATAGGCAGGGTTTACAATAATGAAGGACATCATTATGAAGACAGAATCTGTCTTGAAGTCTAAAACCATTATTTTTTTGGCATGCAAATTTAAATTTGACTCTTTTTACAGTTCCTCAAATTCTCTAGTAGATCATCCAGTTTGAACCACAAACATTAACTGTGACCAACACTCGTCAGTTCTCACGTTGGGAAGAGGAAAGTTGGACATTAGCAAGGACTAGCAGTCATCATCATCATCATTCATTGCAACAAGAAAGCTGGGGGAGCCTTCTCTCAGAGGAAGATGTTAGCACAGCTGTCCTTGTTCATTGCACAATCTCTCCTAAATTGTTGGGCAGAGCAACAAAAGATAAACAAGCAGCAGAGCGGTTGACGGTGCAGTGCAGAGTGCATACCGTCCCTCCTCTGTACTACTACTCAGATTCATGCTCCTGAGTCAACGAGTGCCCACTTTGCTCAAGTGTCCTTCAGCAAGACCACTCCAGCTGTGCTGTTCACCAGCTCTTCACTTCAACCTCCCACAGCAAGAGAAAAATGTCAGGAACAATAAGTGTTTGTTTTCTAAGACACACAAGTTACGATGAACCAGACGGGGATTTCGTGAATTGAAGGCTTCGTATTAACGAGCTCTTTAACACAAATCCATTTGAAGAGACAGGTACCGACTAAACCTCACTTCCTTTATTGTTGTTAACTCAGCAAAGCTATTTCCTGTGAGAAGCCACCGGGTGGTCTCAAGGTTGGAAAAAACTGCAACTTTAAGAGCTGTGTGGTGTCAAACTAACAAACATCATCTCACTAATCAGGAGAGGATATAAAAATTTTCACTTGACACCATGACTGAAAAATTTTCATCTGCACATATGGTACAATTTATAACGTGCTGTGCATAAATACATTAAATTATTGTACTTATTTACAGGAACATGGTCAGTATTTTATTCGCTCGACTTAAAACTGAATTCATTTAAAGTCTGCCGAAGTTTAAAAGGGACATATTATGCAAAACTCACATTTTGCATTCTTTTGTGCTGCCACGTTGGTCTCTACTACCTCTGTAGGGGTAGGGTTAGAGTGTGGAGCCGAGTAGTGGATGGGGGATAGCCGTTCTTTCTGTCGTTCTTTTTTTCACTGTGTTTCACTCAGATGCACACAAATTAGCTCCTCCACGAGACAGAACACTTATAGGGGGTAGTGATGTGACGTGCACAAACGAATCGAATCTTTTGAACAGGTTTTTGAACAATGAGAGCCGAGTCCCTGTAGAGAGCCGTTCATCTTGTCTTCCTGTAACAAACCTCCCAGGAAGCTGGTAAAGCGCACCTGCTCAAACCCCACCCACCGCTGTGACTGACATAAGAGGAATGCTACCAAACAACATGTGCCCTCATGGACACCGGATGAACACGTTGCTCTTAATACCCACCCCCACTCTCTTGGCTTCACTTCGTTCAAAGGAGTCAGTCTTTTGAACGGCTCTTTGAGGTAAACGACCAACTAATGAACGGCTCCCATGAAAGAGCCATAAATCCCATCACTACTCCAAGCCCCTTCAGGATATCAGAGCTTCTCAGCCTATTGAAGCCTAAGCAGGGGAGGGGTGGGTGTGGCCAGTTCCAGCCCTGTCAGAGCTCATTCTGAAAGGTACTAAAAATGTCAAGGTTAAAACTGTTGAAATTGCTTAATGTGAAAGGGGTTTAGTGCAACGAACTTCATAAACATGTTTTGTATCAACCATAGAGCAAACCTTAGGAGAAAAGTCATAATATGTCCCCTTTAATTGCATTATATTCATTGATCAGGTGTTGTTTGGTGTGTGAAAATGTTGAAACTACAATAACGTGTAGATTTGTAGAACTTGTCGAAACGAGCGACCCAAATCTTATCATGAATTAAATGCATATTTTTTATTCTGCCAGTCATGACTAGATGATAGAGAAGCTCTCAATAAAATCTCCAACACATTTATGAGTTCTGAATCAAACAGCAGTGACAGTAGAAAGCTGTATCAATGTTTGCTTTCTGCACGACAACACCCCCACACCCCCACCCCAAAAAGCCCAATCTAGTACAGTATAAACGTGTGTTTTGAGCCATGACACAAATCTAACATTTTCTCCACAGGAAAAACTTTTTTCTCCTCTTTCTCCCTCTCTCTTAGTACGCAGTCTGTTTTGCTTTAACCACCTACACATATAACCCACAGCAGAATCTCAAACATTTGACACTTATGCTGCTTGAGCTGTTTCTGTCAAACTGAAGTGATGAAATATGAGGCAGGCTGGAAGAAAGTAGCAGAAAGATTTTTCTCACAAAGCATCAGCTGAATTATTCAGCTCATGAGCCAATTCTGAGTGAATTAATTTTATTAATAAAAAAAAAGTTAGATGAGCTTATCCAAACTAGTCCATCTTAGAAATGTGATGTGTTAAGCACACGCTGCAAAAATGTGTGGCCAACCTTCTCTGTGTGACGCAAATCAGTCTGCAAAGGTCGAGGAGCACCACAGGCCTGCTGTCAACGTTTCCTCCCCGATTAAGTATGAACATGCTTTGAGGCCTTTGTTACTCAGACGTTTCACTTGAATTTTGTTGTTGGTGGTAAACAAGTTGTTGATGTCGTTCTCTCCTCGCAGTCACAACAATGACTGAGCGTGTTTTCGCTGGCGGTAAAAGAACATGGCTGCCTTTGCACTGACCTACCTGCAGCTTTAGATTATTGTTTAGAAGATGAAGCATCTTCTCTGACCTCAGTGTTATTTTTATCTGCTTTTCTCCTGCAATCAATCATGCTACTTTAATGTGTTGCATCTTTTGAATTTGTGCGAATCGCATCAACAAGCCAAGTAATTATATATAATCAATCTGTCACATCTATTTGGCATCTAAAAGGAAGATCAGAAGGGCCTATTGTTCAATTAAAAGCTCAACAAAATATGTTTACTTTATTTATTTATTTGAAACAACACTTTATATTCTTAGACAATTCTTGAGGACTAATGACTTGTTTCAATATATTTTCCAAATTTCTTTAACTGAAATGCAGTAAATTGTTTCATTCATTTAGGAAAAAATCTAATTTATAAATGATGCATCCATTCTAGATCTATTTCTTTACTTTTATAAAGATAAAAATACTACATGTAAGGAAATTGAGAAAGAGGTTTCGTGAACTATATGTGCACACAGGAAAGCACTGTGCAATGCAGTTATGCATGTCTGTGTGTGTGTGTGTGTGTGTGTGTGTGTGTGTGTGTGTGTGTGTGTGTGTGTGTGTGTGAGCGCGCGCGCGCGTGTATGCGTGCATGCTTGCGTGTGTGATGTTTGTATGCAGCAGCAGAAATGGGCAACGTATCTGGGGATTCGGGCTCTCTGACAGCTGCCTGCTTTTGGCTTGCAGGAATGAGAGCGGCTCAGTGCTGCAGCCTCTCCTGAGATGAATAAAATATGACAAGCACATAGACTAGAGCTTCACTGTTGCTCTGATGCAACATGGAACAACACCTCCAACGATAAAGGAAGAAAGAGGATGGCTGCACATGTTTCCATCTGTGTGTGTGTGAAAGATACAGAAAGAGAAATTTCTGAAATATCAGTGAGATGAAAGCGAGAACTTCTGTAATTTTCTTAGAAGAAAACTTACACCTCCATCACTTTGCAGCATTTGTTTTAACTGTGGTATCTTTGGTTTAAATGCACTTAGCTTTGGAATTTCCAGCTCCGTTTTCATCCTCTAGCATTTCCTCCAGAATTCTGTGGATTTCCCTCACTTGCCGAGGCAGAAATATGCTTTAGTGCTGAAACTTTTAAAATCTGCCAAAACAAAAAAACATTCAACATCTTTGTATAGAAATGGGCTGTAGGGTGGAAGTCTTTGGAGGATTCCTCAAACATGGAGAACACAAAACATGTAGCGTTCTGTACTCTGGATGACCCGACCATTTAAATTTATTTATGCACCCTATGATGCAGAATAAACAAAACATTATTTCCTTTTTCTAAGAACCCCCTAGAAAAGTGTTAGATGTTTGACCCTGGGATAAAAACATGTACTGGTAATTATAGCTTCTACTGTGTTCTTCTATAGAGTTGGTATCTTCTCAAAAATTGTATTAAAAAAACATTCATTTGCTACTTCTGCTCGATGATAAATAGACTATTTTTTTCTTTGAGCAGCAACAAGGGCACGAACACTTCACCAGGGGCAGAGTTGCCATGGCAGCTTGATCTAATCGCATTAAAGGTTAGAAAAAGCAACAAAATAGAAAATATGTTTAAAGTTATTGCAGCAGTGGTCAGATGAATCAAACGCATTGGGACAACTAAAGAAAAGGATGCAGAAGGATCCATGCAGCACTCCGAGCAATAATCATAACACAGAGGGGAAAACAAAGCTAATAAAATACAAAGTTATGGTACTTTTAGGGTTAGATTGACTATTTCTGATCAGTACAAACAAATTACATTTATTTTTTCACACACACACACACACACACACACACACACACACACACACACACACACACACACACACACACACACACACAAACAAACAGTTTTTACAATTCAACTCTGAATCCACACCCAAATTTGGAATATTCCAGCAGCTCTATTATATGGTCATTTATGGTCTGATGTAAAAACGTAAAAATGTTGCTGAGAAATGATGACATTTTTCTTTTTGACAGTTTTGCTGCAGAGTCTAACTCACTTTGCAAAGGTTAAAGTTGGGGTACATCAAAGTTTAAAATAACTTCTAACATACTTAAAGAGCGGGCCAAGTGTGCCTCAGAGTCCTTCTCCACCCACAAATCAATTTTAAAAACTGCAACATTAGTAGTCGTTGCCTGGAGGACCGAGAGGGTGGAGCCGCGGCAGTGACGAAGACAATGGGTAATGAGATGATGCTAGCTCCCTTCACTCTGAGCAGTAATTAGAAGTGGAGGACGTTTCTCCCCCTCCTTACCCAGACACTCGAGAAGAAAGGAACCAAGTCTATTTGGAGGAGACAAGCGGACCTGAGCCTTATTGTTTTGAGCTTGTGAGTTGCCTGAAACTACTGGAACTGACCCAACAGAACCAGCTCTGAATGGTAAGTAGCCGTTAGCCATAGCATTAGATTAGCTGCAGGGTTTGGCTCCACGGCCCTAGAGAGCTAGTATTCAACATGTTTTAGAGATGTATCTGCTTCAACACACCTGGTTTTAATCAGCAACAAATAGCGGAGCTGCTTAACAGCTAATCTAACCTGTTAAAGCAGGAAAACCACTGAAACGTGCTGGATAGCAGCTCTCCAGGAGCCCTGGGCTCAAGTTACAGTCTGCTGCAGAAAGTTATGAAAATACCCCATGAGAAAACTAAGTGCATTCAAAATGACTCAAACTCTATGGTTTAAGCTGAAGGTGGCACTGTGGTATTTAGGCAGAATTTTTAATTTTTAAAGAAAATGCACCAAAATGCTAAAATAATGAATACACACATTTAAAACAAAGACAAAGAACGGTTCGAAGGATCTTTCATGGCGGTTAAAACGAAGAGTCGGAGTACCCGGCCCGGAGGGTTACCGGGGTCCCACCCTGAAGCCAGGCCTGGGGTTGGGGCCCGTGAGCGAGCGCCTGGTGGCCGGGCTTTCGCCCATGGGGCCCGGCCGGGCCCAGCCCGAACCGGATACATGGGCTCGTCCAACTGTGGACCCACCACCCGCAGGAGGAACATGAAGGGTCCGGTGCAATGCGAATCGGGTGGCAGACCAAGGTGGGAGCCTTGGCGGTCCAATCCCCGGACAAGAAAACTAGTTTTTGGGACATGGAACGTCACCTCGCTGGCGGGGAAGGAGCTGGAGCTTGTGGCAGAGGTTGAGCGGTACCGGCTAGATATAGTCGGACTCACCCCGACACATTGCATTGGCTCTGGAACCCGAGACCTGGAGAGGGGTTGGACACTCTACTTTGCTGGAGTTGCTCCGGGTGAGAGGCGGAGGGCTGGGGTTGGCTTTTTGTTAGCCCCGAGACTCTCTGCCTGTGTGTTGGGGTTTACCCCGGGGGACAAGAGGGTAGCTTCCTTGTGCCTTCGGGTCGGGGAACGGGTCCTGACTGTTGTTTGTGCTTATGGGCCAAATATCAGTTCAGAGTACCCACCCTTTTTGGAGTCCCTGGGACGATTGCTAGATAGTGCTCCATCAGGGGACTCCATTGTCCTGCTGGGGGACTTCAATGCTCACGTGGGCAATGACAGCTTGACCTGGAGGGGTGTGATTGGGAGGAACGGCCCACCTAATCTGAACTCGAGCGGTGTTTTGTTATTGGATTTCTGTGCAAGCCGCAGTTTGGCCATAACGAACACCATGTTCGAACATAAGGATGCCCACCGGTACACTTGGTACCAGGGCAGCCTAGGTCACAGGTCGATGATAGATTTTGTAGTAGTATCATCTGACCTGCGGCCGTATGTTTTGGACAACCGAGTGAAGAGAGGGGCGGAGCTGTCAACTGATCACCACCTGGTGGTGAGTTGGATCAGATGGCAAGGGAACATGCCGCGTAGACCTGGCAGACCCAAACGCATAGTGAGGGTCTGCTAGGAACGCCTGGCAGAAGAACCTGTCAAGACGGTCTTCAACTCCCACCTCCGGCAGAGCTTTGACCACGTCCCGAGAGCAGTGGGGGACATTGACTCCGAGTGGGCCTTGTTCCACTCTGCGATTGTCGAGGCGGCTGTTGCTAGCTGTGGTCGTAAGGTGGCCGGTGCCAGTCGTGGTGGCAACCCCCGTACCCGCTGGTGGACACCAGAGGTTCGGGGAGCCGTCAGGCTGAAGAAGGAGGCCTACAGGGCGTGGCTGGTCTGTGGGTCTCCGGAGGCAGCAGACAGGTACCGGATAGCCAAGCGGGGTGCAGCAGTGGCAGTTGCCGAGGCAAAATCTCGGGCGTGGGAGGAGTTTGGTGAGGCCATGGAGAAAGACTATCGATCGGCTCCAAAGAGGTTCTGGCAAACTGTCCGGCGCCTCAGGAGAGGAAGGCAGAAACTCGCTCACACTGTTTACAGTGGGGATGGGGAGATGCTGACGTCAACTGAGGCTATAGTCGGACGGTGGAAGGAATACTTTGAGGAGCTCCTCAATCCCACCAATGCGCATTCCGAGGAGGAACCAGAGCTGGGAGGCCTGGGGATGGACTGTCCGATCTCGGGGGCAGAAGTTGCTGAGGTAGTCAAACAACTACACAGCGGCGGAGCCCCGGGGGCGGATGAGGTTCGTCCTGGGTATCTCAAGGCTATGGATGTTGTAGGGGTGTCATGGTTGACACGTCTCTACAACATTGCGTGGTCATCGGGGGCAGTTCCTAGGGAGTGGCAGACCGGGGTGGTGGTCCCCATCTTTAAGAAGGGTGACCTGAGGGTGTGTTCCAACTATAGGGGGATCACACTCCTCAGCCTCCCTGGAAAGGTCTACGCCAAGGTACTGGAGAGGAGGGTCCGATCGATAGTTGAATCTCAGATAGAGGAGGAGCAATGTGGTTTTCGTCCTGGCCGTGGAACTGTGGACCAGCTCTATACCCTTGCAAGGGTGATGGAGGGGGCATGGGAGTTTGCCCAACCAATCCACATGTGCTTTGTGGATTTGGAGAAGGCTTATGACCGTGTCCCCAGGGGCACCCTGTGGGGGACGCTCCAGGAGTATGGGGTGGGTGACTTTCTGTTAAGGGCCATTCAGTCCCTTTACCAGAGGAGCGTGAGTTTGGTCCGCATAGCCGGTAGTAAGTCGGACCTGTTCCCAGTGAGGGTTGGACTCCGCCAGGGCTGCCCTTTGTCACCGGTTCTGTTCATCACTTTTATGGACAGAATTCCTAGACGCAGCCGTGGTGTGGAGTGTGTCGAGTTTGGTGGCAGGATAATCTCGTCTCTGCTTTTTGCGGATGATGTGGTCCTCCTAGCTTCATCCAGCTCTGACCTTCAGCTCTGGCTGGGTAGGTTTGCGGCCGAATGTGAAGCAGCTGGGATGAGGATCAGCACCTCCAAATCTGAGACCATGGTTCTTGACCGGAAAAGGGTGGCTTGCCACCTCCGGGTCGGGGGAGAGGTCCTACCTCAAGTGGAGGAGTTTAAGTATCTCGGGGTCTTGTTCACGAGTGAGGGTAGGAGGGATCGGGAGATCGACAGGCGGATTGGTTCGGCGTCTGCAGTGATGCGGACGCTGAGCCGATCTGTCGTGGGGAAGAGGGAGCTGAGCCAGAAAGCCAGGCTCTTGATTTACCGGTCGATCTACGTCCCAATCCTCACCTATGGTCATGAGCTTTGGGTAATGACCGAAAGAACGAGATCGCGGATACAAGCGGCCGAAATGAGTTTCCTCCATAGGGTGGCCGGGCTCAGCCTTAGAGATAGGGTGAGGAGCTCGGACATTCGGGAGGGACTCGGAGTAGAACCGCTGCTCCTCCGGATCGAAAGGAGCCAGTTGAGGTGGTTTGGGCATCTGGTCAGGATGCCTCCTGGACGCCTCCCCGGGGAGGTGTTTCGGGCATGTCCTGCCGGCAGAAGGCCCCCGGGTCGACCCAGGACACGTTGGAGAGGTTACATCTCCAATCTGGTCCGGGAACGCCTTGGGGTCCTGCCGGAGGAGCTGGTGGACAAGGCCGGGGAGAGGACGGCCTGGAGCTCCCTAATTGGGATGCTGCCCCCGCGACCCGGACCCGGATAAGCGGAGGAAGACGAAGACGAAGACGAAGACATTTAAAACACTATTAGACACTCATTTATACAGTTCATCAGCAACAAAAAAAAGTCAATTTAGACGTCACTTGCTCTTTAAGTGTGACTCTCTGACTTTGTTTTGATATAAAGGAGGTCATCTTTTATCATTCAAATTTGCCCTTAGTCCCTTCTCTAGCCTCTACAGCAAAATTAATCATTTACAAGAGTCTAGATCATTGACCAATAGAATTGCATATCCATAAGAGTGAGCTGTCAATCAACGATAATACTCCCCGGTTCCCAGCATGCACTACAGGGTGATGCAGATGCACCTCAATCAGCTTAGTACACCAACCTAGCTTGAATGCTACCTTGCCTCGTCAGTCTGTAAATTTCAAGCTAACAGTGAAAGAGGAGGGAGGAGAATGTAAAAGGATTTATGTTTTGTGTAAAGGAGCTAAGTTATTAGTGTAGTAGTCAGCCTTATGCTACACTGAACAATTGTTTAAACCCATTGTTGCATTGGCAGGGGTGTGCTAGCATCGCAAGGGCAGAAATTTGGCCAGTTTCAGATATTTTCCTGCTTGAACTCTGCAGATTTGGTTAAAATGAGTGATTAGCAGCTCCTACAGAACCCAATGAAGGCTGAGGAGATAATTCAGCAGTTAAAATCCAGTGTAGAGGCATGGCTTTAAGCTACTTCCAAAAGGGGAGAGGTAGCAATGGTGGAAGCTATAGATTTTCAAATGTCAAAATCTCTTCATCTCCTTTATGATGTGAAGCTACGAGCCCCAGTTTTAAAGAGTAAGTCCCCCCCCCCCAACAGAGTCTTACTCTACCCACACTTCTTATTCTCCATCAGAGAATCGAACTGCTAACAAACGCACATTAACACACACACCCTGCTCAGATGGAAATCAGCTTCATGCTTCCTTCTCTGGAGGATTTATCTCTACTCCTTTCACCAGCGGAAAGAAAGGAAAGGGAAGAAGTTTGGCGAGGTGATTGGGCCTGAGCCGTGTCGTTTCCTATCATCTCATGAGTTGCCCAAGGCCACCAAGGCCGAACCAGCCGTAGATGTGACCGAGACATGTCTGCTTTTATACCCCACATTGGTAGTGCTGCAGGTGTCACACTGTACCAACAAATGTCACTCAGCACCAATCAGCCAATAGCAATGGCTCGTTCAAATTTAAATGTAGTACAGACTTTTAACCTGAAGATGGCGCCACACTGGGAAATGTTTACATTTAAAATAAGATGCACTGAAATTTCAAAATAATGACTACACATGTCCACAGCACTATTAGATACTCTTGTTTTTAACAGTTTATCGGCAAATAAAGGTAGATTAAGGGGGTGACTTACTCTTTAAAGTTATCTAAATGCCGCAGTTTTGCTTACTTCTCTGGAAGATCAACAACCCACCTGACACATTTAGTAAGTTTAGTTTCCATATCACCTCTGGCAGTTTGGAAAAAAATGTGACATGCGATGTATTTTTTTATTCAGACTTGGCTTAAAATTGTTGAGCAGAATAAATCAGTCCATAATATGAGGTTAAACAGTGAATTTTGTTGCCTGTCTAACTAGATTGTGTTCATCTGCATGAATGGGATCTAATAAGCAGGGGTCTGCATCCACAAAGCGCTGATGCATGAACTCTGTGCTCAGCCAGACCCTGTTTATAGTTCTGGTTGACTGAGAAGAGGCCCGAATCCCGAGTCAGCAAATGTTGACTGGCAGCTCATGCTGAGTCATGGTGCCTCTCAGAAACGTGAAAGCAAGGAGAGTGGAGAGGATGAGGACCTGGTGACGCGCTTGTGATGACCAGGTGTGGTGTATTAACAGCATGTGACGGATCCCAGCATCAACACCAAGCTGAGCTATTTTACTGACAGATGGAGAACATTAACGCTGAGGAGGAGCTCCACTTAGCGTTCTGCTTGCTTCCGGATTCAGAAAAGTAGCTGATAAGGGGATAAACTTCAGCGCTCATCCAGGCTGCTGCAGCAGAAAATTTAATTGAACAACATGTAAGTCTGAGCACAAGAATAATAAGTCCCTATTTTAGGTGCGTGTGAATAAGCATCGCCTGGTTACGGCTGCACATCTCGCACAAGAATTCCCAATGGATGCAATTACTGAGCAGAAAACTATCATTAGGAAGTACTCGTATTTACCCTTTAATGACACATTCCATACAAGAAATAGGTAGAAGTAGTTTATCCACTTAAAAAGTTTAGTATGCTATTATTCCAGCGGTGGATGGAAACATAATGATGCACATCTTGATTTGGCAAAGTGCTTCATTTCACAGCAACCTGACAAATTTCCCAAGCAAGTGTGACAACCCAATTAGAGCCGAGCTCACTGAAAGGGGATCCAACTTCGCTGCTGAGACTGACAAACCCAGGGGGGGCTCCTCTCTGCCACATTCTTCATCACAGGGGGGGGGGCTCCTGCTTCTGTATTGTTAGCACAGAGCTTCTCAAAATCTTCTGACATCCTTTTTTAAACTAAAACCTGTCTAATTCTTCACAGCACAGCCTGGGTGTGTTTTCACAGATTGACTAACACCGTCGAGGGGGTGATGCTCTCCAAGCTGAGAAAGCATCACAGAGCTGCTCGCTAATATTTCTCTAATATCTTCTTGATCACGCTAATAGAGCTTTAAAAAGAAACTGTATCTTTATCCATCGTTTATTTAATTAGTGACGCATTTGTTATCCAATTTCATTGGGAATTAGCTAATTTATTGTAGGAAATCATTTGGATTTATAAAAAGGAGTTTCAGGTCATTAGCTGAATTTCCACTAAATCAAATCAAATCACTTTTATTGTCACGTCACATGTGCAGGTACACTGGTACAGTACATGCGAGTGAAATTCTTGTAAATACTATATACTTCTTATACTTCTTGTATACACTATACACTTCTTGTATACACTATAGGAGTTCCAGGAAGTTTCTGGGAGAGAAAAAACAGGGAAATTGGACGGCTTGGTCCTCTCAGTCCTTTCAGGAATTTGCTACGACGTCAGCATGTTGCGCCTGCATTTGCATTGAGTGGCGTCATTGACCGACACCAAAAGGCGCCGGGCATAAATAACATTGAAGATGTTTTATTCTGTCAAATTTAAGTCAGAATTGAATCCATTTTATGGGGAAAATAGCTGTGTTACATGGTAATAACTGTTTAAGAACTCAGAAACAATAATGCACTTTAACTTTCTATGTAATTACCATGTAAGTACTTAGTAATTAGGGGACTGTAAAAGGAAGCGTTACCGAAGAATGTCTATTTATTACAATGCGGTCAGACCAAAAAGTTCTGTGCTACAGTTTCGGGCGTCAGGAGTTTTGAAACATCATTTATAAAGCAGCATCAACACAGGCCATTTCCTTTTCCCTCTACTTTGCTTCACCAGCAACTATTCCAATTTTGCGACTCCCAGTGCATTTACATGCGCATCAGAAAACCGAACTGTTGCCCTGAAAAGACTGACGTGTTGTTTCATAAATGCATGTGAACCCATTCGTGTTGCTGAAGACGAACTGGTTCTAATTGTGCAGAAGCACTCAGATAATGCAGCAGTGCGACTGCATCTGGAGGTAAACGACTCAGTCGAGCTGATACCGGTAACTTCCGGAGGTGACGAAGCCACAAAGTAACACGCTTAACACCATCAACAGCACACTACGTACCAAATAAGCTGTGCTGCAGCGTTGTTGTTGTCCATTCCTTCGGCCGTTGTGCATTTCCTGTTTTTACTTTGTCTGCTTCTGCCCCTCCAGTGTTGTTTTTACAATTTCTGTTGTTACAGTTAACCGGAAGAATGCCGACACAAAAGGACACACGCTGTCACCTACAGTACCGGGGTGGATCAAATTTCATTTACGAGTTTGGTTTTTGAATGTACATGTAAACTAGGATCAAAGTTCATTACTTTAGGTGGACCTAGATCGACTTAGATGAGCATGAGAACCTACTAAATGTCATTTTTGAGTTAAGTCCCGCCCAGCAACTCTATCGGGCCTTTCCAAGTACATGCCCCCTGTTCAGGTACTCTGTTGGTTCCTGAAATGCCCTCGAAAGGGGTCCTTTTGGACCAGCCGAGTGAACTGGAGACACTCCTATGCAATGAAGGTTTGTTAAAATTAGATTCTGATAGTGGAAACAGGCCTAATTAAAAAAAAAAAAAAAGCAACTAACTGAGACTATTTTGCTTTTCCAGAGGTGAAGCTGAAATGTCCCTATTTAAATGCTTTTCTGTTCCCAGGTTGGACCCCTGTTGGTGCAGCAGGTACAGAAAACAGAGCCTATCAGTTTAACTCCCACAAAGGCCTTTTTGTGATGCAGGGATCAAGTAGAAGAAAGAACAAGGGAGGTCTGCTACTCCAGGTGAGCAATTACAGAGGTGATGTGTTAATCTCGCTGACTGGCACCGCCTCAAGGTCAGCCACGGACACCAGAAAAACCAGTCTTTTATATTCTCTCGTCCCCCTCTCTTTCATTCTGCTGCTCATCTATTTTTTTCTATCTCCCCATTTCATTTTCTGCACAATGTGAAGCCATGTTTCTCTCGTGTGAGGCTAGAGATGGACACTCAGAGAGCCGAGAGTCTGTTTGATGGTGCAGAGGGCAAACAGTTTGGGTTCAGAGCGTCTACCGCAGCTGGGATAAATATTGTTTTAGTCCTGCTTTCTGTAAAATAGAAAGGTGAGTAACAGATTCTGATTTAGCAAGAACAGGAAATCAAACTGACATGTAATGATGGATAAGATTTCTGTTCTTATTCTGAAAATAATCATTGCTACTGGAGAATTTGGTGAAAAAAATCCTTCCTGTTATAGAAGGCTGTTGGACCAACTTCAGGGTGGAGGAAATTAGATGATTTTGCACAATAACTTACAAACACATCAAGTCTCTATGATGCGAAAATGCTTCAGAGACTCTGAAAGATTTAAAACAACCCATGTTTTATTTAGTCCAAGAAAGGTTTGGCTTTCCATACATCAAAGGGAAAAAACCTTTGCACTTGAAAGCCATCAAGGAGAAAATATCCAGGTGCTTCACCATTCACACACACACACACACACACACACACACACACACACACACACACACACACACACACACACACACACACACACACACACAGGCGTTGTAGTCTCAGCAGGGTGTCTGTCTTTCTCTGAGAGAAAAGCTTGAACAGCAGGTTTAACTTTAAAAACTTAATAAGCTTTTAAATTGAATCCAGACACTGCAGAACGATTCTGTCTGAAAAAAAACAATCAAATAAGATTCAGACAAAATAATTAATGTTTATCAAGTTTTCCATTAAAGTTTCCCCCTGTTTTACTGCACTTGCATCCTGATTTAATAGAAAACAAAAAGCTAATTGCCAGGACTGGAGTTACAGATTTAAAACAGCGAAGTTCCTCGGCTCTGTCTGCTGTCTGACGTCTGACTCTGGGTGTTTCGTGCCACCTGTCTAAACCCGTGGGTCTGATGTAGAGAATAATCCTATTGTAAGCTGAAAATCTGACTGAGATGAGCAGGATGAACTCCTTAGTTCTGTGTAACACTTTAGTTTTAACCTTATTCAAAGGAAATCGATTTTAAAAATGCAGTTTCAGCACTCAAACAAATAAAATATATCCTTAAAGCCACATGGTGCCAAAGTTCTTCCTTTGACCTCTAAACAAAACATAAATAGGCTGAAACTTTCAAGATGACTTTGGCAAAGACATCAGAGTGTTTGATGCTTGACATCCTTTCTTAGTGGCGATACATCAGAAATCAGAACGTCCTCCAAACCGACACACAGTCCGTACGGTGTCATCATCTCAGTATAACGGCCTGCAAAAGCACGTAAACTGTAATTCCTGGCCGTTCCCCTGCTGATCATCAACGCTCGCAGCCATTGGATGTGATCCACGGCACGTCCCCGAGAGGTTGGCCAAGAGGCTGTAGAGCTACACTTTGGAGGAATTCACAGCCTTCTCACTTCACCACCTAGTTGATGCACAAAAGGCTCCATATCTGAGCCTCTGTCAGGTTCTTCTCTGCACTAAAAATAAAGATTACAGAAACGCCAGCTCCTTCCAGGTTTAATTTCTAGTGAAGAGTCACAAAGGAGTTCTTTTAAATGCCGGAGGGGCTCCTGAGGATACAAACTGCTGTGCTTTTGACCCTGATTATTCACTGCATCAACATCAGCCTCCGCTGTTTAACAAGTGTACAAATATGAGTTTTAGCTGCGGGCTTGTTTCCTTGATTTCTGTTCCTGGCTGCCTCAGAGACATGAACTCTCCGGACAACACGACGGCTGTTAGTAACAATAATGCTTTAAATGGCCCTCCGTACAAGCCTCGTTCACGTTAAACTGTTACATAAACTCACATTAAAAACTAATAACAATACTTTCTGAGAAAAGACGTTTCCAGTCATGCTTCTCGATTCCACCTGTGAGCTGTGGGCCATGATCCTGCTGCCTAACAAGATCGCCGTCATGCTCCGTGCTTTAGTTTTTGCTGGAATGGTGGCAACAGGACGAATTAGGACCATTCATCAATTGATTTAACTGCATCACGATCCATCTTAACCACGGAGCTCATCCTCCTCCTTCTTCAACACTTCACAATTAGCAGTGGGTTCCTTTTAGTGAGCTATAACACACCAAGGTCATCTCAGACAATAAAAACTTCCCATGGAAAAAAGATGTAACAGCGTTTTGTTTAATAAAAATGCGTGAGGTGCTGACACTGATTCTTTTTGATAAAATAACTTTATCTCACCATGAAAAGTCTTCAGTCTATTTAGTCAGCAATAAGCAAAAAAGAGATGATATTCACAAAGAAGACGAACTCTTGTTTTATGTCATTTTTATCACCTAGCTAACAACGGGCTAGTATGCGCTGGATTGTGTATTGTGGGAAGAATTTCAATGAAACTCAGAATTGTACATCTACAACTGGGTAACTTTTGGATTTAAGTCATTTCAAGATGGGTGGTTAATCAACCTCAAAGTGGCTGTGTGTCGTTTCCTGCCACCAGGGGGCAGTACACACATTTTAGGGTAGTTTTACACCATATCAATGCGCCTGTCACTAGTTAAAAAAAACATTACGGTAAATGTTGGTACCTGTGGTGGAGAAAGCATGCGACCTCAGCGTGACCCCTCAGACTTTGATGGTCCTTCAGTTAATTCCATCGAGACAATGAAATGCTGATTGTAATTTTCTGGTGCTGTTGTTTCTGGATCTGCTTGGAGTCCTGCGCCTGCCGATGATGTCATCATACTACGGCAATACTCAGTCATAATATATCGCATCTCTTTTTCGATTCTGTTCTTTCACATATATTTTGGAAAGAGTTTTGTTATTAAATGTGTGCTTCTTACTGCCTAAATGTTTTTGAACGTGGTAACCTGACTTCCGTAAGTTGTACACCCAGCCTATCATCTAGTATGATGTCATCAGCATTCACAGGACCCCGAGACGGCCAGAAGGAAACATGGTATCTAATATGGCATCCCCCAAAGACACTAGACCCACGCCCTGTATACTTTAGACCCAATTTTTATGGTTATGGTTTTATGCTACAAAGCTGCTAATTTTTTTCAGCGATTGCAAATCTTTTTATTAATTTTTAACGTTTCCAGAGATTAACGGTAAAAATACACATTGTCTCTTTAAAGCTGCAATAGCAAATTTGGGAAACAAATTAGCTTAAAACATTTTTTTCATGCCTCTTAACAATGCTCTAACATAGTATAGCTATGAATATATTGTGGAGATATTAAAAAAAATAAATGAAACACAAAAGTGTTTTTTCTCACATTGTCTAAAAACCTCTGCCAGTGTTTCCCCTACAGAGGCTCAGGCGTGGCACTGCACCATAACATGTTTTGGAACTAAAACAAATATTGGACCATGCAGTTGTTGGTCTCCCCAACCCGCCGCACTTCCTTGGGTCCTCCACTCATTACACACTTGCCCATTTAGCAACATAACACCACTGGTGTGAGAGGTTCTACGCTCAACGATATCAGAGAAGGAGAAACAGCCGGCTACTGCCACTTCAACTTTAGGACAAACTACCAGAGTCCCAAAAAGAAAAAACACCATTTGAAGTCACGGACAACAAAAGAAATTTGGACCTAGAAAACTGTGACTAGTGTTTAGCGCTCTCTCGTTCCCGGTTCCGGCACAAGTGTCTCAGGGAAGATACCCGAGGGGAGGGGTGAGTGTTTGATTGAAACCTAGCTTGATTCGTTGTAACAGCTTTAACAAACACAAACTGACGATAACATTTACAGCTAAAACCTCGTAACACACACGCCATCAAAACTATGCTGGAGAAATATTACATACGATTCCTCATATAAGTGATCAAAACGACTAGAACTGCACCATTTCTCATCATCATCATTAGATGAAAATGTAGTGGGTGATATGCAATCCTTTAAGTAATGCTAAGCCTCTAATTTATTAAATGCCTTTAGAGAGCAAAGTCAATGAAATTCTGTCTATACTTGAGTCAGCAGATGCATAAATCCAATAAAACACTAATCCATTCCTCGACTAAATACTAAACCAAACACAAGTTAAAATCTGCCTGGTTTCTGAGTCTGAGCTGGTCAGGTTAAAAATTAGCAAGGGGCTGTGATGAAATTCCAGCATCTTGCCACTTGGAGGAAAACGATAAGGAGTCTGACACTGCGGACCACCAAGCATGCACCCACTTAGGCTAATGCCTCTTCACAGGCCAGTGGTGGTGACACTGGGATGAACAAAGAGGAGAAACACCTGAACATCTGTTTCACGCACACACAGGACTACAACATGTTTGCACCGACTCACCTCCCACCTGAATCAGCCAAAAATAACTTTACCGTATGTTGTGCAGAAACTAACTCAGGATGTTGCACTTGATTTATATGATCTTCAGCTTCTCTTTTTATGTTTGCATATGTTTAAAGCAAATAAAACATTTGTGAATTCAAGATAAGATTCACCCCATTATGATTAATAAAAATAAGTCCGATTTAACAGAAACCCAGAAGAACTCCTGTTTTGGATTTTGGGTTCAGTGATCCAACAGAACCTCCGCAGCACAAAAGAACCCCCTCTCAGCTCAGTTTCACAGGACTTGCTGCTGCAGTCGTGTTGCTTCCTGTTCGGATTCAAAAATGATTAAAGAGGAAAGTCTTCATCTCACCTTAATCAGGAAGCATCGGCAGACGTTTGAATGGTTAAGGTTCAGGAAGCAGAGGATGGTCACCATCACCATCCTCCTCTCTGAGGCGTGATGCTTCAGCTCCAGGGTAACACACCGGGCTCTGTCCATCCGCAGAGAGATACGGTTAGTTAGCTGGTGCTGCCTCGGTTCTTTTCATATTCTGCTACTGGCTACTGTACCGCAAATAAGACGCAATAAGCACTCTTTATAGCGGATCGGCCAGAGAAGAAATAAAGGAGCGGTGTTTGGCGGCGTCACGGCGCTGACACGGACCCCGTCTTTGTTAAGACCGATCCTGCGTTCAAGTCCGAGCTGGGATGAGATGCATGCGGTGGCTCGACATGTCTGTTCTTTTTCTTTTTTCTTTTTCTCGCCTGTCCGATGAGCAGATCGGTTGACGCTGCAGGGAGGCGCAGCGCTGCACCGTGCGCCCTGCGCTCCCACGGACCAACAGCACTGCCTGCTGTACTTAAAGCGACATGGCAGCGCGCACGGAGGCGCAGCGGGCTGCCTCCTGACCCGCACAGGTGAGCGGTATGATTAGTGAGGAGGCACGGTCTCTGCTGACAGGGGAGGAGCGGGAGGAATCCGCCTTGTGCATTCAGTTTGTCTTGGTTTTGTGCTGAGCTTGGAAACACACACACACACACACACACACACACACACACACACACACACACACACACATACATTCTCGTCTTGTATTCGTTGTGAGGACCGACATTGACTTCCATTCATTTTAGTGACTGTGCCCTAACCCTAACAGGTCTATTCCTAACCCTAACCTTAACTATAACTCAGTTCACATCATACCTCTAAAACTAACAAGTAGAGCTCTTTAACATTGCATCAAAGCGAGGACCAGCTAAATGTCCACTTCATTACTAATGTCCTCAGTTTGCAGGTAAAAAAAAAACATGTCATTAGTCCTCACTTTGATGCATAAACGAGTACACACACACACACACACACACGAAAAATTCCAACTTTCTATGCCAACAGGCAGTTTGTGTTCATTTAAAAAGGAAAAACATCTGTTCAGTTTAGCTTTGAAGCAAAAAAAAAATCCCACGAATGTTAAAACTTTATTTACAATCAAGGAGTTCTTAGGGCTTGTGATCGTACGCGATTACGTGTAGCATTCTGGGATGTGCGCAGACATATTGGTGGCCTTACAGGTGTAAACTAACTGTGCAAACAGTATGTTGCTGAGAAGAAGTGGATTTGGGTGAAAAAGTGTTAAACAATATCTTAAAATTCCAGAAAGGAAGCAAAATATACAAGGATATGTTAAATAAAGACGCCGGAGACCAATATATAAACAAAATCAGCATCATAAATGGTTTGGGTCCATATGAAAGACCCGGGTCTGGAACACCACTGACAATCTGTTGCTGCCGCAGACATTCTGCATTCTACCTTGCTTGTGGTGTGAGTGGATCCAAACATCCGGATGAGGAGTAAACGTTTCATTTGCTGGTTTTGCCAGTAAAACAATCAAAACCGTCATCCAACAGAAGAGAGCAGGAGAAGTTGCGTGTCAGCGCACCCGCTTTAGCTTACCAGTATGTGTGTGTTGTGTGTGAATGTAGCGGTTAATGGACAAAAACGATAAATAAAAAAAATAACTCACTATCTGTAACTTACCACAATGAAAATAATGTTTGGTTGCCTTACAGCTACGATCCAAGCAAGCTGATGAGACTTTGTTATGCTAGATAAATGGTCTTAGTGGCTGTGACTCCAAGCAGGAAAACGGTGAATAATTTACCCGTTTTCCATCTTTATTCCCCTGGCGATCACAAGTCACCCCACAACACAGCATCAATTTACCTTAGTTGTGTAATATAACAAATCAAATGAGTAATATAAAAATGTAAGCCGCAAGAGCAAGACCGAGCACGCTTTTACAGTAGTAACAAGCAACAATTAAAGACTTGTAGGCCGCCAACGGGGCAGTCGCATCAGTGATGACATCACAATCACAAGCCCTATTTCACAAGTGCTTGTGTGTGTGATAGATCCCCTTTACATAGAGTTCTACCTTCAGTTAAAAAAAAAAGTAGATATCGTGACTGACCGTGAAAACTGCCTAACGAAAAACTGGGGGGGGGGGGGGGGGGGAGACATGTCCCCTCCTGCCCCCCTCCAAATTACGCCAGTGTTTAGAATGCAGAATCCAGAAGGTCTGTAAACATCTTAAAGTTCATTATTTACTCTCCCTAATAAGAAATAAGCACAACTTTCCTGTTTCACTTCACCCCGGTTTAAATCCTTTCTGCGTTGACCCTCTCCAGCCCACTTCCAGACGTGTGCTCGTGTGTTGCTGCTGCATGAAAATCTGAGTTCATATTCATCCATTATTTCAACATTACTTTTCTTTGTAAACTTTTTTCATAAATGAAGTGTTTTTTTTTAAGTTTCAGAAAGAAATCCTGCTAGCTTCCCCAGGCAAACAGAGGATGCATGGATCAGGGATTTAACTTTAAGACTGACCCGGTTGAAAGAGGAGGAGAATCTGCAGCAACAAGTTAATAAAGATGTGCTGTGCAGTTGACTTAGAAGGGAGGTCAGTCAAAGCCTATACTTCCTGCCACTCGGTTGTTATAATTTTAATGCTGGTGCGTACTTCGGGGTCCGGCATGCTGACTCAACATGGGATGACTTTGTATATTTCAGTAGCATCAATTCATGAGACGCTTGTTGTCTCGCTGTCGCCCGTAGTGCTGTCATCTATGATTCTCTTCTCCACGTGGTGACTCAGCTGCAGACGTCTACTCAGACGCACTCTTGAAATCACCAGTGAGCAGGGTTGATATTACTCATGCTGAATCAGGCAGACAGAATGGGACGGTGGCCAGAAAAACACTAAAAAATCCCTGCCTTGTATTTAAGGGGAGGTAAAAGGATTTTTGCTGGTTTGATTTGATGAGACTGGATTCTGCAGAAGGATGCAAAACACCTCCGTTATTCTGGTGTATTTTTCAAGGATACACACACAAGAGTGGAGGTCATGAATGTGGAATAGAGATAAAACTGAAGGCGGGCACATAACAAGGCTGCAGCCACAGCCTGTGTGCTTTGTGAGTTTCCCTACATGTGACAAACACTGGTTAATCTCCTCCTCAAATGCAGAAAACAGAAGTAAATAGAGGATAATGGGCTCATTGTATTAAATCTTTGCTCTCTCATGATATGTTGGTGGAGGACGCACAGGGAGAGGACATTTTTCACATTTTTAATTCTTGTCTTTCACAAATGAATCTGTGAGTCCTGATAGCTAAAATACTAACACATCCACCATTAAACTGATGTTTATTGGGGTGGTTATTTTTGCCTTAAACCATTCATCAGAATATCTATTATCTCTTACCTCAAGCAAAAATCATTCTTTCAGGGATAATTTCATGTGGACCAGCCCACACACACACACGCACACACACACCAGCTCTTTGATTTGTCAGGGGAAGTTTTCCCCAGGAGATCCGTTGGCCTTGTTGCTCTGTGATAGGAGCTCGGTGAGAAATTTGTTTGAGGAACAGAAAGAGAAGAATTCAGAGATTGTTAGTTCTCATAAATCAGGTTCCAAACTATGTCGCCAATAGTTTCCGTGTGATGGTAAAAAAAAAGTTGGTTCTGCCTCACAAAGGATGACCCGTTTACACTGGTTTAGTTTCAACTGTTACAGACAGACAAGATGTCTTGACATCCTTGAGTGTTTTTCACTTTCAGTTTTCTTTATAAAACCTTTCATGAAAAGCAAAATCTAACACCCACAATGTTCTTTTCTCTGGACGATGGTGTGGTTGGAGCATATTTATGCTTTTGGAGATTTAAACTCTCATGAGAACAGTCGGTTCATTTTGTCTTACCAAGATTTCTGCTCTGTACCAAAAAATCCTGAAGGACCTTTGACCTTAAAAAGGTCATTCATGCTGAAAACTCCTCTAATGTGGCTAAATCAAAACAGTTTCACAAAGAAGACTGAGCCAAAATTCCTTTATAGCGCTGAATTGTTGATATATTCCAACAAGTGTTGCTATCCAAGGTTTTGTGTCTTGCTAAGAAGGATGCTGTGAAAAGCTAATAAAAGACACAACATTGAGAGCACAGATTATCCAATCCAGCACATCTGAGCTCCTCATAACAAGTAAAATCAATAAAACGCGCAAGAATCAGCACTGAGACTCTTCAAAGTCGAGAAAGCAGTGTTTGAAATCAAATCAATGATAAACAGATGGAGAAAATGCAGGGAATATGAAAAAACTCACTAAAAGGAGATTATGCATTGATGAGATGGTAAGAAGACTGACTCCAGACTGAGCTCAAACTCACTGCATGGCTAATTAGAAGGAAAAAAGGCTGCTTTTCTGATGTTGGTTCTATGTTGACATAAACCGTGATGAGTACAGAAGTCTGGATCCAAACGCAAAGGATTCAGAAAACAAATCAAGTAACAGAAGTGTAGAAACAGATGTTTCTTTGGTAAATTATCCAAAACGCACCAGCTGCCTGCAGGATTTTTTTATTTGTATTTGTAGGAGAAAATCAAAGTCTTAAGGCTGGCCCTCCCAGAGCTCTGACCTAAATCCCACAGACCACCAGTGGATTGCCATGAACTAAATAAAGGAGCATGCTGATGCTCAAATATGAGGAGGAACTCTGAACTTTACTGACTCTGAAACATGAAGGAGTGTTTCAAGGCAGCTAGCAAAAAAAAATAAAAAATCTCATGATCAGGTCTGACATGTCGTCATTTCAAGTCGACCCAAATTTCACGTCTTGAATTTTTTTTTTTGTTGTTTTCACAAAACTTTGGATGTGAAAAACAAGCTTAGACGATTTGGATGGAGGTGTTGCTGAAGATGAGGATGGTGACAATAGGAGAAAGCAGGTGTGGACTCGGCTGCTAAAACTAAGTTTAATAAAAGTGTTTAGATTGAACCAGGATGGAGTAATCTACCAAACACTGAGATTGGTTTAATGCATCTCACCTGCTCTCAACAGGCTTTCAGATTTAGCAGCAGAAAGCAAAAACCAGTCAACTATAATGAGTCCAGTGTTGGGAGTAACGGGGTACAAAAGTAATTAATTACTGTAATGCATTGCTTTTTGCTGTAATGTGGTAATGTAAGGCATGGAGTCAAGTTCCTACGCTCTGAAAGGAGCGCTGGCAATAAAATTCACCTGATTCTGATTCTGATTACAGGGAAAGAAAAGGGTAATATTTAATCGGTACAATTGTCAGTAACGCGGTGATTACAATGCATTTTTAAACCCAGAATCAAGATGTGGGGTTCCTAAAAATTCAAATTGCGGGAAGCCTGAAAAAATATTCAGTATCCACATACAGTAACTTCAGACCTTCACATTCCCAAAACCTACAGGAGGCTACTGTATGCGTCAGAGTTGTAGTCATGTCCCAGTGCAAGTCACATAGCGTTAGTCCAAGTTGAGTCCAAGTCAAGACACGGTACAAGCTAAGCCTTACAAGCTTAGAGCCTTGATTCATGACTTCTGTGACTGACTGCTGTTAGACCCTTTCCATCTGCCGTTAGACTTGTGAACAGCTTATAAACACACAACCATGCTCGTCTTCTGTACTTGACATAACGTCACATTATCGGCCATATTACCGTTACCTGCCTTTTTTATAGCAAAGTTTTATGCTAGTTTATTATATTTTATTCTACTTTATTCTATTTTTAATTATATTCATGTTATATGTAGCACGTTAGTACCGAAGCAAGTTCCTAGTTTGTGAATTGTTTGTTCACTGACAATGGCAATAAACCTAATCTGATTCTGATTCTGTTTAAACTCTATCACCTGATTCCTTTTCAGTTTGACTTGCTGATCTATTTCCCTTTTGTAAATTAGATTTTTAATCTCAAAGGTCTTTCTTGGATAAATAAAGTTTAAAAAAACAACCTTGAGCTGCAGGATTTATCATTACAAAGATATATGTGGAAAATGGGGGCATCTCTTGATGTTGTAACAATAAACTGAAACAGATGAACACATCAGTCATTGGTCCTGATGCTGCTGAAGATGGCATCATATCTTTAACTCTGTTTGGGTTATTTAAAATATAAAAAGCAAATTAAATTTTATATTGAGGTTATGAGAAGAATAGTAGAGCTTTTAGCTGTTTGCTAATATAACCCTTTTGTGTGTCTGTAGTTATTTCTAACGTGTGTTGGCCTCTCCCTGCTGGAACATATCGATGATCCATGATGGGCTCAGCTCTGACGTCTCTTCACATTTAACAACAGGACACTTTAATTGATTCTGTGTAGGATTTTCTCTGCTGTGGTTGTCATGACTAACAAAAATAAATAAATAAATAAGAGAAAACTGAACAATCACCTCCTCTCTGGAGTATTTCTCATTGATTCTAAAACAGACATAACACGATCAATTGTAGTTGTTGAAAAATCTGTTTGACTTTTCAACTAATACTCAGTCACTTATATAACTGCATATACCACTTCACTCTGAGAGTCAGGAGGATTTATTTTAAATCATCACATGTATGCATTTATTCTGACTTGTTTTGTTAAAGAGCAAGTTCAGAGAAACGATTTTTTTTACTTGTTTTATAGAAATACGATCAGTCATGCTGAGTTTCACATGCAGGCTGATGGAAAACAGACATGGAAATGATCAGATTGGAAAAGCCACTCAGATCTATGTCACACTGAAAAGTAGCATTCAGGGACTTACCCCTCTTGGCCTGCGACGGAGAAGGGTGTTGTTGATTTTGCATCGAGGAGAGACCAGAGCATGTCCCAGCTAGTAGAAGCTAACCGTTAGCATTAGCAACCCCACAACACGGCCAACCTCCTTCAGCCTTGTGTAATTTGTGGAGATAAAACATCAGCGTTGCAGAACCAGCTGAGGCAGAGGTAGAGTTGGGTTGATGTTAGCCAATCAGAGGTGAGATATCCGGATATCAGGAAATAAGGCTCCAAATCCTGCCGTCTTATGCCACCCTCTCCTCTGGATAACTTCTACCTCCTGAAACAGTTGCACCAGAGCTTTTTTCCTCAGAGGTTGACTCACACGGCAATTGTTTCTGCTTGAGACCACTATTAATGTGTTGCATAAAAGGAGTGCAGTTGGTCTTTTAGAGCAGGGGAAAGTTCTGAATAATTTTAGGCTAAATAAAGAAACTTCCTCTTTACCAGTTTGCACATTGATGACATTCTCATACAGTAAGCAGTTTCTTCTTTTTAAGACTAAAATGTCTGGTTCTGCTTTTGTTTTTATTTAGACAGCGGATAATGATGGTAACTATCCAAACTTGCTTTTATTCCGCACAAACTCAATTACTGCCTTTTTAAAACATTTTGATGAAAAAATGCCCACATTTACCTCAGTCCTCTGTGCTTCACTTCCATCTCCATTCTCAGCACAGCTTGTGTGGCACTCCATTTTTGTGTTCAGCAAATTGTTTAAACCAAGTGTGGGCAGATGGGGAGCAGCACGTAAAGGATGCCAACTGAAAATAATTTTCCAAAAATGATAAATTAGAGATTTATTATGCAGCTGTAGTTGTTTCCATCAGAACTTTGTTGCTCTTGACTCTTTTAAGCAGAATTATTCTTGTTCAGGAACAGTTCTGCTTTCTTCTTGATTTTTTATAATTAATTTATGTCATTTCTGTTTTGAAGTTTTCATTTGGGTTTTTCCATTTTCTTGTCATCGTTTGATGTCTCCCATGTCTCCTTGTAGTTTCCCTGCTCAAACATTTTTTTGGGGGGTGGGGTTATTAATGTTTCCAGACCGGGGTTCAGCTCATGCGATGCGTTTAATGACTCTCCCCAAAAGTGCTTTCATAATTGAACCATAAAATGCTCTTTCAAACTCAACAATGTATTTATGTTGACCGTGAAATAGGCTCCAAACCAGCACGAGTGATTCTAATGGGTGTTCTTTTCTATATCAGTAAACATATTTTATAAATGTGTTTGCTTATTTTTTACTCACAGCCTCATTTGAAGTACTGTGAGAGCAGATGAAAGTCTTTTTCAGGCTGCCTGTGGGGGTGGTAAAACACTGTTGTGCTGAATTGAATATAGATGAAATTGTCCTAAGATGCAGGTAACATTCTGTTACAAAGAAAACCTACTAAGGAGCAAAGTGGAGCGAGATTTACTGAGGCAGCCATCTTCTTCTATTAAATCTGGTGACAACTGCTGGAATTAATTATTCAGCAGTCTCATTGAAAAGTACCAGAAATATGCTGCATTATTTAAGAGCCGTAAGGAATTTATCAGAAATCTTTTAACAAAGTTTTTTTAAAGCTTAATTGTTCAGCGATCACACTCCATCTATTCAGGGTTTTTGTTTAATGCAGATTTTAAACCTCAGATTCAGGAGGAGCAATGTGGTTTTTGTCCTGACCGTGAAACACTGGACCAGCTGTAAACCCGTAGGGGGGTCCTGGAGGGTGCGTGGGAATTCGCCCAACAATTTACATGTGTTCTGTGGATTTGGAGTACCAGGCCCTCTGATAGGGGCTGTTAGGTCCCTATGACCTGTATGGCCTGAATTTGATATAGCGCCTTCTAGAGTCCTGGAACCCCCCCAAGATGCTTTACAACACAGTCGTTCACGCACACACCTTGGTGGTGATGAGCTACACTGTAGCCACAGCTGCCCTGGGACGCACTGACAGATGCAAGGCTGCCAAGCACTGGCGCTTGTCATGGTGGGCTGAAGTCTCTTAACCCACATGAGAGAATCACACACGGATAAGGTGAGTGATGATATAAAAGTCTTTATTATTAAGAAAAACAAAGAAACCAAAGAATAATAAGAGCGCAGATCCAAAGGGACAGGAAAACGGGACGACTCCGACTATAAGAAAAAACAGAATGGTGTGAGTGGCAGAAACCGAGAACCAGGAAAGTATAAGATAAGAGGAACGGTCTTACAGAGTTGAGCAGGGTACGAGCTGGAGGGAGACGTAAGTCAGGCTGATGCAGGGGTGGAGGTTGTCGCAGGAGAACGGTTAGATCCAGAAAGGCGGGTGAGCGGTGGAGAGCGGAGGCCAGGGAATCGAACAGCGCCGAGATGAAAAACACCTCAGGCAGGCGGCGAGTATCCAGGACTGGGGCAGACAAAACCGCAGATCAGGTTGAACAGACAAACTAGTTTTCAGGTCTCTCTGATTTAGGACAGGATTTACCCAACAATTGAGTATCAGCCAGCGTTGAGGTGTGGGAGCGCTGTCCCTTAAATCCTCTGGCCAAGCTGGAGTTAATTGGCTTCAGCTGCAGCTCCCCAACACACTCACCTGCAAACAATGAATGACAAAACACAGCAGAAGACAGCAGAACCATCACAGCGCCACTGGTTACTTCGACTACCACCAGCAGACAAGGTGGGTTAAGTGTCTTGCCCAAGGACACAACGATAGCGACAATCTGAGTGAGGCTCAAACCTGCAACCTTCCACACCTTTACGGGATGAGCACTTAACTCCTGTGCCACCGTTGCCCGGGTGCAGCCAAGGTGCTGAGAAGACCCATTTTGGTGGCTTGAAGATTGAGTCTCTGCTTTTTGCAGAGGATGTGGTCCTGTTGGCTTCATCAGAATGTGATCTTCGTCTCTCACTGGAGTGGTTTGCAGCCGAGTGTGAAGCAGCCGGGATGAGAATCAGCTCCTCTAAATCTGAGACCATGGTCTTGAGTTGGAAAAGGGTAGAATGCCTTCTCCAGGTCAGGGATGAGGTCCTGCCCCAAGGGAAATAGTTTAAGTATCTCAGGGTCTTGTTTACGAGTGAGGGACAGCTGGAACGTGAGATCGTTAGGCGGATTGGTGCTGTGTCTGCAGTGATGCGGGTGTTGCACCTATCTGTCGTGGTGAAAAGAGAGCTGAGCCAGAAGTCAAAGATCAGTTGATATATGTTCCTACCCTCGCCTATAGTCATGAGCTTTGGGTAGTGACCAAAAGAACGAGATACAAGCAACCAAAATGAGTTTTCTCTGCAGGGTGGCTGGGCTCTCCTTTAGAGATAGGGTGAGAATATTGGTCATCCAGGAGGGGCTTGGAGTAGATCCGCTGCGGCACGTCCAACCAAGAGAAGACCTAAAGAAAGACCCAGGACACGCTGGAGGGACTATGTCTCTCAGCAGGCCAGGAAACGCCTTGGAACTCTCATGGAGGGCGGCCCAGGTAGCTGAGGAGAGAGAAGTCTGGGCCTCCCTGCTTAGGCTGCTGCCCCCGCGAACCGACCCTGGCTAAGTGGCTGAAAATGGATGAATGAATGGATGTGTAGATGTTTAAGCCACAGAAATGTTCTGCTGGGAAAACCGAGGCTTTGAAGTCAAATGCACGCTATAATTTCTATTCAGGAGGAGACTCAACGTTGCTGCTGCTGCACAGGATAAGGTTTCCTATGATCTTTCACTCACTATAAATAAATAATGATTATTTCATTAAGCTTCATTTGATCCTTTTGTCTGAGCTGCAGTTCGTGTCTCCTCAGTCGTATCTGATAGGTTTCCTTGTGTCATGTGTGTTTAACTGCATGCTTTCTCTATCATTTAAATATATTATTATTATTATTATTATTAATAGTAGTAGTAGTAGTAGTAGTAGTAGTAGTATTAACAGATGATATTTTAAACAGCCACTTTACAAGCTTTAAAATAACCATCTCAGATATTCTTCTTTTCAAAACCACACAAGACAGAAATGTGCCACATGCCTTTAGAAGCTTTGTTCTGGTCCCTCAGAGCTGATAAAAGAGCCTCTTTTATTTGTGTCTGTACTGACTTCCATCTTTACATTTTAATGATCATGTGTCACCGTGAGTGACAACAAAGGCAAAACAAGTTGTGGTTGCGTGCGCCAGAAGAAATAGGAGAGGATATTTTATTCAGCATTTCTCTCTGTAAACAATACAACTCCAAAATAAAGTAGTAGAAGTGTCTTTATTGTTAGAATAACTGTCAAAAACACAAACTGTGGCACATCACTCTTTAATTTATCTGCCAATATTTATTCCACAACAAATCTCACCTCAACTTCATAGTGGTGTTGTAGCATGTCTGGAGATAAAACCAACAAAATCTGATTTGTTTAAGTTATTTAGGATGTAAAAGATGCGGCTGAAGTGATGACCAAAGGTGTTTTATCTGGTCTGTGAAAATAATTTTGATCAAAATGAGACAAAGTTTTGAACCTGAGACTATTTAATGTCCCTTCAACACATTAAATTTGCTATTTGGGTGTTTGTTAAAGGTGTGGGAAACTGGTTTATTCCAATACATTTGCAATGGTCTCTGGTACGAATGAATGCCTTGCAAGCTGCACTCGGGGCAAAAAAAAGCCCACAAGTGCTTGGATCAGCACGGACAAGTCTGCAGCGAGTGGCACAACGCAGCAGGATTTGGAGTCTTATTTCCTGATATTTGGACATCTTGCCTCAGGCTTGATAACAGCAACGCGACTCTACTGCTGACTTGCAACTTTGATCTCCACAAATGACAAAAACCTGGAGGAGTTCTGCCGCGTTGTGGGGTTGCTAATGCTAACAGTTAGCTTCTATTAGTTAGGATGCTGGGCGTTGATCAACGACTGTTAAGTGACAGTGGGACATAGATCTGTCAGGTTTTTCTAATCCTAGTGTTTCACCGTCTATTTTCTATCAGAGGCTAAAGCAGGAGATAGGTGTAGGAGACTACTTTCATGTTCAGCCTGCATGAAAAGCTCAGAGTGACCGATTAAAATCAGAAAAAAAGTCCTTTATTCTCAGCTCTTCAACCCCTTTTATTGATTTATTAATGTGATTTTTTTGTTTACACATTTTACTCAGAATTTGGGTGTGAAGGGTTTGTTTGTTTGTGTCTGTTTAATTCATGTTTTTCTCAGTTGGAAGAAAAGTGCTCTACAAATGAAGTCTGACTGACTGATTGATTAATGATGCAGTGAATTAATAAATACTTAATCTAGTGGGACTGATGTTGATTTGTTGCCAGTAAACGCTGCAATAACCTACTTTGCTTTGGAGGATTTTTTATTCTTTCACGATTCATTGAAGCAGTTGTTTAGTTTGGGGAGTTTGGGTTTTTCCCTCTAGGAGTCAACTCAGACATTCCTTTACCACATGGCACTCTCCAACTCCTCCTTGGGAGGGTTTTTATAAACAGAGAGGATATGTGATTCCTCCGTCTTCCCTGGGGTTTCCCCCTCAGTGGGAAGTGTGTGGAAAACCTCCAGAGGAATGCAAGAATGAGGGATCAGATGCCTGAGCTACCTCAGTGGACTCCTTATGACAGCGGAGGAGCAGCTGCTCTACTCCAAGCTCCTCCAGGGAAAAATAAAGCTCCATACCTTATCTCCAAGGTGGAGCTAAAGGGGAATTCTGCTTTTGTTTTTGTTAGATGTCAGGCCAAACTGGTGTCTCTCGTGACCTCAGACAGGGGCACAGATAGGATTTTAAAACTGGGGGGGACAAAGTTCCAATGTACCCTCCCCCAAACACATGCATGCACACACACACGCGCACACACGCACGTACACGCACGCACACACACACACACACACGCACGTACACACACACAAACTATTGCAAGAGCCTTAACTAGAGCTCAGTCAGTTTGTGTAATTTCATCCAATGGTTTACGTAAAAACTAACATTTTTATACGTGTTTGAAGCCATTATGCAGTAGCCTGGCAAGCCAGACTAAATAAATGTATTATTTAGTCTGGCCACGCTCCATTGACGGCTCTCGGTTGTGGGGCGGGTTCTACCGTTGTCTTTTAAATGATCTCCGCATTCCACTGGACAATGAATGTGACATACTCTTGTTTCACTCTGTTGCATCATCCCACCCACCAGGCACATAGAGTGCCCTGATTGGCCCACAAAGCAGATAAAGCTCTGTGATTTGTTCACTAAGCAGATAGAGCACTATTATTGGCCCACCATTATGGACCAATCACAGCTCTTTATGTGTTTGAAACCCCTCTAGAGAGCTGTGATTGGCCAGCCAGAGTCCTGGTAGGAGCTGCTGAGGTTCCAATGGAGCATGCCTAGACCATTCTTTGCAAAGCAAGAATTTGGTCTAGTTCACTAGGCTAATTATGCAGTGGAACGCTGGCAACAAAGCTCTGCCTGTCAACACTATAAATGATAAATGATCCGCACTTGTATAGCGCCTCTCAGAGTAAGGACTCCAAAGTGCTTTACACTACAGTGTATCATTCATCCATTCACACACATTCACTCACTGATGGTGATGAGCTACGATGTAACCACAGCTGCCCTGGGGCGCACCGACAGAGGTGCTCCACTATTTAATTCAGTCATTTGTAATTCTCCCAATCAATTACTAACCAAAACCTCATGCTTTATGCAAAACATGAAATGATTTTCAGCATACCAATCTTTACAGAAAACATAAAAACCCTTAAAAACTGCACATAAAATATATTTAAATAATGAAATTCACTTAGAGCAGTGGTGCCCAAACTTTTCAGCCTGACCAACAGATATTCCTTCATATTTTTACGTTATTTATAAATTTTCATTATATTTGGAAAGTTTTAATTTATATATAAATATATAAATCTCTTTTAAAATTTTATATTTTACTTTTTGTATGATGTGGCACACTTTGACTTCCACACATAACGCATCGGCATCTGCCTCTTTTTTACGGCTTTTTTTTACATTGTCGCTACGTCTGTCATGTTAGCGGTGTTTTACCATCATTTCTACATCCATCCCGTCCCAAAGAAGGTTAATCAAACATCAAACCCAACATTTGGAGCTTGTAAACTCCACACACCTCTCGTGCAGCACCAGCTGCATGATGCTGCAGCAGCGTCAATCTTCCTGGCTGGATGAGTGAATTTCTTCATCAGAGTCAATATTCTGCTTCATAATCAAAGCCAGTCATTACCAGACAAAGTGATCAGGCAACAAAGACCAGACCTGCTGGCAATTATACATTTTATCTAATATTTGCGCTCTTCATGCTGCACGCATCTCCTCCTCTCCCCAACTGGGAGCCTTTCAGCGGGAGGCATTTTTCAAACTCTTAAAAACTCCCAAACTTTGCTCAGCCTGAAGGTTCCACATTTCCACTATCTTCTGGTGTAAAGTAGTAACTTCATGAGGGATCATATTTGTAGATGAGACTTGTTAAAGTCAGCAATGAGGCTTTGGCGCTTTTAACGAGTAAGTCCCAACACTGACAACAACGTACTGAAACTAGAACCAACATGCATAAACAAACAGATCGGTCCCGCCTACTTACACTGTTGGGTCTTTTTTTAATACGCAGTAATCGTTGTTTGCCTTTTTCGCTTCATCCTGCATCCAAGCAGCAACCACTTTGGCGCCTCTGGAGTCGGTGTTTGTTTACATCATGCTGCATTCAATGTAATTGGAAAAAGGAGCTTCAAGCGCTTAACCTCCTATTTTGTTTTCTTTCTGGCCTTAGTTGGGGGGGGGGGGGGGGGGGAACAGATCGGGGTCGATCTGAATGCGCGGGGGGGGGGGGGGGTCAGATCCCCCCCGTCCCCCACCCTATCTGCGCACCTGACCTCAGACAAAGGGTTTCATCACCTTAATGATGGGGGAGCCACCTCACCCACATGGGTGACCTGGGATCTCCTCGGAGCCAGGCCAGGAGGGAAACCTTCATCATACACGAAAAAAAAGTCATTCTGTGATCTCAGGGGTTTACTTCCCAAAAGCTAAAGTTACCTCTGTCTACAAATCCTCGTTGATCCAATTTAAAGTGCTTGAAATGTCAGTTAATGTGTTTATCTGTTAATTATTGCTGAACAGGAGAAAACTAAGTCCCGGTTTTGAGAAAGATGTCAAACACCAGTCTTCATTTTGAACAGGCCCAGGAGAGCCTGACCCACTTCTTTGCATAATTTGTCTCACTGACATCTCCCGTCACTTGTGTCTTTTTCTGCTGCTGTCTCCATAAATAAATTCAGTTGACCTAAAAAACAAAAAAAAAGAAAGTTGACTTCTGGCTTTTCCTTTGTCCTTGAGAACTCTGATGGAATAAAATCAATACGGACCTACAGGATTTGACGGAATTAGCTTGTTGTTCGCCCTGCTTTAATACATCACACACCTGCAGACTCTGAATGAACCTATTGCACATCCCAGACTGAATCTGTGTTGGCGTCGATGCCCTGAAGTCTCTGAGAGCTGAGATTGATGCTAATGCTGATGCACTGTCTCAAGTGTGGCTGTTGCACTTTGCAATTTCCTGAAATCCAACATGTTTATTGTTCACGTTAGCCCGCGGGTGAGCTTTCTGCTGCAAATTCCAATGGGATTATGCTAGTTAACTTGCTGATTAGCCAGGTATCACACATTGTAAACACGTCAACATGTTTCTATTGATTACACGCTCCTGTATGCCTCGGTGGAACTGCCTGCATGCTAACAAGCTGCTCAAGCTAGGCCCCTTAATGGGGGCGTGAGAGGGAAGGGGTTGTATAACAAAAACAATAAGAGATCAGCAACCAGATTTGGCTACAAACATAAAAATTTGATGCAAAACTTCAAGTCAAGAAGAATAAACCTGCAAAATTGACACAAACCTTATGATGAATTTCAGTTCTCCAACATTAGAATGGAAACAGAAACTGTGGGACAATAAAGGATATCTGGCCTCATTAGGCTATCCTGGTAGAAGACGCTCTCTTCTGTCACAAAAACAAAACCCAAAGAAAATTTCTTGCTGCGTTTCACATTTTATTATTCCACCAACTTTCCCAACACTCATGTCCAAAACGGCAACATCAATTCCATCTTTGTTTAACATCTTTGTGAGAAGTTGTTCTGGTGCTTTCCCATGAATCTTCTCAGGATTTCAAAATCAAAACATCCTCTCCACAAAAGAAGCCATTATTTGGAAAGCGATCACTGGAGTTGTTTCATGGTTTCAAATGAAGCAGTGGGACTTTTTTCAAAATGTAACTCGTGTGTGTGTGTGTGTGTGTGTGTGTGTGTGTGTGTGTGTGTGTGTGTGTGTGTGTGTGTGTGTGTGTGTGTGTGTGTGTGTCCACTTATAAATACAGAAAGTCTTTTGACAAAAATTAACAAAGACCCACTATAACTATTAAAATACTATGCATGGAGGAATGTGATTTAAAATATTCCATGAATTTTAAACATTTCTCATTTTTAATGCATGTCTAAAAAAACGCAACACGCAGAAATCACGTCTATTCGTTCCACACAATTTTTGCAAGTAAAAGTGTGCTTAGACTATGAAAATGAATGTGAATAGTCATAGATAAAATTATTAATAATCAGGAAGCAAAATGATCTAACTTACAATCTATCCACCTCATTCCTGGGCCGGCTCATGCAGAAACGATGATACGAGCAACATCTGGTGAGATACCGGAAGTAGCACAGAGCTATAGATTTGCATGCTAGTAGTAGTTTATTTTAATATTTCAAGAGGATTTAAAAAACTATTTGCCTCCAAAAAATGTACTGGTTCAGCTCGGGAACATGTTGCGCTGGTTATGGTTCTACTAACAACCAGAGAAACTTAAATTTGTGGCTACAAGAGCGATGTTTGAAACATGCACCTCGAGCTAAGAGTGTGACTGCATTCCACTTTCACTGTACATCAATGCATAAATTAAAATATAATTAAAAAATGTACACATAGACTTTAAGCTCTAAAAATACCTTAATTGAATTATGCTTTTAACAAGCAGACAAATTATTAAAATAGGGCTCAATGTTTACCATTACACATTATCAAATGCATTGAAAATGATCGTTAAACCTATCGTAATAAATGCAATGCATGAACAACCTGCTGTTTGTATTTCGTCTGATGTAGAAACTAAAAGCCAGGCTTGGCAATGAGGGATTAACCCCCAAATTCCACTACCTCCGCTCCACTCCGCCCCCGCCTTCCGCGGCCGCTCGCTTCCCAACTCAATTTTTACTGGTAACCGCTCTACAACGGCTCCGCTCCGGTGCGGAGACCTGAGGTGCGCAAACAAGCATGCGCGGGATTTTCCAGATCTTGCGATACAGTCCGAGCAATAAACGCGGAAGTTATATCCAAACACCCGTTGTGTGGGAGAAGCATCGAAATGAACTGTTTAATCTGCCCATCATTTGTGTTGCGAGATCAGCAGTGTTTGGATCAACAAAGTGTGACTACTTTGATAGTAGAAACTGTATTTATGGCTTACTTTTGTGCATTTAAAGTTCAGCTGCCATTGATAGTTGTTAAAAGTTGTTAAACCTGTGCATATGAAACAAAAAACGCTTTTTGTTTATCGATTTATTGTGAAATAACGGAAGCTGTGCTTGCTCCCCTTCCTGTTGGGCGGTCGTGATTCCTGTCCATTTACTGCGGAGGTGCTCCGGCGTCCGGCAAAAATAGGATAGATTCTATTTTTGCCGGACGCCGGAACAGAGGGCGGAGCACTGCGCCGCACTGCCGCAGCACGGCCGCAGTAGTGGAATAGCTCTGATTGACTACAACGGGACCGATTTTGCTGCGGAGTTCGTGCCGGAGCGGAGCGGAGGTAGTGGAATTTGGGGGTTAAGGCTGTGACTAGGCTCTACGTCTGCTTTAGCGCAAACAGATCGCATAATCCGCCTATGTATGCCATGGAAACAAAAGCCCAACTGGAAGTCAGTCGAATATTTCACGCACAGGCTCATGGGGGTTAGGAATATGGTGGATAGGTCTTGTTAAAGAAAAAATGGGGGTGGGGCCACAGGGGCATTGGCCTCTGCTGATGGATGCAATTCCAAGTTGAAACACAAGTGGTGCCAATGAGTCAAATGGGAATTTACAATCAAATCTTGTGTGAGGATTGGAAGAATACTTGACCCCCTTGATGGCCCTGTGCCCAGAAAAGTCCTAGCTCCGCCACTGAGACAGAATCATGTGCTGAATAAAAGCCAGATAATCTGTGGTCTGTGGCTTTATTAGCATCAGGAGGTGAGCTGTTTAAGGGATGACTGAGTAATGCATGCACATCCTAAACAGACCAAAGGAATATCATTAAACAAAAGCAACAGTGCAGCAGAGTGCACTGCAGCATCCAAGCCTCAAAAGCTTTTATCTGCATATGAATAGTGGGCAAAGTAGATCCATTAGCATTTGAATGAGTTGAAATGGAGAATCTGAATAAACAAAAATGCTCATTCAGGACTTTTACTTCCCGTGAAAATTAAAAGCAAGGATGAGAAGATCAGGAAACATCAAGGTTGAGCCTGAAATGTATTTTCTGTGGTTTGTAGGTTAGTTGTCATGACATACTTAACAGATGCATCAGCTCCTCCAGAGACTTGTGCTGCTAAAAGCAAATCAAACAAACCACAACAGAGAGCAAACCTAGAAGCGGCGCTGCAAAGATGGAGAAGAGATTAGTCTCAAGATTTGTTTGATCAAAAACCAAAATGTGTTTCGTACATTTCAGTGGATGCATTGCAGTGTAGTCTCAGATCAAAAACAATGAGTGGTGGTTGATCAGACAAACTCCACATGAAGCTCTTTTAAAACGTGATTGTGTGAGGAATGCAAAATGATTTGTAAACTTTCAAATGCTGCAAAATGGGACTTAAATTCAACATAACTATTATCTGTCCATATACTTCATTGAAATACATATATTAAATACATTTAATGGCAATAGATATTCTTAGGAAAAGGTCCTGCAGACATAAAAGATTCAGGGTAATCATCATTTTCAGTAAGGATTGAGCCTGAACCTTCAGTTTCTCCTACATCAGTGATCCATTAGGTTACAGGTGTGGAACTGTACATTGTCCATTTTAATACTCTGCTTTTATACAGATTTAGTTAATTTTCCTCCATTTTTTTCTCATGCTTCCTTCTTAAAGGTTTCAGAGGCAGAAACTGAGGCTAAAATCAAGAGTTATCCCTGATTTGTATCCTGAAAGGGCCGGTCCAATGTGTTCACTTTGTGATGAGGATGTAGGAAAGTTTTTGACACCAAAGAGCCGTTGAGAGTTTATGAAGCTGTAAAATCTGCACGACATCATTACATCTTATTACTACAGAGTGACTGATGAGCACCAGAGGGTTACCATAGACCGGCACATGAGTTACTCCTGTAATGAAAAAAGAGGCAGGCCTGAAGCGGCTCAATTGCTAATTTAGGTCATTGATTGGCACAAATAAACGCCTTCATACCACACAACATGATTTAGCTAGTGACCCATCTCTCTGCTCACCGCCTCACAACCACCTTCCCCCTCTAAAGGCTGGCCATTAATTTACTCCCCCCCTGGGCTGCACTGTCTATAGTTATTGATCACACAGCGCTTCCAGCTCTAATTTAATGCCCATAATAAGTTCTGTCATGGAGGGAGCAGGAAGGGATTATTGATCAGCGTGCAGTTCTGCTGAGGGCACTACAGCAGCGCTCTACGACAGAGGAGTAATTATCCTTCACAACCTCTTAGAGCTCTGATGTCCTCTCCTTGAGTCGTTCAGTGTGTTAACTGCACAAAGACATCAGACGTCTACTCAATCAGATGTCTCACAAAGTTACTAAATCACTAAAATGGACCTCATCAGTTGGTCACTCAACGCGATTGATAAAATTTTTTCAACGATGAGAACGGGAGAAGGGGCTCCCGGATGCCCCTCCGGGACAGACCCAGTTGGACACATCATGGACTCCTGGAAACAGTGGAACTTGATTTGTTTATCTCAGCTGTCTGTGGTGGACTCTGAAGATTTGTGGATATTCGTTGATGTCAGGTTTCCTGCTCATTGGCCTTGGAGGCTTCCTGGCTTACCGGAAAATTAACAAGCTGTTGAGGAATATTGGCCTGATCCCGGAGCTCAGAGATGGTTTGTACCGTGCTGTGAATTCACAGACTCACATAATTGTCGTAAGCTTGGAACTTTGGCCGAGATTCATTCATTGGCACAAAAGATAGATGCCATCTAGGATAGAGTGGACAAATCAGCACGGATTGGGATAGATTAATGTCCATTATTGGGATTTTGAGGGGTTGAGGACCAAGGAACTTTAAGACAGAGAGGAAATTATCTCTGTCTGGCCCCAAAACAATTTCTAATCGTAATCTGGTGACCTTGAGCCTGCAAGGCTCCAACAAAAACTCCCCCCTCAGAAGATCTGTGGAATGTGCCGTTGCTATGGCAACTCAACTCTGTCTCCTATCCCAGCCTGGGCTGGACTGCGGGGAGGTCGCCAAATCATTCCAGGGTCACTGCAACCCTCCAACCCTCAATGCTCCTCCCCCTGTTCAGACTGAGGTGACATGCACTGCTTGTAGTGGCTGCAGGAACCGAAGTGTGGATAGTCCCAAACCCACCACCCCACCTAGTGGACACTTCCAATCCACTCCAATCCAATTTTATTTATATAGCGCATTTAAAAACAGCATGTCAGCTGACCAAAGCACTGCACAGAGTTAATCCCTCTTTCATATTTTGGGAGGAAATCAGCTAAAAAGTCTGAAAATTAATTTAGAAAGACTGAGTTATATTTAGGTGGACGGTAACAGAGAGCCCGGTGGGCAGCCGGCTAATTCAAACACTGACAGCTCAAAACTGGAGGGAGTCACAAAACCAGAGAGTGGTTTCAGAGGGAGAAAGGAGTTTTATAAAGTCAGCAAACCCCCACCACAACCAGAGGGTCTAGGCTTGTTTCAGACTAGGCATTCAGGAGGACAAAGTTCTGATAGAGGGGCCGACTCACCAGGCTGGACCCAGGTTTCAGTCATGAAGAACAGGTTTATTGACTGGTCGAAGAAACAGTCTTTCAAAAAAGCCGTTTTATTCCCAATCGATCGGACATTCATGAGATCAATCCTGAGGAGTGAAGTGGACGTCTTGGAGCCGGGTTTGAAGCGCCCACCAGAGCCGATCACCTTGGGATAGCTAAGGTTAGCCAAGTTAGCCCCACTGATTCGCCACCGCTGAAAGCTGCCGTCCATGCGATCACTCACGGGGAACTTCCGACAGAGGGTTTGAATGGACTCCGCCTGCCAGTGACAGAGTTGAGGATCCGGTTGCAGAGGAATGATAGATATCAAAGATGAGGACCCTGGTGACAGTCTTTGCTTCGCTCGGCGTCCTCCCCGCCTGCCGCGACGGCGGCGCCTCTTTCGGAACCAAACTGGATGCGGGGCGGAGAGCAGAAATGCTGGGACCGTAGCAAACAGCGAGCCAAAAGATCCTCCAAACTCACAACTGTGGAACTGAAGTGATCCGAGTGTCTGCCGGAGATCGAAGAGGGTAAGTCGGTCATATGAGATGACAGTACTGGATTCGGTAATCCAGCAGTTTGTAAACACAATAAGAAGCAAAAACAGGAGCAGCAGACGAGCAGCCATTACAGCAGGCGCCATCTTTTCTCCAACGTGACACTTATGTTGTGTGATGTCTGAAGTCTGTTGCATTTCTGTCTGAGGTGTTTTTTTGCAGAGCAAAACTGCCCTCCCAGTGGAGGGTATCTCTGAAGTGCCTTTTTTTCCCCTCCACCTGAACCAATCCTCGTGTAACCCTCTGTTCTCTATTAAGGTAGCGCGACTCAGGGTTGCGAATGACCACAGTCACCAATTCTTGTCATGCGTCTTGCCCATGTATGTCTGATCTCTGAATTGTGTGAACTGAAACTCTCATTTCCCTCTGGGACTAATAAAGTATCTTTGAATCTGAATTGAATTGATGTTATTTACTATTAAGTGACACATTATAAGAAGTTCTTTATTAGTCAGTCAAATTCTAGAGCTACACCAGAATGTATGTATGTGGGTTCTTGTCACTACAGTACATTAAATGTTGATGTTAAAAAATAAATTTAATAATTTCAAACATTAAAACTATAATTGTCAACAGAAACATCAGATTAAACAGTTCTTCTGGCTTTTCTAAAAATGCAAAAGGTTTTGTTTGTTTATTTTTTTGTTTTTTGCAGCTTTGCTGTCCCCTAGTGGCCAAGATCCAAATGACAGCAAGAAATACCATGACAGTCATGAAAAAAATAATAAAGTTTTCTTTGAGTAATAAAAAATAGACAGACAGATATTATTTTGTGGTAATAAGTCTACATAAAATACTGGCTTTCTATGCTCTATAGATGCATGACGAAAATCCCTTTATTGCCACTAAGTGGGGACATTTTAAACTGCTTTCCCAACATTTGTGTGTTTACAAAAGTCCTGCAGGACATTTCTTCAGCTAAATAAATGTTTTTAAACATGGCGCTGTGCATCAGGACTTTTGCTGTGATTGAATGCTTTAAATGGTTGGTTTTAGATGAAAATCAGTTTATGTTCAGAGCTTTAATCAATGATTGGAAGTCGCTCATGGTTTTTAGTCAAAGGGATTAGATTCACAACCTAGTTTTTGGAGACCAAACTTGCTCTTAATGTTTAACTTTGACCGTAATCTTCTGAGTGATGATTTATTCGGACAGCGCAATCAGTCACTACATCAAACATTTCCTGGGTTTTACATTCCTCTAGGTGAGTAAAGTTTCATTGGATTTCAGTTCAATCAATTATGAAACCTATCTTTTAGTATTTCACAGCGATTTAACAAACATTTTCTTAGGTAATAACATTATTCATTTTATTTGGATCCCTTTTAGTGGTTTAATTTTCCTCTCATCAGCATTTGTTTCTATTTGTCTAATTTCAATGTTAATTTCACCCAACAGAAAAATGAGTAGATGAAGACTAACTAAATGCAAATAAGAGCAGCATAAGAAATAAACAGTTTGGGGGTCGTGGAGTACAAAAATGTTGCATTTTAATTCAGTTTGATCCTGACTTTCGTTAAATGTCCCTAAATCCACTGAAGGAGCCATCTTCGTGGTTTATAGATTGTTGAATCTCAGGCTGCAGATTCAGTAAATAATCTCACACTGCTGACATTTAGACCTCAGTTTTAAAAAGTTGGTTTAAAGTTTGATCAGCAGTAAAAACATGTAGAATGAGTAAATGGGTGTCCAATTACACATGTTGACATGGTTCTGGCCCACTGGTCACACCACTAAAGTGGAGGATTTTCCAGACATCCAGTTTTCCAGCTGGAAATCCAAAGCATCAAGGCCTAATGTCGGAGTTACAGCTGTTTTTAATCTCTGAGGATTAAAAAAATTGTAAATAAACCTACATTTCTCCAAAAACACTGAGGGGAATCTTTACAGTGGTAGGTTGTCACCAAGATGGAAGCTTTTATGCTGCTTGTTGATAACTTTGATATCTGATGAGTCTTTACTCACCTGGAGAAAAGACCCTTTGGTGTTCCAGATCTCATGAACAGCACCAACTGGGATCCACACTATAGAGACGAGAGAGATGCCCCATCCCACCAGTTCAGCCCACACATGGGTACGTGTGTGTCCCATAGACAGGAGGAGTGTACAGAACAATGCTGGAGGTTAGCATGCACAATGTGGATGAGAGAAACGCTGTTTTAAACATGTGGTTTAAAGAGATACACACTCACACGGTTTAAACTAAACCCACTAACATCAGCAACGGGCAGATCCGCAGCCAACTAAGGCGGAAGAAGAGGTTTAGAGCTTCACCGCGCATCTTTCATAAAGAGCCGAGAAACACCTGACATGCAAAAAAACAACTTTAAATCAGTGTTGACTGCATGAGAACGTTGTTAAATAACTCAAGTGTGAAATCTCTTTTTAAATTTAATGTGCAGCTTTACCAAAGATCCAGCACACAGTCACAACTTCAAAGAAAGTCAGGAAGACGAGGGAAACCACAGCGGTGCAGTGGTCCATCAGCTGGAACACATAAATACCTCCCGGTGAAGGAAGGAGGAGAAATTTAAACAACACGAGTGAGACAGTCGTCAACATGACATCATCGTTTTACCTTGTGATGTGAAGAATCCCAAAACAAAGCAGAGAAAGCACACAACCAGGAAAAGCAGCTCCTCTCTTTTTAGAAATTACTGAATTTTGGGTCCAAACTCATCTTTTAAAAATGTCACACCAACCTCCACATTGGCAAACTGCTAAATAAAATTAAAAAAGCATTCTCTTTCAATGTAATCTGTGAATATTTAAGTCCTTATGATGTTCCGCTAGAATTATCCTGTGATGTTTCTGATTTTGGAGGGGCGGGTGTTTACCAGGCTGTCAAAGCCCAGACGCAGCAGCATGATGAAGAAGAGCGGGCCCAGAACTGAAAGGCAGAGATGGTGGAGAGGACTTCAGGGTACATGCCAAACACCAAGCCGGGATCTGAGACATGGTAAAGATACACACACACACACACACACACACACACACACACACACACACACACACACACCACACAGCTGAAAAACACTTAACCTTGGTGGCAGGTTTTGTCTACTTTAATTAACAAGCTTACCTCCCATAGCTATGTTATCTACTGGTAGATTGTGTGTGTGAGCCATGTATCCAACAGCTGAGAAGATCACAACGACGGTGGCACAGGAGTTAAGTGCTCGTCCCGTAATTGGAAGGTTGCTGGTTCGAGTCCCGCTCAGTCTGTCCCTGTCGTTGTGTCCTTGGGCAAGACACTTAACCCATGTTGCCTGCTGGTGGTGATCGGAGGGACTGGTGGCGCCAGTGCTCGGCAGCCTCGCCTCTGTCAGTGCGCCCCAGGGCAGCTGTGGCTACATTGTAGCTCATCCCCACCAGTGTGTGAATGGGTGAATGACTGATTGTGTTGTAAAGCGCCTTGGGGGGTTCTAGGACTCTAGAAGGCGCTATATCAAATACAGGCCATTTACCATTTACCATTTTTTACAAAACCAGCCAGGATACTGGTGAATGAGTTGGTCAGCGACACGATCCACACATCTCAAAAACAAAACTAATTAAAATCTCAGTCCAGTCTAAAACATAGGGAATGGGTATGACATACACATATGTTATGTTGCTTTAATGTCCCAGTTGAATAATGTCACACATGGTATTTTACCTCTAAATGTTGTTGTTGTTGTTGTTGAACTTGTTCTAACTCGCCATTGATATCATTGAGCCAAAAGCGATTCCCAGTGAGTTAAAGACTTGAGATGCTGCATTAACCCAAACCTGTGGTGAGGACAGAAACAGAGGATGAAGATAAAAATAAATATATTTATTCATTTATTCTTGAAAACCTAGAAAACACCGAATGGGTGATATATTCAGAATTGCATAAATAAACAGTTGATTAAATCGTAGGAGCTGGTTTATGCTCTAACTGAAAATTACAAGAACTAAATATCTAATTAACATAATATGATTGTTACGGCTGCTGCCTCATTGCTCTGGGAACAGAACTCTGATTAGGGCCCCTCCCCCTCCTATATCCTAGCCAATCACCTAATCCGCTCAGACCAGTCCAGTCACCTTGTGATATGAGTTTCTGTCCTGAGACTGGGAAAGCATGGATTCAAATCCAGTGCCACCCCACTTGACACTCATTAAGGGGTTCAACTGGGGGGTTAAACCACCAAATAGTCCCCGAGCGTGGCTGTGTCTGCAGCTCACCGTTCCCCCAGGGGATGGGTCGAATGCGGAGAATACATTTCACAGACCAGTGTGACAACTAATAGGACTTGAACATTAATCAGCACCTGACAGCTTAAAAGGGAGAGCTGTCTGAAGCACGGGAGGGCACTGTTGAGTTGTGACGTGGAGTTGGAGGTGGCACTTGGTCAGCTGGAGTATTTCTCTGAGCTCGATTGGGGGGTTGTGAGGTTGTGGCAGGCTTCCTCGGATGAAAGGGTTACTGTAGGGTCTAACATGAATGGGGTTCGCTTGTGGTAGGAGGGATTCTGGGGTCTTGACCCGGTTAAGGTTGGGTCATAGTCTTTGGGGCGGGTTGGTTTAGGTTGGGAGGCACTCGGATTATAACTGTGACTCTGGAAACGATGGGTCACGTCCTCGTGCACTGCAGGAGGTATGCTGCAGAGAGAAGTGCTTTGTTCAAAGTCTTGGGGACTGCTGGTGTGACGTGTTCTGTTTGAGGACCTTTTTGGAGTGGAGGACTGGCGTAGGGTGAGGGCACTGCTGGGCTTCCTGCAAATAGAGGTGTACCAGAGACTGTAACCCAGGAAATTCATTGTGTTGATGTTGCTGTGGCAACAATATGCCTTACTGGCATCCAACCTGCCAATTTTAAAGAAGAAGAAGCAAAGGAAGGCCCAGACCTGTGCTGATGCCCCAATCACTCCCTTGTTTTAGCCTGAGATGGGTTTGATTTTTTGTTTGCTAACTCTGATGTCCTCCTAAACCAACACATTCTCTCACCCGAAGTGTCAACAAATGACGCTGGGTGGCCAAGTGTTTGTTTCCGACGCCCGCGGTAAAACGCACATTTCGCCGACATCTAACCTCTAACCTCTTGCTACTTAACCTTCCCCTCACCCCCAACCTAACCTTAACCCTGTTGCTCATTCCAAACTTCTCGTTAACCGTGTTGGAGAGGGGCGTTAAAACTAGAAACAAAGTTTTTAAGGCACAAGAGGGTAAAGGTCAGAATTTGGTGAAATCCCCATTTTACCTCGGCAGTCGGAAAACAACGCTCTGGCACAGCGCGTCGCCTCCCGACGCAATGGGACTCCCAACGCGTCGAACACAAACGCTTAGTCACCCAGCTTCATTTGTCAATGCTTCAGGTGTGAGAATGTGTTGCCTAAACTCAATGCGGATGTGAATGTTCAGAGAGAGTCGTGAGTCTGTGGATACTCGGATCTGTGCTAGCGCCCTCCTCTCATGAGTGTGTGTGTGTGTGTGTACAACTTTTTAAAAATGTTGCTCTTTTATTAAGCAATTCTCACCTTCTCCTCAAACTGTTTGCTCCAAACAGGTGTCACAAAATAAAGGATGCCCTCCTTGGCTCCAGGCAGCAGCATATTATTGAAAAGCAGGGCGATCAGAACGAAGTACGGGAAAACTGCAGTGAAGTACACAACCTACAAATAACAAGGAAACAAAAGTCGACAATTGGTGTGTGAGCTGTCAGTGTAGACAAGAATAATCCTGAGACCGATACTGTATACTGTTATAACCTTCCCAGTTGATATGGCTCCTTTGAATATACACAAATAAACGATGACCCAGGCTAAAAGAATTCCTTCTTCCAAACAATTCCCAGCGAAGACCCCCCGTTTCCTCAATGCCTCTGGTCTTCTGCAGGAGCTTGTAACTGGAAATATTAGGAAGAATGGACACCATTACCACTTACATCAAATAAGCATATTGAGAGAAGCCAGTTGAAGTGTCTCGGCATCTGGTTAGGATGCCTCTAGGTGCCTCCCTGGTGAGGTTTTCCAGGCATGTCCAACAAGGAGGAGACAATGGAAGACCCAGGACACACTGGAGTGACTGTTTTTTGGCTGGCCAGGGAACACCTTGGGATTCCCCCAGAGGAACTGGCCCAAGTGGCTGGGGAGAGGGAAGTCTGAGCCTCTCTGCTTACGCTGCTGTCCCCGAGATCAGACCCCGGATGAGCAAAGGAAAATGAATGGAGAAACTTTGGGTAAAATCATCTTCAGGTTATTCCTTTTATTGGTGACTTTTGATGGCTGGACTCTTGTTTGATTTGGTCAGAGTTATGTTTGTTGACTTCAGAGCCACTCACCTTTTAGCAGGGGGCAGATTTTAGCAATAAAGTGCACCGGTCCTAAATGATACTGTCCAACAGCGAACTCCATAAAGAACAGAGGAATACCACACAGGAACACCATGATGAGGTAAGGGACAATAAAGGCTCCTAAACACTGAGAAAGTTTCACCCTTGAGTTGCCTTTCAAATTTTCCAACATTGTCTTTTCTCCCTTAACTGTAAATTCATGATTTGTTAAGCATTTTTTTCCAGCGTTGATCAGTAAAAATACTGAAAAAACACTTCCTTCTGTTTTTAAACCAAGAATTAATAACTGGCAGATTTAACTTTTTCTTGCATTTTAAAAACTTGCCCACTTTTGTGGACGTTGTTTTTATTTTTAAAAAAGTGTCTTAATCAGTAAGAGGCTAAGGAAAACCTTTTCATTTTTCTTCAGTCTGTTTTTCACCAAATGCATGTACTCATGTTTCATCTTTTCTTTCCAGAATGCACTATTTCCAATTATACTGAGTTTGAAAACTTAGATGGAAAACAAGCTCTGAAATAGTTTTCAATAGATTTCACAGGACATTGTATTTGTCCACATATTTGCATTTCTATTGTTTATGTTTGTTTGCTACCTTTTTGTATTTGTATATATTTAGGCTATTGGGAACCATAATGGGTTTTATGTGTTGCAACAGGTCAAGACACCAGAGCGTGGTACCCAAGTTTTCCTAAACCCCCAGAAAACATTGAAGGATGGTTGCAGCTTTTTAATTTTTTCATTATTGAGATGCACGAACAGAAGGTTTATGTTGCTTTCAGTCTGTCTGACTACGATTCCTCTGATCTTTGACAGTCTCACCTTCACTGCTGTTGTAGCAGAGGTAAGAAAAACCTCCAGACGCTTCCCAGTCCAACCGCGTATCCCACCGAGGCCAGGATGAACTCCATCTGCCCCCTCCAGGTGGGTCTCTGACCCTCTGGCTCTGTGATGCTGTCAGGAATCACTTTGCCATCTAAAGGTTGCAAAACACAATCTTTGTCTTCAGAAAGTGACTTTGGGTTCTCAGATCCCACCTCCATTGCAGACTATTATAAGAAGATGTTCTTATAATAAATGGATCAATTGGTTAGAGGTGATCTGTCAATCATACTGAGCTTTAGGGGAAAGGTTGCTAATCTGACCATCTTTAATAGCCACTGACCACAGTCAGGTGCAAAACCTCTTTGATTTAGTCTGACTCAGTCTGGTGGAACATCTGCAACGGAGCGCATTCTTTCCAAAATAAAAGCCTGGGGTCACAGTCATTTAAATCAAAATACAAAAGGTCCAATGAATCTGTCTGTGAAGTCAAATAAAAAAAAGACAGTTTAGGCTCTCGTGTTTTTATCCGGTGTACACTGCAAAAAGTAAGAATAACAAAAAGGCCAAAATTTAACTTGATAGGATAAGGGTGAGTTTAATCAACATTTCTTTACTTTATTTAGCTCACAAGACCTTAAAAACAAGCGTGTAGGAAGAGAAAACACAATGAAAACAGGAACTGTTCTCTTTAATTATGAAGATAAAACTTATTATGTTTGTTTGTATGTTTGTGCTGCCAGACTGAATTACAATTGTCACGTACATGCTTTGTTTTTCAGAGCACACAGCAATTTGGAATCGCTGCTAGTGTAGTATAATCACTCCGCCAGTAGATGGCGCGAGTACCGCTCCGTTTTGGCTTTTTTTGTCCTGCTTCCAGGTGCGTTTGAGCCTTTCCGCTTTCCGTACTGGAATGTGTCCGCTGCATTACGTCACCAGCGGTGGGAAGGCTGCTGCTCAGTCTCTCAGCTGCAGCCGCGGTTCGTTTTGTTGTGTCGAGATTTTAAGGAATTCCAGTTTTCTTCTCCGTGTAACAAAGAGCAGGGAGGTTTTTGAAAACTGGAAGCTCGAAGCTTCAGAATGAGAGGTTTCTAGAAGAACCCCCCCCTCCCCCCCAAAAAAGTTACAATAAACAAATCACGACGACGCTCTTGGAGAATAGATGGAGGAGCCAGAAGGTGAGACGTGTTTTAGCTTTTACTTGACTTTATGATAAAATGTTCTGTTTTATATCTTAGTTCAGTCACTGGGAGGAATTTTAAACACTATATATATATATATATATATATATATATATATATATATATATATATATATATATATAATTTTGGTCTAGGTTAATGAAGACTGATGTGTGTTTTCAGATAATTGTTTCTGTGCGGGTTGTGGAGGAAAAATCCAAGACTCGTTTCACATGAAGGTCCTCCAGGATACCTGGCACAACGCCTGCTTCCAGTAAGTAATCTCGGGTTAGAAGCTTTTGGCACGGGTCTGGCCTGACCAGACTTGACTTAGTATTTTAAAAAATAATACATGTTGGCTTTTATTATTATTAGTGTGGACGAGCACAGAACATTCAGTCTTTGTGCATCCCATCTACCCAGGATACAGCTCGTAACCCCTGCAGCAGACAGCTTTCTGCGCTATTTTCCGTTTATTTGCCTGCTGGATGGTCTGAGAGAACTTTGTCCCTGTGAGCTGAGGTTTAATGATTTCCATAGAGGAGACGTTCTCAGGTCACTGCTCCACGCACAGCTGCATGCTAGATTTCTGCTTAGTTTACCTTTATTTTAATCACACTTTAATGTTTCCAACATCAAATGTTTTCCCTAATTGACTGGATTTTAGTTACACACCCGTATAGATTTTGTGACTTTGGGGTTCTTGCCAACTGTTTTAGTGATCATTCTATTATTTATTGCTTTTGGAAAATAACTATTCCACATACACCTTCGAAGATTATTAAAATTCGTGATTTGCATGTTTTTAATACTGATCACTATTTGCAGGAGTTAAGATCGCTAAACTGGGACAGATTGTCTTTAATACCAGATGTTGACAATGCCTGGAAATGTTTTCGTTTTGAGTTTCTGCAGGTTCTTGATTAACATGCTCCTTGGGTCAGTGTAAAAGTTAAGGGCAGTCATTTGTCTTGGGTCTCTCAAGAATTAATTGCTTTTTTAAAGAAGTGTGATAGAGCCTGGAAACTAGCTAAACGCACTAATCTTCCTGATCATTGGTCTGAATATAAAAAAACTAAGAAACATTTGTACTACACAGACAAGAAATGCTAAGGCTAATTATTACAAAAACTATTTACATAAGGACTTTAACAATCCTATGCATTTCTGGAATAAAATAAATGAATTACGTGGGAAGACTAAAGCTAAAACTAATAATATGAAAATTAATGGTAGCGTTTCTAGTGATCCGGATGTAATTGCTGAGGCCTTTAGTAAACATTGTGCTTTATCTCCTTTACCTAACTCTTCAGTTCAACTGGGTTCTTACACTTTGCCTCATCGCTGCTCAAGCCGTTTTTCCTTTTCTGAAATTCACCCAAATGAGGTTTTGAAAGTGTTAAAGACTCTTTCATCAGGCAATTCAGCTGGTCCCGATGGTATTGAAGGTCGATTTTTTTTAGAATTGCTGCTGATGCTCTGGCCCTTCCTTTGTCAATTATTTTTAATCTTTCTATCAACTCGTGTTCTGTCCTGATAGATTGGAAATGTACTAAAATCATTCCACTGCATAAAGGGAATGATACTTTTGAACTTAATAATTACAGACTTATTGCGACAGTTAACACAGTGGTAAAAGTTTTAGAAAAATTTGTATTTAATCAATTATCAAATTATTTGGATACTAATAATCTATTATCTCAATGCCAATCAGGATTTAGAAAATATTTCTTTACAACAACTGCCTTGCTTAAATTTACCAATGACATTTATTCAGGTTTTGATATTAATTTAATTGCAGGAGCTATCTTTCTTGATTTAACAAAAGCCTTTGATTTAGTTGACCATTATTTGCTTTTAGACAACTTGTTTGCCATTGGACTCTCAAGGTTATCATTATTGTGATTTAACTCTTTTCTTCCTAATCAATCTCAATTTGTCTCTTTTAATAGGTTTGAATCAAATCCGCGAGGTGTCTTTAGGGGTGTTCCGCAAGGCTCTTCATTGGGGCCATTATTATTATTATAATCTATTTTTATTAATGATTTGCCACTGTGTTGTACCTCTTGTTCTTTTCACATGTACGCTGATGATACTGTATTATACTGCTCTAAGCCGAGTAAAGTGGAAACACAGGAAATTCTTCTGTCTAATTTTAACATAGTGCAGAACTGGTTAGTCCAAAATAAACTTATTTTAGATAAATCTAAATCCTACTCCATTCTTTTTAGTAGAAGTGCTATTAAATCTGGTGCTGATTGGACTCTCAAACTACATTTTATAGATTCCTCTCTTGTATACACATCTGACAAAATAAAATATTTAGGTGTTTGGTTGAAGCCGGAGCCGTCCTTCAGATATCATATTCAAACGATTTGTCACAAGGTTAACCGGTGCTTAAGAACATTATATACATCTATCAATTGTTTTGAACTGTATTCATTTTGATTTTCCATCTTATTTGAAAGTCTTGTTAGTACCTATCAACGCTTTGTATTTTACCCGTTTTAGTGAGCATCCCTCATTTGTTATACCTCGGGTTAAAAAAGAAGTTGGGAGATATGCCTTCTGTGTTAAAGCTCCTCGGGACTGGAATACATTACCTGCTAACTTAAGATCTATTTCATCTTTTCGTTTATTTTGTAATTTCATTTATGAGCATGTGAAGCCAACTTGTAATTGTATTGCCTATTGTGTTTAATATCGTAGCTGCACTCAATTTATGTTGTTTTTCTATTATTAAATTTTTATTTGTTAATGATACAAGTATGCCTACAGATACATGGGGTAAGCCACAGCAAGTGTTATTATTATTTTTATTTATTTATTTTCTCTCTTAGTTTGTTATGGTTTAACGACTTTGCCTTCTTATTCTTTACTTGTTGTATGGTAGGAGGACCTGCTCGAAAACGAGATGCCACATCTCAAGCAGTTTATCCTCCTGGGAAGAAAAATATAAGATAAATAAATAAATACATGTAACAAGAGTAATTACAAAATTCAGTTTTCAGATGATGGTTTAATTTATCAAGCATAAAGAGCTATCCAAACTGATTGGGCTCTTTGTTAACAGTAATTGTTCCACTTGGTAGATTGTGAATTAACTGAGATTAACCGCTACTTGGAAAGCCCGAGCCACACCCAGGCCTGGAAAATAAGGAAATCTTCACGAAGGAGGCTAAAAGATTTCAAAAAGCAACTCATCACTTCTAAAAAAGCAGACCTCACCTGATTCTGGTTAAGGCCAGAGGTCATGATTCTATTCTACCATAAGAAAGATGAGGAGAGGTAAAAAGAATACAAGACCATCACATATTTACCAGAAAAAAAAAGGTTGATTCTCCAAGATTTTTGAGAAGATAAAAGTTTAGGGTTATTTTTTTTCCACTTAGAGCGGGTTTATTTCCCTTAATAACAAACTAATCCTTTTAAAATTAAAACAAATATGAATATAAATGTAGCGGAATATAGATGGTATATTCTTTACACTTTTATTACGTCCAGAGATTAACCTATGGACTGGGCCCTTATAATCAGAAGAGGTTGTGTTTTCTGATCTGACAAATAATATCAAAAGTGGGAAAAAATGTGAGGGGCGAATCTTCCACATACTCAGATGCTTTTCCACAGACGTTTACTAGTTTACACTCAAGTAAAAGTAAATGGGTTTAAAATGGGCGATAAATTGATTTAATGAATTAATATGACAATTTTGTTGCGGGCGATTACAAAAAATGTATGTAATAATGCCTTTTTGGCCCCCGGGAGCTTCCGTAGCGTTAGTTTTACATAACCATGACAACAACGTCACAGCACGTACACGAAACAACAACAGCAAGTGACTCCATGGCCACTGGTGAAAGTGGGGGAAGTTTGTTCCTAAGAAAGGAATTGAATCATCCGTTGTTTGGAACTGGGTTTGCTGCAACGGATGTGGAGCATAGCACGTTTATTCCAATAGGGTGTTCATTTATTCTTTATTCATCTCAGAAATGAGGGTTCCATTTGTCTTGCTTGTGATCAAATAAAAAACAAATTTGGCTTTAAGGTGCCTTCCATTTGTACTTATTGCTATTCTTAATAATTGAGGGGAAGTGAGAATCTGAAAAAAGTCGTAAATCAAAAAAATTACAAATTAAATCAGAATTTTTAGGCTGTATCGCCCAGCCCTGTTTAAAGAAATTCACAGGCAGAGTGATGTTGATGCGCAAAATTAATTTAAAAAAATTCTTGCGATGTTTTTGATTATTTTAAATCTTCAAATATATTTTCATTTTCTTCAGATCAGACTTTTACATTTGTCTGCAGTTTCAGTGCAACACAAGGTTTATTTTGCAGATTTTGACTTATGAAGACACTTAATATCATTGTACAAAATAAAAGTAAATACATTTCAGTTCTGGCAATTAATCAAACATGTTAGATATTTAAAAAGAACTAAAATATTCCCGTTTTTTGGAGGGTATAGTGTTTGGTTTTAAGTATGTTTTATTAGCAACATCCGTCAACAATAAGTAAAAAAAATATGTAAATTGTTTTAAATCAGTTGTTTCATTTTAAAAACTGATTGTGTTTGGTTCAGGCTTTAGTCATGCATGTGTGTGTGTGTGTGTGTGTGTGTGTGTGTGTGTGTGTGTGTGTGTGTGTGTGTGTGTGTGTGTGTGTGTGTGTGTGTGTGTGTCCCTGTCTAACCTGGTGTTATTACACACTCAGCAATAGAACATCCAGCTCCTTAAACATCTGAGACAAATCTTCAGACACAACTGTGTTATGATCCACTTCACAGATCACTTCCCTCACTTTGTTCCTTCATGCATCCTTATTTTTAATCTTTTTTTATGCAGCATTCTCTAAAGGTTTACAGATCTGGGGCCACATTTATCAAGCTTGCTTACGCACAAAACGGGGTCGGAAAACTGCGTAAGCAACTTTCCACGCAAACTTTGGGATTTATCAAAGAAAACTTAGAGGAAAAATGTGCGTAACTTTAAGTTGACTAAGGACCTGGCTTACACACATTTTGGACATGGAGAGCACCTGCAGTGCTGCTGCTGAGAAGGATAAAATTATGAAATCCTGCAGCATCATCACTTGTACTGCTTCGTTTTCTCACCGAGCAAGACCCCCCCCCCACACACACACACACACACGCACACACATGCACGCACACTCACACGCATGTGTGCATGCGCACGCACACACAGACACGGACACACACACAGAGCCTGAAGCGCAGAATACGGAATGCAGAATATCAGCAGGGGGACAGATTGAGACAGAATGTCATGCATCTGTGACGGTGTGTGTGTCCTGTCACTGTGACTGACTGATCATGCGCCCTGGCTACTTGGACAAGGGAGATCTCCGTTTGGCTGGCTGGTTAGCGCGCATGACTTTCACCCGGGAGTCTGGGGATCGAATCCTTTTGGATCTTTTTTTTTTATATCCACCACAGATCTCTCTGAAGAATTCAACATTGATGGCTTCAGCAACACTGTGCCACTCCGTGGATTTTCTCTTATTTGTTTTGCAAAAGCACTTCCTTTCATTTCCCCACCTCACCCACAAATACCTGAATTTCTGCTTGTGAAATAGCGCTTCCTTGATCTACGGTCGCTATGCCATTGGCCGAGAGCTGCAACAGCCGGCTTATGTATATGCATGAGATCCACAAGGCACTTTGCATCGACCTTTTATGGCAGAAAGTGGGTGTGGTGAGGTCGGGATGTGACTAAAAAACAGCTGAGAAACTTTCTAGATAGTTTCTGATTTATGAAGCGGAGATTGTGTGCAGCTGTGCGTACTCCATGTTTGATAGATCACAAACCTACTTGGCATAAGTAAAAATTTTTGCCGAGCTTAAGTACGGCTTTAGTAAGGATTCTACGCAGTGTTTGATAAATGAGACCCCTGATCTGTTTTTCCTGTGCTGCTCTGAATTTCAGAGATAAAAGCAGCAAAGTAAATGGACACCCTTATCTCTGATGTCGTTCTTTGTGAGACAAAACCACTAAAGAAAACACAAATAAAAAAATGTCCTTGCTGAAAGAATCCTCGCTGGTATTCCCATTCACCATTGTCCACACGCTGCCACTTTGCCCTGCCTGCACCTCCAGCCTTGTTAACATTCCTGAGAGCCGACGTCACTCCCGTTCCAGTAAACCTGGCGGTGTTGTTGAGACCCACAGGTACCAGCTCACTCGGTTCTGCTGAGTTCTGCATTCCTAGACGCCGATTCAGACACTCGAACCCCCTTTTCTTTTTACTGTTTACAAAAAAAAGCTGCTTGTTTCTTGTCCAACCCTTTTAAAGGGCTCTAGATTTTTATCATACTTTGCCACAATAGCGGGTGGAGTCATTTACCACTCCTAAGATATCTTCATGTATTTAGTCTGCAGTATAAGTCTGAATCTACTTGAAGTGTTTTAATTTGACTAGTTACAACTAAAAGTGACTAATAGTTTTTAATCTAAGGCTATATTAATCCATTTGGACTTTATTTTGAGTCTAAATGAGGAAACAACCTTCACTCTTTAATAAAATATCAAAACTAAAACCCACCCTGTGCAGACCTTTAAGGTCTTTTGTTTACATTTCTCTCTTTAAACGTCAACAAAGGAATCCACACCAGCAGGAATGTGGATTTTAGGAAATGAGTAATGTTTGTTTTTATGGTGTTTTTGCAGCCATGATGATAGCATTGTTGGCCTCAAACACCTGACTTCCTCCCTCCATTCAGGAGCTTGTATAGGAGGAAGTCAGGTGTTTTATAAAGTGCACTTACATCACCGTATCTGGATATTACAGGGGCACAAAGACACTAATTATGGTGTTTATTGGCTTTTAATTCATAAGAGCTTTAAAATAATCCCGAGTGGGCTGCCTCTTCGTGTGTTCAGACAGAACTTACCCACATCCATCTTGTGTCTGCAGAGTATCCATAAACCGCTCGGAAGATTTGAATGAAACTCCCAGACAGCCATCGTTTATGTGTGCATCTACAACTAATTCAGTTTTGGAGTCAATTCTGGCAAAACTCTGGTGTAAAAGGTGACAAACCATATGCACCCTTTGTTTTATTGTAGCTCTTTATCTTTTTACTTTTATGATGATAACAGTATTTGAAAATAAAAGAGATCACAAATAGAGGTTGACCGATATCAGTTTTTCTATTGCCGATATGAAGAGCTTACGATCAGCCGAGACAGATTTTCATGGCTGATATCTAGGCGTTTCCACCTTACTTTGATGCTAAAGTGTCACTAAAACATCAGTTGAAACAACATTTATGAAACAATCAGAATTTAACCAACTGTTAAATCTTGATTTGATGCACTGGTCAGTGTTGAATTCATTTCAAAAATACTTTATTAATCCCAGAGGGAAATTGATTAAGACATCAGACATCTAACTAAAGTTAATCAAACAAATCAGTAAACTGACCAAGTATTAAATATTCAAAATTGTGATTTAAAAAGAAAATTTTTGTTAAATAATTTTAGAGCACTAGTTATGCAGATGTTATTCAGGAATGTGAATATAGATTTAAGTTCAATTCAGCAGCAACACTGGGCTGCCCAGGAATGTGCCTGTCTTTAAATCAGCTCTACTAAGGAGGTATATCGGCCGATGCTGATTTATAAAAAATGGTGAAATTTGGCCCCAAATGACAAGCGTACTTTAAACTTCAATCTGTCTTTTTTTTAACCAAGATCTAACACACGGGTCTGCAACCTTTACCATCCAATGAGCAGTTTATACCAAAAACCTGGTTTACAGCTGCAACAATTACAGGACCGTTTGAAAAAAATACTATTTTTAATTTTGGAGAAATAACTAAGGAAGGGGATTGGGGTCTCTGAAAAGTGCTTCCCCACCTCAGAAGTCTAATAATCATGTGAGATATTCAGGGGAAAAAATGCAGAGTTCTTTATTTATTGTAGTTTTTGAAAATAAAAAAAAATATGTATTTGTATTATAAGGTTTAAAAGTTTAAGGGGGAAAAATCAAGTTTTTGCAGAAAGAGCATACTCTGTGAATTGATTCTCAATGGTATGTTATTTGTGGGAAATAATGTAAAAATAGACATAAATGGATCCACAAGTGTTCCTAGTATTTTTAGTGTCCGGTTCAATGCAATTCAACACAATTATTCCATGAAATAAACTGAAAAGCCTAAACATGCTTTTTTAAAAATATATCTATATTCAAGAACATGAGTTTTTATTTATTTTATAATTATTTTTCCCAAAGAGATTAAGGCCATCGCTGAAGGTCCAAAGGACCGCTTGTAGCTCCAGAGCCGCAATGTGGAGACGCCTTCTCAAACAGATTTGGATCTAAAGCATTTGTGTGGTTTAAACAAAAACCAGCAATAGGAGCTGAGTGGAAAAACTTTCCCGGTCATGAGACAAAAAGTCGGAACAGATGCACTAAATAGAAGTGTTGTCAGTCTGACTGAATAACAATAACATCTGTTGATTATTCAGGGATGTGGTTTGATCATTGATGACAAAATCCTTTTTCTCATTCATGTTAATCAGAAAATCGACCACACGGGTCAGATAAAGTCTGCTGATGGTTTCCAAGAGTTAGCTGAAAGTCGAGTGTTGAAACCACAGAGGAGGGATTGGAAGTTTCACTGACTGATTTAAAAATTATTTAAAATGGTAAATGGCTTATTTGATATAGTGTCTTTTAGAGTCCTGGACCCCCCACCCCCCCTCCCCAAGTGTGTTTTACAACACAATCAGTCACTCACCCATTCACACACACATTCACACGCTGTTGTGATGAGTTACGGTGTAGCCACAGCTGCCCTAGGGCGCACTGACAGAGGTGAGGCTGCCGAGCACTGGTGCCACCGGTCCCTCTGACCACCACCAGCAGGCAGCGGGGGTGCAAACATCTTGCCTCTGATTGGCCGACAGCAGTATTACTCTTCCACTGCCTCCGTTTGTTCTGCAATGTTTATGTTTTATCTCCACAAATAACACAAGCCTGAAGGAGTTGTGCCATGTGGTAGAGTTGCTAATGCTAACGGTTAGGTAGCCAAGACATGTTCTGCTCCCTCCTGGACGCTAAACCAACAACAGCCTTCCCCGATCGTGAGCCAAAATGGGTGAGTCCATGAAGGCTAATTGTCACCGAGATGTAGATCTGACTGGCTTTTTCTGACTCACGCATTTCCACGTCTAGGGGTAGAAGACTATTTTCACATCCAGCCTGCAAGTGAAACTCAGAGTGAACGATTGTTTCACAGATTTCTCAGTGAAGCTTGCCATAAGATGCGAAACCATGATACTCCCTCTGACGTGCTTTACTGCTAACAGTGAGGGTTGTTCACGAATTCTTTTAGCAAAAAGGAAGAAAAAAAAACATGAATCCGTGATCAATTATTGTTGTTAAACTGTACAGACCATCATGGCAGCAACATAAAAACAAGAAGTGTAGACGTTTACAACTACAAATAAAAACTGAAGCTTTGTGATTATCATAGTAAATTATGACTTTTTATTAAATCCCCCAACTGTCTGTATGCATATTTTAAAGTTGTGCATCTGAAAAGATGATTTTGTAAGAGTTAATCTAGGTTTTACTGAGGATTGTTTCTTCTATCATGACCCCCCCCCCCCCCCCCCCCCCCAAAAAAAATACCATAGCCCAGAGTGAACAATAAAACATCATAATTCACTAACATATTTTATTGGTAAATAGTAAAAGTTTAAAACGATATCCACAACCAGTTCAGTGGTTTTGTATAGAGGGATATTAGATATTTATGTATCAGCCACCATTACTCCTGCAGTCAGTGGGACGTGTTGATCTGGAGTCATCATGTCTTTGTTTACGATCTTGTTTAGACACTTTTATCTTTATTCACATTTTTGTCATGAATTCATCAACATGCCTGAATTTCCCTTGATGTTTTAAATGGGATGTTCCTGCCTGGAAGCCAGTGATTCTTTCTTTTTCCACTTTTCTCTCGGCAGTAAAGACAGACATGTGGTCTTCAGTCTGCAGGACAGCTCCTTCTTAAGTAATGCCAGAAAACTCTGAACTTTCCAGAGTCTGTGCCAAAGTCAATAATCCTGGATCAGCTATACCTACAGTATGGAGAGCAGTGCGACTACAGTACTCCCTGTACTCAAACAGTAAAAATGCAGACAAACAACCTTTCAAGCAGCATAAGTTGTTGCATGAAACAGAAATCTGATGTCCTCGTTGTCGGTATTAAACTTTTAATGCTCTCCAGAAAATCGCTAATTAATCAGAATAAGCTGTCAAGTTGTCCAGTTTCTATTTGTTCTAAGTGAAGAATATCTGTCTGTCCCATCAACTAGTGGGGATTCAGATGAGATGGGTGCAAGGATTAAATCACAGCGGCATTAAAAAGAAGTGACAGCAGACATTTCATTCACCTACAGTCTCTGGCGAGGTGGATTTGGATGACCTGGAAGCGAGCGAGAGTTCCCTAGTCAGCTGCCAACTTTAGTGTTCTTCATTCTGAACATTTTGTCACTGTGCTGCAACAATAAACATCCCTTTGCTTTGCCAAGTATCTCCTCAGGTGTTGGATTAAGTTGCAGGTGAGGTGGCTCAGGAGCTGCAGTCATGGGGAAAGCTGGAGTTTTAGAGCTCTGATGAAACGTTTTTCCATGGTTGTCAGAACCTTGACCTCGGGGTCAACAGGATTACTTGTTTGTGTCTAAAATGATGAAGATAGGAACAAGAATAGCGATAAGTAAAACTACCAGAAAACAAAAGAAAAAAAGCAGAATAAACAACCAGCTCCTCTGTGGACTTTGTCCTCGAGGACAGATGACTTTAGCGTGATTAGGGGTTGTTTTCTTCCAAAGCGGTGGTCTCGTTTCTTTTTCTAGAAAATTTGGACGTGTGTAAAGTCGAGTAGCTTTGGCAAATTCATCACCTGCAGAGACTGGAACAAGCCCCTTTGCAATGCTGCAAAAACAACAGCACTCGTGCAAGTCGCTGCACATCTCAGGGACGGAGTGTTAACTGTGACCTCCACCCTGTTAAACAAAGAAAAGCTCAAGCTGTTGACATAAATTAGTCTGTGTGCAATCCTCCTTTTTCACGATCAAGATAAATGCGTTAAGTGAACATTCATCATAAAATAAGACAAGTGCCAAAAACAGATTATGTTCCTATCATCCACGAAGGATCCTTCAACGTCTGACTGTGACTCTGTGTCGTTTCAGATGCTCCGTCTGCTCCGATCACCTGACCAACTGGTACTATGAGCAGGACGGCCGGCTGTACTGTCGGAAACACTACTGGGAGAAGTTTGGAGAGCTGTGTCATGGATGTTCTCTGCTCATGACTGGACCTGCTATGGTAGGTCTGCTGCTGTCTGCACATCCTTAACAATCTCAGGCTGCAGGTCCAAAAGCCGTTGGCAGTCTGTGCATCTTCAAAACTCTGAAAATCTGTATTTTTATTATGTTTGTTGGCTTTTTATTTCTGGCTGGATGGATGTGGTGAATGACGGGACAAGGAGAAACACAGTCATTTCCTATGAGAGATTTTCATTAAACTAGACATATTACTTTAGGGCTGCAACTAACGATTATTTTCATAATCGATTAATCTGTCGATTATTTTTTCGATTAATCTGTTTGTTATTGTTTAGCTATTTAACCTATACAAGTGATGAATACATTTCAGTTAAGAAAAAGAAAAACATAAGAGAATTGTGCAGTTGACTGCAATCTATTTTATTGCACATGAACACAGTCAGCGGTGTAAAATGAGCTAAACAGTGCAAAATATCAGTCCAGAATAATTTTTTGGCATCAAAATATAAGAGGTAAATTCCATAAAAAATAATATAGAATCTAGAATAGAGTTTGTAAGTGGTATGCATTGCTGGGGGGTGAGTGTCTTGTTCCCCATGTAGTTGTCCATCGTTGCTTGTTTTTTTCTGCATAAGAAACAAATAGACTGAAATAAGTACACATATAAAATAAAGCAGCACACACACTACAACACTAAATCAATATTACATTATTTGAATTAATTAACAATATACAGTGATCATTTATTTTTGACAAAAATGTGTTGTGAGGCGTTTTACAGCATTAGACAGTAAAACAGCATTTTAATAGTAAAAAAATGACTTTCTGAATTTCTCCTGTATTTTAAAATTGAAAGCGTACAACTATGCCGCGTTATATTCACCTGGACACAGCTCGTCTGTATATTTTTCTCTGCGGAGTTGTCCTTTTTTGATTGAGGAACATAGTTATGGGTTTGCGCCGTTTTTCTCTTAATGAGAACATTCTTATAAACAGACGTGCTAAATTTGGCAAGCGCATGATACACAACACGGAGGAGATTCACGATTGCATCTAGTCAATCAGAAGTAGAACACTGTAGACTGACGCGGCAAAAGAAACATGTTTAACATCCACTATAACGAACTCGGCTCCCAAATTTGATCTGCGTTAGCTTGTTTATTTTCTGTTACTTACCGGATTTACCGGACTTTCCTCTGCTGCATCAGCCCCCACATGTTTTCGTCTCAAATGTTCACTTAGGGACGTCGTGCTTCCGTGCCATGCTAGATGGTTTTTGCATAATTTGCAGGTCACCCGTCTTTTCATGGCATCTAGAGTGAAGTGCTCCCATACTCGTGAGGTTTTTGTCCGTGGTTTCTCTTCAGTTTTGTCGCTTCTATTTTTCTTCCGTATTTCTTCTTGTTCTGCCGTCTCTCACAGCAAGATGCGCGTCAGTAACGTGTTACATCGTGAAAACCGAGGGCACTTATTGGCTTGTTTCTTCTTCTACGGCTCCACTGGTAGATCAGTGGCTCATTACTGCCACACACTGGGGGCAAATTTAACAGATTGTAACCGATGTCAGATTGTGGTAAAAAATAGACTTTATGCGGTAAAATGTGATCATTAAACAACTAATCGATGACTAAAAAAGTTGTTAACCATTTTAATAATCGATTATAATCGATTAAATCGATTAGTTGTTTCAGCTCTACTTTAGTTGTTTGCTGATTTTTTTGTGGGTTGATCCCTCATTTCTTTGCTATTGCTGAAATATAGATTATGGTTAGGGCTATGAACACACTAGCTATTTATGACACAATGAGTTCTGTAGCTGACGATAAGCAGTGATGCAGCATTAAAAATAAAGGTGTTACTGACGGAGTGAGTTTTTTTAGTAACGTGTAATCCAATAATGACTTTCTCCATCATTGCAACGCCGTTTCCAGTACTGATGCAGCTGCCCAGGTGCGTTACTTTAACTCAGGTGTGTTGAAGCTGACGTTGTCTTAGCCAGATGCTAAAGAGCCGGTTGTTTACATTCATGCACATCATGGCCAGAGAGCAATAAGACGTGACCGCCACACTTCCCATGTAAGGGAGATCCCGTCAGACGTCTGTTCGTTCATTCCTCGTCACTATCACCGATCTTCCTACATCGTCATCCAACTGGAACCAGTCAGCCTTCCTGACCATTTCCTTAGACCCGCTGTAACACCGATACTAGCGGAGTTCACCACGGGCGCTCAGGTGTTTCTTCAGCTAAGTGTGTGTTTTTACCACCTATCACCAGAACGTTCGCATTTGGGTCTGACAAGGTTGCACATTTAGGTCCTTGATCAGATTTGTGCTTGTTAGTGTCATTTTATAAGTGTTTTTAACTATAGATGAGACGTGCTGTTATAGATTAGGAGTAGAAATTTTAATAAAAACACCCCATTATACATAGATTAGACAAAAAACTAACTTCAAAGTTAAAATATAGAAATTGTTCTATTTGCAATCCTACATTTGATTAAATCAGGGTCTTGTTTCATATCACTGACATTTAAATAGTTTAGATTAGTGTCACGTTTCCTGTTTGTAGTTCCTTCTCATTTATATCGCATATTCAGTTTCATAACAAGCAGTTCGACATCTATTTAGTCATTTATAGTTAAGTACTGTAGTAATTTGGAGTAAACGTAAGTTCTAGTAAGAGGGGATCCAAATTTTCTTGCATATTTGTATTTTAAAAGTAATGAAATAGTTACTTTTGCTGGTAATTAGTTACTTTTTAATGTAACTGGGTTAATTTTTATAGGATTATTTTTATGTGGCACCCTTTTTATTTATTTGTTCTACTATCTCCTCATACCAACCCTTTCCTCGTGGACTTAAATGACACCTACAGAAAATGTCCGTACACCTTGTTCTTCAGTTTCATCATCATGATGGAGAACGTTGGGAGGTGGAGGGTTGTTTTTGTGGCTCCTACAGAACGAGCGATACGCTCCATCCTGACCAGAAGGAGCTGCAGACTTGTGAATCAGTTTTCCCCCCTCGAGGCCTCAGCCTGTTCCCTCTCTGTACACAGACCTCTTCCCCCTCATCCAGGACCCAGTGGGAATGCTCTAGAACACGTGCTGGTTTTGGATCATGTGTACTCGTCTGTGGTGAGAAAGCTCCGTCCATATTCCCCAAAGCGGCATTACGATCCGCATCGATGGGTTCTCAGAGATCAAATGTCTCCTGTTAAGTCAGGACCTGACGCAGGAAAGGGAACATAATTGTGTGTTTGAGTAAATCCTTCTGAAAGTAGAGGAACGGTTAAAAGTAAAGATGTGATATTTAGCTGCTTGTGTGACTTTCAGTCAGGCTGAGGGTTTCCTTTTTGCCACCAAGCAACAAACATGATGGATTCTTGTATTTTACACTGGCGTCTGGCTTCATCAGAAGCGTTTTTGGCATGGCTGAACTGGCACCACAGCTTCACTGAGCCAGAACGAAATCCATTGTGGTCCAGCAGCAGAGGAGGCATTCAAGTTCTGACAGAAGCGTTGCTGTCGGTGGTCATTATCTGTTAGCTTGTTGATACACTTGGACGCTGTTTATGAGACAGGATTTCTTTTCGTTGTTGTTTTAAGTCGTGCAATGCTCCTTTTCTAAATCCAAACTAAGCCCTGTGTCTACTTTGTTTTTTTTACATCCCTGCCTTAGTCTTTAGGCCTAAGGCAGGTTGTAACCAAGGTGGGGTTTTGTTTTTTTCCTTTGAGGCTAGGAGTTATAGACAGACGGAGCTGTCACAATCACTGAGCTGTCAGAAATCACCCAGCAGCAGAGAAACCTTTCCCAGCACTTAGCTTAGCTTAGCTACACTGAGCTTTTTTTCAATTAGCATCGTTTACACAAAACTTAACTGTATTTCCTTAAAAATGTGCCCTTTTCAGCACAAAAACAGAAGAGCTGCTCAGATGAAAACCTGTCAGCAACTATCATTATGAAACTCTTATGAGATAAAAAGATTTTACTTCCAGTTCACAAACAGCTGTTAACTCATTCCTTGTTTTTGTTGCATAAATGAACCTGAAGTCGGCCTTTCGGCTGAACGTGTGTCTGATTAAGTCACCTGGCACTTCACATTATCTCATCTTGCATGGGAGCGGGGCGAGGAAAGGCAGATGTTGTGGGAGTGTGAATTAAATCACGGAAGGGGAAATCAGTGAGTCGTGTGTTGGACGACTGAGATGAAACTTGAAAGTGAGACTCAGACCTGCTGAGGCTGACGTCAGAGCAGATTCCAGACGGGCTGAGAGCAGAAGCAGGTGTTCCCGCTGCTCACGGCGAAGGGGGGCGGAACGCCAACTACACCTCATACCTACTAGAGCACGGCTGCTGCAGCTCAGTCTTAGATGACCTCGGTGCTGAATGGAAGATTATCAGATCTGGTTTGGATTTCAGGTGGCCGGGGAACACAAGTACCACCCTGAGTGCTTTGTGTGTTTGAGCTGCAAGGTGGTGATCGAGGACAGGGACACCTACGCCTTGGTGGAGAGGTCAAAACTCTACTGGTGAGTAGAGAACTTCTTTAAACTTGTTTTGCAGGAGTCCATTAAAATATCTCGATCATTTCAGCTTCTGATTGCAGCTCATTCCTGTTTCCATTTAAGGTGCAGAAATGGTTCATAATCATTTAAACAGAGGAAATAACTTGTTTTTGTGTGGTCTGTGAACCACGTGTAAAACTGACTTTACCTAAATGCTAACATGTTTAAGTTTGAGGCATGACGGAACAACCTTTATTCTGCTCACATGTGTTTTTCTGGTATTATTAGTGAGTTTAATCAAGCTATATTTTGATGTTTGAGCAGCACTAATCATGCATGCTCTCGTGTTGTTTCAGTGGGAAGTGCTACAAGCAGGTGGTCCTTACACCCATGTTGGAGAAACGCTCTCATGACTCCATCTTGGACTCGCTGCCTCACACGGTGACCCTCATCTCTATGCCGTCTGCAGCCAACGGTAAACGGGGCTTCTCAGTGTCTGTGATCAGGGACGTAAACGGCTCGCCAAGCGTTCAAGTCAAAGAGTAAGTATGGCTGGTGTGTGTACCTGTCTGTGTGTCGTCATCGCAACATGAGTAATGCAGTGTGTGAGAGTGATTATAGGTGTGTGTGTGTGTGTGTGTGTGTGTGTGTGTGTGTGTGTGTTCCACTAAAGTATTTGTTTTTGCTCTAGTCAGATCATCATTAAAGCTGTAGGTTTTAATGTCATTTGCTCACATTTTTTTGGGTTTGTCTTCAGGGTCAGAGGGATGCTGATCAGTCCCGAGGTGCGAAATGCAATCCATGTTGGGGACAGGATCTTGGAGATTAATGGCTGCCCCGTTGGGACGTTGTTGGAGGAAGAGGTGAGTATCACCTCTGATACTCGCTTAGCGATGTGTGAATCAAAAACTTTAGTTTTTTCATTTATTTTTATTTCTCGAGTGCATTTTACTAGTTTTGTAGGTGTGGTGTCACCTTTTTCACACCCTCTGAGTTTGCAGTTATGATAATTCCTAAAATCAAACACTGACAGAAAACAAATGAGTGGCTTTTTTTATTGTACTTTTTTTTTATCCAACCTGATTAAATGAAAATTTCATCAAAGTCTTCAGCTCTGTGCACGTGTCTAACTTATTTAGTGTTGCCCTCGTGTTGCATAAAATCACTAAATATAGTAAGAAATGCAAGCTGGGTTGTTGGTAGGGATGTCCCGATCAGGTTTTTTTTTTTTTGCCCTCGAGTCCGAGTCATTTGATTTTGAGAATCTGCCGATACCAAGTCCCGATCCGATACATTAAAAAAAAGTAAAGAAAAGGAATAAACTGTTCCAGAATGTTCCTTATTTTTTATTTAATTACCTTTTTATTTTAATTTTTAACAACATATCACTTCTGTGAGGTAGCTTGAACAATCAAGTAATAAATAACATAAATTCTTCACTTTTGAACTTTATTGCAAATATAAAAAGTCTAACATAAAAACAAATAGCACTTCAACTTAAACTACCTGGCAGGGGTCTACTTTGCCTCGGCCCCCAAAATGCTTAGATGCGTCCCTGGGCATGGTCGGAGTTTTGAAGATGATCTGAATTGTATCAACTGCTGATAAATTATTGCTTTATACAGTTACAAACGTGTAATGGGATAAATCTACCTACATTTTATTTTCTTAAGAACTTTGTTTTGTTTTCTTGGTTTTTATTTTCCTGTCTTCCTGTCCTGTCTGTCTCTGATCTTCCTGCATCTCCCAGTCCTCCAGAAAAAATCCTGCCTGCTTCCTTTTTTTTCACCTCACAACTAACTTTTTAACTAGCAGGTCAAATTGATCTATTGACCGCAAAAAAAGCGGAGTGTGTGCTGCGCTGCCCGGCTGCGCCAGTGACGAGCGCTGCAGCGGGGGCAACGCGAGCGCGTCCACGCGTCAGAACTTACCAGAGAGAAAATGAACGGACACGAGTGACTGTGTGTTAATTGTATATTTTTGGTGACGCCACTTAGAAAATGTTACTGTGGCCGTGTGTGTGTGTGTGTGTGTGTGTGTGTGTGGGAACGCAGCTGGAGTTCATGAATAATCAGCGGTCTGCCTGCCGCTCTGCATCTCTGCTCAAAAGAATCCCCGCTACGCTGAGTCCATGTAAATAATATAATATCGGTAGAAAATTGATCTTTTTTGTTCTCCTTCTGGGTGTGTAAGTTAAGGGCATCAGGGGAGCCTGACAACCTTTAAGGAGAACCAAGTTGCTCTCCTGTAATTTCAACCCAGGATCCGAGTCCCGATCGAGTCTGAAACCACGTGATCGGGTCCGATTTCCGAGCATGTAATCGGATCGGGACATCCCTAGATGTTGGAATATTAATGAGTAGCCTTGGATCCTTTTTTTTGCAGGTGGATGATCTGATTCACCGAACCAGCCACACGCTGCAGCTACTCATAGAGTACGACCCAGTCAGACAGCGCTTGGACCGCCTCAGACTGGGATCCCCCAGAAACCAGTTAGGAGGCCCAGCCACGTCCCGAATGCGTCTGTCCTCCCCGCCTAACTCGGTTCTGGAGAAAACAAATTTGGTTGACGACGGCTCGCTGAAGAGGAGGTCTTTGAGGTGTGTTGGAGCGTCCAGAAACGAACACACAGAACAGAAGATGCGAAGATAAAACTTTAAACTATTTTTTTTTCATCACTTTTAGGCGCAGTAACAGTATATGTAAATCTCCTGGGCCATATTCCCCCAAAGAGTCCCCTTTAATTACAAAAGACATCGGACGCTCCGAGTCTCTGAGGTCCTCCAGTAGCTGCTCTCATCGTATTTTCCGTCCATGTGACCTCATACATGGAGAGGTCCTGGGAAAAGGCTTCTTTGGACAGGCCATCAAGGTCAGCCATGAGTTTATCACCAGGCACCTTATCCACCTTTCAGTGTTCCTTACCCGCTTTAAAAACCACGTTTGCTTGTCACAGATGACCCATAAAGCCACCGGGGAGGTGATGGTGATGAAGGAGCTGATCCGTTGTGATGAAGAGACACAGAAAACGTTCCTACAGGAGGTTGGTGGTTTTTCTCACCAACGCAAACGCTGAAATCGCTCTGCGTTGTTATTTTGAGGTTTTCTCATTGGCCTTGTGGAAAAACATTAGTGAAAACTCTCTTATCATAATGAGGAACTTGTTGTTTTCTGTCCAAATGTCAGGTCAAAGTAATGAGGAGCCTGGATCACCCCCACGTCCTGAGGTTTATCGGTGTTCTGTACAAGGACAAGAAGCTCAATCTGATTACCGAGTACATCGAGGGAGGCACTCTGAAGGATTTCATCAGAGACACGGTGAGCTGTTTTGGAGTACAAACCCTGCTCCACCCTCCCTGTTTGACCTGGAGAAGACTCTGCTGTGATACCAAGTCAGACCTGTTAACAGGCTGAGGGTCGAACTGGATAAAAATGTGTCGCAGGCAGTGTTGGGAACGTTACTTTTAAAAAGTGATTAGGTATAGTTACTGATTACGTTGTCAAAAAAGTAACTTGGTTACTTACCGAGTTACAAGATTATAAAAGTATCTAATTACCAAGAAAAATAACTATTTTGTTACTTTTTTCATTAAAGAATGCAAGAAAAATCCCATCTTAATTAAACCTACCTAATTAACTATAAATGACTACAATACTGAAATATAAATGACTAATGACTGGAACATAATAAAATGTATGTACAATTTTTTTTTACTGAATAATTGAAATAATGGGGCACTTAATGGGGCACTGTGTGATATTTAACAAGACCCCAATCTACTAAAATGTATTATTGCAAATAGAAACACCTGTAAAGGTTCCTGAGCCTTTAAATGGTCTCTCAGTCTAGTTAAATTACAGAAATAAATGTAATTTTGCACAGGATTCTAATTATTCCAGCTTCACATAATTGTGTGTTATTAGTAGCATTTCTGTTGCTAGTAATGTAGTAATGGTTAAATAAATAAATAAAAATCCTTTGAAATGACACTAGAAGAGGCACAAGCCTGATGGAGGACTTACATTTACTAACTTGGGTCAGACCCAAACACAGAAGAGCTGAAGCTGGGTGGTAAACACACACAGGTAGTTCTAATAACACCTGAGCTCCATGACGTCTGAGACTGATGCATCAGTGTTACAGCGGGACTAAAGACATGATCAGAAACAGGTTACAGCTGGATGATCTAGGAGATCGTGACATCTGAGCGATGAACAGGTGGGCGAACCTTCAGGGCGTCCCGCTGTCACGTCAAGAATGGCACGCCTGCAGACTCTCGCCTGCTGCAGCGGGTGTGCAGCTGTAGACTATTCATCTCGTCTTCCTCGTTCGGGTCGTGATGCGCTTGGATGAAAACATCCGCCTCTTTAGCTCCCGATCAGCTGATGACCGCTTCAACACTGCTGAATTAGTAACGCACGTTTTTCTTATCAGTGACAGAAAGGACCTTTTGATAAAAGAAAACTGTAATTAGATTACTCGTTACTGAAGAAACTTTTTTGTTTAGTAACGCCATTATTTTAAACATTTTTACTAGAAGAAATAAGCTAGCTGTGTTAGCGTCTATTCCCAAATTAAGATAATGATTTTATGACATCCAAAGAGCTTTTGTTGATGTTGTTTTCTTTCTTGACCTACAGGATGAGTTTCCATGGGAACAAAGGGTGAGCTTTGCTAAGAGCATTGCCTCTGGCATGGTGAGTTAGCTTCTTGTCTTTGCTGTAAACAAAACGTTTGTCACATTTGTGGAAATGTCTGATGAACCATTTCTAACAAACAGAATTTATATCTGTATTTATTGATGTTATTAGTCTTATTTAATGGAAGTGTGTCACTTTTACAAAATCTGTCTTCTTTTTTCTCTCTAGGCCTACCTTCATTCAATGAACATCATCCACAGGGACCTAAACTCTCACAACTGCCTGGTTAAACTGGTGGGTAGTGTTTTCTATTACAGGAACTAATAAAAGTAAAAAGGTGGAAACTATAAACAAGCTCAACATTTTAAAATAAACATTTTAAAAGACTTCTTTTGTACATTCTTGCTGTGTTTGTCTTCAAATTCCATTTTTGGTTCTTTTTTAAACACAGATAAGGTTTTTCTTTACCTTGCTGACGTTTCGTTTGTGGCTGCAAACATCTTCAGAGCTGGCGCTGATGGTGGCGTCGTTGTCGCCCTCTGCTGCCCACAGATAAACGGAGTAGGAAGTGACGCCACCATCAGCGTCAGCTCTGAAGATGTTTGCAGCCACAAACGAAACGTCAGCAGGGTAAAGAAGAACCTTATCTGTGTTTTAAAAAGAACCAAAAATGGAAAGTTAAAAGACTGATGTTTAATCTTCTGTCCTCTTTCACCAGGACAACACCGTTGTTGTTGCTGACTTTGGACTCTCTCGGCTCATCGTAGACGAGAAAGTGAAGCCTCGCCCTGAAAAACCGTCCACCAAGAAGAGAGTTTTCAGACGGATTGACCGAAAGAAGCGGTACACGGTTGTGGGAAACCCTTACTGGATGGCTCCTGAGATGCTGAATGGTGAAGAGAAAAGTGTTTTTATTTACGGGGAAGAAAACGTTTCAGAATGGGCACAAGCTTTACGATTTTTGTCATTTCAGGCAAAAGTTATGATGAAAAAGTGGACATTTTTTCCTTTGGGATCGTCCTCTGTGAGGTGAGACCTTTTCTTTGGTTCTTAGCTGTTTTTGTGTCTGGAAAACGGGTCAGATCTGGTCAGCAAAACCCTGTTGCCTCACAGATCTAGGGTGTTTTTGTAAAGTACTTGATGTATTCTTACTACTGCTTTCCTTAGTTCATCTCTGATTAATTATTATTTCATGAATCAGATCATTGGGAAGGTTTACGCTGATCCCGAATGCCTCCCCAGAACTCTGGACTTTGGTCTAAGTGTTGGAAAGTTTGTGGAGAAGTTTCTCCCAGAAGACTGTCCTCCGGGGTTCTTTCCTCTGGCCGTGGCCTGCTGCGATCTCACACCAGACAACCGGTGAGCTCCTGCTGTCATTTTAATCAGGGACAATTCACACCATATCCTCTTTTTCTTTAACTGTTATTAGAGAGTTAACTGTTCCCTTAGGTCTTGATTTAAAGTCGGTCATATTGATCACAGTAGCCACGTTTCCACTAGAGGAGTTCCCGGGACATTTCTGGGAGCAGGGAAGGTGACGGGGAAAATACGATAGCTCTATCCTGTCAGTTGTTGTCTCGTACAAAATTGTCTTTCGGGACTTTGCTTAGACATCAGCATTTCGTGATGTTCTGTCAAATCACCATGCATTGTCAGATTGGCGTTAGCGTATTACAGCGTATTCCTATCTGACAGCACCCATATGCTGACAGATCATCATACATTCTTTAAGCAGTATGACACCTTGATGGGTCAGTTTACCCATCAGATCATCATACGCTTTAAGAACAACCATATGATACCTTGATGGGTGGTTAAACCAGTCCGATAATCATACACTTTTTTAACAACCATATGACATAGTGTCTTGTCAGTTTGTTACATTTTAAAGCTTTATTTTCTAAATGTTTTTTTAATTAGAAGGTGGTGAAATAAAAATTTGTGATGCGCCTTCATCAGTTCATTTTTGTTAATAGGTAAACAAACACGATTCACTTAGTGATGCACCGATGGGAAATTTTTTGGGCCGATACCGATATCTGATATTAAGATCACACTGTTATAGCCGATATTTGCCGATATCGATATACTGACATTAATGCTTCTAAAATCAGCAGATTTTGTATGGAATTAAATGATTAAAGCTGAATTTAGGTTATGTACACACATCACACACACTTACACTTGTGAGATGATTACAATCACTGTGACATGACTTAACAAATACACATCACCACCCTCTGAAACAGGCAAACAAACGATGACAAGATGGAAAAAATATCAGTTGACAATATCTGCCCGTTTTTTTTTTTTTAATCGAACCGATACCGATATGTTAAAAATTGACTAACATCAGCCGATACCGATTTTGATGCCGATATGTTGTCCATCCCTAGATTTCCTCATAGTTTGCTGTATGTTGAACTGGCGGCTCCTCAGAACATAGCAGAGGTTTAAATGAATGCGAATGTGCATGCATTTGCATAAACTGCATGTATGCTGCTCCGTCAGAACAAGGTCAGATTAACCCCTTAAATTTCCAGGTTTAATGAATGCAATGGGGTTTTGTCCCATGGGCGGCGCGCTGGCATGCTAAGAGGTTTAAAGTTTTATTCTGTGAAACTACACCATAATTTAATCCATTTGGGGGACAGAGAGTGGTTCTGTGATGTAAAAAGTGGCGTTCAGTGAATAAAGGAAACTCTGTTTTTACGGTGCTCTGCAGTAGATAACAAAGCACCATGAACGTGTGGTGTTTCTGCTGCATTTCCTGGCTCTGGGAGTTTAAAAACAGTTCTTTTAAAGCAGTCTGAATGCTGTTTAGTTTCTTTTTCCTCCGTTCTGCTTCATCAGCAACTCTTCCATCCTTACACATGGCGGTTGTTTGGCGACGTCTGCTGATATCATCTCCTACTGAGTAACAACCAATCAGCATGAGTTAACCACTAGTCCTGCCGAGCGACTCTGCTGGGCCGTGTCTGAGTTCTAATCCCAGTTCGGGTACTCTTTTGGTCTGGAAAGTGGTCCTTTAGGAAAGAAGACACGTGCCGTGAAGGTCCAGTAAAGTTACCTGGATGTTCTTACGGTGGAAACAGGCCTAACAGTTCCCGTTATGGATGTATTTAGAAATATTTCAGCAGATCTTAGAGGTGTATCTTTTCTAGGTTTTTTTCCCTCAAACACTGAACAAGACAAAAGACTAAAACATTTCAGAAAACATAAAATCCCTGTTTTGTTTCCCTTGCTCTGTTTTATTTTTCACACAGTTGGACACATAGTTTTACTCCGTTTTATTTGTGGTGGCGTTTTGTCGGCTTCTGTTGAACCTTTGGGTCATCTTAGAGGAAACAAACACTTTCAGAAGCCACCTGAGCCTCAGACACGCCTCTGCTGCTGGATCGCTTCCTCGTGTTTCGCTCAAGCTCGCCCGTCTGGTTCTAACCTTACATCCTTTTGTTTGTTCTCTCTGATGTTTATGTGTTTGTCTTTTTCTTACTCAGTCCACCGTTCCAGAAACTGGAGGACTGGTTTGAAGCCCTCTCCCTGAACCAGGAGCTGGGAATCCCTCTGCCAGCCGAACTGGATGAACTGCACCAGAGTTTGAGTCGACTCTACTGGTCTAACGATCTGATTCAGGCCACAAACGAGCCACTGATTTCCACAGCAGCCTCACCAGACTGCACAAGCATGGCAGACAATAGCACATAGTTGTTTAACCTGTTATGTTTGTTACCTTTGTAACGCCTCCTAACTGCTGCACTAAAACTGTGGGTTAAAAACAGGAACAAGGTGTTGAACCTGAGCGTCGTTAGAACTGGATCACCTGAGGTTGCTGGACTATTTACCTTGTATGGGACCAAAAATCTGTGAGCGCCAGTGAACTGCAACGAGGGCAGAAACACACATTTCAAGTTATTAACATTGTTTTTACTGTGGTAACAGCACAGAACTTGTTTTAATGTTTACAGCAGAAACCCGTAACTGGTCCTTCACCAGTCGACACAGACGTTTCTAAGACTGTAGTCCTGATGTGACGGCAGCTTTTGTCTTCTGGAGTTGGTCTTTAAAGAGGAGTGACTTAAACTCAGAATAAAAAATAATAAATGAAGCGATATTCCCTGACGGGCAGGCTGTTCTCCCTTCGACTACAAGTTTTAATGATGTTGTTAGCTTTTTTTTTTTTCACATCATGCACCCGGGACACAACAGCACTGTTATCCAGGAGGACCAGAAGCTTGATATTATTTCAAACTGTTCAAAAAGTGGTTTTTGTATATTTAATAGTTGAAATGTAGCAATTATGTTTTTTGATGTTTTTTTTATGTTCAAAGTTCTCCTGACTTTTGTAAAAACACAATCATACTTAAAGTTATTGCAAGAGCCAGGAAATAAAATCTTTTGACAGAAACTGAAGCACTTGATCTCACTGGAAAATTTAAATATTTCTAAAATACAAAAGGAAAACGATTACTGTGACCCGGAAAAGTTCAGAGATTCAATCGAGGTGTTTTCTTCTCCCAAGCACCACTGCTCTCACGTTTGTCTTTTTATATATATTTTTTTTTTGGGGGGGGGGGGGGGGGGATGAATTAAAAGGACAAAGTGGTTTTGAGTTTTCTTACAAGATCTGACTCTTAAACTAACCCCCCTCCCCCCCCTTAAGTGATGTAAATAGATGTGTACATACAATTTCACTAACTGGATTTTATTTTCTGATGGGATTTTGTAGATTTTTAGACATTTCGACAACTATTTGCTTAAGCAAGGTACTGAAAGCCAACTGTAACCATTTTTATTTATATCACTGTAGTGTTTCATGAATAAACCTTCTTTAAAAATGTTTTTTTTAATTGCCGCTCAGTTATTCATGACTGTAAAATATTTTCTGCTACAATATAGGGTCAAAGCTGAATAACCTGTCACAAAAACTATAGTCGGATCATTTTAGTCTCAGAATAGATCAGTCTGTTAGTTTATTGCACCTAAGTTCCACAACGAGAAATTAAATGACATTATTTTTCTTTTATGCTTTTTTTACACTGATTCAGTCAGAATAATATATTAGGTAATCTTGAGTATATTTTAAAATGTATTTTTTAAAGTTGTATTTTTTTAGTGCATTCTTCCATAAGGTGTAGGGAAATTAAAATGTTCTCTACCAATTGGTTGACATAACAGTCAAAGGTTTAAATAAAAAGATTTAACAAAAACCTTTTTGGATCCTCACAACTACAGAATCTCCTCATTTCTATTGATCACAATTATTTTCCAGATGAAAGCGTGTTACATAAAAATCAGTGTGTATATAGTTTTAGCATTGTGAATATAATTAATGATCTATTAAGATGAATAAATAAGATGTTAAATACTTCACATTTATTTATAAACATGGAAAAAATCTGAAATGTATTTCCTGCATTATGGTGATATTAAACCATCCACTAGGGGGCGTCAAGTCCTCATGATCTAACCCCTTATTCATACTGAATGTAAGCTTTAATTTTTTAATCATTTAATTGCTTTGAACCAAACACGTTACACTTTGGTGTCCGTTTTATTTCAATCTGAACAAGAAAATATCCATAAAGAAGAAAATTACTGAACATCAGTATTTTATAAGGACAATTACATCCAACACTTGAAATGAAAAATAAAAATTTGAGAACAACCAGTGATGAAGGTCCAGCGAAAACCACATGTGAATCCATAACATCCCAAACAATAAAATGGAAACACAGCGTAACGAAAATAAAACCTATAAAGCTGTCCCCGTGTGGTGGTGTCTATGTACACACTAGCATGTATCACTGTAGCTCTGCTTTAATACAGCAGCACCTCATGCACATGCATTCATGACTGCGAATGATTTTAAACAGACCTTCTCTGGTGTTTTCAGTGCATAACTCTGATGTCTGAATACTCAAAGCTAAGGGAGCAGTTTTCTGCACAAACGCCATGACTGCTTTGCCCTGAAGATGAACCATTGTGCCTCGCATCCTGAGAGCACTTCTATATAATTCCTGTCACTACTTAACCTGTGAAAGAAAAAGACAAGACCTCTTTTCACATCTTACTGCCGACGATTGCCAACAAGGCTTTTAAAAATGGTTCCAGCCCAGAGGAGAACAAACAGGATACATTCAGAGCGTCATGCTTTAAGGCAGTTTCCGAGCGGGAGGATTTCCCTCGTGTCTTTTACGGTTCCTGTTTACTTCATGCGTCCTCTAACAGAAGAGCATAACTGTTTAAGGACACGCATTTGGTCCCACCAGTGTGTCCCTCCAGGATAAAACGGTCTCTGTACAAACACGTTCCTCGTCTTCCTCCATGGACACAAATCAGAGACCTTGGGTAACCTTCCTGGGAAAAATGTGGACATTCCCTCATTCCAATCATCACCTCATGAAGATTTGGAGTCATCAAACACTGATATGTCAAAATTCATCTGACTGCTCATTTTTATATTTGTTTTTTGTTTTTTTAAAGACGACATCATTTGTTTGATCCTGAAAGTGTCACATGTTAAAAAAAACAATCAAAAAATGAAAAAGGGACTCAAAGTTTCTCAGTCAGGGACTCGGAGAGGAGGAACTAGGAGGTGGGAATGTTTTAGTCCACTACTAACGTACAATCCTGTTGGAGAACTTGGCCCTCATGCTCCTGGAGTGCCGGCGTGCTGCCCCATGAGAGGGTCATCTCCCTCCTGGACGGGGCTGGACTCGTGAGCCGCCGTGATGACGATGGTGTTCTCGTCTATGAGCTCACAGGTGGGATTGGAGAAGGCCGACAGGGGCAGGGTGATCCTCTGCATCTCGCGTTCATACCCTCGCTGATCCAGCTGCTTCTTCAGGTCTCGGGCTCTAAAAACAAAAGTGATTCAGTGTTATGGAAATATATTTATATATTAGCTCCTACATCAACACAACAAGGTAGCAGGAAGCTGTGAAAAGCAACTCTGCGTCACTGTGTGACGCACTTTTTGCTTCCAGAAAGGTCCTGCAGCCGGTTGCCTAGCAAAGAGCCCACGCTTGCTCTGTTCCCTTCTATTCCAGTCGCTGCACTCGAGCTGAATTTTTAACTCAGAAACGAGAACGGCAGTGGTTTCCTTCATCTTTTTATCTCTATCCAAAGCCTGGCTGAGTGCATTTGAAGCAGGCTAAAGGAAACTCAGGTGGAGTCATTTGCTTTAAGGGACTAGAAGCCTGAAAGGAATCAGTTTTAAAACATCTTCCGCACTATAAAGGAGTTGGAAACGTCTGGAGAAGAGAACGGTCTTGCTTTATAAACCCTGTGACGTCATTCGCTTCTCCTCTTCATCAATGATCACCTCATAAAAATACCAGATGTCAAGGCACAGCTAATCACATACGGGAACATTTTGTGCAACAAGAATCAGACGTGCTGCATTCCCCACATTTAGGCTTGATACATAACCAATAACCCCACCTCTGGGTGCTTTTAATAATTAGGAAAAAAATTCAGTTTATGCCAACTTGTTCATCATCGTTTGTTGGGAATAAAACGTTTAACCTCCTGAGATCCGAATTTGTATTTAGTGTGATTTAACCCTCCCACTGTCTTCATGGGTGACCCCACCAGGAAAGTTGACAATTGAGCAGGATTGATGGTGGACTTTAAGGGATAAACCATCAACCCTGCTCAATGGTCAACTTTCCTGGCGGGGCCACCCACGAAGACAGTGGAAGGGTCAAAAGAAAAAACAATTGCAGATTAGTCGACACTCATTAATAAGTGAGCAAAATATTACTTGGATTAAGAAGTTGAAATAAAAATGTTGGCAAATTTCTAAAAAAAAAAAAGGAAAAAGAAAAAACTTGAAACTTAAAGTTAATATCAAGTGTCTCGAAAAAATAATAAAAATGTCTAAGTTAACAAGAAGAAAGTATTTAAGTGCAAGAAGCCAATGTTCTATGTGGACTCAGGAGGTTAAAGATTTTCTCAGTTTTTGATTCTCAGTGGCGCCCCTAGAAAAATTTCATAGGGCCAGTTAAAAATTTCTGGTGGCACCAAATTGGTCAATGTGGTAACTCTGGGAGAGTACCATTGCGTTTCTCCGACATTCTTTGTCATTATTGTCACGTTGCGGGTGTGGACGACGGAGGACCAAGTGTGGAGGAGCTGACCGGAGGCAAAAATGCAGGTTCGGATAAAGTAAAAATGGTTTTAATGGCAGAACGGGAACGACAGAACAAAACAACGCTGACAACAAACAATGATCCGACAAAGACTCAAACAAGAAGGGAGGTATAAATACTCAAGGAAACAATCAGGAACACATGGGCGGATTAACACGGGGCAGGTGAGAACAATAAAGACTAATCAGGCAGGGGAGAGACACAGTCAGGGAGGCAGGGGCAGATTGTGACAATTATAAAGCAATAGGCATCCAACACGAACATTTCAGAAAAAAGACAACAGTTCAAACATTAATTTCAGTTTTTGTTTAAAGCTTTATAGTTTTAGCTTCTTAAAACGGTTCAATTTGCCCGTTGTTGTTTCAAATAAAGGATGAATGTGTGGTTTATGTGAACATGAAAGTTATTTTCAAGTGCAGTGGGGTGGCCAACAATTTTCCAGGGGTGCCTCAGGCCCCCCTTGCCATACCTTAGGTGTGCCACTGTTGATACTGATACAAATTAACGGCTACACTCCCGATGGTTCAACTACGCAGCATCAGCTCAGAACTCCTCCTGACATGTTTTACTATAGAAAAATTCCATTTAGGCCAACAAGCAAGCTAAAACAGGAAACCGCTGACCTTTTATAGAAGTAGCCCAACGTGATGCCGATTCCAATCACAATTATAACTGCCATCATGAGGATTCCTAGGACGTAGCCTAAATTCAATACAAACAGGCCTTTAGTTCATGTGCATTTCAAACTGTTCAACCAAAAAGAGTCAAAATAAGCACCTGCAGTTCCGAGGTCCTTCTTCTGTTTGGGTCCTGTTCGGACCCGCTGGCTGATGCCCATCACCGGCTGGACAGCAGCAACTTTCTCCTGAAGAGCTCCAAATGTGGCTGGCTGGAGGCTCTCTGTGGACATGATCACTGTAGGGATTTCATCTTTTGGTGCAGCAGAGTTTTGGTCTGCAGACATCACAACACGACAGAATTATAAAAGTACTGTGGAAAACTCTGCTGCTGCAGTCACACCAGGAAAAATCCAGGTCAGAGCACGTGTTTTCTACACGTTTCATTTTTAAAAATTTCCTTGCTTTTTTTAAAGATCCCTGAAGCATTTTGCAGGTACAGAGACCGCATGAGAGCATGTTCAGACCCATGCAACTTTTAACCACATCTAGCCCAGTCTGACGCACAGAACAGGAAACATTAGGCTGCAGCAGCGTGGCTGCTCATGAGACAACCAAAACTCTCTGGGTTGAACGGTTCTTTTACCTGTTTTACCCTAACACTCCCCATTGGGGGCCTCTACAGTTTCATGTCCCAAACATCTACAACTGTCCACATTCTCCAAACACAACTAAAACCACAATCAAACAGCCCAGATGGGAAACAAGGCCATTTTAAATTGTAATAAATTAAGATACAATGATATTTGAACTTTATTTTAGGAGAGCATCTGACCTTCTCTCGGGGAATGCAAACAACCACTGACACTTGGGACATGAAACTCCAAAGGCCCACAATTGGGAGGCGCCAGGGCCCAAAGGAAGTCAAAGCAGCAAAATGTATGAAATTATCAAAGAAGTTTTATTTAAATGAAAAGAAATCCTTTAAAATTGTCCTTGGAAAAAAATAGTTTTCGATTTAGTTTGACTTTGATGCACTTCATCTGTGTTCAGTGCTACATTTTCATATTTACTTGCAGATCTTCTTTATTATCTCAGATTAAAAGGCCTCATTTGGACTTTGTGGAGTCGGAATATTGCTGATTGAGCAGTCATGTGAGTTTTGGGTTTAAACTTGCTGCGAGAATTGACCTCTACCTGCTTTTCCTGCACGAACAGCCAACACCAACACGTTCTGCACGCTTTAGTTAAAAAACAGGAAAGGGGAGCTGAAGATGCCAACATGTGCTCTTTAATTTGTTCAGTTTCCTCCTCCTATGAGCCGTTTCTGAACTTTACTCAAGTTAAAAACAATGGAGCTGTGGATTGAAGCAGCCAATCAGCTGCTGTCTCTAAGAGGAAACGGCTGCTCTGGGCCAATGGGAGCAGCTCTGGGGCTGGGTCTCAGCCTGAACCCTCTGACATGTGCTTGGCTTTGTTATTGTTTGACTTTTGCCAGTTTCAACTGCCAGCAGGAAATAAAGAGCAAAACACTTTCTCCTTTTACTCAGACCAACTGACACGGATTAGGAGGTGGAAAAGTAAATGATCCGTAATCCAGATCCTGTGGTGATTTGTTTATTGACGGTGTATTTATGGGACTCAAACCAAAAGTAAAATGTATTTTAGGGAGCTTCCGGTGAGTTACAAGAGTTCACAACATGGCTGCTTTTTTGATTTGCTGTTGCTGCAAAAGTTTCAATATAATATTACTAATCTGTGTTGTGTGACGTTTACTGACCAGTGCATGTGTCAATAGCACAGAACTGCCTCTGGATCGTCCCATCAGGGGCTGTAATGTAACACCACGGCCTCTCCGAAGCATCTGGGTTCCTGCAGTAATTGTGATCTCCGCCACCTACAAGAGGGGTGATGAAAAAACAGCAAATGCTTGGTCCTGATCCCTTGTTGAAACCATAGGTTGAAACACAGAATTCATGCTCACAGCCCTGTGAACGGGCTGCTACGAGCACAAACAATGGAGGCAGCATCTGTTTCATGAAAGAGCCCATTTAACGCCACTAAACACATCAATCAGGCGCTCCGAATCTGGAGTGTCTGCTGTAACACTGCCTTTATGGCTCTGTGCGTTAGCAAAACCATTTATGCAATTATCTTATCAGTTAGTTTCAGCAGCACACGTTTGGAGCTGGTTATCCTGGTCGTTTCCACTTTATCTAATAAAGAACAATTTGTATGTTTACCTGTCAGTGAATCAGGATGGGTTTCAACATCATAGTCTCTGGTGGTGTTGGTCCAGTTCAGACAGGTTAGACCAGAGGAGGATTTCTGTTGTTCTCCTCTGTAGTCCACTCCTCTGAATGTCACACAGTCTAGAAGAAAAACAGTTACATTAACATGCTATGCAATCAGAAAGAAGATGAAAAAAATGGCATGCTATTTAAATGTTTTGCTTTTTAACACAGAAAAGGTGCTCAAACACGTAAAAAGTCTGATTTGGTGCAGCTTTACCTGTTTGATCTCTGCTGGACGCGCTCCCTTCCACAATGGCCACGCTCAGGAAAACAACTTGCAGGAAGAAAAACATTTTGAACAGCTGAAAGGTTGATTTTACAGAAGACATCTTGGCTTTCTTCTTCTTAAAATAATGAAAAGAAAGCTTCTGAGTAGGTGTTTAGAGACCGAGCCTATGCACGAAGCATACTGCTCCTCTCTTTTGAACCACAGCCCTTGTTTTTGTCAGAGCTGCTCTGCTCTCTTGGTAAACAGCCTTTCAATGGAGGAGGAGGAAGAGGAGGAGGAGGAAGAGGAGGTGTTTGCCATGGGAAACCTCAAGGTCCTAAAGCTTCCCCCAGCTTCACAGCCATCAGCTGCTCTGGCCTCTCATCTCTGCAGGCAGCCTTGGTGAATCAGGGAAAGTCAAGGATGTTTATTCTCATTTTTGTCCGAGCTGAGGTAGGAATTACATCTGTTTTCCTCCTTTTTTGCAGCTCAAGAAGTTTCCACAACATTTTGTGTTTTGTATTTAAATAGCTGCTCTGCTTTCCCTTTTTGTTTCTAAATACTCTGAGTCACAGCTTTCCATTTATAATTCCCATCTGACTTAATCTGGCTCAGTATGTTTCCTAGGCTCCCTCTCCAACCCGCCAGACCTCTTCCCTCCTGCTGCTGGCTCTACTCCTCAGACAGTGCACTCTGCAAAGGGTGTGTGTGTGTGTGTGTGTGTGTGTGTGTGTGTGTGTGTGTGTGTGTGTGTGTGTGTGTGTGTGTGTGTGTGTGTGTGTGTGTGTGTGTGTGTGTGTGTGTGTGTGTGGCCCACTAATGAGGCCAGGCGATGTTAGATTCATTCCCTACTTAAGCCACTTTTCAGAAAGATGCTAATCCAGTTTTCAGGCACTCAGCAGAGCAAACAGCCAACATCTGTCCCTCCTGCTCTGAACTTTACAGCCTGATCGTGTTGATCCTCATAACCAGTTGGGTCAGGTGATTATCTACATATAATTAAACTTTTTAAACGAGTCATTGGCGTGAATAAAATCCCCAAAAATAAACCTATGGTGGCTCATTACTGATTTATTCAACCTGAGAAAAGTCAGGGGTGATATATTGCTTTAATTCAAGACTCTTATTTGTTATGGAAAGTTCTTTGAATGAATTAAAACTATTTTTGAATATAAAGATGGACTAAAATCAGCAGAATAAATCTCCGAATGTAAAAAATTGGACATAATTTGTCTGTGATGTTACTGCAGAAATGGTCCCTAAAGCTAAAATCTACCAATGCACGAAGTGTTTTACTTTTATTATAACATGTTACAAGTGAGTGTTAGAAAAAATAAACTACATTTCAGCTCATTCACATTATTTTAAATCAAAGCAAACATCTAAACTGTTTTCTGTAGTTTAAAAAAGTTGATTTACTGCCATTCCCTGTGAACAGCAACCGGTAAAATAAGATTTGTGCAGCAAAAAGGCAAAGATGAAGAATTTATTACAGTCAAGTTGTTTTACACAACAGATTTTTTTCCTGAAGTCAAAAATCAAAATAAAAATTTTATTCTATGATGAAAACATTTCATTCTAACCATTTTCATGCTAGGCGACCTGAAACAATGATGGAAAAACACACTTTCATGCTTCAAATGGTCCACAGATGCCAGCATTTATGTGCACACACACACCTCATTATAGTGGCTGTGACGTACCACGCACACACACACACACACAGTCACTACACTGGCTGTACCCACAGCACTCAGCCCTGCTCCCCGTTGCCATGGAGAATCATTAAAGAAGCGGGATGCAGGCGTGCTGAGAGCCCACGTAAGATCAGGTACGATGGAAAAAGCTTTACTCCAGCCAGGTCATTTTCTTCAATTACACAAGAAACTCAGTCGGTTCTGCTAAATTAAAGCTGCTGAAGATTTATTTTTTAAATTTAAACTTGATTTAAAAAACCCAAAGATTAAAAAAAACAATTCTTTCTTGATAAATTTAATTAGAAATTTACAAAAAAGGTCAATTTAAAACATATTTTCATCAGGTTTTCTTTTCAGCTTTAGGTTCCTTGAGTGTGGACTTTGACCTTTGACATATATATATATAAATGTCCTGGGTGGTCTGTCTGTCAGAAGGTGCTGAACAGATTTGCTCTATCAAGAGGAGCCTTTTGTGTACGAGGTTCCCCTTGAATAAAAATGTGTGTTATTGTAAAATTGGTTTGGGTTATGTATCGCCACATTAGCATGTAAATGCTGAATCAATCTGGAGTAAAGAGGGTTGATTGTGGACATACAAGTAAATAAGAGAGAAAAATAAAAACAACTATCAAATCAAATTCAAATTTTATTTGTCACATACACATTCATACACAGTACGAAATGCAGTGAAATGCCTTACACAACTGCTCGTGACCTAAGAGTTGAAAATAAAAAACTGTACACCACGAATTAAAATGAAGGGTAAATTTAACTGGGAAAGAGTAAGGTAAAATATATCTGAATTAAAGTTGAATAATAGAATAGCTTTACAACAAAATACACAATACAATACAAATTAGAATAGGAACTAGGAAACCAACATAAAATACAGCAACCAGCTGCTGCACCTGTAAAAAAAACATTTCTAAGAATCATCAAGAAAACGTGGGATGAACAACTTTAAACATGTAAACAATGAACAACAAACATCAACAGGCATGTGTTCGTGCGTGTGCTGGGATGTGAAGTGTGAGCCCTCCAAGGATCAGGTGCACTCTGGAACCGCCCCGAGCACCAGGAAACCAGCAGCCACCACAGAACCAACTCAGACCACCTCCCAGACGGCCGAGCTCCTTGCTACAGATAACTCAGCAAGGCCACATCCAGAACCGGGCTGACACAGGTCCTGGGCCACAGGACACTGAGACCCAGCCCCAGGACTGCAGCTCAATATGACACAACTGTCATGATTATGAGACAGACTAAACCGACTTTTAGCCAGACTGAAAAAATGTTGCCATTTAGCCAAAGGTGGACAGCTGAGAGCTTCCGGTTGAACGTCCTGAGTGAGAGTGGCCAGAATCAAGTAGCAGTAGAGAAGAGTGGAGATTTCCAGCTGAGAGTTTGGAAAACAGGAGTCTGAAGGACCTAAGTGAAGTTGGCCCCCCCACCTTCTTCAAATCTAACAAAATTGGACTCAAACATTTGTGCTATGTTTGTGCTGGTTTGCACTGCTAAAGTTTGTTTGTGCTGATTTTGCTTTAAAGATATTAGTGAAAGGTTCAAGGTCAAAAGGTCAACAACCCCCTCCCCCCATTAAGCAAACAAAATTGGTGTCAAATATTTGTGCAGCAAATATATATATGTGCTGCTGTCATTGAAAATATATAAATAAAAGTTTCCCAAGGTTATCCTAGGTCAAACCTCCTTTCAAACACCAGTGTTTACCTGCAGTCACACACCTGGCATGAATGAGTGAGGCATCTGCATGGTAATTCAAATTGGGTTTGAATGAAGGCAACTGGACTCCTTTGGTTTCATGAATATAGGAGGGTCGATCTTATTGTAGCTGTCTATTGTTGCGTGACAAGCAGAAACTGTCACCTGCAGAACACCTCCTCCCTACCTCCTCATGGTTCGTTTGCATCGTTAGCCTCTATTGTGTGGGAGTCGCGTTGATTAGATGCACAGGTGTGATGTCATGTTACTTTCTTGTAAATATGTATATAAATTTCTTCTTCGTTTTTCAATCTTAACCAAAATATGAAGTAATGTGTGTGTACCCTGGAGTCCGTGGTGAAATGATGACTCTCAAAGTGGTTACTGCACAAGCGGGAGTGTGAATTGGGAGTCCAGCACTCCCAGCAAGGTCAAGCCTCTCAGGATCACCTAGAGGAAAACTTCATACAAAGAACTACTTAAGCATATGGGTTTAAAATAATTAATAGCTTACCATGTTTATGTGTATATGTTTATTTATTTGGCAGACACTTTTATCCAAATTATACAGAATTTTAGGCTTTTAATGCACTTAAACAGAAGAGTGAGAAAAAAATTCACCCCCATCAGAGTTGTCATGAGTATAAACTAGATCAAGTAAACCAAAAAAATGTTTTGGAACCAGGCTGTAAACATGTTTATTTCTGCTGTGAAATTGGTATTTTTAACATGGGAGTCAATGAGGATTTGCTCGCTTCTGACACCAGCCCCTAGTGGATGAGGGTGGAACTGCAATTTATTTCACTTCCGCATTGGCTTCAATTTCAGACCAGCATTGTGGGGGCCTGACTTTGACACGATCTTATTTTGATGGATTAATACAGATTATAGTGCTGCTACACCTAATGCACAGACAAAGGAAATTGATGTAGAGATTAATAAAGTTTTCCAGGTGCAAAAACGGGTACATATCAACAAAAAATGTAGATGATGACGTCCTTGTTTATTACAGATGCACCTGTTTGCTGGATCTGCTGAGATAACACCACAGCAGCAACCTTTCACATCATCCCGCCCTAAACACCACCAGGGTGCAACCCGGTGATGTCAGACTGCTTTAGTGTGTGTGGAGCATAAACCAGCTCTCAATCAGATCCACTCACGCATCAGCAGCTCTCATGTGGCTGGAAAATGGACACTTATCCATTCAGAAGGCCTCTAATGGAAAGTTAACCCAAACGCCTCCTGGGGCGGCTTTTCCAGATGCTGTAGCATTACATCACTGTACCAGCCGGCTGCTCTGATTGCATCTCTGCATCTAAAAGAGTATTTTAAATAAATTCATGGAGCTTTTAAATGATGATGACCTGCAGACTTAATAAAAACAGCTGCCATTTTTCATCCAAGCTCCTAAAATACTAAATATTACAGCTTTCTAGGCCCATATCGGTCAAAAGTTCTGCATTGGGATCCCCCGGCCATCACTCCAGCAGGCCTCCTGCCACAGCAGCGGTTAAATCAGATGGAAAGTGAACACCGTTCTGACCCAGCAGCTTGCAAACGTCCTGTAAACGTTCCTGCACAGACAAAGGATCACAAAAGTGTTCCGAACCAGCGGATAATTCCTGGAGGCGGGGCAGAAAAGCGACCCTGGAGAGCAGGCCACACAGGGTGATGTGGAAACGGGGGTCAGTGAGGAGAGCCAGCCAAGAGGGGGTCAGCGTCTCGGCTAGAAAGAGATTTAAAAGTCACAAGAAGGCTGAGAGAAGACTTTTAAAGGCAGGTGACTGAGAATGAAAGGTTAACGTGTTACCTGGTTGGAGCTTTTCACAGACGGTCAGGTGATCCAGCACCTGTGCAGCGTTCCCTTCAGCCCATGAATGTAGAGTCTGTGCCAAAACAGAGGACTGAGAGGATTTTTCTGCCAGCTGCAGCAGGTAAGGCAGCACGTGTGCAGACATGACAGACGGCTCTGCAAACACGTTGGCTTCATCCTGCTCATACAAGTTGGTGCACCTGAGTATAAAGAGCCACAATAACAGGTGAGAAATGAAGTCGGGTCAGTCGGCGAGATCAGACAGAGTCAGGGGGCTCACACACCCTCCTGCTGCTGAGGCTTCTGCCAGCACTGGTCTGAGATCAGACGGAGGCAGGTGGGATAGCAGCACCTCCAGCGTGCCGGGAGCTTCCCAGCATTCCTGCAGCAGCGTCTCCAGGAGGAGCGGCAGCGCCAGGTTGACCTGAACATAGGAGGCGCTCCCCTCGTTGTTTCCTCCTGATGCACGATGGAGCAGAGAGGAAAAGTGTGCCGCTTTCAGCCTCACCTGCTGGTTCTGGTCCTGCAGCAGGTAAAGGCCTGTGTTGATCAGCCTACAATAGAAAACAATGATGTTTGTTTAGAATAAAACAAAGTTTTATAGATCTGATTATCTTATACCTCATGATGATAACAGAGAGAGGGTTTTGTTCCCTCATGCTGCTGATAAGTGGAAGTCCAGCCACACAGAGAGCTTCGCTGCACGCCATCCTAAGCACCTCAGGGGCGTCTGGCGACCGCTGGGATTCAAGGATCCCACACCAGCGCTGGAGCCCGGATAACTTTAGGCTGATCAGCAGAACGGAGGAAGAAAGTTACGGACTGGAACTCCAAATAGTTTGTTTAAAAAGAGACGAAAGCGGACAAAAACCTGGAGTTTGGCATTCGGGAAAGCAGCAGACTGGAGGCGTTCAGGGCCTGGGACAGAAACTCTGGCCCACCCTTCTGCTCCTCTAAGTCCTTAAGCAACAAATCCAGACACTCAGCCAGGAAAGGCTCCGACTGTGGTGGACGCTGGGGTGAATCAGAGTCGGCCATCACTCTGGCCAGGGCTGCGAGGAAGGCGGTGCGATACTCCACGCTGTTGCTCAGCAACGCCTCCTTCAGGTGGGACTAGAGACAGAACATCACAGAAACAGTCTGTAAATCAAACAGCAGTCCATCTTTCCTACTGTTACAGATAACTAGGTTGCATCATATGGAGCTTTGGGAGTGTGTTTACCACACAGCCACACTTGTGAGAGTGAACTTTAACACTACTAAATTAATATATTTAGACTCTGTGCTCAAAAGCCATCAGTTAGAGAAAATAAAAGCTCAAAAATACTCAAAATTAAGTAGAAAGTAAAAAATAAATAAATAAAAACCACTTAAACCTAAGAAAACATTAAATTAAATGTAAATAATTCACCTTTTGTCACACCTTAAGCTGCCACTGATTTATATGCTCCCTCGTGGCAGTGTCATCAGGAGACATGGGGTGAATTTCCACAGTTATGCTGATGATACACAGTTGTACATCTCTGTGTCTCCTGATGACACACGGCCAATGGACACACGTTTTAACTGCATTTTAGACATCAAATCCTGGATGGCAGAAAACTTTCTCCAGCTCAACCAGGACAAAACTGAAGTTTTAGTTATCGGTCCTGAGGCCCAGAGAGAGAAGCTTTTACCAAAATTACAATCACTGTCTCTTAATCCATCTTCACACGTGAAGAACCCGGGTGTCATCTTTGACTCTGAGCTGACTTTTATACATCATATTAAAAATATCACCAAAACAGGTTTTTATCATCTAAAGAACATCGCCAGAGTCCGCCACATTCTCTCTCGGGCCAACACGGAGACGCTGATGCACGCTTTTATCACCCGTAGGATAGACTACTGCAATGCCCTGCTTTCTGGTCTTCCTAAAAAGAGGATTTCAGGTCTACAACTTCTATAAAACTCAGCAGCACACGTCCTGACGAAGACAAGGAAGTGGGAGCACATCTCTCCAGTTTTAGAATCACTGCATTTGCTCCCCGTATGTTTCAGGATCGATTTTAAAATATTTTTAATGGTTTTTAAGTGTCTTAATGGTCTTGAGCCTTCTTATCTTTCAGAACTGCTTATACCGTATGAACCCATGCGGTCTCTGCGCTCCTCTGGCAGCCGTCTCCTAGCCATCCCTAAAGTCAGGACACATATTCTAGGCGAGACGTCCTTCTAATACTACGGTCCTCGCCTCTGGAACGAGCTGCCAGGGGACCTCAGGGCCGTAGAAATCGTTCGTGTTTTTAGAAACGGGCTCAAGACCCATCTTTTTAGCTTAGCTTTTAACTGATTACTATCACTTTTTAAATAAATAAATTAATTAGGTTATTCATCTATTTGTTTATTTTATGTATTCTTTCTTTATACGTGCCATTTTTAAACAGTTTTTTACCATAGATTTATGATCAACATTATTTTAATATCTACATAACTTTTTATATTACAATTCTCATTTTAGCTCTTATGATTTTATATTTTAACCTTAATTGAACCTTTTTCCAGTGTTTCCTCTGTGGGAGCCCTCTGCCCTGGGGGCGGTGGTCGGCTGTGGCGGCCTGGGTGCTTTCCAGGTGTGCCTGGGTGGGGGTCTCCACCCTCCCTGCCCTGGGCGCCCTGTGTCGGTGCCTCGGCTGCTGCTGTCGGGGCGGATGGCTCCCCTGATGGCGTTTCCTTATCCTTATCTTAGCTGGTTTGGCTCATCTGATCTCAGCCTATCGTGTGTGGCTGCGTGTGTGGGTGTGTGTAAAGGAAATTTTAAGGGTTGTGGGGGCCTACTGAGCCTTCTTGCCCTGGGGCCTATCAGCTGGTTAAGGCGGCCCTGTGTGTGTGTGTGTGTGTGTGCTGGAGGATGAGTGTTGTGAAGGGGTTTTTATTGTCAGAATGTTTTTAAAATTCTGGGGATGGGAGGAAATGTGGTTATGCGGGGCCTTTTTAATTTGTTAAGCACTTTGAGTTGCATGTATTGCATGATTACGTGCTATATAAATAAAGTTTGATTGATTGATTGAAAATATTGTTGTTTTATTGCACTGGGGTCATGAGGCTGGGGGGGGGGGGGGGTCTTTTACCTGCAGCACCATCTGAACCACTTCTATTTGGCCCTTCTGCTGCAAATCCGACCTCTCCAGCAACGAAGCCACCAGTGAGAGCTTCACGTCAAGGTTGGTTGCAGAGAAGCTTCTCCAGGCTTCACAAGCCCACTTTGGATCCGCGCAGAGGAAGCGGACAGCTTCTCCGTAGAAGGAGGACAACCCAACCTGTTCAATAATCAAAACAGTTGAATTTAGGTTATTTTTGATTTGAAGTTGCAGACTTTTACATTTGCAGCAAGGCTGAGGAAGGGAACTTGTTGAGTTGAAAGTAGGATCTGAGTGACGGAGCTCAGTATCTCTGCTGTGACTCTGAGCACCAAAACAAACGTTCATGATTAAAATGAAACGTGATGTCAAAAAATTTGCTGACTCAGTCTGAGCAATGTGGAAAAATAACAATCATTACGCTGCGAAAGTCGCTGCTGGTTATCTTTAAAGTGGAACGTTGAGTCCAAACGTCTAGATTTTACTGAGAAACTCTCCATGTTCTGACAGAGCACCATACACATCAGAGCAGCATACCTGCAGCTGATGCGCATTCATCTAAACCTCCGCTAGGTTCTGAGGAGCCATCAGTTCAGCATGCAGACGGCAAAGCACAAGGAAACTTTGATTGTGTTCATAATGTTTTGTCATTGACTAAAATGAACTGATGAATGTGTACCACACATTCTTATTTCACCACCTTCTAATTGTAAAAAAACTTTTAGAAAATAAAACTTTAAAAAATACCAACTTGACAAGTCAGGGTGTTGTATGGTTGTTAAAAAGATGTATCGGTGTCTGACAGGTAAACTTGCCCATCAGGGTGTCATACGGTTGTTAAAGGGACTTTACGAAGTTTTGAATTTTTATGCTCGTGATTGCCCCCTCTGGCCAAAAGCGTAACGGCAGCTTCAATAGTCCGCTCGTGCACGAGGCGCGCATGCTGTACGTGCACACTCCTTAACGAAAATAACAGCTGAGACAGTCCCTTGTGTGTGTGTGTGTGTGTGTGTGTGTGTGTGTGTGTGTGTGTGTGTGTGTGTGTGTGTGTGTGTGTGGTCCGGAGGACAGAGGACAGGAGAACGCACAGCTAATTAAATAATTTGGTTCTGTACCTTTCTCTTCAGCACAGCTGACAAAGGTTTAAGATGGGTCAGTCCTCCTGGATGCTCAGACCATTCCCTTCCCTTGCTTGAAAAATTGTTCCAAAATGAAAGTTGAACCCACATCTTTTTTATCTGTGAATTAATTCAATGCCGTTCGGCGAGTCTAAAATAAAAATTTGGGCATCTTACTGTAAAAAAATATACCATTAATGTAAAAAATAAACTCTAAATAAATTATATTCACATGCAGAATCGAACCTGGGTCTTCCGCACGGGAGTCCGCCCGTCTTACTGGATGAGCTATAGCACTAGTAACATCTTTTGTATCTGTAACATTTATATCCTTGATGACAGCTGAAACAACGTTCAAAGAACGGTTCGGAGTGAAAATGGCTATTTTGTTGCTAATTTGCAGAAAATTTCTAGAAGAAAGTAGCTAAGCGTCCTCAGAAATGTAGCTAGGATCATCGCTAGGCGTTAGGAACAGCGACAAAGTCGCTGAGTTGGCACTACCTCACTCTCTGCTGCTAAAGCTACGGATATCAAATGCTACGGGCTATGCCTGAGCGTGAACGCGCATGAAGCAGCCTGCTCGACCCGAGCATCTCTCTTTTTCTGTGATTTTACAGAAAAACAGGCAATCACAGTAAAAATGCCAGGGCTCATTCTACAGGACCAGGGCATTGCAGGAGAATGTATGAAGAAGAAATTTATTATTTCTATACATGTTTTGGCTGTCAAACTTCCATAATGCCCCTTTAAAACAAAGTGAATGATGTTCTGCTGTGTGCCTGTCTGACAGACGTGCTGTCAGACAGGTATAACCTGTAATGCGCGTATGCCAGACTGACAATGTATGTCGATTGGACTGAACACTCATTCTGTTTGTTTATTCATGGAATAGATTAAAGGGTAAAAATTCAACAAATAAACATGTTGATATATGATTGTAACCTACCTGGAGTCCCTCCTGAGGCATGATGAGGTCATGGATGAGTCTGTCGCTAAGCTGGGACAGGAAGTTGTCACAGGAACATCCCCTCAGACAGTCGACCACGCTGATGTAAGCAGCTCTCACTAGGGGGCAGCGCTGAGCTCCGGTCACCAACCACATTGAGGTCTGGACCCTGGTCATGACCACATGCAGGTCACTGGAGATGTCACTGCAGATTAAAAGCACACTAGATGCTCAGAAATCTAACCTAACCCAAATCAAAAATCGTCTCCTTTAAAAGTCTCACCTGTGCGAGCAGAGGGCTCGGTCTACGACTGCTCTGATCTGCAGCAGCTGACCGTGCAGCTGGTTGTGGCTGCAGCACTCCTGTTGTGATCTGGGCAGCTGAGCACTCAGGTTAAGGAGGATGTCTGTGTACCTAGAGGGGGGCGTCATGGCAACCAGAGCTTTGGAGGCCATCACTCTCACACCGTAGATGGGACTCGCTGAGAGCTGGAGCAATGGAGGCAGGAAGTCCAACAAAGTTCTGAAATTAAAGCAAAGCAGATTCATTTTTAAACTCTGATGTTCCCGCAGGTCTTTACATTTCAGTGTTTAAGAGATTCTAATTTAAACTTCATAAAGAGATGGAGGCAGTAACTACTCTGATGAGTCGTGGATGCCTGGCTGGAGTTGGGCCAGCAGGGTCAGGATGGGGTAAAGCGAGGGCTGGAGGCGGAGCTTGGCCCCGTGATGCGGACCCTGGAGGTTCTGCGCCGCCCCCCTCAGCTCGCCCAGGAGGAAGGGCTCGAGAGCGGGATAATGGAAGAAGAAAGCATCTGGAGAGAGGCTATGCTGGGGTGGAACTCCGTCCTCGCTACTGCAGCGCTGGCCGAGCATCCGCGAGCAAACAGAACCTAAAAACGGAATTTAGTTCATTGCCACAGATAAACTTTCCTTTTAGCACTGAAAGAAATACAACAATATGCAAATAAGTGAGAGAATAACAGACAGATAAATAAAAGTTAGAAATTAGTTTGTCTGACTGTAAAGCTGCAGAGCAGCATTCCTCATCGCCCAGCAGGCAGAACTGAGCTGAGCGAGTGACAACATGACGACAGCCGGAGCGAACTGAAGGACGGCCGCTCCCAGAGCAGCTCCACGTACCAGCGCCTGCAGCGTGTGGACCGCACACACCTGCAAGAGAAGAGGACGTGTGTGTGTGTGATCCTATGCATCCTATCAGTCCATTTGGTGGTGTGGCTGCTGATGTGTGTCAGGGTATCTGCAGGTTTAAGGGAGCCAAATTTAAGACTTTTTAAGACCTTTATTAAGGCCACTTTGACCAAATTTAAGCTATTTTTTAATTAAATTTAAGCTATAATTTCCATCTATTGCCTGGAACCGGTGCTAACCACGTCGTGAACGTGGGATTAGCCATCCAGTTACCATTAATGTTGCACTTCCCCATGGCGCAAACTCCCACTAGCATGCTCATCTAAAAACAGCTCCCTTTCACAACCAACTGAATGTGTACGGTTCCGCTTATGTCAATATCATACACAAAAAATGCCAAACTAACTAGAAATTCATGAAAATTTCATAGAAATAAAATAATCATGTTTATTGGTTCTTTGGTAATTTAAGACCTTTGGAAACTATTTAAGGATTATTTGTCATTTTTAAGGATTTTTAAGGCCTTAAATTTGGAAAAGCTAATTTAAGATTTTTTAAGACTTTTTAAGGACCTGCAGATACCCTGGTGTGTGTGTGTGTGTGTGTGTGTGTGCACACCTGTGGCAGGTCCCGTGTCTGGTCCCAGTTCGGATCCAGGGGACTTGCTGCTGTGTGCATCAAGGTTTCCATACTGGAGGCTAACAGCGGCCTGGATCTACTGGTGTCCTCCGCTGACAGAACACACTGGATCAGAACAGGAAGCCCTGCAGCCCGTCGGGTCACGGACGCAGAGCGAGGGCACCGCACAACCTGCAAACCCTTCAACCAAAGAGAAGGAGATACATAAACGAATAAACACGCATTCTAGAACTGTGTTTCTTTACAACACTCACCTCTTCCAGCATTTGAGCTGGTATATCTTTAATCTGTGTGTCGCTGCTGCTTAGCAGGGACGCGCAGAACTTTGTGAATCCTGCACAGCAGCCCTCTACTGCACCCTGGTGGTCAAAAATACACTATTTAGAAGAAAACATTAAATTCTTGCCTTCAAATAGGTGGTCAATTCCTTACCCAATGGCGACATTTGAGAAGAATATCCTTGAAGACGTTTGCCGCTCTCGATAAATCCGGTTTTGTTAGAAGGCACCGTCCACCCTCTTTGGATTCCGTGAGAACTTTCTCCACCAAAGCACCTAAGAAAATCCCTATTTCCTAAAACGATGACAAAAATCTGTAAATACCGAGCTAAAACATTGATGCGTGGTGATGCGGATCTGCCTCACCTTAAGAGAAACCCAGCAGCAGGTGAGAACAAGACTGTGTTCCTCAGACAGCAAAACACAGTCCTCTTCATCTGCTGCTCCGCCTCCGGGCTGCTGGGATATCAGAGAGCTGATGGCGTTTCCCATGTCACAAAAGGAAGGCGGAGCATCTGAGAGATAATAATAATAATAATACATTTTATTTAAAAGCACCTTTCAGAACACCCAAGGTCACTTGACAGAAAACACGTAATAAAATACAATAAAACAATAATAAAACCCAAACAAGAAAAACAAAAAACAAAGAGAGAAACAGTTCAATAAAATCAGAGGTTGTAGGCAGATTTAAACATGTGTGTTTTGAGTTTTGTTTTGAAAAGGGTAAAACTGTCGATGTTCCTGATGTCTGGGGGAAGTGAGTTCCAGAGACGAGGAGCAGAGCGGCTGAAAGCTCTGCTCCCCATGGTAGTGAGACGGGCAGAAGGAACCGCAAGATGGATGGAAGAAGAAGATCTGAGAGAACGGGATGGGGTGTGAATACTTACAAGGTCTGAGATATATGGAGGAGAGAGGTTGTGGATTGCACAACCTCTGCTGAGAGAGGAAGACACATGACAAATAATCTAATAATAGAGTGAACTACTTGTGCGGGGTGCGGGATTACATTTTTCTGAGTTGCAGGTGTCACTGTCCCCATACAGAACAGTGATCAGGAGCAAAGAGATGTCCTCCAGGAGGCCCAGCATCTTCTCCATCACGCTGTGGTCGAGAGCATCACAGACACGCTCAGGTGTCTCCAGCAAACACCTCCGCAGGGCACAAAGCACACCTGCAACATATGACAAGAGGATAAAATACAAGAATGAAAGAGTTTAAGATTATTTTAGATGAATGTTTGTGGAGCGGAACTCACCATGAATCGGTTTGGTTCGCGCGGCGAGCATCGTGTCTGATTTAGCTGTCAGATAGTGCACCTCCAGCTCCTCCACCAATCCGCCGGCCTCACACCGACGTCCCGATCTACAGGGAGAGTCGAGCGTCCGTCACCTAAAACGCATCCAGCTCCAAACATGGGGAGAGGAGGGGAAGCTTACTTCTGGATGAGAACCTTCATCATCAGTGCTCCCATCTGAGCCTCCTGGACCCGCGGGCTGCACAGAAGCTGCTTGGTCCTCGTGTCCAACACTCCAATCACGTCCTCGGGGAAGGTGGATGGAAAAAACCTCAGCAGCAGCTCTGAGGAGAGCTCCCGAATCTGAGGAAAGAAGCGTTTTCAGGTCTAAACTTCTATCTGTTAATAAATAAATAAATAAATGATCAGGCGAGGAACATTTGCTACCTCATTTGTAGAATCTTCTAGACGGCTGATGAGAACTAACTGTTTCGTCCTGCTGAAGAAATCCCACAATCCTCTCTGCCTCGCACAGGCAATAAGAGCTCCCATGTTTGCTGAGTTCAAGAAAGGAAATGATTTCTGCATTTATCCACAAAAACGCAACATTACGGCGAAGAAATGAAACGCACAGCAAGAACATTCCTCCTCTGTGTTTTCCTGACTTCCTGATGGCGTCAGACATACCTGGGGGTTGTCCCTTCTTTTTGTCAGGACTCCAGGTGTCCGTGCACGTCTCCAGCACTGCAGACAGCAGCAGCAGCACCGTCTTCTTCCTCTGATAACTGTGTCCCGGGGTTAGAAAGCTGTATGGAAGCTGACTCAACCACTCCACAAACTCTAGAAGACCAACGAGATCCAAGCAGCGAGGAAGAGGAAAGATCAAAGCTCTGGATTAATAATCTTTAATCAGTCGTCAGCTATTTGTTTATTTTTGGTTAACACAAATTGTACAGTTTTTCAAAGCAAACCATCATATCTAAAATATGTCCTCACCGATCTGCTCTAGGACACTCTGCATCCTCTCTTGAGCGTCCTCGTCCTTTTTGCTCTTTGCTCTTCTGATTTGTGCCAAGCAGCCATCTCTGATTCGAACCAGAAACTTTCGTACGCTGGCCTGAACGCCCTGGCGAAACAACGAGGACTCACAGTTTAGGTTCTGAGGAATGAACCCCCTCAGTATCACCAGCTCCTCTTTGCTTGGAGCGTCTTTGGTCTTTGAGCTGCAGCAGAGCAGACTGAGAGCGGCAAGGCGTATTTTATCGTCTGCGGACCTCAGAGCGACCTGCAGGGTTTCCATGGTGGAACCGCCCTGAAGAGACCACGGAGAAGAGCCGGTGACAGCTCGGTAGCAGCTCAGGATGCAGGTCCAAGCGCGGAGGTGGCGGTGTGTTTGAGGGTCCAGCGAGGCCAGCAGGAGGTCCACTGCAGAGGGGAAAACCTGGAAGGTGGCGGGCAGTAGGTGTGATGAGCTGCTGCTCTGTAGGAGAGTCACATCTGACCTCAGAGCCTCAAGAACAAAAGGCTGCCAACGCTTCGCCCAGCGCTTAGCCAGATCCACCTCAGTGGGACAGGAGGAGTTCTGTGATCCTCCACAAAGTTCTCTCCTCTGCTGCTGGATCAGACATTTATACAGCTCTGATCCACACGGGGACAGGTGATTGGTTGACAAACACTTCAGAAGGTGATCAAACAACTCGGGGTATTGGTCCAGCACCTGATGGTGACATGAACTAGAATTAAGGTCACGAATTATAATCAAAACATGAATGAGGACTTAGTAACTCAAAACCTCACCGTGTCAGTGCCCAGGTACGGCAGCAGGGCACCGAGGCGGTGATACAGAGCTCTGGTCTCCCAAGGCAGCTTCATGGTTCGCTGAAGCAGGGTGAAGAAAAAAGTCGTGTTTGCATCAGAAAACTTCTCACAGTCCTGGTTAAAGAGGCTCAGCAACTGGAGGAAAGCACTGTTGACAAATTCAGGCACTCCGTCTATCTGCCGAGGCACAGAGACAAAGGTGATCATCAGTCAGTGATGCGATTGTTTCTATGATTAATGATTTAATTCTGCATCCTCGACACGAGACAGCATCTGCGTTAGTTATTTCCAAAGGCTCACGGGGCTTTCTGCATTGGTCCAGATGATGTGCTGGAGCTGCTGCAGCAGGAGACTGTTCTCGGGTAAAAGACGAACACCCGTCATCCTCCAGAGATCATCGACACTTTCTTTCACCCTCTTCAGCCACAGAGTTAAAGCTGCAACAGCAGGTCATGGATGAACGGGCGATTCTCACTGAATCGGTCAGCTGACTGAATGGAACGTCGCTCACCTTCAAAGGCAAAGCAGTGGCAATCCAGCTTCTCTTCGCACAGCGAGTAGACGAGGGGAAACAAACCGTCCAGCAGCAAGCACGTCTAGTGGAAACAGATCGATTTGATAATAAAACCTAGAGTAAGTCAGAGAGGTTTCCTACATCTGTGAATGCACCTGTGAGTCATCCTGGGAGCCGCGTAGGATGTGAGGTCGGCAGCAGGTCAGGAGGCCCCTGCACACAGCCAGCCGGTCCACTCCATCCTGAGCAGAGGGGTCACACCGGACCTTCAGAGCGCCAACCATCAGCTGCCAGGGCTCTGAGGAGAAACGCACAGTCAGCAAACACAATCTGATGCAGCAAATATTAAATCAATCGCATGATTTACGAGTTTTAACAGTCACTACTTGATCTGCTGTGTTTGTTGCACCAGCTGTGACTTACTTTGGTGAGAGACCTGCAACAGACCCCAGGCAGCTTCTCCTCCAGCTCTGCTCTCGGATGCCGTGTTAATCAGCATCGCCACAGCAGTCCCAGCTAAAAGACGGGCATCCCTGTTGGAGCACTGCAAGACAAAACGTACACCAAGCAGCTGTAACAACACAGGTTGTCATCCAAATGAACGACTCCAAAGTCAGAGTAAAAAAAAGAAGAACCTGTCCAAGTATAATGTCCATGAGAGCCTGCAGGATCATCTGCACCGCCGGGTCTCTGCTGTCCTGCTCCCAAACATGAGGAGCAAGTTCCCTGGACAGCAGCTGGAATATCTGCAGACACACCTGCAGCAGGTGCAGTTCACAGGTTAGTAACAACCGTTACACAAATCATTCATGATGCATGATTTAAACATTTACCTTCACAGCGACGTAACACAGCGGTCCATCTCTCAGGGACTTGTCCTGCAGGACAACAGGAAGCAGCTCAGACACTTTGATCAGCATGGACTTGTATGAATCTCGCCACACTTCACGACCAACAGAGCTGTCTTCCAGGAACATGCATGCTGGAAGGGGTAAAAAAAAATAAAATTACATTTCAGTGACTTCAAAGTAAAATACCTCAATTTTAACCAACCTCTCTGCAAATCTTCTAAAGACAAAACCTAAAAAATGCACATGATCAAAGTTATTCCACAAATCTAAACACAAATAAATTAATAACAAACAACAATGATTTTAGATACCTCTACCTGATTTCTGTAGACTATTGAGTGAAAACTGTGAAGGGTTTCTCTGTAAACCAGCTGGTGGTCCACCTTTGTCAGATGCAGCAACATCTGTCAGACAGATATGAACATTTTTATCAATCAGATTTAGTAGAAACTGTTGCACCATGAAGAGGGACCGTGTTGCTGACCTGGTCCACTTTGCGACAGGCCGTGGAGATGCTGGCCATCTCCAGCTGCAGGGATATGAGGAGTCTGGCAAGGAGCAGCAGATGTTTCTCCTCCAAACTACGAAGCTGAGCTACAGATGTTTGTCTCAGCAGCTGGACAGCCTCCTCTAAACAGCGCTCCTTACATCTTTTTACCTTACTCCTGTACGTACAAGAATCACAATCAGGTTTATTAGCATTAGACAAAAGCAAGTGATTATTTACGAGTTTGTAAAATTAAGCAAACAAGCAGAGATGTGGAACTAACCTGGAAGATTCAGAGAGTTTTTCAAAAAACGAATTAAGTGTTTTACTTCCGGGATCGGGAGCGGAATCCTGGATGATCAAACTGTTTTTCAGACTTGTCAACAGGTTTTCAAACATCGTTGTATTAATTAATCCTTAGTGAAGATCGTTGTTGACACATTCTCAAGAGCACGTTGGTTAGCTGGTCACGTGACCTAATTTTACTTCTACTGAAGTTGTGTCGTGTTGTGAAAGTGACGTGCTGCCCCCTACTGGCTGAAAAGGAAATCATCCACATCTTTAACAACATGGTTAGTAAATAAATGTTCATTCAAGAGTTCGCAAACGTTCAGCACTTACGATTTATGAAGCTAATGTCTGTCCTGAAGCTGCTTTTTTGTCCCCATACTCCCCCTGCTGCGTCTGTTTTCCTGGCGAGGCGCTGCCAAACTCGAAAACAAAAACCCACGAAGCGCCTGTTTGCTGCGTAACGTTTCACACTTCCACATATGACCAGGTGGGGGCGGTGTTGCTAACACAACCTTTACCTCATCCAAGCAAGAACGCTTGTCTGTGATTGGTTAAGATCCGCGTTGCTAAGACATCACAAATAGTTTACTAATATGTCGACTCTATAATGGCTAATGTGGCTAACGCTATCCTTTCTGTGAACATTTCACGTCATGCTCTATCCATCGTGCTACTTATTTACTTGGCTAACTCCCAAGACATTGTTGGTAAGACGCGTTTAATAATTATCTACTAGTAACCCACGAATCTTACTTGAACTAGCTAGCATTTCTTGATGCTAGCAATGGAGCTAACAGTTTCGCGTTATTTTTTTGAAATAACTGTTAATGCATTCCTTTTGATATTTTTGAGAACAAACGCTAACATAAAATAGTTTTGTTTTTCTTTCATTAGTTTTCCAGCCGACATTTCTCGTTGCTTCTGGACCAACCGTCACATCGTATCTGCTGGGGAACACCTCAGGAGTCTCCCTGACGCTGAGGAAGGTTTCTCTGTCCAACACGACAGGTGGAGAGATTAATCAAAACTAAACACATACCTTCTCTGTACTGATCCTCAGCCTTTGTGCTGAATCAAAAAGTCTAGGCTGATTGGTGTTTATGTTTCAAATTTGATCAGATTTGGTGGGGAGTAAATATTTTTTGTCCTCCACAGGGAGTATTGGTTCTCCATCATGTGTAGAAGAGGCAACACGATGGACGCTGGCAACAGAGCAGATTGGAAAGGTAAGAAACTGATCTGAGTCTGATCAAAATGATCAGATAACGCTTCAATCAAGTGCAAGAGCAAATGACATAATCCACTAAGTCTATGCTTTTTGTTTTGCTTTGCACCACAGACTGCATTACGACTAACTTTGAGATTCAATCAAAGTCTACGTTTGTGTACGGAGAATGATACAACTGGTGACTGTTGTTCAAAGCCACTGTGTGTCCTGGAAACCCTTCAGGTGTCTGCCTGTGTTGGCAGCACACCCCAGGCATCACTGCTGATCCAGGCCTCCTTATATGCCCAGTTGTTCCCTACTAATGCTGGATCTGGTAACTCAAATCAAATTGGTTTCACGATATTGCAACGTGATGACTTCTGAGAGTGGGCTATGTCTTTTATTTATGGGTCATGTTTATTTCAGATAACCAGACAGTCATTCCAAACCAAGTGTACCAACCTCTAGGTGTTTGTCCCTGTGATCTGACACACAGAGTGTGTGATGTACGCTGCTGTTGTGACGAGGTAATGCTATCTGTGTTCTTGTAGTTTAAAAACAGATTTTGGCTGAATGTACTTTATGTTTTATTAATCTAAACACAATATGCTTCATCATTACCAGGACTGTTCCAGTGCAGATTTGAAGCTGGTTGCATCTCATTGTCTGCCTGGACCGTTTGGTGGGCAGGTCTCTCCTGCTCCAGAATATCAGTGCTCAGTTCAGTCCTCTGAAAACACCCCAGACTGGTTTCCCTTTTTATGTGTCCATTCTCCACCTGAAAACAGCCCATACCTCGGCCTCTTTTACCAAGGAAACACAGTGTAAGAAAGGACGTGTGTCTTTGATTATACCTGTTATTATTTTCATGTCTTGTTTTCATCATGTATTTTTTTGTCCTTTAAACTTTTTAGCTCATCTATCCCTGGCCCATCCTTCCAAAGGCCCATGTTAAAAGCTCCGGTGCCAGTTTATGTTCAAGGAAGTCCGATTGTCACTCTAAATGGCCAATTCTTCACAATCCCTCAGGTGGGTAAAAATGTTTTTATTACATTGTTTAAATTCAGATACTAACAGCTCAATTTAACAGCTGAGCTCTTGTGCATGTTTTTGTTCCACAGATGCTCTTTGGTCAGTGTCTGAAAATGGCTCCCGTGGCTTTTCTAAAGGATTTCAGTGTTGAGTGTGTATCTCTTCTCCTCTCCTGTCCCACTGGAGCTCCCTTACAAACACAGCTGACAGATCTGAGCACAGAAGTTAAAAATGGCAACGGGGGTGTGTTTCACCTGCTATGGAGGATAGCTGTTGGGAAATGTTTGGATCCAAGTGACATACTATTGTTTTTCCCCAGGAGTTGTGGTGGTGAACGTAACTGATGTCGTGATCCCTGACGTGAGTGTGTTCGTTTCTGAAAGCAGTGTCGTTAACGCCATATGTATGTATGTCTTCAGCACAGATTATTGGCACTGAAACAACCCTTGACAGTTACATTTATGATAAAATATTCTCACATTTATCCAAAGCTGAGAGGCTGGAATGCCCAAATGTGACCGTAGCCCTGGATTACAAATTCTTCTGGACAGGAAATGGCATCACGGGTATCACACTGACACGCACGGTTGGGACTATCACCTCCAATCAGAGCGGTGACTTGTAACTTTGAACACTTCCTGTTATAGTTAGCAAACCTGTGCCACATGGTGTTGACTGACTTCTGTCTTCTAAACAGTGATGCTAACTGCAAGATATTCTGCTGCGTTTCTGAACAGAGAATTCAGGCCTGAGTCCAACTCTGGAAACCCAGGTAGGAGGAAGGAAATAATAATTTTATAAGCCTCAAACAAGTTTATTGAGAATATGAAAGAATCCTATCCCATGTGATCATTCTAACTCATCTAAACAACAGGTTATCAAGTGGGAAAACCTGTTATTGCTGGTGTTGTGGAAAACGGTACAGAAGTAATACAGAGGAGAATAATGAATATTTGGAAATCAGGTAAAATCAGTTGTCATTTAGTTTATTTGTAGATAAAATCTATTTTGATACTCAGACACTTTTCAGTCCTTTCTAAATTAACAACTAACATGTTTTCTCCTGATTTGGCCTTTAGTGCATGATGGACTGTGTTCTACTGCTCAGAAAAAAATGGTTATTTTTGGTGAAAATTCAACTTCCGGTTGCCTGCTTCCTGTCAGCCGACATGATCTGACTCAGTGTAATCTCCTCAGGTCAGTGACTTGCTAGGATTCATCTTCAGTATGTACTGTGAAAGCTGCACTGTCTGTTTTTGTATTTGAGCATCAGATGTAATGTTTTTTGTGCTTTAGAGAGAAGGTCACTAATCTACAGGAAACGCTGATAGCTGCCACTTATGTGGCAAAACGTGGAAACCCAGATTTTACCAGTTTGATGGACTGGGTGAACATAAGCTGTAAGTTGACGGTGCGAAGAAGCATTGATTTTATTTCTTGCTAATATTTGTGACACATTTCCTACTCCGTCTGAAACTAAACGATGTTTTTCACATCATTTAATCTAGACGCGACTCTGAATTCAAGTGCAGCTATGGGGAAAGTCACAAGTGCATGTGATGGTGTTCCATCCCACCAACACATCCAGGTCTGGACTCTTATCACCGGCCAGATAGGTGGCATACCTCAAAGGGAAATCCATGCACTGGAAGTCAAGTGTGTATCACATCATTTCGCAACACAAATTTCACAGTGCAAGTCCAATTAGGACCACAAAGTGGTTTTGAGTTGAGGTATTGTTTCCATTTCTGGTCATTTTCAGTTATAGCCGGACCACTTGGACACTGGAATGTGGAGGAGGTGACATTTCTTCCTGCCAGGACCCAGACACACCTCAGTTGTTCTCCATCACATCTTCAGTTACATTTATTGACATCCCAGTTAACACAGGTCCACCCAAAAGCAGGTGCTGGAACGTTTGGACCACTCTTAGGAAGAACTGTGAAGCCTGAGCTACTAACATAGAGTGTGATTTTATTTTTCTCTGCAGATTTCAGATCAACTTCACAGAATATGACTGTAACAGGAATGATGTGTGTTGGCCCGAGCTTGCTTTTCCCTTCACTAGATATTTCACAGGTAAGAACGTATCCGTGGCATTTAAAATGTTAAGTTGGATGATGTGAATCAATTATTTATGAATCTGGGTGATTAAAAAAAATGATTTATTTTTAGCATTTGTGTTAAATAAATCATTCCCAGAGTGAATTAAGAATAGTAATGATATAATAATGCTTATTTGACCTTTTCTTCCTACAGGTGAGCCTTATTCTCAGTCGCTGGCTAAAGGCATGGTCTTGGTAGGAATGTTTATTGCAGCCTCGATCCTTGGGACTCCATGGAGACAGATCAGACAGGCATGGCACAATGCTGCTCTCTAAAATAATTTAAAAATGGTTGGAAAAGATGTAAAGGATGACATTCAGGCCGATAAAGGGAAAGTAAGATTCAAAAGGATGACTATCAGTGTGAAATGCTATTTTTCTATTAGAGGTGGTAAATTATTTTATAGTTTTGAAGTGGTTTGTAAAGGGTTGACAGTTGTAATATTGCAATTCTTGGAAATAAAAATATTTTTCTACAGGTGGACATACTTTTTGGGAATTTCACCACAATTCATGACACTTTCAAAACCGATGAGATATTATTATTAGGAGTACCATGAGCTGCAGTATTCGATATTATTAGAGGTGTTCAGCTTGTTTGAATTAGCCTTGAATTTGCATTTAAATTTATAATTACTAATTTATTCTCAAATTATAATATTCCCATTAGCAAACGTTGTTGGTCCTTCTTACATACATCTTTAGCCCACACACATATTTCATTTGGAATAACAGAAAATTGGCTAAATGATAATATTGTTTCATGTGCATTCTTTTTTATTTCTCTTAGATATTTGAGAGTAGTTGGAGGGTCCTCATGAATTTTGAAAAATAGGTGTTGATTTGTTGCTCTAAACGTTAATGAAAAATTAAATAGTAAACAATTAAAGCTGAGCATAATAAAAATATAAAATAATAAATGATATAAACGTCTCAAAAGTTTGCTTCTTTGAACATTTTTTATCAAAATTTGCACGTCAGTCTTTTTATTACTCACATTTTACGCCAACGCACTCGTAGTCGCCTGTCTTGTTTTTGTTCTTAATAAAGTTTTTTGTAAGACATATGTGTGCACTGCGCAGACTCCTGACGCGAGTCCCGATTGGTCGGATGGTTCTTGTGGAAGTCGATCGACTTCAAGTAAAGTGACGTGGAGAGTTACCGAGATGGTTAACAAACATCTGAAACTTTATAAACAGTGAAAATACTTGCTCGTTGCTTTAGGTTAAGGCACCCGAGCTTATCTAGTCTCACTAAACTTTGACGAAACATACCGCAATTTACAAAGCAGGAGTACGGCTACCTGGCTAACAAATTAGCCCGCTATCTGGAGTAGCCGCTGTTGCGACGGAAGGTATGTAAATGACGTATTATGCAAGTTAAGCATTGTTTTATCACCTGAGCCAAGCCACGAAAAGACAAGGAAGTACTTGACCGACGGTGTACACCTCACAGAGACCCCACCTGTTAAATTTGCTACCATAGGAACGAGAACATCTGCGAGTCGACAGCCAAGAAGATGGGCTCTCTTCTCCGAGGAGAAGAGATGTGTCTGGCCCAGTTATTTCTGCAGTCTGGTTCCGCATACGACTGCATCAGTGAACTGGGCGAACTGGGACTGGTGGAATTCAGAGACGTAAGTTCCTTAGCTATACTAAACAAGTTATTGCTAACTTATATGATGTAAGGAAAGGAAGAACATTGACTTCAAGTTTCCCCAGCAAAACTTCATAACTTAGAATAAAATCTGGTAATTTCTTGTATTTGTGTAGTATGTGTATGACAATATAGCATTTACCTCCAAAAATCTAATTAAAATGTTAGCTAATATGAGACAGAGGTGCATCACTGCGTAGTTATGACAGATGGTCTGTTTCAAAGAGTATAATTTAAGTGGGTTATCAAACTGCCACAACAATGAGAACATATGAGGATTGTTGACAATTCTGTGTATGACTCATGGTCTTGTTTGCATTTCATTTAAGCTCAATCCCAACGTGAATGCATTCCAGAGAAAACACGTTAGCGAGATCAAAAAATGTGAAGAGATGGAGAGGATCCTGGGTAAGGAGAAACCGCAGTGCACTTATTGTTTTGGTTTTGGGGCCGACAATAAAAATATCCTCAGAAAAAGCCATTAAAGTACAAGCAAGAATACACAAGACCACAGTGGATCTTCTCACAGAAATGCCCAGTGACTCCACAGTCATGAGGATCATCAGGTGGTTGTAAATTTGGTTTAATGAACTGCTGATTTTGGTTAACTAGACCCTGGATTATTGGATTAAGAAGAAGACACACACTGTCAGACTTGCTTAGAAACATTCAGAGACAGTGTTTGTGTCTTGAAAGAGATTGCTTTTGTTTTTATCAGGATACCTTTTGAGAGAAATCAAGAAAGCAAATATTTCTGTGCCAGAAAGAGACATGAATCCTGTAGCACCTTCACCCAAATCTATCCTGACCATAATGGTAAGCAGCCATGGTATTATTGTTAGTAGTAATAAAAGTATTATTGTTAATCTTTTTATTTATTTTTTGTTACATTTGTTGCTCATGCATACACACTTCTTCACAGGAACAATTGCAGAGGCTTGAAGTTGAATTGGGTGAAGTCACCAGAAACAAAGAAAAGCTACAGAAGAATCTGCTGGAGCTGACAGAGTACACACACATGCTTCGCATCACCCGCAACTTTGTCCAAAGATCGGCTGAGGTGTTTAATTTAGCTACAATATTGTCATTGAGAGTTTCTTTTGAATTACATTTTAAGTTTGTTTTCTAAAAGCTGTTATAGTGGTTGTATTGTTGTTGTATAGTATTGTTCTACAGAACAAGCTAGGTTTTGAATGCAAACATGGTCACAGAACACTCAGCCCTCCCCTAAGGTAACTTTCCTGAGACGCTTCTGCCAGAACCATAAACACACATTTCAAGAGGAAACGAGACAATGCTAAACACCAGTCGCTGTTTTCTAGGTCCAAATGTCTTTTGTTTGGTGTTTTACTTTTTGGGACTCTGGTAGTTTGTCCTAAAGTTGAAGTGGTAGGAGCTGGCTGTTTCTCCTTCTCTGATATTACTAAGCAGAGAACGTTTCACACCAGTGGTGTCCTGTTGCTAAATACACCAGTGTAATGAATGGAGGACCCAGGGAAGTGTGGTGGTTTGGCGAAACCGACAGTTGGATGGCCCAATAGTTGCTTTTGGTCTGAAACTCGTACTTGGTGGAAGTTTTAGACAAGAACTCCTTTACTAATGTTTTTTTAAATCTCCAGAGTATATTTATAGCTGTACTATAATGGAGCGTTGTTAAGATGCATGACAAATGTTTTAAGCTAATTTGTTTTCCAGATTTGCCAAAGTAGCTTAAACTTCCCTGTATCTTGTTTTTACGATTAGAGAGAGCCACTCCACGTTCAGTATGAGGAGTTTCCCTTTCTAGAAAAAGACACAAGGATGGACTACAGCAGCATGCAGAGGCTTGGAGCCAAGCTGGGGTAAGCGCTGCACTGATGCCGTTCATATTTAAATATCTGAAAGTTCTTTTTGAATGTATCAATAATAATTTACATGAACTTTTACTTGCCCATCTTGATTTGCGACGGGGCAAACGGCAGAGAACGTCTCGACTAGCAGAAGCTAACAGTTGGCATTAGTAACTACACCACACAGCAGAACTAGGCTTGAGTTATTTGTGGAGATAAGTCAAGTCAAGTCAACTTTATTTATAAAGCACTTAACAACAGCATAAAAGCTGATCAAAGTGCTTAACAAGCCAAAAAGAACAGAAGTTCCCTAAAAATTCTAAAAATAAGATAAAAAGTTAATCTCAAAGTAAAAACATGATAAAAACAAACATATCAAACTGACATAAAAGCTACTAAAAACAGATGCATTCTCAAACTGAATTAAAAGCAACTGAGAACAGATGAGTCTTTAAAAGTGATTTAAAACCCAACAGTGACAAAACCATCCTAATCTGAATTGAATTGAAGATAAAAAAAATCAATGTTGCAAAACAAACTGATTCAGTGGTAGAGTCGTGTTGCTGTTATCCAAAATGTGATGTCCGAATATCAGGAACTAGACTTCAAATCCCGCTGCAAAAATTAACAATCACTGATGAACAAGAGTCTGCTTCTAGACCTGCAGAAAGAAAAAAACAAACAAAAAAAAAGAAGAGGACACAATAATACAACTAGAGCAAGCTATCACTGCATCAATCTGATGAGGAAATATAAAACCAACATTGTTTTACTGAACAATCACACAATAATAAATGAGTGCATTTAGTGCCAACCACAGCCTTAACACATGTGTTTAAAATGCCCAAGTCCATACTTATGAGAGCACCATGTGAGCACCTGTGTGTGCACCATCGACATATATACTGGACAATTCATTTTCACAGGCTCCAATAACACGTTTTTGTGTCAAAATGGGAGGTGGCCACCACCGCCATTTTGAACGTGTCACAGGTTCCGTCAAGCCCAGACAATTCCACAAAAGGGAAGAGAGGTGGAGCTGAGGGTGGGGCTGTAAGGCTGGGATCAACTGACGACACCCGGTCAAACTAGCTACAAGCTAACCTGAAGCTAACCCAAAGCTAACACGGAGGTGGGAGCTAAGCTAACGGAGGTAGCAACCTAGCTACAACCGGAGTTAACTGTGCACAACACCAGAGCTTCTGAGTCAGAGATACACCGGGCTGACCGCTGGGTAAAACCGGGTGGAACACAGAGGTCTCCCGAAAGCTGCTGAAAGCCGGCAGCCGCGCAGCAGTCAGAAGCCGCGATCAGACAGAGATGCGCCGAGCTGCGGGGAGGGGAGAACCGGGTTGGAAAACATCGGTCTCCCGAGAGCTCCACAAGCCAATAGTGGGAACCCAGCTCCACCATCATGTTATATTTCAACCCATTTTCTAAAGTGCAGCAATATGTTAAATGCACTGGGTTTTACCCTATTACATTTAAATTTCATGGTTAAACAGTACATGTTAAAATCTAAGCTCAGCTCGGCAGTGACCTAAAATACATAAATATAATTTTACTTACTGAAAAAAATGAAGTGGAGACTCCTTGGACGCTCGATTAGTGCAATTAATGCCACAGCAAGTCATTTTGTCCAACAACTGCACAAAAAATATCCAAAAAAGAATACAGAACCAGACCGAGGCTCTACTGAGGCCTTTCCACGGAGCTAGCTCTGTGGTCACGTGGGTCTGATGCTCATTAATGATACAGAATTTTAGACTTTTAATACACTTAAACAGAAGAGTGAGAGAAAAAAATTCACCCCCCTCAGAGTTGTCATGAGTGTAAACTAGATAATTTAAACCAAAAACATGTTTTGTACCAGGCTGTAAACATGTTTATTTCTGCTGTGAAATTGGTATTTTTAACATGGGAGTCAATGAGGATTTGCTCGCTTCTGACACCAGCCCCCAGCGGATGAGGGTGGAACTGCAATTTTGGTACTTCTGGGTTGGGCTTAATTTTTGAGCCGCATTGTGGGTGCTTGGTGTGTACACGCGCTTGTATATGCAAGGTTTCTCTGTAGGAGCGTCCAATAGAGAGTGTGAGGGGCCACAGATCCCCCCCCCCCCCCCCAAAAGATGTGTAGGAGATGGAGGGAGCTCCAAGTCCCAGAGATCCAGGAGCTGCCCCAGAGCGCAGGGACCCCAGGGAGACTGTAACCAGAAAAGCCCCAGCCCCCTCTCGAGAGGCGCAGAGCATTGCCCCGGGGGGGGGGGGGGGGGGGGGGGGGTGTCACAACCTGCAGCCGGCAGAGTCACGGGAGATATCATGGCATTCATTCCTACTAGACCCGCATGACAATACATTAAAATATGAGTGAACCTTTTTAAATATCAATCAGAATTTTTATTTAAAGTTAATGAAGTGAGCAAATATTAATAATTTCCTTATATTTTACTGATGTATTAACTAATTGCTCTTTATGTTAATAATAAAAAAAATCAACGTTTCCTTCTAGCCTTAAGAAAGTTTTATAGAGGCGACAATGTAGTCTGTTCTATTTGAATCACATGTAACCTGCTGGCAAACATCTTCCTTTATTCTCCTCCAGGTTCATTTCTGGGCTGATTCAACGGGCAAAGATCGAGGCGTTTGAGCGAATGCTTTGGAGAGTCTGCAAAGGTTACACCATCCTTAGCTATGCAGAGGTTGAGGAGTACCTAGAAGATCCTGACACGGTACATTTCTCAAAGCTCTGACATTTGCATTCAAACTGAATAAAATTTACCCTCGTGTCACATTTGCACCGCAGTCCAGCACGGTTGTAGGATAAAAGACGGATTAACGATGGCAAAAGATTTGAAATTGGTGCAGAAAATGCTGACGAGAGCAGGAACTGCTGCATAATTCCTCATTTGTCTTAGTTCCCTCACAGTAAAGTAAAATGTAAACATCAGCATGTAAGAGGTTTGTCTGGTTCTTCCCGCTTCCTGATGCTGCGGGTTGTTCTTTGTAGAGTAAAAGCCTAAATCTGCCCAATTTTCAAAGCTGATTTTAAATGTGATGTATTAAAAAACAGCCTTCTGATCCATCAGAAAGGTTAAAAGTATATTTTAATGAAGTATTTTTTATTTACTGAATCCTCTTTAATCACATAGCAAATCTTACATTAGGAGTCTCTGTCCTCCTGTGAGACGTGATATTAAGACTCTTTTAAATAAATAATTTAAGATGTAATTTGGTATTATAAAGTTTATTGGTCTCTTCTGCTAAGTTGGAAAAAAAATTGGACTCCGCAAAACGAGCTAAAACCCAAACGGTCATTTTTATTTTCCTGACTGAAGATATTCTAAAAAAACAGCGGGACACACTGGAAGCGCTGCATTAGTGATTGTGTTCAAATTTAAAATTTTAAAATAGCTTAACCTGCAACACATCACTAATGGATTTGAATCATGCTTTTATCACAAGAAAATGGGCAGAGTTAGTTTTTACTGAGAAATGTGGCAAAAGTGAGATTTTCTTCCTCCCAAAGGAACCTGCTTCTGCGGCCTCGACGTTTTTTTCTTTAGTCGTTCCTTTTCTCTTCTTCAGCTTCAAAAAGCTTCAGTTTCCCTAAAAAGCTTGATTTTAAAAACGTTTTGTATCTTTCAAACTTGGTGTTATTTTCCTCTGCAGGGTGAGCCTACCAAGAGCGTGGTGTTTCTCATCTCTTACTGGGGAGACCAGATTGGCCAGAAAGTGAAGAAGATCTGTGACTGGTAAGTATTTAAAGGCCATTCTCTATAGTACTTGTTTGTATTACCATAGTTAAAGTAAAGTACTCTCGTTTCCATTTTAGCTACCATTGCCACTTGTACCCATATCCCAGCAGCAACAACGAGAGGAACGACGTTGTGGAAGGACTAAGAACTCGCATTCAGGATCTGTACACGGTAGGTTTTTAGATACGCTGACAGAGAAGAAGTTTTCTCTTTTTCATCTAAGAAATTACCTAAAAATGATCCACCTGTGTTACTTTCTGTGTAAACTGTCCAGTAATGTTACGGTTAGATTTCAGTTTTTGATCTCTTCTATTGTTTTGTTTATTTTCTGAAAGCTGAGCCCATTTGCTCTTGTGGCGGTTTGGAGAAACGGGTTATTTTACACTCTGAGTCATGTGGCAGCTATTTAACACGGTGACGGAAACAGGTCGTTCAGCTCCTGTGTCATCAGGAGTCCTCGACTCAATGTTTCTCAGGTCTTTCTCCTTTCCCTCTCTTTGACCTTTTCTCAGGTCTACTTTGTAGATGTAATCTCCGAACCATGCAAATGCAGAGGAACTGAGCCTATTCAGCCTGCTAAGTTAATGTTTGCTTTCTGTGATGCTGAAATCTCAGGAATAAATAACTCCGTCTCTGTGTCCAGGTGCTTCACCGGACAGAAGACTATCTGAGGCAGGTCCTGATAAGAGCTTCAGAGTCGGTCTACACCTGGATGGTCCAAGTCAAGAAAATGAAGGCCATCTATTACATTCTGAACCTGTGCAGTTTTGATGTGACTAATAAGTGCCTGATCGCCGAAGTGTGGTGTCCCGTTAATGACATTCCGGAACTCCGCAGAGCCCTGGAAGACGGATCGGTAACAAAACCTTCAAATCGGTGCTTTTTTGTGTTTTTATGTCATGTTGATCTAAAGTTTTCTTTTTAATTCTTCAGAGAAAAAGTGGAGCGACAGTTCCCTCTTTCGTCAATCGCATCCCCACCACGGACACTCCCCCCACTCTGATAAGGACCAACAAATTTACCTCTGGCTTCCAGAACATTGTGGATGCCTACGGGGTGTGCTCTTACAGGGAGATAAACCCTGGTGAGTTTTAAAGACTCTGATATTTTTATGAAACATGCGTGTTTGTCTCACTGGATAAAGCTCTGAGTAAACAGTGGTGGGTCAAACTGTAATAAAAGTCAGCATATGTTAAAGTGGATATATTCTGCAAAACTCACCCTTTGCGTACTTTAGTGCTGTCATGTGCCTCTATAAACAATCCATCTATCTGTTTTCGGCTGCTTATCCGGGGTCGGGTCGCGGGGGCAGCAGCCTAAGCAGGGAAGCCCAGACTTCCCTTTCCCCAGCCACTTGGACCAGCTCCTCCAGGCAATCCTAAGGCGTTCCCTGGCCAGCCGTTAGACACAGTCTCTCCAGCGTGTCCTGGGTCTTCCTTTAGGCCTCCTGCCAGTTGGATGTGCCTGGAAAACCTCACCAGGAGGCATCCTAACTAGATGCCCGAGCCACCTCAATTGGGTCCTCTCGATGTGGAGGAGCAGCGGGTCTACTCAGAGCCCCTCCCGGATGACCGAGCTTCTCACCCTATCTCTAAGGGAGAGCCCAGCCACCCTGCGGCGAAAACCGCTTGTATCCACGATCTCGTTCTTTCGGTCACTACCCAAAGCTCATGACCATGGGTGAGGGTAGGAAGATAGATCGACCGGTAAATGGAGAGCTTTGCCCTCTGGCTCGGCTCTCTCTTCACCATGGCAAATCGGTACAACGCCTGCATCACTGCAGATGCAGCACCAATCCGCTTATCTGAGCCTCAGCTATAAACAATCCAAATGTTAAAAATGCATCCATCCGTTTTCTGTCAATGTTTGGTTTTAGGAATAATGTTCCTATAACAAGCTGTTTCAAAAAGTCCCTATTTGTGATGTCACAAACAGGGAAATTAGAATAGAACCACCTTTCATGTGCAAGAAAGCTGCTGCTGCTGGAGGAGCAGCGGCTCTACCCTGCGCCCTTCCTCGTTATCGGAGCTTCTCAGCTTATAGCAGCCTGAGTGGGGGATGGGTGGACGTGGCCAGCCCCAGCTTGTTTTCTTAACTCCTTCAATACCATTGAGGACTAAGGTCATCATTTTAAGTCCAACCGTTTACTGCCAATGACGACTAAAGTCATCATTTGCATTTTTTTACTGTGTGGGCATCGGAACGAGCCCCCGCACCGTGAGAACAAACATCTCAGCTCTAAAGCCGATCTTCATCCGCATACGTCACACGTCACGTGATCAGGAAGCAGACAACGGATTATGAAAGAACGGATAAAGCTTGAAACGCGCGGATTCTTCCTGATGTAAGAGGTGAGTCTCCGCTTTGTTTTGGTTGTTTCGACGTCGACATCATCCTAGCGCGCAACGTTCTGTGACTCTTAAAAAACCCAGTGAAAACCGTGAGAAACGCTGACAGCGAATGGCTTAATAAATCGACAGAGCCCTGAAACGACTCATTCTGCCGAGAATAAACCTTCTGAAATTGATTCGAGAGTGATTTAGTGTAAAGAACTTGATAAACATGTTTGGTATCGACCATAAAACTATTTTAACTTAAGAAGTCATAATATGTCCCCTTTAAGTCTAAAAAAAAGGGTGGGACATCCTAGTGTCACTTAACAAAATTGAACATCAGCTTAGAGTTGAGAAGCACAAAAATCCTTCAATTAATAAAACTTTCATAAGGTTTTTTTTTCCTTGCAGGCTTCACCTAAAAACTTTGTAGCATACCAGTTTTCAAAAATGATGTCTTGTTTCTTTCTTGTCGTTTTCAGCTCCATTTACACTCATTACCTTTCCATTCCTATTCGCTGTGATGTTCGGAGACCTCGGTCACGGAGTCCTTATGACTCTGTTTGCGGCCCTCATGGTTTTGCATGAAAACAACCGCAAACTTAAAAACACCAGGAACGAGGTGAGTGGATGACGCTCATTTATTCAGTTTTCCCAGCAGTGTGTTGGTTCTGTAAAGCGTTGCTGTGTTTGCTTTGGTGCAGATCTGGAACACGTTCTTTGAGGGCCGTTACATCATTCTGATGATGGGCCTGTTCTCCATTTATACTGGTCTGATATACAACGACTGTTTCTCAAAATCTTTAAACATTTTTGGTTCTGGGTGGAGTGTGAAGGCCATGTTTGATGCAAATGTTTGGAAGTGAGTATCAAACGACACGGTGGCCATTTTAGACAGCAGCACATCACCTGTTTGGGATGTTTATATTTCTTTTAATAATCAGATTGTTTTATTATAGGGACAGCGATGTCACAGCGAATACTTATCTCACTCTAGATCCAAACACTTCACGAGTGTTTCACGGACCGTACCCTCTAGGGATTGATCCAGTGAGTAGAATTGTAAAAGGCATTTTTAATTGTTGATATTTGTTGTTTCTTGTTAATTGTGTGATTGTAAATACCTTTATGACAATCAGGGACGCCAGGTAAGTAGTTAAAATTGTACATGGATCTTGTTTTAAAGTAATCTTGAGTACTTATCCATATTTAATAATTGTCTTGTTTTTATATTATGCCAAATAATTCAATATTGAAGTGAAGACTTGTAGATGCATTCATTCATCACACTTTTCTACTTTTATCTTGTTCCTAAAGACAAATGTTTAGCAAAAATGAAGAATGCATTTTAGCTGATTTATAATTTTTTAAAATTACATAAGTGATTAAGATGACTTTCTGTTTACAATCCACGATAATTTAAGAATAAGCTCGGATTTGTCCTTTTATAAATTCAGTGCTACAAACAGCAAGGCATCGATCAGGATAGACAAGAAACACTCGGCACAAAAACATATTTAAAGAGCAAAAGACACATAATGCAAGGTAAACAAAATTAAAACCATGAAAACAAATGTGTAAAATCTTTGTCTCTAATGGAGACATCAGAATAAAGGTACATTTGTAGAATTGAGATTAGAATTTATTACACATTGTAAATTTTTTCCATATGGTTTGGTGGTTTTTGGTGACTTGTACCATTTTGTTTGTTTTAATGTAGGTTTTGTGTTACATTTAGTAAACAAGTAAAAATTACTTGTATAAAGGGGTAGGGACATATAAGTTTCCACTTCAGCCTACTCCTTTTCAGACAGAGAAGAAGAAAAAAAGGGATGAGGATATGTATTTTTTTCTGTTTGTGGTATTTTTAAAAAAAATGTATGTTTTCTTTGTTTGAAATAAACTAAACTAAAAAAAAAAACAGGAAATGACCAGCCTGGTTTTATTTGGCCAGTATTTTACAAATGGTCATTATCGCGGCGTACTTGAGGAGGCGTTTGTACACATACAGAAACCGGTCATACTGATGCAGTAAACGGCAACAAGTCTTTACTAAAATAAGATCTGTTGCTTAATTTTTGTTGACGCTTACAAAGAATTTTTCACTTCATATAAAAATCAAAAGATGACAGAAAAGACGATGTTGGTTTTTCTGTTGACAATACCGACGCCCGCTTGTAGGAGACTTGGTCAGCCCAAGGCCTGTATGGACCGCCAATTTTCATGGCCGTTTTCCAGACATTTTCCAGCGTATTTTCCTGCTAAAATGTCACTAATACCGTCAGGAGATGCACAACATTTCTGAAGCTTTTCAACTCTGAATTTAAGTCAGACATCTAAATAAAGTTTATTTAGTTTAGTTGATTGTGCAGATGTTATTGGTGAATGTAAAACTACATTTAAATGAAATTCTGCAACAGCACCCAGCTGCCCGAAGATTTGCCTGACTTTAAATCAACTTTAGTAAGAACAGCCGATGTATAAAAGAACAGAAAATATCGACCCGGTATACCGGCTCAATATACCGGTCTACCCCTCGTTCTGTTTGCACATAACAAATGTAGTTAAGGTAAAAGTTCAAATGAAATGAATGGATTTAAGTCCTATTTTCTCATGTTTCTCATAAAGATTTGGAACTTGGCGTCCAACCGCCTTACGTTTCTGAACTCCTTTAAAATGAAGATGTCTGTGATTTTGGGCATCATTCACATGACCTTTGGGGTCATCCTCAGCTCGTACAATCACATGTGAGTATCATCATTATCGATGATGTTTTCGTCTGTGAATGTGGCCCTAACACAAATGTCTCTAAACCAAAGATACTTCAGGAAGAAGTACAACCTCTACTTGGTGTTTCTGCCTCAACTCCTCTTCCTGATGTGCCTGTTTGGCTACTTGGTGTTCATGATTGTCTACAAGTGGCTCGTCTTCTCTGTAACGGACTCCAGCTTCGCTCCCAGCATTCTCATTCACTTCATAAACATGTTCCTCATGCAGAGGGACGCGGGGGACGCGAGGGGCGCGCCGCGGCCGCTCTACCCAGGGCAGGTAAAACGCTCCAGGGGTTTGATCTCTATGGATCTACGTTATTGTGGTTTAAGGCTGTAAATTAGAATTGTTCAGCTCTGAATGATGTTGTTCTGCATTTCCAGACTGGCCTACAGGTATTTCTGGTGGTCATTGCTGTTCTTTCAGTGCCTGTTTTACTTCTGGGGAAGCCCGTCTACCTCAACTGGTTTAAAAATGGAAGCCGCCGCCATGTAGGAATGTACAGGGTGAGGATCAGAAACCAACAGCTGGTTTCCCCTTCATCATTTCTACCTTTAACTTATTTTGTGCGTGGCTCCTCAGGGATATGAACGTGTGCGGCGAAACAGTGACGAAGACCTCATCCTGCTGAGGAATCATGATGAAGAGGAGGGCAGCAGTCACAGTGATTTCTCCAGTAGCGGAGAGAACGTCTCAGAGGAGGTCAGGCCAAGAAAAAGCAGATCTTTACATTTTTTTTTCTTGGATTTAACTTTTCTGATATGTTGTTTTAATAGTTTAACTTTGCAGATGAGCTCCTCCATCAGGCCATCCACACTATAGAGTTCTGCCTGGGCTGCATCTCAAACACAGCCTCCTACCTGAGGCTTTGGGCCTTGAGCCTGGCACACGCACGTGAGTTTGATGGTTTCATTTCTCTTTGTCTTCGATTTTCTGCCTTTTGGTTTTGTATGTAGCAGATAATAAACATGTAATCGTAACTTATTTTCCTCTTTCACTCACAGAGCTGTCGGAGGTGTTGTGGGCCATGGTGATGAGAGTGGGACTACGAATGGACACCCGTCTTGGGGTTTTATTCCTGGTTCCGGTGTTTGGCGTGTTTGCCGTTCTGACCGTGTCCATCCTCCTGATTATGGAGGGTCTTTCTGCATTCCTTCATGCACTGCGGCTGCATTGGTGAGCACTTGTGTGACTTTTAACACGTGGGACGAACCAGGCCTTTATACCTAGCCTGGCAAGCCATACTAAATAAATGTATTAATGTATTATTTATTTATTATTTCATTCTTTGCAAAGCAAGAATTTGGTCTAGTTCACTAGGCTACTTTCCACCAGTTGCGTGACCCCAATTTCACACTAGAAGCTTAAAGGTCACAGTTTGTTAATGCCATCCGCCATTAAACCCAAAAGAAGGAAATCACATTTAATAACATGATGTTGTTCCTCTCCACTGCCAGGATTAAAGCCATAAAAACACTGTTCCACTTCTGGAACGATGCTGGGAGTAAATAAGCCATTAGGTCACATGAATTGACGTAATCTACATATACATGATTTTGCATAACTTTAATAGTCTTTTATTTTGAAAATTACTGGGGGTTTTACACTGAAACTGTGTGTGTGATTTCCTGCTTAGCCCTATGTCACCTGCAGAAACTGTCGTGTCTCGGGAGCGGCACATGGCAAAAATGGATCCCGCTCTTATCTTTAGCAGCGTGGCGTGGTGAGCCGCTTCTCGGACGCGCCTGAAAATTGCCGTTTGAAACATCCCCATAGACTATAATGGATTCTATTTGAAGCAGCGTTGCTCTGCGCCGCTGATGCTTGCAGTGTGAAATAGGAGTGAGTGTTGCGTAACGTCAGTGAAGCATAATGTGCAGCAATTAGCCACCGTTTTCTTTGATGGGTGTGTTTCCGCTGGCTGTGATGTGACGCCTTCTTGCCGTGTCCCAGAAGCGTAGTGATGTGTTGTTCCTCCAAATACTTTGAGTCTATCTTTAATGGTTTACACTTCCAGAACACATCAAGAGCAGATACCGGTGAAACTCTCATAGCTGAGGTAAATGGAACAGAACATTCACCGCAAAACTTTATGTGAAATGCCAAAATCACGTGTGGTTTTGGAAATCTGTCGTGACTTATTTTGTGACCTCGTGGGACGTTTTTGCTGCTGATTGGCGTCTGACTTGTTAAAAAAAGTTAAGCATGTGTGTTTTTTATTTTATTGTCTTATCAGCTGTTTGCTTTCTTTATAGGGTGGAGTTTCAAAATAAATTCTACGGTGGGACCGGAGTGAAGTTTTGCCCCTTTGCCTTCTCTCTGCTGCCATCCAGCTTGGAGCACGACGGTTTACTGTGAAGAGACTAATAACGCAGCTGGTAAATGAAGGACACAAAAACCAGCAGGATTCTGTGCTTACGAGGACTCTGGGAATTTTAATATTTATTTTATTTTAACAATTTATGTGAAGAAGTAAGCGTTGGGAGTTAGAGAAGCCTCCACCCGAAGCACCGTCCCCTCCCACAGATCCTGAGTGTTTTTCATTGTGGAACAAAGAATATTTTTTTACTGGGAGCCTTCGGACATTTTGAAACGTTGTGGGACGATTATAGTACTACTGGCAGAAGTTAATGTAAACTTGTGAATGCAGCAAATGTAAAGTATAATTTTCAATGACTAATGCAAAAGTTGGGCTTTTGTGTTGCTAGAAAAACCTTTGGCCTTATTTTTTAGTCGCTTGTGTTTCCTAACAAGTAAATTCTACGTAACCTCTTTACGAATCTCTATTTTTAAATTGTTGTCTTTTTTTCCTTAACATTCATTTCATCATTTTCCTTTGTTTTGTTTGAAATGATGCTGTGAGTTTGACTTTAAGGAGCTTCTCTGTCAGGTTTAGCGTCCAATCATCGGGCACCTTGCAGCAAGTGATTCTCAACCGTTTTTGTGGACAACCGCACTGGTTGACAAACTTTACCAATCAACTCTTCAAAAGGACTTGAAACAAAATAAAACGAGCAGATGAAGTTAATAATCCGGGTTGAAGACATTGGCTCCACAGCCGGCACCGATCTGAGTCAGACTTCTCGCTCCACCAGGTTTTTGTAGCAGGGCCTCACTGAGCTCACCTGAGTCATCGCGTCACACGAGGCGGCAGAAAGTGGTGAATCTGATTCCTGTCCTCTGAGAGTTACGAGGGTGTAATTAACAACTTTAGTAAAAGATTTGTGAAAGATAGGATCATGTTCTACCTCAACTCTGGTGGCAGTTTTACAGAATCATATGATGCTCTGGTTTCTATGATTGTACTATCACAGAAATATTTTTAAATTTTCTACTAAATGAATAGAATGATGCCAATTGAATGTGTTTTTAGTATTCGTACACTCAGTGTTGCCTTAGCTCCTCCCACTTTACCTGTGCAGTATCTGTATTTGTGAACGAAAAAACAATTTACCTGCTGATTCAGCTTTGTTGGGCTGAATCTGGTCAACACAAATGGGTGGGTTATATTGCATCTTAAATTTGTTAGTTTGAATTTTGGCTTTTGAAAGAGAAGGAAACGATGTCATCTCATTTGTAAAGCCGGTTGTAGTTTTCTACGGGCACCACGGTGGCTCAAATAAAGATACTGGTGCATAATTTATTTTACAACTGGCTAGTTTTAGGATCTGGTTGGTGGTGCAAGGGCAGAATCCCAAAGCACATGTATATATGTGTGTGTGTGTGTGTGTATATATATATATATATATATATATATATATATATATATTATTACACATTTATACACATACACACACACCCATATATATATGTATGTATGTGTGCATATATATATACCTATATATACATATATATATATATATTATATATACACATATATTTATATATATAAAATATACACATATGTATGGGCTGCGCAGTGGTTAGAGCTGTTGCCTTGCAGCAAGAAGGTCCTGGGTTCGCTTCCCGGCCTGGGATCTTTCTGCATGGAGTTTGCATGTTCTCCCTGTGCATGTGTGGGTTCTCTCCGGGTACTCCGGCTTCCTCCCACAGTCCAAAAACATGACTGTTAGGTTGATTGGTCTGTCCAAATTGTCCTTAGGTGTGAGTGTCTGTGTGCATGATTGTTTGTCCTGTGTGTCTCTGTGTTGCCCTGCGATGGACTGGCTCTCTGTCCAGAGTGTACCCCGCCTGATTGCCCATTGACCGCTGGAGATAGGCACCAGCCCCCCGTGAACCTACATGGACAAGCGGGTTCAGACAATGGATGGATGGATATATATGTATGTATATATATATATATATATATATATATATATATATATATATATATATATGGAGAAATGAAAGGAAGTGCTTTTGCAAAACAAATGAGAGAAAATCCACTGAGTGGCACAGCGTTGCTGAAGCCGTCAATGTTGTGAATTCTTCAGAAAGATCTGAGGCGGATATAAAAAAAAATTGGTCCAGTCGACATTCGATCCCCAGACTCCCAGGTGAAAGTCACGCACACTAACCAGTCACCCAAACAGAGATCTCCCTTGTCCAAGTAGCCAGGGTGCATGATCAGTCAGTCACAGTGACAGGACACACACACTGTCACAGATGCATGACATTCTGTCTCAATCTGTCCCCCTGCTGATATTCTGCATTCTGTATTCTGGGCTTCAGGCTGTGTGTGTGTGTGCATGTGCGTGTGGGGGTCTTGTTCTGTGTGAAAACGAAGCGGTACAAGTGATAATGCTGCAGGATTTCATAATTTTGTCCTCAGCAGCAGCACTGCAGGTGCTCTCCATATCCAAAATGTGCGTAAGCCAGGTCCTTAGTCAACTTAAAGTTGCGCACATTTTTCCGCTAAGTTTTCTTTCATAAATCCCAAAGTTTACAGTGGAAAGTTGCTTACGCAGTTTTCCGACCCCGTTTTGTGCGTAAGCAAACTTGATAAATGAGGCCCTAGGACATTTTTAAGTAGTCCTACAAACTAAAAGAAGTGGCTGAAGGAACTGAAAAGAGCGGTGAATAGAATCACCAAGCCTGACGCCAACTTTCGCCCGTGGATCACATCCCATCCATTCCCCCCACTGGCATTCTGCACAAGTCTCTAAAGGTGAAACACATGTTCTTTTGATTTCTCGTTCATACGTATGAAGTGTAAATGTTCATAATACTTACGTGATCTTTTTCATGGTGTACAGGTAACAGAGCTTCAGGTGGTCTCAAACTGAACTTGAACACCTGATACTCTAAAACATCACCTGAGGATTTGAATGCACGCCCACACCCTGCATCAGAAGCCTGGTCTGCTGGCTTTCTTCCATTCTGCGGTACAGGGAAGGCACAAGTACGGAAAGATGGGCTGGAATGTGCGCCGTGACTGCAATGAGGCAGACTTCTTTGTAAGTGAAGCAGGATTTTAACTTTGAATGGTCCAATAACAAAGACATTTAATGCAAAAGTAGTTAAAGAAATATTTGGGTTTACCAGGTGGGTATTAATATCTAATAGTTACTACCAAGGAGATCGCGATGGGAAACCCTCAAATGTCTTATTGAGGAGATTAGACAAAACTGTGTTTAATTCAACATTTGATCATCTTAAAAGGCTTCGATTTGAATGCATAATGTTTTTCCAGGTGGTGTATGGTGGACAAACAGCTGATGGCTTTGACATCTGTTTTGTGTCTTAGATGAGATCTAAAATATCCAACAGCCAAACACACCCGAGGTGTTGGGTCTTCATTACCGAATAGGACCTTCAACCTCAGGGAGGTACCATTTGGCAAAATTAACAAAAATTGATGCTGATCAAAGCTGATGAGAGTGATTTGTTACATTTAAGGGGACATAGTTCAAAAGCTGTTTCAGGAAAGTCCCGTTTGTGACATCACAAATGGGGAAATTATCGCTGGAGGAGCAGCGGCCGCTCTGAGCCCCTCTCACACAATGTTTGTGCCTGTTAATTATCATCAGTAAGCTCTGAATTATTTTTTATTTGCTAACCAAATGACATTATTCAAACATTTATAATACAATTAAAATATTTTGTTTATAAGTGAACTTAGAACACTGAGTGTTCATTGTTTTATCACTAGATGGTAGCATAGATCAGTACTTTGCTCCTTAACTTTGTTGTTTTGGTGTTTTGTAATAAAACACAGCACTTCGTAAAGAATGCAGCAACAATTCTTCTGTAACCATCTATGTTTTAGCTTATAGTTTGTGTTTTAAATTTAGCATCTAACAAACAGATTCAGGCCATCTCTGCTGATGTCAGCGTGCCAAAGCAGGTGACATTTCCTCTAAGAATCACACATTCCCAAAGGGTCAGGAGCCATGAGCTCACAGACACAGAAGGGAAAGTCTCTGTTATTTAAGTAAAATCCCCCTCTTGTGAGGGAGAAGCTGTGATCATGACTAAATTCTGGTCTAAAATGAAACTAGACTTTCTTTTGAGTTCTTAACAATCCTTAAACGCCCCTACCCAAGATCACAAGAAAGCATCTCATTACCATATCATGTAGTCTAAAAGGGTCCTGTTTGAAAAGCAGAGGGCAAAGTTCAGACAGGCCCATTCTCAGCTCTAACTGGTGCAGCTATCATAAAGACTGAAGATTAGCGCATGTTTATGACCAACCAGAAGCATGTTCCTTTGTAGGAGCATAGGAAGAGAAGATTGAATGAACTTCATATAAAAGAGAAACTCCTATAATGGAAACAACTTCTCACAATTAACAATAAACTGTTTGGAATTAGCATTATTTTCAGGGGATGAATCCACTCAGATCAACTCTGGAATTTCCTTGGCATTAGTATTTATTCTAGATTTCATGCTAAACTTCTAACAGGGGCCCAGTCCCCTAAGCTCACATGTAAGCAGGTGGGTCTAATCATCTCCAGTCTGCAGAATAAACTTGGTTCTGCATCCTTTTGCAGCAGATGGACAAAGAAAACGGGTCTTTGATCATAAAGCGCGTTCTTTGCACCGTGCGTAAACGCGCCGCCACCTTGATTGCATTGTGCTCTGAGAGTGGTCTAGTCGTGACGGGGCAGGGTAGGAGCTCCAGCGGGCTGAGAAGACTATAAAACTGCTTGATGCCCGCTGCTGGATGTGAGCTCAGCTCAGACAGACGGAGTTAGACCGACTCCGAGCTCTCACACGGAGAGAGGGGGCGGACAGGGTCGGATCCTCACTGCAGAGGCAAACGAAAAGAACATTTTTTTCTGCTCCACCGACTGGATTTCACAGCCACCCGTTTCAGAAATGTATTGATTGATTGATTTATTTTTGCGTGGAAGTGAATAGGATGCGCGTCTTCTCCGGTGCGTTTTGACGCATCTCCTCACCGAGCTGGACTCGCGCCCCCAGCCGGACTAATTTTTAACCCTCCTCGTGTTTTTTTTTAACTGCTTTCCTTGTTTGTTTTATTTTCTTATTTAACGCACAGAAATGGGATCGCACCGTGAAGCGAGCGTGTCCGCGTTCTGCGGGAAAACTTTGCTTCAGACGGTGCTGATGTTCTGGCTCGCCTCGCTCGTTACCGGGACGTGGAAGACTGGACTCTATAAAAGTTATTCAGTCGGGTCGCAGACAGCAGGCACTCACACCTCAGTCTACCACAAAAGGTGAGGCTTTAACTTTAGTTCAACATGTCAGTGCGCACAAAGGGACCACGTGTGTTTTTATTAAGCGCATGACAGAGCAGCTCCCATCTCCATCCATCCACCAGCTCCATTGTCTTCCTGACAGCTGGTTTCCCTTTTCCTGTGCTTAAAGCAGGGATTCTCCCATCCCCATTGTTGTCCCAATGTGGAGCACCTCCTCTGTCCCGGATGAGAGCAACGTGACTGTTCCCATGTCTTCAGATTTGACCACAGAGGACTTGGAAGTGTTAGTGACTAGAACATGGGATTAGGAAAGTTTCTGTAGGAGTTTAGAGGTCAAGCCAGGTCGGCTGTGAAGCGTCATCATAATGAGACAACTTTTATTATTATTTTTTTTTTCCTTTTCCACAAATATTTATGCTGACAGATCAGGTGTGGGTGTCTGAAGGAGGCCAGAGTTAGAGTTGTGTCCGGGTAGCTTCGTGTTACCCCCTCCAGCCTCCGTCAGCTCACCTCCTTCACATCCAGATGTTTGTGGACAAGTTTTCTAAACACCAGCAGCTGGGGCTCCACAGCATGTGTGCTTGTTTGAGGGAAACATGTAAGTGTCTGTTGGAATGGGAGTTGGAATAGCTGATGGTTTGAATCAGCTGCTTCTCTCTGAGAGGTCAGAGGGTTTAAAGTGATGTATAGGACCCTGGCTGGTCTGATCAGTGCAACAAGCAGCGGTTTATGGTTTGCAAACATTTCCCAACTGTGGTAATGCTGGCGGCTTGCCGTTTATTAACCAGAACACCTAGTCGGTGGAGTCCAGGTGGGATTTCTGTGTCTGCAAACTGGGAAAGGAGAAGGATCTTCACAGACAAAGCCCTCACACATCACACATTAGATGAGACTAATCAAAGTGGATTAACAGGTCTTGGGTGATTTTTCTGACTTGATAAAGAGTCCAGTCACCCTCGTCCTTCTTAACAACCACAGGCTCAGTACCAACGTCTAGTTGGAGGTGCTGCCCTTCTGAGGACATGTCATGGTCTGTAGAACACCCTGAACCCCATGGCTCTAGTCCTGATCCATCTTCAGCTCCAGGAGGAAGTGACTGAGATTCCAGAGTGACCCTGGATTTAACCCCGAACTTTCCAGAATAACTTCAAACACTCCCTCCTCATCCTCTCTTTGACTCAGTCCTCACCACTATATATATATATATATATATATATATATATATATATATATATATATATATATATATATATATACATACATACATACATACATACATATATATCCTGGCTACGTTTTTAATATTACACACAATGGGAGCTGTTTCAGCAGCATGACTGGGACCAGTACACTCAGTGGCTTTATTATTAGGGCTGATCAGCTTATAGGAATTCTTCCGTTGGCGGATTTTCTTTCTTTTTCTAACTTTCATCCTTTAACACTTACGGAGCCACAGACCCGTTCCATGCAGGCTGAAAGCTCACAGGTGTCCAGAGCTGACAAATGATTTTCCTTTGTGTCTTTCTGAAGAGACACTTAACTCTGACTTTGTGGTGCTTTGATGGACTTCTACCCAAAGAAACAGCCTCAAGCTTTGATATATTCAACACCAACACTTTTTAATTTTTATTTATGGTGGATTCAAATACTCGAAGTGTTTCCTTTTCTCTTCATTGATTTCACCTTGACTGCTTCTCTATTTGTCTCTCTGTCATTTGTTGTTGCACCACATTCATCTTCCACCTCCCGTCCCTCCCATGAGACCATTGCAGCCTCATAATGGTCTTTCTCTCATTTCCCTTTTCCCATCAGACTTTTATGCCCGTTATGATAAAACGACCTGTCCTTTCCTCTGTCCGGTCGTTCCCCACATCAGTATATGTCTTTTGTTCTCAAATCTAGACACGATTCCCTTAGATTTGTATCCTTGGAGAGTGTCACACATCTTTGAGTGTTTGGGCCTCCTCCCATGACTGGATATGAAGAGACTTCTTGCCCAGATTTGAATTTGAGTTGAGACATCCTCAGCACATCTATTGGTGGTTTCTCCCAGATTTTTCATCCATAAATATCTTGATGCCAAAAATGCCTCAACCTATCTATCAACCTCAGCTCTCTTTTGTTTCTCTCTGATTGTCCTCTCCTGGCGTCAGCAGCACTGCGGAACAGATGGGACAAAGCTGTGCGTTTTGTGGGATTTCTCTCTTAACTGTTGGCTGTGGATACATGTGACTGGGATGGTTGATGATTTATTTAGCTTGGGCCCAGCATTCAGAGTGTGCCATGTGTGCTTTGAGACCTGATACTCACTGAGGACTCGTCTGGTGTTTTGCCAGAGAAACAGCACGGCGCTGGTGGGTTTCACACTTCGCAGCACATGGGTGCCTCCAGCAAAAAGTAAGGTGTTGACTGCGAATATGAAAAGTGAAAGACTACGTGCACGTAGGATTTGTGCTCTGTGGATGTGAGTTTTCTGCAGCGTGTCATAAGAGAAGACAAAATAACTGCTTTTAGCTGCAATATCTGCAAGCCTGCTCTAACTATTGACTTGCTATACTCCCTGGTTTAATGACAGCCTTCGCAGCCTGAAGCGCCAATGCAGAAAAATTGAGCGCTTGTGTAAGAAAACCCATCTCCATGTTTATCTGCTGCACCTAAAGGATCTTCTGACATCCTTTAACTCTGCAGTCAGAGATGCAAGGGTTCTCCAACCTGGTGTCCCAGAGCAAAGGGAACCCCAAGGTGCTGTTTAACACCATCAGCAGCATCGTCTCTCCTGCCTCTCCTACAGCCTCCATCCACTCTGTTGCAGACTGTGAGATCTTTCTGTCTTTCTTTGTGGACAAAGTCAATAAGGTTAGATCTAGCATCTCTCCTTCAGCCTTATCTCTGCCTCTCCCGGCTCCAACCTGATCTGTCATCCTAGATAGCTTTGCTCCTGTTTCTTTGCCTGAGTTAACCAAACTAGTTAACCCTATGAAGACCTCTGCACGCCCCCTCGACATCTTACCCTCATCTTTGATTGAAAGTGCTTTTCAGTCCATCGGTCCCAGCGTGCTCTCCATTATTAATGCTTCTCTGGTTTCTGGTCAGGTTCCTGCTTACTTTAAGAAAGCTGTAATCCACCCGCTTCTTAAAAAACCGAGTCTCGACCCCTCTCTCCATAGCAGCTTGAGACTCATCTCTAAACTTCCGTTCATCTCCAAGATCTTGGAAAAGGTTGTGGCTAAACAACTCACAGCTGCTCTTGATGAACATAACATCTATGATAGCTTCCAGTCAGGTTTTCGTAGAGCTCATTCTACTGAAACAGCTCTTCTTAGGGTCTCTAACTCTGACTCACAGTGATGCAGGGGACTGTTCTGTTCTGGTCCTGCTGGACCTGACTGAGCCTTTGCAGACTCTGAAACTCTCTCCCCCTGAGCCTGAGATCAGTGGACTCAGTGGTCTCCTTTAAAAAGCAGCTGAAGACTCACTTGTTCAAGCTGGCTTTTGTATGACCTTCATCACCACTCTCTCTTTATTCTGCTCTCCCCACCTATTCCACCTTCCTCAGGATCCACTGATTTCCCTCTTTCCTATTCACTCTCTCTCTTTCTTTACATTTTTAATCACAATTGTCGATTTTTTGCTCATTTAAAATATATTTTTAATCATTTTCTAAATTATTTTTTATGTTTTTACAATTTTTGTTTTTGTGAAGCGCCTCGTGATTTTTATCTTGAGAGGCGCTATAGAAAATATCTTTTCTTCTTCTTTTTCTTAAGTGGAGCAACCACAGTTGGCATTTCCGCTTTGCACATGTGAACAGAACAGAGTAGATCATAAAACCCTCCCCCTCTTCCTCCCACCTACCCCCTGGTGACGGTCTTGGCTGTTCCCAGGTGAGACCTCGTCTCAGCCTGGGAAACTCAGTTGTTTATCTGTGGACTCTGGCGGATAAGTGGAAGGAAGGAGTCAGGACGCTGTCCTCCCCCTCCCAACGCCACCTGACTTCCGCTTCTTAAAAATCACATAATTTTTCCACCAGCAATTAAAGCAGGGAAAAAAACACACACATTTCTGCACACAAGTCTCAAGTCATCCCCATTTCTTCATGTTTTACTTCCAAAAAAACCAAATAAAAAAAATCGTCTAAATTAGCCAATAGTTTGGAAATAACATTGTGCTAAAATACTATTTTATCTGTCAAACTGGATTTTCTTTAGGGTCTTTCATGGATCTAACTAAGGAGATGGTCACCATCAACGTTTTTGACATGATTGTAAAGAGATCTGTTACACTGGTTCTTTGCTAAGTTACATGTGCCAAGCAACAATAAAGTCGCATTCCTTTGAAATTAGTTGGGCACAAGGCCCAAAACAAATCAGTTAAATGAGTGAAAAAGAGCCAAAGTTGCACAAAAACCTTAGAAAAACTCGAGAAAAACTCCTTTTTTTCTTTAAGCTTGCAAATTTCTTTAAAATATTGAAAAATATTAAGTTTGTCCTTCTTTTTAACAGTCGCCGCAAAAAGTTTTGTCCTTTTTGTCCTAGTTGTTATTAAAGGGTACATATTCTGCAAAACTCACATTTTGCATCTTTTGTGCTGCCATGTGGGTCTCTACTGCCTCTATAAACACTACATATGTAAAAAAAAAAGTATTTGTTTTCTGTCAGTGTTTGGTTTTAGGAATAGTGTGCCTAAAACAAGCAGTTTCAAAAGTCCCTGATTGTGATGTCACAGATGGGGAAAATAGAACATAACCACCTTCTCTTGTGCAAAAGAGAGCTACTGGTGGAGGAGGAGCGGCTCTACTCTGATCCCCTCCCAGATATTTGAGCTTCTCAGCTTATAGCAGCCTGAGTGGGTGATTGGTAGATGTTGCCAATTCCAGCTTGTATTCTTAAAGTGACAGAGCCCTGAATCGGCTCATTCTTGAAGCTGCTGAAACTGTCGAGATCATAACAGGTGAAATTGCTTTATGTGAGAGGGATTTAGAGTGAAGAACTTCATGAACATGTTTTATAGACCATTTAACTAATACAGCTTAAGAAAAAGCCATAATGTGTCTTCTTTAAATCTATGTAGAATACCAGTTATCCAGATTAAGACAGCCCAAATTAACCTGGAAGAGAGACATTTGATCCAGATACATGAAAACGAGTCCCGTGGGTTAAATCAGGTTTCTTGAACAGAAGAATCCCTTAATAACTGGTGAGATAATAAACTCATCATGTCAAAAAGCAAACCTCTGCGGCAGAACACAAATGTTAATCTTCTGGCGGGTTCTCGGCTGTGTGTGCGGTCACCACCGCATGTGGAGTTTATAAAGGAAGCTGCTTCACATCCTCTGCCTTTGGTGTTTTTTTTTTATTTTACTGTAAACTGTCTGATGCACACAAACATATGGGCTCACACATTGACAAACAGACTTTGGCGGGTCCAGCCCACTTTTCTTGCAAGCGTGCTGGCAGCCGAACACACAGAGTGGATGTTATGCTGTGGGCAGCACAGTCTGCTCTGTGGTTTCAAGAGCTCCTGTCTAAGAATCCATAGACGGTGTGAAAACAGAACAGACTAATTGTTTCCATGTTTTTCTAATAACTTTATGAGGGCAATAACCGTATTTGTCCATGTTGTTGTTGATGGTGTAACATGAGCATGTCATCATCGGCAGACTCATTGAGTTTTCCACAAATTAAAGCCACGATTGCTGGAAAAGGATGAAAATTTTCTTCAATGATCATTTTTCCTCAGAAACATCTCTCCTGCGATGCCACAGAGAAATGCATGAAACGTTTCTCAGTAAGGATTAAACTAAACCAATTAGCTCTCAGGCCTCTGGTAACCGAATGCTTATAAACCCTTTATATAACTTGACAGCTTTTAGAGTTTTCACGAGGTATTGTGTAAAAAAAAAACATGCTTTGCAGCTGAAAAATAAATAAATAATCACATTCTCATTGTCAGAACTTCACATCATGATTTTTCCTTCACTGAGAAGTTTCTCAGCTTCTCTGAGTCCCGATAATGTCCTGAGATGCCTCTCTGTGGAGGGAGTGAACTCGTGACCCAGCAGTCACCCGTGTTGAAAAGTCTCAATCCTTGGAGTCCTTTTTACTCCCTTTTGAGAAACTCCACCTCCTCTGAGAGCTGAATGCGAACGGATGTGTACAGATAGAGAACAAACCACGGTGCAGTTACAACCAGTGAGAATCTAGTAGCTGATTAAAACCATGTAAACAACACGAGGAAGTCTCAAAACAAAAGGGTGGGGGATGGAAAACCGAACGGAGCACGCTGAATGCGGCTGCATGGCTAATTAGCTTTTGTGAGCGTGTTTCAAGAGGAAACGTTGCACTGCATCTCTGACTATCCTTCACCCTTCCCTGTGTTCAGGAACTGGTGTCCTCATACAGTAACGAAGACCGTGACCTGCCAGGTGCAGAACGGGACCATCCTCCAGCGGGTCTATCAGACGTGCCGTTGGCCGCAGGGATGCTCGGGAGGCAGGTGAGAGGTCAAAGAGACACGCTGTCTAAAAAGAAAAATACACCCAAGACACAGATCTGCTGCAGAAGTTATGTTGCTGTTTGCATTTTAAAACCATTATTGTGGTTCTGAAAATAAACAAATTAATCAGTCATGACAACCACGCTCTTTGCACAGGTGCTTGTTGTTAAATGTGATGGTTGTGACTTTGTTTTTAGCTACAAGACAGTGGTCAGACCTTCGTACAAAGTGGTGTACCGCACTGTGACCTCCATGGAGTGGAAATGCTGTCCAGGATTCAGCGGCACTGCTTGTGAGGAAGGTGAGTCAGGACAGACGGAGAGTTTTCCGACTGAAACACACTCATCTAAAGTGGAGCTTTTATGCAAAACTCACCGTTTACGTCCTTTTTTGCTGCCGTGTGGGTCTCTACTGCCCCTACAAACACACGGAACATGAAAAAGAATCTGTCCATCTGTTTTCTGTCAGTGTTTGGATTTAAGAAAGAAATAAGCAGTTTCAAAATCTCCATGTTTGTGATGTCACTAGTGGAAAAGGTAGTACAGAATTTCCTCGAGAGAGCCACTGCTGGAGGAGCAGCGACTCTACACTGAGCCCCTCAGGCATTTTGGAACTTTTTAGCTTATAGTAGCCTGAGCAGGTGATGGGTGGGCGTGCCCAGCTCCAGCTTGTTTTCTTAAAGAGACAAAGCGCTGAAACGGCTCATTCTGGAAGGTTCTGAAAATGACAGAGAATTGCTTAATGTGAGAGTGATTTAGTGCAAAGAACTTCATAAACACATTTCGTATCGACGATAAAACTATTTAACATAAAAGAAAGCAATAGTATGTCCTCCTGGCTGACTGAAGTTATGTCATTCTCACGCCTACCTATGTATGTGATTGGCCTAGTGCTATGTGTGTGAAATGATGTCACAGAAAGACACGCGACCAAACCCAAATAAACAGCCAGCAACAAAGCATGTTCGTTTATTTCCTGCATGGAATGTGTTCCTCAAAAAGAACCATAGTATGAGTACCAAGTATAAAAGTACCTCAACATCCTCCATTGTTTTTAAACACCTTATCCTACTTGTCTCAGCTAACTGTGCTGCTTTTATGTACAGCGGTGCTTAAAAATGACACCACAGACCCCTCTGTGCCACTTTAATGGAAGCTGCCCATGTCCTATTCAACCAGCCCCGAGGGAGGGGGCTGTCACCAACCGGCCCAGGCCAAGCTGACCATAGTGTAAATACGGCTTAAAGGCATACTGTGCTACATATTCATATTTTTAAATCACTTTCTTGAACCAGTTTGGGCTAAAACAACTCTTTACATGGTAAAATGAAAAGTCACTTAGACCCCAGCACCTCCTGGGGAAGAATATTGCACTTGCAACATCAGAGTGTCCGGACCAGTCCCTGTTGGACTTGGAGTGGAGCTGACGCGCTAGCACTGGAGTCTGCGTCCATTACATTCCCTGCATGTTTCAGATCAGCTGACTTGTTTGATGTAGTGATGAACTGCTCCAGTAGACACCGATGAAGGCTGAGGAGACGTTTTAGCAGTTAGACTAAGGTGAAGGAGAGAGTTTCAGTTTCGTTTTTTACAACATTGAATTAATAATGGACCCTAGGGGGTGCTAACAGCAAGCTAAAACTACCAAGTGTGCCTTTTAGAAATAACTCCACAGTTTTCCATCTCATTTGCTGTTGAGTTTTCTCGCTTGTGCGTTCCATGAGTTAGACTTTAGAACAGAAGCAATTTCCATTAAGCTTATATAAGGTGGCTTCTGTGTCCCAAATTAAGTTATGAAATACAATCCTTAAACCTCTACAGGGTGAGTCAGGTACCTCCACTCCATTAATCAGCTGTAATGCCTTCATACCAAAAGTAAATGTACCACATAAGGGTTTATTTTCTTCTGTGGTTTTCAGTTTTATGACCATACTGGAACCAGTTCTTCATCTTCTCAGTTCCATGCTAGCAGGACACACACACACACACACACACGCACACACGCACGCACGCACGCACGCACGCACGCACAGAGTATAATGACTTTCCCTGGCACTAGTGTCTGCAGACTGGAGGAGGGCGGGGCACCTGTTTATGTTGTGACCCGGAGCTTGAATGGGCGTAACATAAATTGTCAGGCTATGTAACACAAAGGACAATAAATGTTTACTGTGGTTAAAGTGGTCACCTTTTTGTGGTGCTGAAATGAGAGGCTGTGTATTTCTTTTACGCTGCCGCGTACGAAGACCCGTCCAACTGCTCTGTGGTTTGCTGCAGAGCGGCTTCCTGCTGGCTTGTACTTGCACGCACCAAAACTGCCTGAAAATTCACGCTGGATCCAAACCAACTCGGTCTCAAAGTGAAAAACAAAACAAAACACTTGCAGTCAGACAGCATAGACCTTACTTTACAAAAGGAGTAATACACATAGTGATCCTGGGAGGAAATTATCCTATTAAGTTGTTGCCGGAGGAGATTCCCCTCCGGTTGTCATGGCAGTGGGGGTGGGGCTGTAGAGACAGCAGGGGGAGGGGGGGTACTGGGATCAGCCACTTATCTGAGCGCCGTTCCGGGTGGTTCAGATCACAGGCGCTGCTGAGTGGGAGTGACAGGTCCCATTCTCAGGAGGTTTTACTCCTCAGCACTGTGGATGCTATCGACGGCCTCCAGCACTTTGTTCTGCCCCCATGCATGTGAGCAGAACCCCTCGCCAGTACTCAACCCGATACCTCACCACCGATGTCTGCTAGGAATCACAGCTTGTTGCCTCACTGATAAAGCTGTAGACCTAACAGACCCTAAACCTGTTACCGTAGTGTTGCCAAGCGAAGCTCACGCTGCCCTCATAGTTCAGCGGGTGCACCTTTCAATTTCAGGGTTTTAATATCTGTTTGGCTTCTTCTGCAAATCTCCACACATCTTTTCTGTAGGTTTCCAGACGATGATGAGCGCTTGGTTGAATTTAGGGTCCGCTGCTGTAAAAGTCTCATCAGTCTAACCTGATTTATGTTTTCAAAAGCCGTTGTCTGACTCAGACTTTTAAAAAGAACTCTTCTGATCTCATGGATCTCAGTTCCCTCGGGGTGTGTGTGTGTGTACATCTTTAAAGACCTCATGTTGAGAAATAGCACGCCTTCGCTTCCATCACAGCTTACCCCCCCTCTAGTTTCGCCCTGCCCGTGGAAAATATGGACAATCCACTCATTTAATGCACTGTGTTCAATTTACTGGGCCACCCAAAATAAGCCCCATGGTCATGTCTGCAGTCTGCAACACACCCAAAGCAGCAGGACCCTGGAGCTGCTCAGTTCAGGACGAGTGTCACGGATACACACACACACACACACACACACACACACACACACACACATATATATATATACATATATATATATGAAAGGCAGATTAGAAAGATGTTTTCTCTGGAGAAAGGGTTTCACCGGGACAGATGAGAGGTCTTTATGATGAGAAATCCCACAGTCTGAGAAGCTTTAGCACTCACATGCAGAGTTAGTAATCCAAACATTACATCACACCCTTACAGATAAACATCCTTGCTCCGTCAGATTGTGAACGGAGCAAGACAATACTCCACCAGACAAACATCGTTCACATTTGCTCTCTTTCCTCCTTCTCCCGATCCTCAGGACTTGGCCAGTGGTGCAATTACTACGCTTTAATTGTTTTCTGTGAGGTTTAAAATATTTTGTCTTTCTGCTGGACTTGGAACACAATGGTCTTTATCTCTGATTGAGCCAGAGGGGAGAAAATGGGCTAAGTATTTGCAGATGGAGGCACTTTAATAGCCTGCCAGAAACAAGGGTTTAATGTATGCCTGTTAGGCTTTGGCAATCCAAGAAAGTGAAAGCCGGTTTTCAGTTGGGATATCTCAATTTATGCTACATTAAGCACAAATATCAAAATTACACCTCATTTAGAGGCAATTTTACTGATGAGAATATCAAATGTATCCTTTTAAAGCAACATTATTGTTTTAAAGTTGGCTCTGAGATGCTCAGAGAGAGCTTGTACTGACTTAGGGGTGATTACTCACTCAGCCGTCATTTCTGTAATTTAGCAGGTATTTTGGATGTTTTTATTCCATCTGGTAATTTTGACAGAGTTTTAGAGAGTATGAATAAGACACTAGAGTGACAGCAGTTGATTAGTTGGCCCAGATTTGATTCAACGAGGAAGGCACTTGAAAGGAACTCGGCTGCAGCTTATCACTGGAGGAGGCCGGCGTGAAGAAAACATATGAGGGAATGCAGACGGGAATTAGCACGCCTGTCAAAGAGGTGTGTGTGTGTGTGTGTGTGTGGGGGGGGGGGGGGGTACTCCATCCAGCTGTATCTCACAGCAAAGCGGGGGCAGCGGTTTTTGGGTCACAATTACGATGTGGCTGGGAGGCAGAGGCGCAGTGTCTGTAATAAGCCAGAGAAATGTAATCTGTGTTTTCACAGCTTAGCATGGCTTATCTCAGGCCTACACGCTAAACCCGGCGCTTTAAACATCAGTCGGCTGCAGCTTGCCGTTAGTAAAGGGAGAGTTGCGGTGCGTGGATGCTGGTATACAGTAAGAGTTTGCCAGGTATTGAGGATTTGTACAGTGAGGGATGCAGCTGCTCGCTGTGATTAGTTACTTTGGTAGCTGAGTGGAGGAACTCCACCCTGAGATCGCTGACCACACACACACACACACACACACACACACACACACACACACTGAGCTGCTCTGCCCAACTTATAACACAGACAAAACTTTTTCAATCCACTTTCTGCTTTTTTTTATTTTCCAGTCACATTCCCAAGCTCCCATGTATTTGCATTAGCAGGTGTTCATATTATTCCTTCTTGTTCCGAATAATTGATAAAACATCTTTTTTGGTGTAAGACTGCACTCACATCCATATTCAGAGACGAGGTTTACGATGGTGCACACATGACTTGCGTATGAACACAAAAAATGCCACAGCAGATGATCATCCAACCAGTCCACTGCTGAACTCAAACTGGAAATGATCAGCTCTGGAAAGTAATTTAGACTTGTATTAATTAACCCAGAGCAGAACTGAAAGAACCAATCAGCCAACCCTAAAAATGATCCAGATAGACGGAACTGAGCTTTTTTTCCCTTTCTGTCCTCATTTCCATCCATTCCATGCCCAGAAATCGAGACCAACCGTAGCAGAATACCCTCTGCAGGTTGGTCTAGCCTCAGCAGCTCTACCATTGGACCAAACAAATTTAGGCTGGGCCAGTCACATCACTCTGTTAGTAGAGAGAAATGAATAATGATGATGATGATAATAATAATAATAATAATAATAATAATAATGCATTGAACTTATATAGCGCTTTTCGGGACACTCAAAGATGCTTTCACACACTCTTACATTCACACACTGCCAGTGATGGTAAGCTACTTTGTAGCCACAGCCGCCCCGGGGCTGTCTGAAAGAGGCGAGGCTGCCATTTGGCGCCTTCGGCCCCTCTGACCACCACCAACACAGGCAAGTTGGGTGAAGTGTCTTGCCCAAGGACACAACAGCAGAGTACCCCTGGCAGGAGCTGGAATCGAACCCATGACCCTCCGATCATGGGGCAACCCGCTCTACCGCCTGAGCTACCGCTGTCCCCACATTAGGCAGGTTTAGCACCAGAGCTGTGACAGAGAAAAACTACAAAGATGGCATCGTCTCAGGAAATGGCTTAGGAATTAACTTTGGATTATTTGGTAACACTTTACAATAAGGGCCCCTTTAATAACATTACTTAATGCGTTATTAAGCATTAATAAACAAAGGTCTTTATTAAAGTTGCTTTTATTAACCATTAAGTGTCCTTAAGGTTAGGAAAAAAGGCCGGGGAGGGGGGGGGGGTCTGCTTAGTGATGCATTACATAAAAGGGTTAAGCGGTTGTTAATACGCTATTTAATAGTTTATTAACAGTTAATAATGCACTGAGCAACATTTAAAAAGGAGATGACTATTTAGACTTGGGCTTTTCTTTGAAACATGAGCAGATAGAGGTACTTCTACTTCTCTGACGGTGTATGGCAGACTGTTCTGCTGACTCATGTGTCACGTATTTTACTCTGACTGGTCCTAGTGCTGTCCACTTTCGAGCAGAGACAACTTAGAAGGCAACCATAGACGCTGCCCCTGTGTGTCATAGCCAGACTTTATATTTACATAGATGGGATGGCTTCAGGCTACGTCGTTGCTGCAACTAAAGTACGGTTGATTTTTAAAGTGACCAATTTGGATTGTTCTTGTTTTTTCAAAATGTTTTCCTTATTTTTAGAGCCTGCTGCCTTGCTACTGAGCTTTATCTATTAAATCTAAAATATCCGACAGTGAGCTTCAAGAAACACATGCTCACTTCCACCGAGCCTTCTTTAAAGTTTTATACACACTCTGCTTTGAATCAAGTTATGTTTTATATCTCTGGCTCCTGGACTGGAAACGACTCTTCTGCTTCCTGATTTATTTATTATTTCCTAAGACTTCCCTCTAGAGTACACTGAAAACTGCTTTTTTCAGTAGACAGAAAGATCTAAAGTGGGCCAAGCAGCGAGAGAAAACTGACTGTTGAGCAATTCTTCTGTCCCACATGAAACTAAGGCATTTGCCCCCTCGCCCAGTTGTTTAAGTGACACACCACCAGCAGATGAGCACTTTACAATCTGACAGAAGCAGAGACAGGAAAGAAGATAAAGATAAAACTTATTGAAGCTTTTATCCTAGAAACCCCTCAAATAATCCACTCCTGTTTAAAATCCTGTGAAGGTGACGGTTCTGTCTCCGTTCTGCCATCTTTGATCCACTCAGTGACTGATGCCATTAAAACTGCATTAACCCCGTCTGCTCCCCGCCTTTCAGCACATCACCATCTCTCAGCGTACAAGTATAGATTAGCATGATGTAGGTACCACATAACACAGCACCACTGTTCTTAGTTTGGCTCTAATGAAACATATTTGACGTTTCCTACGTCACTGCAGAGACAATAGTAGCTCTGATGGAGCACAGAGCTCTGAGTCGCTTCTCTACCGCTGATGAGTTCAAAGGACTCGGCTGGAACTTGGAAATCTCTTTGGTGATCTTAATCACAGCCAAGTTCTCCAACTTTTGGGCTGGATTTTCTTTCTTATAATCTATTGTAACTCACGACGTTCAATGTGTAAATCTGTTGTTTCATTGCTTGGTTCTAATCTAAACACAGCGTAGATGTGTTTTAACCTTTGAAGCTGTCCTCATTTCTAAAAAAAAAAAAACTGTTATTTTCTTGATTTGTAGTTTGATGACATTTTACCTTAAGTGTTCATGGACGTCTTTATCATGAGTTCATTGAAAAAGTAACATTTTATAAAGTCATTTTATTTGAATAAAAGTCTTGAACTTGTATTATTTTCATAATTAATGCCAAAAATACGTATTTACAAATAATAACTTTTATTATTTAATGAAACTAGACTAAACAAACAGATTGAACTTTATTTCCACAAACACACACACACACACACACACGCACACACACTCTCTCTCTCTCTCTCTTGCATCATTCAGCTGCAGAACTCAGTTTGTTTCAACCCGACTGCGCATCGAAAGACCAGAACACATAAAAACAAACCAGAAATGTTCTCGTATTTTGTATCTGTCTGTGGTTGTTGTTCCCTCCCAGTAGTCCTGGAGCTGCTCATTTGTCACTGTTATAAGTTCATAAACATTCACAGAACCACATAAGACTAGCTCCAGTGTTGTGGTACAGTGGGTGGGGATTTTATGAACCGCAACTACAAACGTTTTCTAATCCAACACACACTTGAGCAGAAACAGACCACATCACAGCCATTTTTGTTGTGACAACGTCATTCATTGCCTGAGAGCAAAAACAAAGCAGTTTTGGATCACTTGAGTTTCTCTTCGGTCATGGCTTTGGGGTCGACATGTTTTACTATCCACTCATAAAAGTTCATGTAAAAATCCCCTGCCTATTCTAGTATAAATTACGTAATGCCATGTGAAGATTCTGGAATCTGTGCATTGATTTCATTACTAGTAAGAAAAGGCACATATTATGCAAACTCACAGTTGCGTCCTTTGGTGCTGCCATGTGGGTCTCTTCCTGTATAAACACTATAAATATGGGGGGAAAAATCTGTTTTCTGTCAGTGTTTGGTTTTAGGAAACGTGTCTAAAACAAGCTGTTTCAAAAACTCCTTGTTTGTGATGTCACAAACAATAGAGAGCTGCTGCTGGAGGAGTAACAACTGTACTTCGAGCCCCTCCCAGATACGAGAGCTTCTCAGCTTATAGCAGCCTGAGTGGGAATGGGTGGGCATGGCTAGCTCCAGCATGTTTTTTTAAGCAAATTTTACAAAGCAATGCCATCAGTGTGCTGCAACGGCATGCCAACATCAGGGAGCCTTAGGTCGTTTAAAAGCTGCGCTCATTAAGTTTTTTTAACAAGCCGTTCCCAAAGGTGTCTGTCCTCCACAGTGCCCGTACCGTCTCTGGTGATCTCAGCTCCAGCTCTAACAGTGAGAAGCTGTAGCTCTCCAGTTTGCCGTCTCACCTGATTTTGTTCAAAAAGCAAGACTTACAGCCCGTGTTTACTTTCATTTTCAATATAGTTGCCGGCCGGAGCTCGGTTGTAACTCTCCACGTCATGACACCACCCTCTGTTGTGCCAAGGCACAATCACCATATATAAGACAGACAATTACCACAATATTAGTACTGAGCGATGCGGAAGGAATGCTGCTAAATTTGTGCATCGCCATGCCGGCATGGCACGTTTATAAGACACACTGGCACGGTGTGTTGTTTAAAATGGGCTTTAAAGTGACAAATGCCTGAAACGGCTCATTCAGGAAGGTACTGAAACTGTCACGAATGCAGTTTTGTGAGAGGGGTTTTGTTGAAAGATCTTCATAACTTAAGACAAAAAATTATATGTCCCCTATAATAAAATAAAGAATATATTGTTTAGAAAATTGCTTTGTAAAATCAAGAAGGTTTAGTGTGTATTAGTTTATTTGTGTTCAGAGGATTTACTGATGTGCACGTTGTGCAAGAAGAGTTTCTCTGAGGTCCAGGTGTGGCTGTTGAGTGTGTGGCAGTGATGGTGAGTCAGAGTCAGGGGCTCAGAGCCAGAGAGGCCCAGCAGGGTGACCTCATCAAAAACAGGCCGTACCTCTGAACCTCTAAACCCAGACCCACATTCTGTCTGCTCTACCTCCACCCTCGGGACAGATCCAGGGGGGGCCTTCATGGGTCTGATGTTTTCACTGGATCCTTGCCACAACCAGAGCCAAGCTCTCCTGTTTCTGCTCAATCGGGATCATCAACAGAGTCCAGAGAAGGTGTTCTTGCGTCCTCAGATGTTTACGGTCCTTGTAGTCCTTTATGCTGAGTTCACAGCCAGAGCCTGGCACCAAACACACTCACACACATTTAAAAACACCTGCTTCCAAATATATAAACGTATGACTCAGTCTTTCAGACTTTCATCACTGGAACGTGATTAAAAACAGTGAACGTACTGCATCACTGCAGTGATGAGTGAGGTGAAAAAACACAGACGTACTCCGCCTGCTCTTCTGTTTCTGGACAGCGTCGTGTCAGATGCTCTTTCACACTCCTGACCCTGTCCTGAACCTTATGTATAATCCTGAAACTGTGCTTCTGATGAACTCATCCTGACAGATTCTGTAGATTAGATAAAAAAAAGACTCTTGACTGCATCCTATTTAGGAAATGAATCAATGTTGCCTACCATAAATCTGGCTGCATGTTCTTCTCTCACTCTTCTTTTCGACATATCAAAGAGTTAAACAAACATTATCAGTTGGATATTTTGCAGAGAGTTAATTTATGTGGTTCTGAACCATTACTTGCACACAAATCTGCCTCTCTGAGCTCTTTCAGATCAGTTACCCTCTTTGGACATCCCACATCATTACATCCTATTTACAAAAGACCCAACGGATTATTCCCAGTTAATGCGTTTTATATGAACCCTTCACTTTGCCCGTGTAAACCTAGCTACTTGAGTAAACAGATCCCTATTGAAGCAGAGTTGGTAAATCTGCAGAGCAATCGAGTCAGAGACAAAAGATGTGAGTTGGTTGGTTGGTTCTGAAAGTCCGAGCTCAGCTCTTGCCTCCTTTCTTCCTTCCTTGCTCAGAACGGAGGGATAATGTCATCCCGGTTCTTAGACGGAGAAAGAGGTGAGCGTGTGAAATGAGAAGGACCGGCGAGCTCTAATGCAACATGTTTCCCAGGTAGAAAAAAATAAAAACGGGATGCAGGGAGTTTTTCTTCCCCTCTTGTCTCCAGCTGACGCACGAAGAAGAAATAGTGTGCTGAATTTTTCTATAACAGCAATTTAATCTTTTGTGTTTTATCTGAATTGAAAAGTCTGTTCATGCCACAGCAAACTGAAATACTCAGCAGGAAGTTCATTTCAGGTCATGTAGCTTTCAAAGAATGAAACTATGAGGAGTCTCTTGTCTCTGTAGGATGTGTCTGACCCAGCCGGCTTTGGCCGGATAGTCACAGGGATGCCAGACGGGTGAAAGGCCAGAGGATTTAGGGGCACACAGGTTTTGCTTTCCTACAGAATAATGGCGAGTATTGTTCATTAAGTGAATCTAGACTATGATAGGAAATTTCCTTACATGTCCTCAATCAGGGTTAGTCTTAGATTTCTACTTTACAGGAGCTTGACACAATGAGAGCACAATGTGCCTCTTTTAGTGCAACCGTATCGGTGAATCGATGGAAAGATCTTTTTAAAAAGACCTTTTGGAGGATAACTGTCTGGAATATCCACAGAGAATGAGATGTGTTTTGTATTGTCACATGTTTTCACGATTTCCTTTTATTGTCCGGTGTCAGACTGCATGACCAGAGTTCATTGGAGCGTCCAGCTACTGTCACTGGGAGGTGTTATTATGATGGAGGCCTCACACACTCCCAAGTTCACATATTGAAGGAAGAGTGCATGCTGGGAGATGAATTACAAACACAGCCCTTGATCGTTCATCCATCAGAGCAACTTTTTGCCAAGATGGAATTCTTTTCCTCTAGCTGCACCTGACAGTGCAGAAACTGTAGCCCCAAATAATGTCAGTTCTTTCACTTTTTTTTTTGTCAGTTCCAATCGAGCAGCTGAGTTTGTTGAAACTTTTCAGGAAGTTTAAGTACAAAAGGGTAGCAGAAAGCAACCAGGCCTGAAGGATTCGCCAGAGAGGGATGTGAAACAGATGGAGCGTAGATGGATTTCATCAACAACATGACTGATGTTTGAATAATGGTGACTTTTTGTAGGGATGCTGTTGATGAAAGCTGCTGATGTTGAAAGACGGGTGGGTGCACAGGTGTCACAGTCACTGTTTCCTTAAGTTCAACTAACATAACCAGCTGGTGATGTAGTTAAATCTGTTTCCTTCAAATATGAGAGAAGGACAATTATTAAATATGCTGATGATTCGGTAGTAGTAAGTCTCCTGAGAGAAGGGGAATGCAGCCATGGACCTGTTCTTGATGATTTTATCTCTTGGTGTGATGAATCATATCTACAACTTAATGTAATTAAAACAAAAGATATGATAATCGATTTTAGAAGGAAGCCACAACAACAGCATGATCTTTCCATAATCAAAGGTCAAACTATCGAGCAAGTGAAATCATATAAATATCGGGGGACAATTATTGATAGGGAGCTGAATTTTGAAGAAAACTGTGATGCTGTGGGTAAGAAAGGCCAGCAGCATTTGTACTGCCTTAGAAAAATGGCCTCATTGCATGTGGATAGGACTATAATGTCCATGTTTTATTGTTATTTATTGTTTTATCCTTTTCCTTAGCCTCATGGTTTGGCCAGGCCAATCTTAAACAAAAGGAAACGCTGAACAGGATAGTAAAGTGGTTGGGTCGTCTGCTTGTAAAACAAGTGAAAAGTGTGGCACAACTGTACAGTGGGCAGGTAGAGAGAATTGCTAAAGCTATTGTTAAGGACATGGGCCACCCACTGCATACCCAGTTTACTCTCCTGCCATCTGGACGGAGAATTATTGTGCCAAAGTGCAGGACCAAGAGGTATAAAAGTAGCTTTATTCCTGAGGCAGTAACGATTCTCAGTAAGAAATGAGTCTGGCGTTGCCATTTTATTTTATTTTTATTCATGTATTGTTTTTATACTTTTTATTGATGTGTGTGTTTTTGTGACTGTGTGTGTAACCTGGGCGCTAATTCTCGTGTCACATGGCAAATCAAATTTACCTGCGGGTATTAATATAGTTACCTTGACCTTGACCTTCATTTTAGAGACAATTCCATAATCCCATGAGTAGTTTAGGACTGAAAGTGGATCAAAAGGGTTGGTCCTCTAGCCTAGAAATCTAGACAAAACATAGCAAAAGATTTTGCTTTGCAGGTTGCCCTATGTGCCTTTGTAGCCTCAGCTAAGTGTGGATTGGTCTCAATCGCAGCGCTCTCTGTAGAACGACATTGGCGCCAGCATGGACGTAATTTTTTTTTTTTTGGGGGGGGGGGGGGGGGTGTTCCCCCCACTTTTTCCAAAGTCAAGTTTTGACCCCTGCGCATTTTACCATCCAAAAACAATATTACACCATATTAAAATGACACTGGTTGAGCTCTAGGACCAAGCGGAAAACAACCGTTTGTGTTGAAGCCTGTTTCCCATTAGAGCATACTGTAAAGATACCCCCCCCCCCCATTTCTAAAGCAAAAATGACGCCAGTTTTCTTTGCGCAGATGGCAGAACTGCATTGGAGCCAAAACAACATAGATTGCAGCAGCTCAGAACAGTGCTTGTTTGAAACGGCTTTGACATCAACTTTGGATAAGTTAGACTTGGGCTTTTCTTTGAGATGTGAGTGGATGCAGTAGATGTACCCAAGTTCTTTATTTCACAGAAAGGATGCATTCAATGGCTTTGCTGGTAAGATGCAGTGAAAGTACGTAAAAGTTCTTACGTTTGTTTCTCCGATTGATCTTTGAGATTTGATGAATTATAAATGACCCACACTTGTATAGTAAAGTAAGTACATTTTTATTTATGTAGCCCTTATCACAGACATAGAATCCCAAAGTGCTTCACATAGATCAAAACAAAATAAAACATAATCTCAAAACAGAAATAGATTAGCATCAGAAAATAATAAAAGATGATTACAAATTTAAGTTAAAAATAAGAATACAAAAGATTTATGTAAAAGGGTCTTTAGCTGTTTGTTTTTTTAAAGTGTCCAGACTGCCAATCCTACGTAAGGATAAAGGAAGATCATTCCATAGTCGGGGTGCAACAGCCTAGAAGGACGATCACCTCGACTTTTGTATCTGGTCTTTGGAAGCAGGCAATGTGGGTGAAGTGTTTTGCACAAAGAGACAACAACAGAATTGTTTGGCAGGAGCCGGGATCGATCCTACAACAAAGACACTTCTTCATCTTCTATGGCCGACTGCATCATTGCCTGATTTCTGTTGCTATGAATTAGTCACCTTTGTTCATTGCTCTGATTGGTCCTAAAACTGTCTAAATGCGTGCAGAGAAAGTTTGAAAAGGTAGCGTAGATAGACCCTACGACTAAGCTGTGTCTATGGGCGGTGGCCAGACTATATATTTACACATATAGGATGGATTGCCAGGCTACTGGTCTTAGGCTTTGGCAAGTTTGGCTATTTTAACACTGGACCCTTGCATTGATCCTTCAATAAAAAGATTTCATCATTCCTGTGGTTAAACTTTTATCCTGACTGTGCAACATGACCACTGAGTGTAATATCTGTTGACTGTATTAAAGCTGTCAGACAGTTTAGACTGTATGACTTCATCAGTCCATAAAAAGAGAAACTACCACTGAAGATTACCACAACACAATCTGCTTTGAGGCCCACTTGGCTGTGTGTGATTTTTTTCTTTAACGTGAATTATGATAACCATTACCGTCTGACGTGGAACTCTTAAAACTGGGCAGAAACGGAGAGGAGGACCTGAGAGCTCAGAGAGTTCAAAGTGACATTCATTTTCCACTTGTGTGGAGTCGGGAAGTCCTTCAGAAATCCACCCTAACAGTGGTCTTGTTTATAGATTCATTTAAATGGGTGTGTAATGGGTTTTAAAGGCCTCTTTGCCCTAAATTGAAACGTATAATTTTTACAGGTTTATAGATAAAACAGACACAGTTCATAAAGTCACCACTAATTCCTCCTCAGGTCTTTTATTTAGATCTCATAAATAAACTTTGTAACCATTTGAAACTCGTTTAAAAAGTCTTTAGCAGCTACTATTTTTTATTCTGTGTACTGAGGGGAGAACTGCTTGTATCTGTTGTATAAACCATAGATTAGAGCAGTGGGACAAACCCATTAGATCCAGTCTGATCCCAGCTCACAGTGCCAGATATCAGCGACAAAGAGGGGAGGACAGGAACAGTCCATACATCAAGCTTGGACTACATACTCGCTTCAGAAAGACGCTGCACACACTCACATGGGACACACATTTAGTCGAGGTGGGCCAGATGTTTTTTCTCAGTGTGAATGTGTCCGAGTGTTCAGCTCCTGATGAAGGAGGGTTATTCTCTGGAGTTTTTGTGACTTGGCACGTTCCCTCTGCCGCTACAGTTGGGACAGCTCTGATGATTTACACCGCAGGAGGTCTCACCTGCGTGTGATTTATACCACAGAACACCCCACGAGTTTTTTTTTATAGACGCCACTGCTTTCTTATGCCTTTGTCATGGATTTTATCAATATGTTTATAAATAACCCATTTCCTATAGTGAAGAGAGAAGGAGACGATGAGCAGACAAGTCGAACAGTTATACCTGTGGCATAGTGCACGAGGCAAAATGCCCCAGGGAGGGAGGGAGGGAGGGAGAGAGAGAGAGAGAGAGAGAGGGAGAGAGAGAGAGAGAGAGAGAGAGAGAGAGAGAGAGAGAGAGAGAGAGAGAGAGAGAGAGAGAGAGAGAGAGAGAGAGAGAGAGAGAGAGAGAGAGAGAGAGAGAGAGAGAGAGAGAGAGAGAGAGAGAGAGAGAGAGAGAGAGAGAGAGAGAGAGAGAGAGAGAGAGAGAGAGAGAGAGAGAGAGAGCGCAAGCAAGCAAGCAAAGAGGCATAGAGCAGGGCGACAACGTCCTCTGCTGCCCGTGGATAAACGGAGTAGGAAGTGATGCCACCATCAGCGTCAGCTCTGAGGATGTTTTGCAGTCGGCAAACGAAACGTTAGCAAGGTAAAGAAAAACATTTCCTGTTTTAAAAAGAACCAAAACTGGAATTAGAAACTAAACACAGTAAGAACACACCAAAGATATTATCACAGGAAAAAATATTGTGATACATTGACATGTGGATATTTTCTTACATCCCTAATGACCCTATTTCCATTTCCAAAAAGGAGGACAGGGGATCTGTGCCCACCAATGATGTCACACTATGGCAATGCCACACAAACCATGTTGGGACCAATTTTTTCCTGGTGTTAGCGCTAAAATTAACATCAGATTCTGCCAACCAAATGGCTCAAACTATTCAAATGTAAATGTTTTGCACGTTTATTGCCAAATCAAATTTTTCTGCTGTTTTAGTGCTGCAACAACATTATATTAATAAGAAATGATTATACCTTGCATTTTACTACAGCAACGGTAAAGCTACTTCTGCACAGGTTATTAAGAATGTGTTGTTTCGGCGCTCTATGTTCACCTTGGCCCCCAAAATGCCTTGAAACGGCCCTGGGTGTGTGACTGAGTTTTGATGGGTGATCTGAATTGTGTCAAATGTACAAATATTACATGCGTATAATGTATTGCTTCATACAGATAAAAGCGTGTAGTGGAGATAAATCTACCTACAGTGTACTTTTCAAGCACTTTGCTTTGTTTTCTTGTTTTTATTTGACTATTTTCCTGTCCTGTCTGTCTCTGATCTTTCTGCGTCTCTTCTAGACTCTCCAGAAAAACTGCTACCCAGCTTCTTACTTTTTCATCAGATACTTTTGAACTAAGCAGATCAAAGGGATCTCCTGACTGCAAAGCAGAGTGCGCGTTTCGAGGCTGTGTCGGTGAGGTGAAATCACCGCAGCACAGGTGATGAGCTCCGCAGTAGCGGAGTGTGTCAGGCACGATTAAAAGAGTACCAGAGAGTATGAACAGACACGAGCGACCGTGTGTTAATTATAATTTTTGGTTGTGCCACTTTGAGAATGTGCACCGGATGTACAGTAGCTGCTTGGAGCGCATCAACAATCAGCACTCTGTCGCTTTCTGTGCTTTCCCCTCAAAAGAATCTGCGCTACGCTGAGAGTCCATAAATAATGTAATATAGGTGGAAAGTGGATCTTTATTCTGGCTCTAGCTGAATGTGTAAGATATAATTCAAACCCTGCTTCTGGATGAAAAAGCGGACATTTAGATCAATATCAGAAACCCCCCAGACGCCCTGGAAAGAGAGTGAAAAGTGGACATGTCTGGGGAAAAGAGAACATACTGTATGGTCACCCTAGTCAACATCCATATTCAGACGTGTTTGATGCTGGAATTTGGCACGTTTGCTACTTTTCTCTCTAATTTTCACTAAATCATTTGTCAAAAGCTAATGCTAATGCTAGCCCAAGCTACTAATGCTAGTCTGAACTACTAATGCTAGCTTGAGCTACTATTCATTCTAGCCTGAGCTCAGTGAAACCCCTACAAAGGCTCAGGCGTGGCGCTGCACCATGGCTGAATTTCCAGCCTACGAGGTTCCATGCAAATCATCACGCATCTCATTTAATATTCACGTCTTGGCCGAGTGGGCGGGGACAACCAGTCTTTTCGTGGTAGGGCTTTATTATGGAGTTGTATTTGGCCATTATTCAGGGCTCCTTGACCATTGTGAACCCCAACAAATTTACTTTTTAGAGGCTCAAAAAAAGTTTCCATTTGTTTAAGATGTTGTTCTCGGACCACTTTAAGCCTCAGCTGTGCTGCTTGCCTTGAAGTTTCCTCTTCAGCAGTTTCTCTCAGTATAAATCTGAAGGAGCTCGGGTCGGCTGTGGAGAAAAAAAAATTACCAGCAGGGAGGAGTCTGGAGGAGAACTTGTGTTCCTTTGTAACACAGTCCTAAGATAAGAGCTGCATCCTCCACGTCAGCCCCTGCTGGAGCCCCGCGGGGTCACCTGACCCCCGTTGACTTGAAACAGCGATCACACAGTCTGTTTTATAAGCTGACAGGATAAGACATGATTGATGGCCGGGCATTGTTTGCCTCTGGTTTGGTCTGTGGTTTCTTGCACTGCTGAAGGCGGGGATGGTTCTGCTTGATTTTGATCCGGGGTTTCACCTCTTCTCTGTTCTTGTAATCTGCCTCCACTCTTGGGCTCTGCAGCTTCTCCTCTGCATGTGTGAGCTTTCATCTTTGTGTGCAAGTCTTCACACAGCCGGCTCTGTCTGTGGCCATGTGGCGTTGAACAGATAAAACCTCCATCCTGCAGAGTCAGAGGAAAGGTGGAGGATGAAGGCGAGTGAAAACATCATGAGGAAAACATTTTGTCTTCCTCCCCCTGTTTCTTGTCCTCTCTCATCTTTAGGTCTTGTATTATTCTTCCAATAGCTTTTTTTTTTTTCATTTTTCTGTCTCTGTGATTTGTGGCACAGGAAAATGGGAGGTTTAAGTGTCTACAGCACAAACCTCAGATGGACGTCACAACAGCCTGACTCTAAACCTGGCACCAAGACGCAAGGAGTGGGACGTAAACGAACACTGATGCAGAACTTCAAAAGCACAAATCCGTTCATCTGCTCTTCAACGGACTCATTCTGCAGTCAAAAAATCTGTCTTTCAAGCACAAAATAGCCTCAATCAAACAAAGTTCTGGTATATTTTATTCCTTATAACACAAATTTTAAATCATCAACTGTGGCTGATCTTATTTCTAGATGACCCTCTTTATCGACTAGCACACTGCTGCTAACCACTAATACATTCTCTCTCTCCTGATAATAACTTTTTGTTTTCATTGACTTTTGATGTGCTAATACTAGCTTATCCCGTTTAATTATAGATCCACTTGGATAAATACAATAAAGTTTATCTTTCACCAAATACAATATTTACTAAGACATCACAATATAACTATAGACACATTACTTGTCTGTGTGTGTGTGTGTGTGTGTGTGTGTGTGTGTGTGTGTGTGTGTGTGTGTGTGTGTGTGTGTGTGTGTGTGTGTGTGTGTGTGTGTGTGTGTCTGCTCTGTCTTCTCGATCCCCAGTGAGTCGTGGAGGATGGCTGCTTATACTGAGCCAGGATTCTCTGGAGGTTTCTTCCTGTTAAAAGGGAGTTTTCCTCTCTACTGTCGCTGCATGCTTGCTTAGTATGAGGATTGCTGTATAGTCACTGACACTTGTCAGTGACTTGATGCAATTTGCTGGATTCCTTATATAGGAAACATTATTTCTGATTGGCTTAATGAACTGTGAATTGGAATTATGTGAAGTGCCTTGAGACGACTCTTGTCGTGATTTGGCGCTATATAAATAAACTTGAATTGAATTGAATTGAATTGAATTATCTCATCCACTCTCTCTGAGGACCACACATAGCATGCACTCTCATCTCCAATGGTGCAAAACACAAACAGACTGTAGCCACCCCCTCTCGAGTGCATGAGGGCCCATTTTATTTCCATCTGTCAAAAGGAAGCAGACAGAACCACATGTTAGAGCTTTGTGATGTGTGAGTGCAGATAGAAGAAGACACCTGTAAGAGGAGGTGAACAAAAGGCCTTCATAGGTCACGATCATCCATTTTTACTGACGGAACTGAAAGCAGAGACAAAACATGAAGATAAAACGCGCAGTTAACTTCGGCGGTGATTATTCTTATCTGCTTGGTGCTGAAATCCTTTGAAGGTCATTTTCTATTCTTTTTTCTCCCGAGGGGAGTTACTAAAACATGCCGTTTGTTGCTGTTTGTCATCAGGATTTAGATGCTGCTGATAGCTCTGGCTGTAACCCAGATTAGCTTTAAAACGGGCTGTACCGTAATTAGTCTCCTCTTTGCATTTAGTCCCAGAGTACTACACATGCACAGACCCACTAAATCCCTACCAATCGTTTAGCATATTTGAGGATAAAGGCAGTTTATCATCCGTGTGCCTCTAGGGTCTCGCTGCTTAGCCTTTTTAACTCCTGCTCTTGTATCTTTTTGAGACTTTGCTGCTTTGGGATGTTTAGCTAATTTAAAATGCTTCAAACGTTGCTAAAAAAAGACTTCCTCAACTTGTTTTGTGTTGATTAACATGGATCAAACTTTTGGGTCATTACAGTTCATTTACCTTTTCACTGAAAAGGCTGTAGAAATCATAAACCGTGAACAGAATCTTAGATCTGTGTAAGTGTAAACACACACCGAGGTTTGGATGTGACCTCCTGCAGGCTGACGATCAGTCAGCATAGAGCCAGTTAGCGCTATGCTGGATTAACACAGGTTTGACCCCCACCAGGTGTGTGTGTGACCTGCATTGATGTCTCGCATCTCAGTGGCGGTGTCACGTTCCCGCGTGCCTCTGTGCGAGACTACCTTAGCTCAAGCTCGACTTTCCACAGCCACTCCCGCTCCCCGGACCCAAAAAGCTCAGACGACTTTGATCCCGCCCCGCGGCCCCTAGAAGTAAGTGGGGTCTAATCCCCAGAAAGCCAAAGAAAGACACAGAGGAATGCTTGGCATACAGTGCACCATTCACCCGGGGATTAAACCCAGAGGCGCTCAGCTTCACGCACTCATTTACTCACTCGGTATTTAGACTTGTCATGTTCGTCTACACATGTATGTAAAATCTGCAGCATTCAGATCTCAATCTCAGTCTTTGCAGATTCTGAAATGAAATCAGGTCAGGTGGTACGTTAATTAAAATGATTCTCCAAACCGTAGCTGAAAGCCATTTTCATTAGTTAGATTCAAAATGGATTAATTAATTCAAATAAAACAATTTTCCCTTTTTTTAAATTGATTACTTATTTATTTAAATAAAACATTCAGACCATCACAATATAAATCCAATAAATGCTTAAAGAAATGAACAAAATATGTTTTTTTTTTCTACAAAAGCTCATTGTAAAAGCTATATATATATCAGGACTGGAGCAATAAGATTCAGCTGAGTTCCAGTTATGCTTGAGGTTGATTTCTAATCAATTCCTGACTGAATGGATTCTCCAACTGTTTTACAAACATCTGCAGCGGCAGCAAATCCACATCTGGTTAGATCCCAGCACCACTCCCCTCAACACATTTTCTTGTTCTGCTCCTTGAATGAGAGGAGCTGAAGTCTGCTGTCTTTAATTACAGTTTCAGTTTGTGCTCCAGCAGGATTGTCTGTGAGGAATAGTGAGTGTGGAGGCTCCGTCTGTCAGCACAGCAAGCGTCTGAACTCGGGAGTATCAGGTGGATGAGTGTGTTATTCAAGCATGAGTCACAAGTGGGCAGTTTTGTGGTCAGTTTCTGCCCCTCGTGTGTGTGTGTGTGTGTGTGTGTGTGTGTGTGTGTGTGTGTGTGTGTGTGTGTGTGTGTGTGTGTGTGTGTGTGTGTGTGTGTGTGTGTGTGTGTGTGTGTGTGTGTGTGTGTGTGTGTGTGTGTTCAAAACTGAAGTGAGCAACGATATGTAGAGCAATGCTCATGTTTGGTATCATGCTGACGGTAAAAATGGTGAGGAACCATCAATCCTGGAGCGTGGAGGTCTGGATGTTGATCCTGGCTCTCTGCCGCCACTTTCAGAACTTTCACATGTGTGGCTGTTTTTGATCACCAGTTGGTGGATTTCATTTGATCCCGTAGTGAGGAGTTGTTTTACTCTCCTACCTGGAGTATTTATAGTGATAATTCTGTGCTTTTGGTTTATTTTTCTGCCATTCTTTACTCCTGAGTAAACAGGATCAGGGATTTGGAGATGCCGCTGTTGAGCTTTAAACTCCAGGTTATTCAACATGAAACAGGTTTGATGCACAGCTTTGTTTATCGTCAGCCAGACGTCCTTGTCTGCTTTGCATTTATGCAGGAATCTATCCTCCATCGGGCGCTTTTTATGGCTCCTAATGTCACAATGCAAAACCCTCCTCTCGACAAAAATCAGTTTATATTCTGTATTCATGCTAACAGGATATCTCTTTACTCGCATGAGCAGTAAAAGTTTTTTGTGATAATTGAATATATACAACTTATTTTAATTAAAGACCAAGTTCTCAGTGAAACCGTTATTTACTTGTTATTTTTGAAATATGACCCTCTGAGTTTAACATGCAGTCTGAACATAAAAATAGTCTTCTACCCCTATTTCCTACATTAGCCACTGACAAGGAAATACTCTGATAAAGCCTCTTTCATTAAACAGTGATGCTAATTTGCCACAAAGCAAAGGCAGCATCAGGGAGCATTTGGTCATTCATTAGTGGTCAGCCTGTGGCGTGATCTGGCGTTTTTCACTAAAAATTGCGCATCGGTGGTATAAAGAAGGTGCGGTCCACGTGGTTTTGCGGACATCCTTCTAGCTTGGGCGCTCCAGGTGTGGCTGACTGGAAACTATGTTTTAAATTATGTTTCACCCACCTCCTGAATTAGCTTCTGATAGAAAGCAGATCTACATCACACTGTGAATTAACATTCATGTACTCACCCATCTTGACTTGCAACAGGGAAGGCTGTTGTTGTTTTAACGTCTGGGAATCAGCATAGAATGTCTCGGCTAGTTTAAGCTAACAGTTAGCATCAGCAACACCATCACACGCCAGAAACTCCTCCAGGCTTGTGTGTGGAGAAGAAACATCCTTGCTGCAAGTCAGTGGTAGATTCATGTTGCTGTTATCCAATCTGAGGCGAGATGTCCAAATATCAGGAAATAAAACTCCCGTACCTGCTGTCTGAAGCTCAGCTGTGATGTGGCTCACTTCTAGTTCCTGGGAATGATGCACCAGGGCTTTTTTTCCCATGAGTACAACTTACAAGGCATTCATTCCTACTAGAGACCCCCTGCAAATGTATTGATTCAATTACTTAAGTTGTTTTCATGAACAGCTACAAAGCGCAGCTGTCCTTCACTGTCCCAGTAAACTTCCTGTGATCTGTGCTTCAGCTCCTAAGGCCAAGAGCTCCTGGAGCTCTGCATCGCACCAGTTTGTCGTCTCAGCTAATGCAGTTTTAAAAAGTAACACAGTCTACCTGTGTTTACCTTCATTTTCAACATTCTTTCCCGCCAAGGCCGGGCGGATGTTCCACATGTGGTCATGACATCACAATCTGTCGCACAAAGGAGTGATACTCATTCAGAATCCGCCTTTGCTGTAATATTACTATCAAGATACATTCCTGCATGGCTTAACTAAATACCTCCACGTTAGCATTTAAGGATAAAGAAGAGCCTCAAAGGAAACTGACAGGGAAATGATCAGTTATAGTGAAGAAAGTGGAAAACAAATAAAGCTGAGAAGAAGAAGCCTAAACAAACAAACAAATGGCCCGCTGTAGTCAACATCACACAGGAGCTGTCTTCATCTGGTGCAGCTGGATTCTCCTGCAAAGACTCAACAGTTTAAGTATTGAAATAACTACTAAAAGGACAGTATAGTTTAGTAAAGCTCTTAGTTTTTGTCTCAATCACAAATGAGATTTACTTTCAACATAATGCCACAACATACAAGATTTTAGACCAATCAACTGTACCGAACACTCACCCACCAGCCCAGCCGACTGGCCTACTTTCTGCTCGACAGCAGATGTGTCAGAGAGCTGGAACGCGTGTCAACTTCTGTTTGGTAATTAACAGGGTCAGAGTTAAAGGTGTGCCTGCCAGGAATTTAACAGGATGTTTTTGCCCAGAGCAGCAGTGTGTAAACGCCACTTATGTCCTGCTGTTATTCTAGCCGTTGGTCAGTCATCCATCTTTTTTATTGTTTAGTCTTTTCAGCCGATTGTTTGGACATTTAAAAGCCTCTGGAACTTTCTTTGTGTGTCATCTTAACATCTTCGCTCACTGCTGCAAGTCCTGCACTATTCCTAGCTGCTAGTTATCCTCATACTGGCACTCGTTCAGTAAATGTTCAGCTCTGTGGTTCGTGTCCCTCAGAAGATGAAATGTGGAGTTTAAAGCAATGTCACAACCGACCAGCTTCAAGTCTGTAAACCAGGTTGATGTGATGGTCGATGTGCTCAGTGAGCAGTCGAAGTATTAGCAGCCAATTTCATTGTTTCTTTTGCCATTTTTGCAGTTAACACATCCCAGCACTGTAGCAACATGCTCATTGACAGAGGTTGTTGCTTGTGCAAGCTTACCAGATGATTATTGCAGAGCCAATTGTGCCTTGCCAAAAGTTCTATGCCCAGCTATCTAAGTGGAATGGACACCACATAATCAAACATGTACTCTGAGCTGCTGGTGTGAGTTTTATGCCTGCATCACCTTTTCTGGGGCTAAAAAGGCTGCGACCCAAATCTCAACAGCCCCAGATTATGCCCTGCGTATTATTAATGGAAAAAGCCAGGTTTCCTCTCTTTAACCCTCCCATTGTCCCAATGGGTGTGACCCCGCAAGGAAAGTTGACCATTGAGCAGGGTTGATGGTAAATCCCTTAGGTCCATGTGGTATACCTGAATAATTGCATGTACAATACCTTAAATGCTTAACATAGTCAATTTTATTGCTAAACTTTATTGAAAAAAAACTGGCGACAATAAATTTTCACTCACCGGGAGCTGACGCCATTTTAGAGATGACTATTCACCGTTGGCTTGTGGCAGGGGTGAGGAGTGAGCACCACCTCACGCCTGCCAAGTAGACCTCAAGGGATAAACCATCAATCCTGCTCAATGGTCAACTTTTCTCGCGGGGTCACCCATAAAGACAGTCGGAGGGTTAAAAAGGCCAAAGAGTAATCTTTGTTTACAATATGCCGAGTCTGTGCCGGAATTTGTAATTCGACACCAGCCAGCAGTAAACAGGGGCGACCCAGAAGTTATTCCTTGTTTTACTCTAATATCAGGTAAAGAAGACTAGAGGCTAACATTGAGCTAACATTGAGCTAACGGTGAATTAAATACAAATAGTCGGCCCTAAAAATGTCTCAAGCTGCTTTTTCAATTACCAGCAATGTTTGTTTTGTTTAGAACATGGGCTGCAGTAATCAATTTTGACCACAGTGTGTCATTCTTACATCATTCTTGCATAATACACCTTTAAATAAAATTATTTATTTTTTCCTAGACCAGATAATTTCTCATATGTAATCGGTATACTACAAAGCTAAAAAATAATCCAGAAACAATCTAGAGATCTGGATTATCAGAGTACAGCTCAGTTGGGATCAAGAAAAGCATCACACAGTAACACCAGATGTTTCTGATTTAAGGGAACAGCATCAAACCAGATGTTTTGGAGCTATCTGTTGCATAGCGAAATATAATTAAGAAATTAAGTAAACAAAGCGATGAAGCCGAATTGCAAAAAGGGAGAAAAAAGAAAGTAAAACCCGACTGTGTTGCTAAATCAATAAAATTGAATGAAATCCCGACAGAAGGCCTCAGCAGATCAGCAACTCGCAGAGTGGCAAAAGTAAATAGAAAGTACAGCTGAGCTCGAAACTCAAACAAAAACACAGGCAGAAAAAAAACGTCATTGGGCCATAAAACAGACAGCTAAAGAGAAAACAGTTGTGCCTGATCATTTGTGAAACGTAAATCTTGTGCAGTCAGATTTAATTAGAGCCTGGACATTTTTACCCATCCTCTCCTTTCTGTATTAAGGGTCATGAGGGTTGTGTTCAGATGAGGGTTAATGGACTCATGAATGCATTAGGAAAAGAAAAGACCTCTAAAGGATGTCCAATACAATGTGTGTGTGTGTGTGTGTGTGTGTGTGTGTGTGTGTGTGTGTGTGTGTGTGTGTGTGTGTGTGTGTGTGTGTGTGTGTGTGTGTGTGTGTGTGTGTGTGTGTGTGTGTGTGTGTGTGTGTGTGTGTGTGTGTGTGTGCACGCATACATGCGTGTGTGTTTGTTTACTGTTTTTTTTCTGTGCTGAGTGAACTTTAATTACCACTGTGTTGTGCTTTATTGGAGGAGGTCACAGACAAGATGGTTCCCTCCCTGCCAACATGAAACACCACCGTGTGTGTGTGTGTGTGTGTGTGTGTGTGTGTGTGTGTGTGTGTGTGTGTGTGTGTGTGTGTGTGTGTGTGTGTGTGTGTGTGCGCGCGGCTGATTTTAGCAACTCTGCCCTTTTTCTTTAACTTGTTTTGTCCCGGTGACCCTAGAAAGCATACTCTAAGGAGGCTGTGCATCTCTGAATAAAATGTCCAATGGGAACTTTGCACAGTGAAGATAATATTTGGTGGCTTAATCCTGCAGGAGACTCAGAGTTATTTCCTCATTCTGGATTAAATAGAAAATCTTCAGCCTGCTGCTTTCAAACTGGTTGCAGGTTTGACGACTCCTGGCTGGATTTGTTGTTCAGTTTATCCCGACCGCATAGCTATGCTGCACTTTGACAGCACCCACCACTAATTTTAGTCGCTTTACACAAACAGCAGAGCTGTTTGCTTTAACGACACAAAGACAATCATTTCTGTTTTGAAGTGTGCAACCAAAGGATTTTTTTTGTAATCTGTCAATGATAAAACATCATATCAGAGATGTTTATTTTTAAATATGCTCACATTAGATCTTTCTCAAACCTATGTAAACACCAGAGGTTTTTTATTCCTGTCCTAGCTCTTTCTATTCTCACTAAATTTTTCACAGAGGCTGCCAATAAATGCTATAACTAGGATAAAGATGATCAACTCACCAGAGTTCACAAACAGCAGAGGAGGTCTCCGATTAGTAATTAGAGGTGATGGTGGTGAGTGATTTTGAAACAAAGGTAAATAAATGCTAAAACTAGGATAAAGATGATCAACTCACCAGAGTTCACAAACAGCAGAGGAGGTCTCCGATTAGTAATTAGAGGTGATGGTGGTGAGTGATTTTGAAACAAAGGTAAATTTTCCAGTAATTACTATCTGGAAAGGCCTTCCAGGTTTGAGTGCCTGCTCGCTGTCTGTGGGGCAGATCGCTGCAGGTTTCCCATGATAAAACTCTCCAGACTCCTGGTCAGAGAGCTGCACCTCACAGCTGTCGGTGCCTAGAGTGACCAGGTCTCCTGCAGACAAACACCTCTGTCAGCAAACCCCGATCACCCCTCCGCCCTGTAATTACACACCGAGATGCCTGTCTGACATCGGCAGGGTCAGAAATATGGGGAGAGTGATTGAGAGGGACGGTGAGGTAAACTCACCAGAGATGTGGGAGGAAGAGGCAGCAGACCCTCCTCTTTCCTGTGGGAGATTAGAGGCTGTGTGTGTGAACACATCTGGATGGGCTGGAAGCGCTGAAAGGAGTGAGAACACAAACTGAAGGCCATCAGTGAGAAAATACTGCTGGTGAAAATCAACAGCAGGTTAGCTGCTCATGATATCTCAAAGGCATTTCAAACAACTCCAGTCAAGCCAAATTACAGCAATAAAAATTGGGAATGGTATTAATTAAGCATAACTTATTAAACACACATCTGATGAATTCAGCTGAACAATTTGCATCTTAAAACCTAATCAATCTGCAAATAAGATCAAATAATTAGTAAATTTTCTCGCTAAAGTAAATTAACCAACTGCTAAATGACAAAAGGCATTTTACATCTAATGAGAGAAGTTATTATAGACTAAAGGTTGATGCTGGACTGATGGAGGTTTGTCTTGGGGAATGTCTGGGTGCTGTAGAGCCTACAGCCCTGCAGTGTTTAGTCTTCCGTCTCATTGCTGACTGATGAGGTGAGATGTGTTGTGCATGCAGGCGAGAACTCTGACCCTGCATAGTCTCACCTCAGGGTCCTTAAAGGCTTCAGCATGTTTTCATTTGCTGCAGGTCTTTGCAACACCTCTATCAGACTTAAAAACGCAGATGTAGTGGGCTGGATGCTTCAGTGCAAGTTTGGATTCATTCTGGCTCCTCTGGGATTAATTACCTGACCATTTGTTAAAGCAAACCAACTTTCCTCTCACCTTTACTCAGAGCTGAACCTGCTCAGCCTGCAGGTGAACAGGCAGAGCTGTGGCTCCAAATGACCACGTCTGCCTGAACATTTAAGAGAAACACACAATAAAAGAAACCGCAGACCCTGGAAACCTACAGAAAACTCTGGAGTTCAGATGCGTTTATTTATTTATTTTTTCTGAGTGGACTGAGACTGGTCAACATTGTTGTTGCATGTTAATACTCAACAGGTGTGTAGCTCCTGCCAAATTTGAAGAATCGGATGAATAATTAAGTGTTTATCAGTGCTAATTAAACCAACCACCCCCCCACCTCTGAAATAACACAGCTGAGTGTTAAAATACTGGAAAACGACACAAAGTGTGGATTCTGCTCTAGCTGACCTCGTCAGATTAAGTGTTAAATCAGTATGAAAAACAGGCTGCAAATGTATGATTATATATAAAAATGTACCAAATTGACTGGCAGTCTGCAGTTTTAGATTCACACAATTAGTTTATTCACCGAAATCTATAGTTAATAGTCCAGTTAATTGTATATTAAGCTTAATAAAAACATTGTGCAGTTTTTAAGTGTAAAATTCCAGTTTTTAAAAAGTAGTGCTGCTTTTTTAACTGTTTATCTTCTTTTCATTCAAGATTTTCAAAATAAAAGCAGAAAAGTTATTCTAAATCTGTAATAGGTAGGATTGGAAATAATCTTAAGCAAAATAATGAAAAACTCTCGAAATGAGTTCATGAGATTTTACTGATTTATACAACAACAAGGGTGTTTGAGGCCAAATTTTTATTGAAGACAAATAGGTTCTATATTTTGTAAATGTTAATAGAAATGCAGCTAGATTGTTGAAAATATATCCATTTTTGGTTATTTTATTTGATGATAAACAGGTAAAACAAAAGTTTTATTAGGTTGTATACTTATTATTTCTGTTCTCCGTACATAAAAATGTCAAGAGATTGTCAAGAAATCCGAGGAAGGCAGAATGAAACAGTAATAAGGTCACACAAGATTTCGATTAGTCTGTGTTTATTTTAAAATTTGCAAAAAAGGCAAAAAGAAAAGCGATTATTCAGCAGTCCTACTGATTCACCACCAGCTCGATTTGTATATAGTCCAGAGTTCCCTGTGAAGGGACTGTGTGTTTATCTGAAGGCAGCAGCAGCAGCAGCAGCTTTAGGTCTGAGTAGTGCAGAGACAGAGATAAACGCGTCTTCCTTCTGGCTGTCAGCACCTGGTCACTAATGACGCCGCAGCGCTGAGCTCAGCTAATTGAGCAGACAGAGATGGATCAGGACTTCACACTCTGCTGTTTCTGCTGTCTGCACTGTGTGTGTGTGTGTGTGTGTGTGTGTGTGTGTGTGTGTGTGTGTGTGTGTGTGTGTGTGTGTGTGTGTGTGTGTGTGTGTGTGTGTGTGTGTGTGTGTGTGTGTGTGTGTGTGTGTGTGTGTGATCCCATAGTCTTCTTTTGTTTGCAACTGCTGGCAGACTGTTCTCTCCAATAAAAAGCTCAGACCTTGAGACGATACAGTCTAACTTGAGAAAGAGCCGTGCTGTTCCAGCTTGTCTCGCAGGCTTCACCTGAGAATTCAAAAAGATAGTTAAGGTCCAACTTTCTGCTGAGAACGCTGCGTGGAAAATGATCTGGGAGCGTCGCAGAGCGAGGTGTGTGATTAAAAGTCACCAGGATTAACAGAGCTGTTTACATTAGGTTTGTTGATTTCTAATAAGAGGAAATGATTGATTGCCACGCCTGCAGTTCACAGAGAGGTGCAGCTGCAGTCAGATAATTGAGGAGAATTTTTAGACCATTAATAAATGCTGCTGTGATAAAACTGCAGCGTCATTTATGGACATTACTGATGGTTTTATGAAATTCAAACCGATACTGATGTGTTCTCCTGAGTATAGACTGTTCAGATGAAGAGCTTCCCCCTCTGACCTTGTTCACACTTGCTATAAATGAGTCTCTTGTTGGCTTAAAACTCTACTCATGTCAATGCTTGGCTCTTTTTTTGGCTCACATTCTTTAATAATCCTCAAATCAATTAAAGGTTTTGTGCAACTTTGAAAATGACAAATGAAACCGCTAAGAGCTGCTGATTTTAAGCCATATTTATTATTACATTAGTCTCAGCTGGATATTTACACAGCCTCACTGTGAAATATAACAGTTAAAAGCTGGACTCACCTTCAGTATTTTTCTTTTATTGCAGCTGGAGTTTTAAAGCAGAGAAGGAAAAACTGTGTCTGGGCTCTCAGGTCTACACGTGTGGGCAGACAGCTTCTTTTACAACCATAAAAACCTGCTTAGAAACGCGTTTTGGGTTTCTTAAGAGCTCCATATTGAACTTGCGATCAAAATTAGTCTAAAATAGATCAATTAAAAAGTCAGATTTGCCTTTCAGTTGCTCCTTTTGTCACCATCAATGTAAAGTATGTTTTTGTTGTGCTTCTACTGGCTCCTGTTAGTTCAGGCGCTCAGCTGCATTTTGCCCTCATTTAGTTTGTCTTGCTAAGCAATCAAAAGATGGACACGGCTGGTAAAAAAAAGAGGCAGAGAAAGAGCTGCATGTCTTAATGGATAAAGAACAAGGTCACCTGTCCACATGAGTAATCATGTTCAGGTTTACCTGAATACAATCTTCTTATTTCCTGAATATATTTTTTTTAAATTCAAGATTATTACAATCTATAACTTTATGTTTTCTGTCCCTGAGGGAAGAATCGTTCCTGACATACTTTACCTCATTTTGGGAAATAAAAATATCCAGCAGAAACGTTTTTTTTTCCTCACTGAAGCATGAGGCAAGTAGTGCAGGTTTTTTAAATTAAAGGGATACTTTGCAACTCAGTTTCTTGAGCCAGTATGTGCTAAAATTACCCTTTACAAGATTAATGACAGGCCACCCAGCTTTTATCGCCCCCCTGTGGCCAATAGTATATGACTACAGACACGAAGACCACGGATTCAGGCCAACTGGAGATTCAAGCTTTCAAGAAAGCAACCTCTAAATTACAGATGTTTATGGTCCTTTGGGTTAGGACAGGGGTAGTTACCCTGGTCCTAGAGAGCCGCAGTCCTTCTTGTTTTCCAACAATCTTTGTTGTTCCTGCCATTGATTGCCTGAATCAGGTGTGTTCAGCCAATTAGAAGCTGCTACTTCATGCATGGCTGGAAAACATGCAGAACTGTGGCTCTCTAGACCAGTGTGGCCTACCCCTGGGTTAGGACACGATTTGTTTAGAAATGTAGGCAGAAACATACTCTGGTTTTATTAAACAGACAGTTAAACAAAAACCGTGCTCCACGTCCAATACTCAGGGCTGGCAACTTTTGAACTTTTCTATGTGCAGGATTGGGGGGGAATGGGTTAGAGGCGATACTGGAGGTGTAGCATGACGGCATCAGATTGCTATGAAATCAGGACGTGGCACTTTCTCCAAAAACAGTAGAAGCCTGATTCTGCAGACGGCCATGCTCTGCGGTCGTCCTGAATCTGCAGTCTCTGTGTCTGCAGCGATACCTTTTCTCCCTGTGGCCAGAGTATTCCACTTGCAACTTCAGACTGGTCGGCCATTCTGTTAGGACTCAGAAAGCATGGAGCTGACATACCTGGCGCTGCAGTCTGTTTTCAGCAAGTTTCCTGCATGTTTTAGATCATGAACACAGAGGATTTGTTTCATTTAGTGATGAATCACACCAGCAGATATTAAGGACGGTTGGGGAGACATTTCTGCTCTTAGATTGAGCTGTTAAAAAGACGAACGCACAGCGAGGAGATTGTTTTTGGTTCTACAAACGGACACTGGGGGGGTGCTAAAACCAAGCTAAAAGTGCCGAGTTCCCCTTTAAACTGCATTTGCAGCAACAAGTGTGCAGGTTTTCCTCTTAATGCAGAACAACCATCACCTGGCAAGTGTTGACCCATGGATAGAGCTCAGCCGTGGGCCAAAATCTATGGTTGTCTTTCAAACTGTCTCTGCATGCAATTGGACGGCGCTAGGACCTGAGCCGCCACCATCTTTGTTGTTTTGCTCTGCCATTAAAAAAACAAACGCTCTGCTGTAGTGGTGCTAAGCCCACCCAACATCTCCTCAATAAACATAGAGCGCTGTGATCGGTTAAGCCTACACTTGATTGAGCTACAATGGAGCGTGACTAGACCGCTACGACTACGGTTTGTCTGATTTTCTAATCTAGAATCACACGTGGTTTAGATGTGAACAACTAGACACAAAAATCTCTTTGCTTAGTGAATTACACGATGCACAAAATACTGTAGACACACAATCCTTTAGTGAAGGCAGGGCGCATTCTGTAAAGACTTGAGTTAAACGTAAATAAAAACCCGATCTGCCTGGGCGGGGGTCTAGGTAAACATATAATGTGTGATTTTAGAATCCCAGTCTTCCGTCTTTAGTGAACTTTCACGCAACGCTTGAACTTTTTTATCTCAGGGTTTTTACACACATACCATCGATCACTTAGCTTCAGCGTCCCTGTGGTCATCTTTTACAGCCTTAAAAGGTAACATTTTGAACTCAGATCTTGCTTCTCTCTTTCTGATGACTGAAGCTTGTTCAGAGATGTTTGTAAACAAATGACTAAACCATGCGGGAGGTAAAAGTGCAGCCTTTGGCCTGAGCTCTCTGTACGGGGGTCTGATTAGAAACCAATGCAATGATCAACTCCCTCCTAAGGCCCCGGCTGGGATAGCGAGTCCTCTCAGATCAAAGAGTGAATCCAGTGCAATGACGTTATCACTGGCTAAAAATGCAATGGATAACACTTTGACTGTTCCTGTCCTCCTCTGCTTGCACACACACGCACAACACACACACACACTCACTCACAAACTGTAAAAAATGTGTGCGGGGGGGGGGGGGGGGCAGATTAATGCTTCATAAAAGCCCAACTCCAAGTGAGCGGGTCTTTAAACTTCTTTAGAGGGAAAAGAGGTGCTGTTATGAGGGGAGAGAGATGTATATTCTACCCTGAGCCCCCTTTTCTAATTGAAAGCAGCCGTCTGCATGAGCTGAACTCTGCAGGAAACCTCAGCGGGTGTGCTAGCACGCACGCACACACACACACACACACACACACACACACACACACACACACACACACTTGTCTCTGTGCAAAGTTTGTGTTGGTATTGAAACATGTGAGAGAGGGCATGCAGAGCTCCTGCCATAACATTTCAGTCTCAGGTGGTTTAAGAATACCTACACATGTAATCCTCTGATAAATGCCGCGAACCCAAAACAGTGAAATCACGAACAAAAGGGTAGAGGAAGGGGAATAATTGGAGCGCTCTCAGTTTACCCTAAACCATGTGTTGTGTGTTTTCTCTCATGGTCCTCCTTTGCCTTCTCTTCTTCCACTGTTTGGGTAACCGCCCCACCACTTTGCTGTTGCATCCTAAATTCCTAAATCTTTTCATTTCTACATGATAATCTGCTTCCTCCTCTGATTGTAGCAGAGTTTGATGAGAGAAGCGGAGCTTTTTAGAGCAGCCTTAGCTCTGCACTGCAGGTGCTATTTTGTGGCTTGGTTCTCTGTAGCACTTGGCGTAGCCGTGGCTGCTGGCCACTGAAGGGAAAGACATGCTTCCTGGTGGCTAATGAGGTGCTGAACCCCAACCTCCTATTTGTTTTAGGAGCACCTGGGCCAACCAGAGCAGGGCTGGGCCCAGACAAAGGAGTCAGTCTAGCGTTTCCACTAAAGTCTGCCCATTCAAAACATCCAGAACCTCGGGACAAAAACTCCCACACTCCATAAAATGAAGGAAAGACAGAATGCGAGTCGAGTCTGCCCATTCTCGTCTCACAAGGAAACTATTGTTTGTCTTTACACGCCTCTCTCTCTCTTCAGCCTTGCAAGTTTAAACTTCATAAAATAGAAATGTTCTCCATTTTTCTTTAAGCAGCTTGGAAAAGACGCAAGCATTTTATTTTATATATAAAACATTACAGGAAAAAGCTGCTAAACTCACTTGTGGTTGAAGGGTTTCACCCTGCTTTTATTTTGGTAGGCTGCTTCGGTTTTACAACACTCTGGATTTGCACGTTTGCTGAAACTTTCAGTTAAATTCTAGATTTACCTTCATATAAAATTTAGTTTAACCTTGATATGTTTAGATCTCTTTCTAAACTGTTTTCCAATCAACAAATAATTTAGATTAAACTCTAACAACTTTTTCATTTGACAGTCTTTTCTGTTTGCCTATGGAATTGATGGGATTACATCAAACCGTGTTCATAATTCACTGTGGAAATAATATTATGTCTTGCCTGTCACAGAAAACCACAGGCTGGATGAAGATCCTGTCAGACTGGTTTGTAAACATCAATCTTAAAGTCACAGTTGTGGTGTTTAAATACCTCAAAATACAAGTGAGCAGTGGATCTGACTCAAAACCATGAATCACATGCAGAATCTTGTTAACCTAAGCGACAGTTTTTCCTTTTTAAAAATTATTCAACTTTTCATTCAGTGATGAACTGAAAACTATACGTCATCAGTTACAACGTGAAACTAGTCGTCACCTACAAACATTAAGAACACATTTGCTGGTTTCAAAAGTTAAAGAGTGAGTTCTGAGAAACCGTTTCTTTACTCACATGCAGGCTGAACTTAAAAACTACTCTTCTACCCGTTTTATCTGCTGTAGCCGTTGAAAGTAAATGGATGGGAAACACTCAGGTGAGAAAAAGCCACACAGATCTGCGTCATACTGTAAGTTTTCATTCGTGGACTCCCCCATCTTGGCTCACTTCCGGGGAAGGTTGTTGTTGATTTAGAATCCAGGAGAGAGCAGAGCGAGCCTTTACTATTAAAAGCTAACTGTTAGCATTAGCAGCTCCACAACATGGTAGAACTCCTTCAGGCTTGTGTTATTAGAGGAGATGAGACGTCAAGGCACAGAGCAAACACAGTCAGCCGCAATTTTATTAGCCAATCAGAGGCAAGACGTTTGGTTATCAGGAATTAATAAATGAGTTTGATGCCAAATTCTGCTGTTTTGGCTATCTTTTGCTGCTTGAAACAGCGCCAGAGCTTTTTTTCCCCCACAGAGAACAAGTCAGATACCATTTGTTTATACAAGAAACCGCAGCAATTTTTTAAAATAATGAGTAAATGAAAGGTTTAAAAGAGGATTTTTTTCCCCTGCTGGCCAACTGGAATACTGCAGGTTCAGGCCACACGTTGGCCCTAATTTTGGTTCATGAGGGAAATAAAATTTACAATTTTTGTTTGTTTATCTCTCATCACAGATGGAGGGAACCAGCTTGTAGCTCAAGAGGCAGTACGGAAACCCTCCACCCTGCGGCGCCCAACTGCACGTGCCGGAGAATCAATCTCAAGTAAGACCTGCTAACGTTTTAGAAACACGAATATGCAAGAAACATTTTAAAGCATGCTCATACTAGAATCCTGCATGTTACAAAAAAAACCACATTTTCTGTTTTGCAGATTGTCTCAACTGCAGCCGCATCACAGCGTTGAGCGAGAAGCTGAACTCGCTGGAGGCGAAGGTGACGACGTCTGACGTAGGCCTACTCAAATCCTTCATCGTAATCTCATCTGTACATATTTTATGTCTCAGGTTCAGCTACTCACAGAACCAGCCTCCATATCGCATCGCCACCTTCAGACCAAAGGAGGAACTGCTCCAGAGGCGTCGCTTCTGATGGGGGCGTCGCCCTCTCAAGGAGCTCCTGGTGAGCAGGGGCCTGCAGGTAACTCATTCAAAACACTTCCAATCATTAGTTCTATTAACTGAAGGCTAATGTCTTGCTCTTACTAAATACTTGAGAAAAATCGTTCTTTACTAATTACTTTATTTTCAAATTTGATTCTTTTCATTAAAGCAGGAGCTGATATATAAAACAATACCAGGTTTTGCTCCACCGTTAACAGACTAACTGAATAAATTTGATGCTTTTAGTTTACTTCCATAGGCATAAATGTTCATTTGTAAGAAACGGGTGTGGCACGGTCGTCTTCTGCTGTGACCAGAAATCACATGCTTCTGAGGCACTTCTTTTGAAATGGACATTTTCATGGTCAGGGCAAATATTTTTGGCACTCTGGGAGCAGAAAGGGGCAACAAGGAGGTGGCATCTGCAGGAATGTGTGTAGCAGTGATGTAGTTGGGACACGAAGGTCATAGGATGATTGTGACTGGTTAGAAAAATGAAAACTATTTCCTTCCTCCTGTTTTTTCATAAGACAACACAAATACACAAAGCCACAAAAGACATTTTAATGTTATCTTTGTTCAGTAGCACCCCTCAAAACCCGCAGAGAACTTGATCTAAAAGTATTGTAGACAAAATATTGTTTTCAGACTCATAAAGACTGATTTAGACACCATGAAAATAATTTCATTTTTCTTTAATTGATACAGTCATTTTGCATTTTAGAAGGGAATTTAAAATTTTTCCCCAAAGTTGATTTGTTGGGATCCTTTGTACTCTCTCACTGGGACAGAAATGCTCCCCACCCCGACTAGATTTTACACAACCTCGTCTACAAGTGGCATTTTCCGCAGATTTAAACCTCTCAATTAAAGCAACTCTCTCGTTTCATGTCAGGTCCTCAGGGTGAAAACGGGAGAGATGGGCTTCCTGGCAGAGACGGTATGTTGTAATTGTAGTCGCCGTTCATTTGGTGTCGAGCCATTTAAGATGTAAACCAGTTAAGGGCTTCGTGATTACTCATGACTATTTTTTTTTCCTCTTAGGAAAGCCAGGGACTCGAGGGCTGCCAGGTCCCAGTGGGCCCCCGGGGGAGACTGGGGCGAGGGGTCCATCTGGAGCTCCTGGATCGAAGGGACTCGTGGGACCGGCAGGTAAGAGTAGACTAAAGGTAAAAACACACACAGGTCAGTGCTGGCCAACAGCCATGAGGTTAGAACTGGACTGTGTCCTGCCAGATGCTCAGCAGCTGTTTACCACTTATGTTGTCAGTAAGAGTGAGGTGTTTATATTGAGTGCTATTGAGCAAACAGCAGTTGAGGAATCAGAGCAATCTGACCTGCGATGTCCAAATCCAGAGTGTTTGTCTTTCACTTAAAGCTCTCGGTCAGCCAGCAGACCCTCAGCCGGTGAAAGCTGCAGCATTCCAGAGGTCCTTGAGGTCTGCTGACTGGAATTAGCATTTAATTTGCTTTCATTTTAAATCATACGTTTCTAAAAAATAAAAATAAAAACTGAAAGTATTGTTTTGCTGCTGCTGTTGGTGATCATCAGCCAGAACAGAAACCAGATCATACATCTCCTCCTTAACCTCAGAGCTCACTGGTTCTAAGTGCAAATAATGAACGACCTGTTGAGGGAAATAGTAAATCTACCATCAGCTGCAATTCCAATGATGAATAAAGTAAATGGTGAGTGTAAGTGTGTCACAACATCTGCTCTGGCTATCAGCTGTTATTCTTCTGCTCTGGATCATGAAGGGAGTGTTTCTCTTCTCCACGCCGGGTAATGATGAGATTTAGAGCGAAACCTGAACTACAAACCCACTTTCTGAGGAGCTCCATGTGACTTCGATCTGAGAAAGCAGGAGTCATACGTCTACAAATCCCAGCTCCTTATGAGTTCCATATGCTCGCGGTGGTACTGTTTTTCTATCCTCATTACTTCATAAGAAACCAAAAGCAGCACATGGTTTTTCTTATTGCAATTTTATCCTAATATGATGAGTAAGATAAACACGAGATTGGAATGTGGTCGATGTCATGTAAAAGAGACTCAAGTATGGGCTAAAAGTCAACTTTGTGTTGCACATATCTGCAAATATTTTGTCACAGGGATGCTATGATCGAAATCTGCTGAAACCCAATGACGCTCCAGGGAGAATCGTTGAGCAGGAAAAGCTCAAACTGTTTTCTCTAATATGTTACATAAACTTTGAAAGGCCAGTCGGGACACTAATGTGAACCACTGTACTGCAGATGGCTCACCATCTCCAAGAAGCAAGCAAAACCTTGTCAGATGTGCAGCAATACCTCGCCGAAGTTTAGTGAAAACAGGCCACATAGATGTCAAATCAAAGCTGTAATAACATCACGATGCGATAGCCACTGGACTGTAGCTGCGAGTTGCATCAGCACATAAATGGAAAGGTGCTGAGTGTTGATGTGATTGAAAGAGGAAGGTGATCTCAGTGAGGCTGAGCGATGCTTTTTCCATCTTCAGATTGTTTTCTGATGGAGTTGAAGGAATTCTTTAAAGCAGCAAGCCTGAGTTTTCCCCCATTTCAGGAATAATGCATGATTATTTAGAAATTTGTACAAGTGATAGTCTCAACCTCTACGGTGATATAATTCAAATTCAATTCAATTCAATTCAAATTCAAAAATACTTTATTAATCCCAGAGGGAAATTGATTAAATGTGTACAAACATTTTTTGTGCTAAGCCTGCCGCCGTCCCGTAGAGCCTCATGCAATTTCAATTCAGCGCTGCTCAGCATTAGCCAAAAGCATTAGACGTCTGCTTACATACAGTTTTCAATCACAGAGCATGCAGACGTATTTTGGAAGTGCCTAGACTGATAAAGAGTTGACAGCTGTCCTTATGAAGCATTGATTACGGCACACATTCACTGTGGCATTGTTTCGATAGGCTTCTGCAATGTCACAAGATTTATTTCCATCCAGTGTTGCATTAATTTTTCACCAAGACAGCACATCCCAAAGTTACTGCCTTGAGTGCTCTAATGACCACAGGCACCACCGATGTCTTCACTCTCCAGGCTTTCTCAAGTTCTTCTTTGAGGCGATGGTACTTCTCTAGTTTCTCCTGTTCCTTTTTTCCTGATGTTGCATCACTTGGTTGCAGAGGTCACCACTGGCCACTAGGATGTGCTGTAATCACACCTCGAGGGAATAAGGTGTATTCAAGGATGTGCCTGAAGTCACGTACATGTGATTATCCCTGACTGGATATACTGCTGCTTCTCATTTGGATTGCTGCTGCTCAACCATCACACTGCTGTCTATCCATGCTACTGTTCGACTTGTATTTGTAAGTCTTCACCTGCTTGTTAATGTAATGGTCACATTGTCAGTGTGCATGCTAAGCTGTGCTGCATTTATTTACCTATTTTATCGCATTGCTTAGCTTTGGCCTTCAGCCCATGCTGCTGCTTCACGCTGCCGTTAGCTTCTGCTCACTCAGCTTTGTATGTCGCCGCAGGGCTCCTTCATCCTTGTCAATAAAGCCATTAGACATCGAGGAGTGTATTTCTTCATTGGTATTGCCATATCAACCGCAACAACTGTCCTCTGTTGTTTGCCCACCTCCACAATGTCTGGTTGGTTCACCATCATCATTCTGTTGGTCTGGATCTGGAAGTCCTAGGATCTTGGCTCACCCATTCTCAACCACCTTAGGGGTGTTTCCGACTTTGATCTTGGGGCTTCTAGTCCAAATTCTGCACAGATGGTCCTGTACACTATGCCAGCTACTTGGTTGTGGTGTTCCATGTATGCTTTCCCTGCCAGCATCTTTCACCCTGCAGTTATGTGGTGGATTGTCTCAGGGGCCTCGTAGCCTACACCTTGGGTCTTGTCTGGTGTGGTAGCTCTTGGCTTCTGTTGCTATGGTGTTCAGGGCCTGTTCCTGTGCAGCCATGATGAGTGCCTCTGTGCTGTCCTTCAGACCAGCTCTTTCTAGCCATTGGTAGGATTTCTTGACAACAGCCACTTCAGTGATCTGTCTGTGGTACATCCCATGTAGAGGTTTGTCCTCCCACAATAGTATTTCAAGCACCTCCTCCTCTGTTTGCCATTGTCTGAGACATTCACTGAGCATGTCACTTGTTGGGGTGTAGTCCTTAACGTGCTTATGGATCTTAGATCCTGGACAGTGGCTCTCACACTCAAAGGCTTCGGTCTACTTCCTTGCGGCTAGCATACAGTCTCAGGATGCTGGGTTTGGTATAGAACCTCCATGCATGGTTTGGAGCTTCTTTGTCTTAACATCTGTGGTCAGTTTTTCTTCCTTTGGCCACCTTATTATTCCTGGAATATCTTGGAATAGCCTACGAGATATCTGATTATGCAGGGCATAGCTGTTAATTGCCCAAATCTTGTTCTTTCAATTGAGCTGACTTCTTAGTCAGCCAAGACTGCAAAGCCCAACCTGTCTTACTCGTAGGTATTTGGCTGTGGCTCCTTTCCTTGCAGCTTCATCAAAAGTTGTCATTTGTGGGATACCAAGGTACTTGTAGCTGTCCTCAATGTCTACCTTCCCTTTCTTTGTCACGATCCGACCACACTTCTCAAGAGCTGTAGATTATGGTGGTGTGGATCAGTGAGTCGATGTCCTGCTCACTCTTGGCGTACAGCTTTTTGTCATCCATGTAGAGGAGGTGGCTGATTGTGGTTCCATTCTTGAGTGTTTATGGCCAGTCTTGTTGATTATTTGGCTGAGGGGGTTGAGACCTATGCAGAACAGCAGTGGGGACAGGGCGTCTCCTTGGTTGATGGAGATTTGTGCAAATGGCCTCAAGGGTGGTTTTCCACAGCCTCAGTGAGTTTGCAAATAAGGCTCTCAGACTCCTGTTGATGTTGTACAGCTCCAAGCATTCAATCATTCATGAGTGCAGCATTGAGTCATAGGCTTTCTTGTAATCAGTCCATGCCAGGGAACAGCAGTAGCTCAGCAGGTAGAGTGGAAGGTTGCAGGTTCAAGCCCATCTCCAACCAGAGAATGCTGCTGTTGTGTCCTTGGGCAAGGCACTTAACCCTCCTTGCCTACTGGTGGTGGTTGGGGGGACCGGTGGCGCCAGTGTTTGGAAGGCCTCATCTCTGTCAGCGTGCCCCACCAGCGTGTAAATGTGTGTATGAATGGGTGAATGACTGATAGTGTTATGGAGTGCCTTGGGGGGTTGTAGAACCCTAAAACTGCAACATACAAATACAGGTGCACAGGTTAAGGCTTTGGAGTCTTGGGCGACTGTTCGGTCTTTCAGCAGCTGGTGTATGGCTTCTTTGGTACCTCTGGCAATGCCCTTCTGTGCTGTGGTCATGTATTGATCATGAGCCCACTTATCTTGGTTGCTATAATGCCTGACGTGAGCTTCCATGTTGTGAGGAGACAGGTAAATGGCCGATAGTTGGATGGGACTAGCCACTGTGCACTGCTGTGTGAAGCCTCCTTTTCCCCATATGCCCTTATGGAATTGTCCAGCCTTGGTGGGTCTGCTCTGCTGATACTACCCACCACTGAGAGTACACTTTAGCTGGCTGTCTGGCTTCACTTTATCTCATGTACATCTTTAGGCGGCTGGCCAAGGCTTGGAGCCTTTGTTTGGCAGTTTCCAGCGCTTGAGGTATGGGTATCTGGCTGTAGCTCTTGGCTATTGTTTTTCCCATTGTGCCTTTTCGGAGCTCTGACAGTTGGCTAAGAACCTTCTTTTCCATGGTAGGTATTGTTTCTCATGGTTGCTCTTGCTTTTATAGCCAAGATGATGTTAACTCTTGTGTTTACTGTTGTGTTGCATCTTGTCGATCTCAAGTTGTGATTCAAGTTGCTGATAGTGGATGTTGGAACATTGGGCTAGTTGTTTGGCTGTTAGTGTTAAGAGCAGGTTTCGACGTAACCACTCTTCCCATATTCTCTGCGGGAGAAAGGAGAAGGGATTAAGGTGCAATATATTTTCACACCTCGAGATGGCACCTTCTGAGAAAAACTCTGGATCGCCTCTTCTAGAGCAGTTTTAGGTTGTTACGAGTTTACAAACATACAAAAAAAATTGATGGTATTCATCCAATAATATTTCATTTACTCTGAAGATTCTTGCTTATAGTGTAACGTCCAGCAATGGTCAGTTTTTAGGTACAGTTTGAAATTCAACATCTGGTCAAAATGGAGACACGAGACTGCACGTGTTCCCTTTAAATTGGCCTGCCTTCATCCCATCAGCTGGAGCTCAGAGCCTCTCTGCAGCTCTGAACACAGATAACGAATTGTCAACAATAATGTTCTCTCCTCTAGGTCCAAGCTTTGCTTATCGTCCTACGACAAGGCCTCCGAACAAGGAACATTCGCAGCTCGGATTAGTTGCTAAATCAAAGAATGATTTTTTAAATTAAATAAGAACTTCTGAAACTTATGAGGTTAAATAATCATTAAATAAACATTTGTTTATGGCTTCTTATAATAATTATAGAATAATTAAATGTTTTCATTAATCTGTGCTCAATGATTGAAGTTTGAAATGAATGTTATGTTATGATTACATTGATTGATATATGTTTTCAGCATGTTGACATGACAAGGTCATAACCATTTGCACTCACACAAAGACAAAGTAAAGTTAAGTTAAACACATGACACATAGATAGCCCTTTACCCCAGATCAGAGCATCCGGATCAAGGAAGGCGTGTTTCTGAGTTGTCTTGGTAATATTCCTCAACTTGTCAACCTCTGGTTGGCTACACAAATCATAACATGAGAACATTAAAATTGGATCACGCTGGTCATTCTTCAGTTCTTGAGAAAAGTTTCAGACCGGCCATCTGAAGCAACACCTCTTTAACCCATCAAAGCTTTTGACACGTCGTCAAAATCTTTTTGCATCTGCGAAGCTGATACAGCAAACAGTTCCTGCAGAACAAGCTGATATTGTTCGACTCCTTAAGAGTCCGCCAGACGCGCGGTTCCATCCATCTGTTGTGACCTGGAGACAACTCTTAAGACTGGTCTAGTAGTGCCGCAATTTCTTCTACGGACCTCAGTGCCTGGAAGTCTGAGGACTTCGACATTCCGGATCTATTACGAGGGTCTTCAAGTGGGTATGTAGACATGACAGATTGCGTCTGATGTGCTTTTGATAATAATCAACTTCATAGCTTAACGCAAACCAAATTCTTTTACATCCAGAACTCAGCTCTCCTAGATACGGAAGTTCTGATAACATCGCATTCACACTTAGGTTTCATGTACATCACATCTAGTGGTAGTTAACCTGTCAAGTTTAATTGTTTGTAAATAAATTCTTACTTTTATAAACCTGACTCTTTTCTGAATCAAAACGAAGTGTGTACAATCCCTTAATAAACAAAGAATCCTAAAATCTTATGATTAAACACCGTAAAGACCAAGCAGGTTGATATTCTACATTTATATAGAGCAGGGATTCCCAAAGTGTGGTGCGCGCACCCCCGTGCGCGAGGTGAAAAGTGTAATGGCTGCGGAGCTCAGAGAAGTCTGTCAGATGTCACCATTCGTGTAGCCAGAAACTCATTTGTGGGTGGGCCAAAGAAATAGTAAGAGGGCACAATAAATGTAATTGAAAACAAGTATATTTTTGCGCATGTGTCCTCCACATGTGCCCTAGCTTCATAATAACAATGCGCCGAGCTTCAGCACTCTGGCCTGCGCACGCCGATATGTTCCGTATTTGATCATTTTTAACGGTGTTGGAGGAATCTGAAGGTGGTGAGTCATTCTGGCAGATTGTAATTAACACCCTGTCTCATGCAGGTGTTCTGACATTGTAAACCTCACACACAGAACATTGTGGATGTAACAAAATAAAACAAGAAATGATTCCCATTCAGCCTATTAAAAGCGCGCTGAAGATCTGAGGTTCAGAGTGCGTCTGTCAGAGGTCAGACGTGTTCCAGCGGAACCACGGCTCACAGGTGCACATGTGAGCACATCTGGGCTGGGCTGAAGTTTAAATAGCGCCAATAACGAGACGCGGTTAAACGCTGCAAGTTGTGAAGCGCGTTCCATCCGCGAGCTGCATCACCAAGCGGTAAGTGAATGCATCAAGCATAAGCTGTGCCGCGCGCGCACGCACACACACACACAGATTCAATAAGCGCGCACGCTGCGCAAACTTCGGCGCGCCGTCACTGAAAGCAGAAATGAGTGCTGCCTCCATTGTGATAAAAACTTTTAAGAGATTTTATAACAACATTTTTCATTCAAGGTCAAATTAATATATATATAGCCATGCCCTGATGTGGGGGCTGGGGGGTGCGTCGACATGGTCGGGACATAGAAGGGGGTGCACGGCTAAATAAGTTTGGGAATCCCTGATATAGAGTATTACAGCTTATTGGTCATAAGTAGAGGTAATATATATATTGAGCTCTTAAGGCACTCAATTCTCAAACCCTACAATAGCAATTTGCAGAGTTTATTTCTGTTTATTAGAGTTTCTTCATATGTCTGAGTTCCCAGCACTGGTCCATTAATAACCCTCCTGTTATTTACAGAATAATAAAGACAGTTAGTTCCCATGATCCAATGCACTTTCCCCGCTCTTACTCCACATGCAAACAGGTCGTCATGGAAAAACACACTCAAACCTCCCAAACATACAATATGATGGTTAAACAACATTTTCTCTAGCAGTCTCCTCTGGTTTTTATCCTTCAATCAACACATCCCCGTTATTTATCAGTCCATTATGATGTCTGTTGTCTTAGGTCCCCGTGGTCCACCAGGTCTCCCAGGAGAGAGAGGTCTACCGGGTCTGCCTGGACCACCAGGGCCTCCGGGTCCACCGTCACCAGCCAACGCCCAAATCCCAGATCCAGATCACAGTAAGACCCAGGAATGCTGTTCATCTCCTTACCAACTCTTTGACACGAATCCACAACGAATCACTAACAGGACATTTGGGATTCGACAGAAATATTGGTGTTAAATTCAAACATGTAACATTGAGGTTACACAGAAACACCATCAGAGGGTTAGATCCTCGTCTCGTCAGGACTAGAGGTTATCATTTTGTTCCTGATCAACATTCAACTTTCTAAACATTTTCTTTAAAAATGGCTGGTATTTATTGAATGGATGTGGGCATTGTACCAGTCTGTTGTGGTGAAGATTTACCAATTTACGTTCCTACCCTCACCTGCGGTCAAGAGCTTTGAGCAGTGACAGGACGAGATCGTGGATACAAAATGAGTTTTCTCTGTAGGGTGTCTGGGCTCTTCCTTAGAGACAGGGTGAGAAGCTCGATCATCCGGGAGGAGCTCAAAGTAGAGCCGCTGCTCCTCCACATCGAGTGGAGCCAGTTGAGGTGGCTAGGGCATCTGATGAAGATGCCTCCTGGACGCCTCCCTGGTGAGGTTTTCTGGGCATGTCCAACCTGAAGGACACCTAAAGGGAGACCCGGCACACGCTGGAGCTACTATGTCTCTCAGCTGGCCAGGGAACACCTTGGGACCCCCCTAGAAGAGCTGGCCCAAGTAGTCAGGGAGAGGGAAGTCTGGGCCTCTCAAGTTAGGCTGTTGCCCCCACAACACGACTCCGGATAAGAGGAAGAAAATGGATGGATGGATGTATGAAATGGTCAGTCCTGTTGCCTTTAAATTTAAAATGTCCCTTAACAGTTGATTAAACCACAACCACGAGTACACAAACACCAGATGATGCTTTCGACGCCTCCTTTCTGAATAAAAAGTTCTTTTAAGAAATATTTCAGACTTCAGGACCCAATTTCCAAACAAAATCAGTTTATAAATGTTTACATCTTTAGTCAGAGTTTTGCATTTTTAAGAATTTTCAGCTAGATAAAGTTCAGAAGAAGAGTAACCCACCTTACCCACCTTGTAGAACAGAATTAAAGGGAGCTACATGTATGCAGACGGCTACATTGATGGAGACTTCACATGCTGAGATGAGAACCTGTATACCTCTGGTGTCACACAACAGCTTCCATATGCAGGCTGCTCAGACGGCTGAGGGGAGGGAGGGTTCTCAGAGACAGACGGGGGCCTTCGTGGGCTCTTTCAAGGTCAACACATGGGCGGTTTATACATGGATTCAGTGGTAAAACTGAATATGCAGCACACAGATTTGTAAGCTCTGGGTTCCGCTGTGGAGAGCCGCGGGGGTGCTGAGGTTGGCACAATGACTTCCGAGTCTGTGGGCTATTTCTCTCACATCAAAGTAACAGTGGGGGAACATTAGTGGGGGTGGGTCTGCACTCAGCTTCCTTTGGAAAACACTGGATTATTTGGCTTCTACATCTGCATCAGGCCTGATGAGGACCACGGAGTGGGAATATTTTAGCTTCCCTGCTTATTTTCACTCCAGATGAAGTCATAGAGTGTTCTGAGCTGAAAAAGTTGAACAGAAGAGTGCTGTTGCAGCTCTGATGTCACCTCTGGTTCAGATCTGCCCGTGGTGTCTAGTGATCAGGAAGCAGGAGGATGTTTACCGCTGTATACCCTCCTCCTCATCATCTTCCTCTTCCTTTTCATTTCTGAAGTCACAGACTGTGACTGAATCTGTTTCCTGTGGGTTTAAAATGACCCAACAGCTGCACACTTCCCTGGATCACACACAGGTTTTCTACCGTCTTCCTCCTAGTGTACTGTGGAGTCCGAACAGTTTTACTCAAAACACAGTGAGTTTGGAATGTAAAACAACACAACTTTAATATCTCAGCAGCCTCAACCTATTGGTAAAGCTATTGTGGCCCAAAACTGAGGTGATAATTAGAGAACATTGCCCTCTAGTGGATGAGCTAAGTAATGAGCTAAAGTTTTTTTCATGAGACCCAACACAACATGGACTAGGACTATCATCCAAAAAAAAAATAAAAACAGCAATTACAAAATCAGACACATGTAACCTTTTTTTATTAGAAAGTGCTTTTTACAATCAGTATCAATGGTTTCATTCATTATTATTTCTAAAATGTGAGTTAATCCTCAATAACAGCTTATTAAATGTCTTATAAACAACCTAACAGAGCCTTTATTAAATAAAATGGATTTGTTTGCATGACATTATGACTAAATTAGATTTATTGTCACAGACAAAGCTCCATATGAGGCTTGAAAATAAAGGTTTGGATATTTTTAACTAAATGTTCACATTTTCTTTCCTCTCCAGATCGCGGAAAAGACCCTTTCTCCACCAACACTTTCCATGACTCTCAAGGTTTGCCGGTGCCTGGACCTCAGGGTCCTCCTGGGCCAGTCGGTGAGTGTCTGGATCAATTTTTTAGGAATGAAAAACATCTGTGTAAAACTAAAACATCCATATATTTAAAGGTGCAACAGGTAATAATTTTACAGGGAAATAATCACAAAAGAGTTTAATCTCTCAATCATGTTGGAAGGAAGGTTACACTGACACAAATTTCCTTTTCCAGCTGGGTGTTTCCAAGATTTTCTTTGTTTAAAAAGAAAGATGTAGTCAGTTCTTACAATCTGTCCCACCCCCATACTTCCTGTTTCCAGAGCCAATCATGCGTGAGCCCACAATGTTGCCATGTCTTTAGCACAAAGACTGCGCTGGCATTTGTAATTCAACACCAGTTGGACAGAATGTTAGTCAGTAAACAGGAGCAACCCAGAAGTTATTTCTTATGACCTTAATAAGCCATGACATCTTTTTGTTTTACTCTAACATTGGGTAAAGAAGGCTAGAGGCTAATGTTGAGCTAACAATGCTAATGATGAATTAGAAACAATAACATTTGGCTCTAAAAATACCTGAAGCTACTTTTTCCATAGCCTCATAAAAACAACAATGCTGCCAGTTTGCTGCAACACCGAGCCGGCATCAGGGAACCTTAGGTCGTTTATAAGTGGCTGGACCGTGGCAGTAATGGAGCGCAATCATGTCCTTTTTACAAAAGATAGGGGCGGTCTCTGCACTGCTGCTTACTTCCGTTTAACTTGGACATAACTTGCTTTTTATTGAAATTGAAGCTGCGCCCATTAGGTTTTTTCATAAGCTGCTCCTAAAGGTGGCGGCTCTCCACAGTCCCTGTGCGGTCTCCGGTGATCTGAGCGTCAGCTCTAACGGAGAGAAGCTTCTGGAGCTCTGCACCACTCCAGTTTGTCATCTCAGCTGATTCTGTTGACAAAAGCTAAACTTGCGTGCTTACTTTCATTTTTAATATAGTTTTCTGCCGGAGCTCGACAGTAACTCCTCAAGTGATCACCTCCCTCTGATGTACATAATATGTAAGTCTGGTGTTGCAGCAATATTACTACCAAGCGTGACGGCACGAATGCCGCAACATTCCAGCAACGCCATGCCGCCATGGCACGTTCATAAGACACACCATGTCAGCAGTATTACACAGATTTGCCAGCATGGTTGGTCTTCTTGAAAGGGCTAATTGGGAGCCCACGTCACACCCATCTACTTTTGGACTATGGGTCCCCGGAAGAACGAAAAAAAGAAATGCAAGTCAATGGGGCTACAACAAAAGCTATTCACTAATCTAGTTTATGTCCCATGGATTTGCCATAAGCCGACCTAAAAGGGAGGAGACTTGGGCTCCCTATTACCCATGGGCGTCGCACCCGTGGGGGATGTGGGGGATTCAACACCCACACTTTTCCAGCCGTTTTGTTCACCTCCACAACAGTCTGGTTTCTCTACGTCGCACTCACTCTGCTTGCCTCATCTCCTTCTTCCCCTGCATCTTCTGTTTCTCTGACAGCCGATGTCGGGTTTCAAGGAGAAACAGGAGAGGGAGGGAGGGAAGAGCTCGACTGAATTCATAATTTTACATCTTGACATTAGCTGTACAAAGTCTGAGTTTGATAAAGTGAAGCACAATAATTTGCAGAGGTTTATAACTGGCGCGGCGCCAGGTTTTCATTTTTGGGTGGGCCACGGTAATTTTGGACGGACCTTAATAAGCAGTGACTTAAGTGAAGCAGGCAGGTCGCGCTAGAAAATTTCGTTTAAAACGACGTCATAAAATTTTTCCCCTGTCATTTTTATTTCTAAAATACGAAGTAAAAACTCCCAATTTAATTTTCATTCATTTTTCATTTATAGGCACCAGAATGCATTACCTGCACTTCTAATATTTACCTCTCAATGTAGGACTCTTTCACAAGGGTACATGCACACCAGTAGTTTTTACGGTTGTTCATGGGGCAAAATCTCCGACATTTTAGAAAAAAAAAATCCATCTTCCAGTAAAAGCAAAGCATCCAGCCCACCTCTTCAAATGCGTAAAATGTCCATCACAGCCGCTAGGAGTGCCGCGCGCACCATCAGCTGCGTCAGCCCAGACAAGAGCAGAGCAACTAGAGAAATAATAGAGGATAATTCTGTCTGGATGTGGATGGAGATTACATTTTACAGCAGCCTGATCATCATTTAAATACGTAAACCATCACCTGGCTTCTAGTCCACGCTATCAGCATTATTTTAATTTGTGTGTGAGCGTTTGTGTTTGTGTGTGTTTGTGTGTGTGTGTGTGTGTGTGTGTGTGTGTGTGTGTGTGTGTGTGTGTGTGTGTGTGTGTGTGTGTGTGTGTGTGTGTGTGTGTGTGTGTGTGTGTGTGTGTGTGTGTTGTGTGTGTGGTGTGTGTGTTTTCCACTTCAAACACTGGTCTAACCAACCAGACCAGCGTGTCCAGTAACACATTAATGTTACACTTAAACAGTTTCCCTTCATGTAGGCTAGAAACATTTCACCTGCCGTGGGCCGACCGCTTCTGCTCCACATAAACTTTGTGCGTGATCAAATGTCTCTACAGGTGCTTTCTGAGCTGAAGAGGCTATTCTGCCTCAGACTGGATGCGTCATGCGTCTCCATATTAGAGACGGGAACAAGCGCTGTTCAGCCAAAGTTTCATAATCAGCAAACATTTTTCCAAGTGACACATCCCTCAGAGAGACCGGCTTTCCAGACCGCTTCAGTGGGAGGAAATCTTATTGCATGCGTCGTGGTTCTGCACTGTGCTGTGAACCCCTATACAGATCTTCAGCTCACTGTCCACCGTGTGCGCTCCAAGCCGCGTTGAGCACAGTGTCCAGTATAAAGCTCTGATGTTCTAATGGGAATCATTTCTTGATTGATTTAGTTACCTCCGCGATGTGCGTAACGATTAAAATGTCAGCTCATCTGTGTTTGCATCAGTGTGCGTCGGGGTAATTCTTTCAAAACAACCAACATCCTTGAGTTTATCCGTCAAAATAAACAGTCAAATAGAAATATCTGTAACCTGCCATTTGACTGTTTTGCCTTCTTGTGAAGATTGTTGCAAAGAGAAACAATTAAACTTGATTAACCCCAGCCATGCGCACTGTAAATGAGCGGGAAACAATTTAATCGGATCCTTTTCTTTTCAACATGGTTTAATGTGAAGTTTCATTCAGTACAAACTTTAGTTACACCAATCTAACGAGACAGAGCCTGGATTTGTATTCTGAACAGTTTAAACATGTTTAAAACAGAGACATGCATGACGCGTCTAAAATTTGCACCTGCTCCGCTATTATGGAAATTAAATCAACAAGATGAATAACATGAAATTATTTTGGGCACAGACAACATCCCCCACACTTTTAGAAAATGCGCCTGCTATTATCAACAACTTAATATTTCAGTGAAATGTATTTATCTACTTATCAACTTACGGTGTATGACTTGTCCACTCGTCATCTAGAATCCTCTGACGTTGGGCCATAACTGGAAACCAGCGTGATACTCATGAACAGGAGAGGGGAGTAGATGAGAGCGGACTCCTTAGTTTGGATACATGGACTGCAGCACCCAAATGTGACAACAAGATTTCATTCATACTTCATACACCTTTAATGCTCCTGTGATACCTAACTTTTTAAACTTCCCCACCCAGATTAATGTATTCTCATCATGAACTAACTTCCTGTTCCTGTGCTTTTAGCTTGACCAATTTGTTCTTCCAACTTAAAAGACCACATAATTAGTCCACGCGGTAAAAGTTACTGAAGTTATAGATTCCTCCGGGTGTTTCTGTGTGTCAAGTTGAGCTTGAAGTAATGATTGTGTTCATATGTCGCATAGGACCTCCAGGTCCCAGAGGCCCTGCCGGCCCCCCTGGACCCTCAGGACAGAACGTAAGCTTGCTCACATTACTAGTGGATGCACTCAGTGAACCTAACTCCATCATATTTGCTGATGCACCAGTGGATCTTTGTCATTTTGCGTTTTCTTTTGACATAATACAGGGAAAACCTGGAAATGTGGGGGCACAGGGCCCTATGGGGCCAAAGGGAGAACGCGGAGAGAGAGTGAGTCCTTGTTTTGGATTTGCAGAAACACAAGAATTTCACGAATACTATAAAGGGATGTCCAATATTATCAGACAAATGTTATTTTATGTTTGTGTGGCACAGCTGGTCTAACTTAAACCGAAGTAGTTGTCATATTTTGCACAGAAAATGTTTAAAGTTTAAGTATTTGTGATGTAACGTTAGTTACCTAAGATGATTTTGTTTTTCTTTTCTTTGATGAAGGAAGGGGGAGGCACACATATATTGGTATTGGTTAAAATCAAGTTAGACTATATCAGTGAACTGGATATTGGTAAAAACTAAAAGCTGGTATTGAACATCCCTACTTTAGGAGCAAACATTTGATTCAGTAGAATAAAGTTTGTGGGAGGTTTTTTTTTTTTAGCTTTATTTGTATTGACATCCAATTGTGCTATTTTGTTTGTTTGCCTACAGATTTATAGAAACCAACTAAACCTTTTCAATAGATTGATCAACTCTATGAAAATATCTTTGGTTTTCCAGGGTTCGTTAGGTTACCCAGGAGAGCGAGGCCTTCGAGGAGAGCCGGTAAGCTGCCTCTACTTAACTCAGTGAGGTTGAAATTAAAACAGAGCTGGTTGTGTTACAGTAAACTGCACTCATCAGCAGCTCTGAAGAGTAACAACACCAGAGTGGAGATATTTAAACTGCTGCTTTACTTTCTTTAAAGTTGTGGAACACTGAAAAATAAAAAAAAAATTATCTTATTTCTGATTACAATCGGTCACTCTGAGTTTTTCATGCAGGCTGAACATGAAAATAGTCTCCTACACCTATCTCCTGCATTAGTTTCTAAAAGCAAATAGACGGTGAAACGCTAGGACTAGAGAAGCCTGACAGATCTACGTCACACTGTCACTTAACATTCATGGACTGACCAATCTTGACTCCCAACAGGGAAGGCTGTTGTTGGTTTAGCATCCAGGAAACAGAAGCTAGCAGAAGTTAACCGTTAGTAACTCCACCTCACAGCAGAACTCCTTCAAACTCATGTTATTTGTGGAGATACAATATCCATATTGCAAGTCAGTGGTAGAGATAAGCTGCTGATATCCAATCTGAGGCAAGATGTCCAAATATCAGCAAATAAGTCTAAATCCTGCTGTCTGAAGCTCACTCTCTCCACTAGTTCCTGGAAATGTTGCACCGGTTCATTCCTACTGGAGACCACTACAGATGTATTAAATAAGGGTTCCACACCTTTAATGTTTCAAAGTTTTAATGTTTCTCCACAGGGAGCACCAGGTCCTAAAGGAGAACCAGGAGAAAAGGGCTTACCGGTAAGACTTTAGTTCACGGTGGTGACATGAAATGTCATTTTAAGACATTTATTTCTTCCCTTTTCTCATTGATAAGATCAATCCAAGAGATATGTTTGTATGTTTTATCACATCATGAAATTATGTTTCAACAATCATTGTGCTTATGGCACTGACTCCTGTGTTTTTATGTTGGACTGGTGTCTGTTGTTGTTGTTGTTGTTGTTGTTGGTCCTCGGGGTGAGCTCTGGACTGCTGTCCCCTGTCACAACATGGTCCTCTTGACCCTAAAGCTGTCTGACTCCCTCTGCAAGCTCCTGTCCCCATGGCTACCTCTCACAGTCACCTTTCAGCATCTGACTTTGGCATATACATAAAGATATACTGAACTGACTGATGTGTGACTGATGCAAAACAATTCCTAGTGTTTACCAATTTCTTAAAGTTGTTAATTATTCCAACGAATCACAAAGAAAACATGAGATGTATATGCCAAATCATTCCATTAATTCAAAGATACTTTATTAATCCCAGAGGGAAATGTGTTAGTGGTGGTCCTGGTGGGTTTAGAGGTATTGTTCTCTGTTTTTGTGTGGAGTGGATACAGCTATGCTCTTTCTTCCCAAAATGTGCATGAAAAGCATGACTCAGCATAAAGATGTCGTCAGAATGTTTTAAATCTGCTAATAAATCTATCCAGTACGTGAACTAAATAACACTGTTGCATAAAAAAGAAAAAAAGGCAAAATGGGGCATTTATTTAAAATGTTAGCTGCTTGATGGCACTCTAACATACTGACTGCTATGAGCATAGACATGAATACGCAGATGCCCCGTTGAGGGCTGGAGAGTGCAACAGCGTCACCGCCATATTGGGTGAGTTCCTCACTCTCCAAACCCAACTGGAGTCAATGCAGAATGAGCAGCTATGCATGTTATTTTGTGCAGCTTATGTTTGCAACAACTGGCGTACTGTTGAAAACAGATCATGTGCGATTACTATTGACTTTTCTAGCCTACCTGTTGAGATTTTATATTTCAGTTTATTTTACTTATTTTATTTAATTATATTATATATATATATATTATATTATATATATATTATATATATATATATTTATATTTGTATTATTATTGTGAAAAAGCATACTAAAATGTGTATTTTTAGCTGGGTGAACACCTTCCTCAGTAGAAATAGCTCCACTGAGGGCGAACAGGAACCCATCCAAGATGGCGGCCTGGTGCTACTCCAGCTCCAATCGGCAGCGTCAGACAACATAGCATCTATGTATATGATGTCTGTGGCTATGAGGCTAGCAAAGATGTGATGCTAACCATCCTAACTACGGGTGTTAGTTTGCAGAGGTTTGGTGCAATTTAAAAGATAAAAATCAGGACTGCTCCATAAAGCTCTAGTTTCCAAACATTTAGACTTTTAACTCAATGAATTACAACAACAAACATTGCGATAAAAAATGGTAAATAAACAAGACAGTGAAACCTTGAACATCTTTAACTTGTTTTGACTTATTTATGGCAATTATTTTTAGCTTTTACATCAACTATAGTGAAAATATTGTGTAACGGAATGCTTTTCAGTTTTATTTGATTTCTAGAGATCGCCTCAAAACTCCAAACCTAGTGTTCCCAACTTTGGGAACCGCCCCTAAAGGTCATGAAATAAAGGGGGTTTTACCAGAGTCAGAAGCGTTTTCGTCCTCTGGGTACCGTACCACAAATAAAAACTTTTTAATCAGAGAACATGTAAAAAAACTTCTGGAACAGCATTGCTAAAGTAATTTTGCCTTTTATTTTCTTTATGCATTAAAAATCAGCACATTTCTCAGATGAAATCCCACCTGAGTATCCAAAGCTTCACCTCTGCATGCCTTCTCTAGTGGTCGTGATGTATCCAGCTGCCTATTCTACATCTCCTGTGACTGTATCGTTGTTATGTTTGAAGCTGTGACTCATAAGGTCACTACTTTACCCCTTAACAAAAGACAGACATCAGCCTGAGGATGACGGCGAGTAACTGCAGTATGCCTTGCTGACCTGATACCCAACAGATGGCATGATCGTGTTTGTATCCTGGCCGTGTTGTTGACTGTTGTGATGTGCATGCTGTTCCCCAGCTCAGCATGGCAGAGAATAACAGCAGCAGCATGTTCACAAGGGAGACCTACAGAGAAATACATGGAATGGATGCTCATGCTGGGCGGATTTATGAACCGTTTTAACCTTCTAACTTGTGTTGAGAAACATGACTTGCATCTTGGTGAGCCGTCCTTGTAGCTTGTGCTCTTTACCTTGACAGCTGTATCTATCTTCACAGGGGGACGGGATACATCAGATCAGAGAGGCGCTGAAGATCTTAGCCGAGAGGGTTTTAATCCTTGAGACTATGATCGGTATTCATGGTGAGTAGGAGGCCTGAGGAAGGGTCAGCTTTAGGCACCGGTCAAAACTGGTGGATGGGGGCTCAAACTCCCCCCTGCTGAGACAGAGGGGGGGCGAGAACAGTCACGAGCAGCTCCAGGACTCGGACAGGTTTTTCCACAGCCTCACCCCCTGTCACTGCTCTCTGATAGGACGTTAGTTTGCAGATGTTCCAAACCTTGCAGGCAGACCTTGAGCTTCTGGCTCGCAGGGTGACACTCCTGGAGGCTATCATCTGGCCAGGTAACGCTGAGACACCCACAGTCCCACCAGCCCTCACTCACCTTCTGAACAAGAGTTAGAAAGTGCCAGAAATTTCACTTGTTACTAAACTGTTTGTAATATTTGTTCAAAAATGTTGTGTTCTCTGTTTTTGGTTTTAAAGTTCTTGATGATAGTAGGACGTCAGTTCATTGATAACTATGTGCACTTAAGATTTTCATGGATCTCTGATGTCTGTGCGCTTGTTGTCTTGAAGTAGGCTTGGGGGGGTTCGGCTGGGAATTATAAGCCAATACGTCCGAGCAGAAACGTTTCAATCTGGCTTAATTTTTAATCAAATCAGACCTTGTCACAGTCCTCGCTGATTTTTAAGTGTTATTTACTGTGGAATAGTGACAGTGATTAGAAAGACAATTAACACCAGTAAGAAAATGTGCAAAACCAGTGCTTTTTGAATGTTGTCTTCCTGCTTTGTTTCCAATAAAATTATACATCTTTGGGTTTTGGTTTCTCCGTTGGAGCAAACAGATCATTTAAAAAGTGTTGATTCAAATGTGGATATTCTTTTCTCCCAGGTAATTTTTCCATGTGCAGGTGCTGGTCGTAAAATTTGAATATTACGACAAGGTTGATTTATTTTGGTAATTCCATTCCGGGTCGGGGGAGAGGTCCTACCTCAAGTGGAGGAGTTTAAGTATCTCGGGGTGTTGTTCACGAGTGAGGGTAGGAGGGATCGGGAGATCGACAGGCGGATTGGTTCGGCGTCTGCAGTGATGCGGACGCTGAGCCGATCTGTCGTGGGGAAGAGGGAGCTGAGCCAGAAAGCCAGGCTCTCGATTTACCGGTCGATCTACGTCCCAATCCTCACCTATGGTCATGAGCTTTGGGTAATGACCGAAAGAACGAGATCGCGGATACAAGCGGCCGAAATGAGTTTCCTCCGTAGGGTGGCCGGGCTCAGCCTTAGAGATAGGGTGAGGAGCTCGGACATTCGGGAGGGACTCGGAGTAGAACCGCTGCTCCTCCGGATCGAAAGGAGCCAGTTGAGGTGGTTTGGGCATCTGGTCAGGATGCCTCCTGGACGCCTCCCCGGGGAGGTGTTTCGGGCATGTCCTGCCGGCAGGAGGCCCCTGGGTCGACCCAGGACACGTTGGAGAGGTTACATCTCCAATCTGGTCCGGGAACGCCTTGGGGTCCTGCCGGAGGAGCTGGTGGACAAGGCCGGGGAGAGGACGGCCTGGAGCTCCCTAGTTGGGATGCTGCCCCCGCGACCCGGACCCGGATAAGCGGAGGAAGACGAGACGAGACATTCAAAAGGGGAAACTTGTATATTAGATGAATTCATTACACACAGACTGATATAATTTAAATGTTTATTTCTTTTAATGTTGATAATTAGAACTGACAACTAATGAAAGTCCCAAATTCAGTATCTCAGATTATTAGAATATTGTGAAAAGGTTCAAAATAGAGGACCCCTGGTGCCACACTTTAATCAGCTGATTAACCCAAAACACCTGCAAAAACCTTTGAATCAGTGAAACTCAACTGGCGGCCCGCCAGACCTTTCCACCCGGTCCCCCAACCCTTTGGGCCCTAACATTCCCCAAATCAGAAGATTTTGACATTTCACAGCAAAATTCATGTCCCAAATATCCATAATTGTTTACGTTCTCCAAACAAAACTAAAACTACAATCAAAATAGTTTAGATGGAAAACGGCGCCATTTTAAAGATACAATAATACTTAACTTTATTTTAGAAGAGCATCTGGCCCTCACTGCTTCTGCTGGAAAAATCTACGGCCCTTGAACAAAGTTAGTTGAGGACCACTGCTTTAAATAGTCTCTCAGTCTAGTTCTGTAGGCTACAAGATGTTGTGGAAGACTGCTGACTTGACAGTTGTCCAAAAGATGACCATTAACACCTTCCACAAGGAGGGCAAGATACAAAAGGTCATTGCTAAAGAGGCTGGCTGTTCACAGAGCTCGGTATCCAAGCACATTAATCGAGGGGCGAAGGGACGGACAAGATGTGGTAGAAAAATGTGTACAAGCAGTGGAGGTAACTGCACCCTGGAGAGGATTGTGAAACAAAACCCATTCAACATTGTGGAGGAGATTCACGGAGCTAGACTCAGTGTTTCAAGAACCGCCACGCACAGACGTGTGCCAGACATGGTTTCAGCTGTCACATTCCTTTTGTCAAGCCACTCTTGAACATGAGACATCATCAGAAGCCAGCCTGGGCTAAAGACAAAAGGCACTGGACTGCTGCTGAGTGGTCCAAAGTTATGTTCCCTGATTAAAGGAAATGTTGATATCCCTATTGACTGGCCAGCAAACTGGCCTGACCTTAACCCCATAAGAAATGTATAGGATATTGTGAAGAGGAAGATGCAATATGCCAGACCCAGCAATTCTTAAGAGCTAAAGGTCACTATCAGAGCATCATGGGCTCTCATAACACCTGAGCAGTCCCAGCTAAATACTGAGTGCTGTTCATGCTCATACTTTTCAGTTGGTCATTTCTAAAATTACTTTTTCTTGCACTGGTCTTAATTGGTATTCTAATTTTCTGAGATACAGAATTTGTATTTTTCATTAATTGTTAATATAATCATGAAAAATAAACATTTGAAATATATCAGTCTGTGTAGTGAATTAATGTAATATACAAGTTTCACTTTTTGAATGGAATTACTGAAATAAATCAACTTTGTCGTGATATTCTAATTTTATGACCAGCACTTGTACATCTATTCTTTTTAAAGCAGTTCTGAGCCAGTTTAACCTCTTATTTATTATTTTGTTAATTTGGTTTTGGTCAGTTTGTTTGAAAGAGAAGAAATTCTGATTAATAGAGATCCTGAATTTACTTATTTTTAAATGAGACAAACCTCTCTAAAATCTCCCATTTGATTACCTTATGCTGGTGAAGGTTCTCAGTCACCCAAGTCACGATAATTCAAAGGGGGTTTAAATGAAGGCAACTGAACTTCTTTGGTTTCTTGAGGAGGTTTTGCTTCTCATCCGAGGAGCTTTGTCAGTTTTAACAAAGAAGTCAACCTTATAAACTGCAGCTGTCTGTTGTTTCTTAACTAGCTGAAACTATCTATGAATACCCCTCCTCCCTACCCCTCTGAGGAATCGTTGGAGTCATTAGGCTCTATTGTGTGAGGATAGTTGTTTTGATTAGATGCAGGAGAGTGTGACCTAGACTCTTAAACTGTTTTGGAATTAGGTGTAAAGCTGCATTGTTGACAAAGCTCCTCAGATGAGAAGCGAAACGTCTTCAAGAAACCAAACAAGTCCAGTTGCCTTCATTCAAACCCCTTTTGGAATGATGACATTAATTTTTTATTTTATTTGAAATTTGATAAAAAGTACTTTCTACTTTATATGATATTTTAAGTAAAAAATGGTAAATATGACTTTAAAAGTACCTTTATTCTAGTCTACCTTTAGTCTAGTGTTTAGAAGGATGATCAACGGTTGCTGAAAAGACCTTTTAATTCAGTTTCAATTGTAAGTCTACTTTGGATGAAATTTCTCAAAGTTGGGGTCAGGAACTGCTGTTGTCATCAAATCAAAGTATTTATTTTGTCAAATATTTTGTAATAACCATTTTTAATCACAATAACTGAAAACGTTATGGATAGATCTTTGTGTAAAGTTAAAGTTTGTTCATTTCAACATTATTTCTTTATTTGTTTAGCTTGTTGGTGATGTTTACCCACAGATAGTTTGGGTAAAAAATGCAGGATTATATGAAAATAAGCTGACCAATAACATCAAGTGTCCAATAAGAGACTGATAATGGCTATAACACGAGTCAGAATGGCAGAGCAGTGGCAGCAGGTTGGGGTTACAGAATTAAAGGGTACACACACGTTGATGGACAGGGAGGTCCCGTTCCAACTGCTGTTTCTCTTCAACAGAGCCTGATCTAGGGTCTGGGGATGGACCATTTGGGACAACCTCCCCTAGTTTCTACAGGGATAAGCGAGCGGGCACACTTTCACATCGACTCGCTTCTCCTCTGTTCACCGACAGCAAGGTTCGAGGGAAATAACGGACCACCACTACCCACTGAGGATCACAGGCTGGGCTGACTTCCCCTCCTCTAAGTCTCATCGGCATTCATCTGCTGCTCGATCTGGGCTTTAAAATAGGACTGAAGATGGGGGAAACCTCAGGGAAACTCCACTGCTACTCCTGTTACTTCAATAACCTGAGAACTGCTTCCAACCCCACCCCACCCACACAGCGAACACCCAGAGAATGCTCGAAATAGCTGTATTTTATGTCTAGAATCAAAACTCATCACAATAACCAAGCTGGGGGGATTTTTCTGTGGTGCTTGTCAAACTATGGAGTTCTCAAATAAAAAAGGGTCATTTAAAGAAATGAAGTGAAGGAGGAATCAGTTGTGAGGAAAGAGTTGTTTTTACTTTAACATGTTAACTGAAGTTTGTTATTTAAGTATATTCAGCCTTTAACGTTTACATGACAACGTCACAAACATTCCCTTGTATCCACCCTGTTATATGTCCGTCACATTGTTTAACTCAGTGTTTTGTAGTGCACTAAAATGACGTCGCCTCTATTCTGTGTGAGTTATATATTTTTATTAGTGTTCTGTAGTCTTCTGGTGCCCATCCCCATGAGTACTGATGTATGAATAATTAGCATTTTCACTTAAAAACATGAATTTTTGCTGAAATCTGGAAACAAAATGGGTAAAAATTTTAACAGCTGTCCATTTAAGTTGAAACTGTTTGTGGAACTTGAAGATTTATTTTTTTTACCACGTGTGTGTTGGTAAACTGCTCTGATGGTAATATGTTGTTTTCCTCTTATATCAAACGTATTGTGAGACTATTTAAATGGTAAGTTGTAGTTTTTGTCGTAAGCTGACGTGTAATCATTTCTGTATTTCTTTTTCTTGCAACTGTGTTACCGTGTTAAGATAATCCTGTCGAGATGATCGGTGTAATAAAATTATGTTTTTATTATAATTATTATTTTAATACATCACCTGGTCAAATTAGTGGTACAAAAGTATTCATTTAACATTTTTATTACATAAATAAACAACATCTACTCTCTCTGTCTCTGGTGTCTAGATTTGGAAACAAATGGGAGTCATTTTGAGGAGAAACTTTGTGTTGTTCAAACACTGTTAAAGATGTGTGAGTCCAGGAGTGCGAGGCTGTCTAGCTGCTCTTTAGAGGTGGGGGCTCTTTCCTTTAGATACCACCACAGCTTGTTCTCCGATGCTGTCTTCAATGAGTAAAGAGATGGCGCCATCTAGCTGTTTGGTTGCTGCTAACGCCACCACAGCCTTCTCTGTTGGGAAGCCCATCTTCTCGAGCTGCTGGAGTCTGAGAAGAAACAGATCTGTAAACGTTAGCTAGAAAACAAGAGGGGGTGTATTTGCACATTCGCAGGATAATCAGCGTAATACTTACCGCAGAGAGGAAACCGATGATTTGGGCACCTCCACTTTTTTATTGGACTCCACCTCAGGAGCATCCTGTAACGAAGCCAGAATCCCTGCTCTCAGCATCTCCTCCTCCAGCAGCTCTGCTTCGGACACCGCAGCAGACTCCTCCATCACCCAAAGTGGTGACTGTTCCATCCAAGGATGGTGGTGGAAAGCTGTCCCTGGGGGGGAAGTTGCCTGATCTGCAGGCAAGAATTGGGGACGTGATCTATACAAAAAGGAGAAAGGATTAAATTTGCCACTGACATGATTGAAGACCGCAGCTATGATTCAATGAAACATATGTACAACACCTCTCTGAGGTCGCAAAAGTCGGCAATTTGAATCTGGAAGAAGTCGGAACAAACAGCCAATGAGGAATGAAATCAAAAATCTTGACGTCCTCTAATTCCTGTAACATCCTGATTAATGGTTGATGATCTGCAAGTTATATTAAGTACTTAAAATATACTTTATAGGGAAATGCGTAAACAAATCACCTTTAACTTTAATGCACTAAACTTTTAACTCAAACCAGCTACACATCTTGAGACATTATGAAGTGTGCATGGATGTAATTTTCAGTTTAGAAGTGGGGGGGGGGGGGGACACGGGGGGTATCTTAACAGTATGTTCTAATGTGAAACAGGCTTCAACACAAACGGTTGTTTTCTGCTTGGTCCTAGAGCTCAACCAGTGTCATTTTAATATAGCGTAATATTGTTTTTGGATAGTAAAAAGTGCAGGGGTCAAAACTAGGCTTTGGAAAAAGTGGGGGGGACATGTCCCCCATCCTCCCCCCAAAATTACGTCCATGGAAGTGTGGAATGTTGTGTTGTTAAGAATGTGCATCTTGAAGAGATGCGTAAAATAATATGAAAAATTAAACATTTAAGAGCAAAATGCTTCAATTCAACAAAACCACATAAAAATGCTCTAAGTATCAATCGACTAAAGTCTGCTGAGAAACATGAGACACAAAAAACAAGCACCAACAGACTGTAGAAACTAACAGAGGATACAGTTGTGTCCGATGCATATAGCACAGAAGTGAAGTAGAGCTGGTGTCCCTGGCAGCAGCAGCAGGCCAACCAGCAGGAGAAGCCAGGGGAGTATCCAGACTGGTAAAAACCTCAGAAGCCGTCTTTGTGCGGTCTGTCGACATTGAGCTGTAATCAGGGTGAGCTGAATGGCGGAGTAGCCACAGATCCGACTTGCTCCACCTGAACCCACGAAGAGGACCAGGGTGTAAACCAAAGGCAATAAAATCATTGTCAAGATTGAGAGGGACATCCAGGCGACTGTTCCCCAGTGGCGTTCCTGACTTGATCCAGACAGCAGCAGAAGAGCAACACTGACCAGCAGAGAAGGTAGGTCATCATGACAGAGAGCGAACAGAAACACATCTGAGGAGGACAAAACAGTTACAAGCCTTCATTTACCAAATGCGAATCTCCTGCTGCATTAAAGAATCCTAGTTCACATCCTTAAGGTACCTCTGAACTTTGGGAAGTCTCCTCCTGGACCCAAGCTGAGACTTGCCTGGATTTCCCCAGCATACGTCAGCACCATCACTATTACCAGCACATATGTTGCCAAGCAGAGTCCAGGTCGACCTGATCTGAACCAAGCACCTAGCATGTTTTTTTCAATTGTTCTAAATCTGTTCTGGCAAACAAAAATCTGACGTTCACGATAAGACACATATAACAGATGTGAAGTTTAAAAATAAAAACTCGTTCATATTTTTGATCATGTGAAAACAGATGGAAACTATCATAACAGGACTGACAGGAAACTAAATGAAACCATTCTCTCTAACGTGAAATCTAAGACATCACAAGCCTACACGTTAAATCAAAGTCTTATCCAAATTCCTAAGATGTTTACAAATGCTGGAACTCAACCGTTACCATTAAAATGTATGTAGAGTAATCTCATATTAACGCAGAAATCCGAGTGTACATTAACTTCCGCAAACATTTTCTTCTTCTTTGTTTTCAGACCACTCTTCCGCCACCTAAAGGTTAAAAAGTGCATAACACAACCACTCTGGGAGCCATTTCTGGTGATAATGGAAATATTGCAGTCAAAAGTGAAATGTTAAATGTTTCTCGTCTGAACTTCTCAAATATAATCAGGTAATTGTTCTTGCTGACAGAAAAAAAATGATTTATTTATTGTTTTTTTCACATAAGTCAACTGGTTTCAAGAAGCAATGGCAGATTTACACGGGGTCCAACAGGGTCCATAAATAAAACAATAGCTAACAATAATTTGCATAAATGTTCATATAATTTAAATAAGCAAAAAGATAACCTCAATCAGGGGTGGATCTACAAAATTATTTTTGGGGTCGCAGAAGAGGGCAAACATTTTTCTAGGGTGGCAATACATATACACACATACAAATCATATGTGTGTGTGTATATATATATATATATATATATATATATATATATATATATATATATATATATATATATATATATATATATAATATGATATGATATGATATGCAGCCACTGATCAGAAATTACAAATTAACTAAGAAAAGATAAAACATATAATCAATACTCACTTTAGATCCTCAGACACCACAGACAGCAGAAATAACGTGTTTGGGGCTCAAAATTCATGTTGTTGACCGAGGTGGGGAAAAAAAGTCATGGAGGCTACATCACTTCCGGGTCACTGAATTGTCACTCAAGAGAAACCACTGTCCTATGGGAGAGGACTTCTTAGAAGTCCCACCCACCCGAAAGGGTTGTGTCAGAATTGCAACCAAAAACTCAGGGATTGCAAAGAGAAAGCCAGAAAGTGTAAGTGCAAATCTGGTGGTAGTGAGAGCAAAGCTCTGAGCAGAGAGAATGAAACTAAGGAAATTGATAACAAAAACACATAGAGGCAAACAGAAAAATGAAACATACTTTGTTACTCATTTTAAGAGGTTGATTCAGATAGTACGTTTTACTTTTGAAACATGTCAATATTTTTGTTCTGTCAATTTCTTAATTTTTGTTTGACCGTCAAAGTGTTTTTCTTGATCATTTTAAGAATCTGATTCAGATAGGATGGGATGAGGATCAGCACCTCCAAATCTGAGACCATAGTTCTCGACCAGAAAAGGGTGGCTTCCTACCTCAAGTGGAGGAGTTTAAGTATCTCAGGGTCTCGTTCACAAGAGAGGGTAGGAGGGATCGGGAGATCGACAGGCAGATTGGTTAAGCATCTGCAGTGATACGGATGCTGAGCCGATCTGTCGTGGTGAAGAGGGAGCTGAGCCAGAAAGCCAGGCTCTTGATTTACCGGTCGATCTATGTCCCAATCCTCACCTATGGTCATGAGCTTTGGGTAATGACCAAAAGAACAAGATCGCGGATACAAGCGGCCGAAATGAGTTTCCTCCGTAGGGTGGCTGGGCTCAACCTTAGAGATAGGGTGAGGAGCTTGGACATTCGGGAGGGACTCGGAGTAGAACTGCTGCTCTTCTGGATCGAAAGGAGTCAGTTGAGGTGGTTTGGGCATCTGATAAGGATGCCTCCTGGACGCCTCCCTAGGGAGGTGTTTCGGGCATGTCCTGCAGGCAGGAGGCCCCCGGGTCGACCCAGGACTCGTTGGAGAGGTTACATCTCCAATCTGGTCCGGGAACGCCTTGGGGTCCTGCCGGAGGAGCTGGTGGAGGTGGCCGAGGAGAGGACGGTCTGGAGCTCCCTAGTTGGGATGCTGCCCCCGCAACCCGGACCCGGATAAGCGGAGGAAGACGACGACGACAACAATGACGACGACGATTCAGATAGTAAGTTTTTCTTTAGAATTGGTTTTTTTTCTCTCAATGTCTTAAAATTTGTTTGATCTCCAAAGTGTTTTTTCTTGATCCTATTGGCACAAATCTAATCCCATAGCTATAACAGCTAATTTTATAGCTCATTCATTCATTTTTTCTTTGATCTCCGAGGACCCATGAGCTGACCGGAAAAGGGATGAGACTTGCGGGGGAGGGGCATGGTCTGGAAGTGGATGGGCGTGACTTACGCTCCCTGTTGCCAACAGTTTGTAGCCAACGGTGAAATAGTCATCTCTAAAATGGCGTCAGCTCCCGGTGAGTGAAAATTTATTGTCGCTCGTTTTGTTTCTTTCTATAAAGTTTAGCAATAAAATTTACTATATTGAGCGTTTAAGGCATTGTATATGCAATTATTCTGGTATAACTAATCATTTAACCTTTTTTTTAATCAAATATTTATCAAAGAACGTAACCAGCACTGCGTGGAAAGGCCTACGCGCCTAGTTTTTCTAGCTAGTCGCTTAGCTTTTTTAGCTAGTCGCTTAGCTTTTCGAATAAATGCGGTTTGGCACGGTGCGGAGTTTTTGTGTTTTGTGCGTAGTCTGATTTATAATTAATAGAAAGTGTCGGCAGATTTGATGTTTTTTTGTAATAATTCCTGTATTTGAAGCTGTTTTGAAACGCTGTGAGGATTTTCGGTGCTCCTTGGTAATGAATGACAAGCTAGCATGGCCTACACATCGCGTGCTCCTTGCGCGCGAAACCTTTAATCAAATTTACCTTCTTATTTTTCACAGATTACAGCTCTTACAGTCAGACTGGTGCTCAGCAGGGGTAAGCGTTACGTCCCGACATGTCTGAAATCGCTCACATTTTGCATAAAGATCAAACATTTAAACAGTTTTACAAACATGTTGGAATACCGTGAATTATCTTTTGCTACGTTTTCAAACTTAACTCGTTCAAAATGTTCACTTCTATTACTTGAATAAGTGTTTCAAATGTGTGCACGAAATTTAGTTTTTGTTTCGATTTGGGTTCTTTGCAGGTATGCCTCCTATGCTGCCCAGCCGTCTCAGAATTACGGACAGTCTGCACAGGTGAGATTAAAAAGTCAAGTTTCATTTTTAACTATAACGTATAATATATATATATATATATATGCACGCATACATGCATACACACATACATGCATAAAGCTTTGTATTAAGTGTTACATAGCAGCTAAATGTCTATTTGTGTGTGTTTTTCAGCAGGGTTATGGCCAACAGAGTTATGGATCTTATGCCCAACCTGCTGCTGCTTCTGCAGATGGCAGTTACACCCAGACCACCCCTGCAGCTGGAGGATACCCTCAGCAGCAGCAGCAGCAATATGGATCTTCATATGGGCAGCAGGCATCAGGTTAGTGGTGCGAGTTGCTTGGTGCTTACTGGTAAACCGCGTGGATTACTAAACAGAAAAAAAACAATGTCATTTACATTAAAATTGAATGTTTAATTAGAAGATGCCCAATAATTCATTAGGTTTGATTTGTTTTTCCTTTCTCTAGCAGCTGGATATCCTGCTGCCCAGTCAGCTGCCCATGGATACACTCAGTCAGCTCAGACGTATGGAGCCAGTGGTTATGATGGCACTCCAGCTGTTGCTGCAGCAGCTGCTGCAGCTGCTGCTGCTCCGGCTGCAGCCACCCAGTCTTATGGCTCTCAGGCAGGATACACTGCCCAGTCTGCCTATCCTGGGTACGGTCAGCAGGCTACTCCTTCTGCCCCTCAGAGGTATGAATCCCTCAAAGCCAGTATTTTAATTACGTTCTACAATGCGTTATGTAGATCAATGATTCTATGTTTTTGCAATTCTTTTTTTTTTAAGTTATAATGCTAACAGTCAGCCTAGTAGTTACAACCAGAACAGCTACTCCCAGCCCGCTTCATATGGACAACAGCCTGGCTACCAGGGTCAGCAGGCCGGCTACAACCAGCAGCAGGGCTACCAACAGCAAACAGCACAGCAGCAACAAGCTCCTCCTGCTTACCCTCCACAAGGCGCCGGCTCTTATGGACAGTCTGCAGCTAACCAATACAACCAACAAGGTGGACCACCAAGTTATGGACAGCCTGGCCATTACAGTAAGAATTACTTTGAATCCCATATGAAATGCTGTGTTGAGTGTTTTTTTTTAACTAGTTGGGTTGTTTGTTCTGTTGTAGGTAACTACAGGCAGGATGGCCAGGGTGGAGGTTCTGGTTATCCAGGCTCTGAGTCTGGGAGGTACCAAGGTGGAGGAGAAGGCAGGGGCCCAGGCAGAGACGGCTTTGACCGAGGTGGAATGATGCATCGTGGGCGTGGAGGCATGGGGCGTGGAATGGGGTATGTATATTTCCTGACCATGTGATCATTCATTCATTTGCAGGTGCGGATGCCACTTGGGGCAGGGCTGAGACAGTCTTTTCATTTTCTCAAGTGTGTTTCTACCCACATTTAACATCAGAAAACAGAAATCCATGTTTTAGCTATTCATGCTTCTAAGTTGAGAGCATTTAAAAAAACATACAGCCAAGTATTGCAATTTTCCTTTGGACTCCCTCAGCCCTGCCTCTTCTGGTTTGAGGTAAGCATATTTCCTTTTTCTTACAAATTATTTTAGTACAGAGACCTGTGCATAAACATTAGGGTGAATAGTTAATATATAATTATGTGTTAATGGGTCAGTGTTGTGGTTTGGATAGTTGGGGAATTACAGTTTGGGGAGTTGTCAGGCGTTGTTCATTTAACAATCAACAAATATTTTACAAATCAAATTAATTTTATTAGGGTGACACAAACCCACTGAAGTGGCTCAAAAACAAAACATGCAAGATTTCAGTGTTTTTCAGGTTTATAGTTCTTTGTGCCCCGCAAAAATTAAACATTAACTTTTAGTGGAGTGGTGCAGCACCAATTTTTTCTGCTCAAATGCTGTCAAGCTGTCAACAGTTTGTTCTCAAGACTTTCCCCCCATTTTTATGGTATTTGTAGGGTGTTAATGAGTCTTTGGGACAATTTTCACTGACAATGCACCTTTTTTATGACATTTTACTGGTGTGAGGAAGGATTACTGAGGTCTAAGATGAAAAATACTTGTGGTCAAATGTAAATTACAAAGTTAGGAAGCTGCCCCCCCAGCTGCTCTTTATGGGTTTCTAATGTCTTGAGTTGTTTTCAAATGATGAAAACTGATTGCGTTAAACCCTGAAGTGATTTTGGGATCATTTTTAATGGGTTTTCTGTTTGAGAGTAAAGAAGTAAAGTCCCATTAGTCATCATCACACACTGGTAAAATGACATCTCCACATTTGAACCCATCCCTGTGGGGAGTGCTGAGCTGCAGCTTTGACTGCACTCACGAACTATTTGGTGGTGTAACCCTCCAATCCAACTCCTTAAAAGCAGAGTGTCAAGTGGAGAGGCATTGGGTCTTATTTTGAACCCCGATCTCCCAGTCCCAGGGTAGACTATCTACCACTAGGCCACTGAGAAGGTACCAAACTGGGGTTAAATGAATTTTACTCAAATATTTTCTAATGTGTACACTTTTAAACATTCACTGAAAGTTTTTGGTGATGTCACGGTCTGTCAGAGTTGGACAGGGGAACTTCTAAACCACCCAGAGAGGCTAAAATCTAAAACTTGTGCTAACACAGGACCACTTAACTGCTAGCGATGACTTTTAGGGTGGCTGTGGGACTGTTTGTGCAGTTTTGTCAGTCCATGGATGTTGGGATAGTTGTAGTCTAAATGTTGTTCAGGTGGATTATACCTTTGTGTAATGCCACAATTTATTTAAAAAAGTTCCCCATGAAAATAATATATCTGTCTTTAGTCTTGTTTAAAAAACTTACTTTCATTAAACACCAAATTTACTCATCCATTCAGTATTATTGGAAATTAGTAGTGAATAATTTCAGAGCTGTTGTCACAGGTATTGATGTACATTTGTTTTGGTTGAGACCAGGGCTGCAGCTGTCAATTATTTCATTAATCGGTCAATTTGCCAGTCAATTAATTGGATAAGCCTTTATATTTATTTTGCTTTGAAAATATGATAAAACGGGAGCAGTACCAGTTATTTCATTTGCTGCCTGTTAACTGTGGTGCATGTTCAGCTGAGAAGGATGGATTCGCCCAGACCAATCTGTTAATTGAATCCAATTCCTGAAACAAAGAAAAAATTTAGTTTAACTAACAAATAAAGTCAACGTCCCATTGGTCACCTTCACACATTTGTGAAATTACATCTCGTGGGGAGCGGTGAGCTGTAGCAGTTGCCACGCTTAGGAACTATTAGGTGGTTAAACCCTCCAATCCTACCCCTTAAAGCCGAGTGTCAAGAATCAGAAGTTTTTATTGCCATATGTGTGCCAAGTCACAACATTAGGAAATTGCTGCGGTATTTTGGTGCAGAAGGTAAGAAAGAGAAAAAAGAAAAAAAATTAATTAAGAGATAAGCAAATATAAGAACTAATAAAACACTCATGATAAAATTATTAATGTAAAAAGTGGCAGGAATTAGAGAAGCAGCTATCTACTCCGTGTAGGTACTAATCTGAGTGTTTGCTGCAGGGAGGCGTTGGGTCTTTGGTATGACCTGGCAGGGATTTGAGCCCTGATTTCCCAATCATCCCAGGGTGGACACGTATACCAGTAGGCCACTGAGAAGAGAAATATCCATCAAATAAGATTTGATCACAAGTGTGATTTTTATATTTTCTACCATAAAGATAAAACTGAAACATAACTGAAAATAAAAAACATGTATGGGGTTATTAGGTGAGCTGACAAGCAAATGTTAGCACAATGCTAGTGTAGCATTGGCTTGAGTTTAAAATATTCCACACTTTGGAAACTTTTGGGCGTTTTCTGAGTCTTTTCCCTTTTGCCATTGGCCCTGTTGATCGCTCTAACTGCATGATCTGTTGGAGCTGCTGAACAAGCGGCCTGTTGAGTCAAGTAACCAGAAGAAGATAGTTATGACCCACAAGTGATTTTTAAAAAATGAAGCGCCAATTTGAAAAATGTAAATTGAACATTTTTATTCAATCAAGCTATTCGATTATTTGTTTCAGCCTAGTTTAGACTTAAGCAACAAGTTGGCTTTTTTAAGTCATTCGTTTGATTCACAAAACATTTTTCAAGTATGAAATAGAAGAGTTGAGGTTTTTCAATGTTTAGAGTTGGTTTGGAAAAACATGTTTTGTGCCAGAAATAATCAGGACTCTTGGTTTCTTTTTGATAAAGAAAACTTTATTGTTAATCACTGAAAACTGCTAGGAGTGTTTTTATTGTAACCAGTAATATTATTTTAAAAAGTATATTTACATAAACACTCAAGTACAAATACTCAATACGAGACTCTAACACAGAGGTGGGAGGTGGGTTCCATTTGTTTACGAGAAAGAAAGCCAATATATAAATATCAAAACAGTTACTTTTATTCACAGGTTTTTAGTTGGGTTAGCATTTTAGCCTAAGCACGCTTTGCACAGGTATTTGGGTGGGTGGGATCTTTGTCTTCATGAAATGTCTGAAATTGTTTTGTGGCTTGGTAAACCAATGTCTGATTTTCTTTTGAGCACTTTTTAACATGCTTTGTCACATTTATACTGTGCAGGTAACAGTGAGAGCCATTTAAAAGCGTCTTTTCTCTAAAAGTATCTGTACTCAGTGCAGAGTCTCCAGCTTAAGCAGCAGGAAGGAGCTTAAACAAAGATTCAAGTCTGCCTTTTTTTCAACAACTGAGGATGGTGTTTGTTTTGTTTACTAAGCAGATGGGTGTATCTGGTTTATTTTTGTTTTTATTTTTAAAATATCCCCAGAAAACAATGTAAATATATATATATTTTTGGTGTTGATTTAAAGAAAATGTACAATGTGTAAATATTTTTATTACATGGTAAATGTGATCACATTGCTTCTGTGAAATTTCAGGTGCATTGTCATTTCTACATTTAAGTTGTAACATAAAAGAACTGTTAATCAGCCAATGACATGCTTTAGGTACCTGGTGGGTGCCATCAATGCATCTGAAATAGTTCTACTTGTGTACAGATGTTTGTCACATGGTAACATGTTAGTCATAAATGTTTTTGCTTTTGTATCCACTACTGAGACTGTACTAAGCTAAGAAATGGCACGTAGTTAATGAGCACCTCAATGAGATTGTGATTTTAATTTAGGGAAGCTCATTTAAGTTGCTGTCGGATTAGTTAGAATGTTTTGATTACTCCCTCAATCAAGCCACTTTGCTCGAGCCGTGGAAGTGGCTGTAAAGGGGAAACGCCTTCATATCTCCATTTATTCCCCCCTAGCAGCGCTGGAGAGAGAGGTGGCTTCAGTAAGCCTGGTGGTAAGTTAACGAGTACTACACTGGTTAGTCCTTTCAAAACCTTAAACCTTTTGGGTAACTATGCCATTGATGATTTACATTGTGGTATTCAAAATTACACACTGATGACAATTTGTTTTGTTTTTACGCCTAAGACCATTTGCTCCTGGGTACTTTTATAATTCAGTCACTGGTTTTGGTTTGAGTTCTAGACGGGGTAAAAACAAATTTCTTAAGCGTTGCTCTGACAGATTTGAGCTGAATTCATTTACATTTTTGGAGGATATCGCTCTGGTCTTTAAGGCTTGTCGTACGACACATTTTTGGGTCAAAAGCATCTTAAAAGTGTTCAATTCTCTATTCAGTTTATCATTTGTGGGAATTGTGTACCATAAAATACAGTTTTCAACTCCCTAATATGAGTCATTTCCCTTAAAGGGAGTGTTTGGATTATAATCTAGCATTTCTCAGGTGTTTTCTATTGGATCGCTGTTCCACACACTGACTTCTCAATCTGTTTTTTATTTTCTTTCTTCGACTGATGGATGACAGGACCAATGGGTGACGACCGTGAAATGGGTGAGTAGAGCTCTGCTTAACATCGTCTATAATCACCTGAAAATGAATGACATCGGTTATTCTCTCATAACTTCTGTAGGACGACCAGAGGAGCAGGATGACTCGGAGAACAGCACGATCTACATCACAGGGTTGACCGAGAAGGCCAACATAGAGGAAATGGCTGAATTCTTTAAGCACGTCGGTCCAATAAGGGTAAAAATAACACATTTTCTTTGCTTGTGAGACAGCAGTCATTTTGATGTATTTTGATTGGTGTTAAAACCTGCTGGAAACTAAGGATTGATGTGGTTTTATTGTAAGTCGGTGCAAAGGTAAACCGATTTAGAAACTAACTTTGCTCCTCTGTGTGTGTGTGAAGATGAATCGCAGATTGGGCCAGCCTGCTATCAATATCTACACAGACAAGGAGTCGGGGAAGCCCAAGGGTGATGCCACCCTGTCCTACGAGGAGCCCGTCTGTGCCAAAGCGGCCGTCGAGCATTTTGATGGTAGCGTTTACAGATTAAACATCAGTCGAGCAGTTTTCATACGGTTTATTCCTTGTTTTACTAATGAGTGATTTCATGGTTTTCTAATAAAGGGAAAGAGTTTCAAGGCCGAAGGCTCAAGGTGGCCATGGCACGCCGAAAACCCATGATGGGAGGAATGAGGGGGGGCATGCCCATGCGAGATGGGATGATGGGTCGTGGAGGTAAATGGCAGCGTTCATGTTCATCTCACCACATTCAGCTTCTGTGTTTAAAAACTGATCCAAGTGTTAAATGGAGAAAAAAAAACAAGTTATTCTCATTTTGTTATCTCTGTGTCAGGTATGATGGGCCGAGGAGGAGAGCGTGGTGGTTTTGTCCCACGAGGGGGTCCACGTGGAATGGGCAGAGGTGGACCTACCGGAGGAAACATGCAGCAGAGAGCTGGAGACTGGGAGTGTCCTAATCCGTATGTGTAGCCTTGTGATGTAGAGCTTTTCCAAACTCCTTTCCTGGACTCTTGGGTCATTTTGGTTTTTATCATGTTCACAGGGGGTGTGGAAACCAAAACTTTGCTTGGAGGATGGAGTGTAACCAGTGCAAAGCTCCCAAGCCTGAGGGCTTAGGCGGTGGTCCCCCTTTTCCCCCAGGAGGTGAAAGAGGCAGAGGGGGAATGGGAATGCGTGGGGGAAGAGGAATGGACCGTGGAGGGCCAGCGGGAGTCGGCGGCCCAGGTGGACCTGGAGGTTTCCGAGGAGGGTGGGGAGGTGACCGCGGTGGATTCAGAGGACGCGGTGGAATGGACAGGGGGGGGTTCCGTGGTGCTGGGCGGGGAGGCCCACCTATGGACCGAATGGGTGGCAGAGGGGGAAGAGGAATGGGACCGCCAGGTGGCAAGATGGAAATGAGGTGAGCGTGGCTCTTGAGGGCAGCAAAAACATGTTATTCTCACTGTAAATAACTGGATCATCTCCTCTTTGTGCTGCTCTTTTAGGGACCATCGCCAGGAGCGTAGGGACCGCCCTTACTGAAGGAAAACTTCTGGACAGTTCCTTGTGTGGAATCTGAATTTTAAAGGAAGTTTTAATTTATGATTCCAGATTTTGATGGTTATTGAACTGCTTTCACACAACCTGTGCAGTTGGTGAACTCTGTTTTCAATTTAATTTTACATTTTTTAGTTGGTCTATGTTTATGCTACATCTTGTATTGTGCATGTCTTTTGTTTATTTTTAAAAATGCAGATTAAGTTTAGAATTGTAATGTAAAATGCAATAGTTTTCATTGGTTGTCACAAGTTTCTCCTGTTTCCAAAAACGTACTGTTGTATGATGATTAAGGTGGGAAATAAAGTTTTACTCATTTCATGTTGAATTGTGGCTTTTCTTTTACTTAAGTTGATGTAAGGGCAATAAAGCCAGATTATTATTTGTTTAACTCTAAGGGCCGTGTTTGCTTTAAGAGCTAAGTTTGAATCTATTTTTGTAATAAATGCTGAAACGTTCCTCCACTTTCAAAGTGAAGCTTATAAACATGATGCCCAAAAGGGTTCAAATGAAGGCAACCGGGCTTTTGGCTTCCTGCAGATGTTTTGCTTCTGATCCGAGGAGCTTTGTTAATTCTGACTGGAATATGGGAGAGTCAAGTTTATAAGCTGTAGCAACAATAGACAACTACAGTTTATAAACTTGATGCTCCCGTATTCCAGTCAGAACTGACAAATGTCCTCGGATGAGAAGCGAAACATCAAACCAAAGAAGTCCAGTTGCTTTCATTTGAACCCTTTTGGACTACCATGACCTGGATGACTGAAAACCTTCACCAGTCTAAACCCAAAGATTTGTTGGTTATTTTTCATACAGGTATTTTAAATTAGCAGTCATGTTTTTACAGAAATATAAGATCTAATGTGTTCGTGTGAATGAATCCATGTGGCATAAACATTTAACTGATTTTTGCCCTCTGCTGTTAGACTTCCTGCCACTAGGTGGTACCAGTTTAAAGGAGACTTCTTTCTGCTCTAACATGGTGGGGTTCACATATGTGTGATTGAAATAAGAATAAATGAGTCAACATGTTCCCTGGGGTCTGAACCAGTAACTATAAATATAGCAGTAACTGGTTTGCTTTCATCAAATCTGATCCTGGTCATTTAGTGAGAAATGTTGCTTTTGAATGAAACAGCTATTTTTAGACTGTGTGGCCACATTAAACAGCAGTAATCCCTCATTGTAGAGCACTTTTAAAAAGTCTAACAAGTCTTTTGCACACCAGTTTGACCTTTATTTGAATGTAACATTCAGTTTATTCTCCAGTTGGGGTGTTGTTTTGTTAAACATCTTCACTTGTCCTGTTCCCTGCCTCTAAAATCTGGATGGAGGGAACAAAAGTCATTTATTTTCTTTGACATCAGAGCCCACGAAGCTCAGGAACCCTTAGCTGCATGTGTAAATATTTCTGTGTTCTCCTCCAGTTCGTTGTTTCTTCACTGAGAAAAAAAAGCTGATTCATGCAGGCGTAGAAAATGATCTCATCAACCCCTCCACCTTCTCCCATGCACTTTTTCTCTGTTCTGTTTCTGTTCCAGCCTCGCCCCTCCTTTCTTTTCCTCTCTTAAACAGACACGTCCCTCTTTTTAAATGAAAACAAGCCCTCCTTTTTGGCAAACACTGCTCTAATTTCAACTGCCACACTTGAAGAGCAAAAAGTTTGTCCAATCAATGGGAAGTCAATCATTTTACTAGATTTTTGTGGGAAACATGTAAGTGCACTTTATGTAGCCACATTGAATTTGCAGATGCATCCAAGTGTTTAACCAATTATTTAAATCATGAAGGATTTCACTGCATCAGAAAACAAGCATACTGCACTGATAACGCTAAAACTGAAGATGATGTTTCGGGATTTGGGCAGGGGAAAATGCATCACAAAGGTATGCTCATCAAGGACTGAGTCAGAAGGTTTGAAGTTTTTAGATTTTGCATTATTCCTAGTCTGCTGGTCATGATCTTTTGGCCCAAATGAATCTGATTTAGTGAAGTCGTCTTTAAATAAAACTTTACAACTGCATAACATCTGACCAAAGTGCTTAACAAGCCAGATACAGTAAAACAACAGCCGTTTGCTATAATGCTGAGAATAAATGAAAATAAAAGGCTCATAGTAAAAGAAATAAAAACACGAAACATTCACACTGAATGAAAAGCAAAATGAGTTTTTAAAGCGGTTTAAAACCACACGAAGAGATTTAGTAGCTGGGCATGCTCTCATGCTCCGGGGGAGGCGGGGTACATTGAGTCTGAATGGACCCTGTTCCGTGTCTCCATTGTTGAGGCGGCCGACCCGAGCTGTGGTCGCAGGATCGTCGGTGCCAGTCATGGTGGCAACCCCCGAACCTGCTGGTGGACACCGGCGGTTAGGGATGCTGTCAAGGTGAAGAAAGAGTCCTATCAGGTCTTTTTGGCCTGTGGTACTCCAGAGGCAGCTGACGGGTACCGGCAGTCCAAGCGGAACGCGGCTCGGGTGGTCGCCAAGGCAAAAACCCAGGCATGGGAGGAGTTCCTTACGGCTTCAAGGAGATTCTGGTCCACCATCCGGCGCCTCAGGGGGGGAAGCAGTGCGCTACCAACGCTATCTATAGTGGGGATGGTGTGCTGCTGACCTCTACTCAGGACGTTGTGGATTGGTGGGCAGAATACTTCGAAGACCTCCTCAATCCCACCGACACGTCTTCCAGTGAAGAAGCAGAGTCTGGGGACTTTGGGTTGGCCTCTCAAATCTCTGGTGCTGATGTCACTGAGGTGGTTAAAAAGCTCCTCTGTGGCAAGGCTCCAGGGGTGGATGAGATCCGCCCGGAGTTCCTTAAGGCTCTAGATGTTGTGGGGCTCTGTTGGCTGAAGCGGCTCTGCAATATCGCGTGGACATCGGTGGCAGTCCCACTGGACTGGCAGACCGGGGTGGTGGTCCCCTTATTTAAAAAGGGGGCCGCAGGGTGTGTTCCAACTACAGGGGGATCACACTCCTGAGCCTTCCTGGTAAGGTCTATTCAGGGTTCTGGAGAGGAGGGTCCGGCGGATTGTTGAACCTCAGATTCAGGAGGAGCAATGTGGTTTTCGTCCTGGCCGTGGAACACTGGACCAGCTCTATACCCTTAGGGGGATCCTGGAGGGTGCATGTGAATTTGCCCAACCAGTCTACATGTGTTTTGTGGATTTGGAGAAGGCATTTTACCACGTCCCTCGAGGGGCCCTGTGTGGGGTACTCCGGGAGTATGGGGTACCAGGCCCTCTGATACGGGCTGTTAGGTCCCTGTATGACCGGTGTCAGAGCTTGGTCCGCATTGCCGGCAGTAAGTCGGGCTCGTTCCCAGTGAGAGTTGGACTCCGCCAAGGCTGCCCATTGTCACAGATTCTGTTCATAACTTTTATGGACAGGATTTCTAGGTGCAGTCAAGGTGTGGAGGGCATCCGTTTTGGTGGCCTGAGGATCAGGTCTCTGCTTTTTGCAGATGATGTGGTCCTTTTGGCTTCATCAGAACGTGATCTTCAGCTTTCGCTGGAGCGGTTCACAGCTGGGTGTGAAGCAGCTGGGATGAGAATCAGCTCCTCTACATCTGAGACCATGGTCTTGATTCGGAAAAGGGTAGAATGCCTCCTCCGGGCCAGGGATGAGGTCCTGCCCCAAGTGGAGGAGTTTAAGTATCTCGGGGTCTTGTTCACGAGTGAGGGAAAACTGGAGCGTGAGATCGATGGCGGATTGGTGGTGCATCTGCAGTGATGCGGTCGTTGTACCGGTCTGTCGTGGTGAAGAGAGAGCTGAGTCAGAAGGCGAAGCTCTCGATTTACCGGTCGATCTATGTAACTACCCTCACCTATGGTCATCAGCTTTGGGTAGTGACGAAAGAACGAGATCGAGAGTACAGGCGGCCAAAATTTGTTTTCTCAGAAGAGTGGCTGGGCTCTCCCTTAGAGATAGGGTGAGAAGCTCGGTCATTAGGGAGGGGCTCGGAGTAGACCCGCTGCTCCTCCACATTGAGAGGAGCCAGTTGAGGTGGCTTGGGCATCTGGTCAGGATGCCTCCTGCACACCTCCCTTGTGAGGTTTTCCGGGCACGTCCAACCAGGAGGAGACCTAAAGGTAGACCCAGGACACGTTGGAGGGACTATGTCTCTCACCTGGCCAGGGAACGTCTTGGGATTCCCCCGGAGGAGCTGGCCCAAGTTGCTGGGGAGAGGGAAGTCTGGGCCTCTCGACTTAGGCTACTGCCCCACGACCCGACTCTGGATAAGCGGGTGAAAATGGATGGATGGAGGGATGGATGGCATGCTCTCATTCAGAGAATACCTTGTTGGTGTCTGTGGAACAAGGCTCTATATACAACAGCTCGCCTAAGATGGTAGACTGATGTAGGAGATCTCTACCGCTGGATGCGCACAATGGTGAGAAAATATTCTTTGCAGACTTTTAGAGGGGCTAAAGTTCATTGGTGTCCAATCTAGTCCTCTAGAGCTACTGTCCTGCATAGATCAGGGATTCCAGACGTTTCCCCCTCAGTGCATCTGAGTAAAACTTGTCTATAATTCTTGATAAATGTCTACGGAAGAGGATTAGGGCCACTGAAAGAGGTGGTTTTTTTATTTTCAGATTTTATTTTAGAATAAAGTGAGAATCTTTAGATTAAAGTTGTCATGGTCTGTGTCTGCGTCTCCCTCATGTGTCTCCTTGTGTTCTCCATACCTCTCTAGGTTCTCCTTATGTGTCTACTAGCTCCCTCATGTGTCCTTGTCTGCATCTTCCTCATGTGTTCCCTGATATGCAGCCCCTAGATTTTCCCCCTGCCCAGGTATCCCCCCAGGTCCATTGCTCTCGTGGTCTCCCTTAGTCACACCTCTGTAGTTTTTCTTTCTGTAGTTGTTTCCTATAGGTTCAGCTTTTCATTTATTAGTCTCTTTTAGTGTGTTCCCACCGGTTCTTTAGTTCTCCTTCCTCCTTATCTAATTAGTTGTTTATCTTAATCTTCTTGTCTTCAGGTTTTGTTTTTACTCTTAGGTCAAGTTATTTTCCCCTCCTCAGCTCACTTTCCTCTCCCTGATTAGTTATTTTAGTTCACTAGGTTTCTCTCCCCACACACCTGCAGCTCATCTCCCTCTCATCCTGCCCCAGTGTATTTAACCCTGTCTGCGTCTCAGTGTGTTGCTGGTTCATTGTTTTGTGTCAGCCTCGTCTCGTCCCCCTCTAAGAATCTCTAGGTCTCTTGTGTTTTTGGATTCTCCAGGTTTAGTTATTAGGATTTTTGGATTTTGTTTTTGGCGCCCTGCATTCTCTGGATTTACTCCTTAATAAAAGAATTTTACGTTTTTTCCACCTCCTGCCTTGTTATCTGTTTCTGCATCTTGGGTCCTAAACTCTCTCCAAAACCACCTCGTGACAAAAGTCAGGATTCTGACAGTATTTGTATTATTTGTTCAGTTATGTGTGTTGACTAAATCACTGGATTTATTAGGTTTTAAAATGAAGAAAAATGTGCAAAAACTGGTAGATATGTTTTTTTTTTTTTTGGGGGGGGGGGTGTTTATATATGCAGCAGTAGCTCAGGAGGGTAGGGTGTGTTGTCTACAAATCAGAGGAGGGTTGTAGGATTGATCAGAGAATGCTGTGTCCTTGGGCAAGACCCTTAACCCTGCTGGTGGTGGTCGGAGGGAGCGGTGTTGCCAGCTGTCTGTCAGTGTGCCCCAAGGCAGCTGTGGCTGTAGCGCCTCACCATCAGCGTGGAATGTGTGTGTGTGTGTGTGTGTGTGTGTGTGTGTGTGTGTGAGTGAATGATTGTGTTGTAAAGCACCTTGGGGGGTTCTAGGACTCTAGAGCTAAATCAAATACAGGCCATTTACCATTTGTGACAAATTATCCTGATAAACAAAACTGACAAAATGATTATCCTGATAAACAAAACAAAACATCTGAAAATATTACAGGTATTTCAATGTCACTCTGTGATGCTCAATACTTTTTTCTTTTTACCATGACAAAACCGGCTAGCTGCTCAAACCTGCATTTCCCCCTAAAAGAAAATCTTCATTTACAATATTTTTTTTATCAGTTGGGAGACATTGTGGCTCCAGAGCTGCAGGTTGCAGACCCCAGTTTTTTATTTATCTGCTTCAACTAGTTCAAATGAATAGATTTGCAGAAATTCAAATATGCAGAATCATATTGAATGGTGGTCCTTCAGCAGGATTGGACATCTCTGCTTTAGGTTCTTCTGCCCTTCCTGCAGGCATCATGCACACAGAGGCTCTTGAATTGGCTGCTTTGTACTGAACATTTAAATACGCCGGTTTACATAACACTGCTTGGTGAATTTGACTAGATTATTTAAATTATTTGTGGTTTTGGATTGTGCAGATATTTTGTTAAATCTGATTTGTTTAAAAACTGAAGGCACAACGTGGCACTGTCTTTCATAATGCAGATTTTTTCCTGCCAGTTTTTTTCTTGTGAAAACTAGTTTGAGATTTGAAATCTGTTTTATGAATGATTCATTTCCCTCCAAGTGGTGCTCGCTGCAGAACCACAAAGGCGGAGCTGCACCAGAAGGTGGAGCTGCACCAGAGTCAGCCCCGCCCATTCCAGAATCAGCCCCGCCCATTCTATCAGAGTCAGTCCAATTCCTTCCAGTTGTCAGGCTTTATAGCATTCTGGAACCAAAGAGGGTGTTATAGCTAAAAAATGCAAGATTGAGGACGGAGTTGAGAAGTGAATTGAACAGTTTTTGTAAAGGTTCCATATAATTAAAAATCTAACTTTTGGAACTTTTAATCATGTTATATTGTCATTTCCTCATAAGAAACACGCCAAAGCCATTTTTGGCCTCATTCATGCATTTTCTTCCCATCTCAGCTTCAATTTGGTCTCCTCCCCCGAAGCGGGTCTGGTTTTGGTTCTCAAATCTGGATATTCTGTGAATTTTCTGACAAATTATTTCTGAAATGACTTCTACTGAGACACCGCCAATAAACCATACATCCCATCTCCAAAGACACATCAGATAGCATAATAAAATGTAACGCCACCTGATTTTGATCAGATGTGGTGGTGTAGTGGTGATGGTGTCAGGTTGACATGCAGTTTTGCGCGGGTTCGCCTCCCAGCAGTGGAAATATCCTATAATCTATTTTCCTCATTTCTAGCTACACTTGCCAGTACTATGTTTACAACAATTTATTGGTATGCCGTTTAACATATAATGACTAATGTGTTTTTTTATTTATTCATTCGTTTATTTAGCCAGTGTGAGTCCATCTGTGAGCAGAGTTTCAACTAAAATGCTGTTTAGGAACGACCAAATTCAAAGAACTTGTAGAGACATAAATATTTTGCTGAAAATGAACATTACAACTAAAATATGAACAAATTAAATGTTTCAGCTGGCTAAATAGATTGTTGCCGACCCCACCGAGAATCGAACCAACATCAGCTGAGGGGAAAGCGAAACTTAACTCCGACGACCTTGCCACTGGACTAACAGAACCCACTTGGTGGTGGTACATGCTGTTGTACAGGAGTTTTATTAGAGCGGCTGTGGGCAGATATTCGCTAAGAGAAACCTTTTTATTTCGGGATATATTCAGACTTTGTCATGTAGCAAGTTATATTTATCTTGTTTAATTGGAGCATAGAACATAGCATTAACGACTGTAAACTAGTAACAGCCGTAATTCATGTGGGTCAGGTCAGTTTGCGATAAAGTTGAAAACAAAAACGGAAGTCAGTGGGCTAGGCTGAGTTTGCGTGAATGGGCGGGGCTGACTCTGGTGCAGCTCCACCTTATGGTGCAGCTCCGCCTTTGTAGTTCTGCAGCGAGCACCCTCTCTTTCCTTCTGGCCCTTGCCCTTAATCACACCAGCCTCTTTGCTTCAGCGCGTGTTGGTGAACATGGGGTTAAGTTTTCCTCCTCTTCCTTGATCCTTCATAATGGGATGTGCCACCGAATCGCTCTGCTAGTTTTAAGCCACAGCAGGTCAACGTATTCAGAGGCGGCGCGTCGTTCAGCATGGGCTGAGCCTGATCGCAGGGAGCGCGCCTCGGACTGGGAGTCGGGATTTCACCGCCTCGGATCGGACGGATATGACGGTGACATGTGGGAATTAGCGGCCGATCGGCTGGGTTTACTGCTCGTGAGAGTCCAGTCCTTGCTGTCGCTCCAGGACCCGGCGGCGATGCGCCCTGTGGAGGAAGCGGCTTTCGCACACATCCGGAAACGCATCCATGCGCCACGGCCGCTCCGCATCCCGATGTGCTCCTGACAGCACAAAGCCTGGATTCAATTAGCTCCCGTAAGGAATTACACACGCAAATCGACATGGGTGCGTCAAAACGGCGCACGTTTCCACGGATGAGGCTTGTTAGCGCGGTTGCGCCATGAGGCGATCGGGAATAATCAAGTAGAGGTTATTGGTAGATAATCTGACAATATGGCTGATCAGAGCAACATTCAGTCTGCCGCCTCCAAGAGCATCAGGCCTTTCAAATCCAGTGAGGAGTACCTGTATGCCATGAAGGAGGATCTGGCCGAATGGCTGAACACCCTGTATGATCTGGACATCACCGCGGACACCTTCATGGATGCGCTGGAGACGGGCTGCGCCTTGTGTCGGCACGCCAACAACGTGAACCGCACCGCACAGGAATTCCAGCTGGAGTCCCCGCAGGCAGCGCAGTCCATGAAGGTGCCATCGAAGGATGTGGTTTTCCAGTCCCGCAATGTCGTTCCCGGCTCGTTCCTGGCGCGGGACAACGTTTCCAATTTCATTGCTTGGTGCAGGCAGGAGCTCTGGATCAAGGACGTTCTCATGTTTGAAACCAACGACCTGGTGGAGAGATGCAATGAGAAGAACTTCATCCTGTGTCTGCTCGAGGTGGCGCGGCGAGGGTCCAAGTTTGGCATGCTGGCCCCCATGCTGATCCAGCTGGAGGAGGAGATCGAGGAGGAGATTCGGGACCAGGAGAGCCTGCGGATCACCAGGGAGCTGCCAGCAGAGCAGAGCTCGCCCAGCAGGTGCAATGGTCGGAAGGAGAGCCACGAAAGTGTGGAGGATGAGGAGGAACCTGATCCAGAGCCACACATCTGGCCGCAGAAGAGAGTCTTGTTGGACATGAGAAATCTGGATGAGCTGGTGAGTTGATTAAAGGACATTCTATCTCCTCCAGACACAAAATGTCTCATGATTGATTCAGATTTTTTTTCTTCTGCTTTTTATGTTGTGATGATAACCCCTCACATGGTACAGAGCTTGTGCTGGGAGGTCATTCCCCCAGGATGAAGATGTTTCCCAGACATTCTCCTCTTAGCCTTGGCAAGAACTAAATACCACACAGTGTGTTTTGTCTCGTGCTAGGGCAGATGATAGAAGGTCTTATTTTTCCCACAGTAAAACACAAAAACCTGTTAAAAGTGTCGTATAAGTGTTATAAAGAGGTTTGGCGCCACATATTCCGTGGTGTGGGTTTGTGATAACACCTCCACCTCTGGGGTCAGTTTTTGTGCATCCCATTTCCAGAAATAAAACCCTCAGATTAGGACCTCTTTTTGGTTTTTGCACCTTTAATTGCAGTTTGTTTGCACGCTCATCCTTTATAGCATCATGGCCGACCTCCATGTCAGTGCCATGGACATGGGGGGCCAGAAAGAGTCGGGTCAGCAGACAGGACACTCCTGCAGAACACACGCCTGCAGGGTGAAGTTAATATTTTCATGCTGGTGTGAGGAACAATGCCGTCTTTTACACTGATGATCTGAGAGACGATAGAGAGAGAGAGAGAGGGAGGAGGGGAGGCAGTCCACAGGTACTCTTCAGGCAGCAGAGGGAAGAGCTTGTTGTGTGACCTCTGCAGACCAGCATCTGAGTCGGCTCACTCTCGTTCATGTGACTCAGGATTACACGAGCAGTTTTGGGACAGGAAAGCTTTTGATGCAGTTTTCTGTTCTTTCACTGACACAAAACCTATACGCACACACACACACACACACACACACACACACACACACACACACACACACACACACACACACACACACACACACACACACATAAAGATGCACAATGCCATGTGTCACTCAGAGACACATACTGGACAGCTTTTGACCTAAGGGACTTTCTCAGGAATCGTATCAGAAGAATTAAATCTCTTTTCTCATCATCATTTAGAAGTGCATACTCCAGACTTTTGCTCGATTTAGCCTATTTACCAAGGCAGCAGTCAAAATAAAACCCCTTAATGTCGCCTTAGCCATTTAACCAGTCTTTTGGTGTTTTTACAGTTTTCTCTGCACAATAATTACTACTTCACTGTGAATGGGCTCATTATTCCAGATTAATGTTAAATTAATCACTCACTTGTAGCTAATACTTTGATCCATAATAGCTGTTTTTCTGGTTTTACCCAGTTTTAATTCACTTCTCTCCAGAGACGTTTGTGCACGTTGAAACCTTGATTTCATCTTTTAACTGAAACAATACAGCTGATTCAATTGTTTACATGTAGAAAATCTGTGTGATCGTATGAACTCTGGTATGAAACTTTATTTTTTATTTAACACACAGACTAATTTGCTTTATTAGTACAGATAAAGGGTTAGAAACGTGTGACGGCCTCTGATTAATCTTTGAACACTTGTGCAAGAGTGAGGTGACTCAGTGAACTTGTGGTGTGTCACATCCACTACCTGTTGTAGACAATTGGTATGAGCCGTTGACTTTCCGGGTTCCACGCCCTCATGTCAACACTCACCACCGCCATCGCCTCTTCCACTAATCTGCCACCACTTACTCATCGTGCACCGTTGAGGAAATGGCTTCTGCCTCCAGTGACAAAAGTTATTATTCCACACGGTTTTGAATGATCTGTGTACGCATTTAGTTTTATGTTACCTTAAAAAGATGGATCAAAGCTGTGATTTGATTTTTGAATCTTATGCAAAATCCACAAGATCATTTACCTTTTCATGTACTTTTTGTTTTATTTCTGCACACAGATGCTTTACAGATGAGCTGAAATCACAATTTGCATGCTCTTTAATTGTTCATGGGAACTCCACGTGAAGGCATCTGTACCGTAAAGTGTGTGAGTTTACACAATTAGAGACTGATTCCTCTGGTCAGCATCTCTTCTCCTTGATCGTTCTTTTAAACCCTTAAAACAGGCTCATGCATTTTCTCACTCTAGGCTTCACACTCAGCTCTTGTTTAGCACACATGTGAGCCATGGCTCCCGTCCCCCACCCCGCTCCCTACTGCAGACGATAAAGCAAAGAGTGGAACCGTATGTCTTGTCGGTGTCGTGGAAGAGGGGAAATGACATCTCCATCTCTGGATGGAGACACCTCCAGAGCGCAGTAGTGATGGTGAGGGAGGGTGAACATGGAGCCTGTAAGGATATGCTCTGCTCCATTAACCTTATGGTTTAAATCGTGCTTTCAGAGGAAAAAGAGGACTAGACAACAAACAGTGCGCCTAGAGAGACTTCACTGCACACTCTGTTAAACCTGACTGTAGAGGATTTTACTTTGGGAGGCAGGGCTACAGTAGAGAGAGTGAAGGGGGAAAGTAGGTCATCCTCAGTTGTGTTGGTCCATGCTCAAACGCTTTGCTGAGTGAGCATGGCAGCCATCAGTTCCACATGTGCTCCTGCTTTTAGCTCTTTAGTGTTTTAATGGGGATTTAGCTCTATTGTTTTTTTAAAGAGCAGGTTCACTGAGAAACAGTTTTTTACTCGTTCTTTCTGTAATAGGATCAGTTACTCTGAGTTTTTCATACAGGCTGAATGTGAAAATCTTCTGCCGCTATTTCCCGTATTAGCAGCCGATTGAAAATAGATGCAAATGCTCAGATTAGAAAAGCCTGTCAGATTTATGTCACGCTGTAAATTGGCATTCATGGACTCACCCATCGTGGCTTGTGAAATGCAAAGCTGTTGTTAATTTAGCATCCAGGAGAGAGTATAGCATGTGTCTGCTAGTAGAAGCTAACTGTTAGCATTAGAACATCCAATTCATGAACCAACAACTTCAGGCATGAGGTTTTTGTGGAGGTAAAACATCAATGTTGCAAAGCAGAGCCAGTGGTAGAGTAGCGTTGCTGTTAGCCAATCAGAGACAAGATGTTTAAATATCAGGAGATAAGAATCCAAATCCATTCATTTCAATTCAATTCAATTCAATTCAAAAATACTTTATTAATCCCAGAGGGAAATTCAATTGTTCCAGCACACACAATTCCAAGATCAGACATACATACATAGACACATGACAAGAATTGGTGACTGGTCATTCGCAACACGAGTCGCGCTACCGTTATAAATCAAGAGGGTTTATCTGAGGATAGAGTCAGAGGGAGGGAAAAAGGCACTTCAGAGTTTCCCCTGACAGAGAGGATAGCTTTGCTATGCAAAAAAACACCTCAGACAGATATGCACACTGACTTCAGACGATACACAACATAAGTATCCACTAGGTGGGGAGGTAGAGTTGAAACTCTCCTCACTTCAGAGCGTGCAGCCGCAAGAGCAGCGTTCATCACCTCCGTTTGGACAGCAGAGGGAGATAATGAGTTAGAGAGCCCATTGAATCCTAGACACGGTTCCACGGCCTTCACCGGTCACAGTCCCGCCCAGGCTGGGATAGAGAGAAAGGGTTTCCATAGCGACGGCAGCATTCCACATTTCTTCTGAGGGGGGAGTTTTTACTTCAGCCTCACAGGCTTCAAGGGCACCAGATTCAGATAACAAGAACTGTTTTGGTTGCAGGCAGAGATAATTTCCTCTCTGCCTTAGAGTTCTGTTGGTCTTCAACCCCTCCAGGTCCAATAATGGCGTTATCAATCTATTCCGATCCGTGCTGATCCGTCAACTCTCTCCTTGATCGAAACAACCTTCTGTGCCAGAGCCTGAATCTCAGCTAAAGTTCCAAGCTTATGACTCATCTCGACAATGATATGAGTTTGTGAGTTTACAGCATGATGCATTCCATCCCTGAGCTCCGGGATTAAGCCAGTATTCCTCGAAAGCTCGTTAATTTTCCATTAAGCCAGGTAACCGCTCAGGCCAAACGGCAGGAATCCCGACACTAAAACGACAAATATCCAAACTGTCAGGCGTGCCGGTGAAGTAAGCCGAGGAAAGGCGCGGATCCAGACCGGGGAGGAAACAGGCAGACAGGTAGGACTTCTTACAATGATTTATTCTGAGACACGCTGGACAATGAAACAATGAACCGGCACAGGACACAAAACAGACGGGGCTTAAATACAGGAGGACCGGGAGCTAAGGTGATCGGGAAAACGAGAGGCAGGTGGGAGTAATTAACGAGACACAAGGCTGAAACAAACAGGGAGACAGGACAGGGTGTGACACAAACATCTTCAGAATCGTCTACAGACGGTTGAGAGAGGCATATCAGGTTCCACTTGTTCCAGGAGTCCATGATATACCCAGCTTGCTCTGTCCCAGAGGGGCATCCGGGAGCCCCTTCTCCCGTTTTCATCATTGAAAAGATTTTGTCAATTGCGTTGAGAGACTAACTGGCCAGATCCATGTTTAATAATTTCCAGTTTCCAGAAAAAATGCAGAGAAGCGCAATGCACAGGCAGACAGGACAGAGAACCTTGGGAGGAGCAGGGAGGGAGAGGAGAGAAAGTGTCTGTACTCTCCAAGAGCCAGAAGAGGAAGACCACTATGTAATAGAGACCACTACAGATTTATTGTAAAACAAGTGGACTTGGTCTTCAAGTGTGATTCTGTGGAAAGACGCAAATAGCTCTTTGTGTGACCTCAGCTTGGAGAAACAAAGAATAGTTCTGATCTGACTGACTAATCCATGTGGACCATAAATTACTGTTGAACAGTTTCATGAAGCTGTGCATTGTCATTGTGGTGGAAATGTCACGATGTTCCTGCTGGAAGTGCTATGTAGCTAATAACGTCATGCTAACTTGCAAATATTTCATAAATACATGAACTTGTATAAAACATTTCACTTCTGAAATGTATTTGGTTGTGGTCCCCACCTCAACTAGCCGGTAGCACATCAGTCAGATCAGAATCAAACCATTCCTCCAAAGATTAATTAACAGATAAGATGGAGACATAACTTCACTTAAAAATCTCTCTCTCTCTCTCTGTGAGTGAGTGTTTGATGCTATCTGCTGACCATTTTCATGATTGCCAACGACTGTCTGTCTGAAGCAGATTTTGTCCCTTGTAGCTGTGCGGTGGGTGTCTGCATCTGCCTGCTGGTCTCAGGTGGACACTGAACATACATTCCTCTGACCTTGCTTGTCACCAGCAGGGCAGCTCAAAGCAAACGAGCCAGACTGTGGCCTGATATTTACCTCCCTGTTCTGAGTGATTACTCTGCTGTTTGTCTCAAGCACATGAATCCTAGAGGTATTCCCCTTGATCTCTCAATGCCCATCGGTTCCTTGCATCGCTCCTTCTCCTGATGGACTGTCATGTTAGCTGAAGCGAGGATCGATTTCAAGAGAATATTTTCCTTCATGCTATGTATGTTGTCTGCCGCGGAGCGCAGAGGGTCACAGTTTAGAAGGTTATCAGATGCGCAACACAAAGCAGGATTCCTCATCATAGCAGGTTTGTCTACAGATAGCAGGCACAAGAATAGTTTGGCATTTAACAGAAATTGTTTCCTTGTGCCGATTATAGAAGCATTTATTTAAAATGCAGAGAAAACCCCATTAAAATATGTTATCTAATATTGTTGTAGATTATTCAGGTCTAGCCTTTTTTCATAGCTCTTAGATTAGCAATAATAAACTTTACTGTGTAGAATTATAATGATTTTGTCATTATTAGCAACATCCATCAAAGTGACACAATTAGCAGACTTCAAACTGATAATGGCCTATTTTCCTCTCGTTTACTGATGCATCAGGTGTTCATCCGTCTCTGCTGGTTAGACCTGTTACCCACACCAGCTCACTCCCTCAGGCTGCTGCTACAACATGATTAGAAAACACTATTATCAGTCATACCGTTTATGTTTTGTCCTCCTCGCGTTATTGTGCAGCAGCTGTTCTGTGGTGTATTTGTTTATGTAGCCGTTTAGCAGGACTTTGATGGAGGTTTAGATACGTTGCTGCAAGAGGACTTATTCATGAGTTCAGCAACTTCAAATCTTAGATCTGCCAAAAGGTCACCACCATTGGTCCCCTTCTCTTGTTTGCATCTGCTTATCTGATGGAGAAGGTTTGTCAAGGCTTCAGGGGACTAGATAATTTAACAGAAGTTTCTTTTCATTTAAAAACAGAAAAATAGTCAACCCCTACCAGAGTCTAACTCCACTCCCACTTCATGTTTGTGCAACAAATGCTGTTGCCTGGCAGACCGAGAGGGCGGAGCCGCTAACAAATACACACACACACACACACACACACACACACACACACACACACACACACACACACACACACACACACACACACACACACACACACACACACACACACACACACACACACACACACACACACACACACACAGGCTCACAACGACATTGTGACATCATATGGTACCAGCTAACGTTCTAGGGTACCTCTTAGCCAATAGCAACGGCAGATTTAAATTCAAATGCAGTGCAGAGTGTTTACCTGACAATGGCACAGCACTGACATTTTTAGGCAGAGAATAAAAATTTTAACTAATATGCACTAAAGTGCAAAACTATTGACTTCACGTGTCTGCAGCACAATTAGACACGCATTTATATCGTTTATCAGGGAAAACAAGTTGATTTGGGGGTGACTTGCTCTTTAAATATGTGAACTTTTTGACTGTTTTGTGAAATCCACACTTGTAGGGAACTCGCAGGAGCCAAAGCTTGTATAAATTCCAATGACGTGAGTTGTGATGTTTGTTTTTTTATTGTTGGAGTTTAGCTGTAGTGTAAGACTCGTAAAGGAGGCCAGTTACAGCAGGCTAGTTTCACCTACGCTTGATGAAAACATTTAAGCTCCCGAGCTAAATGTGTGGTCCTCGTCTCGTATGGGGTTTTTGACTCATAAAAGGGAGCAGGTGATTATCCAAATGAATATGTAGCTACTTCACCAGCAATCTGAGCCATACAAACAAAACTAGAACAGCAGCTATGCTTTGTTATAATATCATTTTTTTTTATGTAAAATCCTCGTTCAAGACCTCGTTGGAATCAATAAAGAAGTCCCCCCCCCCTCCCCCCCATTTCCTGTGTTCTTCCCCAGTCGTCGCCCAGCCTCAGATGTTTGCAGGTCAGGAAGGAAAAGAGCCAGGAGATAGTGGAGTCACGCTGAGCAGATATGACGTGATCTGAGCTCGAGCATCTTTAGAAGAATGTTACTTATGCATGAATCACATCGGACACAAAAGCAGTCGCTCGGACTTAAGGGGAAAAGCACGTTTTCTCTTCCTGTTCCTGATAAAACATCAGTCAGAAGGCTGATTCTCAACGTTTGGCCGTGAAGTGAAACATTCAGTAACTCTTTAGTTCCCGGTTTCTTTAACTCTCAAACATCTGCAGCTCCTGCTGAAAACGTCCCTCGTCTACTAATCATCCTTCAGTTTTTCCTCAACATTCCTGATTCGCTTCCGCGTGTTTCCTGTTTGACCTTTTCCTCGCTCCTCCCCTTTGACCTCATTCTGCAGTCCCTGTATGTGTGTGTGTGAGAGACAGATTGAATGTTTTGCTTTTGCAGCGTTTGCTCTTGTTGACACAGTGGAGATGTGGGAAGTGCGCACAGTTTTTAGACCAAATACTTCCAGGTTTTTATTTAAACTCATTCTTCGTTTTGCTCCCACTGCAGGAAGAAGGTTTTTACTGTACTGAGAGGCCTAACTGTACACTCGAAAACGGAAGTGTGACACTGTGTTAGTTAGTGTCTGTTGCCATAGCAATCTTTCCATTAAGTCACCAGTTTGGGTATTTCCAAACTGGGCTGGCCATCCTATACTGATTGAAGAAAAGATAGGTGGATGGAGAAAAGAGAGAGAGAAGCCTGAAGTCAAACAAAATTTAAATAAAACACATGAATATGAGTTTGGTCTTGTCAGGTGGCGCGGAGGCAAAAACAAAAACACAAAGCAGATGCTTCATAGTGGCAGGTGAGCATAGCAGCAGGTGAGACGCAGAAGCTTAGCTCTAATTCTCTCCTCTCTAATTAGCACAGGATAGAAGGAGGGTGCTGTTTCAAGAAAATAGCAAGGTGCTGCACGCCAAAAGCAAAAATAAATACTCCTGTGCAGAATGAAAGGTAGGGTAACTGTTTAATGTCAGTGAAACACAGCCCTGTTGCCCTCTCTCACCCCCTCCTCCTGTGTGCTCGTTCACTTCGGTGCTCCACTTTCTCCACCTCCCCGTCAACAAGCACACACACACCCTCGTCTGAGAGAGACGCCAAGACAAACATCACAGTTGTCCACGTGCATCAGAGGCTGATCTGACTCCACCCTGCAGTTGTGTCTGGTTGCCTAATAAGCACCCCCCTCAACCACAGCCAGGGCGCCGGCTCTGACTCTCAATTCAAATCCCAGCTGGCAACGCGGAGCAGCTGACATCATCATCGCCACCACTCTGGTCTCTGGGATCTTAAGCTCTGTGCGTGACAAACAGAAAACACATCATAGGTATTCATTAGCGAGCACAGATGTCTGTCTTTCTGAGATTATTTGGTGATTTAAACATCCTGCATACTCGGAGAGCCTTTTATTGTGTTAAAACAGCAGATCACACCACTTTTATCCCCCAGAAGTTGCTCGGAGAGGAGATCTAGCAGAAAGAGGATGTGCACGCTTCCTGACACCCTCCTATTTTCCAGCATCATTCATTTATCACTCCTTAAAACAGAGTTGTTGTATTGTTGTCCAGCAGGGTTTGAGTCACACGTCCAGATCTGACAAACCATGAGCTTTGCTCAGAGCAGGAAGCACCGCAGTCCAGGTGCTATAATGTGTGGATTATGTTTGTAGGCCCTACTCTGTAAAATCTTTGTTTTTTCTCTTCTTTAGGTACGAGAGATCCTGGGCCACTGCTCCTGTCCAGCTCAGTTTCCTATGATTAAAGTGTCTGAGGGGAAATATAAAGTAGGAGACTCCAGCGCACTGATCTTCATCAGGGTAGGTTAAACACAGACTGTTCTTTTATGTATTTATTTATTTGAGATTTTTATGTTATAGTGACATTTTTTATTGGAGATTTGACCATGAAGCTTGCAGATTCAAATAAAACACTTCTCTATTAAAATCAAACAATTTATTTGGTCAAAGTGAGTTTGACTTTTAATGATACACATCAGGAATATTTTTTTTACCTTGCTAACAGTTTTGATTGCCCCTGCTCTTCTTCAGAGCTAGCTGCTAATGACGACGTCACTTAATAAACGAAGGAAGTGACGCCGTCATTAGCGGCTAGCTCTGGAGAAGATCGCAGGAGCAATCGAAACTGTTAGCAAGGTAAAAAATAAACTTTCCTGTGTTTATAAAAAGAACTTAAAGAGCAAGTCACCCCCAAATAAACTTTTTTTGCTGATAAACTAAATAAACGAGTGTCTAATCGTGCTGCAGACACGTGTCGTCAATAATTTGGTACTTCAGTGCATCTTAGTTAAAATTTAAATATTCTGCCTAAAACTGGCAGTGTTGTGCCGTTGTCAGGTAAAAACTCTGCACTGCATTTTAATTTAAATCTGCCACCGCTATTGGCTAAGAAGTATGCTATGATGTACACTGGTACATTATGATGTCACAGTGCTGTCGTGAGCCTGAGTGTGTGTGTATTTGTTAGCGGCTCCGCCCCCTCGGTCTGCCAGGCAACAGCATGTGTTGCATTTTTCAAACATGAAGTGGGAGTGGAGTTAGACTCTGGTAGGGGTTGACTTGCTCTTTACCCGGGTACCCGGAGAGAACCCACGCATGCACAGGGAGAACATGCAAACTCCATGCAGAAAGATCCCAGGCCGGGAAGCGAACCCAGGACCTTCTAGCTACAAGGCGACAGCTCTAACCACGGCGCCTCTGCGCAGCCCTCAATTCAATTCAGTTCAATTCAAGTTTCTTTATATAGCGCCAAATCACGACAAGATTCGTCTCCAGGCACTTCATGGTAAACATTCCAATACAGGCCAGTTCGTTAAGCCAATCAGAAAAAAAGTTTCCTATATAAGGAACCCTGCATTATTTTCATCCAAAGTTATTAAGTTTGTGTGTGGAACAATGAAAACACATTTATATTTCTGATAGAAAATAGACAGTGAGATGCTAGGATTAGAAAATCCTGACAGATCTATGTCACACTGTCACTTAACATTCATGGACTCACCCATCTTGACTCACGACGGGGAAGACTGTTGTTGGTTTAGCGTCCAGAAAACATCAGAGAACATCTTGGCTAGTTTAAGCTAACCATTAGCATCATCAACTCCACCACACAGCAGAAGCTCCTCCAGGCTTGTGTTGGAGATAAAACATCCACGTGGCAAGTCAGTGGTAGAGTCGTGTTGCTGTTATCCAGTCTGAGGCGAGATGTCCAAATATCAGGAAGTAAGACTCCAAACCCTGCCGTCTGAAGCTCAGCTGTGATGTGGGGAACTTTTAGTTCCAAGAAGTGGTGCACCGGTGGTTTTTCCCCCAAAACGACTTACACTGAATTCATTACTACTAGAAACCACTTCAAATGTATTGATTAAACAAGTCTTCATCACCTTTTAAAGATCCACCTAAAGCTCCAGAGCCACAGGTTGCAGACCTCTGACTTAGTCATTCAAAAACCAAAACCCTAAAGGGTTCAGAGTTTAACGGCCTGATTAAACTTTGGAGCTGGTTCTGCTGTCATAAGAAATTCTGTTACTAACTACATTTCTGCTGCTGTCTTACCGTAACAAACGTCTTTATTATTAACATTATAAAGCAGGATAAATGATCAATCGCACCTCTTCATTTCTCATAACTGCTGTTGTTCAAATCTGCATCAAGTCTCATATTCGTGGCTCATAACCTCATTCCATGAAGTCTGAACAAACACATTAGGCTCTAAAGTATTTAAACAAGTGATAAGGATTTGGCTCACTGAGCTGATGCATCACAAGTAGCCAGTATTTGTTCTCCAGAACCAGTTTAACCAACTCCGACTCTCTGGGTCCCAGTTTTCTGCTCTTGGTGTTTGCATACAGCTCACAGTTCTGTGGATGAGACAGAAAGTGGGGAAGTTTAGTAGGAATTTAACACCAACTTATAATCACAGTCTTTTAGTTGTGTTCTGGTCTCATTTTAGCTCAGCTTTCTGTTTTGTAGCATTCTCATCCAGGAAACATTTGAGTTTCATCATAGATGTGATGCATGACACGTGTCCCTGCTTGTCTCACAGGGCTTCCATAACTGAGCATGTTTAAGGAGTTTACGGACTGGAGTAACCTTCGGTTGCTGCTTTGCCTTTCTTCATGTTTTTGCTGAGGTATTTATGGCAACACGCGGGAAGGTGTGGCTGTAGCAGCTCTTTTTCATTTAAAGCCACAATGCACCAAAAACACCCTGTAGAGGTATTCTGACGGACCAACCTGTGCAATGCCTCTACACTATCAAACACACTCTTTAGATTATTAATAATGTGTTTAAAACATTATTTTGTGTCCTTTAATTCATCTTAATTACAGCTGATGTCTTCATCAGACTCGTTTTTTACGTGATCAAATGATAAAATCTTACTAATTCAATCCCAGATGGAAAACTGATCCAATATTCACTCCAAGATGGAAGCAGATTGACACAAACCCAGATTATAGTGAATGTTTGACGTTCCACATTTCTCAGCTATGTTTGGCAGATAGCACAGGAGGGGTGCAGTAATTGAGTGGAACCATATGGTGTTAGCATATGGCATCATATGCAACAGATATAACAACACTTAGCTGCATGACTGAACCAAAGCCCTTCAAGCTGAACTACAGTCTCCACATATTGTTATTTTTCTTTCTTATAGATGGGATCACAGCCTGCCCCTTTTCCCTGGCCTACTTCCAGGAAACTCCTTTATCCACGCAGACACAAATATAGTTTTAAGTCATTTCCTTCGTTCTCCTTATCTTGGTTGTAGCTGGATTGTTTGTCTCAGTTCAGGAGCTGATACCGAACCCATACCAAGCCTCAGAGGATGGTGCCGGCTCAGCCGAGGGATCGATCTGGTCTCTCTGACCTATAGCAGCCAGTTTAATGGACTCTTTGGCTGGTGTCCCTGGTTTCCTGTATTTAAATTACACTTTCTGACTCATGTAGTCATTGATTTCATTATTTTCCCTTCTGCTGGCCCCACTCGGCCCAAGTCAGGAGATGTGATATTTAGAGTGTGATGAAACACGAGTAACAACCAGTTTTAGAACGTGCACTCTAGTTTTTAGATAAATTATTCTAAACAACTTTAGCCAAGCAATAATGTTTAAATCAAACAATTCTGACTTAAAAAACTCAATCAGCACACACACACACACACACACGCACGCACGCACACACACACACACACGCAGGAAAGGTTTACTCTTTACAGGAACACAAAGGGTCATTAAAAACCATCAACAGTGCAAGCTAAAATGAGTCAAATGATTTCCCTAGTAATTGTGTTTTCACCAAAACTAAGAGGATTAATTAAGTCCTTCAATTCCAAAATCATGGAAAAAGATCCCAAAGTGATTTCTGTAATTCTGGAAGTTTTATTAAAAGCAGAAAAATGATTTGACTGATTTTGTAAAACGCTTGCATCTTAAAATTTAAGCTAAACTGCAGCTATTGATAAACTAGGCCATTCATCAGATCATCAAAAATATTTGATTTGAGTTTGACAAATCAGTTTGATGTGATGTTGTGTTATTTCACTTACTGCAGCCTGAAGCGTAGAAGTGAAGCTTGCTTAAAAAATGCAAATGTTCATGAATATAAACGTTCAGCCGGGCTGGGGGTTAAATCTGCAGACAAACAACCTTTGGAAAAATAAATTAATCACTGATCTGGAAAAACATTTAGTTAGCTGTTTATTTTTGGAAGACCAGAAAAACTGAACTTGGTGTATTTTCTAGCGTGACTAAAAGGACTTCCTTACTGTAATCAGAATGGTTTATAACTCGGCGTAAACATGTTGTCCTTTTGGACGATGTGTCTCGATTTAAGATGTTTACATTTGGGGTGGACTCTGTGTTTGTGTGTGTCTAGGAGTCTTTTGACTGATCAGACTGGCTCTCCTCATGCTGTTTCCACCCTTTGCTGATTCATCTCTGGGGATGACAGTGATTATGCACGTGTTCAAGCTGCTACAAGTGCAGCACACTTCTCCTGTTGCCCTGGTGGAAGGAAACAGGCTTTTATACCCAACAAAACCCCATTCAGCTGCTAAAGCTGTTACAAGTCTGTCTGGATGAAAAGAGGTGAAGTCATGAAAACAAAGGAGCGAACAGGGTGTGTGTGTGTGTGTGTGTGTGTGTGTGTGTGTGTGTGTGTGTGTGTGTGTGTGTGTGTGTGTGTGTGTGTGGGGCTGCTCAGTGGCTTTCAGCTGTGCGGAACAACAGCTGAAGTGAGCTGTGAGTTTAATATTTGATCTCACTGCATTTTAGAAGAAATCGCTTCAACACGCCCCATCAATGATGACTAGAAGTCTTTCTGTTCACTGTTGCCATAGAAACAGGGATTGGGTCTCTGTAGTGGTAAATTGTGTGAAACCCCTCTAGTCATTGAAGAAAAAAACATGCAGCCACAGATGTGGATCAGGTTTCCTAAACATCTACTCAGCCCCGGGGAACTCCCGGCAAATGAAAAATTTGGTTCTTAAAATAGCTTAATTTGCCCGTTGTTGTCTCACCAAAGCATCCCCAAAAACATTTATACTCTTTTTTTGAAAATTGTGAACCTCTGTGTCATTTATTTCAGTTACAATGCATTTGCTCAATAGTTGTAAATTGGGTTTTACCTTTGTGTCTTCAATAAAGAAGACAAATGTATGGTTTGTGTGAACATGAATAACATTTATTAAAAGAAGGAGTATTTCCCAGGGGGCTACCAGTTTTCCAGGGGTGGCCATAGACACTCCTGTCCACCCCTTAGGGTTGCCGCTGCAGCACAGGTGCGGCTTTAAAGACGTATTATGAAACATTTTTATTTTTTTAAATAATTTTCTTCAGTCAGTATGTACTAACATGACCCTTTACAGGATTAATGATGTCACTCAGGCCCCCATTGCCTTCTGTGTAGTTGCAACTTCAGGGTGCCGAGCCACTCCCTGTTGGACGTGGACCTGACGTGCCAGCGCTGCAGTCTGCTTATGTTTCCTGCATATTTTAGATTGTTAACATAGCTGATTTTTCTGATTTAGTGATAAACCACTCCTGTAGAAACCATTGAAGGCTGGGTTGACATTTCAAGCTGTTAAAAGACAAACGCATGGCGAGGAGATTAAAGGGACTTTACGGAGTTTTGAATTTTTATGCTCGCGATTGCCCCCTCAGGCCAAAAGCGTAACGGCAGCTTCAATAGTAGGCGCGTGCACGAGACGCGCATGCTGTACGTGCACACTCCTTAACGAAAATACCGTGTGTGTGTGTGTGTGTGTGTGTGTGTGGTCTGGAGGACAGGAGAACGCGCAGCTAATTAATTAAATAATTTGGTTCTGTACCTTTCTCTTCAGCACAGCCGACAAAGGTTTATGATGGGTCAGTCCTCCTGCATGCTCAGATCATTCCCTTCCCTTGCTTGAAAAATTGTTCCAAAATGAAAGTTGAACCCACATCTTTTTTATCTGTGAATTCAATGCCGTTCGGCGAGTCTCAAATAAAAATTAGGGCATCTTACTGTAAAAAATATACCATTAATGTAAAAAAGAAACTCTAAATAAACTATGTTCACACCCAGAATTGAACCCAGCTCTCCTGCACAAGAGTCCAACATCTAACTAGGTGAGCTACAGCGACATCTTTGACATCTGTAATATTTATATTCTTAATTACAGCTAAAACAACGTTCAAAGAACGGTTCAGAGCGAAAATGGCTATTTTGTTGCTAATTTGCAGGAAATATCCAGAAGAAAGTAGCTAAGGGTCCTCAGAAATGTAGCTAGGTTTGTCACTAGGCGTTAGGAACAGCGACAAAGTCGCTGAGTTGGCACTACCTCTCTCTCTGCTGCTAAAGCTACTGATAGCAAATGCTACGGGCTATGCCTGAGCGTGAACGCGCATGAAGCAGCCTGCTCGACCCGAGCAGCTCTCTTTTTCTATGATTTTACAGAAAAACGGGCAATCACAGTAAAAATGCCAGGGCTCATTCTACAGGACCAGGGCATTGCAGGAGAATGTATGAAGAAGAAATTTATTATTTATATACATGTTTTGGCTGTCAAACTTCCATAATGCCCCTTTAAGTTTAACGTTTGGTTCTACTAAACAGACACTAGGGGGTGCTAAAAGCAAGCCAAAACTGCCAAGTGTGCCTTTAAGAAATAAATCTCGGTAAATGGTTTAATTCAAATCTGAGATTATTTTTACAGATTCACAGATTTTCTGAAATAACATCTCGGTGTAGGTCTGCTATCTGCTATCATAACTTCCATAAGTCTTACATTCAGCCAGTCATTTAGGGTGATGTCACTGGCAGGCGCAGGATCCCTAGCCGATCTGGTACCTACAATCAAAGCGAATCAGAGAGCAAAGCAACATTTCGTGCAAATCTCTCTTTGCAGACGTTGGGGAAATTTTTTTTTCTGTGTTGACCAAGTCTAACTGCAGCAAGGCTCAAAATACAATGATATGTTTAAATCTTGTGTAACCCGCTTTTCCCTGCTGGCTCACGGTGGTCATACAGCATCACACAGACAGTAAACCTGTTACTGGCATTGGGTCAAAGCTGTGGCGAGTAAGCAGTTTATACCCCCTGGTCTGATAGGGATAAGCTGATCAGCTGTTTTTGACAGATTTGATGTGGAAGGACGTCACTGCTGATGAAAAGACTTGTAACTGAAGAAGGTGGGGTCAGACTGGGGTTCACATGAGATGTTTTTTTTTGTCCTGTGGGCAGGGTAAGACGCAGTGCCACATGCGTGTGATCTGTTGGAAACAAGCTCCAACCCACGCAGATGTATCGTTATGTATCCTCTCAGATGCCCTCAGATACATGGGTGCAATATTTAAAACGTGGCTGACAGACTGCGTTACGCAACCTAAAGCTTGGCGGGAACACGAGGCATCAAGCACGGTGTGCTGCTTCAATGAAAGCTGCCTCTGGCTAAAACGGCAAAGACTTTTGAGTTAAGAAAAGCATTTATTAGCAGAAGTGACACATCATTTTGTTCTCCTGAACCCCCACATCCTCCTTCTTCTCTCCTGGAAAGTGAACTCTCCTCCAAGGGGCCCAGCAGACAGCAGGGGTGATGTATTCCCGTGCTTATTCATCCTGCTGCCCTGCAAAAACATGAGGAAACCAGCTGAGAGGCAGGAGAAGGTGCCAATAAAGAAGAGAGAGAGTCTTTTCCCAGATCTGTGGCTCTTTATCACGCTGCTGGTTAATGGCTAGTTGCCACAGTAACGAACAAACCCTCATAATGGCAGCAGCTGGGGGTGAAAAGACAGAAGGGTTATGTAATACTCAGCATCAGGCGTTTTATGACTTTTTTTATCTTCTTTATTAACTGGTGCATTTGTGTGTGCATGCTGCATTAGTTTTATCTGTTAAAGCCTTGTTTTCTCCTCCCCCCTCAGGTCCTTCGCACTCATGTGATGGTGCGTGTTGGAGGGGGCTGGGACACACTGGAACACTATTTGGACAAGCACGATCCGTGTCGTTGTGCTGCTTTTGGTGAGTTTGCTCCCAGTTTCCCGTTAGACGCTCAAGGAAAACGTGTTTTATTTGTTGCAAATATCTAATGCAGCGTTCTGGTCTGGGACAGAGCGCATAAAGGTCAGCGGTGTGGGATAATTCATGGAAGAAGGTTGAAACTTTGGAAGTTTTAGACACAGAAACAAGTTGCTTCTGTTTTACAGACAAAACACCAGGTGAACCCCATAATAATCCATCCATGCAGCAGCTCGTGGTGTGATCCAAACCGTTGGAATGAGTAGAGAAAGCAGGTCAGGAAGCGCGTGATAAATCATCTCTCACTGCTAAAAATGTTAACGTAAACAGGTCAGGAACACGATCGAGTTATAAAAGAGCTTCTTAGAGAGAAGCGCAAGTAAAGGTTGTTCGGTTACTTGATTAAAACAAAAATTCAGAATTGATTTAGATTCACATTTATAGAATTCAAGTAATCAGAAAGATTCTCTGTAAACACAAAAATTCCTTTTCACAACTTTTTTAAGTGGCTGTGTGATTTTTCCTGCCACTAGGTGGCAGTACACATTTCAGGGTAGTTTTACACCTTATCGCTGTGACTGTCGCTAGTTTAAAAAACATTACGGTAAACGGGGTGACGGTGGCACAGGCGCTAAGTGCTCGCCCCGTAATCGGAAGGTTGCAGGTTTGAGTCCTGCTCAGTTTGTCGCTGTCATTGTGTCCTTGGGCAAGACACTTAACCCCATTGCCTGCTGGTGGTGGTCAGAGGGACCGGTGGCGGCAGTGCTCGGCAGCTTCACCTCTGTCAGTGAGCCCCAGGGCAGCTGTGGCTAAATCGTGTCTCATCCCCTCCAGGGTGTGACTGTGTGTGTGAATGGGTGAATGACTGATTGTGTTGTAAAGCGCATTGGGGGTTCCAGGACTCTAGAAGGCGCTATATCAAATACAGGCCATTTACCATTTTAAGGTTACTTGTGGAGCAGAAAGGATGCAACCGCGACATATCTCCTCAGATTTTCCGTTAATTCCATCGAGAGAATGTAATGCCGAGTATAGTTTTCTGCTGCTGTACTTTCCGGTTCTGCTCGGGGTCCTGCCCCTCCCGATGACATCATCACACTACAGCAATGCCATTTGACGAAAAAACATTGCATCTCTTTTTCGATTCTCTTACTTCACATGTGTTTTGGAAAGGGTTTAGCAGTTTTAACATTTTTTAGCGTGGTAATATAACTTCCATAAGTCGTACGTCCAGCCAGTCACCTAGTGTGATGTCATCGACAGGCGCAGGACCCCGAGCCAGCCAGAAGGAAACATGGCATCTAATATGGCGTCCCCCTAGGACGCTAGACCCATGCTCTATGCACTTTAGACCTGATTTTTATGGTGATATGGTACAGAACCACTAGTATTTATATTTATAACAACTGGGCATCCTTTTCGATTGATATTTCCAGAAATTAACAATGAAAACTACACATTGTCTCTTTAACAAATCTATTTCCTAAAAAAAAGCTTCTTATTTTAATGATGTGGTGTTCTTATTTTTCTAACATGTTACACAGATTTGCTGGGCTTGTATAAACTCTTGAAGTGTCCAAAGTGTTTACATGCAGCAGCAGATGACTCTGCGTGTTACAGATGAAGCCAAACTGAAGATCAAACCGTGATGCTGAAGCTGATTTATTATGTTCCTAACATCTATTTTGTTTGACCTATCCGGCTTTATCTCTCGCTGCTGCTGCTGAGATGCTGTAGCGTGCTTCCTGACCACTAAATGCCGTCACTTGTTGCAGATTCCACAGGCTCTAAGCCAGCATGGGTTACAAGTCTCTCTTAATCACTTTTGATCGCTCTGCCTCCAACAGCTCACCGCTACCACCAGTCCAAAGCTAGTGGCCAAGGTCAGGGAGCCCAGAGCAAGTCGTCCAGTGCCCACTCTTCTCGCTCTACCAGCCCGGGCCCACACTGGAGAAACGATGGCATCGCACCGTACAAGCCTCCTGACAGACGCTCCATGGAGCCACAGAGTGCCCCCACCTCCTCCTCCAACACACGCACACCTCGATCCCAGAACTCCTCTGCTCTTTCTGAGGTAGACGCCGGTGCAGCTCGCGCTCTCCTACCAAGACCTCCACGGGACCGCTCAGAGCCTCGACACTTTAATCCTCTCAGGTGTGTGTGTGTGTGTGTGTGTGTGCGTGTTGATGTCTCACAGGGGCATGCTCTGTGGTTTCTGCTCACAGATGGACTGACAGACCCTGAGGACTCACTTTGATTTGGACACATAAACAAACCAGGGAGCCACAGATTAGACCAGAACAGATTTATCTAATCTCAGGTGACATTGGCTTAAAAAAATCCAGCCAGCCACCACACAGCGCCTCCTAGTGGGTAGAAGGTAAACCTAATCTTAAATCCCATTGGTGTGTGAAATTTGTTCTCTGCATTTGAGTTGCAGGTTTAACACCCAATCAAACCCCTTAATGCAAGCAAGGAGGCATTGGGTCCCATTTTTTAAGGTCTTTAGTACGACCCAACCGTGGAGTTGAACCCACAAACCCCCCAGTCCCAGGACAGACACTCGTACCACGAGGCCACTGAGCTTGCTTAACCCCCGTTTCATAGTGGGATTGTTAGGGAGAAGATTTTCTCCTCTTAAACGATGAATGTAACTGAAACTACTTGCTAATTTAGTCTGGTCTGCTGTTTTAGTGTTTTATCAGAGCGCTAGTCATAACGCTGCAATCATTGTTCATATGGGGAAATAAAGGCTGTAAGACCAAAAAGGTAAAGGTGGTCGTGCAATAAATCAGAGTTTGACTCTATCGTCATTTCACACAACTAGTAGCAGATTGATGGTTTACCTTGGCTATGAGCCTTGTGCTACTCATTTCTCTTTATAGCATCAGTTCAGACCAGATGTCAAGGCAGTACTCAGATTAACCCCGGGAGGGTTGGGCATTTCCTTTTAGCAGGGTCAGAATGGGTGAAGGCTAGTCTCACGACTACCCCTGGAAAGCTGTTTGCAGCACAGCGTTCTAGTAAACAGGTCAGCATGTCGCCGTCAAACCGATTTCCATGAATTAAAGAGGTCTACTGTGATTAGGCAACAACTAAAGGTGCAGATTTTCATTTAAATTAAAACACACTAATATCTCCTACACGTTTGTGCCATAACACCACTTTCATAAATCACTTTAATGTGGAATTTATACGTCAATTTGTATTTTAATGTTTTTTTTTAATTGGTTTCATTAAAACTAACGATAATATAGCTAACCTGAGAGTAAAAAGCTAGATATGAGCTGTTAGAATGGCTAGTGAACACACTTCTGAAGATGTGAGCTGGTTGTGTGGTTAACCCTGATGGTCCTGTTGCTGCATGAGAGCAGAGCAGTTTCCAGCTGGGGAAGCATAGTGGCGTGTGTCGGGCTACACAAGTAGCCGGGTTTTTGTAAAACTGAATGTTCTCGCCCCCGGGAGAAAAACCTGAGTACACACACCTTTTTGTCTTTCAGTATAAAACCCAGTGCATTGTGAAGCATGTTAATGCCAAGCCTGTAGGTGGCAGTAATTCCCCAAATCATTGAAAATAACCAGGAGGTAGAAAACCTTAACGTTGTCACCTTTGGTCTGCTACACAGAGCAGTAATTTTGTAAAAACAAGCAGGTGAGTGTAAACACAGGTCGCCCATGTGACATCAGAACATTTTGTCGCGGGTAGTAATGTTACCAAGCCAAAAAGCCCAGTTATTTAAGTCCACAAGCAAATGCTGACAATGGAAAATGCACAAATTGGAGTCTTTCAGATAATTACTTTTGGTGCTGTTTACCTCCACATTTTTGTGGATGACTGGGTGTGTTGTAAAGTGCCTTGGGGGGGTTCTAGGGTTAGAAAGCGCTACATCAAATACAGGCCATTCACGTGTGTACAGGGTTGCACTGCTCCCTGTTACAAAGCACACATGAGCCCTGGGTCTGAAACTCTGACTCAAGATGGATTACTTCATGGTGTAAATAAAACAAAAAACCCTTCTAGTGCTTTTACAGCCATGTGAAATTGTCTCCTACCAGTTAAAAATGTGCATAAATATTCTCTTAATATGTGTGAAATACTAATATGATTGTCGATGGCTGCCTCTGCTTTTACAGGAATAAGGAGACAAAGATGCCAATAACGAGGCGTCTTTCTGGAGACAGCGACTCGTCTACGGCCTCTTCCAAGGGAGGAGGAGGAGGGCGGCGCTCCCTTGGTGGCACATCGTCGCGCTCTGGTGAAGAGGTAGTGTTTCTTGTAAACCGGAAAGAAGGGAAGCACATGATTGAAAGGGCGGGGGCAGGAAATCGGACCCCATCTCAGCGACCCTCTATTACCCGTGCACGCAGCAAATCTCAAGAACGTCCCACGCTTGCCCCAATGCTCAAACCCAACCCTCCATCTGGATCCTCAGATGGAACACGAACGTCTCGCACAGAAAGGGGGCGCACCCTGGGGCCTGAGATGCATAGGAGGCTCCATCCGCCTCGCTCCCACAGCCAGAGCATGTTAACCAGACCGACTTGGTCAGGTGATGGCAGCCCTGGACAGGCCGCCTCCTCTAAAGATCCTCAGCCGCCACCGTCAGAAAGAAGAGAAGACCTTTGCGTGAAACAGGCGCCACCGTCCTCTCCTAGAGTAGCTGTTGGCCTTGCTAAGAGGCAGTCAACATCATGTTCTAACTCTCCTCTTAAAGGCGTCCAGAGCAACAACAGTAGCCCCGGCAAAAAGACAACAACTACTCCCAAACCCCCTGCTCCACGTTCACCATCCATGGGAAGAGGCAGGCTTCTACCACCTGTCACCCCTGGAGGGCGACGTTCAACACAATCATCTCCTCGTCACGTTAGTAACCATGCTCCCCGCTCCCCTCGGTTCTCGCAGACTCCTCGCTTTGCTGGGCGAGGCCAACCTGGAAACAGCTCTAGCCTGGAGTGCCAGGAGCCTGAGAGACTTGGCTTTGGATACCAGATGCTGCCACCATTAGACCCAAAGAGGGAACAGGACCTGTATCGCAGCTTTGAGGCCGAGTTTCTGGCAAATACCCAGAAAGTCAGGGAGAATTCAGCTGAAAAGACTCCAGAAAGAGCGTCCCTGCAGGTACCCGGGAAACCACAAGAAACTGCACCCACTGAGCCTAATGTCTTTGACTTTACCGACTCCTCCTCTAACTCTTCCACTTCCTCCCTAAATGTGGGCACAAAGACGGGACTTCTGCCTGAACTGAAGGAATCCAAGAGGACTAACCTCCGTCACTTCTCGCAGGAGGATCCTTTGAAAATGCTTCCTAGAAACAATCATAGAGGTTCTCTTGGTCAAGGAGAGCCTGAACCTTGGGGGGATCATAAAGGGGGTCTCAGGAAGCTCCCAGCCATTTCCAGCTCATTAGATGAGAGAGATGTTCCATCGTCTTTATCTAGAGAGACAGACAGGCTAATGAATCACATTCCCTCACAGCCTGAATCTCGTTGCAGAAATATGAATGGAGTACTTGGAAATTGTCCTCTTACTGGGAGACTCACTGGTCAACACAGCCAGCTTGATTTGAGCTCTACTGCTGAAGGAGACGTCCCACTAGGAAACCATCTTTCAAGCCTTCCTTTTGACAACGATGACAGGAGAGACGACCTTCCACCTCTTGAAGTTCGTCATTCACCCACACCCCTCCCCCCTTCTGAAGACTGCTCCTTCCAGGATTCTTCAAGTGAAAATTCCTCCACGTGCTTCAGCTTGAGCGAATCCCGCTCTGAGTCCCCCCCTCCGTCAATAACGCTGACCAATGGGGAAACTGAGCAAAAGAATGCTAACAATGTAGCCCCGGTCTCCAAGCTGGGACGATTCAGGCCTCGCACTGACAACAGGCCCCAGAACACACGCTCACGTATCCCCACACCAGTCGGCTACAGAGACGTCCACACTCGTGAAACACTTTCACCCTGTCACACCCCACCGCTGTCTCCTAAGAGCTCCCACCCCGCCGGTTGTCCAACCACATGCTCCTACCCTGCACAGAGCGGCCTGGATGTTGAAGCTTTAGCACAAAACTGATGGAAGGAGCAGGTTGTTGTTAGAAACTTTGACTACTGTGTAAAAAATACTCTTAATGTTAAACTTAAAGGTGTGGGACACTGAAAACCCATTTTTGATGAGTATACTCAGTCAATCTGAGTTTTTCATGCAGGCTGAACATGAAAATAGTCTCCTACACCTATCTCCTGCATTAGCTTCTGCTAGAAAATAGACAGTGAAAATCTAGGATTAGAAAATCCTGACAGATCTACGTCACACTGTCACTTAACATTCATGGACTCACCCATCTTGACTCACAGCAAGGAAGTCTGTCATTAGTGTCCAGGAAACAACAGTGAATGTTTCGACTAGTAGAAGCTAACCATTAGCATTAGCAATGTCACCACATGGCAGAAGCTCCTCCAGGTTAGTTGTGGAGATAAAACACCCACAATGCAAGTCAGTGGTAGAGTCGTGCTGCTGGTGTCCAATCCGAGGCAAGATGTCACTTGCACTTAGAGGAGTTGCGTATTAAGGATTTGGGTACCCTCCCCGGGGTCTGAGCTTCCAACGCCGTCCAACGCCCCGGGGTGCAGCTTGTGAGGACGGCGGGTAAATCCACCACATAAGTCCACTGCCAGAGTCCGTAGCGGCAGATGTCGGTGTGGCCTTGGCATCACCTATGCCCAGCCCTTGCTGTCTAAAGAAGGCGACCAGCCTTCCCTCCTGACGCTGGAACTCTAAACACCTGTTTAGCTATCTTCGTCGCCGGCAGCCCTAACGACTGCGAACGACCCCACCCCCCAAAGTCCGATGCCACAATGACAGGTCGACCACGCACCCCTCTCAGTAGACCTGTCACCTTTTTATCCTCCCTGGCCTCGTTATGAATAACGAGGACCAGCTGGTGTCCAATCACCATGCCCTCAGAGTCCGGCAGCTTCCTTCTTCTGTCCATCACATTAACAACTTTTAAACAAACAATAATTTTACTAAATTTAAATTCATTGCTGTTCACTTATCTTAGTCTAATCTAATCTGAGTATAAAACTCAGAGCTTGAATAAATATCATTAATCGTCTTAAAAAGAACTTCTTTCATTTGAAAAGACACATTTTCAGTAAAGGCACTTGAGCCATTGCTCCGCCTACTTCTCAAAATTCCCACACAGCAATGGATTGTGGGTAATGCCCTTGCCTGAAGTCTGCATTGACTTGGGCGAAGTGCTGATCAAGGGTTCAAAAGGGGTGCGATCACCTTCCGCTCTTGAGAATTCGGACACCCCACGCACTCACCCCTGGCCGGGAATGCGCAATTGAAGAACACCGCAAATGAATTGATTAAATGAGTGTCCCACACCTTTAAAAGGATTTTATTGGATGTCAAATACACCTTTTGCATTTAGCTTTCTCCCCTGTCCGGGGGTTCACATTGCTTTGTTTGCACTCAAGCCAGAATATTTATTACCAAAGGTATGATTAACGTGTTTACTATAATTTTATTGTGCGTATGGGGATTTTTTTTTTTGCCAATCATATTGTGTTTAATTTAATTTCTTTCTTGACGAGAGACTTACAGCTGACTCACAGACAGAATGAGTCCTACCAAAGGGCATGGTAATGTGTCTTCATTAGCCGCTCAAACGCTAAGTTGAATGGATCGACTCGTCGAATTTGCCATAACTTTGTTTTTATTATCTCAATAGTCAATGTACTGGTCTTAGAACTGTAAGATTCTTCACATTACTGGTATTTATCTGTACAGATTACTAACTGCTAATATTAGAAAGCTCGATCATCCCTCTGACTGTACAAATCAGACATGATTTATTTACAGTCGTACGATGTTGTTACTGTACTGTGTTTTGCAATCAGCTGATGTCATCGTGGATAACGGTATTTGTTATTTAATGCTTCATTTTTTCAAGATTATTTTGATGCAGTTAAACCATTTAATTCATGTTTTGAATGAAAAACATCAAGCACATTGAGGATTGTGTCACTTTGTGTCGTTGTCACTGAAACCGAAAAGGTTGAGAGCTCTGCCGCTGACCAAACTGCAATCTAGAGTTCAACGTGTCACGCGCTGAGGAGGTTGAATGTGTAAATACACGCCTATGTGCTCGGTAAACGTAAGTGTTTTGTAAATAGAGGACACAGAATATACAGCTCGATGTACATATGTTCTGTTTTAAGGTCTGCGCTGCCTTAGCTATGCAATATTGGTGTTGGAGATGCCTTGACCAGTTCCCTTTGCCTTAAAACGATTTGTCACAAGATTCGTTTTTAGAATGTTTTTGTTTCAGTTCGGTGACACATTATTACTACTCACTGTTTATTGTGTTAGAAATAGAAGGACCTGAGTGAGAATGTTAGAGAAAGTTGTCAATTTTTGTCACACGCACTAAAGCTGTAGATTCTCTAGGCCCCTGTTTTAAAACACAAGAAATAACATCTAACAGTGACATCTAGTGGCTGAAAAGGACATTTTACTGTTAAAAAATATCTTTTGACTTTCTTTTACTGCATTATGTTCATTCTGCTCTTTTGTCACAGCCTAGAGTTGATAATGATGTTGGATGGATGAAGAGTCTGAGTGTGTGAGAAAAGTGCATGGAAGATAAACTGGACAATAAGGCTTTCTTTTCTAAACTTGCAGCCATCACTATGAGGCGCCAAGCTCCAGTTGCTGAGATAAAAATCCTGTTGTAGGTTTTAACAGATGCAGACTTGGAAAAAATGTATTTGAAAGATGAAAAGTTGGAATTTTGATGTTTGTGTCCTGCAGAACTCCTCAAACACCCTGCTGTAAATGAAGTTTTGCAACAGTTTGAACACGAAATGAAAGAAAAGTTGTTTTTTTGCATGACAAAATTAATGTGTGAGCTAAAAACAAGGTATAGAGAGTATGTATATATTTGTGTATATATGGTATGAGGATATGTGCAGAGCTGGAGCGAAGAAGGGATGGTTGTTGGTCTAATTTATTTATTTATGAAATCAGCTCTCAGCTGGCTCAGGTGACATCTGCGTTTTATATACTAAGTGAATAAGTGTTTAGGGGAATCCATCAATGTGAGACAACCAAAGTTTCACTGGTTTACTCTTGTTAGAAGGAGCCATAATTAATTAGGAATTTGTCAAAAAATAAATAAATTAAGCCACAAGAGGGAATTAGTTTTCACACTTAACTGAAAAAAATGTTCAGTGTCACAACTCATTCATTATTTATCATCCTTGCTGGAGCAACACAAATAAGGAGCTGATTATTTCGTTAACTGACTTAAGCTGTTCCACCTGGTTAAAAATTTGGTTCACTGTTGGTTCAGATCATGAACTGTGACTTTAATAGAATATGTATTTTTGTGCACAAGTTTGGAAATGAAATTAAAGTCTCATGTCTTCAACCTCATACGGCGAGGTTAGAATGTCCATCTGATGCCATTTTCTTTATAGGATGTACAGATCGCTTGACATTGTGTACTATGTGTGTATGCAATAGCAATACTGCAATGTTTCAGTTTTTTATTTCAACAAAAAAATGCTCTCAACTTGTTCTTGTAATAAAAATTTCTCTCCTGATGTTTAAAGATGTGCTTTGTGATTTTTGCATGTTGTATTTAGATTGTGGGGAGTCGATTGCTGCTATTTTCTCCTGGAAGTATGCAAAAAAGCTGTTAAGAAACTTTCTTGTTTATTAGGCTTCCATTATGTTCAGAGGGGCTTTTAGTATTTGATTTAAATTAAAACAATATAAAAACTTGTTAAATGTAATACAATAATGCACCAGTTTGTACAAATAATAATGAATGATATTTTATTAGAATTATTGCTGCTAAGGTAAAAGTGAATGAAAGATGACGTTGCTGACAATTTGTAGAAAGGCGGAAGTGAAGCTAGAAGTGGGAGGAGACGAAGGCCATTAGAGCTCTTTACTACTACGCCTGTGCAGGTAAGGTGTTTGTGGGGATTTTCTCTTCTAACTCGCTGTGCGGCGAGCTTCACTGTAACCACCAGAAGGTACGCTAATTCCCTGGGTAAGGTCTGAATTAGGCCGATAGATTAAGAGCTTAACTGTCCCGACAAAGGTTTCTTTAAGCCCCGTTTTAGAAGGTCACGTCTCAGCTGCTTGGCTGACGTTGACAGGCGGACTGTAGCAGGCAAACCGCGCCGCTAGCCTTTAGCATCGCATTCATTCATCTACCTTAACTACTGCAAATATGCAAGAATGGGCCAATCAGCTATGCGTGAGTAACGGGTCGACCAGCGTCTCTAGTCGTTTACTTGTCTACGAACATTGAAGCTAATTTTTTGTTACGTAAACTGCCTTTCCGCACTCACTTTAGATGCTAATGCCATTGTAGCAAGATGCTAGTCAGTTAGCAGCCTTTCCTCCACTTTAGGGAACTGAGTAAATTATGTTAAAGTCAGTTTTTGTGTTAAATATTTGCATTGTTGGTTTGTAGTTAAGTTTGAAATGTCTGTATTGTGTTGTCAGTTTATTTTCAAAAGCATTTTCGCTAAAAGTGAGCCGAATTCGCTAGCTCCTCTGCTCAGTTGTGTGAACTCATATCTTTTACATTAAAGCTAGTTGTTAGCTACCAGTTAGATGTTGACAGCCTCTTAGGAGTTTTAAAATGACACTTTAAACGTGAAGACTTGGAAGCCAAAACTATAAATTATTTTATATCTAAAACCAAACACTGGATATCAACTCTTGCATATTCAATCGCATCTTTTGCTGTTATAGTTAAAGTGGGAAAACATGAATAAAGTACACTGTAGAGGATCCCCCCCCCCCCCCCCCCCCCTTAAATTATGAAGGTATTTAATAAGATACATATCATTGCTGGGTAAAAGATTTAGTCAAATATCTTAACATAACTCAGTGAAACATGTTCTTGAAACACAATTAAAATAAAAATATTTTTATTTATGTGCTGTAGTCTAGTGTTTAATGTTTTGTTATGTTTTTGTACTTTATTGCGCTTAAAAGAAGAACCATGCACTCTGAAATACTATGTTATGGCCCATGTTGGCTTGATATTACAATTTTTACTAAAAGTGTCTGATTCATTGTGTTCAGTTTTTTAATTTGTCGGTGTGTATTTGGGGATTTTGCGTTATATGCTGTAAGAATTTAGACAGTTAGCCAATTAATGTTATGTATATGTTTTGAATGGTTCATATTATACTTCTATATAAACTTAAACGTGTAATTCGACACAAGTTCTGATTCATGTGCAGCATCTGAAAGTCCATGCTGTCACACAAACTGTTGAAGATTGTTTAGGTTTTGTTCAAATGAAAGTCGAGATGTGAGACATGAACATCACATTAGCACATACTCTGCAGAATGCATTCAGGGTTGGCCAACAGAGTTGTTGTTGGCTTTGTTAAAGCATTCATCTAAATGGGACATGTTGGGATCTGGTTTCTCAGCAAAATCCATTGTTATCTTTCCTAATATGCTGGCTGTTTTCTGGAGAAGACAGGAAATTCCTTTATTTCCCTTTGTTTGCACTTCTAGCTTTTCCTTTTCCCTTCTGATAATAACAGTTTCCACTTGTGCAAGGACTTCTAACTTTCTCCTAACTTTGGCAGGAGAGCCGACAGTTTGGATCCAAGATGACGGACTCAAAGTACTTCACCACTACAAAGAAAGGTCTGATAACTTACAGGTTGCTAAATTATATAGAGTGTTAAAACACCCGAGTGAGAAGCTTTAGTTGTTTGATAATTCAATACTTTGTATAGGATTAAGTATGTGCTTGTAATAGTGCAAACAGTCATTATAGTGGTTGAGTGATGCGAGGATTTGCTGTTTCAGGGAAACTCTGGTTAGGATCACATTTAAGTCAATAATTGCCATGTATTAACAGTCATATTTATTATTTAGCTTGTTTTGGATAAAGCAGGACAAACTAGTAAACACTTTGTAGGTTATCGTGCAATATTCCCACGATGACGAGATGAAACTCGCAGCTCAGAAAACACAGATTAAAGCCATTTGGCTTTTCTAGATTTAAACAAGTTTCTTCGACTTCAGTTTGTGATTTGAATTAAATGTGTGTATCTGACAGATCACAAAATAATATGGCAACCAAAATTGTTTTAGATGTATTTAATAGTGACAAAAATTGTAGTTGTAACACACATGGATGTTCAGACTAAGTGTAAGTACCTAGCCCGGCTCACTGACAAACATAAAAAGTGAAAGGCTTTCATTTCACATGTAATCGGTATGTATTGGCAGTAATAATGTCTGATGATGCCTTTCTGCAGCTTCTTACTGAAAAATCAATGGGCAGGGTGCTGCAGCCTCCAAAATAAAATAAGGTTCAGTTAACACAACTCTACAATAAAAATCTGATCTTAATTGTGTATCAGTTTCAGCCAGATGCACCTAAGCACAACAAAGATGGTTTCATTATGAGGTTGTTGCTCACATTTTTAAGACCATTGCAACCCTCTCATTTTGTATTTATGTAGTGTTCTGATGGATCTCTGTATTATAACCTGTTTGCTTCTGCATCCTGTACGCTTCCTCATTTCTTTATGCTAGAACCAGATCCTAATTATTTTTCCTCTTTTGTTTGTTCAGGGGAGATTTTTGAGCTCAAGGCAGAGCTGAACAGCGATAAGAAGGAGAAGAAGAAGGAGGCTGTGAAGAAGGTCATTGCATCAATGACAGTGGGTAAAGATGTCAGGTGAGCAGGTGGAACTACTAAAAACTGATGATTATTTAATCCGTTCCTGTTCTGAGGTCAGTAGTTACAGTACAGACTGTTTCCTCCTGCAGTGCGTTGTTTCCAGATGTTGTGAACTGCATGCAGACGGACAACCTGGAACTGAAAAAGCTGGTTTACCTTTACTTGATGAACTACGCCAAAAGCCAGCCGGACATGGCCATCATGGCGGTTAACACCTTTGTGAAGGTAATCTCAGTTTGCCGCTGCTGTAATTTCATTTTCTGTCTTTGGAGGTTAAACAGTATTTACATTATTTGGCTTTGAAAGAGTTGGACTACGCCAAGGCTACCCTTTATCTAGGGATGCACCGATGGATCGGCATTTGATCGTAATCGGCCGATAGCGCCCCTATCGGTTTTGATCGGAATTTTCAAAATAGATCAAAGCAAACCGATCAGGTAGGGTTGTCACGGTAACCAGTGTAGCGGTAAACCCCGGTAAAAAAAAAGTTGACAATAATAATAACCGTCTTGTTTTTTAAAAAACTATATTATCTTGGTGGGTTTACCGTGGCTGCGGTGTAGGCGCGGTGACCCTTACCAGCCACCGTATCATCGGCTGAAGTTGCCGGCGGCACGTGCACGCTTTGTTGTTTACAACAAAAACTTTCTTGAGGCTAAAGCTGAAATAATGGTCAAAGGAGGAGACGACAGCGCTCAGGAGGACATTTATTATCCCTCAAAGAAGACAAAGTCGGAAGTACGGGCATATTTTAGATATTTGAAGAATGCCGAGGGAGTTTATAGAAGACGGACGGACGGCTATCCTGTTTGCAGCACGAGCAGAAAAAGTGTCTGTGAAAGGCAGCAACGCTTCAAATCTCATGACAAATCTGCGTGACCATCACCCACAACTCTACAGTCAACACAAGGCAAGCTAACGTTAGCGTTTTAGCTAAAATGCGTGATCCGAGGATTTGGGTTGAGGGAGAATGCAACGAGTGGCTATATAAAGCAGCCGCAGCGCCGCTACCTGCATATAAACCGTGTCGCGGACACCCCCATGTTGAAATGACGCTATGCATTACGGGGCTCCCAGGGGCAGATAAGAGTTGGTCTCTCTCCGAGAATAATTATAAATTTAACAATGATTACTGCCTGATGACATTTTCCCACATCTGCAAAGCTTACTGGAAGGACACAAACCGAGGACAACATTCTCCTGATATAGGGTTTATTACTCAAGTAAAGGTAAAAAAGTATCTGATTAGAAGGCTACTTGAGTACTGAGTATCATCTGATCTAATATTTTTAAAATGATGACATCAAACAGACACAAAATAAGAAGTTATGGGCAAATATTGGTATTTTAAAGACTAAAGGGGAAAAATGTAAACAATTAAACAACATAATTACAAAATAACACATTTTAGGCAAAATTTAGACACAAACTGAGGACAATATTTCCTGACCTACAGGGTTTATTTAATTGTGTGAAAATGCAGCACGTTTAAAAAAAAATACCGCGATAATACCGAAAACCGTGGTAATTTTGGTCACAATAACCGTGAGGTTAAATTTTCACACCGTGACAACCCTAATACAGACCATTTTAGATTAGGTTACATTTCCTTTATTCCCAGATTATGTAGTTTGTAGCACTCATTATAATGTTGTAGAAAATTTCTGGCCAATCCACGTGATCGGTATCGGTGATCGGTATCGGTGATCAGCATTCTTTGATATCGGTATCGGTGATCGGCAGCAAAAAACCTGATCGGTGCATCCCTACCTTTATCACAGATTCTGTTCATAACTTTTATGGACAGGATTTCAAGGCGCAGCCAAGGTGTTGAGGGGATCTTATTTGGTGGCCTGAGAATCAGGTCTCTGCTTTTTGCAGATGATGTGGTCCTGTTGGCTTCATCAGAACGTGATCTTCGGCTTTCGCTGGAGCGGTTCACAGCCGAGTGTGAAGCAGCTGGCATGAGAATCAGCTCCTCTAAATCAGAGACCATGGTCTTGATTCGGAAAAGGGTAGAATGCCTTCTCAGAGTCAGGGATGAGGTCCTGCCCTAAGTGGAGGAGTTTAAGGATCTTGAGGTTTTGTTCACAAGTAAGGGAAAACTGGAGCGTGAGATGGATAGGTGGATTGGTGCTGCATCTGCAGTGATGCGGGCGACGTACCGGTCTGTTGTTGTGAAGAGAGAGCTGAGCCAGAAGTCAAAGCTTTTGATTTACCGGTCGATCTACATTCCTACACGCACCTACGGTCATGAGCTTTGGGTAGTGACTAGGGTTGTCACGGTGTGAAAATTTAACCTCACGGTTATTGTCACCAAAATTACCACGGTTTTCGGTATTATTGCAGTATTTTTTTAAACGTGTTACATTTTCACACAATTAAATAAACCCTGTATGTCAGGAAAATATTGTCCTCAGTTTGTGTTTAAATTTAGCCTAAAATGTGTTATTTTGTAATTATGTTATTTGTTTACATTTTTTCCCTTTAATCTTTAAAATACCAATATTTGCCCATAACTTATTTTTTGTCTATATGATGTCATCATTTTAAAAATATTAGATCAGGTGATGCTCAGTACTCAAGTAGCCTTCTAATCAGATACTTTTTTACCCTTACTTGAGTAATAAACCCTATATCAGGAAAATACTGTCCTCGGTTTGTGTCCTTCCAGTGAGCTTTGCAGATTTGGGAAAATGTCATCAGGCAGTAATCATTGTTAAATTTATAATTATTCTCGGAGAGAGACCAACTCTTATCTGCCCCTGGGAGCCCCGTAATGCATAGCGTCATTTCAACATGGGGGGTGTCCGCGACACGGTTTATATGCAGGTAGCGGCGCTGCGGCTGCTTTATATAGCCACTCGTTGCATTCTCCCTCAACCCAAATCCTCGGATCACGCATTTTAGCTAAAGCGCTAATGTTAGCTTGCCTTGCGTTGACTGTAGAGTTGTGGGTGATGGTCACGCAGATTTGTCATGAGATTTGAAGCGTTGCTGCCTTTCACAGACACTTTTTCTGCTCGTGCTGCAAACAGGATAGCCGTCTTCTATCAGCTGTCCCTCGGCATTCTTCAAATGTCCAAAAAATGCCCGTACTTCCGACTTTGTCTTCTTTGAGGGATAATTAATGTCCTGAGCACTGCCGTCTCCTGCTTTGGCCATTATTTCAGCTTTAGCTTCAAGAAAGTTTTGGTCGTAAACAACAAAGCGCGCATGTGCCGCCGGCAACTTCAGCAGATGATACGGTGGCTGGTAAGGGTCACCGCGCCTACACCGCAGCCACGGTAAACCCACCGAGATAAGTTTTTTAAATAACAAGACGGTTATTATTGTCAACTTTTTTACTGGGGTTTACCGCTACACCGGTTACCGTGACAACCCTAGTAGTGACCGAAAGAACAAGATTGCGGCTGAAATTAGTTTTCTCCACAGGGTGGCTGGGCTCTCCCTTAGCGATAGGGTGAGAAGGTCGGTCATCCAGGAGGGGCTGGGAATAGATCCGCTGCTCCTCCACATGAAGAGGAGCCAGTTGAGGTAGCTCGAGCATCTGATTAGGATGCCTCCTGGACGCCTCCCTGGTGAAGTTTTCTGGGCATGTCCAACCAGAAGGAGGCCTAAAGGGAGACCCAGGACACGGTGGAGGGACTATGTCTCTCACTTGGCCAGGGAACGCCTTGCTATTGAGCAACGAATAAAGTGGCGTACTCATTACTACTGATGTCAATGAGACAGTCAGCCATACTGTGTTGAAGAACACGCAAATACATCCTTTTTATGTTTATTGTTTGTTTATTTTATTTGGCAGATGCTTTTATCCAAAGCGACTTACAATTTATAACCTATAGGGCATGTTGTGATCTGTGGGGGAAACCGGAGTACCCGGAGGAAACCCACGCATGCATGGGGAGAACACGCAACTCCACGCAGAAAGGCCGCAGCCGAGTTTCGAACCTGCAACCTTTGTGCTGCGAGGCAACAGTGCTAACAACTGTGCCACCATGCAGCCCATTTTCTAAATAAAGGACTAAAGTACCTCTATCTGCTCTTGACTCAAAGAAAAGCACAAGTCTAATAGTCCAAAGTTGATGCCAAAGCCGTTTCAAACGAGCCGTCACAGTCTTCGCATTATCCTGCCCACCAGACCAATGGAGCGCTGTGTTTTTTTTTTTTTTTTTTTTTTTTTAACTAGAATTTATCTGATTTCACGATAAAACTTGTGACATCTCTGATCCACATAGGACTGTGAAGACCCCAACCCTCTCATCCGGGCCCTCGCTGTTCGCACTATGGGCTGCATCCGTGTGGATAAGATCACAGAGTATCTCTGTGAGCCGCTGAGAAAATGTCTGAAGGACGAGGACCCCTATGTGAGGAAGACGGCCGCTGTGTGCGTAGCAAAGCTTCACGACATCAACGCCCAGCTGGTGGAAGACCAAGGATTCCTGGACACTCTTAAAGATCTAATCTCGGACTCCAACCCCATGGTATGACTCCCTTAGGATGCTAGGAACGGCTGTTCTATGTGACACAGCTGGTTACAGCTCTGCCTAATTAACTTTGAACACGGTTATTGTTACTCTTATCAGAATTCTTGTCTTCCTCATTAGGTTGTAGCAAATGCTGTGGCTGCCCTGTCTGAGATTGCAGAGTCTCATCCCAACAGTAACCTGATGGACCTAAACCCCCAGACCATAAACAAGTTGCTGACAGCTCTTAATGAGTGCACAGAGTGGGGACAGATATTTATTCTCGACTGTCTGGCTAATTACACTCCTCGTGATGACCGCGAGTCCCAAAGGTAGGAGACCTGCTGCTGTTGCTAATACGCTTTCTCCTCCCACATGTAAGAGGGTTTATGTTCCCCTGGGGGCTTTATTTAATTTTCATCTCTCCCCCCCCCCCTCAATATGATCAACATTTGCCAGCATCTGCGAACGCGTCACCCCGCGGCTCTCCCATGCCAACTCTGCAGTGGTGTTGTCGGCGGTTAAAGTTTTAATGAAGTTCATGGAAATGCTCCCCAAAGATCTGGACTATTACGGCACTCTGCTGAAAAAGCTGGCCCCCCCGCTGGTCACGCTCCTGTCTGCCGAGCCGGAGTTGCAGTACGTGGCGCTCAGGAACATCAACCTGATTGTGCAGAGGCGGTGAGTCTGGATCTCTTTGCTAGCTTTAATTATTCTGATCATTCTTTTATTCATTTTTCTCATTTATTTGTCTTGTAGCCCAGAGATCCTGAAACATGAAATGAAGGTTTTCTTTGTCAAGTACAACGACCCGATCTACGTCAAACTAGAGAAGCTAGACATCATGATTCGCCTTGCATCTCAAGCTAACATTGCTCAGGTGACGCGCTGACTCCTAGAACCAGAGTTCTCTCTAAAGAGGTGATGTTTGTAACACGGCTATCTGTGTCTCCCTGCAGGTGCTGGCTGAGCTGAAGGAGTACGCCACTGAGGTGGATGTGGACTTTGTGCGTAAAGCGGTCAGGGCCATTGGCCGCTGTGCCATCAAAGTGGAGGTGGGTGGAGATGGCCGCATGGTCACATGTTTCCTGTAGCTGGTGTGAGGCAAAGGTTTATGTTAGTGCTCATATATGCTACTAATTAATCTCAGTCTGTTGAATGCTCAGCAGTAAGACGCCACTTCAGACACAAGGTGGCTCTGTTCCTAACAACATTCCCTCAGTTTATCAGCATTTTAATTTCAGGTATAAATTGCTTAGTCATCATTTTCTTAATCATCCAGTTGAACATGACTAAATTTAATTTATTTTAGGTGAGATTTTACTGTGAAGATAATCCTAAATATATATTCTTGCTTTTCTTTTTCTGAAATTAGTCTCGTGCTGTGACATCTTTGGTATGGGGGTAGATTATTTCCATGTGTGCCCTGTTTTAATTCCAAGGACTTCAGTGATTATTTTCTGTTTGTCTCCCCCGCTTATTAGCAATCAGCAGAGCGCTGTGTCAGCACCCTCCTTGATCTCATACAGACCAAGGTCAACTACGTGGTGCAGGAAGCCATTGTGGTCATCAAGGACATTTTCCGCAAGTACCCAAACAAGTAATTTTCCTCCTACACGAGTCATTTAAACACGCTCTAAAGACTTCTATACAGTTACTAATTCAAAGATCTTGTATGGGATACAATTTGTGCCTAAAGTATCAACCAAATAAAAGTTGTTATTCAAAATATACTCAAATATAGCAACAAGAAAAACATTTCAGAAGCGAAGGTGTCAATTACAAAACAAAAAATGTCTCTTAAAAACAAATTAAACTCATTCATAAGTAAATATTAAGATTTCAAAATTATATTTGTATAATTTTATTCTTTGACCCATCTTTTTGGTAATAAACAAATTCAGCTTAACTGAAACTGAGGCTTTTATTTTGAAGAGTATGTATTGGTTTTGCCTGCAGCTCTTTACTTTTGTTAAACGTGATTTTGCTTCTGCTTTAGGTTTTTGAATTTGAAAGTTTCAGTGGGAGGGGCTTATCAGAGCTTCAGTCTTATTGTTTGAGGGTTTGGAGTGAGTGGCTTGAGGTGTTTGCCATGCACAAACTTCCACTGAGGCTTTCTGTCATAAGCAAAAACTCAAGAGCAGTAACAAAATCAATGTCCAGAAAAAGCCATCAGCAAAAACAAAACATGCCCTTCAGAATAAAAGCCTAAAAATGTATGAGTACAGACTCATTTACAAGAGTGCAGTATGAATGCGGATTGGCTGCGATGCAGATGCGGGTATAGAGCTGCAGGATCTTTCCATATGGTTTCTAATTTTTCTGGATGCCACATGTGGATCATCATCCACAGGCGCAGTGGTTAGCAGTAGGGCTGCAACAACGAATCGATAAATTCGATGAAAATCGATTACTAAAAGCGTTTGCAACGAATTGCGTCATTGATTCGTTGTGTTGCACAACTCTTCCAAAAGTCCCCTCCCCTCCCGCCCGCCGTTGTGTGCAGACCGGAGAGCCGGCAGGTGTTTGGAAGAGGAACATGGCAGAAGCAGCGAGACCCAAAAAAAGTAAAAACTTCTAAAGTTTGGGAGCATTTTCAGTTAAATCAGGCGAAGACATTTGTTACCTGCAACGTTTGTAGGTTGGGGGGGGGGGGACTCGCGCTGCTGTAAACCGGTTCCGCCGTCACATTCCCGCAGAAACTGGTTGATCACACCGGGGCCAGACTACTAACATGTTGTTTTACAACCATAATGTCCTCAGAAGCGAAAACGCTTTTAAAAGGGAGGGAGGAGTCCTAACTGTTGTGTTGTGCGAGAGTGCAGTTATATACTGGTTAATATTTTTTTGGGTTCAGTTGCTTTCATGTGGCCTAATGTGAGTCTATTTGGGATCATTGGAATGATCAGCAGCATTTCTTGATGTGACTTTATGGCAGTTGCCCAGGGCATCATCACAAGGAGGATGGCATTCATTTACTTTTGTTTTATTTGGTATTTTTTCAGTCATTTTTGGAAATGATTAATTTTGATTAATTCACAGCCTATGTTTAATTACATTAAAAATTAGTTGTTTGACATCCCCGATTATAATAAATGTCTACAGATGAGATCAAACAAAACATAAGAATTGCCCTTAAAGAGCAAGTCACCCCCAAATAAACTTTTTTTTTTTTGCTGATAAACTAAATAAATGAGTGTCTAATCGTGCTGCAGACACGTGTAGTCAATAATTTGGCACTTCAGTGCATCTTAGTTAAAATTTAAATATTCTGCCTAAAACTGGCAGTGTTGTGCCGTTGTCAGGTAAAAACTCTGCACTGTATTTTAATTTAAATCTGCCACCGCTATTGGCTAAGAAGTATGCTATGATGTAAACTGGTACATTATGATGTCACAATGCTGTCGTGAGCCTGAGTGTGTGTGTATTTGTTAGCGGCTCCGCCCTCTCGGTCTGCCAGGCAACAGCATGTGTTGCATTTTTCAAACATGAAGTGGGAGTGGAGTTAGACTCTGGTAGGGGTTGACTTGCTCTTTAAGCTGTTTAACTTGGACCAAGCATTTTAGGTCACAGATAGGTGTAGCTTAGGGTCTCTGTCTATACACCTTATAAGACAATTTAGGTGATGGCATGTTGTTTTTCTGCTATTGAACTGTTTTCTAATAATGTTGTGTTTAATAAAGTGAAGGAAGGAGAGAAATAACTTTTCCCTAGCAGTTTTTAAAAATGTCCCTATGTAATCCGATTAACCGATTAATCGTGTCGAGACCCCATCCGATTCATCGATTATCCAAATAATCGTTTGTTGCAGCCCTAGTTAGCAGCGGTTAGCGCTGTCGCCTTGCAGCACGAAGGTTGCAGGTTCGAAACTCGGCTGCTGCCTTTCTGCGTGGAGTTGCGTGTTCTCCCCATACATGCGTGGGTTTCTTCCGGCTACTCCGCTTTCCCCTACAGATCACAACATGCCCTATAGGTTATAGATTGTAAGTTGCTTTGGATAAAAGCGTCTGCTAAATGAATAAACAAACATAAAAATAAACATCATGAAGTTGAAGAATTTACGTGAGCCAGGCAGGAAGTGAGTTTTACCTGTGCGGTGCATCTGGTTTATTTCAAAATAAAACTTGTATTGAATCATTCTGGCCATCTTCTTTTGTTATTAATGACCAGGATTTCCATTCGTAGTGTATGATATTTTGATAAGACAAGTGATACGTTTTTCTTCCACCAACTCCTCTCTCAGGGTATCTGCGGGTCCTTAAAAAGTCTTAAATTTGCTTTTCCAAATTTAAGGCCTTAAAAATCCTTAAAAATTACAAATCCTTAAATACAGTTTCCAAAGGTCTTAAATTACCAAAGACCTAATAATCAAGATTCTTTTATTTCTATAAAAATTTCGTGAATTTCTAGTGTTAAGTGTTTTTTGTGTATGATATTGGCATAAACGGAACTGTACACATTCAGTTGGTTGTTATAGGGGGCTATTTTTAGATGAGCACATTAGCTGGTTAAGCTAGTGGGAGCTTGCGCCATGGGGAAGTGCAAGTTTAATGGTAACTGGATGGCTAATCCCACGTTCGCGACGTGGTTAGCACTGGTTCCAGGCAATAGCTGGAAATTATAGCTTAAATTTAATTTAAAAATTTTGCTTTAATTTTCCTTCCACCAAAAATGCACACCAAATGTTCTCCAACAAGAACATTAGTTTGCATTACACAATTAGATGTTTTGCCACAGTTACACATGGTCAAAGGTCATTCTGATTTGGCTGCAGCGTGACTTCTTCTGTGGGGTGGATTCATGTGCCAGACAGAAAGTTCCTGCTCAGCAGCACACACTGTCACCCCAGAGTCGTGAGCCTTTAAGAGAGTTGCTTTGCAAAGCTTCCAGCTCCACATGGTTCACGCCTTGAGCTAAATGAGTCACCATATAGTCGAGCTCTTCTCTCTCCTACCAATTAAACATTTGTGCCTCAGCAGATTTTTTATTAAAACCATTATGTAAATGGGGTTAGTAATTAGTATGGATTTTTATGTAGATCAGACGTACTGTACCTCAACCGCTCCAAAGAGCATTGTGCATTAGAAGCTAGCATAAAAGGCTAAAACTGTAGACTAAAGAGAACTAAATAATACATTTGCATTTCTCAGGCTTCCAGAAAGCACAAGTTCAAAGTAATGCTAATGTTGCTTTGGGTTTGCTATGAAAGGCTTTTTATGCTGGAAAGCAGACAGTTAGTCAGTACCTGGTTTTAAAAGCTGTCCATTTTTCCTGTTTTAGCATAAAATAAATGAATGCATATTTAGGGAAATTGCAGTAATTTCAGCTTATTTCCACCTCCAAACGTACGCATTTTTCTTATCTGTTCAATTTTACTCTAATGTTGTTTTGTGTGACCATTTTTAGGTATGAGAGCGTGATTGCCACCCTGTGTGAGAATCTTGACTCACTGGACGAGCCGGAGGCGCGCGCTGCCATGATCTGGATTGTGGGAGAGTACGCCGAGCGCATCGACAATGCTGATGAGCTGCTGGAGAGCTTTTTGGAGGGTTTCCATGATGAAAGCACTCAGGTGTGTTTAGTCATTCACAGGGGTTGTTGTTGTTTAAAAAAGAATATTTAATCAGTTACTACTCCTATAATTTGCAATCACTGGCAACGTTTACACGGGCACAAGTAATCGGAACGAATGCCCTATCAGATCCAAAATTCTTCATGTAAACATGTCAATTGGAATATTCTGATCTGCTGCGGACTGATGGGAATGAAATTCAATTTTGAGAGAGGTGGTTTTGTCCGATCATTCCGATTGACATCCACGTACACACTGATTCGGATTCTTGGAGTAAAACAAAAATGCCTGCTGTGCATGTGTGCATCTTCGACGTGACGTCTTTCCACCTTTGCAGACAATCGGGACAAGTCAAAAACATGGCGGGAGTTAAATGGAAGTTAGAGGAACTGTAGCATTACGTACAGCTGAGCCTGTAGCTTAAAGCAATCAGTAAAAACAAAAGCAAACAGGTAAAAATGTGACGAAGGTCCATAACGGGAGAAAAAAAACGTATGGCAACGGACAAAGCTAGAGATTATGAAAATAAAATGTGAAGGGAAAGATGTGCGGACAAGATAACGTTTGTTTACAATTTTATTCTGGGAAAGACAACTCTGCACAATCTACATAATCTGACAATGATTGGTGTATGTAAACTCGCGTCATGATCGGATCATTTCAGTTAGTGTCCACGTAAACAGAGATTTGGGATTTCCGATCAACCAAGATTTGAATCGGATAGCAGAAATTTGGCTCACATACGTAGCTACTGTTGACAGTAGGGTTGTCACGGTAACCAGTGTAGCGGTAAAACCCGGTAAAGAAGTTGACAATAATAATAACCATCTAGTTTAAAAAAAAACTATTATCTCGGATCACCGTGGCTACGGTGTAGGCGCGGTGACCCTTACCAGCCACCGTATCATCTGCTGAAGTTGCCTGCGGCACATGCACACTTTGTTGTTTACAGCCAAAACTTTCTTGAAGCTAAAGCTGAAGTAATGGCCAAAGGAGGAGATGGCAGCACTCAGGACATTTATTATCCCTCAAAGAAGACAAAGTCGGAAGTACGGGCAATTTTTGGATATTTGAAGAATGGCGAGGGACAGCTGATAGAAGACGGCTATCCTGTTTGCAGCACGTGCAGAAAAAGTGTCTGTGAAAGGCAGCAACGCTCATGTCTCCTCTCATGACTTATCTGCGTGATCATCACCCGCAACTCTACAGTCGACGCAAGGCAAGTTAACGTTAGCGTTTTAGCTAAAATGCGTGATCCGAGGATTTGGGTTGAGGGAGAATGCAACGAGTCGCTATATAAAGCAGCCGCAGCACCGCTACCTGCATATAAACCGCGTTGCTGACACCGCCATATTTGGTATGCATTACGGGACTCCCAGGGGCAGATAAGGTTGGTCTCTCTCCGAGAATAATTTTGAATTTAACAATGATTACTGCCTGATGACATTACTCAAGTAAGGGTAAAAAAGTATCTGATTAGAAGGCTACTTGAGTACTGAGTATCATCTGATCTAATATTTTTAAAATGATGACATCAAACAGACAAAAATAAGAAGTTATGGGCAAATATTGGTATTTTAAAGACTAAAGGGGAATAATGTAAACAAATAAATAACATAATTACAAAATAACACATTTTAGGCAAAATTTAGACACAAACTGAGGACAATATTTTCCTGATATACAGGGTTTATTTAGTTGTCTGAAAATGTAACATGTTTACAAAAATACTGCGATAATACCAAAAACCGTGATAATTTTGGTCACAATAACAGTGAGGTTAAATTTTCACACCGTGACAACCCTAGTTGACTTAAAGTTTGGATGCTGTAGATAAAATACAGCAATGCTTAAATGGCTTGAAAGAGAAAAAAAATCCAATGAGTAAATATTCATGTTTAAAAATAATCATTTATAATAACACTTTTTTAGAAATATTCAGTTTAATTCCCCTTTTATGACTCGTTTTTAAAAAACTGTTTCAGTTTGAGTCAAACTTGATTAAAGAGCAACTGTCACCCCATACCAGAGTCCATCTCGACATTCATTTCCTGTTTTAAAAATGCACCACAAGGAGGCGTTGCCTGGCAGACTGGAAGATGGAGCCCATAACAAATACACTAACACACACAGGCTCACAGCGGCATTGTGACATCATATGGGACCTCTTAGCCAATAGATGGCAGATTTAAATTAAAATGTAGTGCAGTGTTTTTACCTGAAGAGGGCAGAACACTGACAGTTTTAGGCAGAATATTTCAATTTTAACCAAGAAGCACCAAAGTGCCAAATTATTGACCAAACATGTCTCCAGTACGACTAGACACCCATTTATATAGCAAAAAACGTTGACTTGGCGGTGACTTGCTCTTTAATGACGCAAGTCACACAAGAGGCATTAAACCCATAAAAGACTGTCCCTGTGAGGTAAATGGCTAATTTATCACGTTATTCCCATGAAAAATAATTGTCCATTCCCTTCTTGTGCAGAAGGAAATCCGTTTTACCAAAAAAATTTTTCTTAAATATGAAAACAGTGTTTAACCGTGTTTAGCCAAGGGGTATTTTTAAAGATCATAACAAAGCTGCATTTACAGTCTTAAACATTATACACATGAGTGGCTGTTGACTTGATTTATTCCTTCATTGTGACCTTTAGGTGCAGTTGCAGTTGTTGACGGCAATCGTCAAGCTGTTCCTGAAAAAGCCTACAGAGACGCAGGAGCTGGTGCAGCAGGTTCTGAGCCTCGCCACACAGGTGGGTGGGGGGGACAAATCTTCTGCTCATAAATGGTTTTATCCGTACACACTAAGCTGTCTGATCTGTCCTTTACACTTTTATTCATTTATTTTGTCATTTGTCTTGATCTGACACAGATAGCCATGACGTCTGTTAGGATTTGAGTTGAAAAGATGGGAGATGGATTTGTTTCTTTTTCTAGTTGATGGATAAAACTGTTTGGTGCTTCAACAAAGTTGGCAGAAAGCTGAAATTTGAGTGAAATCTTCCATCATCGCTCACGAGGACTCTTCTACTCGGACATTTTTTTTTAACCGGCTTTTAAGCTCACTTTCCTTTTGCTGAAACTCCATGAAATGTGTGAATGTTACTTATTTTTTTGTTAACAAAAGTGTGCAGTAGCACGTAGCTTCATGCATTCTCCAAATCCCAGCGCCCCAGTGTCTCAATTCTACACTAAAAAGTCTCGACATCAAGTTTTTATTTAACAGTTCACTGTTAAACGCCTTCCTGCAGGATTCTGATAACCCAGACCTGAGGGACAGAGGCTACATCTACTGGCGTCTGCTGTCCACGGATCCTGTGGCTGCCAAGGAGGTGGTTCTGGCTGAGAAGCCTCTGATCTCCGAGGAGACAGATCTGATTGAGCCTACTCTGCTGGAGGAGCTCATCTGCCACATTGGTACTCTGGCCTCCGTTTACCACAAACCCCCCAGTGCCTTTGTTGAGGGCAGCCGGGGTGTTCAGCACAAGAGGCTCCCGGGCAGTACTGGATTGTGAGTCATACGTGTTTTTATTTTAATTTATTTTTCTTTTCCAGTGCAGGCAGAAAGTTGTGTTTACATATGTGGACTTGTCTGTTTGACTTTGTTTCATTTAAACCTTCTGTGTAGCTGTTCTAGGTGGCTGGATAGTTGTGTAAATGGCTAATCAAATCAAAATGATTGTGCAGTTTGTAAATGTGTGTGTTTTATGAATTAATTTCATTTTTTTTTCCTCATTTCTTCCAGAGGGGAGAGTTTGGAGAGCCCAGACACTGGCTCTGCTGCTGGGGGCTCTGATGCTCCACCTGCTGTGATCCCATCCCAGGGAGACCTCCTCGGTGACCTTCTCAATCTTGATCTGACGCCTCCTGCCACCACTGGGCCACCGCCGCCGCCCACCTCTGGCATGCAGCTGGGAGCCATGGACCTCCTCGGAGGAGGACTGGACAGCCTGGTGTGTTTTCTACACACATCAGTTTGATTAACTCTTCTACCTAAAGCAGCTTTTTAACCAAATAACTGTTATTTATTTTTAATTGACATTCTTTATTTTTTCTTGAACTTGCGTGTTCTTTCTTTGTTTAATATGCTGCTCCTGCAGATGGGGGAGGAGTCTGAGCCGGTAACTACAAGGAGGGATGATCTTTACCAGTCATTTAAGCCCATCCTCTAAATATTCATCTAAAAGAGCCCAGACAGTGCTTTTGTAACAGTGGAGTTATTTTGGGATTCTACTAGAATAGCATCAAGCAAAAGCAGCACGTTTGCCGTTCCCCCCCCCCCCCCCCTTGTCACCTCGTCTCTTAAAAGCTCTTTTTAACAGCCCGGTCTGCTCTAATTGGTCAGTCCACCCAGCCAAAGAGTGTTGTTGATGTAACAATTAAAAGTGGGTCAGAGCCGCCTACAAGCTGTGTACACTCAGAGAATGTTAACAGGGTGGGACGCTACTCTACTCTCGTCGCGTCACTGAAATCACCATGAAAACGGCAGCTGATGAGTCTGTTAGGACCATCTCACTATTTCAGTCCTCCTTTTCCTGTTCCAAGTCTTCTAGATACGATCAGGCGGGGAGGTGATGTGTAAAGGGTGCTATGGAGGTGTTTTGTTTATGCCCTCATATGTAACCCGTTACAAATAACAGTTGTCATTGTTTTTGGTCTTTTATGGTTATCTACTGATAGAACTCGCATAAATTAACATCTTTGAAATACATTTTCGTTATTGTCATTAAATGTTCCAGCTTTTTCCTAATGATCACCGTCTGGTGAAGGGTCAAAACTCCTGACTCTCTTGGGAGTTGTTTTATGTCTCGATGACAATTTTATTTCTGGCACAAATTTAAAAAGTCAGATTATTGGTCATTGGGCCTGAACAATCTTCGTTTTTCAATAGAAACTGCGATTCATTAATTTTTTTAAACGATGTGATCTTGTAATCGTCAAAACAGGTATTTATTTCATAAAAAATTTTTTTGCAGCGATCGTGACTGATCCTGACCTTTTATATAAATATTTTACACATCTAGGGTTATCTCAAGGTTTTAGAAGAGCTACAGCAACAGCAGCGAGCGGCTGTGGAGGTTACGGGACCCTGATGCTTGAGTTTGCAGCGGGATATAGTTTTATTTATTTTTAATTGGTAATTTTCTTTTTCTGTGGCACTTCTACTGTATATATTGGTCATAGCTGTGGTTATCTGTCGCCGTTGCTCATTTAGTGGCCGAGTCTCATTTGCCCGCTTCCTGCAACAGGGGAAAGGGAATTACCAAGAAACTATCTTTGTGGAGTTGAGGTAAATATGGTGTTAGCGCAGCGCTTTTTGTGCTTATTTGAGTAATAACTTTTCATGTGGTGATGGTGTGATGGCATTTCCTGTCATGTTTGTAAATATTACTGTACGTTGTGATTATTGCGTGGAAGTGAATCAATCTGATGAATTTTCACAAAATCATTCAGCCTTACTTGTCGTTACGTTGACGAACTCAAAGCGTCTGTTAAGTGGTGCCTATAAAAACGTGTTCTAAAGACCAGGAGAACGCAACTCCTACAGATTCTCGTAGAGTCTTGCACTCGCACAAGCCCGTGTGATACGATCAGCACAGCGTGGGCTCTTTATTCACTTACCCGTAGTTTCCATACACTATCATCTCATATTGTCGTGACATTTATCATGTTAAGTCTCACTCCATCTCTGTTGTCTTTGGATCGTTCATCTTCTGATCAGCTGCCCATTCCCCTGCGCTCGGACACTCGGTCACCTCAGGTTCCACATCAGTCCTCATCGTCCCCAGATTACAGCCCCACTGAGGTTGGTCCTGGAGGAGCACGCTGGACCAGTAAAGGCCAGCATCAGCCTAGAGCTCAACACCACTTGTCCCTCTGCTGTCCCATGTCCTCTCGGTAGCTTTGTGTTGCTCTGCTTGTTTTCCTGCTCCATCTAGTTAGGGTTCCAGTGTTCCGTCTCTCTTTAGGTTTGATCTTTGTTTTTAGTCTTTAAAACGCTAAAGACAAAGTTATCGAGCTGCATTTGAATGAAACCAATCACTTGGGTTTGTCTGCAGACATCTCCCTACTGTTATTTGTTACAGACCACCCCTCCTCTCATCCTCCTCCACCCCCTCAGAAGATCCTGTAGTTTTAACATCAACTTTTATTCATTTATGATGTTTTGTTCACAATGAGTTTTTCTTTTCCTTTCTCCTCGTGTTCAGCTTGGCGGAGACCTTGGAGGAAGCTCTGCTGTAAGTCGTTTTCTAGTTTTCTTAGGCCTTCATCGCTAATGCAATGCACCATTTCACGTGTTCTCTGTGACCCACAGATGGGAGCTGGTTTTGGTGCTGCTCCAGCCGCATCGCCAGCCTCGTTCAGCGCTCCTGTTAGCGGCGGCCTGGATGACCTGTTTGATCTTGGAGGTGGAGTTGGGATGCCCATGGGAGCCTACAACCCCCCCAAAACGGTGAGTCCATGTGCTGGAATGATTCCCTAAAGGAGTTCATCATGGGTGGCTTTTAAAACCAGCCTCTCTGTTTAGGTTTGGCTCCCAGCCATGAAGGGAAAGGGCCTGGAAATATCCGGCACTTTTGCCCGCCGGGCCGGAATCATCCAAATGGAGATGACCCTGATCAACAAAGCGATGAGCGTCATGACTGATTTTGCCATCCAGTTCAACAGAAACAGGTAGGAAGAGCTTTTATCTTACAGCTATTTTCATTTAAAGGGATACTTTGCAACTTGTTCATATTTTTAAATAATTTTCTTGAGCTAAAATGTGCTAAAATGACCCTTTAATGAAGTGTCACTCAGACCCCCACAGCCCTCTGGCCAGAATACCTCATTTGCAACTTTGGAGTGTCGGTCCGGTCTAGTGGACTTGGAAATGGAATAAAATGAGCTGACATATCTGGCACTACAGTCTGCTTCCAGCACGTTTCCTGCATGTTTTAGATCATGAGCACAGCTGATTTGTTTAATTTAGTGATGAATCACTCCTGTAGACACTAATGAGGGCTGGGAGACGTTTCAGCTGTTGGATTAAAGGGATATTATGGAAGTTTGACAGCCCAAACATGTATAGAAATAATACATTTCTTCTACATGCATTCTACTGCAATGCCCTGGTCCTGTAGAATGAGCCCTGGCATTTTTACTGTGATTGCCTGTTTTTCTGTAAGATCACAGAAAAAGAGAGATGCTCGGGTCGAGCAGGCTGCTTCATGCGCGTTCACGCTCAGGCATCGCCCGTAGCATTTGCTATCAGTAGCTTTAGCAGCAGAGAGTGAGGTAGTGCCACTTTGTCGCTGTTCCTAATGCCTAGTGACAAAGCTAGCTACATTTCTGAGGACGCTTAGCTACTTTCTGTAGAACTTTCTTCTAGATATTTCCTGCAAATTAGCAACAAAATAGCCATTTTCGTTTCGAACCGTTCTTTGGTTTGACGTTGTTTCAGGTGTCGTCAAGGATATAAAAGTTACAGAGAGTGTCAATGCTACTAGAGTGTAGCTCACCTTGTAAGATGTCTGACTCCCATGCAGAAGACCTGGGTCCGATTCTGGATGTGAACATAATTTATTTGGAGTTTCTTTTTTACATTAATGGTATATTTTTTTCCGTAAGATGCCCAAATTTTTATTTGAGACTCGCCGAACGGCATTGAATTCACAGATAAAAAAGATGTGGGTTCAACTTTCGTTTTGGAACAACTTTCCAAGCAAGGGAAGGGAATGATCTGAGCATGCAGGAGGACTGACCCATCATAAACCTTTGTCGGCTGTGCTGAAGAGAAAGGTACAGAACCAAATTATTTAAGCATGAAATTTTAGAGAGAAAGATCATAAATGTTAAGTGCTCGCCTCGCAATCGGAAGGTTGCAGGTTCGAGACCCGCTCAGTCTGTCGCTGTCGTTGTGTCCTTGGGCAAGACACTTAACCCACGTTGCCTGCTGGTGGTGGTCGGAGGGACCGGTGGCGCCAGTGCTCGGCAGCCTCGCCTCTGTCAGTGCGCCCCAGGGCAGCTGTGGCTACATTGTAGCTCATCCCCACCAGTGTGTGAATGTGTGTGTGAATGGGTGAATGACTGATTGTGTTGTAAAGCGCCTTGGGGGGTTCCAGGACTCTAGAAGGCGCTATATCAAATACAGGCCATTTACCATTTTACCATTTAATTAGCTGCGCGTTCTCCTGTCCCCCCCCCCCCCCCCCCCCCCACACACACACACACAGGACTGTCTCAGCTGTCATTTTTGTCAAGGAGTGTGCACGTACAGCATGCACGCCTCGTGCACGAGCCTACTATTGAAGCTGCCGTTACGCTTTTGGCCTGAGGGGGCAATCACGAGCATAAAAATTCAAAAGTCTGTAAAGTCCCTTTAAGGTGTAAAAATGTTGAACGCACAGCAAGGAGATGAGATTTGCTTTTGGTTCTACAAACGGGCACTAGGGGGTGCTAAAAGTGCCAACTGTCTAGTCACCATTTGAAAAACAGATTTTTGACCCTTTTATCCACTTTGTGTTTCTCTGCAGCTTTGGCATCGCTCCAGCTGGACCTCTCCAGGTTCTAACTCCTCTGAGCCCAAACCAGACCATTGAGGTGGCCCTTCCCCTGAATACTGTTGGACCCGTTATGAAGATGGATCCACTCAACAACCTGCAGGTGAATTATCCCCTCTGTGCTTGTGCCGCTTCTTGTACAAATCACTTTAGACGTTTTATGTTTAATCAGTTAATTTAATTTTGACTCCATAGTATCGCGACTTGGATAAATTACCGGATGTCGGTCTAAACCGGAGAAATGATGACTGATAGAGATTTGTTACGCAAGAGTGAGACTGTTGAGTCAGTGTCCTGAAAGTCTGCCAATCTGTAATGCACCTTTGCTCTTATACACCCATGCTGTGCTTAAATATGAAAAAGACAGACTGTTTCAAAAGGTTATTTGAAAAAAAAAAAAAAAAAAACAGCTGGTGTCTGTTTGGTTCTGGTCAGGGTGGTTCCTTTTAACTGGGCAGAATGGTGGACGGCTGCAGCTGTGGAGAGAAGATAAGAGTGAGGAGGGATGATGGAGGTTAGGACAGTCATTAGTCGACACATGGCTCCTTTGTCTAACTAGGCCTCAGTGGTGCTGCTAACCTTTCTACTCTGCTGCCTCCTGGCCCTGTTTTGATGGGACCAGCTGTCTGATTTGACAGGTTCCCAAATATGATTTGTTCTGCCGGTTCCTAGGTTTATCTATCACACGGAGCCATTAAGCCCTTTCATATTTGTTTAAAGAAATGTCAGAACAGTTTTTTTCATAGCTCTTCATCTTGGATAATCAAATCAGCAGGTTTAGGGGACACGATTCGGTGCCCTTGGTTGGCTGTTCAGCTGCCATTAATTCTTCTGCAAGGACACAGCAGATAAAATGCATCACAATTGTTCTGTGCTTACGTAAATGTAAACCCAAAACATCTGGATCTGGCTCATCTCAGATTCATCTTGACATGCCCAATAAATGTGCGTTAAACATCCAATGTGACTAATCAGCACATCATCACCAGCTGAACTGAACCAGTTGATCTCAACTCCTCATCATTTTAATTGGTTTGAAGCATCACAATCAGCTTTCTCGTTAAATGCATGACTGTTGCTGCTGATTAGCATTTATGATCTTTCTCTCTAAAATTTCATGCTTAATCACCATTTAATGATTTCCTTGTGGATTAGCCGGGTTAGCCGGAGCAGGTGCAACAGAAGACAGCCTACATTACTTATTCAGTCCTTCTGTTTATTATCTCTAGATTTTGTCATTGTTTTTGTTTTATTTATTTATTTGATCTACTGAATTTTAATATAATGTGCGGGCCTTTTTCAGCAATCAAAATATTCAAATAAAAACACACACTTGAGAACTTGGCTGCATCTAGTGGAGTGTGACATTTAAACATGGAAAAATATTCCAAATGAAGTATCCATTCTTTGCACTTGTATGAGGACCTCTTGGTCAGTGAAGGACACAGCGATGCTTTATTTCAGAGCTTTAATGTCTTGAAAGCTGAATGTCCGTTAGCAGTGCTGCACCTTTTAGCCGCCCAGGTTCACTGAGATACCCTTTTTTACTGGTTTTAAATACAATTGGCCACTCGAAGAAAACATGCAAGCTGAAGAAGGAAATGGTCTTCTACTCCTATCACCTGCATTAGCCGCAGGAACAAAATGGACGAGGGGATGCAAGGATTAGAAAATCCTGACAGATCTACGTCACACTGTAAATTAACATTCATGGACTCACCCACCTTGGCTCATGACGGGGAAGGCTGTTGGTTTAGCATCCAGGAAACCGCAGAGAACGTGTCTGCTAGTAGAAGCTAACTGTTAGCATTAGCAACTCTACCACACAGCAGAACTCCTTCATGCTTGTGTTGGTTAAAACATAGTTTTAAAGTCAGTGGTAGTGTTGCTGTTAGCCAATCAGAGATGAGATGTTCAAAAATCTGGATTAATAATGAGTAAGACTATAAATCCTTCCATTTTCTCCTCCGGCTAACTTCTAGTTCCTGAAACTGAAACACCAGAGCTTTTTTTTCCCCCACAGAGATCGACTCACAAGGCAATCATTTAAGTCGGAGACCATTTCAAATCTATTGACCTAACGAGTGAATGAGAGCTTTACAGCTTCTTGCATGGATGAATTATTTATGAGTCCTTCGTCTCCCATCCTTGGCTGAACTGCACTTCTTTATAAAGCAGGCTGATCCGTGTTGTCTGCTGCTTATTACAGATGTCTCCTTTAAACAAACATGTGCTCTCACGTCTTGTACCGAAGCCTCCAGGGCTCTAATGCTAACAGTCATCATTTACTAAGTCCTACTCTTCTGACCTCCACTTGTTTGTGTTTTATTTGAATCTCTTTTTGATGCTTTCAGAAAAAGCTTTTTATAGATGAATGAGTTTTGATATGTTTAGTCTGTAAAAACAAGTCTCTTGCCCGTCTTACTTTGAGAGGTGGTCTCTAATAAAGACACGTTAATTGGTAATTAACTTGCATTCAACAACCTGCAATGGTTTCTTTAAAAACCCGAACAGAGATTTCTGCTTTTAGAAGCAAAAAGAAGAATTAATTAACATTTTGGTTTGGTTTTAAATACCTGAAAGAAACAATCTGTGAAATAGACCGGGCTCCTCCGTACGAAAGGTTTGATTTATTGGGGCAGCAGTAGCTCAACAGGTTGAGCGGGTTGTCCAGTAATCGGAAAGTTGCAGGTTTGCGTACTCGGCAGCCTCTCTGTCAGCGCGCCCCAGGGCAGCTGTGGCTACATCGTAGCTCATCACCATCAGTGTGTGAATGTGTGTGTGAATGGATGAATGATACACTAGTGTAAAGCGCTTTGGAGTCCTTACTCTGAGGCGCTATACAAGTGCGGGTCATTATCATTTACTTGAGTTTATTCTTTCTAGCGTTCAGACAACCCTCGGATGGATTTAATTCTCTCATCAGAGCCTTGTTCGAGTAAATGAATCCATTATTTTTCACCTGTTGAATAAGCATGAAGCCAGATGAACGCCTGTGGCAGCTGGATCAGTGAAGTCCTCGGCACAGAAACCACGTAGCAGGACCGTTTTTCATCGTTTATTACTGATCCAGGATTTGCCTCATAGAGAAGCAAAACTCAGGTCACCAGAGGTCATTTTTAAAGGAATCTTCTCAGATTTATTAGAACAAAAGAGAAGAAGAAACAAATAAAGTGAATGAAAACGTTTTTGTTGACTCGGTTGTAAAGAGTTCAGAGCCCCTGACTAAAATAGCCAAAACTGGTGCTTAAATGCCAACAGATGGTCGGGTGATTAAATTTCTATCTGTTTAATCATAATCTGATGTTTAACATCTCATGTCAGAAATAAAGTCGTGGCAGATTTCAGCAGTCAGACGCGTCAGCAGGGAAATGACAGATAGTCGGTGTTAAGCGTGAGTTACCATGGAGATATAGACAAGAGTGGGACGCAACCTCTACTTCACATCAGCGGAGCGGGACAGTTTACCTGCGACAACAATGCTGTTGATCTTTTTATAGTTGGCTTTGTTCACCATGTTTGTGATGGAAACGATTTTCAAGTCTGAAATTAAAGATCCGGTGCAGTTTTCTTTATAAATGTGAAGTTATTTGGTCTGACAAGACCATCTAATTATGAAGTCACTTGATTATGAATCTGTAAAGCATCTTTTCGAATAAACTTCTGGAGATTTTCACAGCTTTGTTTTACTGCCAGTAAAAAAGTAACTTAAGCAGATGGATTTCAGATCATCTTTCTATTTTCTCTGAGATTTTGTTCACGTTGTGGCTGATTTTTAGTGAAACCCTAAAACAAACTCAGAATAATTGTCATTTCAAAGGGCTTAAAAACTGAGTATTAATTGACGTCATGTTGATTCCCCCCCCCCGTTGCCCCCTCCCCTCTTCCTGGATATAATCCCCCCACAGGTGGCTGTGAAGAACAACATTGACGTATTTTACTTCAGCTGCCAGTACCCCATCAGCGTGCTGTTCGTGGAGGACGGGAAGATGGGTGAGTGTTTCTTTGCTAAAGCACTTCACTCAAAAGCCTTGAAGCTTCGCTGACGTCAGAGACATGGAGTAATGAGTCGTCTCTGAAAGATTGATGCGTGCGCGGCTGTCCACCTGCTGGAGGACTCCGTCACTTCCCGTGGCAGGGCAGATTGTACTGCTGCCATTTTATTTTTAGTTTTTTGTGTTGCGGTTTGATTTGTTGGATGAAAATGTGCTGGCATTTCTTCCTGTAGAGTTTTGTGATGGGGCTAGCAGCGGGACGGCTGCCAGCAGCTGTGAGCTAATGCTTCAGAGGCTAAGTCACAGCAGGACACCTTTTGTCTGGAGAGAAACTACACTACTCGCACTATACTGGGGCGTTTTTCAACGCATCGTGGGATAAATAACCGAAAATGAATTGACCATGTGTATTTTATTGACTCATCCAGTGGCTTCTTTTTATCAACAGAGCGACAAGTTTTCCTCGCCACATGGAAGGACATTCCTAATGACAATGAGTCCCAGTTTCAGATCAAAGACTGCCATCTGAACTCGGGTAAGAAGTCTGATCGAAGAGCGGAAAACAAAAACGCATCACTGCCACTTTTGTTGGAAACTGCTCAGTTGGAGCCATGTTGATCTCAATTCTGATCCCTGCTAATGAAGCAAACTGCATTTGATGAGTGCTCATCAGCTGCAGCCACTATTTATGTGTCATAATTTAGTTTTACGGCTTAATGGAGAGTTACTCTTGACAGATTGAATTTCTTCTCTTTGAACAAAGATGCAGGATTTCACATCCTCATGGGGTACAGCAGCAAGACTGAGGCTGAGCAGAGACACTAATTCAAAATTAGTGACTGTATCTTTGTTTCTCAGACAACCTGCAGTAAAAAAATTTCGGGTCTGATAAGGGGGAAATAAATTCTTCAGGGTCTGCTGCATTTAGTAATTGTTTCTGCAGACGGCCACAGAGCTTGCCAGGAATCAGAGAGGGACTCTATGCACTGAAATAAAACCAAGCTGCCGGTTTAAACGTATAAATGTTCTGTTAACAGACGCAGCCTCCAGCAAACTTCAGGGTAGCAACATCTTCACCATAGCCAAACGGACCGTGGATGGACAGGACATGCTGTATCAGTCCATGAAACTCACCAACAGCATCTGGGTGCTGGCGGAGCTCAGGGTGCAGGCAGGAAACCCCACCTACACTGTGAGTATCCCATTGCTTCTAGTTGAGTCTGAGGTGATAGATGGTTACCTTCTGTATTCTAGGTGTTAGACACACTTTTTTAGAAACCTTTAACCACGAAAATTGAAATTATTCAGAGAAATGATTTCACTTTTTATAGTTTATTGAAAATATAATCAAGCATTTTAAGTATTTCTGCATAAGTTTTAGTTTATAAAGTTAATCCTATTGCGTCTAATCTTAAGGTGATCATATTTTTATTTTCATAAAAGAAGACATTTAATCTGCTCTGGGACCTGGCCTGCTGATGATGTCACTCTACGGCAACACCACTCAGAACTGTGTTCATTTTGATGGGAGCTTTTAATTTCGTTATTTTTATTTATTTATTTTTTTTATTTTAGTCATCCAATGTGTTTTTGTTTCAGTCTCAGGCGACTAAAGGAAAAAAAGGCACATTAATCTGACTATATATAACAAAAACATTGTTAGAAATACCAAAACACACATCAACAGTTGAAATTGTGTCTCTCTACATTAATAAAGCAAACAAGTCTTTATAATTATTAGAAATATTTGTTTAATTATTTAACCAGACAAAAAGCTGCATGGTGGCATGCTAAATAAAACAAAAGTGACTATGAATCACTTAAAACCAGACCACGGCTAGCTCCAGACTCATTAGTTCTTATCTCGTCCCACCTGTTCCATTTGGTGAGCGGCTCTTTTGTCCCGTCTTCTGTTTGGATTTTTGTCACTGATTATTTTTTTCTCATCTGTTTTTCGTTGATCAATTTAGTCGTTGATTTAGTCTCCCAAGTTTTTATTTTTTTCTGTTCTCATCCGCAAAAATATTTCCGAGGCAAAAAAATTGTGAAAATATTTTGTCAACTAAATGAAAACTGACTCGAACTAGGGGTGGGCAATATAAACGATATAAGGTAGAAACGATATAAAATTGGGTATTGATAGAGTTTTTGGCTATATCGCAATACCGCGATAACACATGACGTCACTAAGATGTGCACCCTGCTGACATTGGGACAACAGAATGGCAGTGACTGCAAGCATGGAGTGGGCGGAGGAGGAGGCCTATATGCGTCAAGTGGCATATTTTTGCCACATGAGGATATTTAAGAGCATGTCATTTTGACATATAAAGGAAAAAATATATCGCAATATATATCGTTACCGCACATGCTTCAGATTATATCGCATTATAGATTTGAGGCCATATCGCCCAGCCCTAACTCGAACTACATTGCTCCCCATTTTTTAACCAGCTAGGTGCTATTCAAGTTCAATTCAAATTCAAAAATACTTTATTAATCCCAGAGGGAAATTGATTAATTAATTGATTAATTGATTCACTATCAGTGTACCAACAAAATGGCTCTCGAAACAGTTAGTAAATTTTTGCTTATTTATATAATTAGCACACCTGGATGTTCCTTCTGCATCCTTAATTTGTTACAATGTTATGATGACTTTCATCTTAAAATTGGCTCACGTTTTGCCAGAAGAACCACAACCCTGAGGAGATCCGATTATCCAACCACGTTACATGCTAATGCAAATTCTTTATTTTGTGCAGGCCGACCGATCACTCATTCAATATGTTGCTCCTCCAAAAAAGATCACATTAAAAATAACACTTTGAAATGTATTTTTCTGGAAAAACTTGTCTTGTGTTGGATGCATATTTATTTTTATGAAAAGGATCAAAGGAGCATGCAATGCATCACCACAGGTTAAACTCCTAGAGTTACCACACGGACCAATCTGGTCTGCCACCCCCCAGATTTTGTCTGGTCCCATCTGGCCACCCCTAAGAAAGTTATCTGGGGGCCCCACTGCCCGGATGCCCCTGAGACAACGTGAAAAGTGAAAAAAAGGGACGTTTTGTCACCGTAAATCTGTTAGTCCCATGTTAAATCTGTTGGCACCTAAACTACAGACTACAGATGAGTTTGTGCTTTTTATATTGAGCAAAATGTATTTTTGGCAGGAATTTTCTCCCTTTTTTTGTTTCCGTCACAATCTGAAAAGATTATTTTGGGGCCGTCTTGATGTAGCCGATAATGGACAGCCAGGCCAAGGATTTCTTGTTGAGGTCATAGCCCGTCGTTTTCAGATCGTATTTCTTCAAGTGCTTTCTGCCACTTCTGCTCGCACAGACCGTTTACATGCTTTTGACTAAGGCCCTTCTCTAAAGCGGCTCCAGAAATCTCCCAGAAATCTCTGTGCTTGCCTACAGGCTGTGCATGTTCATGCACTGATATCTTTTTGTAGAGATTAAAAGCGGATGTGCTTATGCGAGTTGTATCTAGCATGTGCAAACTTTCAAATGTAAGGCTTAGGCAGCTTCAGGGGCTGCAACGGGAACCAAAAAGAAAACAAAATGAGAAGAGGCACGGTTTTGCATATTTGGGGTTTGATAGTTTAAACATTTTAGAAATACTTGCGGTGTGTTTTACTGTCCTTCATGCCGAATGATGTCTGTCTGGTTCAGCCAGCATGTCCTGTTGTCTCTGTTGTAAGGTTATGTTCATTACACTGTGTTACGGATCAATTCAAGCCACTCTGAATCAGTTTGAACACGCAGACATGACAGAGATTGATGTGCAGTTGTCAGCGTCGAACCTGCGGGACAAGAGGCCGCTTGTGCAGTGATGGCAGCCCTACTGCAGCGTACGTCACTCGGTTGTTGCGTGTCTCCGCATCATCAGCGTCACCACTGATGGATTGTGTTTGGCGTAGAAATTCAGGATGAGCAGTGACCTTGGTGCGACTCATCTTGGTCTGCTTCATGTTTTATTTATAAGGTGGCATCAACTGTCTTTTTATTTGCTCCTATCAAGCCTGGTCGATTCATCAGTCACCCAAAGCGCGTTCATAAAAATCCGAGTTCTCATCTGGTTTACACACAGTTTATTCATCACGTAGACCAACCTGATAGGGAAATATGATGGTTGTTTGTGGAGCTGCAAGAGGTTTACATTTTTTATCATCTGATTTCCCAGCTTTAATGATTCAGGAGGCTTTTCTTCTCCTTCAGCGGGTTCTGTTACCTTCCACTCCTGTTTTTTAATTTCATGTTAAGACTGGGCCGTTTCTCGTTGTGGCTGCAAGTGCTCGCATTTTACTGACGGTTCACAAATGGAGTAGTGAATCCAGATCTGGAGTCTGACGTTTGTTCTCCTGCATGGATGTTTTCTGATGCCGGTTCTTCTGAGCCAGCCTGCTGCAACGGTCCCAGCGCTCTCTTGGCACAGAACATTAAAGCCAAGCTGCCAAAGCCTTTTGTCGGCAGCTATTTTTAGAACGATAAAAGTAAAGCGCTGCCGCTGCGGTTTTACTGGGCTTCGTGGTACTTCAAATGAAAAAAGCATGAAAAGGTTTATTCATTTTCTTGAGGAAACATATGAGGTCATGTTTTATTTCTGCCGCTGCTGCTGCTCACTAATGCTGTTTTAGGCATTTTCATACCATGACCCATTTTTTCTTTTTTTTCTTTTTTTTTGCACATCTCAACTTTATCTACCGTACTTCATCTTCCACATGACCCATAATATCTGTGTCCCAGCTCCAAACTCTATATTGCACTGGGGAATAGGTCCTCTTATGTGTTTGAAAAGTAAAATCAGTTTTATTTTTTTTAGATATTCTGCTAATTTGTTGTTAAGGGCTACATGACGGTGAAAAGTGACAATTTTTAACAGATGACTTGAAAAGAACACTTCTGGTGATTTCTTTTGGAGAAATGTTTCCTGATTAAAACTTGGGCTGAAGTAGCGCTCGTCGTTATTCAGCACCTGCTTCGAGTGTGTCAGCAGAGCACGGATCCATCCTGAACATTATTTAAACAGCCGTGAGTCTGTCTGAGGCTAAAGTCTAGATGCTCATAATCTCTTCAGCAAGCTCCCTAGAGACATTTGATTACACACAAGCTGCAGGCGACCAGTTCAGGTTCACGCGGCGCAGGAGGAATGTGCGTTCGAGCCGCAGCAGGTGAAATGTTCCTAATTTAAGTGAAATCGATTAATTGCATTGTTCATGTTACTTGGGCATTCTGATCAGCTTGGTTGCACTAAATATTAATTAAAAATGAATGGAAAGTAAACAAATGATTATTCATTATTTTAAAAATGAAAGTGACAGTGATAAATGGATCATGTGACCTCTGGCAGCGAGCTGCCTCCTCAGTGCGTCCAAACCATATATGTCGATGGTCCAAACGCAGCAGCGATTCATTTCATCCCCTACTTATAAAAGAAAGAACCCCAGAATTTTTTCAGAAAGAAACATTTAGCTTAAATAAAATACCACAACAGTGGGCACCACAAGGAAACCCAGACGAGGCTTCTTTTTAACCGTGTTTGACATATAAACGGCCCGTATTAAACAGCAAATAAAACAAAAAAAACCATTTTTATTTCTCTTCCAGCAACCATATGTGCTGCCCTTGTCTAAAAAAAAATCAATGTTTTGGGCTTCTTCTGTGTTCGCTAATCAGTCCGTGCGTCATGACGTCACATGCACGAATAAATCATCCATCGTGTTTTTTTTTGGACTGACGATTGGTGGTGGGAAAAATTATACAAATCGCCCAACCCTAGCTTCTACTATCTGGTTGACCGTGAACCTGTAGGTGCTGTGCGCACCGCGAGAGGTGAATAACATTCTGCATGATGCCATCGTGTCGGTAGACATTGTAAAGGCTACGGTTAGGCATTGCTTGAATTTGAATGTTTCCGGTTGCTGCACTAGCGGACTCTGCGGGCTGCAAAGTAGAAGCAACACATAGGTTGTATGATCGGCTCTGAAAGGCGTCTGAGATTATGTGGATCATGTTTTGTATTTATTTATTATTTTTTCCACAGAGATTGGCCGCAAATTTTTCTTCTGGTTGGCAGACTGAGAATCTCAATTAAAAAATATGAGTGATTCTGGGAAAAACTGAGTTAGTCCCAGTTTCAGTTGATGCTCGATGCCCAACCCTAGTAAAGGGCGTTGTCATGATACGGGCCTCAAACTTTTGATCGGCATCTTACCTGATCCATTATGTTAAGGGTTACACCCCACCCCCAGAGTCAAAATCTTCGACTGTTGGCTGATTGGCCAGAGGCACTGGCCGCTATTCTTACGCGTGATGCTTGAATCAAAGCAGTGTGGTGTGTGTTTGATGCATCAATAGGCAACGAAATTCGGTATGCACCCAGAACGATAAAACACAACATCTCGTGGTCTGCCCACTCAAACTGAATAAGAATGATTGTGGTTGGTGGATTGCTGCGTCCACATCGACCTTGGGCGTGGGTACCACACGCATGTGCATTGTGATGTCATAGCTGAAACGTAACTCTAGGAAAACTTAACAATTACTGATAAAATAAGGAAAAGAACCACATTTAGTATCCTCTAAACCTCTGATTTATGGAGAATGTCGAAAAGATGTCTCTCCAAATTATGACACGTTCTACTTTTGAGTCATGTCTCTCAACACTTCTGTTTTCACACATTCACACCCTACTTAAGCTGGAAACGGCTTCCTGCTGCAGGCGCAAACATCTCCATGTTGGTGATGAGAGCTAAAGCAAAAGTTGCAGAGCAGACTGGGGGGGACAAGAGCAGCTGCTTTGTCACTACGATCCCCTTTTTTATTTTGCTCCCCGAGGAAAATAAAAATTATCAACAGAATCTTCAGTCTGTTGATAATTTTTCTTTTCCTCGGTTCCCATCATGTTTACTGTAGTAAGCAGAGCATCTGGATGCTCCATCTTCTTGACACGATGCTGTGGTTTTCTCATCTGCCATCTTCTGTCCCCATGGCAACAATATGATGGCTGAGTTTTTTTTTCTGCCCACCTCGTGAGCTGGTTCTTGCTGTTTTCAGTAAACTTAGAAATAGACGCCATGAAGCAGCTTTTCCGCAGAACAAGTATACATCCCCCTTCCACACACACTGTTAACATTTCCTACAAATCATATCTTCCTTCTGAGTACCTTTATTTGGTGTTTTAACTAATTGTGAAGTACAGCTGATTGCTGTTATTAGAGCTTTTGAATAGTTGAACAAACCACAAAATCAACAAGAATGAATCTTCTTCCATCACGTCACTCGTGCTCTTTGTGATTTATGTTATGGTTTCTACAGGGACGATGTCCAGCCTTCAGGTGACTCGTAAATAGGTCCCTAAAGAGGCGCTATACAAATGCAGGCATTTACCATAGGTGATTAACAGGCTTCTGCAGAGCCTGATGAGCTGCAGCGCAGGTGATTGAACCACTGAATCAAGTGTGTTGGAGCAGAGAAACCCCTAAAACGTGCTGGATAGAGGCCCTCCAGGACCATAATTGAATAGCCCTGCTCTAGAGACTTGAATGACTAAATAATAATAAATATGTTTTGGGGGAAACATCATTAGTTAATGAAAATGACCTCTTTCCAGGACGATTTGCACCTGCCATGTCTTCAGGCGGAAGGAGCCGGAAGCAGATGGTGTCATGCAATAGGAAGCACTTGGAAACATATATTTTTAGTAAAACCTTTGTCTAAGTTATCTACTAGCATATAAGTGGAAAAAGCTGCATTAGTGCTGTTGCAATCTTTTTTTTATTGTGAGTTGAGAATGACGGTGAAACGCTTTGGCAACAGATGTTGCCAGTGGGGCCAAATGGGTTAAGGTGCTAAAGGCACGGCGAGGAGAAACGTTTAGCTTTTGGTTCTACAAACTGACACTAGGGGGCGCGAAAAGTAAGCCAAAACTGTCTAGTTCTCCTTTAAACATTCTGGTCATTTTTACCTGCCGTATGCTGTTTGTTGGTGGTTTTTCATTCTCTTTTCCATCCCTTTTCTCGTTGATCTTGTGAACCGGGCCGTGCCTCACAGATCTCTAAAATGATCAATATTTTATTATGAATGATTCCTCACAAACTTTGGCATCATTTTTATGCTCTTCAATATCAAATAATGTAAACTCAATAAAGGAACTGCAGCATATGAAGACTCCATGGGTGTTGAACGCAAACTTCTCCTCTGGTCTTCCTCCTTCAGTCTCTTATTTCCTTCATACTCTGCTGTGCTTTTAATGAAGCATCAAGCCCTGAAGCTGAGGTGTTGCAGCTAACGGCTCTCTCAGTAAGCGCCTCTGCTCAGCAGCTGGAGCTTCTGCGCTTCTTCACATCGTGCTGATAGGAGCACAGCTGTCTAAGTGTTGCTAGCAGCAGCATGCATTAGTAAAGAGGGCTGGGTGTACCAGCACAGAGCTGCGTAATACCACTGCTTTATTTAACGACAACTCTGTGGTAACCACCATGCCACGCTCCATCACATCCTTACATTTCAGGTGAATAGCCAATCGCTGTAATTAAGATAATTGTGGCGTATTAGCGTTGCCGCGTCAGACAACGGATAAGTGAGGGCTTAATTCATAACGCCTTGTAATTAGGATGATGGAGGATTACTGAGCATGAAACAAAAATACAGGATCAAATCCAGTCAGAATGTAAATTTTTATAAGGACCTTCTCCTCCACTCAAACTGGTCCAGCTCCACGTCGGTGTAGCAAATGTGATTCAAAGCAATGACGGTGATTAAAGCAGATTGATGATGATGCGTGTGTGTGGGGGGTGTGTGTGTGTGTGAGAGCAGGTCGTCCTTTTCTTCTCCCTTCAGACATGTGGGTCATTAAGGCTTCTGCTCTTCAGAGGAGAGCACAGCTGGGATTTACTCTGCAGAATTTAATCAGACGACCCCCCCCCCCCGTCTTCTTGTTTTGTCGTGTTTCTAAAGTGTTTTCTGTCACATCGTAATAAAATCTGGACTGATGCAACTGTTCCTGAGCTCCAGCTGCCTGCCTGGTGTTTCCTGTAAACAGTGTGCTTCTGGGATGTAAGAAAATAATATCTACAGTGTGATGGAGGGGGGAGAGAAATTCATACTTTGTGAGGCTCCATTAAACCCAAAACCTTCTCCCAGCTGGGACTGACATCAAAGGCAGGGCAAGCTGCTTCCATTTCCGTCAGTGTGCTTGTGTATCTGTATTTCTGTCAGAAGGTCTGCTCGCACACGATAAGACTGAATTAAAGGAGTTTTAATCCACAGCCATTTTCCCCTCCCATGTGAAAAATAATTAATGTTCTGGTGAAGAGTGCATATAAAGGGAGGATGAGGTTATTAATGAATGTGAGAAACCCTGATTTTCCTCAATAAGCTCACAAAACCGAACTATTTAATGTTTTATACGTTGGACATTTTGGTTCATTTGGTACTTTCATGTTTTCCATTTTCATGCAGAAACAAACAGAAAATCAGAATTTTCTATATTTTTGTTTAAACAGAACCAACATCTTTTGTCTCCCACTAGATCTCTCTGAAGTGCAGAGCTCCAGAGGTTTCCCAGTGTGTGTTCCAGACCTACGAGGCCGTGCTGAAGAACTGAGGGAACGCTCCAACATCCTTCCAGTCGCTGACCTCCCAGCATCCTCTCCCGATGTGTGAAACGTGCTCCAGCCCTGCGTCGAGCGGCGCCGCCTCCCTGCAGTGTTTGACTACAGTTTCTGTCATTTAGCCCTTCCATTAGAATGTTGAATGGTCTGTTGTAACCTTTTAAACATTCACCTTCCCCCCCCCCTACAAAGGCTGCTGCCCACTCTCTCTGCATACCTGATTCATTCATTTGTTTTGTTTTGTTGCTTTAGTTTGAAGCTAATTTATCAGCGCAGCTCCAATCTTCCCTGCATGATCCTTCGTTTAATGACCCTTACTCATTCGCGAACAGACGGCCGCCTGACTTCTGCCTCCGTATGAGGCTCTGTAATCATTTTCCAGCTTCACCTCTGGGTGAATTTGTCTATTTTTAGCACCTGCTATCATCGGGTAAATTTCATCATATTTATTTGTAGCTAACTGAAGTTCAGACAGGATGAGGAGAATGCTGGCCCAACAGGAGACGCACAAATACTTCAAACTACACCATTGTTTGTCATTTCATAGTTTTCTTTGTGCGGAGCAGTAGTTTTGATCCTCTACTGTCCCTGAGAGCTGTGTGTGTGCGTGCATGTGTGTGTGCGTGCGTGTGTGTGTGCGTGTGTGTGTGTAATCTCGACATTTTCTATTTCAGCAGCAGGCGTCTGCTGAACACGCATTTGCTTCGTCATTCCATGGTTTCATTTGTGTCCGTAGTCTTGTTAGAGTGTATGTGACAAACGGGGGAGAGCCTCAGGGCGTGGGAATTTTTCTATTCGCTGTCTCTTCCTGCGTCAGCCGCAGCCCCCCCCCCCCCCCCACCCGGTCCTCACAGCAGTTCTCCACGGCCACCGGAGATGAAGGCCCAGGTGACATAAACTCATGTCATGATTTGTTACGTTCCAGATGTGAAGAGAACACAAGTGTAGGTTGCACACTGACCTGAGATGGGGCAACCATCCATGATCTCTGTCTCCCTGAAGCTGTTTCATCAGGATGAATGTGCCGACAACATCTTGTAAAAGCCGAGGCTGCGTGTTCTGTGTGTGTGGTGACAGCTGATGCTGTATTAATCAGATGTTTAATCATGTTTTTGATTTATTTAGTTCAGCGTGTACATTGTTTGAGAACTATTAAAAGCGCTGATGATCCACACATTGAGTATCTCTTCTGTGTTTATATAAAAACTCATGATCTGTGACTTTTGAGGAGTTTAGGGTGCTTTCGCCCTGTGGGCCACCAGCTCACTGTGTTTCAGACATGCAAACCAAAGCTGAGCACAAGTGCAAGAGTCCGGGATAAATAAGTGTCTGTGAGACATTAATGAGTTCTACGTTCTCCGGAGAGTAACCAGGACTTCCACTGGCTGAGCTGACGTGGAACACAAACTATTCTCTTCTCAGATTCTGTAGGAAAAGGCAGTTTGGTTCAGCTGCAAAGAATATATAACCTGGAAAACATCAGTACCTCCAATCTGCTAATCTATAAATGAACAATTTGACATTGATCCGCTGGTAAAAGCATCCCGTTAGGGGGCGCCACCTGCTTGCCTTTACCGGTCAAGTTTCAGTCTGGGTGAAGAGAAAACCAAGAAAGTTTCTCTCTAGAAAAGATGGATTTACTCCACTGATGGCTAAAATACACTCATGTATCAAGAAAAAGTTTGGATTTGGAATTATTTTATTTGATAAAATAAATCTTTTACTGTATGGAGTTTATTTAAAGCAGTGACTTTATGAATTAGCATTTCAGAGCTTTGCTTAAGTTAAATGTAGAGGAAATGCTTTAAAAAAAATAAGTTCTTAATTTTATTTAGTTACTTTTATCATTTGTAATCTTATTTTTTATATATATATTTTTATTGTGCATGTGATTTTTATCTAGAGGTGAATGTATAAGAAAATCTTTTGTTATATGGAGCCCTGAAATGTTCAGGTTTTCTCACTCAGATAGACAGATATATCTATATATATCTATATTATATATAAATATGTCCTAGAGATTTAAATAAATTATTCGTGAATAGTAACAGGTCATTACTGTTGGTTGGCTCGTCCAGAAGCTCAACATCTGTAACAAGGACAAATCTCTGGTCATCATACACGGTTTTACGCACCATCTCCGCAGTAATCTAATAAATCCAGATCAATATTTACTAATCTGATGAATGTTGCGTCTCCCCACTGTCAGAAGCTTCGTTGCAGTCATTCAGAGGAAAATAGACCCCCCCCCCCCACCACCACCACCACCACACACACACCTGTCCATTGTGACAGCCTGACTGATGGCTCTCATGGACCCTGCCCTCCTTCAGAGACCCTGTCCAAGAGCCAATAAGTCACCTCAGAGATATGAAGTCCACACACACATGCGCGCGCCTCCCAGCCCACGCTGTGTGGCCTGTTCTTGTTGCCATTTGTTTGCGGCGTATGGGAGCTCCAACCTTCCACACGCTTTGCGCACGACATGATCCTATTGGATGAGCAGTGCAGGGGATAGTGATGGTGGGGGGAGAGAGAGAGAGAGCTCCTACGGCAGCTTAACGCTCCTCATCAGACTCCAGATGCCTTTACAGGAAACACGCTCGCGGCCGTCTGGCTGGCTCCTTCTCTTTCTCCCTCTCTCTTTCTCGGATCTCCCCGGTTATCTTCAGTAAGCTCGCGATCGTGAAGGTCGAGGTGAGGGTTTGATGCCGTTTTCCGAGCACGTGGGGAGCGTATTTACGAGTCCCGTGCTGTGCGCCTCACTCCCCTGTGATGGAGGAGCGCGGCGGTGGTGCATCGCTGGAAATGAGTGAGAGGCGCAGAGGAGATAATCAATGAAGACATCGAGAGCTCCTCCTGCGCGTTTGCTCTAGCGTTGAGCCTGGACACCTGTGAAGATTATGTCCCAGCGGAGGCAGCAAAGGCGGACTTTTGCGTTTCCTCTCTGGGGACGAGCCTGCAGGGGATGTCCCCTGGAAAACCACGAGTTTTTCTCAGAGGCTACGAGACTCTCTCCATTCGAGGCTGAGCGCCTTTTCCTGGCCGTCTGCGGCAGCCTCACCTGCTGGGAGGTGTAAAGTTTGGCTGATTGACTGTTTTGTCGCCAGCAGCTGAAGCCGGTTGAGGTGATTGGAGAGGCTGCAGGTCGGAGGGTTGGATTCCAGCTGTGCTTCCGGACGGTCACATCTGTCTCTGCTGGCGTCGGCGCTGTCCATGGTGCTGAAGCCGAGCTCCAGGAATGGTGGAGACACTGAGTATCGCTGTTATCGGTGCTCCCGGGGTGGGCAAAACTTCTATAATCCGCCAGTTCATCTATAACGACTTCTCGGAGGTGTACACGCCGACCAGGACCAGATATGTGTACAGACCCTCCGTCATACTGAACGGGAACATGTATGAGCTGAAGGTCCTGGACGTCCCGCCGATCTCCTCTTTCCCCGCCAGCACCAGTCAGGTAAGTGTCTGAGGGTTGGCCCTCAACTGATCCCAGATCAGATCTCTCTGCTCAAAAAGAGTAAAATAACAATTTTACTTATTCTTCTGTCACTATCTTTAGTTGCCATGGAGACTGACTCAAAGCCTTGGAGCTTTGGTTGGACTGTGTAAACTCTCAACTGTTTGAATTCATCACAGGTGTGTTCAGGTGTATGCAGATGAGCTGATTACTTATGCTGTTGGTGCCCCTCGTTTAATCCGTTCAAAAATAGAACAGACTGGCCTTTTATTCTTGACCACAGGTCAAACACTGCACCTAGGCGAGAACACAACAGAATGTGGTTTTAAAGCAGAAAAGCATCTCTGTGGCTCTGGCTTTTCCAGCATACTATTTGTGCTTTTAGTGATTTCTTCTTTTTCATTTACTTTGTGTCCCTTCAATGGTTCCGATCAGCAATGTTGACTTCAGTACAAAAAACAAAAACAAAAAAGAAACGTTAAAGCTTCATCTGTATGTTTAAGGTCAAAGGTCAGATATTCAGGATTTTTGATAAGAGCAATCCAGGCCCTGAAGGAGCAAACCAGCTCCACACCATGACACTACCACCACCTTGCTTGACTTAGTGTAATGTTATTCTAAAATTTACTGTTAGTTTTCCTCCTGATGTAATGGGACACACACCTTCCAAAGTATTCCACTTTTGTCTCATCATTGTTACAGAATTTTGCCCCAAAAGGTTTGATTGAGATTTTTTTTTCATAAATGTGAGAAGGATCTATGTTTTTCTGTTTTAGTTAGAGGTTTTTCTCTTGTATCTCCCACATGGACACCATTTTTGTTCTGTCTCCTTTTAATTCTTGAATCATGACCTCTGACGTTAACCCTGATTTCTTTAAAATGGGGCACAATGTGGCAATGAATCGGAAAAGGGATTCTTCTTCTCCAGGTCAGGGATGAGGTTGTGCTCCAAGTGGAGGAGTTTTAGTGTCTCGGGGTCTTGTTCACAAGTGAGGGAAAGATGGAGCGTAAGTTCAATAAGCAGATTGGTGCTGTGTCTGCAGTGATGTGGGCGTTGTACCGATCTGTTGTGGTGACGAGAGCGCTGAGCCGGAACGTGATGCTCTTGATTGACTGTCGATCTACGTTCCTACCCTCACCTATGGTCACGAGCTTCAGGTAGTGACCAAAGAACAAGATTACAGATTCTAGCAGCCGAAATTAGTTTTCTCCACAGGGTGTCTGGGCTCTCCCTTAGAGATAGGGTGAGAAGCTCAGTCATCTGGGAGGGACTCGGAGTAGACCCGCTGCTCCTCCACATCGAGAGGAGCCAATTATGGTAGCTCAGGTATCTGGTTAGGATGCCTCCTGGACGCCTCCCTGGTGAAGTTTTCTGGGCACATCCAACCGGGAGAAGGCCTAAAGGAAGACCCAGGTCACCCTGGAGTGACCATGGTTCTTGGCTGTCCAGGGAATGCCTTGGGGTTCCTCCGGAGGAGCTGGCCCAATTGGCTGGGGAGAGGGAAGTCTGGGCCTCCCTGCTTAGGCTGCTGCCCCCGCGACCCGACCCTGGATAAGCGGAAGAGGATGGCTGGATGAATGGGGCACAATGTGTTGCTTTTTGAGATTCTTTAGCACATCAATAAGAAATGAATAAGCTATATTTTATATTGCGTCTCTTAAAATAAAAATCACAAAAAGTTTCACAAGAACAAAAAAATAAATAAAAAAAATTATCAAAATATACATAGATTTTAATAAGAAATGGGGAAAAGGAAAAATAAAATCAAAATCAAGTTACCAGGCAGGTTCTATGAAAGTCTTCTTAATTTTGCAGGTCTAGTAGTAATTTGGCCTGGATGTGGAACTCCGCTTACCAATGAATATTAATGTTAATCCCAGTAGATTAAAAATTACAATCACTTTTTCTCATAAGAACTTGTTGGATTGGATAGGGTTTTTAAACCTTAATAAATAAACTCATCATCAATCATGATTTTTGTGTTTACTCTGGCTGTCTTTCATTTGTTTTTGCTGATCTGAAACATTTTAATATGACTAAAAAGCACAAAACAGAAGTAAATCCTTTTTTACACGTTTTTAAAAGGAGAAGTTTAAGGTGAAAGAGGCCTTTATTTGCTATTATCCTGTTTATTGTTGTAAATTTTTCCATTTTTCATTTATGTGTGTATTTATTTAAAGTATCAGTACACACCCCTACATCCACTGACTCGTTCCACAGACACTATTCTAATAGAAAATATATTTTAAAGTCCATTTATTAAAAAGCCAGACCTCTTATCAAGCCCCACCCCCCCTATAAAGCAACCGTCCTTCAAGTCCCGTCTGTGTTGCTTTTCCTGTGGAAACACAAAGAGGGAATCTGTAGGAATTTACAAAGCTTGTAAACCTAAAATAAATCTACTTTATTTGTCAAACTCAGACTCAATCATGGCATTTTCTTCAAATAACCTTTAAAACACGTATAAACTGAGTAGGAAGGGTGGATTTTTGCCATCATTTGTAGAAAATTTACATCATCTTGAGATCTCTGCAGGGTCACAACAAAACAAATCCTCTGAAATTGTTGTAAATAAGATCAGCTGCCATTAAATTTCCCTCTTCATCTTTAAAAGCATGAAAAAACATCTCTTTGTGCACTTTGTGTGTGTGGTTGACCTCCTCTGCAGCCTCATTTGAAAGACCGTGATGTTTTCATGATAAGAATCTCCAATCAGGTCAACACTCCAACCTGTCAATTACTGCTGCTTTTTCTCTCACCTTCACAGGAAACGCCGCCGTTATCTGGCCAAGTGGGAGATGGCAAACGAGCAGCTAGACCGAAAGGGCTCAAAAAGTGTCAGTTTTTTTGGGAGCAGGCACAGAGAAGCGTCTGACAGGCCAGCTAAAGAGGCCGGAGCAATCTTCCTGTCAGAATTACACACAGCATTATTTATTTATTTATTTATTTTGTTTGCAGCTCTAACGTTTCGTTGGGAGGTGATGAGAGTTCTGCAGAGAAGCTGTATTGTCTGCCGCCCACAGAGACCCTCTGTAAAATTTGTCTGCTAAATGGTCTGTAACCCCCCATCAGGGAACAAACTGGTGGGTGTGAGCAGAAAGCAGGTAGGAGACGAGATGTGTCTCATGAGTTTAAGTGTAGGAGTGTGTGTGTCCCAAAGGCTGAGTCACATCGACCAGCTTTTCAGCATCACGCGCCACGCGCTGTCATCAGCGTGTTTGCCCAAATCTTTTCATGCAGACTGGAGGAGAAGGTTCCTGTTTACCATAAAGATAAATGATGCACCTGAGCGCCGCTGCAACAAATGAGACAGATTCATAGATTATTAATCGCTGGAACCTGAAAGTTATGCTGCACCTTCACCCGAAGCGACCCTCCACCTCAGGCGTAATTTATGTTTAGCTGAGAGCAGTGATCCCCCCCCCCCCCCCCCCCCCCCCAGGGGTGGCCAGGGCCACCACTTTAAAACCTGCCTGGGGGCGCCCACTGTGTTGACCCCGTTGGCTCAAACGTAACTGGAAGAGCAGAGATTTGATTCTCTCTCTCTCTCTCTCTCTCTCTCTCTCTCTCTCTCTCTCTCTCTCTCTCTCTCTCTCTTTCTCTCCGTGTGTGTGTCAAATTGATTTAAAGCACAATTTGCTATTTGAATACTGCTGGGAATAAACCACCAGTAAAGGACTGAGTGGCTGCAGTCAATCGGAAAGCTTTCAGAGACTTTAATGGACACCGTCTTGATGAGGGTGACCACGCGAGGTTTAATACCTCCTTTTACAATCTGTGGTGAAGAGAACCAAACAGAGAGCATATAGTGAGTCAGTGCACCTCCATGCTGATGCAGCTTGGCAGTTTCTCATCACCTTAGATTCAATTTGAAAGTGGCAACAATCCAGGAGGCTATTGTGACCTCATTTCAACCACACAGAATTCCCCCTCATGCCTGTGCTGGATTCAGGCGCATGTTTCATCATTTAGCAGTGGCGCTGAGGCCTTTAAGGGTCTGTTTGCTTTTGTGTAGCTTTTAGCAGAAATCTGTCACAGCGTGGAAGTTGCTGACAGATGGATTTAATCCTGACGGCGTGTTCAGCGCGATTGTTCTTGTTCTGCTGTCTTTGTCGTTGCCATAATGTATCTCCATGACTTCCTCCCACTCGAGGCGCTCCCTCTCCCCTTTTCTCTTTTCTCTCTGGACATTTTCTCAGTTATCTCCGTAAATACTCTGTGTGATAACAGAACAGCGACGATAGCTCTTTCTACAACACGTTGTGTCACTTCCACTCATGCAGCAGAGACATGTGCGCATCGATTAAACGTACCCGAGATGCGTGCATCATTTAAAGGCTGTTGGGATGGAGATCTCTGTAAAAAAAAATCAACACAGTGCGAAGTTTGAATTATTTATTATTTAGTTAAAAAAATGCAGAGGCAATTTACTCTGCACTAACGGTACAGTGGTGTTGTTAGGATGTGTGTGTCCTAATCTGTGCTCATGTGATTCGTGTTGTGGCAGGTGGCCCGGGTCATCAACCTTTTCTCTACTAGATGAACATTCTTCTGCTGTTGGCAGATCTCTTTGAAAACTGGAAAAACTTAAGTTAAACTTTTAAAGAAAAGGAGAAATAAAAATATTTGTAAACCTGAAACCTGAAAATTACAAAACAATCTAAAGTTACCCTGGTTGTAACAACTCACACCAAAATGTTCATTTCCCATCAGAGCCATTCAGAGGTGGACTGTCTACGTGCTCTTGAGCATGAGCTTCAGCTAGAGCTGAATTCATCGTTTTAAGAAATATTAGCTTTTTCTCCTTTTTACTACTGAGTCACGACCTCTGACCCTAACCTGAAACAAGCGAGGCCTGGGTTCTGTTCTGACACAATGTGTTGCTTCTTGAGATCTTTTAGCTGCCAGACAGAATCTATTGAAATGATTCCTTAATTTTCCAGGTCTGGTGGTATTTAGGAGTGGGTTTGGCTGGTTAACTCCTGATTTAACAAGGACAGATGCTTTTTCCTACAGGGCTCGGTTGATTTGGATGTTTTTTGTAAAATAAAGTCTCATTTGTCTTTATTCAGATAAATTTTATTTGATGAGGACATTCATTTTTTTGCTGATCTGAAACAATGAAGTGACATGAAGAAGAAAATCTGAAGAACTCTCCAAGGGAACACTTCTGCTGAGTGTACAGTTTTACTACTATGGTGAACACCCCCGCATGCATAACAATCTATAAAACTATTCGTTTAATTATTTATTTGTTGCAGCAAGACGTTTTTAAAGACTAGAAAAGAAATAACTGATGCTTGAGATGAACAGTGGATTATGTAATTCACACATTTTTATTTTCAAAATAATATTTTACATCTTGCGTAACACTTTCTTTAAGAATCACCATTTAGTTATTTACTCATCTGTTTGTTTGTTCATGTCCATAAATTAGACGCTTATTTTTTGCGATTCCTGAGAGGAAAAACAAAATACTGAGTGTAACACCAAAGAGCAGCAGATGGTTTTAAATGATTCCTTTGCTGTAGGTCACCATTGATTAATGGAAATCTCACCTTTAGGACCTGTAATAGAGTTATGGTGAAAGCCAGGCAGCATGGCCTTTGGATGACACGTCTTCAATTGCTCATCAGCCTTTCACCACCACGGTACGCTCGGAGTCACCTCCTGTGCTTGAGCACTATCCATCACAACCACACCTTCCCAATATAAGGAAACACAACAGCTTTTTGTCCCAGCTCACTTAAAATGACCACGACACACCGTTGCCAGCGAGACGCGTTATGTTTGGGTCTTGAGGAGTGAAGGATGAGATGCTCTTTTTGATTGAAGGATGCGCACAGTGGCCCCGCACTTCAGTCTCTCACTCCCACAAGTGTGCTCGCACATCCTACACACACACACACACACACACACACACACACACACACACACACACACACACACACACACACACACACACACACACACACACACACACGCACACACACACGCACACACACCACACTGTCTTCTTATTACTCCTTTGTTTAGCCTGTTTACTTGTCTGCAGAAGTAGCATTTGCTCATTCAGGCTCCGCCTCCGCATTTAAAACAGGATTTGGACGACAAAGGGATGAGAGATGAGACCACGGGCTGCTATTTTTAGTCCTGGAGATGTGAGGTTGCTACTGTGTGCATCTCATGTCTTCAGTTGCTTCAATTATCAGATCCTTTCCATTGATAGGGAGGAAGGTTTATCTTATTTATGGCACAACATGATTAGTATAGTGTTTCCTTGAATTCCCTGTTTATGGCTCAAATAAAGCAGAAACAAAAGACCTAAAATGAAAGAAATTCTGAGTTGAAAAGTTTTTAAGCGGCTTTTTAAGGGAAGGAGTTGTGATTTTGACCAGTTTTCAGCCTCTCACCATCTGGCTGCAGAGATCTCACACCATTGTTGATCAGCCTCATTATCATCCTGCTCGTGTGATGCTGTTTCTTCTGCTGACACAAACCCATAAATAACTTCTTCCAAGCTGAATGCAAGCTAATTAATTTTCATCTACGCTATCAGAGGCATCATCACACCCCTCATTGCCTTTTTTTCTCTCACAAATCATCCATCCATCTGAATTTCCTATCTTAGTGCTGAGCTGCATGTTCATTTTTTAAGAGCACATTTTCTCTAACCATTATAGCGCATCATTAAGAACTCCTTTAGGATCGTATCATGCAGGCAGCTGCAGAAATTAGCTAAATTAATACAAACACTGCCTGGAAATTTAATTTGGAGTAAACCAATTTTCAGTTAGCACATGTCAGGCACATTGGCTTTCATAATTAAAAACATAACATTTAATAGCAATCCGCATGTTGATGTCTGACTTTTCAAAATCAATCTCACACGGTGAATAATGCTCCATAGAGACAAAATAAAATTTTGATTTAAATATAGATTTAACTGCAACTGCTGCATTTTAAATCCCGCCTAACCGCATTGGTGAAGGCGTTTAAAACTTGTTTCTGATCACCAAAATGACTTCTATTCATTTATCTCTCATCTAGTTTTGTGGGCTGCTATTTGTAAAGTCGAGCAGTCAGAATTTAAAAGCGATGTTTTGGGTTTATTTTAACAATCACGTCAAGTCATATTTTCACCATGTTATCCGTACATTTATAAATAATAAAAAATAAAAGTTTCCAACTAAATATTTAGTTATCAAGCTACATATTTAATTTAGAGTTAGGTGTTCGTTTTCTGAACTTGATATTAAATTTACAAACAAATTATTCAGCCCACATCTAAATATTTTGTTTGGAGTCAGATAATTACTAAGATTACTAAGATTTAGCACCAAATTAAATATTTAAATTACAAACCTAGTTTATAAATATTTAGCAAGAAATAACATTTTTATTTTTCTAAATAAATATTGAAGTCCCACCTATTTATTTATTTTGCATCTAAATATTTAGTTTGCGGGCAAATATTTACTTCACAAATTAAATATTCAGCAAGTTCATAAATATTTAGTTATTTTCCAAAAAATATTTATGTCTAACATATGAATTTATTTCGAATGAAAGCATTTATTTGGAGGTAAACAGTTTATTCTCAAACAATATATTTGGCACCAAATGAAATATTTAGGTTACAAACTAAATATTTTGGGTCTAGCTATATAATTTCTTTGGTTCTAAATATTTAGTTTTAAGCCACACATTTAGGTCACACATACATTATGTCATTTCTAAGTTAAATATTATGTTTGTAAACAAAATAATTGACTTATAAACTGCTTACAGCTGAGAACTGTGACATATATACAGTACAGGCCAAAAGTTTGGACACACCTTCTCATTGAATGTTTTCTTTATTTTCAGTCAACTGAAATGGTTTTCAAACAGTCTTGAAGGACTACCTATTGAAGCTCATCAAGAGAATGCCAAGAGTGTTCAAGGCAGTAATCAGAGCAAACGGTGGCTTTTTAGACGAAAACAGCACATAAAACATGTTTTCAGTTATTTCACCTTTTTTGGTTAAGTACATAACTCCGCATGTGTTCATTCATAGTTTTGATGCCTTCAGTGAGAATCTACCAATTTTTGTTGTAGCAGGTACAGCAGGAGACATGTTTACCAGCGGAAGCTCCTTCTGATCACTCAGAGCATCATTTTTTATAATTTTCCTTTAAACAAAGAAGACTTTCAGACCAATCAGATCTGAGAGGAAGCAGAGCTGAAATAAACCAAACCAATGTCAAAAGCCAGAGGCAATAACATGTCCTTGCTCTGCTTCTGGGAGGAAATAATAAAACTAATTTAATATGTTGCTCAGATTTTAGGAGATGAGGATGATCCCCAAGAGCCTGCGACTGTGTCTGTCGTCAGGAAAACACAAGTACTTCATATGAGCAACAAAAATGTGAGCTGCACAAACCAAACAAAAAAATCAAGGATTAAAGATGTTCCCTCATTCCAGAGTCACACACCGGGCTTTAAAGAAACTTTCATTATGTACATTATGAAGAGTTCTATTAAAAGCATGAGAATCCGTTCCAGGGAAGCCCAAAATAAAATGCTGAATCTTTAAAGCTGTGTGGTGTACATGAATAATGCATTGCTCAACTTTAAAGATGCTGGGAGGCAAATGTTGTCCCCTTTAGATTGAAGCTGGCTGGTTTCATTTTCTTCTTCTGAACTTCTTTTTACTAAATCATCCTATAACCGGTTGGGAAATATTGCGAAAGAAAGGATTTACTCGAAGTTGTGAGAATCTGTGTGATAAAAGCCTAACACCATTCTCCTTCTGGGGAAGTTTCTGCATACGGCAGCAGCTAACATCACATCAGATCCAGGGGAAGTGAATTTCATTTAAACAAGCTAAGCTGAGTTCATGGCAGTCTCTTGACTCCGGATTCCTCATTAGCGACACGCGGGAGCACCAGAGGTTATGTTGACACCCTGTCGGTTCCTCCCTTGATCCACCGCTGCCTTTTTCATCTTTCCAACATTCTCTCAGGCCCGTTTCCCCTCGGCAGAACCTTCTCTGCCCCTCAAGTTCCACCATTTTCCTCTTTTATGAGAACAAATGTTTATAAATTCATCATGAGGCTGGATGGTTAGCTTAAATAGAACAGCGGGTCACTGTTTTTATTGAAACTAAATGTCCTCTACTAATGCACCCACTTGTGCTGCATGCTTTAATTACACTTCAGAAGTCATTAACACCAAACAAAGTGCTGTTTACCTCGCTGCATGTACTTGAAATGAAACTGCTTACTCGCACAGCAGTGAAACAGTTCATTGCTCTTCTGCTGACGGTTTGTTTGTGTCACCTCTGGTATTGTCCTTGAACATGTGTAGCGTAGAGACCAAGCAGAGCTTTCTTACGGCATGATGACTTTATTTCAGAATGTGGCGCTTTTAGTTATGCCAGTTCTGGGAATTTATTCACTCTGCAATTTTTTGCACAGCAGAGGCATGAAAACTGAGACACGGAGCCAAAGAGCATTTGAAAAATTGCAGGAACACAGAGGACATGTTGTTCAGTTAGCAGCCTCCTGCATTATGTTGGTTTACTATAATCATCACCAAGAAAGCAAGTATTTAAATTAAAAAAATAATAATTTTAATCCCAAAAAATATAGGTTAAACATGAAGCAATTTAATAAAAATCTATATTTAATTTAAAAATAATACCTCCACGAGGCGTTTAGAGGTGTGCAGGATGACGGTACAATATTTTCTTTAGAAGTTAAATTTTAATTAAAAATAATCAAACATTTATTGTGGCGGGCATGACACTGGGTTTATGTTTACATCTACCAGCCAGTAGAGGGCACCATAACAGTCCGCTTGGCACAGCGAGGCTGGCCCTGTGGAAAACGGCTGACTCTGCAAGTCAAGCGGCTGCTTCTGAGCCCAGAAGATGTTCTAACAGTAAATACTTCTGTAAAATAAACATGTTATTAGAAATTAACCAATGGGGTAAACAAGAGTTGCTTTGGAGACACGTTGGAGCCAGAGCTAGAGGTGGGAGCTAGCTCCGGGAAAAAGCCTCAGCCTCGGCCTCCGACAGTCCAACAGTCCAGGTCTAAAGGAACACCCAGTTTTGTGTTGAAAAACGTTAAACTAGAGATAATAATCATTTGAGAAGGTAGGAAGGCCTTTTGCCATTATAAACTCACTAACTGGTAAAATTAAGAGCTAGCATATCACCAGGCAGCACAGAATGTCTTTAGGCCGTGTCTTAGGCCTAGTCCACACGTAGCCGGGTTTGTATAAAAACGAATATCCGCCCCTCCAAAAACTTGCTTCCACACCACCTCGTTTTAAAAAGAAACTCTGTCCGCATGTACCCGGATAAATACGTTGTTAAGGACATGCCAGACCTGTAGGCGGCAGTACTTCCCCCGTTCTTAACCTCGTCCTTCGTCTGTGGTCTTCCACAAGGAGCAGTAATTCTGCTTGCAAAAACAAACAAGCAAAAAGCGCTTGGACAATTGATAAAGCGAGCGCAGCTCAGAGGGCATCCATGCTGTCGGCTAGTGTAAACACAGGTCACACACGTGATGTCAGCATATTTTTGTCGCAGAAAGTGACGTTGCGGACCTTAAAACTCCGGTTTTGTCTGTTTGGTTTTGTATTTCTGTTCACGCAGACACCCAAAACGGAGAAAACGCATATCTTCACTTTGGCCGGAGTTTTTAAAAAGATCCGTTTCGTGTAAAAAAAAAAAACTCAGTTTTCGTGTGGATGACAGGCCAAAATGTAGAAAAATATCTACGTTTTGGCAGATCCCCGGCTACGTGTGGACAGGGCCTTAATTAGGGACAATGTCCTCATATGACTGAATCCAGGGTCAAAAACATTACATGATATTTTACACGCTGAACGGATTTACGCATCCATCCAACAATCCATAATCCGTACCACTTACTCCTCCGTAGGCTCATGGGAAGTTGCATAACAGAAAATGGGAATTTGAGATCAAACTGGTGTGCAAATACATAAATAAAATCCAATCATTTCTTTAAACATAACTGATAATCTCTCATTTCTTAGTAGATTTACAAGTTTCTGTGTGTGTGTCCATTAGGAATGGCTGGACTTGCGCTGCAGAGGCGTCCGGAATGCCAACGCTTACATCCTGGTGTACGACATCTGTTGTGTGGAGAGTTTTGAATATGTGAAAATGATCAGACAGCAGATCGTGGAGAACAGGTAAAGTCTGACCCCCCCCCCACCCCACCCCCTCCCCCACCCACACACACACACACACACACACACACACACACACACACAGTTCTGGCGATAATCTAAGAGAAAAACTGCCCTGCCACCTTTTTTGGAGACCGTATCCAATTTTAGTGCCCAACTCCAAGCCCTTGGACTACTGTGACAGTTTTATTTTGTGGTGATATCTTTTCATTTAGCACACTCCTCCTTGAAATCTTGACAGCTCTGTCATGACATTTGATTTTCCACCAACGTAGGGGCGTCTACCGAGACGTCTCCAGTGATTTATAGATTGTTTGGGGGGATTTTTCTGCTTTTATTTGAAGAAGAAAAAGAACACACAGGGGTTGAGCACCACTGAGATTGGCTTTGTGGCTACAATAGGGTCAACCTGAATATATTTACATATAGAAGCTGGATTTAAGAGTTTATTTGCTGTGTACAACATGACCGAACAGCCTTTTCCACAGCTCATCGCCTCTTTCCTGGAGCTCCCTGTTTATGGCTCAAGACAGAAACCCATTATCGCCCACGGGGAAAGGTGAATGCACAAGGAATCCAAAACAGGAGAGTAATACAGATATGGTGTCCAAACCAAAGATACACCAATCCAGCTGAGACGGCACATGAAATCACAAATAACGATGTTTGTGTGTGTGTGTGGAGGTGGGTGGGGGGTATTTCTGTTGTAAGCAGCAGTGGGATAAAATGTGAAAGTTAGAATTATACAGAAAAATGTTCTAAACCAGCATAACTTTGTTTATTGCCCTATTTTTTAAACCCGCTAGCATTAAGCCTTCGTTTGATTCATCCAGGCTGTCGACAGTGTTGTGCACTTCCAAGTTTGCATGCATGCACGCATTCTCCCTCTGCAAAAACATTCTGTTTTCAAATCTACGTGCAGACAACAGGTGAAAAGTAGGAGATGTGGGTTTTTGGCTCTGCCTCGGGGCTTCAGAGCTGTACTGTAAGTCGTTACAGGCCATTAGGCTATCGGCGAGAGCAGGTGTGGAAATATGCAAAAGAACGCAAATCCTTATTGGAATCTGACATGAACCTTTACTCAACAAAAGAAGAATTAATAAAGCAGCAGCTCTAGTGGTGTAAATCTCCGCCTTGCCTTTGCGGTCATTTAGTCCGAGTTTCATAATCGTATTTAACACTCGTTAAATTCAGCTTCACTTTGAAGATTTTTAATAATCTGTATCATCTATTTCCCATAAAGAGAAAGGCTCCAAACGGATTGATCCAAGATCACCACACTGGTAAAAGTCCCATCAATCCAAATCATTCCCTCCTCCTTTCTCCTTAAAACTACCTCTTGCTTGCCATACATTTACATTGCTTCATTTTGCTGCGAACCAGCTTCTGCAGAGTGTGGTGGGAGGCCCCTGGAGCCCATCAGCTCTAATCCTCCAGTCCGCCCCCACACACACACATGCACACACACAAGGATAGCTGGGGTGTTCTTTTTTTTTAAATAACCCTCATTTTTATGTCATTTATTTTTCCCACAGGGAAGGCAGCAGCAGTGAGGTGCCAATCCTGGTGGTGGGCAACAAGAGGGATCTGCAGAGGCAGCGCTTCATGCCCCGCAGGGCGGTGTCAGTCCTGGTAAAGAAGACCTGGAAGTGTGGTTACGTGGAGTGCTCTGCCAAGTTTAACTGGCACGTGGTCCTGCTCTTCAAAGAGCTGCTGGGCATCGCCGTGGCACGGGCCATGCGCCAGAACCACACCTCCATTCGTCTGCAAGGGGCTTTACAGAGAAATCGCTGCACTGTCATGTGACGACCCCCCCCCCCCCCCCCCCCCCCCCACACACACACACACACACACACCAGCCTTCTCTGGAGTGGTGCAGAACTGAAGGACATCTTTTATTTTAAAAGGACTTTTATCGTAATGGCTGGAAAAATACCCTGTGGCCTCCTGCTTTTACTGAGCTGATTTTTATCATAATGAGGTTTATTTGACTCTTGCGCTGTAAAAGACACTAAAACCTTCACACGCGGTCATCCAACCACTTCCTGTTCAAATCCCATGTGTGGAGACGAGGAAGGAGGTGGAAGCCATGCTGGTGAAAACCGACACAGCACATATTTTTTTATTTGTGACATCAGCTCCACACCTTAATATGTCAGGCTGTGTTTCCCAGTGTAACACACCACATGTGTCGAGTCTGTAAGCAGGCCTGGACACTTGGAAGCTATAAGACTCGAAACTGAAAGGCAGCAATATCGTTGAGTCTTCCTTTTCAATTTGTCCCACTCAGTAGGGTCAACAAACACACTAGAGGACACGAGGCCAGTGATTAAAAATATTAACTTCAACAAGGATGTCCTAACAAAAAATGTACATAGATTGATGTTTTAGGTCTGAGAAAGTAGCCCCCCCCCCCCCCCCCCCCCCCGTTACAAATGTGGCCTATGGTAAAACTTGTTTGTTCAGAGCAAGGGCATTTAGGTTGTTCTGCAGCAGAAACTACTGCAGTCCCTTATTATGACGTACTTTAAGGGTTTAATCTGCTCCCTCTCCTTACTCCCACTGTATTTCTGATTAATGCATTCAATCCAGGGATCTGGGGACATGCAAGAGGTGAAAACTACAATTTGTACTCACAATATACTACATCTTTGGACCCTGACTGCTCTCTGGGACCAACTTGTTGGACCTTACGCATTTTAAAGGACAGTTTCAGGGTTAATATTGGAAGAAGATGAAATTTATGGACCAGGGATAATATTTTAGTGATGGGTTATTGTAGACAAAGGTGTTAAAGAAGACAAATGACTTTTTTCTTAAGTTACAATAGTTTTACGGTTGACACAAAACATGTGTATGAAGCTTGTTGCACTAAATCCCTCTCACATTAAGTGATTTCAGCAGTTTTATTTTTGACAGTTTCAGTACCTTCCAGAATGAGCCATTTCAGGGCTCTGTCACTTTAAGAAAACAAGCTAGAGCTGGCCATGCCCACTCATCCCTCACTCAAGCTGCTATAAGCTGAGAAGCTCTAATATCTTGGAGGGGCTCAGAGTAGAGCTGCTGCTCCTCCAGCAGCAGCTTCCTCTTGCATACAAGAGGTGATTCTATTCTATGTTCCAAGTTTGTGACATCACAAACGGGAACTTGTTGAAACAGCTCATTTTAGGCACATAATGCCAAAAACTAAACACAGAAAAAAAATGAACGGACAGATTTTTTTTATCATGTTAGGAGTGTTTATAGAGGTGGTAGAGATCCACATGGCAAAACAAAATGATGCAAAAAGTGAGTTTTGCATGATATATGGTGTGTGAGAGGAAGTGATGGAGAGAGAGAGAGAGAGAGAGAGAGAGAGAGAGAGAGAGAGAGAGAGAGAGAGAGAGAGAGAGAGAGAGAGAGAGAGAGAGAGAGAGAGAGAGACAGAGAGAGAGAGAGAGACAGACAGAGAGAGAGAGAGAGAGAGAGAGAGAGAGAGAGAGAGAGAGAGAGAGAGAGAGAGAGAGAGAGAGAGAGAGAATGCAAGGTTTTATAGCTGCCATTAAGGCAAGCAAAGGATGGGCACAGCGAGATAGGAAACAGATATTAAAGCTTTGGATTAAAAATAAGCAACAACACCCCACAGCAGAGTCCCTAAATGCCACTATGTTATATTAAAAAGGCCTCCTACAGTCGCTGTAATCCGCCTGCATCCTGACATCCCACAGATAAAGAAACATCTCAGTAATAGGCCCCGTTCACAGACGCAAATGGATCACCAATAAAGCTTTAATCCCCCTGTCTGAAAACTAAATGGTACTGTTGTGAACTACGTTTTTCCTGTGATTTGGCCAAGGTGAACATTGTGAATATGTCTAACCTCTTGTACATAAGAATGGTCTCCAGAGAGAGTAGCTTGCATGCTTTTGTTGGTGGAGGAGCCAACAGGTCAGGGTTTAATTGCACTGGTGTGAATATGTGATATTGTGCTTAGATTTTTGTATTACATGGTCTCTGACGCTGTAATGAGCAGCTGAGTGGATGAATGTGATCGTTTTTCACCGGCATGTGATAGCACAAGCTCATGAATTTCTCCAAATGTAGTGCTAACCCTTCACACGGGCCAGATGGTTGCATTGTTTTTTTTCCTTGAAGAATAAAATAAGGGAAATATGTAGCAGAGATATGAGAAAGCAACTGTGTGTGTAACATGGGTTTCCATCTGTTTGTTTTATTGTGCATTTTCAAATAAAAAAGGGCTACGATTTGTATTTATTCTGAAACTCTGTCTTTATTTTTATGGTATTATTATAAGTGGATCTTTTTTGACACATGGTGAATTAATAAATGCATTTGAGAAGCTTTTGATTCTCAATCCTGTGCTTGTTAAATTTGAGCCTTTTGACAATACTGCCATCTTGTGGATTTATGATGTGATCAGCAGCCAGAGGAGGCGGACTCAGCAGGCAACACAACACATGACAGCTACAAGAGCCTGTAGTTACACATGTATCCGATTATATTACATAAAAATAAATGTGATATATTTTATTTTCTATAAAAAGCACTTTGGTTTAAAGCTGCTTTGTGGAAATGCGTACTTGGGTAATTACTTATGCGCTGTCCATGGTGCTGCACTGTCAGGTACTTTGTGTTCTTGGATTAGAAAACGTGCACAAAATGGGGTGATGTTGCTGCGCCTGCCAATGTTTACTTAATGAAAGGAATTTATGCTGAGCTTTGTGTAACAAGACATGTTATCTGGGAAATGGGTGCCCTCTTCACAGATCTGCCGCCGTACTGAGTGGTGAAGCAGGAGCAGCACAGGTGGATTTATTATAATTAATCATTAACTCATGATATTGATATGGAATCTGCAATAAAACGACCTATTCTCCTAAACTTCCGTATTCTCTGCTCTACTCTGCTGAGTGGATGTGTCCACATGTGACCGATCAGAAGGCAGACCTCTAAGGTTTAGGAATGTGTATATATCAGAGTCACGTGGTGCAGCAGGTCTGGAGTTCCCTTCCAGGCTGCATCTGAGTGACCAGCTCGCTGCCGCTCCCTTTGCTGGCTGTCAAACAGTTTAGAGCCGCCATCGTGGTGATAACCGCTGTTTCGGTGTCAGTCTTATCCGATAACACGGAGGCATTGTAGAGTGTTTCTCTTCTGTTCGCATCCGGATCCGCTGCCTCTGCATCAGCCAGCTGTCTTGGCATCACTTCTTCCACCTCCGGCGTCATGTGAAAGGACTCCACGGTGGTACGCGGAACCTTCCTCCCGAGCAGCGCACTAGTTAGTAGTGTCCACGTCCTCGTCTCCCCCTCCTCCCCTCGCCGGCTGGCCCCAGATCGTCCAGCGCCTGTTGGCGTGCGGCGGAGCCGAGGATGAGCGAGCAGGGGAAGGGCTCGGCGTCCGCTTCCACCGCGGCCCCGGCACCGGGGTCGGACACTTACAAAGGGTGGCTCTTTAAGTGGACCAACTACCTGAAAGGGTACCAGCGGCGATGGTTCGTCCTCAGCAACGGCCTGCTTTCATATTACAGGTAAAAGTGGTGTGTGTGTGTGTGTGTGTGTGTGTGTGTGTGTGTGTGTGTGTGTGTGTGTGTGTGTGTGTGTGTGTGTGTAAATAAGTGCGCACAGCGGCTGATATTAGTGTCGGCGCATCATGACAGCTGGCTCCCTCAGCTGGCTAGCAGCAGCAGCAGGCTAAGGGGCGGCTGTTTTATACTCCTCCAGCTGACGGAGACATCACCCTCCGCTGGCTTTGGACTGTGGAAGCGCTGAAACACGCACAGAAAAATAAACAACGAACAAATATCTCAACGAATTACGATAAAGAGTAAAAAACACAAACATAAAACAAGTGTTAGCTAGCACACTGAGCTAAGCCCGTTAGCCTCCTGTCATCAGCTGTCAGGAGACTGAACTCTTCCAGCTCTCCGCTCTGCTGTCATTTCAACTAAATGCTCTTTTTATACATTAACAACTCCCTCCTCTCGGTTTTTGCATTTTATCCCAAATATGTAGCTTTTTCCAACAATCACAGTGGGAAAAAACTTGCTTTACCCTCAATAAGTTCATTAATCCCTTCACTGATGTGCTGAAACTACTCAGCATGATTGCTGTTAACAGATACACTCCCATATGAGGTCGCTATCATTCACTCCTCACGGATGGCAGCTGTGAGACTACATTAGATCTGTTAGAGGCAGACGGACACCTGTGGCTCAGGTGCGTTTATGAGGGAGTCATGTTTCCACAGGTGTGGGTGATAGTGATGGATGAGGCACCACGTGAGCAGTGGGTCATGATCAAGGTCAGCTCAACAAATACTTTAGATCCAACCCTGCTCTTTAGATCCGAGTCAGATGCTGGACATGCAGCATGTTTTAGTTGTTTCCCTGATTAAATGGTGTGTCATCTGTTCAGCAGCTCTGCAGAAGTCTGTAATATACCTGCTGATTAAAAGAAGGTGTGTTGGAGCAGAGAAACCTCAAGTTCACACACACACACACACACACACACACACACACACACACACACACACACACACACACACACACACACACACACACACACACACACACACACACACACACACACACACACACACACACTGTCCTGCTCTGAACTTGAGACTGTTATCCACACCTTCAGCTCCTCACACTTAGACTACTGTAACTCTCTTTTCACGTGTCTGAGCAGAACCCTGAACCGTCTGCAGGTGGTTCAGAATGCGTGTGCTCGGCTTCTGACCAAGTCCTCCAAACACACCCACATCACCCAGCTTCTCCTCCAGCTTCACTGGCTGCCAGTCAACTTCAGGGTTAATTTCAAGATCCTGGTTCTGGTTTTTAGGGCCTTACATAGACAAGCACCATCATATATTGGTGACCTTCTCAGTCCCTACACCCCCAGTAGGTCCCTGAGGTCCAGTGACCAAAACCTACTGGTTGTGCAGCATCAGGCTAAAGACCAAAAGTGTGATCATTTGCCCAGACTCTGGAACTCTCTACCCCTGAGACTGAGATCAGTGGACTCAGTGGTCTCCTTTAAAAAGCAGCTGAAAACTCACCTGTTCAAGCTAGCTTTGGTGTGACCTTCATCGCCCTCTCCTTATTCTGCTCTTATTCCGCCTTTCCCAGAATCCTCTGATTTGCCTCTTTCCTATTAATTCTCTCTCTCTCTCCCTTTACTTAAAGGGACTTTACGGACTTTTGAAGTTTTATGCTCGTGATTGCCCCCTCAGGCCAAAAGCGCAACGGCAGCTTCAACAGTAGGCTCGTGCACGAGGCGTGCATGCTGTACGTGCACACTCCTTAACAAAAATAACAGCTGAGACAGTCCTGTGTGTGTGTGTGTGTGTGGCCCGGAAGACAGAGGACAGGAGAACGCGCAGCTATTTAATTAAATAGTTTGGTTCTGTAGCTTTCTCTTCAGCACAGCCGACAAAGGTTTATGATGGGTCAGTCTTCCTGCATGCTCAGGTCATTCCATTCCCTTGCTTGAAAAATTGTTCCAAAATGAAAGTTGAACCCACAACTTTTTATCTGTGAATTCAATGCCGTTCGGCGAGTCTCAAATAAAAATTTGGGCATCTTACTGTAAAAAATATACCATTAATGTAAAAAAGAAACACTAAATGAACAATGTTCACATCCAGAATTGAACCCAGGTCTTCTGCATGGGAGTCAGACATCTTACAAGGTGAGCTACACTCTAGTAGCATTGACACTCTCTGTAACTTTTATATCCTTGATGACAGCTGAAACGACGTCAAACCAAAGAACGGTTCGAAGCAAAAATTACTATTTTGTTGCTAATTTGCAGGAAATATCTAGAAGAAAGTTCTACAGAAAGTAGCTAAGGTTCCTCAGAAATGTAGCTAGGTTTGTCACTAGGCGTTATGTTTATGTTTATGTATGTATGTTTATGTATTTAGGATGCATTAGGAACAGCGACAAAGTCGCTGAGTTGGCACTCTCCTGCTAAAGCTACGGATAGCAAATGCTACGAGCGATGCCTGAGCGTGAACGCGCATGAAGCAGCCTGCTCGACCCGAGCATCTCTCTTTTTCTGTGATTTTACAGAAAAACAGGCAATCACAGTAAAAATGCCAGGGCTCATTCTACAGGACCAGGGCATTGCAGGAGAATGTATGAATGGTAAATGGCCTGTATTTGATATAGCGCTTTCTAGAGTCCTTGAACCCCCCCAAGGTGCTTTACAACACAATCAGTCATTCACCCATTCACACACACATTCACACACTGGTGGGGATGAGCTACAATGTAGCCACAGTTGCCCTGGGGCGCACTGACAGAGGCGAGGCTGCCGAGCACTGGCGCCACCGGTCCCTCCGACCACCACCAGCAGGCAACGTGGGTTAAGTGTCTTGCCCAAGGACACAACGACAGTGACAGACTTAGCAGGTCTCGAACCTGCAACCTTCCGATTACGGGGCGAGCACTTAACTCCTGTGCCACCGTCACACGTATGAAGAAGAAATTTATTATTTCTATACATCTTAGGTGTGTTCTTGCTGTGTATTAGTTCTAATTCCATGCTGTCGTTCTTTTTAAAACACAGAAACGGTTTTGTTGCCTGTTTTGTCGCTACGTTTCGCCGGCGGCTGCAGGCTTCCTCAGGCTGACGCTGATGGTGGCGCATCACTTCCTTCCCCGTTTATCCACGGGCAGCAGAGAACGTTGTACTGCAGTAGAGGGCGACAACGTCCTCTGCTGCCCGCGGATAAACGGAGAAGGAAGTGACGCGCCACCATCAGCGTCAGCCTGAGAAAGCCTGCAGCCGCCAGCAAAACGTAGCGACAAAGCAGGCAACGAAACCGTTTCTGTGTTTTAAAAAGAACGACAGCATGGAATTATTTCTATACATGTTTTGGCTTCCATAATGTCCCTTTAATTTCTTTCTTTCCTCCTTTTAAACATAGTTTTAATAATCTTTGAAGTCTTTATATATATATATATATATATATATATATATATATATATATATAAATAAAAGATTTCTTTCATTCATTCATTCATTCATTCATTCAAAGGCGATAAAAGCTCCATTCTGTTGAACATGTGTGTGGGTGCAGACACAGTGGAACAGAGAAAACCCAACATCAGTTTTCTCTGCTTCAACACACCTGGTTCTAATCAGCAGGTGATTAACAGGCTGAGCAGGTGATTTAACCATATTGAATCAGGTGTGTTGGAGTAGAGAAAAAACGAAAACATGCTGAAAAGGCCCTCCATGACCTGGGTGGAGGTTGTTAATAGGACTGTCACCGTTGGGGAATTCCCCCTGTGGTGAGTCGGGAGGTGCAGTGTGCAATATTATTGCAGCCCTTTTTTAAATCTATCTCTTTAGATAAAAGTTTGTTAATTACTAAATGACTGAACTTATGGCAATATTTCTCTTGAAACATGGTGCTTACACATTTAAAAGAGGTAAAAAATTTCCATGTCTTCTTTTTTAACATTTTATTGACTGCAGATCAAAGGGCAGTAACAGCACAGATCGCAGTAACATTTGTTTCTCCGACAGTTGGAGTCCGACCGAACTTAACAAAAACAAAATTCAGGAGAAGGTTTAACTTTTAAATGCAAATTTGTCTGCAGCATCTAACAAATAAAAAACAAGTCCCCGTTTTGTTTTTGTTGTTTAAAATCAAGCTTACAAAATGAGATGTATCGGACGCGAGTGGGCACTATCATTTCACTTTTACACACACAAATAACGGTGATTTATAGCTCGGTCACGTCCTTGTTACGCACAAGGAGAACCAGCATGTTAACCTTATGTGGTTTGAGAGAGTATCTGAGAGGGGTGACAACATTTCCAGCGATGCTGAAAACCCTCTCGGATGGTACGTTCGTTAGAGTCCTGCACTGAAGCCCTAGGCCCTCGGGTCGGCCCGGCCTGAGGGCCCGAGGGCCTAGGGCTTCGGGCCAAAGACTGTGTAATTACCTTGGACACGGGCCGGGCCGGGCACCTTTATTTTTAATCGAATTCATTAAAAAAAACTGAAACACTTGAACGCAGCAGCACCTGCCTGCTTCTCACGCACCGTTAGCTCAGTTAAGGTCTGTGTGGTTTATAAATGCGCCTATATAAACAAATTCTCAAACTGCTGATTGAAACATGTGCCCCTATTCTAATATGCCATTTTATGTCCACTTTGATATGTCAGAAACCATTCGTTTATTCTCATGAAAACAGCAGCATTCTATTTTTCTGTGAATAAATTCGCTCTGCAGTTAAAAAAAATACAGCATTCATTGCTGGGTTTTTTTTCTAACTGGAAAGCGCATTTTCAGAGCGGCAGATGAAATTTACAAACGCTAATTGGGGGCGTTTATTTAATCTGCCGCTCTGAAAATGCGCTCTGCAGTTAGAAAATTAGAATGCTGCTTTTTTTTCCCCTAATTGAACAAGAGCGAATTTTCAGAGCAGATTAAATTTACAAACTCATCCAATTAATATGGTGTTTGTAAATTTCATCTGCTGCTCGAAAAATACGCTCTGTTAGAAAAAAGCTGCATTGAATGCAGTTTTTCTTTCTTTTCTTTTTTATTTATTTAAATTATTTTTTACTGCGGAACACTTCTCACAGATGATTAGAATGCTGAGCATTCTATCACGCTAAAACATTATGAAAGGTAAAAAAAAAAAAAGTCGGGCTCGGGTCGGGCCAGAGAATCCTGAAAACCTTTTCGGACCGGGTCGGGCTGGGGCTCCACCCCCTCGGGCTGGGGCTCCACCCCCTCAGGCCGGGCCAGACACGGGTTCAGATTTTAGGCCCGTGCAGGGCTCTAGCACTCATTGCACAAACACTCATGTACTTGCATGCGACTCTGCAGAGCGAAGGAAATCTCTCCCGGTTGTTGCGCCACCATGTCAGGGAGTTTTCATTAGGGTAGATGGGTTCCTCCTGCAGGTAGCGAGTGAGCTCCAACTCCAGCTCAGCTCCAACTCTCTTCGGGACAGTTGCAGACGCAGTGCTTGTCCGTGACTTTAGCAGGTCTCTGAGCGTTTATTTATTTTTTGCCGCTGGTGACAGCTCTGTCTCCCCCAAGGACTCTGGCTGGGCAGCAGCTGACGTACTGAAAGCCGAAGTGCTCCCAAAGGGGCGAAGTAACGTTTAGTTTTGATACTAGTGCAGCCATCTTTCTCAACATGCGTCGTCGAGTCGAAGCAATTGCAGTAATAGCGGTGGCCCATCATGCAGCGCGGTGGTTTTCTTAATATTGCGATATTTCATTTTTGCGGTTACGTGACAGCCCTAGTTGTCAATGCACCGTCTAGAAACAAGGGCCAAAATCCATCACAAGCCACAAAAATGATTATTTATTTAATTTAAATGGTGCAAAACTTACTTTGTGTTGAATATGAATATATGCCATGGGATTTGTAGCTTTAGTTTCACTTAAATCTGTCTTTACCCTTTAAACATGTGAGGCTGTTACTCAGCATGTTCTGGTGAGAGGAACTCACTCTGACTCTACAAACATGACAAATTCCACGTCGTTTTGTTTCTTTACACTTTCTACTCAGTCAGCTTCATTTGTTGCTGACAGAGTCTGAGATTTGCTTGAATGCTTTGGCACGCGGGCGCTGCATTATTTCACAATACAACTCACAAAATCCACACACTGTGCATGTCTCCTGCACGTTCACCCGGTTTTCTTGGATGCTCGTTTATTTATTTTTTGCACAAACCCGACCTCAGTCTGGTGCTTCCTCAGGGTGTAATTCCTGCTATCAGCCAACGTTTTTTAGTATGCTAGACATTTCAGACGTTTGCACCCAATTAAAGGGGAGATCGGGTATGTTTTTTTTGCAACAATTGTTCTCCCAGTCTGGCCCAGCTCCTTAATTAAAAGGTTCACTGCACAATGAAGGTGCACCCATGGGAGTTAACACAGCTGCTGTTCGTCAGTGCTACGTGGATTTTAAATGATTCCACAAATCGATTCAGTTGCAGTTTTTTAATTCAGTTTATTTATTTGGCACCAAATCATGAATGGAGTCATCTCAAGGCACTTCACATAGTAATTATTCCAATACAGGACAGTTCATTAAGCCAATCAGTAAAAAGTTTCCTATATAAGGAACCCAGCAGGTTGAATCGAGTCACTGACTAGTGTCAGAGTCTTAACAGCAATCCTCATACTAAGCAAGCATTTAGCGACAGTGGAGAGGAAAACTCCCTTTTAACAGAAAGAAACCTCCATTGGATCCTGGCTCAGTATAAGAAGCCATCCATGACTCACTGAGGATCCAGAAGATAATAATAATAATAATAATAATAATAATAATAATAATAATAATAATAATAATAAACTTTATTCATATAGCACAATTCATACAGGAAATGCAACTCAAAGTGCTTTACAAATTAAAATGACCCCACATACCCATATTCCCTCCCATCCCCAGGAATGGAAAAGCATTTTAACAACAATACCCCCTCATTACACCCAAGGCGTCTTCAGCCTGTTGATAGGTGATGACAGAGCACACACACACACACACACACACACACACACACACACACACACACACACACACACACACACACACACACACACACACACACACACACACACACACACACACACCATATATGTCTATGGCTACATTGTGATTTCTTAGTAGATATTTTATTTAGTAAGAGATAAACTTTATTGTCTTCATCTTAGTGACTCTATAATTAATTCAACACATGAACTAGTAGCAAATCAGGAACACTAAAGAAACAACTGCTAGCCTCATGCTTGTTGTTTTAATGCAAACAAACACCTAGATGAGATGTTTCTTAGTATTTTCTGATTATTCTTGCAGATATCCAATCAAAACTTGTTCAATCCCATGTTGGCCTGATCTTCCTTCAGGCACTTGGCTGAGGGGCAGAGTAGCCAGAGTTCTGGGCTCACAGTGAAAGGAGGGACACCTGTTGCTTCTCCCACGATTAATAGCCCTTTATGTTGTAAGGTGACTTCTTTCCCTGAAGTAAAACCTGTTGACATCTGAGCACAAAGGCATGGAGGTACACGACCAGCCGTACCCTCTTCCTGGCAGAACGCATTGTGTGTGTCCGGCTCCAGGCTTTGTTCCGCTGCGTGTGACTTCCCTGCTTGTTTATCTGCTGCTCCTGTTGTCAGTGAAGTCCACAACAACGAACCAATCAAATGTGGCAGCACTCTAATAAATACTTGTCCGCCACAGCCTCTTTGCCTTTTATTTTTTTTTTATTTTTTCATTCTGTCTTTGGCTCAGAATTGAAGGGAATATTACTCCCAAATACAGTTTGGGTTCATAAGCAGATGCTCCCTCACTAAATTAGCATCAAATGTGTGTTTTTTTTTTTACTTTCTTTGAAAAATTCTCTCAGCATTCAGTGTCTCACCAGCACACAGTCATCAGCATGAGCTCAGGGTGGAGAGATAATTGGGATTTTTGACAGATAAGCCAAATTAAATAATGCTGACTAGGGCTGCTCAATTCCCAAAAAATAAACTAGTTTTGGTCAAATTTCACATAGTTACTCATGCATTTGGAAACTTATCTAGAGTTCTCATTTTAAGGAGGCTACACGTATCAGTTTATTTCAGCAAGTTGCAGAGTTGATAAAACATGGATGACAGCAAATTATAAAAGCAAAACAACTTTTTTACTAGGATCAGTATACCTGATTACACACCCACCACAAAGTAAAAATACCCTGACGTTCCAATCGTGGGAACAACCCTTATATCTTGCCTTAGTTCCTCCCATGGCCTTTACAGCAAAACAAATCGTTTACACGATTTACCTGGAGCGTTCACAAATAGATTTGTGTATCTACAAAAATGAGCTGTCAACAATGCACCCCAGTTCCCAGCATGCACTCCAGAGTGAAACACATGGTTCCGTCAGTTTAACACACCCACAGACATCATATACATTGACACCCCGTGGACTGCACTATCTATTGTGGCTACTGTAGTGGCTGGTCACCATCTTGGATGGGTCTCCATTTGCCCTCAGTGCATTTATTTCTACTGAGGAAGATATTTACCCATCTAAAAACACGTTTTACTTTGCTTTTCACAAAATCAGACATATGGCATGATAGTTAAAATATAAATATGATCAAATAAAATAAATTACAATCTAAAACTAGGTAGGGTAGAAAAGTCAATAATCCCATGTGATCAGTTTTCTGGTTGTTGCACTAGTAGACGAGCAGTGGGTTTGGAGAGTGAGGGACCTATCCAATATGGCCATGACGCTGTTACGCTCTCCAGCGGCCAATGAAGCATCTACATATTCATGTCTATGAGCACATCATCCTAGCTTGAATGCTAATTTAACTAATTAATTCCCGTCTGTAAACTTCAAGCTAGCTGGTGCTTCCTCAGGGTGTAATTTCTGCTATCAGCCAATCAGGAGGGGGATTGGATTATCTTTTGTGGGGCGGCGGAGCTATAGCCATCCAGATTTCTAAATCTCCTTCTTCTCTCCTTGATGAGGTTACGCCTCGGACCCCAGCTTACAAAACAAAGCAAATCCTAAAGAAGTTGGAGTTTGGGTGAAAGCCGTATTGTGATTTTTATTATCGTTCCTAGCTCTAGAACAGGTTTTTGTGTTGCAGCACAGTATTGCACATGAATTGTGCTACAAGTGTTCACCTGTACTACTGTGAGAGTCCTGAGAAGGTAAGATTGGTTTCTGGCCATGTTTGTCCTAGACCTGTTTCATGTCCACTTTTAGGATCCGATCATGGCCTGCTGCATCTAAACAAAACTATTTCAGATTAAACCGGATCCTGTTCCGCCCTGCATGAACAGACCAGTAGCACAGTTCCATCTCCATTTACCCATTTTAAAATGCTGCTTTGCAGATGCATCAGTAGTGACTCACATGTTTTTAGGACTCTTGTCTGAAACCCAAGAAATCACTTTAATTCCTAAATCCATTTACAGAGTCACAGAAGTGACTTGGAATCAATTCTTTGACTTTGTAAATGGACTCAAACACTCAGCAGCTGAACCAGCTAAAGTGCAACGATTAAAATTGCATTTGGCATTGATTGCTCTGAAACGGCGAGTCTTGCTTTACTCTGCGTCAGCTGTGCATCAAGCCTCGTTTGAGTTCACATCAAACAAAGAGCCTCATTGTGCTGCACAGGACACATGACCAGATTTCCATCCATACTCTTCCTCTTTCTCTGAACTTCATTCATCTTTAATTTTTTAACAACGTTTCATCCCAGTTTAAAAACACCCTAGCCAACTCACAAACTTCTTACTGTAAGTTCTTCTTTAGGGAAGATTATTAGGGGTTTAAGTATCCGTTAGCCGTGCTTTTCATGTTTCCTTCCGTTTGTTGGGAGGGTTACCTGATAGTTTAAATGCTCACCAGGTGTTCTGCACCACCCCTGTCTCTTTGGAGAGTCAGGTTATGGTTGTTCGTGCTTGCACGCACAGCTAAGGGTGCAGGGAGGAGGGGAGGACGAGTGGTGAGCAAGTCAACCTCGGGTTCAGCTGGAGGGTCGATCCTGGCCCGGATCCTGTTGGAAAGGCTGGCATGTCAGCAGAGTGGACCGGAGCAAGCGATCTGGCTTTTGTGATCTAATCTTGTTAATGGGCTCTGGGTTGCCGTTATCATCAACTTAGTGAGCTTGGATGCTTGTTTTTGTCAACAGCTGAGCGGGTATGGCGAAGTGTGGACACAATCGTTTTTTTATGCAGGTCATGTCAGGCTGTCCACGTTGTGCTACCATAGCCTTGGTTTTCATGTGTCATGTTTCTGTTCCATTAGCAGCCCTCTCCCTGAGCATTTCTCAGACTCCCCCTCCCTTGTGATGAAACGGCCTACAGCCAAAACAAAACCCGTCTACACTCTTATGCCCTGGATACCCACTCATACCTCCTCTCGCTGCCTGTCAGTATTTTCATGCTCGTGGCCGTGTGTTGTGTTGTTCACTGGTTGTTCTGTCATTACATGCTCCAGGTCGGTGGATTTATGTTTTGTGAGGATGTGTGCTCAGGGGACGGACAGGTAAAGCACAACTCTCTCCTGATGCAACACATCAAGCAGGACCCCCCACCCCTTACCCTTAGCTCTACTTGCACACACCTCCCTCCACCTCCTCTACTGCCTATGCCCCTGTAGCCCTTATCTCTGTTTCTCAGCTTTTCCTTGGCTGTGTCATTCCATGGCCTTTGCATGGCCTCGGCCCCCCGCCAGGCAGCAGGTATCAGCATGCATCTCATCTTACAGCAGCACATTCAGTTTGCTGACCCACTTGCCTCCAGGACTCTGCAGCTGAGCTCAGCTTGGTGAAGCTAGAAACCAGACTGCTCAGGATCCTCGCCCGCTCTCCGCTCTGCTTGGCATGGCCCCAGTGCGGTGATGTCTGCAAAACTGATGTGCATCGAGCCCCAGCATTGGAGTGGTACACTGAAGCACTTGTTCTGTTTGGCATCGTAACAAGAGTTGATTTGAGTCTGTAGAGGCTGTGTAAGGAAAGTCGCTGCCTGGCAGAATTTATTAATACACTTCAACTTTTGACTTGATAAGGTGGAAACACCTTGTTGGCGTCAGGTGATGCTGAACTTTATGGGGACTGTAATTTTTCTAAGAGGTAGCTAACTGTGTCACTGAAGGCTGAGGAGAGATGGATGAATGATGAGCTTCCAGAGAGAAAAGCATACATGATAGCATGACTGCATGCTTTAAAGAGGCTGCTGCCAGTGGGATGAATGGACAAACGTGACAAGCTGGAGGCATGTATGGGTTGTATTTTAAATGCTGTGCAGTGGAGTGAAAATATATCACCCTTTTCCCCCAGATTTCTTCTGTTTTTGCATATTTTTTTTATCATGATATCACATCAGCAAACATTAATTAAAGTAAATAAAAAATGCAGTTTTCAAAAGATGATTTTTGTTAAAAGTCAACTTCTCTGAAAAGACACATTCATTATTTTTTCTGATATAATTGGTAACTCTGAGTTTTTCATGAAGGCTGAACATTAATGGCTGAACATTAAAAAAGTCTCCTTTAGCTTTACCCAGCATGTTTCTGGCCCCACACACACCAGGGGGCACACTCTGGACCTTGTTTTTAACCTGGGCCTAAATGCTGACAGTGTTAGTCCTGAGGACATTTATATTTCAGATCACCATTACATTTTCTTTAAAGGGACTTTACGGAGTTTTGAATTTTTATGCTCGCGATTGCCCCCTCAGGCCAAAAGCGTAACCGCAGCTTCAATAGTAGGCTCGTGCACGAGGCATGCTGTACGTGCACACTCCTTAACGAAAATAACAGCTGAGACAGTCCCTTGTGTGTGTGTGTGTGTGTGTGTGTGTGTGTGTGTGTGTGTGTGTGTGTGTGTGTGTGTGTGTGTGTGTGTGTTTGGCCCGGAGGACAGAGGACAGGAGAACGCGCAGCTAATTAACACACAGCTGCACTCCTGGACAATGGTGGGAGTAAATAAGCATTAGGTCAAATGAATTGACATAATCTACATAGATATGAAATAGCATCGCTGTAGTAGTCTTTTATTTTGAAAATTACCAGGGGTTTTACACTGAAACTCTATGTGATTTCCTGTCTAGCCCTAAGTTAAATGAGGAAATTGTCATGTCCCAGAAGGTTCATGCCAAAAATAGAGCTCAATCCTATCTTAAGCGCCGCGGGTTGCTGCATCTTGGATGCGTCTGGAAATTTCCATGTTTCCAAATGGATTCCATTTGAAGCAGCGACATTCCGCTGCCGTTCCGCACAGCTGATGCTTCCACTGTGAAGTAGGGACTAACGTGAGTCCCATTCTGATGTTTTCTCTGGAGCTAGCCGCTAGCTCTAGCTCTGACGCTAATGCTACCTGTCACTCAAATCTAATTATTCATAATTTCAAGCATTTAATTATACCTAGACACAAGAGTTACAAATTCACCCCCCTCCCACCCCCCCACCCCCCGAGTTGTCATGAATATAAACTAGAGATCAATTAAACCTAAAATGGTTTTTGAACCAGGCTGTAAACTTGTTTATTTCTGCTGTCAAATTGGCATTTTTATCAAAAAAAAAGAAAAAAAAAAGAAATAGAGTTTCATTTATTTATTTATTTTGGCAGGCTGGATCCTCCTTATCCCGATACATCTGGTGTTAAACAAACTTGGCATTTAAGGAGGTGAATGTCATACCAACAGTTAAACACAGTGGGGGCAGTGTGATGGTCTGGGGCTGCTTTGCTGGACCTGGACCACTTGCTGTAAATGATGGGAACTATGAATTCGGCACTCTAGCAGAAAACCCTTAAGGACAATTTCAATCATTCCTTCAAGAGCAGCTCATGCAATGGGACAATGAAAAGCACTAAACCAAAATGAAGGCTTTGAAGCAGCCTGGTCAAACTTCGGACATTAAAAAGATACTGTTACCTGACCTTCTGGAACAATCTGCTAAAACAAATTTTTTAGAAGAAGCAGGACAAAATTCTATCTTACGTCCGATATTTAGTTATCACAAACACTTACCTCAAAGGGTGTCACAAGTTACCAGTTATTTAGTTTAGAAGGTTGATTACATTTTTCACATGAGGCCAGGTTGGTTTGCAGAGCTTCTTGGAAATCATCTTTTGAAAGCTTCATTTTATACGTATTCAAGTTATATTTGTCTAGTAATTACATGTGCTTGCTGACCTGAAACATAAAAAACAAAGTTTTTGTAAACATACAGAACTTTTCATAGAATTGTCTAAGATTCAAATTTTATTGTACTTTGATAAAAAAAGTCACCTCTTTATTCAGCATGAGCATCATTATGATTGGGAATAAAGGTAAGATTGCTATAATTCTGAAGTTACGTAAACATGGTGTTCAGCATTATTCGTGTCTTTACACGTGTCATGTTTCCTGTGTGGTCTTAAAAACCTTCTCACAGATGCTGATAAGAAGCCAGATGGTTCTTGTCCTGAAGGATGCTGGGTCCATAATTACCAAAACTGTAGCAAATGTGGATTTTTCTAACTGCAGGACATTTTCACACGTTGCCTCAGAACATCGCAAATGAAATAAAAGTTCAGAGAAGACATTCGTGCATCTCGGTCAGATATACAATATCTACGTAATGTGTTTTCTGTCCTCCTGGGTCCACGAAGAGCGTTCTGATTCAGACTTGTGTCTATTTAAATGTGGGTCCAAAGATCACAGCCATTTAGTTTTTGGGTTTTAACTTGTCATCTTATTTTTCCCTTTGTATACTTTTTTTAAAGATTCCTTCAAACTTCTAACAGGACTAAAGAAGACAAATCTTCACACTGAAAACACTCCTAATTTGTTTTGCTCACATATGGAGTTTTGAACTCATTTCCATCTTTGCTTTTTAAAGGTCTCGTTAACTAAGAAAACGTGTGATTTTGATCAGTAAATCTGAGTTGCATATGCATGCTGAATGTGAAAATAGCCGCCTGCATTAGTCACAGAAGGGAAATGCTGGGGGTCTCTTCTACATTACAGGAAAAATTAATTTTCAGGGTCTCGCCCACCTTGGATTGGGAAGGAGAAAGCACAGAGCGTATCGGCTAGTAGAAGCTAACCATTAGCATTAGCAGCTCCCCAACATGATGGATCACGTTCAGGCTTGTGTTATTTGAGGAGAAAATACATCAACGTGGCTTTTTTCACCAAAGAAAAAACGTAAACGAAGGCAGCAGAAGAGTAGTGCAGCTGTTAGCCAATCAGAACACAGATGCTCGTACAACATGAATAATAACAAAAAAGACTCCTAATCCTGTCTTTCTTTACCTCCCACTCCTCTGACTAAAGCCCACTTCTCCATCTGTGTAGGTGTGGAGACATGCATCACCATTAAGCGTTGGTGCTAGGGATCCCCGACAGGCTCACAGAGGCTGATGGAGACATGCCCAACTTTTAAACTTTGTTAAATGTCTGTCGAAAGAGACCGCAAGCTTGTGATTGGTCAGGGCGCCAGTATTGCAGCAGACACTGAAAAGACTGAAGAATGCCTCATGGACAAAGTCCAAAAATATGAATGTTTATTCACCCGTGGCTGAAGGAGTACAAAGATATGCAGCAAGTGTTACTCGTGGACAGAAATGATGAGAAACGTGGGTCCAGAGGTGCCGATCGCATGAAGAGGTGGAACAATGAGGGATAAATTTGTCCATGTTAAAAAGTCTCTGAAACACATTAAAACAATGTAAACAAAATAGTAAATACACTGTCTTGGACCACATATGTGACTGCAATGGTATCAGGATACCTCAGAAAGCGCTACGCTCTCTGTCGTCCTGGTGGGGAGTTGCTTTGCAACGCTCCCCAGGTGACATAGAAGTCAGAAGGGAAAACATCTACCATCAATGTATGTGCATGACTCCACACTCGAGCTGACAGAGAAGTAAAAATCAGGCTTAACTCCTACTTCATGAAACAGGAGCACCAGAGCTTCTTTTCCACAGAAAATGACTCGCAAGGCATTCATTTATAATAGAGACCACTGCAAAAGAAGTGTTGATACTTTTAAAGTTTTAATCTTTGCAATTCTCATTTCTAAATCATTGCGTCCTTCTTAGTTGCAGCCTCCAGCCGATGATGACCTGAATAACCCAAAGTCAGCAGTCATTTTCAGGTCTGAAGATCACGGCCCATTCATCATCCTGGCAGAACTATTTAAACCTGGTCTTCTCTTGAGTTGTAGGAAGATGCATATCATTTAGAAACCCATCTTTGTCATAGCCAGTTCACAATTTAATAATACTAAATAAATTCATCTGTAACTGTGGACTTTACAGTTAATCGTGAAGTCCCTGACCTCACAGAAATCAATTTGATTTGAACAAATGTTGCTTTTGTTAGAGTTTGTGATCTTCTGTAGCTGTGCTGCTCCATCTCCGTTTTCACCCTTTTGTTTTTACCTCCTCTCACACTCTGTTCTCTCTTTGTCAACAACCTTATTCATTGTGTCCACTAAAGAGGCCTGGACTCTCACACAATGGCCTTGTTCTCTAGACTACTAAAGGCTCACTGACGGTGCACAGTTGGTCCTGTGAAGGCCAACCAGATACCCACAATTCAACTCTGTAACATCAGCATGGCGAGTTTGTGTTATGTTGTTCCACGTCAGCTGAAGCATTAGGTTTCATTACGTGTGTGTTTCGGAGATGAAGTGTGTTCAGTAAAATGACCTGGTGTTGTTCTACTGCTTTGTTGTCAGAGGGACTAACATGTCCTCTGTCCCTCCCTACCTCCTAGCTTGTCCGTAGGAAGGTTTACGTGCACTTCTACTCACTGATAAAACCAATGTCATCAGTTTCTCAACCTGATATTATTAATTTATTTCTTTTTCTTTGCAGGACGCAGGCAGAAATGGCGCATACATGTCGTGGAACAATAAATCTGGCCACAGCGCACATTGACACCGAGGATGCCTGCAATATCGTGTTGAGCAGTGGTGGGCGCACTTACCACCTGAAGGCTAGCACTGAAGTGGAGCGGCAGAGATGGGTCACAGCTCTGGAGCTGGCCAAAGCTAAAGCCATCCGAATGATGAATGATCAGTCTGGTAAGAGCAAACCTAAGCACCACGATGTGATATTTTTGTCGTAGAAGAAGAAAAGTAGTTATGAATCGGTTGTGCAGCAGGATGGTTGGAATTTCCCCCTGCCTCAAAGACGCTCGTACAGACTTCTGTGTTTATCAGAGGGGAAAGGTGAGTTTGTTACTGGTTTAATGAGATCATTAGCATGCATCTCAGGGTGGTCTACATGTATGGATTTATCTGATTATGCTTCAGCTGCTGGTCTCCGGTGTTCTCTGCTGTTTGGTATTCCCTGCAGCTGCTGGTTCTACTCACTCTCTTTGCCTTTAATTGAATTTACATTCCATTGTGAGCCAGGAGAGGGCAGCAGTGTCTCCCCAGTCAAGATAAAAAAAAAAAACAACAACAACAACTGTAGTATGCTAATGCCACTGTGAGAACTGAGCTGCCATTCAGGACTCTTAACAACAGACCTCTCTCCTTTCCAAGGAGGATTGTTGTTCTTTGGCTACATTTGACGCTGTTGGTCAAAGGCTGTGGGAAACGTCTGGATGACTGTTTTTCATGGTTTACCTTGGCACCAATCCAGAGTTTCTTCTTCAGTCTGAAGCCAGCAGGATCTACACATATTGAGACAGGCTATATAATCCTCTGACCTCTAGAGTTGTTTTTTTTTAGTATGTTTTTTGTTGTTTTTTAACTAAAAAAAAGCAAAAGTTTTGCTCACTTTATGCTTATGTATGGCACGGGGAGTCCACACCAGACTTCATTTTGTTCAACTACATAATTTGTACTTGAATGATGACGGAGTTTCTGAATCTTTAATTCTTTTTTTAAATATTGTTTTCCCTTTTCCCCACTCCTGTTAATGCAGGGATGTCAAACCGAAGTTCACCAGTGTGTTACATTAAAAATTTAGTAAAAGTAGGTCAACCTTGGTCAGTGTCTCTTGAAAATGAAAGTATAAACGGATGTTTTTTTAGATGTCTTCTGTCGAAATATTAACCATCTAAAGTAGCAATAGATAGTTTTTCAAACTTTATGCTAGAGCGTTAACATTGATCTCATTAATTGTTGTATTAGAAACTTGACCAGTTTCCTATTTTAAACCACTCTGCTGTATAGATCTATGGGATGCGGGGGGGGGGGGGGGGTGCTCTTTATCTGCTTTAAGGCTGTTAGCTGTAATGCTAGCGGTTAGCATTTTCCGTTCGCTGATCGTCAATAAAAAGCTCAAGAAGAAGAAGAAGAAACTTGCTTTTTAAGTTTTTATGTTAGCATTGTGGCGGAGCAAAAAGCATTATGGCAGAGCCTGGAAGTAAAAGTAAGAGAGAAATGTCTGTGGAAGCAAAGCAAAGAGCTAAAACCAGAGTGAACATTGGCACAGCCTACACTAGTGGCCTGGCTCCAAAGGGGGCCCCCGGTGACCCACGTCTGAGTGAGGGAACAATGTACGGTACTCATCAAAAGGGGTCTGTGGGTTGCTGTTTGTCTGATCCTTCTTCTAGGACCTGTCTGCCATGGGTGACCCTAAAAGAGGCACAACTCCTCAGACAACTTAGCTCCTAGGATCATTGAGTGCATTTACATGCAGCCAGTAACCCTTTTAAAACCCGAATATTCACAATAACCCGGTTCCGCAGGTCCTTGTAAACACCGCCAAAAACCCGGATATGCTCATAACTGGGTTTTTAAAAACCCGGTTACTACACCTGGGGTAACCCTTTTCTAACATGAATGTTTGGTCGTGTAAACGCATATCGGGATATCCCCATCAAAGCGTGTGTTCTGCGCATGCTCTGTTCGCAAGGAATCTTGGTCTTTTGAGTAGCGAGACGTCTTGTATGCGCCAGAACACCGGAAGTAAACAACAAGTTGGGAGCAACATGGCGAGTTGCGGCACAGCACCACACTTTTGGAGTGACGAGGAAACTAAAGCGCAAACAAATGCGGTCGCTATCGCTTCCAAACTGGGAAACATGTTGTTGTTTTCACGGATACCGGAACAAGAAGAACCGGAAATGACGCATATTGAGTCTGGACGTAGTCCATACGTCCTGACGCTACCCCAATGTACACATTTAAATGGGGTTATGCAAGTTAGGGGTAACTCTTTCTATTTATGCTTGTAAACGGATTATTCTGATCAACTCAGAAACCCGAATACCGACCTTAACCCGATCATCACTCGCAGAGAACAGACACTTCTGCTTTTGCTCCCTTATCTTTTTTTCTCAAGGCTCTTTGTCCTGTTTGCCCACAGAGCGCTTCTCTGCATTTCTTCTGGAAAACCCTATTTTTAAATAATGGATTTAATTAATTGGTCATTCAACGTGATTGATAAGATTTTTTCAACAATGAGGACGGAGATGGGGGCTCCCACTTGCCCGCAAGGGACACACCCGGCGGGGTATATGCTCGATTCCTGGAAGGAGTGGAGGATCGTATGCCTCTCCCAGCTGTCCATTGAGGACGTCGAAGACGTGTGGATGTTTGGCCTGATGATCACTGGATTTCTTCTGATTGGAGTGGGAGGGTATCTGGTCTTCTGGAAATTTGGGAAGACGGGAGCGATTGGAGGGCGACCCGCACCCACGGAAAGCACCGTCTATGTTGAGACCTCACAGACTGGGACGTTACTCGAGGTGAATCGTAAGCTGGACAACGTTCTAGCTGCGATACAGGTATTAGTGTGCAAAATGGATGTCATCTCGGAGAGGGTCACTGGATGGTGTGGAGATGTTTAAAACCTAAATTGGCTTCACTGGAGGACTGGAATGATCAGTTAAGGACTGAAGGCAGAGAGGGAAATTATCTCAGCCTGACCCAAACAAAGTCTTGTTATCTGAATCTGACGCCATAGCAGCCTTCGAGATGCAAACAACAAACCCCCACGAAGCTGTGAAAACCCGACAGCCCCCCCCCCCCCCCCCCCCCCCGGCCTTCGGATTGGTGGACTTCAGCCTGGTGAGGTCATCAACCTGCAGGAGTCACTGTGCTCTGTGCTCCTCCCAAGATCTCCCTCCCACCTGTGGCTACAGTGGCTGATCGCCTTGAGATGGTTGATCTTGCTGGGGAAACAGGATCCCAGCCCCCCCCCCCCCCTTCCATCCTCTTGGGCTCTCATGTTGTGAACTGTTGAACTGTTGATGTTCGTGCTTACATGTTTGAGGTGTTTTTTGTATTGCAAAGCTACGCCCTGTCGGGAGTAACTGGAATGCCTTTTTTTCGCTCCCCCAATTTATTCTCATGTAATTCCCTTTTCATCTAAATGAAATGCTGGCGGCGCGTGCATACACAGCGGCTTCTCTCTCTCTCCCGTACTTTAGCGAGAGGTTGAGAGTAACGTAATTTCATTTCTCTGTATGTCCTGTACATGTGGCAGAATTGACAATAAAACTGACTTTGACTTTGACTAATGGGTTCATCCTGAAGTGTTGCCTTCCTCATGATATCATGCTTTAAATTTATGTTTTTTTGCTGTTTTTATGCTTTTATTGTTCAGAACATTGGGGTTTTACGATGCGAACGGTGTTGCCAACAAATATAATATTATTTAAAACAAAAATGTATTTACATTTTCTGTTTTACATTACATCAGCATTTTTTACTTAACATCTGTAATTAAATTATTTCATTTGAACACAAAACAGAGTTTTAATCAAAATCTAATGATACAACTATGAACATTCCCCTTGAAAATATGGGAGGAAAAAATCACAAAAAGAAAATATTGAGAAATGAAAATTCTATCACACACTCTGTGGCTCTGATACCAGCAGGAGACACAAACCTGACATCTTTGGTTTGATTCTGCTGCGTTCTGGCTAGCGTTCGCCCACCGAGAGATCCCAGAATGACGTGCTTATGCTTGTGAACTTGAATAATTCCAATGTAATTTTCCTCTTTTAAAGTCAGTAAATTGTTAGTGTTTAAATAAAGTGTGCAGCAGTGGAGGCTCTACCTCTCACCTGTTTTCCGTAGCTGCAGACGGCAGTGGGACAGGACATGAGAGGCTTGAGTGTTTCAGTCCTTACTGGGCTTTGTAGTTTTTTTGTATATCTTTGGGTCAGTACTTAGAAATATGATCAGATTTTTTAATGCTTTAGTTTTATTTTAACTGTATTTTTCTACTATTTCTTCACTCATTTCATCTAATAATTTCCTGTAAAATTTCAATATTTATTATAAACTCATTCTCTGTTATTTGTAAGATTATTCTTTTTCACGTTGGACCAGAACTTTAAGTCTGATCACTTATCTGTTTCTTAATCTACTCATGCTACATTTGCAAATGAGTTTCTAGCTAGTTTGCTTGAGCGTCTCTGTAGATTCAACAGGGGGCAGTGTTTCCCTCACGTTTTAATTTCACCTCTGTTCTTTTACCACTGCACGCAAAGTCTACCACAGCCAGAGAGATCACTTGTTCCAGTTGTGATTAGAATCTGACAGACTGACATGCAAGCATATTTGAATATAACATCCCAGATGAAATCATTTTATGGAATCGGATGAAATGTTGGAAGTTTGAGGATGATGAAGACAATCATCCAATCCAGGGTTCCTCCCTAGGATTTCACCTGGTACAGCTGGATCAGTGAAATGCTCAGCCTCTTCAATTGAGTGGTGTTAAACTTTAACTTACTCTGCTTTGGTTGTTCCTTTTTATTGTTTTCTGGGACCGTTCTGTTTTATCCTTTATTTGAAACTTTTCTGTCCCTGATGATAGTGAGCTGTCCGTGGTGCTGAAACTGTAAAGAATTAGAGGACGAAGTGAGAAATGTTTAGCATCACATCTTTAAATAAGCTTCATTTATCACCTCGCGACTGTGCCTTACCCCTCCCTTCATGCTCTGTCTGTTCTTTCATTTAATTTATTTTACCTTCCATGCGTTCTCTCCAGCAGTCGCTTCTCCTCTCTCTTCCCACCGCCTTTTCACACTCCCTGTCTGGTCTTCCCGCCCCCTCCCGCCCCTCTCCCGATTTCCCCATCTCTTTCTCTCCGTGAGCCATCTACTCTGCTTCCCGTCCAGCTGGGTTTCTTCCTATTTAAAAATTACGTTTTCCTTCATTCAGCTGAAATTACAATCTGTGTTTTCTGCTAAACCAATAAAACAGAAAGGATTAGGCTCCGTCTTGTAAGTACTCAGCTGTTGTCTGGGGGGCTTGTGGGTGTTGTGCATACATGTGTACCTAGATAGGATGATGCTGTGTTTTATTGTTTGTCTTTTCCTGGATGACTTAGTTCTTTGTGGGATTTGTTGTAATTAGGATGTCATTTTAATCAGGAGCAGGTGACTTCCTTTGAATACAATAAAGTAGGAAAATTATGTTGTTTTCAGGAAATCGTAGCAAAATAATTAACGGTTCTTTTAGATTTAAGAATAAATCTTAAATGTAATTATTGTCCCATAAGAAGATGTCTATTATTTGGTGACATATGTCCTTTATCATGTAGATCCTTGTGTGTGACTTTATAAAAATTCCTAAATTTACTGCAGTAATAAAGTGATCAGGTATAATGTCCCAATGAAACAGAAAATCCTTTAAAATGTTGTTTTTTTATTATTATTTTCTGTTGAATAAATTTACAGCTACTCTGTAGAACATGTTTCTGGGGGATCTAGCGTGGTCCTGCTCATTTGAGAGGATGTTGCACTTGTCCTTGTTTGTGTTGGACCCTAAACTGCGTGCTGGTATTAGCTGATCTGCTACAGCAGCTTATTCTCTAATGACAAGTGAAACAAAGAGATTAGAATCAGATTTCATCTTGTAACAATCATAACTGAAGCCAAGCCTTTCACAAAGAGGATCTGGCCAAAAAATGATCTCCGTTGGACTCTTCTGTCTGTGTTTCTACCTTTTTTTTAAATGCCTTTTACGACTGTATCTGGAAAGTACCCTTGTGGAATAAAGTCTTCGATTCCTCATATTGGATTTAGAAAGTGGAAGGAACTCACTCCCCCGTGAGCTGCACATCCCACTTGCTGTGGCTCACACAGACACATTGATTTGAAAGTTTATTTAGATTTTGCCACGGCTCTGTCTGACACTTCAGTTTCCTGCAGTCTCGGTGTCATCATCGCAAAATTCAAACTCCGACACATTCTGTCGTAGGTGTTGGAGTTTTGCGGCACCGTGAGGAAAAAATCTTATTTTTCTAATATAAAATCTATCTTTTCCTAACTTCAACTAACCTGGCATTATTACCCTGTGTCCATATTTTGCAAATCTCCACTTTTATTAATTGGCAAAGGAAGAGCTCTAGTCTGCAACTCCACTCAAGTACTGTTGTTCCTTTCTTCTCAGTATTGGGATTTGTCTGCTTCCTGTGGCTCAAGAGTATCATCTGACCAGCTCTAAGCTGCAGGAAACCATTGATTATACTTTCATGTTGTCCCTGTGTGCATACACTTTTATTTCTTTTATATTATGCACTTGGTTGTTTTTTGCTGATTTAAGCAGGTCTTTAAAATGTGACATTCTTTAACGTTGTTGGAGGTGGTCAGCGACTGGGACTAAAATGACTCCTTACAGGGTTATTGAAATGTCACTCAGAGCCACACCGCCCTCTGTGGCCAGAATACCACACTCGCAACTTCAGAGTGGTGGCCCCCACCTGCTGGACTTAGTAAAACTGCAGGTGGCATGACAGCAATGCAGTCTGCTTCCAGCACGATTCCTTCATGTTTTAGATCATGAACACAACTGATTTGTTTAATTTAGTGATGAACCGCTCCTGTAGACACAAAGGAAGGCTGGGGAGACGTTTTAGCTATTAGGTGAAGGTGTTAAAAAGACAAACACACAGCGAGGAGATAAGTTTCACTTTACCTTTCACTAATCGGACACTCAGAGGTGCTAAAAGGAAACCAAAACTGCAAAGTCTCCCTTTAACAAACAAAACTTCAGAATTCTGCAAGCTCTTCAACTCTTGTCAAGAACCATGGCAGCATTAGGTTTAGCCTTCCAGCTTGTAAATACGTTAGCTTTGTTTTTAGGTCATTTGTTTGATGTTTAAAGGGCATAAACATCTAAACTTTAAGAAGCATAGATTTGGAAAACTAGCAGAGGTTAACATCTTTAGAGACAGGACATTTGTTTCCTGCTTTTGTCTAATTTTGGACCATGATCATTTGTGTAAAACATTATTTCTAAATGTTTTTTTTCTCCTAATACGTTGAAATAAAACTTAAATCCTGTTGGAAAGTATTTCAGTTAGAAAAAATGCCAGTGGTTGAAGCTAGAAGTGTTAAGTGTCTCAGCTCCAGTGTTTCTCGTGCAAAGATTCTATGTGGAGTTTCTCAATGAGGACTTTGTGCTTGAGCTGAATGATTCATCACGGCCGTGTGTTGAACACCAGCTGTAATTTGATTCTGCTGCATGGGCTCATTCTTAGAAAATGTTGGTTTGAGACGACTAAAACATTAGGCTGATGTATTTTTGCCACTGCAGGATGGAACATTTGTTGTTAACTGAATATCGTCCACATCTTCTGGATAATCAAGTTATCACCACAGCAGAGTATGTGCATGTAGATACTTGTGTTTGTATTTCAGTTCTTTTTTTTTTTCTTGTGTCCAAAGGAAGCAGCACAGCATCTCAGATACTTTGGTCCTATGTAGGCCATTCCCATCTGTACTGGGTCGGCCCGGGCCGGGTAGCCCCAGTCGGCCCCAGCCTGGCCCGGTTGATTCCACACATCCTTGCCTTAAGCCCATGTGGGCTGATTCTACCCACCAATCAGAGGCTTGCTCTAATGGAAGGTGTGAATTTGCTGTCAGCAGTGGGTGTGTTGGCCCTGGTCGGCCTGAAGCAGACCCCCTCGAGAAGAGGGCTGAGAATGAGCCTTGGTTGGCCTGGAAAAATACCAGGTCACCCAGATATGTAAACAACCTACGCTACCCGGCCCGGGCCGACCCGGTACAGATGGGAATGGCCCATTATTGTAGACTGATACTGGGGCTAAAACAGTCTAAAGAATAAAATGGTTTCCAAATTTGGAACATGACCTCTTAAGATGTCATCCGAAGATTGTTATCCCCGTGTGAGAGTTTTCCTGCTTTAATGAGCTTGGTGCTCCGGCTCTGAAATCTGAGTGTTTTGGTTCCAGTAATTGGTACAAAGACAAAAGATCATCTTTCTTTCTACTTTGTGTTTCCGTATTCCCTCCATCTGCCACAGATTTAGTCATTTCACAGAGACAATATTGTTGTTAGTTGGTATATTCTATTATGGGTTTCAGTGAGTATTACTGCATAAATTACTTTCGTTAAGTAAAAAAGGCTGTAAAAAAGGACCTTTTTGTAATTAAAATGTTTCTGAAGATTTTGGGATTTGTAATTGTCTCACATGAAAAGCAAATCAGTATTTAAAATCATAATACTTTGTTTTAAATGCACCCAGTAGGATTTTATTAGATTGCACTAGAGATTACAGTCAGACACTTTAGCTGAAAATGCATCCTATTTGGCCCGTTTCAGCCGTTAGAACTTTTGGGTAATTTTACCGGACCTACACAGCATGAGCATCTTCTTTCACCCGGTCGTTCTGAAAGAACCGTCCTCCGAGACATTTCAGGAGCCAACGAAGTACCTGAACTTGGGTATGAACTCTAAAATGGCCCAGTAGAGTCGCTAGGCTGGACTCGTGGTGAATTCACACTGATTGGTTGAATATTAGTAGGAAATTTTTTACATTATTATTATTGCCGGATGCCACCAAACAATTGTCAAGTAGAAGCTAACCATAGCATTAGTAACTCCGTACCAGGGTGGAACAGGTTCAGGCTTGTGTTATTAGTGGTGCTTAAACATCAACATTGCATTTTTACCAGGGAAAGAAGAGTGAACAGAGGCAGCAGAAGAGTCATGTTGCTGTTAGCCAATGAGAAGCAAGATTTTTGCATCTTCAACAATAATGACTTAAACTCCAGATCACTGATTTTTTTCATCCCCCCACTAACCTCCCTGTAAAACAGGAGCACTGGAGCTTTTTTTCCACAGAAAATGACTCAAAATGCATTCATTTTTACTAAAGACCACAGCAAATCTACTGAATAAAATTAGTGAATGAAGTTTTCTTTTTAAGATCTGAAACTATCCCCCCCCCCCCCCCCCCCCCCCTTACTTTTAGCTCACCTGATAATGCACACTGTCACGATCAGGCCGTAGAAAAGGTGGCTAAAGAGCAAAGTTAACAGGTCTTTAAAATATACATGAAAGTCTGGCTCGTAAAAAAATAATTATGTATGAGTAAATGTTTAGGCACATTACTGTTTAGTCCCCTTTTAGACAAATACATTTTCACCACTGTAAACTTAATAAAGCTGCATTAAAATGTTCATCTTGTTATGAAAAGAAAATAATATAAAATCCTCTCTGGCATCATTTTTTATTTTTATAGTCACTGGAACTTGGCAATGGCTAAATGATGAAGGTTTATTAAGGGCAGTTGGATTCTTAAAAACTCATCAATTAGAGGAAAAATAAAACGTATTTAGTATAAAATTAGTCTTAAAAATGAGAACACAGCAGAGAGCTTTGTCACCAAGCATACGTGTAAAAAAATCATTATATATATATATATATATATATATATATATATATATATATATATAATATCATATATGTATAATATATATATACAATACAATATATATATTATATATATATATATATGACATCATATATATAATATCATATATATTATATATATATAACATCATATATATGTAAATATATATAATATATATATATAATGTCATATATATAATATCACACATATATATATATATATATATATATATATATATATATATATATATATATATATATATACATATATTTATACATATACATATATACATATATATACATATATTTATACATATATATACATACACACATACATATATATAGCAGAAAGAAGGATTCTCCAAAGAATCAAAAAAATTATGGACAACCCTGAGCATTCTCTTCATAAGAGTGTCCGACAATGGAAGAGTGTCTTCAGTCAGAGGCTTCTTCAGTTTCGCTGCAACACTGACCGCTACTGGAGATCCTTCCTGCCAACAGCCATTGTAATATACAATAACTCTTTGATGATTATTATTATTATTCTGAGCTACTACAGCAATCAATTTCCCTCTGGGATTAATAAAGTATTTTTGAATTGAATTGAATATACATATATATATATATATATATATATATATATATATATATATATATATAAATACATACATACATACATAATGAGAAATAGAGATGGCGATGTGACCTTGGTTTAGAGAACTGTGGTTTCTACCCCAGCAGGGATGTTGTAATAACATATTTCACTAAAAAGTAGCAGAGTATCATGATTGGTGCAGATGATATTTGGTAAACAGTTGGAGGGGTCATATTTTAGGTTGTCTGGTGAGTGACATTGCAGCGAGACACAAACCGGGATCATACTCGGACGTTTCCCTGAGCCATGTCGTATTTGACCTTCGTCTTTCTGGCTTCATCGTTTCATCTTTTTATGGCTCCACTTACATTCTCACCGTTTCTCACCTAACCTATTTGATCCATGCTGCTCTCCTTTCCTGAAATTATTGAGTTCTGCTGTCAAAATCGGTGGAGATGTCAGGGAGGAAGAGATGTGTTGTGGTCCTCTCTGTGCTGATGATTGCTAGCTGCCGAGTCCCTTCTCCTTTTAGTTTCTCTCCCTCTCTGCCTCCCTCCCCTCCTCTTTAGTCTGCATTGCACTGAGAAGCCCGTGAAGAAGAATTGTAACTATACAGAGCGTTGTGATTGTGTGTATGTGGAGAGACTGAGAGTGTGTTTGTGTGTGTGTTTCTGAAGGACAGGGCAGTTCAGTATTGGACATAAGGATTAGAAGGGAGTGCAGGCACCCTGCCCCACGTGACTGTGTGAGTGTGTTTGAGTGAATGTGTCTGTGTGCATGCTGCAACGCTGAGAAGGGAAAGTCGCTGCCTCAGCCCTCCCTTCGTAGTGATGATGTAGCGGCCCAGGGGCAGCCTTGCATCTCAGGGTGCGTGGAGTTGGATCAGGCCTGCAGAGAAGGGGATGAAGGTCCGGAGCTGCTGGGAGCCCAGGACCGTCCGCTCCTTCTGCAACTCAGGCTGTCTGAGTAAACTCAACCAGGGTCAGTACAGTTATGACTAAAGCTTCAGCACAGGAGCTGCCGCTCGTCTTCGTGTCTGTCCACCGTTAGGCTCTTTCTTGGCTTCTCCTTTTTGCCTTTAATGTGTCAGTCCTCTCTCCAGCTCCCTCTCTGCGTCTACAGATGTGTCAGCTATGGGTGCTCACACATCTGCTGCCTCCTTCAATAATGCCGTGCCTCACGCTGCAAAAAGAACAGCCTGCCCCCTCTCTTTCACTCTGTACAGCATGCTCTTCTCTCCCTTTCTCCCATCCTGATTTCACTCGTGCTCATTTCCTCCCTTTGTGCCTGTTTCACCTTACATTTGCATATGGATGAGTTGGAGTCTGCCAGGCCTATGTGCACATCTGTGTATGCAAATTAGGAATGTAGATATCGTTGCACCATCAGAAACTGTAAAAGGGATCTTAGTGCCTCCATGGGTCCTAGAAACAGTTCTGTGGTTTTAGTAGGGAGTTTAGAACAGTTAATAGTTGGTGATTAACATGTTTTTAGTTTTGCAGAAAATATTACTCAGATCCAAAATTGGAGGATTTTGCCCAGAGAAAATGTGTTGTTTTATATTTGTTTACAATGGAGTTTTAGTAGCATCCTGATGCATATTTTGGGGGGGTCTGAAACTGCAGTGTATTGTTTTATTTTGAAGGAGCATGAAAAATGTGTTCCTGGTCCCTCTTTCCTCATCTTTGTCTGTCTTTCCATGGTTTTCACATCAAAGGTGGGGTTTGGCTCTGTGGAGCTGAAAAGCTGTTTCCCAACACCCTGGACTCTCTCTTTCCTCGTTTACTTTTTATTTGTTTTGTTCCATACATAAATAAAGCTGGCACAAACAGTACTGAGTATCATATATACCACACCCTTCCTTTATAGCAGCCCTCTGAAGTGTTTGAACTGGTGAAGTTCCAGAAGATATGTGCATGATTACAAGTGCAGCAAAACTCTGAGCTTTGATCGTAATACAAATGTATTGACCAACTGTCCTTTATTGTCTTTTATGATGACTCAGCTTTATCCCGAGGAAGGTTGAAATGCACAGATGAGATATAGTGATGATTGGCAATAGCTTTTCCAGGTTTTCCACCTCTAATATACCTTTACTGGTAACTTTAAAGGTGTGGGACATTGTTTAATCTGTATATTTGCAGTGGTCTCTAGCAGGAATGAGTGCCTTGCAGGTCGTACTCTGGGGAAAAAAGCTCAGGTGTGCTTGTTTCAGGAACAACAGAATGCTACATGAGTGGAGAGCTTAACACGGCAGAATTTAGAGTCTTCTTTCCTGATATTTCGACATCTCGCCAAGGATTGGATAACAGCAACACGACTCACCCACTGACATTCTTTGCCCTGGGACATGAATGTTTTATTTCCACTAATAACACAAGCCAGGAGGAGTTCTGCTGTGTGGTGGAGTTGCTAATGCTCACAGTTAGCATCTACCAGCCAAGATATTCTCTGGTGTTTCCAAAAACCTTCCCCACCATGAGTCAAAATGGCTGAACCAGTGAATGTTAAGTGACAGCGTGACGAAGATCTGTTAGGCTTTTCTAATCCCAGAGTTTCACCGTCTACTTATTATCAGGAGTTGATGCAGGAGATGGGTGTTTCATGTTCAGCCTTCATGAAAAACTCATTGTAGCCAATTATGTAGCCCAGGACATACTGGAGAGACCACGTCTCTCGGCTGGCCAGGGAACGCCTTGGGATTCCTCTGGAGGAGCTGGCCCAAGTGGCTGAGGAGAGGGAAGTCTGGGCCTCCCTGCTTAGGCTGCTGCCCCCGTGACCCGACTTTGGATAAACGGAAGAGAAAGAACGGATGGAAAGCTTTCTCTCTTCTGAAGTTTATATACAAACAACCAGATCAACATTAGTTTGTTATTTTAAGTTAAATAACCAAACAAGTAAAAACACCATTCAGAGATTCCTTCTGTCTTTTGACTGTGTTTAAAATAAATAACAATTGGTTTCTCCATATTTCACAGAACCATCACAAAGATTTGTTTGTGAGAGTTTGTGGAAGTCATTTTCATCTGAAACAATCTCTTATAATAACACGTATCCGTGCAGCTGAGAGGCTGCTTTGATGGAAAGCTAACAGTCAAGCAGGTTGTCTGGAGCAGCATCTCCAGCTGAGATAATGAACTATTACTGACGTCTGAACGCGCCTCTGCTGAAAGACGACTGTTAATGCAGCAGGCATGATGGTTTAAACTTTGAGCTCCGTTATGATGCAGATACGACCTCTGGGTGCATTTTAATAAGAACTCTCAAAGCACGGGGTCAGATTTAACACAGAAACCCACACGGTCTCTTACTCTGCAGTCACCTTTTACACTTTTTGAAATTCTAATAATCATACTAGATGATATATGGAAACAGACATGAAGATAAATCTGCTGCTGCTCTGTGAAGACTGTCTCTGCTTTTCTGATTTGACGGTTACCTTTATGCCTTGTTCTCCTGCTCGGCTGCCACCCCGACAGTTATCATGATGGATGACAGAATTAACCCTGCTCAGGGTTTACTAATCTTGATCTCACTCCATCTTTCTACTTTATTGAGTTATTCAGTCATCAAAAGTAACACTAAGTTCTCATTTACAGCTCATGATGCGATTGAAACTAATCTGACGCGTTTTAAGAGTTGTTTTGATTCTCGTAACAGGCTGAGAGCAACAGCTGTCACGTTTGAAAGTGAACTGAAGATTTTAAAGTCATAGTATCTAAAAAACTGAAATCCAAACGAACAAATTATAAATTGGCAAGAAAATAAATCCTCTTTTGACTCTGAGTAATCTTGTCTTTAACACCTACAGTTTACCCTATGAATTATTTAGAGTGTAGCAGGAACACGAGAAGTATTAATATTGTGTGTGTGTGTGTGTGTGTGTGTGTGTGTGTGTGTGTGTGTGTGTGTGTGTGTGTGTGTGTGTGTGTGTGTGTGAAAGCTACAGATTAGGGTGTTAATATTAGAGTGTAAATAGTTTTTAATAGAAACAAAGATTACACAAGTGTTTGAATTAATTAGCAGCTGTGAGTGTGCACCGTTAATTTATTCTCATCACTGCTGGATTCACAAGTTCTAATTAAGTCTTTTGTTATTCGGTGACTCAGATGAGAAATACGGGTTTTTACATCGACATTCTCTGTGCAGCATGAGACTTTTTATTAGTGGAGTTACAACAAATTGCTGTTCTATTGTGGACGAGCAAAGGTGTTTCTGCTTTAGCAGCCCTAAATTGCACCCCAGCACCCCTAAAATATGCAATTTTCTATTTTTACTATAGTGTTTTTTCAAACACACTGGTAAAATATTAAAACCATACAGTACTTGTACTTGAAACATTATATTTTGACAACAAAAATTGTGCAAACCTCCCCTGTCTTAAAAATGGTTTGGTCCTGCTCACTTTTCCCAGACTTGGGCTTTGAGTGCTCTGTGCACAGAGCGATGCACTGCCCTTCTGAGTGATGTGCTGTAGTGGTGTAAGTGTCTGCCTTAGACTAGAATGTGTGGCACAATTTTTAACTTCTACCACTTAATACCAACATATTTGTATCATGTTTGCTGCTTTAACCTTAGGTTACTCTTTATGTTGTTAGTTAGGAGTTAACGGTGGTGGACTGGCTATTTGGAGCACCAGGGCATTTCCCGGTGGTGTAACCACTGAGCTGTGTCAACATTAACATCGGAAAATCTCGTCGCTAACACCACTCCCTTCGAATGGAGGAACAACAGCAACGTCCTAGTCTGTGCTGGGCTGGTATTAAATTCCATGCCGGAGTTATTTTCCCAGTGTGCCTCTGGGACCAACATTTTTTCTAACTAAGAAATGTTACAGGTAACCTGCCGTGTTGTCAAAAACATGTCAGGCATTAATGCTGTATTTTAATATCAGGGTATCCGCGGGTCCTTAAAAAGTCTTAAAAAGTCTTAAAATTGCTTTTCCAAATTTAAGGTCTTAAAAATCCTTAAAAATGACAAATAATTCTTAAATGCAGTTTCCAAAGGTCTTAAATTACCACAAAGACCCAATAAAAAAGATTCTTTAATTTCTATAAAATTTTCATGAATGTCTAGTTTGTGTTCAGCTTTTTTGTGTATGATATTGGCGTAAGCGAAACCGTACACATTCAGTTGGTTGTGAAAGGGGGCTATTTTGAGATGAGCTTATTAGCTGGTTAAGCTAGTGGGCGCTTGCGCCATGGGGAAGTGCAAGTTTAATGGTAACTGGATGGCTAATCCCACGTTTGTGACGTGGTTAGCACCGTTTCCAGGCAATAGATGGAAATTATAGCTTAAATTTGGTCAAAGTGGCCTTAAAAAATGTCTTAAAAAGTCTTAAATTTGGCTCCCTTAAACCTGCAGATACCCTGTAATATGGTCCGACCTAAACTTCAAATCGGCCGACATGTTGACCGATCTGCGGCTCCTCTAGCCTTGCAAATGCATTGCTATATGGATATATAAAATCTGAAACTTTCTATTGTCAGAAGTAGTCCATCCTGGGTTTTTTATTTCAGTGATGCCTAGGAGATCGTCATTTATTGGCTGGCTGCCACACTGCATTCATTCAGGTAATCTTATTGGTCTAGGCACCAAAATCCACCGAACTGCAAACTAAGAAAAACATGACAGCTTTTTGTGGCATGAGAGAGTGTGAAGGGGTCAGAAACGTGTGTCCCATGCCCAATGCGTGAGAGTTGGCAGCCGTGTCATGGACTCCCATTAATTTTTTTGGCAATAGGGGACCCATGGTCCAGGAGGCGATCTACTTCCAGACCATGGGTCCCCTACTGCCCCAAAAATGGATGGGAGTCTATGAGAGGATAAAAGTCATATTCTGATCCCAATTGATATGCGCCATACATTTCACATATGATGCCCGTGAATTTTAAAGACCCATTTTGATGTTAAGAAAGTGCTTATTTGAGTAATTTTAGGTTTTGTGTGAAAAGACGTATAGGACTACAAATGTTCGTCTCACCAAATTGACGTCATTGAACCGTACATGGGGAAGAGGAACAGATTAGCGAGCGTCGAATCTTACTTCCAGGTCAAAAGAAGGATCATTAGACATGAAGAAAAGCACTATAAATCTGGCCATGTGGGGCTACGCCGGGGGAGGAGAGATTCTGTAGTGGCGTCTGATTACGACTTTTTACAAGCTAATAAGTCTCAGATTAGGTGACAGACATAGTCGAAACACACATCATTACTTTTCATTTAAACTGAAGTACAACACATGTCTGATACAAGACGTAAGACAAAGTGGTTTAGAAAACTGCTTTTATAGCCCCATTGACCTGCATTTGTACCTAACAAACCTGGCACTCTATCTGGTCTTAGTTCTGTACAGTGCCCCCCTAGCGTCATCATTCAGTACTACATGTAGTGGACCAAAAGCAGACTGCTGCCTGCATCAACACAAGGTTAAAAAGAAATTATATTGCCAACCCTCCTTCAGCAGGAGTTATGCCAGAAGTGTTTAAAAAGTGCAAAGTGTTGTGAACATCACTCTGCAATCTTACTGTTTTCTAGGTTTAGTTTAGTCATTGTAGCTGATTTAAGCTGCAGCCTTTTGGTTTAATCTCCCCTTTTGTTTGGTGCGTTTGCTTGGATTGAGTGCCAGAGCTGCTCTGCAGAGCTTTGGGGACAGTGGTGAGTTGCACTGCACAGTCTGTCATTTGCTTGTGGAGCACTGAGTACAATACTACTGGATCTAGCTTCGTGTCTCTTCAGTTCAGTGTCTCATTAAGATTCTTCTCAGGAGATGCATGAAGCCAGTTAGCAATTACAGGGTCAGGATTACAGCCCCACTTTCTGGGAATCATCCTCACTCTTCATCAGTCCTGTCTACTCCTTCTAAAATGCTTTTACCTTTTCTCTTCTTCACTCTATCAAAGCAGCTGCTCTTTGCAGGAACAAATACTGGAACGTTCTACTCTGAAAAGTCCAGTAGCATTATGGTCACCTTTTTATTAAGTGTTTCAAATGGTTTCCACTGTGAGTTTTGGTGTGTTCTCTGGCATTTCATTCCCCTTCATCAAGAAGGTGCTTGGTAGGTTAATTTATCTATATTTTATAGTAAAGGGCAGAGGTCCTTTACTGATTCGTGGCTCAGTGTTTCTGTGTGCGGCTTCCTGAATCCTTGCAGCAAAATGTTCTTCTGCAAGACCCAAAATCTACTAATTCCCATCTTAGTGTAGTCATCCATATGTTGGTGCATGCATGCATTCATGGTAGAGAAAAGCAAAGTTTTTCTTGTCCCTTCCAGACTTGTTATGGTTCCATGGGAACCTGTCAAATCCCAATTCTATATCACAGATCTCTACCAGGGGGGAAATGTTTAGATGGGGAACCAGCTGTTAAATAATTGGATGTATCTCTTGGTGTGCAGAGCCATGTCTAAAAATCAGAGCTAAGATACGGTCTGGGCTGGGTGGCATCAGCCTGGGTCCCCCACCCGTAGGTGTTGTTCACACACACTTCTCAGGAGCGCAGAAATCTCTTGGGCTGGGCAAATGACATATGGAAAAGTCTGTGGCGTCTCCCTTAAGTAAACAAAGGTGGCCGTGAGCAGTGTTGCTTTTTGAAACTCGGACTCTGATATTGCATCCAGATTGCTGTGTCTGTCCTCGCTCAAGCCTTGGCAGCACTGTTTCTCTGTGTGTGCTCCTCACAGCATGTCTCAGTGAGAGAGACAGAGATAGGTTTAAACAAAGGAGATGTTTACTCCACAGAATCCAAAATGACAATAAATTGTGCCTGTGGGAAGCCCTCGCTGGCTGATACTACCCGCCAATTGGAGGCTCCCTATAATGGTATTTGAGCCGGCACTATGTGTGTTGGGTCAGTTCAGCCCAAAGCAGACCGCCTTGAGAAGAGATCCAAATAAACGGCTGGTTGACCATGGAACAAAACCAGGCAACCCAGATGTGAACATTTATACCATATCTGGGTGGGACTGAGCCGCCGTTACGGACCCTGCTTACCTGGTCCTCATGGGTTGTGTCCTTTTTCGAACCGCTAAGACTGGTAGAAAGTGGGTGTGAATTTGGACGATCTAGCCTTCAAATTAATTCCCACCCCTGCCTCAGTGAAGATCTTATCGCCTAAAAACCATGGCGCACTAATCCAAAGTAAAATAAGAGTAGCAGCTATTGGGAGCCTAAGGCATGGCCATCCAAGTCCAGTCCACGGGTCATTGAATGATGAAAGTCATTTTCTGGTCCCATTTGACATGTGCCATGGGTTTCACATGTGACTTTAGTGCATAAGAATGTCATGAACATACTGGAGTCAGAGCACCTTACAGCTCCACATTTTAATTGCACTTTAAGGTCATGTGCTCATCTTTAGACAGATCGCTTTAATAAGACATGTAAAAACTGGAGATGCAGCCAATTTTATAATCTGATAAAACCTTAAAAAAAGATGAGTTTCTCGGTCTCTCCTCTAATTAGAGTTGTTGTAAGTCTAAATGCCATTTTTAAAGCTAAGGGACAGTAATGTTCCCATGTGCCAGACCACTCTTTGTGCTCGCCTCTCTGCCACACGGTGATGTGCTGTCAGCCAGGGGCCGGGCTCCACCGATCTGACAGTCTGTCTGCTGAGACCAGCAGAGACAAGTACTGACAGTGAGATAGCAGACGGCTTTTCACCCAATTACATGCTGTCTGCCGCTCCACATCCTCCTGATTTCTCTCTATTTCCTCAATTACATCAGAACTGAAGCCGACCAGTAAGTAGAGGTCACAGGTCAATTAAGATTTATGTTAACATGTTTACGTGCTCTGTTGTTGGTCTGTTCTGATTCTGAAACAGAAAATTCTGCTGTCATTAATTTACCAAAGCCAGCTTAGATCCAGATTTGGTGATGGTGGTGGTGGTCTGTTACACATCAGTGATTATTAACTGTGAGTGTATCTGTATTCCACTCACCTGTGTAATTCATATTATGTATTTTTATGATTGTTGCAGGGTCTGTTAGGTGCACATGAGGTTTTTGCATCATTTGCATTTTACCTTTTTAAATCATCATAAAATAGTTGGACATTTTTGTGCATACGCGTCTGTTTATTTCTAAATCTGTGCATGTTCATGGTGCAGCAGTGGATAAACAAGGACCTGACTTGTATGTGTGCTAGTATGGCTGTTCTTTGAGCTGTGGGGGGTGGGGGACATAGGTGCCCTTGAGGCATGACTTATGTGGTATTGGGTTTTTGTCCTTGCCTCCCGGTGCCGACTTTGCTACAAGAATCCATCCATCTGCATCTGCTGCAGGAAGGGAAATGGTTAGAATTGAACGAGGGTGAACCATCAATGAATGTGTACCCAAGAGATAGTTCTTTACACGGGTTTAAACCCTGGTTCTAGATCTGGGTGATATTCTTATGAACGAAAATGTTGGCCTCTAGATTCATCTGGTGGTGTTTGACATTTTGCCGATGATGTATTGATCTGACTCTGTGACCTTAAAAGACATTATAGAAAAAGTATTTCTGGCACAGTTTAAAAGGAGCTGAATGTGCTGCAGATTGTAAGTACTCTAAAGGAGGTCTAATATTTTTATTTTCTGGAAAGGAGAAGTGGTCGTGGTATGAAATAAACACTGTAAGTAGAAAGGAATCTATGAAATCTGTTTTCAAAAGAATATTTCTATTATTGAGTTGTGTGGAGTGTTTATGAGCAGTCAGTATCATACCTGTAATAGAAAGCAATCATTGCAACCCCACTTTGGAGGATCCCGGAGAATACTCTTTTGAGCAAAGTAAATGAAGAATATAAATTCTATTTCAGCTGATCTTGCTGTGATAATGACTTTTCCTCCGTAGTAAAGTAGCATCGTTCGCGTTTAATTTGTTGTTGCGTATTGTCATGTGGACACTGACCTACTCAGACTCGTGCTTCTATGACGTGTCTTAGTGCTTTGTGTCTTTTTCCTCCTACAGCAGCTCAGAACGAGCCCTAATCCAGACGTTACTATGCGGTTTCACTCTGTGAACGTAATGCAGGAGAGGGTTGAGGTTACTGTAGTTCAGTCAGACTTCTGCATTCACTTCCTTTAGTTTGTGATCAGTCTCAAGCTTTAGCTTGAGTGGCAAATTGTTTTATATTTCTGGGTTATTCCTGATTTTAGAGTTGGACAATATTATATTTTATTATTGTTGAACATCTTTGCAGCCTTCCTGAAAGCAAAAATAGTTATCATTTGCTTAGAAAGGCTTGTGCTGTTGTTTTACTACTGCATGTAAATTAGGATCTTTAAATGAAATATACAAAAGGCAATTATTATTTAATAAATTATACAATAATTTCCATATGAAATTAAAAAGATAAAGTGACATTAAAGAATCAACATGCCACTTTGAAAATATATTTTTGTCTGCCTAAAGACATATTTGTTCCTTTAGGTCAATGCATTCATCATGTCGGGATTATTTGTTTTTATGTTAAAAAGCACTACACTTTTTACAGAATCGATTCTGAACAGTAGGTGTCAGGAAAATGATTAGAGGAATGGCAGCAGAAGAAGAGTTTACAGGAAGTACCCTTTTCATCCAAAATCATCACATTTGTATTTTATTTGTGCACGATGAGGAGTCAGTTCTAGACTTTACTACCATCTCCCTGGCACACATTATTGCCAATAATAATTAGCTTCAGTACAACTTTTTTTTCTGATGAATAACATTTAAAACTGAGGATTTTTTTTTATCTCTTGTGTTTAAAATATGTACGAATTTTACTGTGAAATAAGCACAAAACTGTCAAATGTCTCAGTCATGTTAGAAGGAAGGTTACATTGAAACTCATTTCCTTTTCAGCCATCTGGGGGTTGTCAGTTTTTCTCCTTTCATTGAAGCTAAAGAGCAATATGCTAGCCTGTAGGATTGCCGAGTCCACCCCAAGTTATCGCTGCAGCACTATCGCGTCATACCCGTGCCACAACCCGTGCACGCGCATTGGGTCCACAGCGCGCGTGTGAACGGGACTCGCGCGCGTGTGAACGGGACTCGCGAGCGAAAATATACATGGCGAGAGGTCATTTGTGCACTGAGAGGGAGCAAACTGTGTCTGTGAGCGCACAAGGATGTGCACAAGTGACAAACCTGCGTGCGCGCGTTGTCAACGAGCACACGGCAGAGGAAAACGTGCGCGCGCGGCAGCCTGTGTGCGCGCTCGGCAGCCTCTCTGCGCGCTCGGTTTCTGACTCCTGCTCGCTCGGCTGTAAGGGCTTTTGGCACTCTGGAGGCGTGGCCTGTGGCAGATCTTCTCTGTCCTCTGATTGGTTAGTTTATCCCGCACTTTACCCTCTATCTATATAAAAAAGTCTGATATTCCATAGTTGCTGGCATAGCTCAGCTGGGAGAGCGGGTGATTCTCGTCCTGGAGGATCCAGGTTCGAATCCGGGCAAGGACAATGCAAAAGATGTCATGTTAATTTTTCTTAATTTCAGGTATTTTACAGTTGTGACCGTTCAACTGTCATTAAACGTCCCAAGGTTTGCTGGGCAGTGTTTTAAAAAGTGCACATAAGCTAGATGGTTTTAATCATATAAAATTACATTTTTTGTGATACTGGAAAAATACATACTGAAATAAAACTACTGATTGAAAACTTTATGACTGTGGTTGTACAAAATATGACTCACTAATACACTGCAAACTCCCTTAGAGTGGGGCTTCCAGAGAGAGAGAGAGAGAGAGAGAGAGAGAGAGAGAGAGAGAGAGAGAGAGAGAGAGAGAGAGAGAGAGAGAGAGAGAGAGAGAGAGAGAGAGAGAGAGAGAGAGAGAGAGAGAGAGAGAGAGAGAGAGAGAGAGAGAGAGAGAGAGAGAGAGAGAGAGAGAGAGAGAGAGAGAGAGAGAGAGAGAGAGAGAGAGAGAGAGAGAGAGAGAGAGAGAGAGAGAGAGAGAGAGAGAGAGAGAAGTTCTTGCCTCATTAATGAATTGTTTATTTTTTTCAGTATTTAATTGACAAATTATCCTTTCAAATAATTAATTGATGAGTTACATAATTGTCCATTTAGAATTGTTGAATGGACTGAGTCAAGTTTGGTGCACTGATTTATTTAACAAAAGTAAGGATTTACTAAAGCAAGTTAGTGAACAGAAAATGGCCATCTCAAGGTTTTTCTTGGATGTCCCTCAGCAGGGTGCAGCACTGTTGAAGGTCATCTGAATGAAAGCTTGATATGCAGTTTCTTTATGAAATGGACAATTATGTAACTCATCAATTAATTATTTGAAAGGATGATTTGTCAATTAAATACTGAAAAAAATAAGCAATTCATTAATGAGGCAAGAACTTCTCTCTCTCTCTCTCTCTCTCTCTCTCTCTCTCTCTCGCTCTCTCTCTCTCTCGCTCTCTCTCTCTCTCTCTCTCTCTCTCTCTCTCGCTCTCTCTCTCTCGCTCTCTCTCGCTCTCTCTCTCTCTCTCTCTCTCTCTCTCTCTCTCTCTCTCTCTCTCTCTCTCTCTCTCTCTCTCTCTCTCTCTCTCTCTCTCTCTCTCTGGAAGCCCCACTCTAAGGGAGTTTGCAGTGTATTAGTGAGTCATATATTGTACAACCACAGTCATAAAGTTTTCAATCAGTAGTTTTATTTCAGTATGTATTTTTCCAGTATCACAAAAAATGTAATTTTATATGGTTAAAACCATCTAGCTTATGTGCACTTTTTAAAACACTGCCCAGCAAACCTTGGGACGTTTAATGACAGTTGAACGGTCACAACTGTAAAATACCTGAAATTAAGAAAAATTAACATGACATCTTTTGCATTGTCCTTGCCCGGATTCGAACCTGGATCCTCCAGGACGAGAATCACCCGCTCTCCCAGCTGAGCTATGCCAGCAACTATGGAATATCAGAATTTTTTATATAGATAGAGGGTAAAGTGCGGGGTAAACTAACCAATCAGAGGACAGAGAAGATCTGCCACAGGCCACGCCTCCAGAGTGCCAAAAGCCCTTACAGCCGAGCGAGCAGGAGTCAGAAACCGAGCGCGCACAGAGGCTGCCGAGCGCGCACAGAGGCTGCCGCGCGCGCACGTTTTCCTCTGCCGTGTGCTCGTTGACAACGCGCGCACGCAGGTTTGTCACTTGTGCACATCCTTGTGCGCTCACAGACACAGTTTGCTCCCTCTCAGTGCACAAATGACCTCTCGCCATGTATATTTGCGCTCGCGAGTCCCGTTCACACGCGCGCTGTGGACCCAATGCGCGTGCACGGGTTGTGGCACGCTTTAAACGCCATACAGCACCGGCATTTTTTATTCGACATCGACCGTCAAAAAGAAGCAGTGATTTGTAAGATCCTAAGCCAGTAAACAGGAATAACCCAGAACCCTTAGGGCCCTAATATACATGATGTTTAGCGAAGTTTAGTGTTTAACTTTAGTTGATTTGAAGCATCGTTTGTTCGCGTCCCCTGAAATTAACACGGTGCGTCTGAATGTTGCATTAGACGAGTAACCAGTAGGTGGGGTTGACAAAATGAGTGAGACACACTCACCATGGTGACTCTGTCTCTGGTTTAGAGGTCTTTCATACAAATTACGACACCACTGCTGTCTTTTATTCTGTTGTGATCTTAAAATTAACCAGTTACTGAGCTCTTCTATTGACCCCGTGTTTGTTTTGGTTGTACCCACAAACCCAGCACTTTTTCCGGTCTGAGTTCTCTACTGTGCCCCTAGTGGAACACTCCAGTACTGCATGCAGTGCAGTCTGCGTCAATGCAAGGTTAACCCTCTCAGGCTCAAAATAAGTTTTGATAAAAGGATGAACAACTAAGTCCTTCAGGGGTACTTCTGAGTTAAACAATGCACATGAAATATGTATGTGCAGTAACCAGGTAGGTAGGCTTTAACGTTGCTAATCTGCAACGCCTGCCTCCAGAGGGTTAAAAAGCAAGACGCCATGGCATCTTTTTGTTTTACTCTAATATCAGGTAAAGAAGGCTAGAGGCTAACATTGAGCTAACAAAGTTAACGGTGAAAAAAAAAGTCTTCTAAAAAATTTCAGGTTACTTTTTCAATTTCTAAAACCTTGAAATTACAGTAGAATGTATTTATACTTATCAAGCTACTGGGTATGGCTCGTCTTTACTCGCCAACTAGAATCTTCTGGTGCTGATCTCTAACTGAAACTCACGTAACCAAATTTGACCAGAGGATGTTATTTTTACTTCATTCTTACGCATTGCACCTTTAACAAAGTCTTCTGTTGTTTCTAATTAATATGATGTATTGTTTCTCCTACAGTTATTCATTGTTTTTAGCTTTTAAATAACTCCAATTAGGCTATTTTGACTAAAATGGACCCAATTTGGAAATAGTCCCGGGTGCCACATCCATTGCTGTTTTTAGAATGAATAATCGTTTTTGTAACATTCATTCATACTTTTGAATTTATCCAGTAAAACATTAGTAGGAAATTAATAGAACCTTCTTATATAATACAAAGGACTAAATGAATGGCTTAAAGCTCTTCCCACAGTCAGGCGTTATCTATTAAAGGCTGATTTCATTATCCTCTCAGACTCCCCTAGAACTGGCTCAAAAAACATTTTACTGTCTGCTGCTGTTATTCTCTCTGAATATCAACAGTCCTGAAGAATTCCTCATTTTTATTACTCTTTATTTTTACTCTCTCTTGCCATAATATTCAGCCTGTTCTTTATTAGGTGATCCTTGCTGCATAAAGACTGAGGTGCATTTTATAAAAATCTTTTGATAATTTTATTATATTCAGCATTTTCCAGTAAGTCTGTTCAAAGTTTTACAGCTGAGCATGTGTTTGTGCTATTTGTTTCTTGATGAAATGTTGTTACATTTGACTGAAAAAACCCAGGAAAGCAAAATTGGTGAGAAAGATTTATTTTCCTTCTGTTTTTTAAACTTTTATTCTTTAAGATCAGGTAATGTTTTGCAGATATTATCACATTTGTTTTAAAATTTATATCCTTTCATATAAAAACAATATAGTTTATTATTATCTAAAGTATTAGTCATAACTGTTCAGGCAGAGGAGGGGGATCACATTTCACTGCAAAAAACACAAATGTCAAACTCATGATGTCTCCAGAATAAGCCAGGCGATCATCACTTACGTAGCTTAGGGAAACAATTCCTGCAGAAAATGATCTAAGCTGCTTGGTTTTATATTTTTTCTGATACTTGTTTATAACTTGTCTGTGCAGACAATTGCAGGTATTAGACAAGTTTAAATGTGAAAATCTTTGTCCCCACAGTCCCCAGGCAGAGATCCGTGTCCTACCTACGTGCTGTAAACAGTCTGTTCCTCTGCAAGGTCACAACCAGCTGCTATGTTCTTTGGGGGAATTCATTACTGTAATGCTGCCTCACACTATGGCTGTTATGTCTCTCCTTGCAGCTACATAACAGCCCGTTGCAATGTGAAGCAGCATACTCTGCATACCTGTGTGCATGAGGCAGCAGTGCAGCATTTTGCAGACATTAAAGGGTCAGCAGGTTAGATTAGAAGCAACAAATATGTTATTTGTTAAGATGAACAGCATCCTTGTTTGAATTTCCTCCGTGACTCCTTCTGACACCACCTGTTTTAATGTCTTGTTTTCCTTTTAAATCTTAAGTAGTCTTTCTTTTTTGCTCAATGTTTTGTAAATGGCTGTAAAGTCTTCATTTTGAAATGACTACAATGATGCTAAAATAAAGGAACAGGTTTTGATGGATAACATGGAAAGGTTGTCAGTAAGAGTTAATGTCTACAATTTCTAAAATTACATTTTAATGCCGATTACGGCCGATGGTATCAGACATCCCTAGTTAAAATCATTCTTTGATAATATAAAGTTTTTTATTTCTATTTCTAGATGACTCGGGGGATGAGGAGCCAACATCACAGTCAGACCGCAGCGAGCTCCAGGGCACCCTGAAGATTCTCATCAGCAAGCTTGATGACCTCAGCACATGCAACGACCTGATCGCCAAGCATGGTGCCGCCCTGCAGCGCTCCCTCAGTGAACTCGAAGGTCTTAAGGTCCCTCTGGAGGGAGGAGAGAAGATCAAGGCAGTCAATGAGCGGGCCACACTTTTCCGCATCACTTCCAATGCTATGATCAATGTGAGTACTGAGGGTGAAGCAGGCTACGGTAGGCTGCAGCAGCATGGGAGCAGTGATGTGTGTCCTGCAAGCCTTCTTCTGTCAGGCATACCGGTGGTGCATAACGACCTGGTTAATGAGTGATGATGGTGAGATAAGATGGTCTCACACAGGCTCATTTACACCAGATCACGTTTAACCCACTGAGACATTACCAGCTCTGTTAGCTCTTATTGATTCACCTTGTTGCCTGGAAGTGTTTTTGTTTTTATTTCCTGGCGTTTCCACTCCTGCGGCAGTGCTTTCCCGTGTTCCTCAGCGGTGAATACCACAGACTTTCTATGGGTATGTCAGCACTGGATGGGAGTTCAGGGAGCGCTGAGGCCCTGAAGGAGAGATACTAGATATGATATTGGGTGTGGGTGACAGGAATAGCCCCTGCTGCCAACTCTTCTCAAGGCATGGCACCCCCCCCCCCCCCCCCCCTCCTGTCCAAGCTTGTGGGGGAAAGCCAGAACTAACTGGACCACAGTTTGACAGACCTGCTCTGACTAAAATCAAGCAATTATACAGGGATCATTGTTTTTCTGCATTTTGATCCGAGGTAAACGATACTGAGTTGTGGCTGAAATGCATGTTTTTCCGATATTCTTTATATGCAGTTTATAAACTCAGAGCGATTTTAAATTGACATAGAGTTTTCACCATTATCTCATCCTTGTGGAATGTACATTTCATTTATTTGCATTTGCATGCATTTTAGAAGCTTTTAAATAACCTCCTCACTTAGCATCTTTTTCCAGTTTGTGTTTTTACTTAAATCGATTATTTTCTGGCAAACACCCCTCCCCCTGCGTGCTTCCTGACAGCCTGTGGGCAGAGGGTTAAATCGACAGATTGATCCGTGTTTTAACGGATAAGTTTGCACGGATTGGTTGCTTTGCTCCCAAGGATGTCCTGATTAGTGGAGCAGAAAATAACTTGCTGAGTGAACTTGATTCAGGGGAGTCTTATCCTCTCCAACACGGGCTACTAGCAGAGCTGTGATCAAGAGTTAGGCTTATCATTCAGTCGTTCTGAATGGGATTATTGAATATCAGTTTTAATCTGTTAGATGGGCTACTTTTACTATTCATAGTTCTCCTACATATCTTAGTTTTTAACTTTTGTTGTGGAAAAAAAAGAGTAAACAGCAAATTTCATCTTATTTTTATATAAATGGTAACAAGCTGGTCTAAATTTAGCACATTTATTTAACGATTGCATTGAAATGAACCCTATATGCTGCATACTCATAAGATATTTTGAATTATAGTAGATTAACTGTAACAGGTTAGCAAAATGCTATTAGCTCTTCTGGCATTACTTTACTGTTCAGTTACTTCAGATTAAGAGTACTTTCAGATGTTTTATTATAACAGGAGTATATTTACATTATGTGGAAAAAAAAACATTTGATTTGTTAAAAACATCACATTTCAAATGCAATCTTTATGAAGAAAAAGATCTTGTTGGGTTGTGTAACAGATCAAATGCTGTTCGGAGTGGTTTACCACAGGCATCCTGTGATTTGACCCCAGCCTGAGGAAAGGTTTCACTTGAGTTCATTCACCGTTGACCTAACCTCTCAAATGTGCATGAACTCTGATAACCTTCTCCAGCTAGAGCTTTCAACGGCCCACTCTTTTTTTTCTTCATTACAATTTAATTCATCTGTTTGTTTCATGCTGATTCAGCATTTTGAGACTAAATATCTAAAAACAAGCTAGGACATTTAAAATGATTATAAATACTATTTAATTTGCAGTTTATCACTTTTTTCCAGAACTTTTAATCTGACCGATTTTTAACCTTAAAGGGACCCTTAGCAACTTTTTCATATTTTTAAACCATTTTTTGAGCCAGTATGCGTTAAAACTACCCTTTACATGGTAAATGAAAGGCCACCTAGCCCCAGTTGTCCAGAATATTCCACTTGCAACTTCAGAGTTGCCGGTCCAGTCTGTTGGACTAGCTGACACACCTGGTGCTGCAGTCTGCTTCCAGCACGTTACCTGCGTGTTTTAGATCGTAAACACGGCTGATTTGTTTAATTTAGTGATGAACTGCTCCTGTAGACACTAACAAAGGCAGGGGAGACATTTCTGCTGTTAGATTAAGGTGTTACAAAGATGAACGCACAGCTTCGCTTTCGGTTCTACTAACGGACACTAGGGGATGCTAAAGGCAAGCCAAAACTGCCTTGTCTCCCTTTAATTCCAGCTCTCACTCAGTGGTGCCCCCAGAAAAGTTTCATAGAGGTGGCCATTGGACCAGAGAAAATTTTGGGGTGGCACACCAAATTAATCCTCGTGGTAAATCTGGGAAAGTTTAGCCAGTAGAGATGCAATAAATGCTATTTATTCATTTTCATAAAAAAAATTTTTACAACATTAATATGACTTATTAACTCATTCATGGCCATTGACGACTAAAGCTATCATTTGCACTTTTTTTTTCTGTGTGGGCATTGGAATGAGCCCCCCGCACCGCAAGAACAAACATCTCAGCTCTAAAGCCAATCTTCATCCGCATACGTCACACGACACGTGATCAGGAAGCAGAAAATCCATGTGTTAGGAGATCGTTTTGGGCCGCTGCTGTAAAAAAAGTGAGGCGCGAACCGGAAGACCTTCTGCCGATCACAATTTAACAACAGATTATGAAAGAACAGATAATGCTCGAAACGCCCTGATTCTTCCTGATGTGAGAGGTGAGTCTTCGCTTTGTTTTGGTTGTTTTGGTGTCGACATCATCCTACCGCTCAACGTTCTGTGACTCTTAAAAAACAGTAAAAACGGTGAGAAACGCTGACAGCGAAGGGCTTTACCGATCAGGAAACGGCTGGCAGCGAATGAGTTAAAGAACACTGGTCTTCCCTGGACAGCAATTTTCTAGGGGTAGCCATGGCTACCGCTGGCCACCCCTTGGGGGCACCACTGCTCTTACTCACAAATCCATTTTCACTTTGTTATTTTTTATTCTTCATAAAGTCACATGCAGTCTGCTCTTTTACTGAAGAGTCAGCATTAAAAAAGTGGAACTGTGATGTTTTTTAAGTTTGGTTTTTAGTTTCGTGTCACGGTTGAGTTGGAGGGGGGGAACCACACCATCACATGCACTGGTTATATTTAAAAAGAAGCTCAGAGTGGATCTTTAAGCAGTTTGATGCAAGACTGATGAAGGTAAGAGACAGGCTGACAGTTTTCTGCCTGGGAAGCAGTAAAAAATGTATCTCATCTGTCTTGTTAAGTTGTAGTTGTAAAATATTCAGTCTTTTCATTCATGTTTCAGGGTTTATAAGATTTATGATATAAAATATTCCAGAGGCATTTTATTACAAGGATGCTCCGTCGTTTTAAGATGAAATGATTTCTTATTGGCAATAAAATATTCATCACTCCGCTAAATCTTTATATAATGAAGATTTAAAATGTACTATAATTATTTTTCCATGTTCCAGCCTTCCTGACACGATTTAAGACCATCTTTGTTAGATGATGAAATTCAGAAAATGTGAGAGAGAAAGTCTGCATTCATTTTTAGGGTTTTGAGGAATCTAAAATGCTGCTAAAGGCCTTCGCACAAGCACAAAGTAGCAGATGTAGACTGGACTGGACAATAGCACTGTCCTGTCAGCATTACTGAAGTAGAGCTTCCTTTTCTGACATTGAAAACGTCCACAAGGAAGATCTAATACCTGCTGATCACTGATGATGATGATGATGATGATGATGATGATGAAAATAATATAATATAGTATTTGTATAGCACTCCATATTTCAGCAATCTCAAAGTACTAAAAAAAGCAGGATCAATAAAAATGACCAGGATCCATAAATAATTACAAAAAGTAAAAGGTGAGCCTCTGGGAACCATTTTTCTATAAAGTTCCATTTGAAGCTGGTCAGGTAGAAAATCTGGCTATTCTGATCACCAGCTGACTTTTTTGGAGCATCTCTAACTTTTTGGCCCCCAAATATAGTTAATAAATGGGAAATGATCAAGTATATTCATTATAATAAACATTTTTTAATTTTTTGCTAAAAGTGTGAGCAAAAAGTACTTAAAGGGACTCTAGGCAGTTTTAACTTGCTTTTAGCACCACCTAGTGTCTGTTTAGTAGAACCAAAAGTGAAACTTATCTCCCTGCTGTATTTTTAACACCTAATCTAACTGCTGAAATTTTCCCCCAGCCTTCATAAGTGTCTACAGGGGCAGTTCATCACTATATCGGCTCATTTTTTTCCAAGTACAAAAGATGGGGCTCGCCACTCTGAATTTGCATGTGCAGTATTCTGACCACAGGGGGCGGTAGGGGTCTGGGTGACTTTTTAATATGAAAAAGTTGCAAAGTATCCGTTTCAAATGCTGATTTAAAAAATTATTATTCTTGTCATCATTTGTTTAACTGTGTAATTTATGAAAGATAACCTCATGATTAAATTTTTTAACTTTTTCTTACTTTGATTTGAAATAATTAGAATGTTGAACCAGTTTCAGCTCCAGAATTATTCATCAGATACACACGTCATTATTTAAAGTTCATGCAGTGAGAACTTTTACACATATGAAACAATTTTATATTATTACATCCTGGGTTGTTTCCAGTGTTGGGAGTAACGCCGTTTAAAATAACGCCGTTACTAACGGCGTTCTTTTTTAGGTAACGGAATAATCTAATTAATTACTTTTCCCACTGTTGCAATGCCGTTACCGTTGCTGGGGATGGAAGGTTGTGCGTTACTATGTGCTTGTCGAATGTTGAGCAGCAGTGTGAGGCTTTCTGACCGCCACACTTCAGCTGCAGCCAGGGAGAGAGAGGTGTCGGTAACACACTTACAAACACGATGTTGATTGGCCGGGTGGGCGGAGACCCTCAGTGTTCTCACTGTCACCGCATGCTGTAGACACAACAGAGCAGTGATGGGAATAACGCCGTTTAAAATAACCGCTTTAATAAAAAAAATATTTCTTCCAGTAACGAGCAAACTAATTAATTGCCGTCTTCTTTGATCAAAACGTCGTTTCTGTTACTGATGAGGAAATGCGTGTGTTAAGCAGCGCGGTGTGTTGAAGCTGTCATCAGCTGATCAGGAGCTAAAGAGTTAGATGTTTTCATCCAAGCGCATCACGGCCCGTGAAGAACGAGGAAGATGTGATGAATATCTACGGCTGCAGACCCGCAGATTCGCTGCTGCAGGTGGGAATCTGCGGGTCTGCAGCCGTGCCCTTCTTGGCGTGACAGCGGGACGTACCGAAGGTCCGCTCACCTGTTCACCGCTCAGACCAAGGGCGGCGTTAGGCCCGGCTACTTGGGCTCAAGCCCCGAATGTTTTATGAAAAGACTAGTGCGTGTTACGTGTGTGCGCGTGTGTGTTGAGCCCCGGATCTTCTTCAGTTCTAAATCCACCCCTGGCTCGGACGCCATGACCTTCTACCTTCCTATATCATCCAGCTGGAACCTGTTTCTGATCATGTCTTTAGCCCCGCTGTAACACTGATGCATCAGTCTCAGACGTCATGGAGCTCAGGTGTTATTAGAACTACCTGTGTGTGTTTACCACCCAGCTTCAGCTCTTCTGTGGTTGGGTCTGACCCAGGTTAGTAAATGTAAGTCCTCCATCAGGCTTGTGCCTCTTCTGCTGTCATTTTAAAGGATTGTATTTATTTATTTAATCATTACTACATTACTAGCAACAGAAATGCTACTAATAACACACAATTATGTGAAGCTGGAAAAATTAAAATGCTGTGCAAAATTACATTTATTTCTGTAATTTAACTAGACTGAGAGACCATTTAAAGGCTCAGGAACCTTTACAGGTGTTTCTATTTGCAATTTTAAATTTTAGCTGATTGGGGTCTTGTTAAATATCACACAGTGACCTTTTAATAGTCTAGATAAGTGTAATGTTCCTGTTAGTAGGTCCTCCTGTTAAGTGCTTATTTATTTAAATTATTCAGGTTTATAAAAAACATTTGGACATACATTTTATTATGTTCCAGTCATTAGTCATTTATATTTCACTATTGTAGTAATTCTTACATGCTTTAATGAAAAAAGTAACTAAGTAGTTATTTTTCTTGGTGATTAGTTACTTTTATAATCTTGTAACTCAGTTAGTAATTGAGTTACTTTTTTGACAAAGTAATCAGTAACTATAACTAATTACTTTTTTAAAGAAACTTTCCCAACACTGGTTGTTTCTGCAGTTTTTTACTGCACCTCCTTGCAGAGATAATCTTAAAATTGTTACCTCTGCAGCTCTGGGGCCAACGACACCATTAAACCACATGTAACCATGGCTTAGATGGTCAAATTGAGACAAAGTTTTGGTTAAAAGAAATCTGAGAGATTGTTCTTCACATGACGTTTTTACTAGTGTGAAGTGAGCTGAGATGTATTATTTCAGTTCAGTGACCTTTGACCTCAATAAGAGGAAACCTGTGAAGCTCCTGATGCAGAGCCAACCGTTGCTGACGTGTAATAAATCAGTGCTCTGAAGTAACCTCTAAGTCAGCCGTGAAAGTCAGAACAGCGCTGACGCCCCCTCATGGCTCAAACAGTCATGAGTTGGTTATTTTTTTGTCTTCCTGTTTCGACTCAATCAAGAGAAGTCAGACTTTTAGATGGAGCCCATTTGACGCAGCAGGCAGAGCCACTAAATACTTAACAGGCATCCAATTAACATTTTCATGATTCCTCCAAACAGGAACCACGATTACAGTGATTGTCACAATTATCTTTATGTCTGATTGTTGCTAAAGGTTAGAAAAGTACATGATTTAGTTATAAAAGAAACGTTTTACTTATCCAAGGAAAATTTAGTTCGGATCACTTCTTTTCAGGATAAACTGTAAACTTTTGTTTTGGTATCCTATAGAAAAGTAACATCTTGTGTTTCCTCAGGCGTGTCGAGACTTTTTGGACTTAGCTGAGACTCACAGCAGGAGGTGGCAGCGGGCGCTGCAGTATGAGCGAGAGCAGCGTACCCACCTAGAGGAGACCATTGAGCAGCTCGCCAAACAGCATAACAGCCTTGAGCGAGCGTGGAGAGAAGCACCCACGCTCGTCTCCAGTCCACCCAGTGCCCCAACCAACAACCAGGGTGAGACTGAGTAGCGTTTACTTTATTCTCCGGGCCTCAGTCTGGATCTAATTTCATTTAGTCATGTGGAGCCTGAGGCTTGAAATTATAGAAGGTCTTCATGTGGAGAAACTTCATATTGGGTCTGATGGGTTTAAGAGCTGATCATGTGATCGCTCATGAAAATACGGAACTTGGTTTTATTTGAGCTCTCCTTTAGTTTTCCATTCAGATGTGAGCTAGTTTGTCTAATTATGGCTCAGCTGATACTATAAGAAGTAGGCCTACATACTAAAACATTGGATCAGGCTAGTTAACCAGCAGAAACATTAGTGATTTTACTAAGCTTGTTACTCCGTGATTAATCACCACGGGGATGTGATTATACACTCCTTCCTCTGTATTTCACTACCCTGAGATGGTCCAGCTGCTTTCACACATTCTCTTTGTGGACTCTGACGTTTCACCTGCAGGGAGTGAACGGGTGCGCAAAGAAGAGGCAAGTGATGAAGATGAAGATACAGAGTACTTTGATGCCATGGAGGATTCCCCTGCCTTTATCACAGTGACTGCCAGTGAAAGCACACAGCACCGGTCAGTCTACGTCACTGTTTTACTGTCAGCCACTGCATCTGTCAGGTGGATTTTAAAGGCCAGGCTCACTGAGAAAATGTCTTTTACTTGTTATTTTTGAAATATGATTGATCATTCTGAGTTTAACGTGCAGGCTAAATTTGAAAATAGTCAGTCAGTCAGATCTACATCACACTGAAAATTAGCATTCATGAACTTGTGCATCTTGGCTTGTGATGGGGAAGGCTGTTGTTGAGCTGGCGACACAGAGTGAGCAGAGCTTGTCTCGGCTAGTAGAAGCTAACTGTTAGCATTAGCAACTCTACATCATGACAGAACTCCTTCAGGCTCGTGGGATTTGTGGAGATAAAACCTGTGCTGCAAAGCAAACTGATTCAGTGACAGAGTCGCGTTGCTCTTAGCCAATCAGAGAAGAGACGTTCAAATATTAGGAAATAAGACTCCAAATACTGCCGTGCTCTGCTCACCTCTCTTCTGGCTGACTTCTACCTCCCTAAACAGGAGCACCAGAGATTTTTGCCCCTCACAAGGCATTAATTTCTACTAAGCCGTTTTTATAAATCAGTGCAATGAAGTTGCAGCAACGGGAGCCTTGGGTCGTTTATAACTGGTCAGATCGTGACGATAATGTGGTACAATCATGTCCTTTTTACAAAAGATTAGGCGGTGGTGGCATAAAGGAGGTATGGGGGCGGTGTCAGCACTGCCGCGGACTTCTGTTTAAATTGCTATTTATTGCATTTGAAGCCGCGCTCATTAAGAATTTTTTAACAAGTCGCGCCTAAAGGTGTCTGTCCCCAACAGTCCCCATGCAGTCTCTGGTCATCTGACCTTCAGCTCTAACAGAGAGAAGCTTCTGGAGTGCGGCATCGCTCCAGTTTGCCATTTCAGCTGATTTATTTCTAAAGGCAAACTTATGGTCTGTTTTTATAGTTGCCGGCATTAACTCCCCACGTTGTTATGACACCACCCTCTGTTGCACCAAGGCGAGTCAATTTTCAAGACAGAAAATTACCTCATGATTCAGAAAAGGGTAGAATGCCTTCTCCAGGTCAGGGATGAGGTCTTGCCCCAAGTGGAGGAGTTTAAGTGTCTCGGGGTCTCGTTCACGAGTGAGGGAAAGATGGATCAGGACATTGACAAGCGGATTGGTGCTGCATCTGCAGTGATGCAGGCGTTGTGCCGATCTGTCGTGGTGAAGAGAGAGCTGAGTCAGAAGGTGAAGCTCTCGATTTACCGGTCGATCTACGTTCCTACCCTCACCTATGGTCATGAGCTTTGGGTAATGACCGAAAGAACGAGATCACGGATACAAGCGGCCGAAATGAGTTTTCTCCGAAGAGTGGCTGGGCTCTCCCTTAGAGATAGGGTGAGAAGCTCGGTCATTCGGGAGGGGCTCGGAGTAGACCCGCTGCTCCTCCACATCGAGAGGAGCCAGTTGAGGTGGCTCGGGCATCTGGTCAGGATGCCCCCTGCACGCCTCCCTGGTGAGGTTTTCCGGGCACGTCCAACTGGGAGGAGACCTATACGGAGACCCAGGACACGTTGGAGGGACTATGTCTCTCACCTGGCCAGGAACGCCTTGGGATTCCTCCGGAGGAGCTGGCCCAAGTGGCTGGTGAGAGGGATGTCTGGGCCTCTCGCCTTAGGCTACTGCCCCTGCGACCCGACTCCAGATAAGCGGATGAAAATGGATGGATGGATGGAAAATTACCACAATATTGCTACCAAGCGAGGCGGAATGAATGCAGCAAAATTTGCGCATGGCCATGCCGACATGGTGCATTTATAAGATGCACCATTGCGGTAATATTACACTGGTTTGCCGGCACGATGTGTCTTGTAAAAAGGGCTCTAGGACTACTGCAAATGTGTTGAATAAAACAAGTGAACTTGGTCTTTAATGTCACCTTCTCTGGGGTTTGTGTTCACTGTGCTCCATCCGATTAGGATCTGGTGAGTCGCAGGCAGACTCAGCAGACCGTGCTGTGCCGGGTCTGCGGCAACGCTTAGGTTTTGTTTGTGGAACATTGCACTGTAACAAGAAGAACAACATAACCGACTTAATCTTTCATTGATTCTGTGTATCAATCAATATGAGTTGCACCAATAGCACAGCTTTCAGCAGCAATACCCCTGGCAAGTGTGTGGTTTATTTTTTTAAAGGGAAACAAGACTGATGGACTCTGTTTATTCAGAGAACATTGCAGATAATATTTCCATTTCATTCTAGGAGATCTCAGAGTAATTTGAGCGGCGCTAGCGGAGGCCAGGCCAGCGACTGGAACCAGGACGACAGCGTAAGTGTATGACTAACGTGACTGACATTTGCAGATGCGGCTGACTCTTGTAATCTGAGTAAAGATTAATTTGTGTCTTTGCAATGCTCTCCCTTCATTGATTTACTTATATAACATTTGCACTTGACTCACACACACACACTATTTCTGTGCTTCCTGTTCTCTTGTCATCACCCGTCTGGACCCAAAGATGAACAGTTGCATAATTTCTGTAAATCTCATTTGCCTCTCTCCTGCCTTTTTCACATCAGTCGTTCTTACACTTCTCTTTCTTTTTGTTTCATCTGTGCTGTCAGTGTCACTGAAAAGCCGCCCATAGAGTTAAAAATATTTTCTCAAACTCCCTCTCCAAATCCCAGATGTCTCCGAGCTGTAACGATGTGTCGGGAAAGGAGCTGCAGCCTCGCAGACAAAGACGGACTCACATCCCAGACAAGCCCAATTATTCTCTCAATTTGTGGAGCATCATGAAGAACTGCATCGGCAAGGAGCTCTCTAAAATCCCTATGCCTGTAAGCCCACGAGTCATGTTCTCTTTATTAGCTGGCAGGCTAACATAAATCTGTGAGGATGAGACTTTATGAGTTTCATTTCTTTGTCTTTCTTTCAGGTTAACTTCAATGAGCCGTTGTCGATGCTGCAGCGCCTCACCGAGGACCTGGAGTATCACGAACTTCTAGACAAGGCGGCGCGCTGCGACTCCTCCCTGGAGCAGATGTGCCTGGTCGCTGCCTTCTCCATCTCCTCCTACTCCACCACGGTCCACCGGACTGCCAAGCCCTTCAACCCCCTCCTGGGGGAGACCTATGAGCTTGATCGCCTGGAGGAGTTTGGCTACCGCTCACTATGTGAGCAGGTAATAACAAATCCACCGGGAGATTTTGTTGACTCATTCCACTGACTGCTCGCACACATCTGACTCACAAGCTGACTGTTTTTCAATGGATTCAAACTGTTTTTTAAGCATTATGTCCGTATTTTAACTCAGGTGAGCCATCACCCTCCTGCTGCTGCACATCATGTGATTTCCCAAAGAGGCTGGACCTTGTGGCAGGAAATCACCATTGCCAGCAAGTTCCGTGGCAAATACCTCTCTATTATGCCTCTGGGTAGGACATTTCACACTCAGATGAGGAGTCAAAGCAAACTGAAGTTCTGATTGGAGCGTTAAAGACTTTCTATGCAACTTGTTCAGATTTTCAAATGATATTCTTGAGCCAGTGTGTGCTAAAATGACTCTTTACAGGGTTAATGAAATGTCACTCAGGTCCCCACCGCCTTTGCAACTTCAGAGTGTCTGTCTGGTCTGTTGGAGCTTCCAGCACGTTTCCTGCATGTTTTAGATCATGAACACGGCTGGTTTGTCTGATTTAGTGATGAACTGCTTCTATAGAAGCCAATGAAGGCTGAGGAGGCATTTAAGCTGTTAGATTGACCCCGGGTTTCCATGGGAGCCATCAGCAGCACGTCTTGCTCGCGTCAGCTGCTGCTTGGCCCTTCCCACGAGACGCGAAGCAGCAGGGAAGCAGCTGTCACTGACAGAGCACGAAGTCACACGAGTGACTTCGTCATTAAACACAACAACAAGCAGGAGAAAATTACAACATGGTTTGTGTTTTATGTTCTGTCCATTTTATAATCGCCAATACGGACATGAAAAACAAAGGAGACCGCTAGCTATGTGACAACTTCTCACGGGGACGCACAGTTAGTAACCTTTTTTAAAAGTAAAGCAACCGGAAGGCAGTACGTTCTTTATTCTGAAAATCTCGGGAGCTTCTCTCCATTTCCGTGTCGGATTTCCTGTCTTTCCTTCCCCAAAAATGTCGAACTTGACCCGTTTCAGAGGCGTTGCGTGTAGAAAATAGAACCGGCGCGTAAAGGCCGCGACATGCTGCTCCTGAGACGCGGCCGACTCGCACTGCTGACGGCTGCCGACGGCTCCAGTGGAAAAGGTTCTGTTGACCACAGCGGTTCCTATCAGCAGCTATGACGTGCTGCTGCAGTAACGTGCTGCTGACGGCTGCCGTGGAAAGCCGGGGTAAGATGTTAAAAAGACGAACACACAGCGAGGGTGTTAATAGCAAGCCAAAACGGCCTAGTATCCCTTAAAATACTCGAGGGCAAATGAAAGTCATGGTAGAGCTGCTGTTTTAGTAAAAGTTTTCGATTTCTGATCCTTTTTTTCTGACAGATTTTAAATAATCTCTTAGATGAAATGTTCTCTACTTTCTGGTGGTGATCATAGTTGACTGCAGCCAGCTGTGTCTTCATGCCAGCATTACATAAATAGTTTTTTTTTCAGTGTTTACACAAGTCATTAGATGAGGACCAAGCAGGGGTTCAGTCAGCAGTGATCCTTGAATATGAGATCATACTGTTCAGGGCTGCTGAAAGGTCATCATGAGATGTTTTAATGAATAACTTTGCATTAAAGCAGCATAATACAGTGTGTAATTCCTGAGCTGTGGAGAAAGCCTGATAGATTGTTACTGGGTGTGACTACAGAGTGAGTCGGTGCAACCTCAGCTGTTTGCATCAGACATGAAACTGCACCGCTGCAGTTTAGAGGAGGACCAGACGAGCCGGTTCGACTGCAGACTGGATGACACGGCGGTGTTTTAGCCTTCATGCGTCAGTTGGGACCAGATGTTAATGAAGACAAGCAGTGGTGACGGTTACACTGACCCAGGCATTTTAGTGAAGTTACTGCTTTGTGTGTTCATACCACCTCCGCTCTGATGGAGAAGAAAATCATAATAAAAGCTGAAGTCTGATTACAGAATCCAGATGTTCCCAGCTGCAGAACCATAAATAATCAGCAATAATGATCATTTTTCTTGTGTTATAACCAGATTGATGAGCTGTTAGTGTGAATTAGAAAGGGTGACTCCGATCTTTCTACAAAAATGGAAATTAAACACACTCTATTTGTTCGGTTAAATGTCATCATCCCGACTGCATGCAGACCTCTGACCTGAGCTGTTTGTGGATATTGAGGCTTTGTCAGGCAAATTGAAATGTCAGAGCTCATGAATTAATGTAGTAGTGCACTGCTGCTTGATCTAGAACATGAGTGTGATCATGAATCAGGAGGGTTTTATCACTGCTCTGACTCACACATAAATACAAATATAATGGGAGCTCTATATATTCCACTGGGAGGACTGAGAGCTGAGTCTTGTTGGTTTATACAATTTAGAGATTTGAATCGTGTAGGACTAGCTGAGGGATGCTGACACTCACCTGACTTCTTTCCCTTGCAGAAGCTATGAGAAAAGGAGAAATAAATGATCTTTAATGATGAGATAGACGTGAATCCTCAGGGGTTAGGTCGTAGTAGAAGCAGAAAAAAACATTTTCTGGGGAGTGAATGAATTAAACTTCAGCTGGAATCACAACACACCTTTTATGGTTCTTTCCTCTGATTGTGTTTTGTTGCCGTTTGTCCCCAGGTGCCATCCACCTGCAGTTCCACTCCAGTGGGAACCATTATGTGTGGAGAAAAGTCACCTCCACGGTGCACAACATCATTGTGGGCAAGCTGTGGATTGATCAGGTGCGTTTATGAGCTCCTCTCATCTGTAATCATTCCTCCATAACTCCAGAAGGTTCTGCCGAATGGCCAATCTAGAGTGCATCAAAGAAGTATGAGCAGCAGAGAGAACTGTGGATGAGGGATTTTGAAAAACCTATAACTCTGGAGCTCCTCTGTGTTTAGGGGGTTTGAATGCATCCTCTTTTCACTGTGAAATGTCCCGGAAATACCAGGGGAGGAGGTGAGGGGACAATGTCCCATCGACTTTGTACTCAACTGGAACTCTTCTGTTTATTTATTTTTCGTGGTTCTGCTTTTTTATACAATCCGAATCTGCCCCAGTTTGTCCATATGAATGGGGACCGACATAAAGAATAGTGTTTTAGATAATGAGTTATTTTACAAGCCTTGTAAGTTCCACTTTGTTCTGTGCTAAAACGTACGCTTCTGCTGCCTTCTGCTGTTAAATATCAGTCAAAAATTATTCCCAAATGAAATTACCATCTTTCATCCAACATTATTGCAATTATCATGCATCAAATCAAAAGGGATTATTTGTTAATCATTCAATTTGTGCTGCTTATCATGATCTGGATCGTGGGATAACCTCAGACCTCCCTAAACTTGTCCAAGTCTTCCAGGAGGATTCTGTTTCTAATCTAATAATAAAAAAAAGAAAGAAAATCTACCCCCTCGTCATGTTATATGGGGAGGTTGGACTCTTCTCACACGTCTTTATGAGATGCCCGAAACCTAACTACCTAAGAGGAGTTCCTAAAACCAGCTGGAAAAGTGTATTTACGTTTTATCAGAAGTATTTGTGCTGCTTTTAGTCACAAACCACAGCTTGGGACCATTTCTGATGTTAGAACGTGTAAAAGCATTGAGCTTGGTAGTCCAGACCTAAACTTGACTTGATGGTGCAAATTCAGAGAGTTTTTTATTTTTATTTTTATTTATTTTTATTTTTTTTGCTTCAGCCAAACTGCAACATGTAAACTGGATTTCACAAAACCACCGCCCACAAAAAATAGAAAGTGGGAACCTGAACCAAACCAGCAGCTGTTTGCTGCTTTTCCGAGAAAAGAATTATGAACTGACTTTGGCTTTGGAGGAGGCGAACGCCCTCTAGGAACATGTCTGATTTATTAGCAGAAATGCAAATCAGCAGCAAGCTGTTACAGCGCGGGAGCCAGAGGCTCTGTAGAAGCAACCATATGCCTCAAGCCAACCCGGAAAATACCGTCATCTGCTTTTTTTTAACCTAATAATGCTCATGTTGTTTGGTCTGACAAACACTCACCTCTGTTACTCTATCAAATATGCCTGAGAAGGGAAGAACTGTAAGTCAGAAATCATTAATCCTCCAAATGAGGTGTTTAACAATGGGTCTTCTTAAGCTGGATATCCTTTACAGAGTGGCCTGCTGCTAACACCTCCTATCTTCAAGTCCAAGTTCACTGAGAAACGTCTTCAATCCCTATTTCTTGCATTGGCTGTTAATAGACAATAGACCAGGAAAAGCCTCTGTGATCTACGTCCCATTTAAAACCATCATTCAGGGTCTCATCCATCTTGGCTCACAGCAGAGAAGGCTGTTGTTTGTTTAGCGTCCAGGAGAGAGCAGAGCACGTCTTGGCTATTAGAAGCTAACTGTTAGCATTAGCAACTCCACCACTCAGCAGAACTCCTCCAGGTTTGTGTTATTTGTGGAGATAAAACAACGTTGCAGAGCAAACAGAGTCAGTGATAAAGTCGTGTTGCTGTTCTACAGAGACGAGATATCCAAATATCAGGAAATAATGCTCCAGATCCTGCCGTCTTCAACTCACCTCTCCTCTGGCTACTTCCTGAAACAGGAGCGCCAGAGCTTTTCCCCCACAGAGATCGACTCATAATGCGTTCATTTACACTAGAGTCCACTAGCCTAGAGAACTAGACCAAATTCTTGCTTTGCAAAGTTTATTTAGTCTGGCTTGCCAGGCTACGAGTCCACTGCAGGTGCGCTGAAAAAATGAGTGAACTTGGGTCTTTAAGCGCCTCACACTCAGTCTTCTAATGATGTGAATATATATTTAAAGAGCAAGTCACCCCCAAATAAACATTTTTTTGCTGATAAACTAAATAAATGAGTGTCTAATCGTGCTGCAGACACGTGTAGTCAATAATTTGGCACTTCAGTGCATCTTAGTTAAAATTTAAATATTCTGCCTAAAACTGGCAGTGTTGTGCCGTTGTCAGGTAAAAACTCTGCACTGTATTTTAATTTAAATCTGCCAACACTAATGGCTAAGAGGTATGCTATGATGTAATCTGGTACATTATGATGTCACAATGCTGTCGTGAGCCTGAGTGTGTGTGTATTTGTTAGCAGCTCCGCCCTCTCGGTCTGCCAGGCAACAGCATTTCTTGCATTTTTCAAATATGAAGTGGGAGTAGAGTTAGACTCTGGTAGGGGTTGACTTACTCTTTAAGTAAAGCAAGAGAAAAATTTGATCTAGTTGTCACGGCGATCATGCTCACTATTTCCACTTTGTGGCTACATCATCTTATGAGTCAAAGATTAACATTAAGATTGATACTGTCTCAGTTTTAGGGAAATTTTATCACTGTTGATCATATCTTCTAGCGGATGTTTGGCTTTACAGTTGGATTTTCCAGTTGGATGTGCTGTGTGTGTTTCTGTCTCTCATGAATATCCATGTGTGTGTGTGTGTGTGTGCAGTCAGGAGACATCGAGATCCTGAATCACAGGACAAAGGAGACCTGCCAGCTCAAGTTCTCACCGTACAGTTACTTCTCCAGAGATGTTCCACGAAAGGTAAAGGCTTCCTCTTTTCCAGTTTTTGGTGATTCTGCTGTGGGGCGATGCTGCCCCCTGCTGGTCAGCAACAACAAATGTATTTGTAATTATTAAACTTTTATTTTAAAATAACTTCCTGTTTTGTTTTACCAGGTGACCGGTGTTGTGGCAGACAGTGGAGGGCAGGCACATTACATTCTCTCTGGTACTTGGGACGACAAAATAGAAAGTGCCAAGATCATTCAGAGCAGTCGAGGGGGCAGCGGATCCGAGGGGAAGCAGAAGACAGTCTATCAAACTCTGTCCCCCAAACTTTTGTGGAAGAAGTACCCTCTACCGTAAGATGGCTTGTGAAATACGAGTCATAGCTGCAGCTTCCATCAATATCATTGATTGTCAGACACCAAGCTAACTCAAGTCAATTTCCTCTTAAGGGAAAATGCTGAGAACATGTACTACTTCTCAGCTTTGGCTCTGACCCTGAATGAACCAGAAGATGGCGTGGCGCTCACGGACAGCCGCATGAGACCCGACCAGAAGCTGATGGAGGAGGGCCGGTGGGACGAGGCCAACTCAGAAAAACAGAGGCTAGAAGAGAAACAGAGAGCTGTGAGGAGAAGGAGGGAAGCAGAGGCAGCAGATGCACTGGATGAAGGTATGCAACGGAGAGCAAGGCTTTTAATGTTTAAAAGGGAAAAAGAGGCTGATAATAGAGAATGGTTCTATACCAAACAAGTTTATGAAGTTCTTTGCACAAAAGCGCTCTCACATAAAGTGATTTCAGCAGTTTTATTCTCGACAGTTTCAGTACCTTCCAGAATTAACCATTTCAGGGTTCTGTCAGTTTAAGAAAACAAGCTGACGTTTCTCAGCAGTCACAATGCAGATCTTTACTTTAAAAGGCTGAATGATGAGCTGAGTGTATTTAAACCCAGTCATTAGGAACTGTAAATCCTGGCGCCAGTACTGTGTTGTCCTGTGTGTAGGTCAGTTGTGTTCAGTGTACCGATGATTTGTCTTTTCTTTTCCTCCCTCTGTTGATGGTCAGAGTGTGAATATGACTCTGGTGAGTGAGGGCTCCCCTGTACCGCATCACACACACACACACACACACACACACACACACACACACACACACACACACACACACACACACACACACACAATCCTCTGTGTGTCCTCTGTGTGCTCTGCCTTTGTTAGGAAGTGCATGAAGTCATCTTTGAATAAAACTTCAAACAGCACATGTTTTCATTCACATTTGAACTTTAAAGGTACAATATGTAAGAATTTCACAGTGAAATAATCACAAAACAGTCTAATGTCTCAGTCACTTTGGAAGGAAGATTAAACTGAAAAAGATTTCCTTCTCAGCCGGCTGGGGGGTTGTCAGATTTTTCTCCTTTCAAAATGGCCAAAGAGGGACGTAGTATTTTTTTTTTTTACAATCTGTGAGCCTGCAGTGTTGCAGAATCTGAGCTGGCTAATGCTGCAGTGTCCGCATTTGGTATTCAACACTGACTGGCAAATTGCAGCAGTGTTTTGTGAAGATCCTAAGCCAGTAACAGGAGCAACCCAGAATTATTTCTTGTACCCCTAAGACGCCATGGGATCCTTTTTTACCCTAATATCAGGTAAAGAAGGTTAGAGGCTAACGTTGAGCTAACAGTACTAATGATGAGTTAGAATCAAATAGTGGGCTTTGAAACTATCTGGTTACTTTTTTCAGTTATCAACAACTCAATATTACAGTGAATGTATTTATCTACTTATCAACTTACTGACTTTGACTCATCTTTGCTTGTCATCTAGAATCTTCTGGTGCTGAACCGTAACTGGCAACAGCCATAAATCTCATGGAACGGGTGTGGGAAAGTCTCGTTTATTTTTAAAAAGGGATGCAGGCACCCAATTTAACCACAATATGTCATTCTTGCTTCATTCTTACATAATGCACCTTTAATAACTCGCTGTGCTATAAGTGAATCACACTTTTCACTTCATTTACTAGATACTCTTTATTTATTAGAGAAAAATATGTTTATCTTATTTCATTTTTAAGGGAAACACTTCATGAGCCACTGCACTGAGTGTAAATCATTACACTATCACGGTGCTCACAAGAGAAAACCATTGATGCATTTGCTGTTTTCTATGAAACACAGTAAACATGATCTTTGGAAAATACTGATAACTTTGATCATTTTGATCATTTTTCTTTTGGTCTTTCTTTCTTTTTGCTTTTTTCAGTTCCATTTGCAGCTTGGTTTGCATTTGGAGCTTTCCCAAAATGCAGTGCACATAATCTGATTGCTTCTCATTTTTGACAGTTTCTTTGTGAATTTTCTGCAAGAATATCTTCTATGCCTGAAGTTGATTAAACAAATGTGATTAAACATGTTCTTTATCTCCAGGTAGAGAATATGAAGGCTACCAGCCGTTGTGGTTTCACCAGAGGAGAGACTCGCTTACTGGAGAGACAAACTTTGTGTACAAGGGAGGTTACTGGGAGACGAAGGAGAGACAGGACTGGAGCATGTGTCCTGACATCTACTAACGCAGGAGCTCTTCAGATAACACCAACCTCATCGGGCAGGGAACCACTGACTCTCTGGTCTGCAGGCAGTGGAACACAGCTGGCCTACCAGCACCATTCGGACCTTGAAAAGAGAGAGAGGGAGTGAGAGAGAGAGAAAGAGAGAGAGAGGGAGAGTGTGTGTGTGTGTGTGTGTGTGTGTGTGTGTGTGTGTGTGTGTGTGTGTGTGTGTGTGTGTGTGTGTGTGTGTGTGTGTGTGTGTGTGTGTGTGTCACACAGTCTCAGATCACACAGTACCTCCAAATGCCATTTGGTTTTTACTCTGGTAAAAAGACAGGACGTTCCCTCAGCGATCTTTAAATAAACACACCTGAAGCTCTGGTGCTTGACAAATATTACCCACAATGCACTTAGTCTATTCCATCACAGAGTTTATTAAAGTAGCTTCTAATCTAACCCAGTCATAAAGAACCACATAGAACAGCTCAATGCACATCTCAGTATCTGTGGTTACAAAACAAGCTATAGATTAAACTGAATTCACCCCATAAATTTAAAATCCTGGAACTGTTTTTGTTTCTAAAATTTGTCTTTTGCTTTCATATGAAAGAAGCAACATTTTTAAATAAGTATGTTTTAAAATATTTATAAGAATTTATCACTGGAAACAAAACAGTTTAAAGAAATACAAACAGGAAGTATATTTAGATTTTAAAAAGGATTATTTTATTTTATTTATGTATTTTTTTTCGGAAATTTGATGCCTTGTATAAAGTCATAACATTCAGACAAATAATATATATAGAAAAGTCTGCGGATTTAGAACAAGTGTAATTTGAGCTGGTTTGGAAGATAGTGAGTCTTTCTGATGTTTGATGTTGACGACAAATTTTGCACAATTCAAAATATTTGATGTCGAGCTAATTATATCTCCATTCTGAAATGATCAAGTTTGATCTGCAAATGATCTTTAAATATCCACTTAAACCTGGTTTATCTAAACACATAATGTGTCAGAAATGGATTTTATTTGAGGTGATTTTATTTCACGAGGACAAATATCCTCAGTAGCTCATAGAACATCTCATGATTTCTATTCTGAATGTAAGCTGCCTTCATTTGGTCATCCAAAGATGCTTCAGATATGTTGAGCTCGTGGTTCCGATTAGTAGAACGAGTTTATTTTTCCTGCTGCACATTAAAAACCTTTTATTACATCATAAATGGAGATTCACCTTTCGCCTTTGGGTCAGAACCCTAAAGTGAGGTTCTAATGTGAAAACAAAAAAACTCCCTCAAAAGTGATGAGTTTAAACCGTGTTGGACTGACAACTGGTTTAGAAATATGTGTGTATTACAGTGAGCTTCCCTTCTGATTGAAGGGAAGCTCATTTAATCTGAGGGGGCTCAGAAGTTCAACCAGGCCTGGAGGTCAGTAGGAACATCTGCGCTGATGTTGGAGTTTTCACCTCATTCACTAATGGATCTGCAGCCAGTGTCGGGCTGGTTTCTGTGGTGCGCTCTGTTCCACAGCCTCATCTGGATTTCTGTGTGCGAGACCGGACCAGGCTCCTCAGAGTTGGAGGTCAAAGGTCACAGCAGCAAGGCAAGGCAAGGCAAGGCGGGGCTGGTTCCTGTATCCTCTCACTGCAGTCAGCGGCAGTCTCATGACTCCAGACTCACCAGAGCTCATTCTCTTTGTGGACGTGCTGATCTGGGATCAGCTCACAAAAGTACACAGTCTTTTTGCCTTTAACTGACTGAACAAGGGAACAAGTCCCCTGACCTGTGCACTACAAGTCTACGGCAACAGGAGTTAAAAAAAAAAAACAAGTTAGTATTTTTTTTTTGTAATTATTGTTAGGAATGTAGAATTTATGACTGGAGGTGTTCTGCCGTCTGGTCGATTTGTTTGAATATTTTGTGATAAAACACTGATATTGTAAAGAATAGCTATACTAATTTGTGTGCGTGTACAGGTAAAACTGAATGAGCCTGAAGGATTTTTATTCCAGATTGATGCTGTAAAACTTGACATTTAACCCTGGAGCGCCTGTGATTTGGCCCAAAGCTGTTTTCAGATACATTTTGATGACTCGGAATATTAGAAATGTTTATTATTTCTCCTTGATCTGGAAAACTGCACTGGAAAAAAGAAATCCCTTCACAAATGAATTTTTGCTCGACAGAATGGAGATTGAAGGTTTGAAAACATGAGCTGTTGAAAGATTTGTGTGTGAGGTTAAAGGCTATTGAACGGATGATTTCATGATAAAATGAATAATCAATTATTTTTCTTTGCACAAAAATGTTTGTTTTTTCCTTTAAATTTAAGCTTTTTTATGGTTGTTTGATTTGATTTAGAGCAGTATGATCACTTACTGAATATCTAAGATATTTTTATATTGGATTTTTATCTTAAGCAGCATAAAATGAATTAACGAACCCCTCTTGAAGAGATGGATTGTATTTCATAAAGTAGAATAAGTACAGAAGCTTAGCTTTGCACTTTTCATCCTAAACTGTCCTTTAAAGCAGGAATCTGGGATTTTTTTCTCAGATGGCTCTATCTAGAGGGAAAAAAATGTATTGCACCTCTGTGATTGACAGCCCTAATCCCTTCTTTCCAAAGTGTGGAGAAAAACAGCACTAAACAGTGTGTCCTCCATTATATTACACTTTTACAGATGTCTAAAAAATAAATCAACATAATCCCTGAAAGGGAGAAAACTCTGGATTGCTGCTTTGAGACATAAACACATCTGATGTATTTTTCAGAATAAATTTGATCACAATTAAGAAATAAATCTTGAGAAGAATTGATAGTCGCATGATTTATGCAGCAGCATCAGTTTCCTCCTTTTAAGTTGTCACTTTACATCATCGTGATCGTGGTGACAAAATAAAAGTTTTAATGAAACCAGAGTGTTATTTCTCTTAAAGGGTTTACTAGAAATGAACTTGATTATTATGTTTAAGATAATTTTTTTTATATTTAAACATATTCTATATTTTAAATGACTGATCAGGTAGTTTTTATCAGTTTGAGACCCCTCTAGTAAAAATGTCCCTGTGTGGGACCCGTAAGGTATCTGGCAGCTGTAGCAATAACCTGGTGTGTGTGCTGCTTCAGCGCAGGAGAGAGGAAACAAAACTACCAAAGTGTGAGAAGTTAGTGGAGACTTGAGAACAATGTTTTCATCCGCCTTCCCATCATATTGCTTTCCCCTTCGACAGCTTCTGGCATGACTCTACGCTTTTATTGTTGCTCTGTTCAGACCTTCTCATGTGTGCCATTTATTGCTTTCCTTGTCCAACTGGACCCAAGTTTCTCAGTGGATTGAGTCTGGTTTGAAAGCGGTGACATTTATTATCTGTATGATGATAGAAGCTGTGATACCTGACAGCAGCAATCTGGTACAGGATGGGTGAAGCGATGGATTGACCTGGCTCAACCCCCCCCCCCCCCCCCCACACACACACACACACACACACACACACACACCTCCAGTAAACTCTGGTGTTTTCAGGTTTAATAACACATTTAAATAAAGTTGGGGGAGGAGATTCCACATTGTGTGATTCCCTACTTAATTTAAACTTAGACACATTGTGTTTTAACAAGAAACACAATATTGAAAAAGTAGACGAATAAAGCTGTTATTGTCGACACTTAATATTTTCCTGCATTAATGGGTGTTTTTTTTTACATATTTGCACTGCAAAAAAGTATTTTCAAGAGAGTAAAAAAGTCTTGTTTTATTTTTTATTTAAAAAGACTCTAAATCTTGTCTGCAAAACCTGCAAAAAGTAGATATTCCTAAATATGATCAACTTTAGTTTTTAGTAAATACATCTAATGTTAGATTTATTTGCAAGTTTTAAAAATTCTAACCATTTCATACCCTATTGGCAGATTTTTTTTTCACTCAAAAAAAAATTCTGTTTGATCACATTTCTTTATACCAGTGACGCCCCCAGAAAATTTTGATGAGGGTGGCCAGACGGGGCCAAAGAAAAATGAGAGCTGTCACGCCAAATTGGTCCTTATGGTTACTCTGGGAGAGTTAGCGTGCAGCGATGCGTTGCTCCTTTATTCATTTTTATTAAAAGATAATATGTATCCAAAACACTTAACTCGAAATAGAGAAACACAAACATGTTAGAAAATAAAATTTTCACGGCTCCGCGCGGCAAAATTGCATCATTTTAACAACCACGCCCCTCCACCGCGCCTCCGCACGGCCCAAACTTTCTGCACCGCGCACCTAGGAAATTTTCTAACCACGCGGAAAAACATGGCGGACTGGCAATAACTAGTATGGCAGAGGTTTGTCAGTACAGACATTTGTATGATTCAGCTCTCAAAGATCACCATGATCAACATATTAATAATTCTTGGAGAGACGAGGACGCTGTTAAAAAAATGCTGGAATGCCATGTTGTAAACAACAGTAATTTCTACTTCTACTATGGTGTAGTGTTGGATGCATGCTGTAGAGCTCCATGCTGCCCCCTAGAGTTTGGGAGAATATTGGCTCACCGCAGAGACGAGCCGCATGAACCATAAATGCTGCAAGTTGTGAAGCGCGTTCCAGCCGCGAGCCGCATCACCAAGCGGAAAGTGAATGCGTCAAGCATAAACCAAGCCTTAGAATGACCTGTATCAGAGCTCCTGGGATGGATGAAAGCCAAAAGAAAATGTCTCATGCTTCTCAGAGATTCAAAGCCGTGTTTCAGATTGCTGATGAATTGCATTCTTTGTCCCCTTTAATTCACCTGTTGCTGTCTTCACAAAAAAACTACGGAGCCCCTGGCCATGCACCCCAGTGCTGTTTGTGTAAGTAATGATTATTTTTTTTCCCTTTAGACTAAAACTAAGGCTTGTATCACGGTCTTGCATTTTTTGTTTTTGCAGTGCAGAAAGCCTTAACTGGAGTGATATGAACTTTAAGCTAAAACGTTCTTAAAGTACATGAATCATGATTGTTCAATGTCAGAAATCTAAATCTTGTTAAGAGGACTATCAGGAATAAATCATAATCTGACCCCCCCCCCCCCCCACCACCCCTTTTAAAACAACAAACATTAATAATTCACGAGAGCTTGTAATAATGAAACCCGCCCTGCTTCAGAGAGATTATCGTAGATTTTAATGATGGAAAACAAGCATAACTTTTGCACAGCAGGTTTTTGATGACGTCTGTTCCCCAGAATCTGACCTCAATGAAACATGGGTGAGATTTGTAAAAGTGAAGAGTGATAAAAGTATTCCTTCTAGAGAAGATGCTCCTCATGGTTATTTTTGTTTGTTTCATCAGAAGGCAATGATCCAAAATGACATTACCAAGTAAGCTTCTGAAGGGAGAAAATGTGTAGTTTTGTGCAAATATGACAGATTAAGAAGAGATGCTGAACATGAAAAATACATTTATTCTGACGACAATTAGAATTTGATAATAAGCGTCACATACATTCTCTCTGAAAATGTTATAAGTTATGATTTATTATCCCAGCGACCCTACATGGACAAGTGGATATAGAAAATAGATGAATGCGTTTTTTATTTTATTTATTTATCTTCCACAAATAAAGGACTAGCATGCTTACACACGTGTTATAAAATTAAGTGAACTTAGTTCAACTACCTTTCATCACTCCTCTCATCTGGATAGTTTTCACACACACACCTTCATATAGGACGTTACCCAGGGTGCATTTCCTCTTGCAGTTCACTCATCTCCATGGCAACCCAACACTCAGATCCATCAGGTTTCCCAAGCTGACATCCTGCGCTGAGAGAGGAGGTGAGTTTTGTTTCTAGTCAGTCAGAAGGCAGCATAGCAGTTAGTTGAACAGTTTAATACATTTAAAAGTTTATTTTCGTGTAACTTGCCTGTTGCTGCTTTAACTTGATTTCTTTGCAGATTTAAGATGCAAACTTTGAAGACGCAACTCTTTAAACCAATTTAAAGTTTACCACTAAATAATTAAACGTCCTTGAGAAAAATGCTGCATTAGTTTGTTTAACCCTCTGGGGGCAGGCGTTGCAGATTTGCAACGTTAAAACCTACCCAGGGCCTCATTTATCAAGCTTGCTTACGCACAAAAACAAGGTCGTAAAACTGCGTAAGCAAATTTCCACGCAAACTTTGGGATTTATGAAAGAAAACTTAGCAGAAAAATGTGCGCAACTTTAAGTTGACTAAGGACCTGGCTTACGCACATGTTGGACATGGAGAGCACCTGCAGTGCTGCTGCTGAGAAGGATAAAATTATGAAGTCCTGCAGCATTATCACTTGTACTGCTTCGTTTTCACACAGAACAAGACCCCCCACACGCACACACACGCGCGTACACATACATGTGCACACACATGCGCGCGCATGCACACACACACACAGCCTGAAGCGCAGAATACGGAATGCAGAATATCAGCAGGGGGACAGATTAAGACAGAATGTCATGCGTCTGTGACAGTCACTGTGACCCGATTGATCATGCGCCCTGGTTACTTGTACAGGGGAGATCTCCGTTTGACTGACTGGTTAGCGCGCGTGACCTTCACCCAAGAGTCTGGGGATCAAATCCCGTTTGGATCATTTTTTTAATATCCGCCACAGATCTCTCCTAAGAATTCACAACATTGACGGCTTCAGCAACGCTGTGCCACTCTGTGGATTTTCTCTTATTTGTTTTGCAAAAGCACTTCCTTTCATTTCTACACCTCACCCACAAGTACCTCAGTTTCTGCTTCTGTGAAATTGCGCTTCCTTGATCTGCCTTGATCTACGGTCGCCATCGTCATTAACGAAGCACTGCAACAGCCGGCTTATGTATATGCATGAGATCCACAAGGCACTTTGCATTGAATATTTATGGCAGTAAGTGGGCGTGGTGAGGGCGGGATGTGACTAAGATGCAGCTGAGAAACATTCTTGTTAGTCTCCGATTTAGGAAGCGGAGATTGCATACAGCTGTGCGTACTCCATGGTTGATAGATCACAAACCTACTTGGCATAAGTACATTTTTTTGCTGAGCTTAAGTACAGTTTTAGTAAGGATTCTACACAATGTTTGATAAATGAGACCCCTGGTTACTCCACACACGTATTTCATGAGCATTTTTAAACTCGGAAGTACCGCTGAAGGACTTAGTTTGTCCTTTTATCAAAACTTTGAGCCTGAGAGGGTTAAAAGGACTTGATTCTACTGATGCATTCCTATGTTTACTTTGCGGAGTGGGAGGTGGGCAATGCTTTGTCCCCTTGGAGAAAAGGTTATCCGACTCTTGTTTCCTGGACAACTGAGCAACAAAACGACCCGCTCAGCCCTGAACATACAGATCATCTACAGACGTGTCTCTAGATTGAGGACATGGCTGGGCGTGATGAAACATGGAGCGATGCAGAAGACACTGGCTGTGAGTTCCATCAGAACCCTTTTTGTGTTTTTGAAAGAGTTGTTGTTGTTTTACCTCTTTCCCTCCCTCCTAGCTCTGAGTGTGTTCAGATGGGACCACTGCGATCTCCTCCTGGATGCAGTGGATATTCAGCTTGACCAGCTGCAGGTCTCTGTTGTTCTTTTTTCTCCTCTATCAGCCTGTGAGACCGTTTTAAGCTCTATTTCTCTTTTTTAGATCCAACCTCCCACAGAAAACAATCACATCAAACCAGGTGATGAATCATCCTTACTGGTATCAAGTATGCATTACATAAAATACCAATATTAAAGGTTGATTTCCAAATGATGATGTGTGTTTGGGGGTATTTTTAAGCTACACTTAGATGGAGCAAAGACACAAGACTTGGAAGCACGACTCAAACAAATGACACCTCCATGTCTTGTCTTGAGTTAATCCACACGCCGATGATGAGGACAACACCTGGTGATGTTTCAATATCTGTATCCGCACAAGAAAATCGTTAGTTTTTAAACAAATTTCCTGTGAAATTGTTATTTTCATTTGCTCATCAGGCCAATTTCTGGGAAGAAATTAGATAAGTGTTGTATTCATAATCTAACCAAGCTGAAATCTCTAAAATGCAACAGATTTTTAAGTATTTTCTTGCAGATAAAAGGTCAATACTTCCTTCTGTACCCCAGAAATCACAGCGGGCTCTTCTGTCTGTCACGATGAAATCAAAAAGAAGCTAAAAGGAAGCTCAAGTGTTGAAGAGGAAGTTGAATCAGAAGGGGATCTGGTCACCTGGCGGCTCCAGAGGCTTCTTGGAGACGTCTGTCAGGAAGGAACTGCTGGAGAAACACATTCTGCTTCAGACAGCATCTGCACAGAGGACTTTTTCTGGTGCTTCAGAGAGGAGATGGTGGATCTGTCTCTGTCAGAAATGGGACCTGATGGAAAGACAGAAATTTCTGAGAGCGACACTAATCTGAGTAGTCAGAACCGACAAGTCGCTCAGTGTGAAGTAAACGTGTCACAAGTCAGAGAAGGAGCACAGAGACATGGAAGCTGCAGTAAGTGTGAGTACAGCCGGAGAAGTTGAGAGCTGACAGGTGTGTGTTTGAGCGACGTGTGTGTTTGAGCGGCGTGTGTGTTTGAGTGATGTGAGAGAGTCATTTCACTTTGTTCTCACATGGAAGATCACTAATCAGGAGAAGTCTGCTTTAAAGGACTGAACTAAATCCAACACATCTAATCCTATTCTACTCTAGATTAGAAAAGGTCACAATCAGTGGAAGTTTATAAAACATTAGAAAGGATCTCATCAGAGAAAAATCAGAGAGCAAAGTGTTTTTCTGGCTTTGATTACATATTTAGAGTCATCTAAAAAGTAGCCTAACCCAAAAATGTTGATATTTATTCCATAATTTTTGTCAGTAAATATGAAAAAGGTCATTTCTAGTCAAAAATACAGGGAAAAGGACAATACTATGAATAAAAGTAAAGTAATTACGACAATTTTCAGATGTGCTCTTTGGCAGCAGTGATGATTAAAGTTTTTCCCTTTTCCTTCAGACAATTTAGTTTTCTCCAAATGTTTTGGTTCAATTATTATGTTCAAACCTTTATTTTTTTTAAATAAAGATTTAGCTTGTTGCTGTTTTTCCCGAGATACTTAAAATATTTTTTAAACTCATCTACCTTATTTTTTTATGACTTTTTTGCTGGAGCTAATTAAACCATCTTACTTTCCATCTCAAACTTTCCAATAATCAGTATTAAAGGTCTTCTGTCCAGGATCTGCATGAGCTAGTTTTCATCCATCTGACACCACTTCCTGCAGTTTGTTTGAAGGAACCAAAGAATTTGAACACCGGTTAAGTCAGGATTTGGTGACACGGTTGTGAAAATCCTGCACTCGTGCACACATTTTAGCTCTTTCCCAGAGACCGACTTGTGATGCAATATTTTCATTTGTCCTCCTGAGCACTATAAGGTCCTAGATTAATGTAAATTATTCCAGAACTTCTGTTTGTTTGAGACTTTATGGTTTCCTTTCAGTCTCTTGCAGAACGGAGGTCATAACCGACCATGAAAATGTATCTTCTGACAGTGACGTTGATGCAGTTTGCACTGAGCAAGTAAAACAGCACGTCCACAAGTGGACAGGTACTAAAATGTGAATGAAACGTGCCAAAATAATTTGAAAAATTAAATTAAAACAAATCCCCCTCTGATCCAAGGACCCTTCATCACTGATCTGAATGACTTTGACACAACCACACAAGATGAGACTGAACGTCTGTCTGCATTAGGTAAAATAAAGCTTCATTCTTCATTTCAACACACATAATTAAATGTATCTCTTTATTTACAAAGTGAGAAGCTCCTCCAGTGGGCGTACAGATGAAGCTCAGAGTAACGGGACAAAAACCAGCAGGTAAAAGGAGCGTTTAGATTTCTTCATGATGTTTTTGCTTTTCCAAACTCTGCTAATAAGAACACGGATGAGAAAACTCACCACAGGAAGGAAGCATCCACACCTGGGAGGACATCAGAGAAGACGGACTGGAAGGAGATGAAGGTGTGACTTGAAAACCTTCAACAAGTGACATCTCTGAGTGTCTTTTAGAATATTTTGTAAAACACACACTCTGGTCTTTTGATGTTTGGCTCAGAAATGTGAGAAAGAGGAGACTAAAGATAAAGTGGACTCATTTAAAAGACATTGAGCTCTGCCTCTCTGAGCTCCAGCAGAGAAAAATGGTTAATCAGCGACTTCATCACTGACTGATGGAAGTCTCTCTAATATTTGCAGTTTACATCCCAGCGTGTCGTTCAGCACCTGAGTGCAGGAAGAGCACAGATAGAGGAGAAGAAGGCTTTGGAGTCTCTTCTGGGGGAAGGCAGGACAGAGAGAGAGTCCATCAGGTACCAAAAACACTGTTTCAGTTCATTAAATGAGTTTTTTTTAAATGCAGCAAAGTCAAACTGTGTGTGTTTTAGCAACCAGCTGCAGAAGCAAAGAGAGTCCTGTCTTCAGATTCAAAAAGCATCTCCACATAAACAGATTCTAGACGAGGAATGCAAGAACAAGGTATAAAACCCCTTTTCAGCTATAATCTGTTTTAGTGTGGTAAACACATACTTCATCTTTTTGTACGTCCACTGATCCAGAAACAGAATAAAGTTGTGACGTCAGAGATGGCGCCTCAGCTGGATTGTACCCAAACAGAACTATTTGTGGAGCAGCGACGTGCACGAGAGAAGACTGAATCCCTGCAGCAGGTGGATAAATAAATTGTACAAATAAAAAAAAATAGGTTTAATCACATGGCCATTAAATGATTGTGTAGGGAAGTTTATGTAAACCAAGGGTCACCACCCACAGGCCTTTTCTCCAAATTGCACAAGTTTAAAATAACATAAAAACAATCTGCACCAATGCGTTAACATAGATTTTAAAACTACTATTTTCTTTAAAAACATTCAAATCTCTTTATTAAACGTAAAGTTAGTTTAACTCTGATCTATTCTAGTTCAAAGGTCAGTATTGTATCGGCCTGGAAGTCCTTCCTGTGGATCATGAAGCAACTTTCAGCTTCACAAAGGTTGGACCCCTGATCTAAACAAGTAGTTTATTTTGTTCAAGTGAAACTTCCGTGAGATTAAAAAAAAATGCAATCAAATATGGAACAAATACATTTCAGTTGGACATGTTAAATAAGGGTTGCTCCCTTTACAAATGCTAAAATAACCCAGAAACAACAGTCCATTTCAGTATAATGTCAGATCATTCTAGAGTCGTGATGCCTTTTTAATCAGATTAGGAGTGTACTTATGTTTTTGTTTGTAAACAATATTAAAAAATGGTTAGAAAAGGTTAGAAGACTATCTTATGTAAACAATGTCTGTGTTTTGTGTTTGAATAATGGATGATTTTGGGGTAGAGACTGGAGGAGACTTGTGAGGAGCTTCACGGAGCCTCAGAGGCAGAGAGCTCACTGGGAAATGGATGTCTGCGTACTCAGGTAGAAGGTGGTGTTTACATATGAAAAAAATACCTTTTTAAAAACTATTTTGTTTGCATCTTTCGCCAAAAAGTTGGAAAATTGTGCAAAATAGAAAAAGATATATAAATGTATTTTAAAATCAAATGAAACCCTAATATATGTTGTTCTTCCACTTCTAATCACTGTTTAGCACTTTTTAAAAATTCTATATTTTTCAATAAAACTGCTTCAAATAAAGCAACGCTCGTGTTGCTTGTTGTTAACGGTGGTAGAAACGGACAGAATGTGGATATTTGCAGAAAGAAAGAGAAAAGCTGAAGAGGGAGCTGCAGAATCTGAAACCCCCAAACCACACAGAGCTGAAGGGGGCCCAGGAACAAACTCTGGTGAGAACTGAACAGAACGGGAGTTTTATTGAAATCAGTACAAGAGACGCATCATCGGGGAAGCCTTTTAGAAAACTCAGATGATTTTTGTTGTGTGAGCCCAGCAGAGTGAGAAAACGGTGCTGCAGCAGGAAGTTCAGCTGGCTGTGAGGGAGAGCGACAGGCTCTGGGCGATGCTGGAGGATAAAACAAGCGCCCACGAGAGATTCAGAGCTGAGACGGAGCAGCAGCTCCGACTCTGGGCCCAGCAGCTGGCAGCAGAGCTCAAACATCTGCACCTGTTAGTAGAGCACAACAGAGACCTGCCTCAGAGGTACAGCTCAAATGCACATTAGACACACAGTAAATATTATTACTTAATACTGACGCCTTTCTACTGAGCAGCTTTACTGTTGCTGAAGCTGTTGCACACCTGAGAACAACACGTGAGCAGCTGCAGCACTTCGTTAGGCGACTTCATCAACAGCTGGATTCACAGAAACAAATGAATGAGCAGCTCAGAAAGGAGAAGGTACCAGTTAAGATGTGCATACATGCATAAGTTGTATATAATTACATCTAAACCCCTTTTTTTTTACTCAGGAGCAAGAACTGAGGGTCCAAAGGCAACAGCTGAGAGCAGAGAAAGACCAAGCTCTGAACTCTATGAGGAGACAACTCATCCGGGTACGAAGCTCAAGTTTGGAGAAATCCCCAAACAGCCCCAGATCTCAACTAAACACCTTTTGATTTACAGGAGCATGTTGAGGAATTGAGCTGTCTGAAATGGGCTCATGTGAGTGAGACGGGAGGAGTGGCAGCTTGTCTCCGCAGGCAGCTGCAAGACAAAGATCTGGAGCTCAGGCAGGTCCAGAGAAGCATGGCTGAGTGGAGACGGCGAACCGCCGCTCGTCTGGCGTCACAGTTTGAACATCAGTTGACAGCTGAACTAGAAAGGTGACGTGATCATCACAGAGACGTTTATCTCACACGAATCCTGACAATGTATATGAGTTTGTTGAAATCTGCACAAATGTTTTCTTTCCCACAGGTGCAAGGTGGCGCTGATGAGGAGCAGGTAACTCATCTGTAAATAATAAATCACAAACTAAGCGGTTGTTCTTCATTGTAACAGCCTGATCTCATCACGCTACACATTAGCCACACGTTTAACCCAAACTTTCTCCATACTGGCAATTATTCACTCACTAACACATTTAAATGTTTTCCAGAAGAGCATCAAAGACTCTAGAGGCGAGGCCCAGAGGAGGGACACACAGTTCAAAGGTAGATGCCGAGTAAGCATGACCACGTTCTTGTTTCAGTCAGCTAACATTTAACTTTTTACTTCAGGAAACTGTTTGCTCCCACCGGATCCACGCGGTGAACTCTGCAGCCGCTCACATCTCCACAGACGTGGTGTCATTAAAGCTTCTACGTCACCTGCAGGGCAAAGTGAAACAGCTACGGGTGGAGACCCAGGCCTTCTTGTGGAGCCCAAATCCACCAGACCCACCAGTGGCTCTATCTGTGAGTGAGTGAGTGCACGACTACAAAAGGATTTATGAACATTTAGAGGATTATTAAAGGTGTAAACTTTGAAAGAACCTGCAGAATCAGCATTCAAAGCCGTCTGAAAGTGATGGATTGTGTCATTTTAGTGCTGCTGTTAAGCGTTTCTGCTGATGTCTCCATCAGGGTGAAGACGTTGCTGAGATTAAGAGGCAAACCTCGTGAAATGGAAGATTAACAAGCAGGTCACAGTGACATGTGGCCACTGAGGTCACACTCACCTCAGCTGAGGAAGCGAGGTTTTATGGCCGACGAGAACACTGAACTGTGTGTGAGCGATAAACCTCAGAGGAAACGGAGGATGATGAAACTTTCAGCTACATGAAGCCGGCGGGTTCTTCAGGGAGTTTCTAACGTCACGTTTCCTAAAATCAAATAGATTTCATTCTAATGTTCTACTAAAATACTAATAATGAATTTTTGTTGTTGGATGAGCAGATGGTGTGAATTCCTTTCTGTTTTATGATAAATGTCTTTAATAACTTTAGTTCATTTAATTAAAAAGCAAATACTCTTGGTATTAACACTAAAGCAATGTCTGAAAAACAAAAATCAACATCTCTGCATGAACAATACGTTTTATTGAAAAAAGAAAATGTAATTACACTATGGCTCATTGCAGTTCTGGTTAAGAACATATAAAAATACAAGCAAATAATAATAATAATAGAAAAAATAATGTTTGAGTCTTTTACAAGCTCCTCACCGGCAGCAGGAGGTATCAGCCGACTGAAAACAGGAATTCATGCTGTGAGGAGAGAGTTTTGATTCGTTTTGCTCACTGATGACCAGCGTAGATGTACGCCGTATTCTCATCCATCACGAGTGGCCCAGACGTTCCCACGCACCAGTCTGGAGACTAACTGATGAATGAATGAACAGGATGAACAAAAACAGCTTCACACAAGGCCAACATTCCTGACCCAACAGGCCAGTCTGACCAGTCATCCACCCTTCTGGTAGAGCTCGTGAAATTAGAGCTCACCACTAGAGTTCCATTTCCTCCTCTGCAGCACTGAGAACAGGGAAACTGTACAGGGGGGAGCAGCTTGTGTCTGCAGGTGGGCTCGGGGGGCTGAGGGAGGGAGAAGGACATGGAGTAGGAGGTTGTCTGGACGCGATCTGTTGTTTTCGCTGTTTCTGTAACGAGTTCTTCAGCCTCTGACAGAAGGGATCTTCTGGAGGACGCCACAGCACCAACTCCATACCTGAATGAGTCCTGGAAGGTGATGGAGGGGAGACGAGTGAGGTAAAACCTGACATCAAGGGGGAAACTGTTCTTCTAGAGCTGTTCTGTTAGTTAAACTCTGACGTTAATTTATCATTAAAATAAACATCTACACTAAATAATAATTAACTTTGGTTTTACTGAAACTTTAGACAACAACAAGGTTCTCTTTTTGGTTTTTCAGCTGCTGCAATGTGGGCTTGAACAAAAAAGAAATGTTCTTATGAAATGCTGAAGTGTTACGTAGTTGAACAAGGAGCACATACACTGACAGGGCCACGGTTTGGGGGAGGATGTCACTGATGCCACACTGCAGACCTTCCTTCAAACTGTCCGAGATCACCAGCACTGGTCGTCTTTGAGTGGGCTCTACATCAAGATCTTCATCATCATCATCTTCAAGTGTTATTCTGTAATACAATGCTCAGTTGAAGAGGTAAATGATTCAGGAATGTGTCAGAACCGTCGTATGTAGGGGTATCTTACAAACTCGCTGATTTGAAGTAAAAAAATATTTTAATACAGCAGTAAATATTCTAATGAACTCCCATTAAATTGTGAATTATTCTGTCTAGACTGATCCGTAAACTAGACTCCATACAAGGGTTTGAGAGATTTTGACGAGCAATTTCAAATCAATTCCCTAAATAATAAGTGCTAATCTAGATCTGGGGTATTCAATTCCGCTCCTGGAGGGCCGGTATCCAGCACGTTGTAGTGGTTTCTCTGCTCCAACACACTTTGTTCAGGAGTTGAATCACCTGTGCAGCAGCTCATCAGGCTCTGCACAAGCCTGTTAATCATCTGCTGAGTGAAATCAGGTGTGTTGAAGCAGGTTAAAACCAAAACGTCACTGACTGGATACCAGCTCTCCAGACCCGGAATTGAATACCCCTGATTTAGACTAACAAACGTAACAGATATATAATATCTCAATGTTAAGGTGAGAATGCTCTAATAGGGAGGAAATACTTGATTAATCACACTTATACCAACAAGACAAGGAATTCAACGTGTTAATTAATTTAGTTTAACCAATTCAGTAAATAATCGCCCAATATTGAACAAAATCCAGGGAACCATTTCAGTGATTAAGACATTTATATTTTGAATATTCAATAGTTTGTTTTTCTTACTATCAAGATGACTAAAGTTGCAAATTTGTGCATTTATAATAAAAGGTTGTAAATTGAAAAACTGACATTGTCCCCAAAAGTGTGGCATCTGTGTAAAACGGATTCATAGATACAACCTGACAGGTAACACTTTACAATATGGGTCCCTTTATTAATGTTAGTTAGGGCATTATTAAGCATTAATAAACAATGGGTCCCTTTATTAACGTTACCTTTATTGTTTACTATGAAGTGTCCTTGTGGGATTAAGGGCCAGGGGGAGGGGTGTGGTTAGAAATGTGTTACATAATATATACATTGCTTATACTTTAATAGTTTATTAAAGCTTAATAATGCACTAAGTAACGTTAATAAAGGGACCCTTATTTTAAAGTGTTAGTCAGCCTAACTAAAGCTAAAGTGGTGGTTATTGAATAGAATCGTATTAATTTTACCAGTAATATCAGGGATACTGGAGAGCCACTGCCCTGCATGCTGTTGCCGTTTCCCTGTCTTGACTCGCCTGATTCAATGACTGAATCACCTCTTCAGAATCCTGTTTACCTATTGATTCACACCAGGTGTGTCTATGCCAGGAAACATAGAAAACATGCAAGTAGTGGCCCTCAACGGTTAAATAGCCCTGGCCTATAAGATTTATAAGCTTTGCCTTAAATGGAAACTAAACTAACAACCCCTTCTCTCTCTAGCTTGTTTATCCTACAAACCTTAAGTTCCCAGGTGGCTTGTTGCAAACGTTTGAAGTTTGGAGTCCAGCAGTTTTGAGTGCTGATCCATACCTGTCTTCGATCTCCTGTAGTCTCCTCTGAGCTGATTCTATCTCCATGCAGGAGCTCTCCGTCTCCGTTCGAGGAGGTGAAGAGGAGGGCTGTGGTAAAGTGAAGTTCTGAGATGCTGAGCAGGGCTGTGGACTACAAAGGCCAACTTGCTGAGCAGACGATGCAGGACACATAGTCTCTGAAAAGTCCACCTCGGTCTCAGCCATTAACCTCCTTTTTTTGGCACTGCAACCCCTTAAAAAAGAGTTAACATTATTAATAAGTAAACTAAATAGCTAAATTCGAAACTAAAGCACATCCTGAGTGTCCGTCTTCTGAAATCTGTGGTCCACACTTTCATCACTTCAAGGCTGGATTACTCTAACTCCTGCTTATATGGCATCAGTAAAGCAGCTCTTTCTAGACTTCAGCTGGTCCAGAACTCAGCAGCTAGGTTGCTGACTGGAGCTGACAGACGACAACACATTTCACCAATTCTGAAATCTCTCCACTGGTTGCCCGTGCAGTTCAGGATAAACTTCAAAATTATGCTTCTGACTTACAAATCCTTGAACCATCAAGCTCCTCCATATCTGTGTGAACTTGTCCATTACTACAACCCGCCGCATGCTCTCAGCTCCGAAGATAAGCTCCTCCTAGCTGTTCCGAATGCACGTTTAAAAAGCCGTGGAGAAAGGGCTTTCTCTGTCTGTGCACCCAAGCTGTGGAACACATTACCACTGCTAGTGAGGTGAGCACCAACAGCTAGCATTTTTAAATCACGCTTGAAAACTCACTACTTCAACCTAGCTTATACCACATAATTATGAACCTCACAACTACATTGTTTAAAAATGGAATTCACAATATCAACTTCCGTATTATTGAGGTTCTTTTTTAAAATGTTTTTCTAATTTTTTATTCTCCCTGTGTTTTATTGATTTTTAGCTGTTTAGTTTTGTGAATTTTGTTGTATTTCCTTTTTATCTTTTATCTGTGTTCGACATGACTGTATAACGCCGGTTTAATTAACTAACATTTTTAGTGTACAGCGCCTTGTTTGGTTGTAATGCCTTGTTGAATGAGCTTTATAAATAAAATTGGATTGGATTGGATTGGATAAGTACCCCAGACACTGTGAAATGGTTTTTAACATGGATTTCTTACTTACTCATCATCAACTCTCCTGTGCTTCCGGAGCCGCCTTGCCTCCCAGCTGCTGTGAAACAGTGAAGAAATAATAATAATTATTTGACACAGTTAGACGTTTATGGGAAGAATGTTCGTGTAATTTGCAGGGTTTAAAGCATCACCATACTTGTGGGAGTTGACAGATCTCTGTTGATTTTCAGTCATACTCGGATGCCCTAAGTCAAAATCAGGCAGACTGGAGGGACCTGAAAATGAATACATGGTTGGCAGAAACCCCAGTGCAGTCTTTGGGAGAGCAGGGTGATGCATCCAGGCGTTGGTGTGATGGGAGGCACTCAGGCTAATAACTGTAAACGACACTGACCTGTAAGACAAGAAATCATGCAATTAAAACCTGAAAATGCGCATTTCTGCACACGTTGCATACTGGCTCCCACTGACAATCGGCATTTTTATATAGCTAATAATCACCGTGTAAGTCCAATGTTTTAGATATAAGCGCTAAGATAAAACATAAATTAACATATTTACCCTTTGTTCCATTGCACAAGTTAAGCAAAACACTAAGGGTTCAAAGACTGACCTGTTAAACTGCCCTGCCCCCTTTTGCTGTTTGTTGTTTATGTCGATGTTTAGCTAGCTTGCCTCCACAACGGCCTCCTTTTCCACACTCCCGTTAAAAATGCCAAAAACCGGAACATGTACACCAAAAACTCACTAAAACACAAACACAGTGGAGCAGAAAAGGCACCGACTCGGTCCTTATGTGTGGCGTGAACTACTAGAAAGTAGGCCGGACCAACTTAATGCAAAAAAATAAAAAAAATAAAAGATCATGGAAGGCTCGTCAACTTTCCAGAACGTGCGCGTGCTACGTTCAGATGCACAGGTGGATTGTGGGAGAAGTAGTTAAATACGCGGATGCTCCCTACAAGACTCTTTGGTGTAAACCATCGGTGTAAACGTTATTGGAAACACAAAGAAGTTTAATTATGTATAAACATTTTTATCAGAGTTGTACCTTCAATCATTTTTACTTTATTTAAATGTAAAGTTGTCGAATAACGCGAGAATTAAAAATTTAAAGGTAGGCAGAAAGCGTGACCCTTAAGACCCGCCCTCCTCAAACTCTGATTAGTTGCTTTGTCAAGTTTCTTTTCAACAGACCAATAGCCTGCGACAATTTTCTTTTACTACTTCCTGTTTATGTTGAGAGACGCAACTAGTACTTAAAGAGACTCCGATATTTCGTTTCGTCATCTCAAATGACGGGTCATGTGACATCGACATACCTCTTCCTTTTCCCCTTATTTTCTCAAGCAACTCAGATTTTTCCACGCTGCACACTGAGAAGGTAACAAGCTGCCTGTAGTGATTAATGTTGAAAATGTATCGCCCAGATAGTTTTTAATCCGTCTTATTTTTCGTTTTAGGTGACGTAAAATGCTGCCTTTGGTTATAATTATTGGCCTGTTGGCTTTTGTTTCCACCAAACCATGTGGTAAGTAAAAAAAAAAAAAAAAAAAAAAATATATATATATATATATATATATATATATATATATATGTGTGTGTGTGTGTGTGTGTGTGTGTGTGTGTGTGTGTGTGTGTGTGTGTGTGTGTGTGTAAAACATACAATTTCTAGACCTACACATTTTGTTTGACTGCTATGTGTACGATCTTGTGTCTTCATCTATATTCCTTCTGCTAAACGAGCTGTGTAACAGTTAGACTTCTCATGCATGGGATAATAAAGGTTTTATATATATATATATATATATATATATATATATATATATATATATATGTATGTATATATATATACACATATATTTATATATATATATATTTATATAAATGTGTGTGTGTGTGTGTGTGTGTGTGTGTGTGTGTGTGTGTGTGTGTGTGTGTGTGTGTGTGTGTGTTTGTACAGCTCAGAAATTGTGATGCAATAGAACTTTCACAGATTTTGCAATGTGATCTTGATTCCTTGTATTTTGGTTGGTTTGCGACACACATCACCTAGAATGAGTCGCTTTGTCATATTTTAATCTTAAATGCTTAAAAAAGTAAATATGAAAGAAAAACTTGGGAATTATAACACATTCATGTAGATTTTGTTATTTAGTCTGAATTTTTTATATATTTTTTTATTTTGATGATTCAGCTATTGGTGTTTTGCAGTGCTTTAGAAGTCATTGCTGATGTCAGCAACAGAGGAGAGTTGTTTGTGAAACGTCTTTTAATCAAATAACTTTTATTCTTACCTTTTATACATCTTTTATCCAGATACTGATGGATCCAACCAAGAGCTGCTCCTGTCACTCAACAAGAATCTCCTTCGCTCCCTGGCAACACAGGAAGGACTTCCCAATCCCAGTGTCCACTTGGCACTTCGCCTTTCCAGTCACCACAATCTTGCTAAGGAGCGAGATAACCTTAATAGACTGAAAAATGAATTGCACAATAGCATTCAAAGGTATTTCATTCCATTTTGTGAATTAGAAAATGCAGCCTTCTATCAAACTGATTGTCTCACCTCAGCCTGAACTTGTGCCGACTTTCAGCTCACTCACAAACAGCCAGCCTGTGACTGGCATCATGGCTCTGTACAGTCTGGCCTTAAAGTCGTCCTGCTATGACCTCAACACCATCACCTTCACTGTAGGCGACAAGAGTGAGATGCTGCTGACTAACCTAAAGAAGCAGATGGAACAGGAGAAAGAACATATTGCCTGTAAGATTTCATTTCACCTTTTTATGTATTAAAATGTGTTGAATCCCGATTATCACCATGAAACACGAGATCCCCGATCTGTGGAATAACTTATTTTTTGTTTTAGACATTTTGTATTTATTTTCTTCCTGCAGTCAGCCACCGCCCTTTGACCAACTATTACCAGTACAGCCTGGGTGTGCTCGCTCTTTGCGTGAGCGGCATCAGGGTCAACAACCATGTCAGCCACAAGCTCATCAAAGCTGCTGAACACAATAATTTCAAACATGGAGAAGAAGAGAGCGTTGGTGGGTTAATCTCAACTCATGTTGTTAAAATAGTTTTTGGGTGAAATATATGTTGTAGGAACATGCCGTCCAGGATGCCTTTTGATCCTGATAATTAAAGAGAAGCTATAAACATACATTTTTTATGACTTTCCTGGTCTTTGATTTTTCATTTTATTTTGAGAAGACTCGTCCGATGAGTGTTTAATCACTTATCTCTGTCTGTAGACACTCAAGCCATGGCTGGAATGGCCCTCCAGTGTGTGAAGGACTCTGGATTTTATTCACACAACCCAGCTGAGCTTGACACATCTCTTGAGAAGATCAAGCAGAAGCTTCTGGAGTCCCAGAGAACTGATGGTCACATTGGCAATGAGTTCAGTACAGGCCTTGCAGTTCAAGTAAGCAGTTATTTATCTTTTTTTTTTTATACAATCATCTGTTTGTTTTTGCAGAAAACATTTTATACATCATTATTTAGTAGCTTAATGTACATATTTGATGCATTCAAGGCCTTATTGGCAATGGGCACCAACGTTGAAGAGTGTGCTGCTTCAATGGAGGCTATGAGGACAGCTGCTAGAAGCAACACATACCACAACCCGATGGCCATTTCTCAGACACTTCCTGCTCTCCAGAAAAAGTCCTATCTAAATGTGAAAAGCAAGGAGTGCCTCAATGAGGATGGTATGCTTATAGGTGCCTTTGATTGCAGTTTTTATCTGTTTTCTCTAAGATTCCTCGTGTTTTTACTCTCCTACAGACTCTCTGGTGCTGGAGATCACTGGTCCTACTGTGGCCCCAAGCAAGACAGAAGTTAGGGTGATGGTGGAGGTGGTGACGTCCAGTGGAGCCACAGCTGCTTACTCTGTGGAAGTGCCAAAGGGCAGCTCGTTGTTGGACGCCCTTAACCTGCTTTCAATGAAAAATGTTGGCTTTACGTGAGTTCATCTATTGAACTTTTGTACTTAAGCTTTTGTCCAGCTAAAAGTGGTGAGTGACATGTGATGTTTTGTGGCAGGTTTGAGCTGGAATCCAGTCTGTGGGGACCTTTCTTAAGTGCGGTAAACGGAGAGCAGGCCAGGCAAAGCGATCGCAGATACTGGCACCTTTCATCTGATGGCATTGCACTAACTGAGGGTAAGGACAAACACTTAACTATCTGTTAATTTGATGTTAGTTGACTAAAATGTGGTTTACGTTTTTCAGGTGTCAGCGATTTCAAGATTGACAAGGTCCAGAAGATCACCATCCAAAACACAAGCTACTGAAGATACAACAAAGATTGCAATTTAGCTCAGAATTGTTTTGATGCTTTGTTTTATTACAGATTTGCACCCAAATTTTCTAATTCCATCATGTATGAGATGCTTTACAGAATGTTTGCATGAAAAATGGACAGAATACTTCAATAAACCTTTAATTTAGTATTACTGGAACTGTTCTTGCCCTGAATATTTCTAGGTTTTTGTTCTGAAGGCTAGATTAGACTAGTTTTCATATTAGAAAATACACAATAACTTTAAAGTTAACCTTTTTTGTTCATGGGAGGGATCAAAAGTTAATTGAAATTAGCTTTAAATCCCCTTTGAAGAACCTGTGTACAGACCTGCACAAGTGCCTTGAAAGAAACAAATAGTGAAAAAAAAGTATTTAAAGTAACTACAATAATGTGCATGGTAATGGGCTTGTTCGAGTTGAGCAGCGCCTCGCCTGGAAAACAGACGAGAGCAGACGGACGCAGCAGGGGGAGTGGCTGAAAGCCAGTGTTCCGACTATCCATGCTCCCCGTCAAAATGTGCTAATTTAAGGAAATGCGCATGCGCCGGCCGATGATTGCGTCACAGGCTGTTTACAAGTCGAGACGCACTACCTGTGGAAGGTTACGTTTAATCTCATCACTTATCACGAGGATCTGCTGGGAACGTCTGGCAGAATCTCCTGTCAGAAGGAGCTTCAATTCCCAACTCCGACAGAACTTCCAAAATGTTCCGGGGGAGGCGGGGGACATTGAGTCTGAATGGACCCTGTTCTGTGCCTCCATTGTTGAGGCGGCCGACCGGAGCTGTGGTCACAGGATAGTCGGTGCCTGTCGTGGTGGCAGACTGGTGGGGGCTGCAGTGGCTCAACAGGTTGAGCAGGTTGTCCATTAATCGGAAGGTTGCAGGTTCGATCCCGGCTCCGGACAGAGAATTCTGCTGTTGTGTCCTTGGGCAAGACACTTAACACACCTTGCCTGCTGATGGTGGTCGGAGGGACTGGTGGCACCTGTGCTCGGCAGCCTCGCCCATGTTAGTGTGCCCCAGGGCAGCTGTGGCTACATCGTAGCTCATCACCATCAGCGTGTGAATGGATGAATGATACACTGTAGTGTTAAGTGCTTTGGAGTCCTTACTCTGTCTGAGAGGCGCTATACAAGTGCGGGTCATTTATCATTTAACCCCTGAACCTGCTGGTGGACACCGGCGGTTAGGGATGCTGTCAAGCTGAAGAAAGAGCCCTATCAGGTCTTTTTGGTCTGTGGGACTCCAGTGGCAGCTGACGGGTGGTCGCCGAGGCAAAAAAACAGGCATGGGAGGAGTTCGGTGAGACCATGGAGACTTCCGTACGGCTTAGAGGAGATTCTGGTCCACCATCCGGTGCCTATAGTGGGGACGGTGTGCTGCTGACTTCTACTCAGGACGTTGTGGATCAGTGGGCAGAATACTTCGAAGCCCTCTTCAATCCCACTGACACGTCTTCCAGTGAGGAAGCAGAGTCTGGGGACTTTGGGTTGGCCTCTCAAATCTCTGGTGCTGATGTCACTGAGGTGGTTAAAAAGCTCCTCTGTGGCAAGGCTCCAGGGGTGGATGAGATCCGCCCGGAGTTCCTTAAGGCTCTGGATGTTGTTGGGCTGTATTGGCTAACGTGGCTCTGCAATATCGCGTGGACATCTGGGGAATTCCCACTGGACTGGCAGACCGGGGTGGTGGTTCCCTTATTCAAAAAGGGGGACCGCAGAGTGTGTTCCAACTACAGGGGAATCACACTCCTGAGCCTTCCTGGTAAGGTATATTCAGGGGTTCTGGAGAGGAGGGTCTGTCGGATTGTTGAACCTCAGATTCAGGAGGAGCAATGTGGTTTTCGTCCTGGCCGTGGAACACTGGAGCAGCTATATACCCTTAGGGCAGTGGTGCCCAATCCTGGTCCTGCTGGATACCGGCCCTCCAGGACCAGGATTGGACACCCCTGCCTTAGGGGGATCCTGGAGGGTGCGTGGGAATTTGCCCAACCAGTCTACATGTGTTTTGTAGATTTGGAGAAGGCGTTTGACCGCATTCCTCAGGGGGCCCTGTGGGGAATACTCCGGGAATATGGGGTACCAGGCCCTCTGATATGGGCTGTTAGGTCCCTGTATGACCGGTGTCAGAGCTTGGTCCGCATTGCCGGCAGTAAGTCGGGCTCGTTCCCAGTGAGAGTTGGACTCTGCCAAGGGTGCCCATTGTCACAGATTCTGTTCATAACTTTTATGGACAGGATTTCTAGGTGCAGTCAAGGTGTGGAGGGCATCCGTTTTGGTGGCCTGAGGATCAGGTCTCTGCTTTTTGCAGATGATGTGGTCCTGTTGGCTTCATCAGAACGTGATCTTCAGCTTTCGCTGGAGCGGTTCGCAGCCGAGTGTGAAGCAACTGGGATGAGAATCAGCTCCTCTAAATCTGAGACCATGGTCTTGATTCGGAAAAGGGTAAAATGCCTTCTCCGGGTAAGGGATGAGGTCCTGCCCCAAGTGGAGGAGTTAAAGTATCTCGGGGTCTTGTTCACGAGTGAGGGAAAACTGGAGCGTAAGATTGATAGGCGGACTGGTGCTGCGTCTGCAGTGATGCAAGCGTTGTACCGGTCTGTCGTGGTGAAGAGAGAGCTGAGTCAGAGGGCGAAGCTCTCGATTTACCGGTCGATCTACATTTCTACCCTCACCTATGGTCATGAGCTTTGGGTAGTGACCGAAAGAACGAGATCGCGGATACAAGCGACCGAAATGAGTTTTCTCCAAAGAGTGGCTGGGCTCTCCCTTAGAGATAGGGTGAGAAGCTCGGTCATTCGGGAGGGGCTCGGAGTAGACCCGCTGCTCCTCCACATCGAGAGGAGCCAGTTGAGGAGGCTTGGGCATCTGGTCAGGATGCCTTCTGGTGAGGTTTTCCGGGCACGTCCAATCAGGAGGAGACCTAAAGGTAGACCCAGGACACGGTGGAGGGACTATGTCTCTCACCTGGCCAACGAACGCCTTGGGATTCCCCCGGAGGAGCTGGCCCAAGTGGCTGGGGAGAGGGAAGTCTGGGCCTCTCACCTTAGGCTACTGCCCCCGCGACCTGACTCTGGATAAGCAGATGTAGATGGATGGATGGATGGACTTATCTAGTTACTTTCAATTTGTCGAAGGTCACAGTAAGTATTTCTTTAAGTTGTTTTATTAAATTACTGCTTGCTATATGTTTACCTGACAGTTAGCTTGTAAATGGCTTCTAAAATATTATTATACTGTAAACAAGAATTATCTCCCATTGTTTACAGTCATTCTGAAAGAGTCCTAGCCTGGCAAGCCAGACTAAATAAATGTATTATTTAGTCTGGCCATGCTCCATTGACAGCTCTCGGTTGTGGGGCGGGTTCTACCGTTGTCTTTCAAATGATCTCCGCATGCTACTGGACAATGAATGTGACATACTCTTGTTTCACTCTGTTGCATCATCCCACCCACCAGGCATAGAGAGTGCCCTGATTGGCCCACAAAGCAGATAAAGCTCTGTGATTTGTTCACTAAGCAGATAGAGCACTATGATTGGCCCACCATTATGGACCAATCACAGCTCTTTATGTGTTTGAAACCCCTCTAGAGAGCTGTGATTGGCCAGCCAGAGTCCTGGTAGGAGCTGGGGAGGTTCCAATGGAGCGTGCCTAGACCAAACTTTGCAAAGCAAGAATTTGGTCTAGTTCACTAGGCTAAAAGAGTCCCAAATTAATATCCAAAAGTTTTATATTATACTTATACTAAATTTATCAAAGTTGTATGATAATCTCCAAAATTATACATTCAAACAAATAACTATAAGGGTGAAAGCATATTTGTTCTATGTGGATTAATTTGTCTAATAAAGGATTAGGTAGAGAAATAGAACGGTAAGAGCTAACGTCTTACAAATCTCCAATTTTATGAATCACTTTCTCGACATGGGTGAAAGTAGTTGGTAAATTGTCATTGTTCTGAGAATATTCAAATGTTTTTAGCAACTAAGGGGTTAATTTTTACGACATGACTAAACTGCTTCTTACACTATCCATTTTATTTTTTTCATAAAATAAATTAACAGTAGCTACCGATTTTCAGTAAACCTGGACATACCGAATCAGCTGTTGAAATGCTCGTTGGTAGGAAAATTCAATGAGGAAGCACGAATAGTCAGAACACCGGCGTTTAAGCCAAACAGATTTCCCGACATGTGTAGCTCGCGGGTGACGACGGATGAAGATATCGCGTTAGAGTTCATACTTGTTTAATTTATTATTTTAATTCTTGTACCTGTTAGCAACTGAAACACATCCTCACATGCTTGTGGATATAATATAATGCATTTGATGTTTTAAATGCTGACCTTGATCCTTTAGGCCATTACTGTTTACTTGTTGTTTCAGTTAATTGGACCACCTTGCTACTTATTAATATATATGGATATAATTCTTACTGTGAATCTACAACTTTTCTTCAGGCTTTGGAATCCAAAATGTTTTATTGGCTTCAGAAATATCCAACAGCTGGAATTATCTTAGGAGGAGACTTTAATTTGACAATAAATAGTAGAATAGACAGAAGGCCACCTAAAACACGCTATCTCCTCACCCTCGTCTACTGGTCCTCATGGATACATTCAATCTTGTGGATACGTGGCGAAACAAAACCCTGAATCTTGTGTGTATACATGGTCGAAAAAAGACTGTTCTAGGAGGTCTAGGATTGACTATTGGCTGCTTTCTAAATCTTTAATTAACGATAGAATCCCTACTGATATTATTATTTGCCCTTTGTCTGATCACAAAGCGATTAGCATGTCAATCACCCTGTCCTCTTGCTCATTTCCCAAAGCTTCTATATGGAAACTTAATAATTCTCTTTTGAAATGTAAAGAGGTGAATAAAATTATCCCTGACTTAATTAAAAAGTTTTGGACTAAAGCATTAACTGAAAATAAATTTAGTTGCAATTGGAAAGTATGTACATTTGAAATAGGTAAATATTTCAGGCAACTTGGCAGTAACCTGGTAAAAGCTAGACAGGCGGAAGAGAATGACACTCTCGTTAAACTTTCTTCTTTGTTACAACAAGCAGTTTTCTCAGACACAGAAAGATGTGAATTTCATAAACTTCAAGAAAAATTAGATGAAATTTATAAATTAAAGGCTCAGGGGGCTTTTGTAAGGTCGCGTAGCAAATGGATTGAGGAAGGGGAACAAAATTCTTCCTACCTTTTTAACCTGGAGAAATCTCATCTTGAATATCAGATTGAACAACTACGGATTTGTAATGAGATATTAGATGACCCGCGAAGGATTTCAGAATACTGCTCAAAATTTTACAAAAACATCTATAAAACTTCTTACAGTGATTACTCTGCCTCCTTTTTCTTGGACTCTATTCGTCACTGGAAATCTTTAAATAATGATCAAAGAGATGTATGTGATGCCCCTTTCACTTATAAAGAAATTTCTCTAACTATATCTCAGTTAAAAGATAAGTCTCCAGGAAATGAAGGCCTAACAGCAGAGTTTATTTAAATGTTCTCTGAGCAGTTATCTCCTTTCCTAACTGAAGTGTTAAAAGAAAGTATTGATTTACAATCTCTCCCCGCCTCAATGACTCAAGGCAGTAGTTCTTTAATTCCGAAACCTAAAAAGGATCTTCCATCTCTTGATAACTGGTGTCCTATAACTCTACTGAATATTGATTATAAAATTTTAGCTTTGCTTTTGGCCAACTGACTAAAAGGTATTTTACCTTCAATCATAGATGAATCACAATCCGGCTTTATGAAAAATCGACATATTGTAAACGATATAAGACTGGACTTTCTCGACTACAGTGACCTCATCGACACAGATAGCTTCATTATGTTTCTCGACTTTCAAAAGGCCTTTGACTCGGTGGAGCATAATTTTATCTACAAAGCTCTAGAAAAATGTGGGTTTGGCCCATACTTCTGTAGTACAATTAAAACTCTGTATAATAACAATAACAGCTCCATGAAACTCAAATATGGCACCTCCCAAAGATTTATATTATCCAGAGGTATCAGACAGGGATGTCCGATTTCCCCTTATTTATTTCTGATTGTCGTTCAGTTTCTTGCCACTCACATCTCACAGAGTCCCTTGAGGGGGATTGAGGTTGTTGGTAGACATCTTGTTATTAGTCAGCTGGCTGACGATACCACCTTGTTTTTGAAAGATGCTTCTCAAGTATCACTTGCTCTAAACTTAATTAGTTCTTTTTCTAAAACCTCAGGTCTCCATCTTCACCTAAACAAGTGTGAGTTATTATCCATTAAAGAATCCACAGCTACCTCTGTTTGTGATATTCAAGTAAAAAATCAGGTAACTTATCTTGGTATTATTATATCTAAAGACCCCACCTTAAGATGCCCAACTAATTTTTCCTCCACCGTCCAGAAAACTCAAAGAAACACTCTTGGCTTCAAAGAGATGTCACTGAAAGGCAGAATCCTTCTCTCTAAAGCTGAAGGTCTCTCCAGGCTTTCATATACTGCTCAATCTCTGTATGTGGATAATAACACTCTAAAGAATATTGATAGAATGCTATTGGACTTTGTATGGAAAAGGAAAGTTCAATTTATTAAACAATCTGTTTTAATCAATCCAGCAAATCATGGAGGTTTAAATTTTATAGACTGCTCATCTCTCAATAATACTCTGAAAATTAACTGGATCAGAAATGTTTTACTTAATCCTTCTTCTATATGGAACATCTTTCATTTTCTCTAAACTAGGTGGTCTAAAATTTCTTTTGATTTGTAATTATAATATTCCTAAAATCCCCATGAAGCTCTCAAACTTTCACAAGCAGATGTTGTTGGCATGGTCCCTCATTTTTAAGCACAATTTCTCACCACACACTTGTTTTATTTGGAACAACATGTCTATCACTCACACAAAAAAAAGTCTGTTTATTGAAAATTGGTTTGATAATAATGTTATTCCTGTTAACCAGTTATTAAAACCTAATGGTCAATGTTACACTTTCTCTGAATGTACAGAAAAGTATCCTGTAGTGGTTTCTCCTAGGGAGTTCACGATTGTGATGAATGCAATACCTTCTGGTATCAAAATGCTGCTAGCAGGATCCTCTTTTTTGGATGATTTGGTGACTTGTACTGACCTCTCTCAAACATTCGTTGGTAAAATTTGCTTTTCTCCAAATAAATCGTGCAATAAATCTATCAGAGGGCTTTTTCAACAGCTTTCCATCTCCTCTCCCTATATTATTTCGTTTTGGAACTCTACTGTAAATAATATTCCATGGAATAAAACTTGGCTTTTACCCCACAGATATATTTTAACTAATAAAATTAGAGAGGTTTCTTTTAAAATATTACATAACTGTTACCCTGTTAAACATTTTATTTCCCAAAGATTTAAAAAGGACATTGACACCTGCTGTTCTTTCTGTAACAATCAATTACTCACCTATTCTGGACCTGTACAAATACTTCAAAATTCTGGTCTGATGTCTTAGATCTTCTGCAGCAAAAGGTTCTTCCTGATGTCTCCTTCTGTTTGAAACAAGTTATTTTTTGATTTTTTGAAGACAAAGACAGTAATAGAATCTACATACTGAACCTAATTTTTATTTTAGCTAAATATTATATTCATAAGTGTAAATATACCCATGTCAATCCTTTTTACCTGTCTTCGTCTGTGAAATTAAAAAATATGCAGATTCTATTAAAAACTCAGGTAATTTAAAAGCTATAAAAACTTGGAAATTACTTGAAGAATACGACTTGTACAACTGGTAACACATTTCCCCCCTCTCTGTTCCTTGTAATATCTGATTGTGCTCTGTATTCTTATCCTTTGAACACTGTTTTATCACTCTGTCCCCTTTGTTTGTTTGCTTGTATTGTTGTGCTTTACTTCGTTGCTATGTAAGATACCCAATTTCACTAATAAAGTTTGTTAAAAAAATAATAATATAATGCATGTGAAGACCATCGACACGGTGGAGACATGACTGTAATAATAAGTAAAGGTTATCAGCTGTAGCTTTAGTGTGCTTATAGGAAACGTGACAAATGACACAAAACACATTTCTCTTTATGGCCTATATAGTTGTCATCATCAGCGTTACATGATTTACAGAATGCATGTGACCAAGGACTATCTTCACAAGAAATTCAATATAGATACGAACACATGCACTTTTTGCAACACTGATAATGAGACTACAGAGCACCTTTTTTTATTCATGTGACAGTTCCAGATCTTTTTGGGATGATTTTCAGTACTGGTTAACCTCTAAAAATACTGACTGCCCTTCTCTAACCTTTCAAGTAATTAGATTTGGCCTACAAACAGAAAATAAGAAAATAGAATGTGGGATTAACAACTTATTTATAGTAGCAAAATTTTTCATTCATAAATGTCGCTTCTTAAAAATTACTCCGATTTTTGCTGGTTTTAAAAACGAAGTCCTTCTATTGAAGGCTTCATTAGATAAGTGTAAATTAAATAAAGCTCACACTTGAATTTTTGATGCTGCTTTTCAAATGATGTAGCTAGACTGTATGTGCGTACTTTTGTTTTTGCTTTGTTTTCTTTGTTTTTCTTTTTTTTCTGTTTACATGGAAGGTCATTTAATGTACTTGTATGCTGCTTTATGTTATTTCTGACCTGTTCTTTTCTGTTGTTCTTTGTTCGAAGGCTGCTTTGTTCTTAACCACCTATACTTATTCATATCTTGTTGATTTGTAAGATATGTGCTGCATTTGTTAATTTGTACAATAAAAAATAAATGAATAAATAAATAAATAACATTTTGCATTCTACCACCGGATGTTTGGACCAAAATGTGAACCAATCAGGTCTCAGATCAGGTGAGAGCCAGGCGTTTCCCGTCATCCCCTAGGTTTTGGAGCCGGTGGAAAGCAGCGGCTGCAGCCAGATGCTCTTGGGCAAAATCTGCGGCCGCCTTGATCTAACGAGGTTATCGTTGCCTGCGTATGCATGACGTCAGCGCAAGTCGGCGTTAAGTCGGACACAAATCTAACCGGCATGCACTGCGCGGCGATCACCGGTGACCTAATGTACGCAGAACTGGCTTATCTCGGTAAAGCCCATTTACATTAGGTACTTTTATTGTGAAAGTCCACAACGTGACCCGGAAATTACGCAGATATTTACTAGTTGAATCGGCACGCGGCGAATTAGTAGTTCTCTTGAGTGTATTTATCAACAAAATGGTGTGCCGCAGTTTTTGTTAGCACGATCAAATAAATTTAAACGATAAATATCAGATTTTATTGATATAAATCAATTATCAATCTACTTATTTTCCTTGAACGCCCATGTTACATCAGGTGCGCTAGCTTACGTGTGTTCAGCTCGTGGTTATGTCTAAGTAAGCCAGCGAAGAGCACAAATTTATGAAGGTAAAGGTGGCAATAATTGTGTTGTAAAAGGAGGTAAAGCTTGTCGCAATGTCTGCTCTTCGTCGAGTCGCTTTGTTTCCTCAGGTATGAACATAAGATTTTGTTTGACTTGAAGAACATCTAATGGACTCACAAACTATATTACAGTTTCTAAAATACCAAACGAACAAATATCTTTAACTCAGGTCAGGTTTTTACTCACATGCGGAAAGATTAACAGCTTCCGTCTTAGTGGGAAGACTTCTCTGCTGACAGACAGAACAGAGATTCCAGCTTCCTGCTTGAGGTTCATGTCGGGCTCAACTAGAGTGAAGAGGGTTTCTATTGAAGGAAACATTGGTAAGAGCAGACGTTTGTGATGATTTACCTGTGTTGGTGATGATCGGCTGAGTTACTTGCTTTTACATTACAGCTGTTGGAAAGTCGACCTTTGCTAGACTCTTACAGTCTAGTTGTTCAGACTGGGAAGTGGTGGCAGAACCAGTCAGCAAGTGGCAGAATGTTGAGAATAACGCCTCCAAGGTGGGAGCAGTGTTAAAAAATAAGAGTTTATGAAATTCATAATTTAAAAAAAAGCAAATCCATAAAAAACCTGACAATCTGAAAGAAACACCCTCTTTCTTGGACTGGACATTTTTGGTATAACACCTGTCTGCTCTCCTCTCAGAGCACAGATTCACCTCCTCAGACAACAGTCAGTAACCTGCTGCAGATGATGTACCAGGACCCTCAGCGCTGGTCCTACACGTTTCAAACATATTCTTGTATGAGCCGGCTGAGAACTCAACTGCAGCTTCCTTCAGCTCACCTGCTCGGCTCAGAGGCAGCACCTGTCCAGGTGTATGAGCGCTCAATCTACAGTGACAGGTGAGTCAGGATTCTAAACTTCTAAAACTTAAACTAAAGTCTAGAACTTAACTTTTTGTTCTGGCAGATACATCTTTGCTCTTAATATGTTTGAGCTGGGTTGCATCAATGCGACGGAGTGGGCCATCTACCAGGACTGGCACTCCTTTCTGGTGGAGCAGTTTGGACACAGAGTGGAGCTACAAGGCATCATTTACCTCAGATCGTCTCCTCAGGTATGAACATAAGATTTTGTTTGACTTGAAGAACATCTAATGGACTCACAAACATGTTTGTGCACCTCTCAGAAATGCATGGAGCGCCTGAGGCGTCGAGGAAGGCATGAGGAAAACGAAGTGAAGCTGGACTACCTGGACAAGCTGCATGTTCAGCATGAGAGGTGGCTGGTGGAGAAAAGCACAGAGTAAGGACCAGAGCACATCCCTGGGTTGTTTAAACTCTACACTGTCTAATACTGTCTGTCGCCTCAGGATACATTTTGACAAATTGAAAAAAGTACCAGTTTTACTACTCGATGCCGGAGTGGAGTTTCAGAGTGACCCAGAAGTCCAGGAGCAGTTTATCACAAAGGTAAATGGTTCTAGTTAAGCTGCAGTACCAGAGTTGACCACTTGGGGGCGTTAGTTTGTTTGATCGTCTGTTTTATGTTTATTATGTTTGACGAGTTCAGTGTTTCTGATCCGCTGAAGCATCTTTTCACACACACAGGTGAAGAACTTCCTTGATGCTTTGTGAGGAAACCAGTTGAACGGGTTAACTGAAGTTTTAACACTTAAGGAGCTCTTCAAGTGACGGAACAGCACCTTAATGCTACGCTGTCTTTAGGACCACACTGTGTAAGATGCACACCAAGTTCTTATCATTCTGTTACTACTGTGCAACTTATAGACTGTGCTTGTAATTTATGAGGAAAAAACATGCAGAAAGACATATTTTAATAATTTTTTCACATCTGAAACATTAGCACGGATGCGTCTTGTGGTTTTATACAATAAGCTAAATAGTTACTGTGAACTGTTTTATAGTTTCTATGTGTGGGTTTATTACAACTTGAATGAATAAAACATTTAAATAATTCAGATGAGTTTCAGAATTTTTATTGATTAAAAGCATTCCTATTGTTCTCTGAAGTAAAATGATGCTGATTTCAAATACATTCTTTTGCACTATAAGAGGATTCAAGCCTGTTAGTTTCAATGACCTTGGCTAAAAGTTCCCCCTTTTCATCCCTCTGATGATCACAGGGGCTGTTAAGGTGCCTGATGTGGTCAGGGGTCATCAAAGGGCAGCTGTCCTCTATAAAAGGTCTGGCTGAAGCTCCACCTGGACACATTTCAGCCTGAGAGTAGCTGGAGGAAGGAAGGTAGCAGATCTGCGTGTTTCAGCTAAAATGGAAGCCAGAGTTCTGATGGTTTTCTGCACACTCGTCTGCTGTTTTGGCGCCGTCTCCTCAGTGTGGACCCACAGATATCGCTCACACCTTGAGAACGATTTGGTACGCGGAAACCTGTCGACCGGTCATCACGGCAGATACCCTCTGTACATGATGCAGCTGTACCGATCCTTCAGGACAGCTGATTTTAGCTCCTCTCCAGGGTTCAGCACCATCACAACGCAGAGTGAGGACCCATCTGTGTACACTTCTGATTCTGTTCTGAGTCTGATGGCCAAAGGTGAGGCAACACTTTTAAAGCTGCTCACAAACACACCTGTCTTGTTATATTTATTCATTTTTTAACATATTTAGTTTTCAGTCTTCCTGCATCTCTTTCTGCTTCATCTGCTTTACAAACTGCAAAGTGTCAAAATGCTTATTGACCTTTAAAGGCTTGCTCTGTTTTATGTGGGCCGCTTGTATATTGACTCTCAGACAGCCCTGCACAGGGGGGTCCAATACACATCCTGTCCTGTCCACCCTCTCACTCATGTGTTGTGACATTTGTCCAGCACTCTGGTTTTCCCCAGACGTTTGATTTCTCCCCCCCTTTGTCTGGTTTACAGGTTGCCACCAAGTGGGCGACAGATGGACAGTCACCTTCGACATGTCCTCCATCTCCACAAGTGAACTTGTCCTGCTGGCGGAGCTTCAGATCAGACTTCCAGCTTTCTCTGCCTCCAAGCGTGCCACGGTCGATTTCTATCACTCGCAGAAGCAGAGCTGTGGCCCAGGCAGCGCATCGTGCCAGGAGGCGGCTGTTTTTCTGGGAAGTTTTAGAGCAACACCAAGCAGCACAAAGTCTTCCTGGAAGATGTTTAATGTGACTGCTCTTCTGAAACACTGGCTTGACCGGGCAGGTGTGGTTTTAACCCAAGAGGCCTCAGGAGAACCAGAGACAGAAGAGGAAAGCGGATCTGGGGATGAAGGCAACAAGAGTGACGAGTTATCTTTGCACTTGGTAACAAGGCAAAGAAAAGTCAAGCATCCAACCACAAACCAGGTCATGATGGTCATCTTCTCCAAACAGGACCAACTCCTAGAAGGCCGCGCCGCATACAGTCTAATTTACACTGTAAAAAACTCCAAGTACGTGACAAAAAACACAGCCAGAGGTGATAACCAAAGCCGTCGCCGCAAGAGGAACAGGATAGAGGGGATCAGAGTTGTTGATGGAGCGGCACCTACTGTGGCACCAGCTTCAGCAGACAGGTCCCAAAGGCCTCTGTGTCGGAGGGTGGACATGTGGGTGGACTTTGACCACATTGGCTGGGATGAATGGATTGTGCACCCCAAGCGCTTCAACGCCTATCGCTGTGAGGGAGAGTGTCCCACACCTCTGGATGTGTCCTTTAACCCCACCAACCATGCGTACATGCAGGTGAGATGACATCATCACTCTATCTCCATAAGAGCTCCACAATCCACCCGTGTTTGTTCTGCTCACGTGAATCATTCATGTCATTTTCAGAGCCTGTTTCAGCTCCACCACCCAGAGAGAGGATCCTGTCCTTCCTGTGTGCCGACGCGCCTCAGCCCGCTCTCCATGTTGTACCACGAAAACGATGATCTGATGCTGCGGCATCACGAGGAGATGATTGTGGAAGAGTGTGGCTGCCATTAAAACACATCTGAGTTATTAAACAAAACATGTAATCTGTCTTCCAAAAAACAATAGTAAATAAACTAAAAATTCCCTGACTGAATGAATTCAAACACTTATCTAGTGTGATAGCATTTTTAACATTGCCATTATGTGAATGTTAGATATTTAGGTTGTTTATGTGTTATAGTGTATATTTTGTATATATCAAAAAATGTAATAAATCTTATTTTCACATAACTGATGTGCGTTTTTTAATATAATAGCTCATGAGCAGCTTTGAATGCGGGAAACAACAGATTTTAGCAAGATTTTCAAAATAAAATCAGAACTTTAGATAGCCGCCTTTTCTCATCATGATGTTTGGAATAATAAAATCCTGCCCTCGTTGGTTCATGTCAGACCATCTAACAGTCTGGTGTTAGATGTTGTCACCCCTCCAATCCACATCTCGGGCTAACTGTAACACACACACACTCCATCACTGTGTCATTAGCTACCCTCTTTGCCTTCTTTTGTTGATTGAGATCAACAGGGTTAAAACAACAAAACATCACTGGGTCAATGGAGTAGAAAAAGGCAGCAGTCCCGGTTTAGTGTCAGGAAGCAGAAGTGACACAAACAAACAAGAGTGATGGGGGATGCAGAGACTCAGAACCGGGAGGGTGAAGCTTCTGTGGAGGAAGAATAAAACGAACTGAAACTGTAATACACAAAACCAGATAGAAATCTCACTTTGGAGACTTTTTTTCTCCTAAAAATGAAACCAGTCTGTAAAAATGAGACATTCACTTTAAAGCCACAAATGTACACAAGGATCAGCTTGTCACCTCCTCTAACACTCGTGACAATTCTCACGCACCCTACTGATCCTGAATGCACCACGTCACACTAATATAACTGGCTCTACTACACAAGCTTAGTTTTTATTCAATAGATGCATTTTTTAAGCAGTAATTTGAAAAAAATCTAAAACTTACTCTTCATATGTTCAAGACATTAATTTTTTAAGAGTTTAAAGCTGTAGACACCCCCCCCCCCCCCCCCCAAAAAAAAGGGCCTGGATATGTCATAAATCAGGACAAACTTAGAAAAACCATCAGATTTAAAAAGCTTTGAAGCAACTGCAGCACATTCAGAATGCTGCTGCTGCTAGAGTCTTAAGAACCAAGAAAACCGAGCACATCACTCCTGTTCTTGAATCTCTACACTGGTTGAACTAAAGAATCGATTTCAAAGTGCTTCTACTAGATTTGTAATTATAACCCTAACCCTATCATTCAATGGGGCTGAAATACATGTAGAATCTCCTTCCGTTATAAATGCCCAGCAGGACTCTGAGATCCTTAGGAAGCAGCCAGCTGAGGTCAGGACCAAACAGGGCGAAGCTGCTTTTAGCTACTATGCTGCACACAGATGGAATCAGCTTCCTCATGACCTCAAATGCGCCCCAACTCTAGTAACATTTAAATCAAATTTGAAAACTTTCATGTATTCATCTGCCTTTGAATGAATGTGTCTTACGCTGCACCTTCTGCACTGTAACTGCTAACCCATTAACTTTTTTTCTGTTTAAATATGATCTAAGTTAGTGTATTTTAATTGTGCTTTCACATTTTTAAATGCTCTTTTCTCACCAAATGAATTGCCTCTATGTATGAAGTTGGCTATACAAATGCAGCTGCCTTGCTATGCCATTTAGAAACATTTAAATTCCTTTAACTGATTATTTGCTTTAAACATTTCTATATTTTCAAATAAATGTGCCTAATCCAAGTTTTTAAGCTATTGCGATGATTTGTTTAAAAGTGAATGCCTGATCAGGTTCTGCGCAAGAATCAAAAGGCTTTGACTTTAGTGGAAATCAAGAGTTTCCAGCTGTAAAACAAGTTGTATATTGACCCCTCTTTATACAGCCCACAGGCAGGTTATCAGCCACTGAAGGGCTGATGGAGGAATTCCTCTGAAACAGGAGGTGCAGCAGCCCGCCCGCCAAGCAGGTCGTCAAAGATTTATCACCACGAAGTGTATGCAGGCCCATCAAGCACTTAAACATCAAAACAGTGAATAAAACCACTCAACATCATTAAAAAGGCTCAACAAAAGAGGAAACACAATGGGTTGAAATCATGTTTGATTTAATGTTCGTCACCCTACAAACCGTGTGAAAATTGTTTCAAACCATAAAAAAACTGCTCAACATTCTTTGTGTAACACTTTACGTATGCGTCTCCTCAGGAGCATGACTGAAGGCAGTTATCTGAAGAGATGTGGCAGGAAATTAAAGCTAATCAAGTAACAAACCCTTCTGGATTGGTCCTAATTTGGGAGAATTACATCTTCTACTTCAGTTTGTCACGTCTCTGACGGATGAGGCATTGGTGGTGTTTGGTTCTTCTCTGTGAAGCTTTTAAACTGGAAGCCACCACAGGAAGGCACACTTTGTTGAAAAGCCTCAAAAATAATTAAAAAATAATCTGCTTTGTTCTTGGTCAAACAAAAATGGAATAAAAAAATAAATAAAAAATTGGTGGGATTTGATGATTTCAGGAAGCGTTTGTCTCATACAGAAATGATGATGGGGCTTTAGAGGGCTCTCCTGAGCCTCTCTCCAACATATCAGCTCCACCTAGATGTCCATTTCAAACTGAGCATCGTCACCTGGAAGATACCAAACAGAAACAACTCAGGAAAACAAGGCAAGAATTTCAGTTTTCCAATAATTGTATGCTTCAGCCACTGGATGGTGTCTGTCTCAGGTATAAACATACCAGCATTGCTTGTTTCAGGTGCAACAATGGAGTTGTTGTTCAGTAGTTCTCCATTGACAGCCTTTGCATTGGGCTCTTTGGTGGGAGGGCTAGTCACCCCTGGAATGGTGGGAAGACCTCGAGGAGGAGTCCTGGCCAATGGAGAGCTGCGACACTCCAGCAGGAACTTACGGTCATAGATGATCCTGGTACCTTTTTGAGTTAAAAACAAAACACAGGAAGACCATCACAACATGAAAACAACACTGAAACCTGAGTAACGCTGGATGACATTTAAATAAATGCCCAAACGAGATGAGATCTACAAAGATTACAGAAAACACCCAGGTGAGAAACCCGGTCACTGTAATCAACCAGAAACCACGGAATATGTGTTACTTATGTCTGTGTTATTAACGTAAATCTGAAATAAATAAATAACAGGTCTGTTTTAATTAGGGATGCACCGATACCGATACTGGCATCGGTACCGATACCAGTATCGGTATCAGTGAAAGTTAACCGATACCAGGAACCGATACCAATGCAGTTGCTTGAAAATGGCTTCACTGTAACTTGTCATTTCTGTTCACCTAATATTTTAGTTTTGTGATGATTTCCATTCATATATTTTACTTTTTATTTACCTCACAGTCTTTTCCTGTTGAAAGCAGAGAAGAAAATAAAATCTGTATTCCATATCATTGCATTTTTTTGTGTGGTGGAAGTATCGGTATCAGTAATCGGCAGCGGCAAGTACCCAGATCCAAGTATCGGTATCGTATCGGTTTGGAAAAAAGAGGTATCGGTGCATCCCTAGTTTTAATCACAATGTCAGTTAAACAATGAAGCCTCTTTGGCAAAGCAGTAACAGCTCTGACCTCATTAAACTCTTAAAATAAACAATCTGTCAGATTTAAAAAAAAATCTAGTTTTGTTGGATTTATTCAGGGGCTGATCTACTGGGGTGGCAACTGCCTCCCTAAAGGAAAGTTTTGCCACCTCAGAAGAAGGCAGCAATAATTCATGAAATAGTTGTGGCAAATCAGACATTATGAATGTGAAAGTAGCATGTCCGATTACACCGATCATGACACAAGCTGATAAAATAATGACCTGAAATAAAAAAAACATATATGGTTATGTAAATACTGATGAATTAACAGGGAAAGAAATGTGTTTGAGTGAATAATAAAACTAAAGTTTAGTACCTTGTTGCAGTGAAACATTGTGTTGGTGGTGGCACAAAATGCCAGCCCACTCCAGAGTGGCTGTGGCTACATCGTAGCTTACCATCCCCGGCAGTGTGAACGTGAGAGTGTGAACAATATAACCTTCTGAGTGGCCTAGTGGTAAGAGTGTCCGCACTGGAACTGGGAGATCGTGGTTCATCGGGTTATCCCAAAGACTTTAACTCATTCACTGCCAGCCATTTCCTGATCGCTGAAGACCTTCACTGCCAGCATTTCTCGCCATTTTTACTGTTTTTTAAGAGTCACAGAACGTTGCGCGCTAGGATGATGTCGACGCCAAAACAACCAAAACAAAGAGGAGACTCACCTCTTAGATCAGGAAGAATCCGCGTGTTTCAAGCGTTATCCATTCTTTCATAATTCGTTGTCGAATTGTGATCGGCAGACGCTTTTCCGGTTCGCGCCTCATGTTTTTTTTTTTAAAGGAACAACCCAAACCGATCTCCTAACACATGGATTTTCTGCTTCCTGGTCATGTGACCTGTGACGTATGCGGATGAAGATCAGCTTCAGAGCTGAGACGTTTGCTTCTCGGCGCGGGGACTCGTTCCAATGCCCACACAGTAAAAAAATTCCAATGACGACTATTGGCAGTGAATGAGTTAAAAATGGGACCCAATGCCTCCCTGCTAGACACTCATCTTTAACCACCAAATAGTTCCCGAGTGCAGCCACTGCTACAGCTCACCGTTCCCCATGAGGATGGGTCAAATACGGAGATGTCATTTCACCAGCGTGTGATGATGACTAATGGGACTTTAATGGAATGCGCTTTGAGTTCCAAGAAAAGCACTGTATAAATCCAATCCATTATTGTTATTATTATTTCTTTCCATATAGTGCATCTATGCTGACCTTGGTACAGCTCAGTGCATAGGAATTCACAGACACATTTTTAATGGATAGTTTAGTTCAAAAGCTTTTGTGTGCCCAAAGAGTATAGTAATTTATGCTCCATTTTACCATCCTCAAAATTTTGCCCCCTTCTGCCACCCCGTACATGTTTTTCTAGGCCCACCACTGGATTTTTTTCTTTTGCTGCATCTGATCCCAAATTCCAGTCCAGTAGGTGGTCGTAATGGGCTTTTAAACTGGTTAGGTCACCGCCAATAAACTCAAGAGCACCGATTTGATCACGTGACTCAGATCCCAGTGACAAGATGTACAGAAGTCAAAGTAAAACCCTAAAAACGATTTTCACTTAATTGAAAATTAGTTATTGTGTTGCAAAATTACATTTACAAAACGACATTGGTCATATGCCTCAAAGCCACTTTTTAGTTTTTCACTATTCTGTTTTTTCAATGATCGCTAGTTAGCGTTAGCGGTTAGCTTCAGTATAGCTAGCTATCAGATGACAGCAGCCAAGCCGACCTCATGGAGTTAGCATGAACACACGCAACAACGCTGCTGTTAAATGGATTCAGGTCTCGTGCCACTGACCTTTTGACCAAGCACACAAACGTTAATGTGGAGTTAAAAACACACAACGTACCGCCCGGTGTGGTGCTAAAAAGGGTCCCCCCGGGAGTAGTGGAGTAGTCGTGTGGCATGTGGTCCGCTTCGTTGACGGCCACTGTCCTGGTGGACGGGATGGCCTTGGCATTTGTCTTCTGAAAGTCTGTGGACATCTTCTCTCAACTAAAAAATTAAAAGTAACTAACTGGATGACATGAAACAAGAAGAACGTCTGGGTTTGACAGAACAAAGCCAGAGGAGTGTTAGATTTGGCTCAGCAGCAGAACGGTCGCCTTCTGATGAATAAAAATAAATATCTAGATTTCATGAGTGCAAACTATGGCGATTAAAGTTAGCCACATTAACACACGCGCTCTCACTCAAAACGGGTCGAGGATGTTTGGTGAAAAAGGACCTCAGCAGCACCCGTTTCTCTGTTTCCACATGCACACAAAACAACACACAGACATACGCAGGCAGACCATCAAGGCATACAGACAGGCTGCTGCAGCCCTGTAGGGAGAACGCTGTTCGGTGCAAACTAAACGAATTTATTCCGCCATCTACTGGTGCATACTAGGCTACAGAGATTAAAATAATAATAATAATTATTATTATTATTTTTAAAAAACTATGTATTTATTTTCACCTCATTCTATTTGAAAATTTTCTTAAATACAAAATCTGCAGACACTGTTCCAGATTTTCACCTTTTAAGGAACGTTATATTGCGTTATTATGCTTTCAACAAGAAGATTGCCTTATTCTAGTCCGCCTCCGAAATGATTTTAAATCATGTCAAGTTGACAGATGATTTATTTAAAAGGAGCAAAATCAGTAAGTAAATCCTGCTGTCATCTTCTGCTCAAATATAATTATTGAATTTATTCAGGTGTGTGTGTGTGTGTGTGTTTCTTCGGCATTTTAATGTATTTTCAATACAATTTGCTTTTAAAAGCCCTTACATAATTGTTTTATTTATTCTGACCACATTCCTAGCTCTGAGATGTTAGATCTATAACTTCACAAGTTTTAATAACACAAAGAGAAGCTTTTAAATCAGATTCAGATTTCATGAATTTCTTTGAATTCATGTTTCTTTTTTGCAGCACGTCTATAACAGACTTCCCCCAAAGCTTGATGCATCTCCTGGCAGGATGGTTAAACGAGCGAAGATCTACTCACTGTGTCAGTCAGGAAAAAACACACTTCAAAGTCAAGAAACGTCATTTAAAGACATGAAAAAAATTACACGCAATACGCAAAGATGTTTCATTTCTTTATTAATTTTTGTAAATGTTGAGCTGGTGTACAGAGTAAATTGTCAACAGATGCCCTCAGATTTTGATTGGATTAAAAGGTTTTCACATGTATATTTTATGTTTGACTCTCCATGACAATAAAAAAGCAAACAAAATAAGTTAAAACACCCACAAAACCCCTATTTATCCCCAGGTTGCAGGCATTACCCAAACTTAAAAGTCTCTTAGTAGCTACAGCTGTATGATGCAAAAAGGACATCCATAACATAACAGGAATCCCAGTTGACAGGGGTGCATAGCATTCTAAGTAAATATATATATTTGTATGTTTCATATATATAGCCATTTTTATATTAAAAACTTTTTGTGCATGTGCGCAGTTGCATTCCTTAGTATCGAGTAATATGCTATTAATAATGTCTTCAATCCATTCTAAAGGAATATACATGTGTTCTCTAGTTTTTGCAAGAGTTAACATTTTTGCATGAACTTGGTGCATGTTTCAGCAGTCCATTGCAGGGCTCCTCGTCTCACTGGTGTAACCACAACACGCTCTGCTTTGCACCAACTTGGACTCTTTTCTAGCATCCAGACCGTCACAATGTGGAAGCCTTTGAATGGGCTCAGTCTCATATTTGGTAAACAGGAGAAAAAGGAAACAAAATAAAGATCAGGTGTAGGCTGTGTTGAGGAAAATGCTCGTCATCTTGAAGCCATCTTGCCTCCACCGACCGTCAAATTGCTCCCCCTTATTGTTGTCTTTAAAAAAATAAAAATCTGACTCCCTTAACACCCATTTTGACATCAGCAGCGAGATTAAAAATGACCTCAGCTTTTTAAAAAAATAAACTCATGTATAAGATGAGATCTAGTTCAATAATTAACAGATGGATCATAATTAAACCATTGCAGCTGTAACACAAACCCTGAAACATGTAGACTTTTTATCCTTATTTTGTCTGTTTTTAATCATATTTTAGAGAAGTGATTTTTTTACAGTGTTAGTCAAGTTACATAACTACTAGTTACCTTTTTTATTCAGGTTGTGTCGGTTAGCTCATTTATTCCTTTAAATATGCATTAAAATTGCATAATAAGCAACTGTAAAAAAATCCCTCAAAAATAAAGAAAATCCGGTTTTATCATTCTTTCTCAAAACTTATCTATAAATTAAACTTAACTTCCACTGCAGAGTTTATCTCACAGGTGTCATATAGACATGAACTGGCGCTGCCGGCAGGCCGCCATCTTGGATGGGTCTCCATTTGCCCCCAGTGCATTTATTTCTATTGAGGACGGTGCTTGCCCAACAAAAAACAAAACCCATTTTATTGTGATTTTTTTCACAAAGTCAGACATATGGTATGACATGATAGTTAAAATACAAATAACATTTCATGAAATGAATAAAAATATAAAATCCCAACAGGTAGGCTAGAAAAGTCATTAATAACCCACATGATCGGTTTTCAATAGGCTGCACAAAAAACGAGTATAGTTGCTCCTTCTGCTTTGACTATAGTTGGGTTAGGAGAGTAAGTAACCCATCCAATATGGCGGTGACACTGTTACACCCTCCAGCGCCCAATGAGGCATCTACATATTCATGTCTATGGTTTATCTAACAGCTCCATATTTTTAAAACTTTACATTAGCACTACATTAAATGCAAAAAATCCATTATAATCAAAGCTGTACCGAATATATAATTGACTTACATCTCAATGTTTGTAATAAATAAGATAAAAAATGAGAAACAGTAATCGGATGATGGGATATTAGAAAGCATCTTCAAAAGTTTTGTTCTTAAAACTCGTCTCCCTGTAAGTTAGCGATAAAACGATGATGAAGTCATTTATATGATAGTCAACAGCAGATACTTGAGTTAAATGTGACTGATATCTACTGAAACACGTAACGGGACTCAATGTTTACCACGACTTTACATTCATCATCTCTGGCAGGGACGCCATACTAAACACACACTGAAAGATGCTTATTGCAATGTTTACATATTTTAATCCAACGAAGACGTACATGTCTGTTCTAACCTCTAACATAAATAGGTGTAACTTACGGATGTAATCTGACATGGCACACATATCGAGGTAAATCACCCTTATGTTTCCTAAAAAAAAAAAAAAGCACAGGTCTGTTTGCAGTATCACTTCCTGTGACATCATCACAACTTAGTCGCGTCTGACCATCCAGGACTGAACATGTATTTAAATCAGACACGCAGGCACATTCAGTTTCAAGCAAACACAAATGTAAAGGAAACAAAACCACCTCCTTCAAGGTGCAAAAAAGCATTCCTGGAGGAAAAATGAAATCACAGGGCACTTTCTAGATGAGACTGATGACATGAAATCAGATTTTTTTTTTATGAAGCAAAAAGTATGGCAAGGAATCCTAGAATTCTGACATCATTTTGAACAGAGAGGAGTCGTCAAAAGCCGTGAGGAAGACTGTAACTATGGTCCTACGTAAAACTCTCCCACTTCTGTCTCAGACGTTCGTTTTGTGAGCAGTTATTGCTACTTCTTGAGTACGGTTAAGACTGGAAATCATAAAAAAAAGAGGCGAGACGAGGCTTAAGTGGAGACTGAAACGACAGATGTGCTTCGAGACGGGCCAGGCTCACAGTTACGGGTCAGTTTTACAGTTTCTCATCACAGTGATTGGCCACTGCCTGCATCCAAACATCACCTCGACACAACACTCCCACACCTGCAAGGTCACCTTCCGTCCAGTCGATCCAGTGCTACATAACCAGTTACCTCACTAAGAGACATCTTCTGGTGGTGGAGAGAAGATCTATAAGTGCACCTAGTGTGGTGGAGTCAAAAACTGCATGATGAGTTGAAGTTGGGCACCTCTTCCTCCCCGCTGGAGGCGGACAGGATTGCTACATGTTGTCTGAGAGGCTATGGGGACAGGATAGATGAACACAGACCTCACAAGGACACACTACTGATTCCACTAAAATAAAGCAGAGAACTTGGATGAGAGAACAGCTCAATATCTCGATTCTGCGACTTCTCCACAAGGAAAACTCCCAATGTCTAAAGCAAAGGATGAAAGCTTGTGGGGGAAAAAAACAGGAACAGAAAACAACCAGATGGTGTAAATCTGATTTTTCGAATGTGTTCTCATACTCACAAAGATCTGAAGTTACACAGATTAATATATAAGTTCTGAACAAATGAACCGAACGAGAAAAACAGGGAAGAATCTCATATGTTCGTGAAACAGCAGCATCAGTGGCATCGCATAGAGATTTTCTAACATAAACAACACACGGTCACGTAGAGCTTTTTAGTGCATACCATATGTTGTACAACACTGATATCCTTGGGTGATAAGTGTGGCTTTACTGGACTCAGAGAGCACTGGGACAAACTAGGATATCCTAATGGTGAAGACATTTTTTGTTTTCCTGTCTCATTTATTTTATTTTCTCTTACACTGAATCGTAATCTGGTGATTTTAGAAAATAGTTCGCTGATTGAACAAAGCCTACATTGCATGCCTGTTTCATCCCGAGACTTCCCCCCCCCCCAACCCCATTGCCCCCTCAGTATTTGTAGTTTAAGACAGGCCATGCGGCAGCAGTCACTCATGCTGATACAGATAATAGGAAGCACATTTTGGTTGCTATGTATATATCTATATATCATTTTTTTAAGTCTGTGTTTGGTTTTTATTTTATATGAAATCATGCTTCTAGCCTAGTAGCAGATGTTTTGTTTTTCTCTACAGAGTTTCTTCAAATAAAAAAAAATGGTAATAAAAACTACAAGTAGATCAGTTTCCTTGTCTTCTGCTGCGTGCTGATAGTCGACAAAGCCACTGTGAATATCGTTGTGTTGGGGGTCTTAATTTCCTTTGTCAGCCTTTTTATTTATTTAATATTTTCAGTGTGGTCTTCCTCCTCTCAGCTGCTGCTGGTCATGTGTCCATGTAGGATTGTTTTGGTGAAGGGGTTGAATCCTGCGGAGAGCTCTGCAGAGAGAGAAAGCGTCCTGATGTAGAGTTAACGTGTGTTTAAGTACAGAACAGGTAGCATGCACGCTTGAACAAATCCACGCAATTGAAGCTGCAATGGCAAACCTGCAAAACAAGCTAACACTAACACGGTCACGGAGCAGTCACTCCTCCCATTGGCTATCATCCCTGCTAAGGGAATAAGTCTTGTCACCAGAATTTAATTGGTGTTTTACATTTTGGGACTCTGGTAGTTTGTCCTAAAGTAGAAGTAGTAGCAGCAGGCTCTTTCTCCTTCTCTCACAGTGGTGTTCAGTTGGAAAATGCACGAGCGCTTAAAAGTCAACTTTACTCATGTTTAGTACATTTGCAGTGGTCCCTAGTAAGAAAGAATGCCCTGTAAATTGCAATCAGAGGGGAAAAAAAGCTCCAGTGTGCCTGTTTGAGGACAAAGAAGTCAGCTGGAAAAGAGCGTGACAGAACACGACAGGATTTGTAGTCATGTCTCCTGATATTTGGACATCTCACCTCTGATTGGCTAACAGCAACATGGCTTTACCACTGACTGTTTGCTCTGCAAAGTGGATGTTTAATCTCCACAAACAGCACAAACCTAAAGGAGTTCTGCTGTGTGGCGGAGTTGCTAATGCTAACGGTTAGCTTCTACTAGCTGAGACATTCTCTGCTGTCTAAATCAACAACAGCCTACCTCATTGTGAGGCAAGATAGGTGAGTGGAGGACCCAGGTAAATGTGGAAGTGGGTGGGTTAGGATCCAATCAATGGTTTTGGTCTGAGCCATGTTGGTGGCTGATGTGTTAAGACAAATGCGAGAGAACCTCTTCAATAAATTCTTTTATGTTTTTCTTTAATCTCCACCATATATTTATAGCTCGACTGTGTTAGAATGTTGTTAAGAGTCATTAAAAAAACAAAACAATGTTTTAAAGGAGTGGTTCACTTGTAAAATGATGCATTTGCAGTGGTTTCTAGTAGGAATTAATGCCTTATGCGTCATTCCTGAGGGAAAAATATACTGGTGCACCATTTCTCTGACCTCAAGGTTGCCCACATCACAGCTGAGCTTCAGACGGCAGGTTTCAAAGTCTTATTTTATTAAATCTGGACATCTCACCCCAGATTGGTTAACAGCAATGCAACTCCACCACTGACTTGCAACATGGATGTTTATAGCCTGGAGGAGCTTCTGCCGTGTTGTGGTGTTGCTAATGCTAATGGTTCCATTCCATTCCATTCCATTTATTTGATAAAGCACATTTAAAAACATCATGTGAGCTGACCAAAGTGCTGTACAGGGGTAAAAACATATAAGGTTAAACGAATAATATAAAAGAATAAAACAGCTAGAGCATAGCACAAAGAACCAAACAAGAGAATTCAATAAAATTGGTAAAAGAACAATGTAAGTAAACAATCGATAAAATAGCTAGGCAGTAAAAGCAAGGGAATAAAAGTAAGTCTTTAAGTGAGACTTAAAAACCCCAATGGAGGAGGAGAGTCTGATATTCAGCAGGAGATCAATCCAGAGTTTCGGAGCGCAGACAGAAAAAGCTCGTTCACCACGGGTTTTGCAGAGTAGACGGGGAATCTGTAGTAGGTGTAGGTCACCTGAACGGAGAGTCCTGCCCGGCACATAAGGAGTGAGTAACTCGGATATGTGAGATGGTGCTAAGCCATAAAGGCCTTAAAAACAAACAGTAACATTTAAAAATGTATACAGTAGTGCACAGGAAGCCAGTGAAGTCTTGCTCAAGTTGGAGTGATGTGCTGCCGACGGCCAGTATTGATCAGAAATCTTGCTGTCACATTTTGTATCAGCTGAAGGAGAGATAATGCGGCTTTTGAAATGCCAAACAGAATTGCATTGGAGTAATCCAACCTTGAGGTGATGAAGGCGTGAATGGTTGTCTCGAGGTGACGCCGATTCAGAATGGGTTTTAGTTTGGAAAGACGTCTCAGCTGATAAAAACATGATTTAACCATGTGATTAACGTGAGGGTCCATTTTTAGAGCCACATCATTTTTAATTCCAAGATTAACAATTGTTTGACTAATTTTAAAAGGAAGAGCAGAAAAATCAGGAGCGGAGGAAGACGGGCCAATAAACTTGGTCTTAAAATCATTCAGCAGCAGAAAACTAATTTGGTTAGCTTAAACTAACTGAGACGTCCGCTGCTGATTCCCTGACTTTAAAACAACAACCTTCCCCGTCGTGAGTCAAGGTGGGTGAGTTCTTGAATGGTAATTCAGTGTGACGTTGATCTGTGAGGATTTCAAATCCTAGCGTTTCATCATCTATTTTCTATCAGAAGCTAATGCAAGAGACAGATGTAGGAGACTATTTTCATGTTCAGACTGCATGATAAACTCAGAGTGCCTGCTTGTAATCAGAAAAAACATTAAAAGATGTTTTTTCCTGTCGCCTACAACTTGAAGCTAGCTTGTTTAGCAGATTAGCCATTGTAGCTTGAAGAACCTTTTGTGCATTTGATACAAATATTGAAGAATAGCATGTTTAAAATAGACCCAAGTTCTTTCCCACACAGGATAATTTTTTCTGGAGCATTTGAACCAAACACAATCAGCAAAAGCAGTTTATCATGCAGAAGCAGCAAGACCTAATGTATCAGTAATCTCAGGAATGTCGCAGGCTTTATTTTAGGGAGAACAAATCAAACACACTTTCATATCAGTGTGCGCGCACACACACACACACACACACACACACACACACACACTGCAAAAGCCCAAATTCTCCACACACCAGCTTCGTCCTTGACTGCTTTGACTCTGACAACATCTGTCTTGGTTTTGCTGACAGCACGCTGTGTCAAACTTTTTAAAGCTTGTCACTATATGCATGAGGAAAGACAGGTGACCCGAAACGTGTCACGGTAACCGTAAGGATCCCTTTGCAGTTCAAAGTGTTTGGAGTTATATTCATGGCTCATTTACGATTTGACATTTGAAACAAAACAAAACTGTTAAAGTAATATTATTATCACACATATTCATAGTATTTATGTTAGCTTGTTCTAATCACAAATATAACTCCATGTTCTGAAGTGAAATTGGCAAAGCACTTTTTAAAAGCAGCCACAAATGTAATACATAAAAAACTCAAGAGGCAAAAGGAAAATGACCTCAGCATAAATCAGAAAGTAATCTAAAGTGTCCAAGCATCTCGAGTTAATGTTAGTGATGCTTGAAAATATTTGTCAGAAGTTAATAGTTCATTTATTTTGAGATTTTAGGATCTCAAGATGATTTTTTTAAAATGTTATGTACTATCTTGGTGTCATTTTGCTGTACAGCATCAGGTTACATTTAATTAGTATTGAATTAAATGTAGATTTAGGATCATTTAATCCACAGAGAGAGACTGGATTAAATGGGTCAGACGAGGCGCTGTGGGTCGGTCCCATACCTGCGGCACTCAGTCTGCCTCACTGCTTAACTCTCCGCAGACTGGCACATTTCACTATCTGAGCACCTTTCTTCACATCCATAGAGTCGGGCTAATCGTGTGGAGACGACAGGGGGGGTTATAGCAGAAATAGAGAGTGATAAAAGGAGCAAGAGGTTGAGAGAATATTAGTAAAAAGAAACAGATGCAGAAAGAGATGAGAACAAAATATGGAAATGTTTCAACAGAAGAAAACAACAGACTTGAAAAACAAATGGTAAAAGGGAAGGTAGAGAATAAAATAGAAATTATATGTAAACAGATGAGCAAAGATAGGACTGATGGAAGTTGGAACACAGATAAGACATTGTTTGTGGTTTAAAGTTAACATGCCTAAAAATGTTTAAATGAATGTCTGGACTTCTGTTTAAAGACATTTCAAATACCAGAATGTTGTGTTTCTACAGACAGAAGCAGTGAGAACTTCCTGACTTTTACTCATTTTAATGACTGTAAATGTTTGATTCAGAGGCAAGAAGACAAAAAAAAATCACTCATCGTGCTCATTAAAGGGGTAAACGCAAGAGGGAAAAAAATTATTTCATTCAGTCACTGAAGTTTTTTTTTATGAAGTGGAGTTGTGCAGAATCCTCAAGAGTAATCAGAATGTTACCTGGAGTAGAAATCTGTTAAAGTGATCTCAGTTTGAAGAACCAGGAAGTGTTTTTTAAACGAAACAGTCAGACTAACTAACAGCAGGATATATTTAAAGATGCAATATGTAGAAATAAAGTAAAATTTCCATCCTGTGGTGAAATTTGGTCACTGCAACCACTTTAATCAACTTTGGAGCTTTTTGTGAGCCGTTGTCAGACTGCAATTGTTGTTGTTGCAGTATTAGCTTGCAGGAGACATGGCAACCCCACACTCACTGATGGTAAACAAACACCCCTCCTTTCTTTGTTTTGAAAGGAGAAAAACTCACAATCCCCACAGCCAGCTGGATATGAAATAAGTCTCAGTTTAACCTTCCTTTCAAAATGACTGAAATGTTAGACTCTTTTGGGATTTTCTCATTGTAAAATTCTCACTATATTCTTACATATTGCACCTTTAATAGACATTTTACACCGTTTAAAACAGCAGAAACCCTAAATTCTACCAACAGTTTGAACAATGCTCTATTATGCATTTCTTTTTTTTACTTTGCATTAGACAGTAGTTTTAATTCAATTTCATTTGGATGCAAATCAAATCTAATGTAAGGTATCTGCATAAGCCAGACTTCAGAAAACAAGAATGATTGGCTGGTGGAGTCAGCTGATCAGTGTTAGCACAAGTTAGCATTAAAAAAATCTAACATCTGTTTTTCTCCGTGTCTGGATCACTGACATCAATTTTTTGATGTGCATTTGTAGTCCTGGATGTATTTTCACACATAACCTAAAATAACTTATGACCTCGTTAGAAAATAAGCGCTTTCTTGGCATCAGAATGTATCTTAAAAATCCACGGACATCATATGAAATCCATGGCACATAACAAACGAGATTAGAAAATTGTGTTGTTTGCTAGCCTGGCCTGCCAGACTCGTCCTCTAATTCTGCACAGAGAAAGAGTCTGGTAACTCACAGGCAGAGAGGCACACGAGGGGCGAGACTTGGCAGCTCAAAAATAACCAATCAGAAAAAATACGGAAATGCAGACTGTACAACGTGACGCTGTAGTTTTTTGGCTGTAGTAAAAAAAAAAAGGCGTTTGGCAATGGTGCAAATATCTTTTATTTTTTAGAAGAAAGGCTTTTAGCGCTTCTACTTGTGGTTTTAAAGACATTCAAGTCATTTAGAACAGAGGAAAGAGCTGCAGCGAACTCCGCCGCTGACTTCATTGTTTATGAGAAACTGAGCGTCGCTGTGAGTGACGTCCAAGACGTTGTAGTTTTTTAGCTGTAGTCAAAAATGGCGACTGGCAACAGCGCAAACATCTTCTTTTACAAGAAAGGCTTTTAGCGCTTCTACTTGTTGTTTTAAAGACGTATCCAAGTCATTTAGAACAAAGGAAAGAGCTGCAGCGAACTCCAGTTCAGTCGCCATGTTTATGACAAACTCGGCGTTATGGTGTGTGACGTACACTACTCAGCGCTGATTGGCTCAGTTAGAATTCTCAGGGGGTGGGGTTATTTGAATAGGAGAGTTTCCAGACCCTTTCTCTGTGCAGAATTAAACAGAGGAAGAGTCTAGCAGGCCAGGCTAGTTTTTAGCCCCATTGACTTGCATTCATTTTTGTCATTGTTCCAGGCACCCATGGTCTGGAAGTAGACAGGCGTGATTTAGGCTCTGTATAAAAATTATTCATGGGATAGTGACCAGGAAGGTGAAACTGAAACAATATCTCACAATGACTGCTTAGCGACGTTCCCACAACACTTTCTCCTGATTCCCCAAACTGTGATCCCTGTACTGCATCAATCACTTCAGAAAAATCCAATCCCTTAAATGAAACATCCGCGTTAGGTGAAAGAATAGCTAAAATAATTAGGATTAGACAAAGATAATAAAACCACCAATGTGTTGATGAAGTAATGCATCTAAACCAAATTTCTCAGAGAACCAAATGATGAATTTAATCCTCTTACATGCAAAAAAATAAAAATATGAATGGCATATGGTAAAATTTACCACAAGTCCATCAAACATTCAGCATTTCATTAAAGACATGTTTTAAAGTCATCAGACTTATTGGTTAAACTATAAAAATTTCACTGACTGCCATAAAATTCTTTTTCAGACCCCTAATAATTTATTCTAGCTGATTTTATTTATTCAAGCAACACTTTAGATAGATTTCAGCTGCCTCATCTGATATAAATAAATTAATATCAACGTTAGCTAAACTGGTGACACATGCGGCACTCCCCTGCAGATCAGAGGCCCACCTTGCTGCTATCGTGGCCCAGGATGGCGTAGCTCAAATACTGCTCAGCATTGCCCTCCAGATCGTTGACATCCTGCAGAGAGCCCTCCATGCTCATCTCCAGAACCCCTTCCTCTCCCGAACCCTTCCCTCTGCGCACAACCTTCCGCACAATCTATCACACATTTACACGGACACACAAAAAGACGTAAGGAAAAACAAAGAGGTGGGCAAGCCAAGAAAAAGATGGAGAGATGTTGATGTGATTTGAAGATAAATGCATAATGGTCATTTTTTGATGAAGAACTTTGGTTAAAACGATTATTCTTAGTGTAATAATCATGGTGTGGGGTGGAACAATGAGTAAAGCCAAACATCTGAAATATAGATCAATTCTAGAAGACACAGACCTTTTTTGTGACAATGTTTCCATGTTCATCCGTGAACTGTTCCTCGCTTACTTGCTCTCCGGGGAGATCTTCAGCTTCATCGCCCTGTAGATAATAAAGTAAATGTAACAACTTCTCTCTCAAAACTTTTCCTTTCCTGGTTCATGCATTGGATGTTTTATCAGCTGACGTCACTTTTGCAAAGTTTTCTTAGCAAACAGAAGCGGAGTACAAACAAGGGGTGGAATATACAGGGATGAATTCCTCATTTTCAACACACGCCATGTCTCAAACGTTTGGAACAAATGTTCTTGTTTTCCATGGACACATATACAAAAATAGTCTAAAGTGGAGATGTAGCAAATGAATTGGACATGCAGACATAGACTGAGTCAGAAATTTCGATTTTAACTCAAGTAATTAATGTTTTCTTCAAACTTTGCTTGCCACCCTGTTCTGGGTGGGTTTCTGGGAACGGGGGATGTCTATTGGGGCCAGCAGGGTAGCTGACTCCCTGGTAGGGCTTATGTAACCAAATCTTTCCTCCCTATCCTCAGACATTTCCTTCTACCGCTCCATCCCATCACCACACATACACTCACATAGGGCCTTGGGGTGTGGATAAGTTTAGGGGTGCAGAAATGGTTCCCATCTCTGCAGTCCTACACCCCAATTTTATTTTGCAACATGAACACTTCCACCAACGGCATTCCTCGCAAATGCACTCTTAAGGCCTTGGGGGTGAGCACACTCAATGGCACCTGGAGGTGGGAGATCTTTTCACTCAGCTTGGCACCGGAGGCCACATCTTTAGGCTGTATCTAGACACTGAGGGTTTTAAGGGGAGTTGGGGTTGTGTGCTGACACCAGCTGGTGTAGACCAGAGATTTCTGCACTGCCCCATCCCCCCACCAGTTTAAAATGAACCCTATAATAACACAAATCAACACCATATTCATGCAGGCAGAAAGACACTAGAGGTCTTCTCACACTGCTGTTCTTAGTTTGCTGCCCAGGGCTGGAGGCTAGGAGTGGGAGCTAGCCATCTAGTTGGACTCTGGGGTAGTGGGTCACTTTGCCATGTGTTGGGTGGGGTTGCCTGCTTATCGTTACCCCAGTAAGAAAGGGACCTTCTCCTGGGTCCAGGAATGGTTGTGCCAGCTAAGCATCAGTACCTGAACCAAAGTGTGAAGGGTGTGCTCTGCTCTCTCCTGGACTCAAAACCAACAACAGCCTTCCCCGTCGCAAGCCATGATGGGTGAGTCCCATCCATCCATCCATCCATCCATCCATCCATCCATCCATCCATCCATTTTCATCCGCTTATCCGGACTCAGGTCGCGGGGACAGTAGCCTAAGGCGAGAGGGCCAGACTTCCCTCTCCCCAGCCACTTGGGCCAGCTCCTCCGGGGGAATCCCAAGGCATTCCCTGGCCAGGTGAGAGACATAGTCCCTCCACCGTGTCCTGGGTCTACCTTTAGGTCTCCTCCCAGTTGGACGTGCCCGGAAAACCTCACCAGGGAGGCGTCCAGGAGGCATCCTGACCAGATGCCCGAGCCACCTTAACTGGCTCCTCTCGATGTGGAAGAGCAGCGGGTCTACTCCGAGCCCCTCCCGGATGACCGAGCTTCTCACCCTATCTCTAAGGGAGAGCCCAGCCACTCTTCGGAGAAAACTCATTTCGGCCGCTTGTATCTATGATCTCGTTCTTTCGGTCACTACCCAAAGCTCATGACCATAGGTGAGGGTAGGAACATAGATCGACCGGTAAATCGAGAGCTTCGCCTTCTGACTCAGCTCTCTCTTCACCACGACAGACCGGTACAACGCCCGCATCACTGCAGATGCGGAATGGGTGAGTCCATGAATGCTAATTTTGAATGTGACATAGATTTTAGTGGGTTTTTTAATTCAAGCATTCTCCCATCTATTTCCTATCAGCGAGTAATGCAGGAAATAGGAGTGGAAGACTTTTTTTTACATTTTACATTTTAAACTCAGAGTGACCAATGCCATTTCAAACATATCAAGTAAAAAATAGTTTCTCAGTGAATTTAGTCTTTAACAAAAATAATAATATTCTGTTTATAGATTCACATGATGACAGTGTTGTGGCTGCATGGAAAACACAGCTGTTGCTGTTTTCACTGCCATGCACCAGAATTATGTCTCTACAAAAATCAATCCGATGAACAACAGACAGTTCAAGGGTCAAAGGATTTTTCTTTGGGTGGGGGGGCAGTAGGGATCCACAATGCTGAATAATAACATTTTTCCCTTTATAATTACAGATCATGAGGTTAATGATTATGTAGTTAAAGCTCTAAATAATCTATATTCTGCACATTATTCATAAGCTAAGAGAAACTAATGCAGCTGGAGACGTACATTGGAGTTTTTCATTAAAAACTGCGACTTAGACTTGTTGATGTGAAGATAAAGTGTTTTCATTTGCAAAAATAAATCATAAATTTGGCAACAACACGAACTTTACCGACACAGGGTAAACTATTATTACAACATGAGTTACAACATGTTGGCAAATGTCTCTTTCAGATGCAATAAGACTCATCAAACCTTCCACAAACACAAGGCTTCCATTTTTAATTCGCAACAATAAAACTTTAAAAAAGCATTTCCCTCTATCCCAGCTTTCACACGGGCAAATACTTTTTCCGAACTTTTGCTTCCCTCGCCTCTGCCTCATATTTTGTACCTTTAGGATGACTCTGCGGCGGACCACCCTGGTAGTCATGTTCTCCTCTTCATCGGCTACTCCCTCCACCTCACCGAGCTCATGGTCCAGCTGAGCGTGAATGTAAATGAGCACAGACCGCACTGAGCCACTGGCTATGTGGAGGACATTCTGACAGCTGATCACCAGAAAGGCCAGCAGCACAAAGCTGAAGAGGAGCTCAGTCACCAGGGCCCACATCAACCCAATTAGTCCGCAGCAAATCTACACAAATGCACCAAACTGCACAAGAATGCAGCCTCAGCCAGCCCTCGGTAGCTCCTGTCTCCCACAAAGTCCTCTGAGCTGTGAAACAAGCTAACAGCTGCAGCCCTCTGCCCTTCGCCACTGTTTCAGTCAAACTGGTGCCATGTCTTTCAGTCCGTATCTGTCCTCCTTCAGCTGGGGAAGTGGGCCCTTCTCGCCGGGTTTCTTCTTTCTCCTTCTGACGGTCTGATCAGTGGGACAAAGTCACAGATGTCAAGGGGGGGAAAAAAGACTTCTATTTACACCTCTCTCTCTTTCTGCCCGCGTGACCTTTGGGCTTTAAATAGCTTCTCCAGTTTGGCTTTATGTGCTGTGGTAAGACACCAGTTACCGTCCTTTCACACTGAAACTTCAAACTAATTGTCTTTTCTCACAATACACTCAACCAGATAAAGTTGTGTCCCTAAATACACCATGCAGACACCAGAGTAAGCCAGTGAATGAAACCACAAGGAGCTCTTTAAGCCCATTTAGCGTCATTCAATAATAAACCCACAAAGATCCTGAATTCAGCACCCCAGATTAGCCTTCCTGGTGGAGAGTGTCCTTTACAGTGGGATCTCTGAATGTTAGCATGTGGGGAAGGTTGGGGTGGGGGTCATGCAACATGAGCAGGAGAGTAAGAATCTATATTTGTCCCTACATGCTGTTTGTGCCCATTTTGGGCTCACCACTCTGTGTGTACTTGTGAATGTGCTTTGTGAAATGCTCCAGAGATGAATATAAAGCAGATTTTAGTGTGGTATCTGGTTCTTTAGGGTGTAACTTATTGTGTTAACATTTTCTCTAAACTGTATCTGCAAAACCAGCCTGAAAATGTGGGACTCTCATTGAGGATGGGTTTAATGAGCATACTCATAAAAATGGAAAATTAACCCGTTTTGCATTTGAACGGGATGGGTGGCCAATGACTGTCGCATAAGCTGGAAGGCTTAGAAGTGATTGTATTGGAGAAGAAAAATTACTACCACTGGGAATAGCTCTGAAAGGACTGGGATAAAGAAGTCATTAATCCGGTCAGTTTGGAAGTCTGTAAGTCTAACTTGCAGCCACATTTCTGTTTAAACATCAGAAACAAATATCTTTGTAAGCAACTGGTCAGATAACTTCAGTTTGGAGAAATCACAGTGATACCAGTTTTACCACCATCCTAGAACAATTTCATAAACTGGTATAAATGAGAATTAGGACCTCCAAATTCTAGACTGTGATTTTCAGCTGGAAAAGGGAAGAATGTCTTGTATAGGTCAGGGACTGGCCTTAGCCAGTTGAGGTGGCTTGGACATCTGGTTAGGACTCCTCTCTGGTGAGGTTTTCCATATACATCCAACTGGGAGAACACCTAGGGGAATACCCAGGACATGCTGGAGCGACTATGCCTTGGAATGCCTCAGGGTTCAGCGGAGAAGCTTGTCCAAGTGGCTGGGACGAGGAAAGTCTGGACCTCTCTGTTTAGGCTGCTGACCCCGGATAGGCAGAAGAGATGGATTGATGGCTATAGACTGTTTGATATCTGAGTTTTTTAGCATGGTCATACTTTTGGTGTTGGACCCTCTTGGACTAGCCATTAAATCATCAGTCTATTTTGCCAAACGGAGGATATTCCAACAGCTATCTACAACAGATTATTAATAGTTCATGACGATTTACAGAAACACAAACACAATGTAAATAAATCTAATGTGTTGTAATCAAAGTATTTGTATTTATGTCTGCTGTTTATTGTAATGGAATCTACGTTGGTGATGTAAGGACACATGATGTAAGGACGACCTGCTCACCTGGCCCCTCAGGCGCATGTCGTCCCAGCCTCGCAGCTCTGGTACCCTGTGTGGAAATCCCAAACCCTTCTCAAAAGGCTGGGTCCCTCTGAAGTGCCCTCGTAAAATCTCAGAGTGCCCCATGTCCCTCACCGGCTGAAGCAAGGCCTCCTGAGCCATGCGGGTCTGCTCTGCATCTACAGCATTCCGTACTGATGAAACGACATTCTCCATGGCCTGTCTGGGCTTAGATTGGATCCCAACCCAAGCTTGAGTTGGGTCGGTGACAGGGATCCATCCGGGACCTGTCTGCTCCTGCAGGTAGGAGAGAAAAGTGCTTCCACCTCCTCCGTTCTGACCGTTGCCTGACCTGAAGGGGAGATTAATGGATAGATAAGGAGGTCATCTTCTAATCACACTTCAATCACAAAACAACTTTTAGAATTCCCTTATTTTTATCAAACTACAGATCCAACAAAAAATGGATCATTTCTGATTGTGACTTTGTAAAAACTGGGATGTAAACAGAAGATCAAACCAACCTGTCTCCATTATGATCAGCAACACAGCTCAGACCAGCTGACTCACTCAGCCGGGCATACAGCCTTTGCTGTCCTGCAAAAAGAGAGAGTCCTTCCTCTGAACCCATTCCACCTTCTCGTCCTCCTCCTCCGGCTCCATCTCCACCTGTCGTACTTGTGAATGCGGATGCCTCTGAGCTGGCCTCTGACCCCTGACCGTTGTTCAGCCCGTTAAGATTCATCCCGGAGATGGTGCCCCCAAGCGAGGCTGGTGTGGTGGTGCTGAGGGAGTCGACGCCCATCTCCGAATCGTCTTCTGGCAACTCAATGGAGCCACTAAGCACCCCACCCCCTCCGCTGGCCGCGCTGGCCTGACTGGCCGGCCGACCCAGACTTCCATACGGCAGTCCCAGCAGACGCTCTGAGTCATCAGCATTGCTGCACTCCAGCGATGAATCCTCCACAGGCACTAATGAGGGGCTGTTGCCTGAGGGCCACACCTGCACATCAGACATCTCCATGAGGGTGTCTTCTTCTGTGGTGGCAATAGGTGCACAGTCCAGACTGGAGACTTCCTGCCAGTAAGACTCAGCACCCAGCGGGGAGGGTAGGCTGTATTGCATGGAGGCCGGCGAGAGTAGCTCTTCCTGCGCAAGCCCATAACCTGAAGCGAGACAGAGAGAGGCACACTGACACCCGGCCCCCCGCCTCGCTCCCTACCTCACCCCCACAGCATCGGTACCCTGGGAGGGGGGTAAGTGCCCCTGCCCAGGATCTGGGCAACTAGGGGAGAAGTAGAGGAGGCTGAAGGGACAAATGGGAGAGGAGAAGGGATGGAAAGAGTGGGAGTGGGGGCTGAAACAATAGGATCTGGAATCAAAGTGCAACTAGCTCGGAGAACAAGAACAGCTTTTAGAAGGAGGGGGGCTTCAAGCTCAGTCAGCCAGTGTTGGCGATGCGAGCAGCAGCAGCAGCAGCAGACACAGCCAGACTGACCGAGAGGCTTAGGTTCGGACCCAGACCCAGCAATGACTGATGCTGCTCTGCTGGCTGCTACCTGCAGGTTACTGATACCTGTCCAGCAGGGACACACACTTACTCTGACACACACACACACACACACAAACTCACATTCAGTGATGCATGCGTTCAAACCCTCTCAGGAACAGGCAGGTTATTATCGTTGTCAGGCTGGACAGCATGCATGCAGGCAAAGTTCATTCTCTCCTCAATTTTACACACACACACACACACACACACACATACACACACACACACACACACACACACACACACACACACACACACACACACACACACACACACACACACACACACACACACACACACACACACACATCATCCCACTTCACACAGCTGCTTGATTTAACTCAGAAATGGAGTGTATGGTTTTTGATGCACCATGTAAACACAATAACATAATACTTAAAGAAGCCACATGGCTTTAGCCCGAAAGTAAAACTTTTAGAAAGAATCAGTGTGATAAGGACTCAGGCCACTCCTACAGGGATGACTGAACAGTCTCGCCAATCATTTTTGCTCTCCTTGTTTCCACAGCAACAGGAGTATATTGATTTTACAACATTTCGCACCATGGTAAAAAGAATGACTGTGTATATGTTAAAGGCGTAAACATCTAGAACAATTGTCCAGAAAGGTACGGTCGGTTTTAAGAGACTTTATGAAGAAAATATAATTTTTTGTTAAAGTTGGGAAAATTACTCTTGGATTGTGTGTTGCAATTTTTTGTTTTGTGGTGTGGAGAGGTTTACTGACTAATTTAGAATCTGTGATTTTTGGTGTTATGGTGATTTTCTAAGGTAAAAGGGGACGGTGAACATTTTAAGCTCTGCTTCTGCCTGCGTCGTTTCGGATACATAAATCAACTGGATTCAGTTGTTGGCACTGAAATAAAAATAATTCATTCAAATTGCAATTGGATACAGAAAAGTACATTTAAATGCTATTAGCAGTGTCCTTTACCTTACCAATAATACAATAAGACACTGAAACTGGGACTTGTGCAGTAAGTCCGGAGCTCATCAGGCAGACTGTATACCGATGAGGTTACCGTCCGCAGCACAGGCTGTAACGTGACTCATAGCTGGCTCAAGACTCCTGCTGAGAGCGCTGGGGATATTTGAGACACCAAGCAGTAAAAAGACCTCTTGTCCTACTTTCTCTTTCACCCTCTCAGCTAAAGTCAATCAAAAGACACCTCATGCATATTTATGTTGTCTATTGAAGATTGATTCTGCAAAAGAAAATCAGCTGCATTCATCTTTATGATCAACGCTGATGAATATCTTTACCTCTAGCTTAACTTTTATGAGGTCCTGATTGTGAAGTAAGACTAACTAAATTACCGCTACGTCTTTTTACATTTAGCTTTTCAAAACTAAACAAAAAAGATTTTTTAACCATATTTATTTACAAAATTACAGCTTCATGTCTAAATGTTCATGTTGAATGAAACTTTATTGTGAAGAGCAATGACAAAAACAGTTTTCTATCATTGGAGAGAGAGAGAGAGAGAAAATTATTTAGATGAGACAGAAATAAAGGGAGGTGTGAGATGTGACAGATTTCATTGCGCGACCTCCTGACTAAAGATGAAAAAGCAGAGAAGCTCGCATAAAACACACACGTAGAAGATAGGACGTCTTTTTGCCTGCACACACATGGGTACATATGTGCCAACACTTATATTTTACTAAACAAAACACACATAGACACTCACGCTGATACACTCACACAGATCAATGCAACAGCATTAAACAATAAACATGTTTACAATAGGAGGAGGAAGAGGTCGACCATCAACATTAAATCACATCCAAAGAGATGCGGACAGTTTAGATAAAATTAGGGACACACAAAACAACCATGACATTCATACACAAGTCAACAGTTAACAGAAAAAAAGGGTCTGTGGCCTTTTTTAACCCCCGACTGAGGAGTAACAGAGTCATTCTCTGTGTGCATGCCATGCAGTGATGCATCTTCAATGCTGCGTTTGAAACATCCAACAAGCAAGTTCTACTGCTGCCTATCATCCCAGTGCCTCCATGCAAACGCACAGGAACATGAGCAATGGACGTCTGGTGCACATGCAGGAGGGAAGGGAAAACAGGGATGGGAAAAAAGGGAACGGAGAGATCAGGAAGAAAGAAAGGAAGATAGATGACGAACACAGATAGAAACGATGTCAGAAAGAGAGAGGGAAAAAGTGAGGGTCACCTCCCCCCTCCCGGTGGGTGCTGGAAACAGTCGGTGTGAGGGATTTCTGTCACAGAGTGGACACCAAAAAAAGGTGGGGTTTACAGGAGTAAAAACAAAGGTGGGGGGGGGGGGGGGGGTAAATGCACCAGTCGCAGAAAACAAACAAAAGAAAAGCTTAAGATGTGGGTCAGAGGTCAGCATGAGATCGGCATGAGGTCAGAGTTCGGAGAGGAGTGAGAAGGAGGAAGAGAAGGGCTGCTAGGCTGCAGATGACATGTCCAGAGAAACACAGAGAGGGACAGATTCACAAACACGGCTCCAAAAAGGACATTCAGTGCACCGACATTAACCTTTAGGAGACTCAAACTACAGGACATGCAACCACAGGCAGAAAGAGTTCAGATGCCCTCTGGTAAAACTAAAGCTACCCTTCCTATAAAAAAAATCCTTCCTGTCTATTTTGTTGCAAAGCTTGAATAACATTTGAACTTTCCTGAAAATAGTTTAAAAATCCAGCAGCCTGTGTGTATTTAGGGTTACCTAAAGTGTTTCTGTTTGTTACAAACTCACTATTGGGCTTTTATAGATATCAGAATTGCAGTTGTTTTTAAATGCATCTTGTCTCTAAGTTAAGATTTAGCTTGATTGGTAAAAAGAGATTTTCTTCGCAAAGGCATCAAATTAGTAATTACTAGGCATGCACCGATACCGATACAGTATGAGTAAGTTAACCGATACCATTGCAGTTGCCTGAATGTGGCTTCACTGCAGCTTGTCATTTCTGTTCACCTAATATTTTAGTTTTGTGATAATTTCTATTAATATATAATTTTTTTATCTACCCCACAGCCTTTTCCTATTGAAAGCAGAGAGGAAAATAAAACCTGCATTCCAATTCATTGCATTTTTTGTGTGACAGAAGTATCGGTATCGGTAATCGGTATCAGCGAGTACTCAAATCCAAGTATCGGTATCGTATCGGTTTGGAAATAAGTGGTATCGGTGCATCCCTAGTAATTAAACCAAGAATAAAACAAAAATCCACAAAGGTGTGGAAAATCTGAGAAAATCGGAGTCTGTATTTTAAGGTTTGTGACTGTTGCATTTTATTTCTTAGATGAATATTAAATCAATTTTGACTTATTTTCTTTTAAAATTTTCAGTATTATTTGATGCTTTGAGCAAAATATTTAGATAACATTTTTCACCAACCCTAACCGCCAGACCTCCTTTTTTTGCCAGATGTGTAAAATTAAGACTTTAATGGACTCTGTATAACAACATGAGCTAGGCTAAAAGACCTCAAAAAGCAACATATCACGCCTCGTTCAATGACGAACCCAGGACTACATCTAAAGCCTGACTTTTACGTTTCCGTCAGCTCGAGTGCGGAGTTGCACACACGCATTGACGAAGTTGTTCTCCTTTCAGAGTTTTCCATCGCCTGAGAAGTGTTGCAAGGCAAATCCTCATCAGGACAAATACGTCCCTCATACTCCCTCTTTTCTTGCAGTCACCACATCCAAACCCACATTTTTCTGAAATTTCCCTCCACAAATAAAAAGTTTGCTGCATATCTTTGTATTCCTTCAGTCGTGGGTGTATAAATATTGTTACAGTTGGACTTTTCCAGTGAGGCGTTCTTCAATTTGCTCAGTATTTGCCACTAAATATAATAGATTTTTTTTAGGGGAAAATGAAAGTGCTGTTGGCAAATTTACAGGAAGTCGTGTCATGACCAGTCACAGGCTTGTAGTCTCCGTCAGTTTCTACGGACAGTTAAAAACTGGGTCATATCTCTGTAACCCCTCGAGGGCCTTCCGCAGAACCCTTGCATCCCTGGAGTTGTGTGTCTCTGCACCTACACAGTCAAGTACAAGAGTACAAATCTGGCTTAAAGGCATCAGTTGGTTTATGTTAGATCAGAGGTCATGTGTCAACAATCACTAAAGAGATGGGGGTTGGGTTGAATAATATTTTCCATTATAAGCATTAATACTCATTTAAAAACTGCATTTTTTTAATTTGCTGTTGCTATCTTTGTCTGGTTGTAAAATTTCTTTGCTTGTTTGAAACGTTTAAGACTGCCTCGTCATCTGCACTGGATAAACGGACGGAGCTGGCTGAGGAAGAAGAGCAACTCGCACCAATCTAGAGGTGAAAATGTAAATAAAATTTTAAATTATGCATGTTCACGACAAACCTAGAGGCAAGAGAGCCAGGGGACAATGTAAGAGATGAGACTTTACTAGCAATCTATGGGTGTCGATCTTTTACTAAAGAGAATTTGTTTATTAGCTAAGCAAACTATCTAAAAACCTATTTAAATGTCACATTTTTATCTATAGTACTATAAGATGTTTGCTTATTTCAGTAAAATCTAGCAAACGTTAAAACACAGTTATGCTGCTTGTAAAAGATCAGCAGTTTATTTACCACAAACATGGTGAAATAACCAGATTATTTGTCCACCGAATGAATTCATCTACATTTATTGTGCATTCTTTAAACTTTCTCCTGCAGACGTCTCGGTGGTAAATAGATGGTGGAGGTACAGTAGGAGTGTCCTGAGTCCCGACGCATGAGCTGAGGAAAAATCCTGCAAAATTTCAACGTTTGTGGCAGCTTGCCCCAAAAATGGGAGATGAAAAACAAAACCAGAGGTCATTTATAGAAAAACAAACATTTGTCTTTGGGTTTTTTTTAGAGAAGAGAGAAAGTGCAATGGTGCTTTAAGATTTGTGAATGTGTTCAGATTTACGGTTTGTGTAGAAACATGTTAACATCATGAGATTTTCATGACAGTTTTGTAGCTATTTATGAAAACTGCTATGTAAAATATATGTTTGTGATCAGTGGTAATCAGGTAGGAGATAGATTAATCTAGAGTCTTCTATAAAACCAAAAAGCCCTTGTGACCTTTACTAATCCACCAGAACTCTGAACATTATTGTAAAAGATCCATAAACATCCCAGAGTTTATTATTTCTACACAAAGACAACAACTTCACCTTTTCCTACAAGATTCTCAGAGCTGATCAGCAGTGTAACTAGAATGAATTTTTTTTTAAAACAAAGGTTTTGCTTAAGGACGTCTTCGTCAAATTATTTAAGGCTGTGGTCGTAGCATGATGTCATCAAGGAGAAGAAGAAGAAGAAGATTTGAAATCTGAACAGCTTTTGCTCTCCTAATCCCCTCCCCTTCTGGAAGGAGTGGAAAACTCTGCCTCACATAATATACGCACATACATCTATGTAGCGCTAACGGAAAAAGTAATGTTTTCAATATGTTCCTGCTCAGACACACTTGATTCCAACTGTGAAATTATCTTCTCAGCATTCACCTTAGCTGCTAATAACTCGTTTTAATCAAATATGCCATTTTCAAGCAAAGAAACATTTAAAATGGTCGTAATCCAACACTCGTGATGCTAGCACCCCCCCGCTAACCTTACAACAGGCTAACATAATAGTCTGATGTAGGGCAGAGTTGAACGCTATGCTAATCACTTAGCTGCAGTACACGAGATTGAGCCCTTTTCATTCCCCTCCCTCCTTTTCCACATTTAGCATGAAGTTTACAGACTGAGTTTAAATGAGGGTTGCGTTCGCATTCAAGCTAGGTTGGTGTGCTAAGCTTACTGAAGTGTCTGCGTCACCTTTTAATGCAGGCTGAGAACTGGGGTACATTCTCGTTGTACATACGCTGCCAATCACTGGCATTCGACACATTTTTCAAACAAAAAGTGTGGGTGGAGTAAGACTCTGGTAGGAGGGTGACTTGCTCTTTAAAAATTTAAACTTTGTGCCCCAGCTTTAAACTCTGGTTACTTCTAGGAGAGAGCACCTTAAGCTGAGTTCACAAGACTCACAAATCTTTAGCACCACTGCATGTTTTTTGGACAAGTAGCTTTGGATCAAGTTGGTGAGGACAGTGGGAATGGGCTGCACTGTGAAATGTAGGGAGATCTTACCATTGGTTATACCAGGGGAGAGGTGGTCTCTGTTGTTGTGTCGACGCTTGCTGAGATCACAGGAACTCTGTCTCAGTGGCTGAGGCGGTTGACCTTCCAACATGCTGATGATGTCCAAACGGTCAATATTCTTCAGGGCCACGTATAAGCTCTCCACTGCAGAGAAAGCACAGGAAGGGGACTCAAGCAGCCAAAACAGGCAGGTAACACTTTACAGTAAAAGACACTAAATTGTGCCTCTTTATTAGGTAATGACTTAGGAGGTAATGAGTCATGGACCAGGGACTAATAGGTAGTTAACCAGTACTTACTGGTAAAATTACCTACTAGTTTAGTTCAAGGACTAATGGTTAGTTATCATTACTTTCTTATTATTTACTTAATAAGTACTTGAAGTACCGAGTAAGTAATGATTAGTTCTTCGGAAGGTACTTGAGAGGAGGCTTCACTTTACTTTAGGGGACACAAATGTAGTAGGTAATGTTTGAGTACTGAGTAAGTACTGATTAATACTTCAGTAAGTACTTGAGAGGAGGTTTCACTTTACTTTAGGGGACACAGATGTAGTAGGTAATGGTTGAGTACTGAGTAAGTAATGATTAATACTTCAGTAAGTACTTGAGAGGAGGTTTCACTTTACTTTAGGGGACACAAATGTAGTAGGTAATGGTTAAGTACTGAGTAAATAATGATTGGTTCCTCTTTTATTCCTCAGATAACAGTTCCCTGAATGAGATTGGTGGGTGTTTTCACCAGTAAGTACTGGTTAACTACCTGTTAGTCCCTGGTTCATTACTCACTGCCTCCCAAGTTGTTCCCTAGTAACGATGCACAATTTTGTGTTCTTTATTGTAAAGTGTTACCAACAGATGAAATACAGATCAAACTCTAATCGTGTTCTCCTACTTTTGGCCCTTTTGCCTTCCCGAGTGGCCCACAGATTGAGGAGTGCAGAACTCTGCTCAAGAAGGGAGTTTGGATTCTCAACACGGATCCTGTTGATATCGTCCACGCTGAGCTGAAGCTCACGGGCCAACTCTGTTCAGAGAATGAAGCGAGGAACATTTAGAAGAAAACTGTTTTCTGAACACTGCAAGAAAAACGATGTTTACCATGTAAAACATGTGTGGCTGCTGGCTGAAAGACAGTAAATAATGAGTGTAATTATCCTGCTACCATGTTATAACATTGACATGAGTAGAACTGAGCTAGTTCTGTTTGTCTGACACAAGAAAAACATGTTTCACAGAAAAAACAGACACTGTTTACTCTCACTGTGGACTCACCGGCCCAGCTGAGTCCCAGCTGCTCTGCTATCACAGCCATCTTCAGCTCCGTCCTCTCAATCGCACTCATAGATGCTGGAAAAAAGAATAGAGGATTGAGCAGGACTGAAACTTGTGCTTCTGACTTTGTTAGATTTGAGGAAGTTTGTATTTCCTCTCAAAATGTCACTGAAAACAATCTGAGGAAGCAGGGGTGGGGAACCCTGGTCCATCGAGGGCTGCTATCCAGCATATTTTAGTTTCAGCCCTGCTTCAACACACCTGATTTCAATTAGCAGGTGATTAACAGGCTTCTGCAGAGCTTGATGAGCTGCTGCACAGGCGATTCAACCACTGAATCAGAAGTGTTGGAGCAAAGACATGCAGGATACCGGCCCTCGAGGACCAGGGTTCCCCACTCCTGTGACAAAGTAAGGTTCTGCTGCTTTCTCAAGTATGTGGAAAAAAGTGTGAGAATTAAAGCCTCGCACCTATAGCAGGCTCATTCAGAGCGCTGTATCTTTCTCTTAAAGCTAAAGGGGTCAGAGTTCGTCTCCGCTCTTCACTCCCAATAATCTGCTGTTGGCAAGCAAACAACAGCACCGTCAAACTCAGGAAATCGACTGTGATGCATTGTGTCTCCAGCAAAGGTAACCTTTAGCTTTACCTTCATACATGGCGGCATTGAGATGTTGAGGTTACAGAGCACTTGTTGGCTGTCCTCATATTTTGTGGACTTTCGCAGAAACGATAAAAATCCAGTGGGTTCTTTAGTACCATCTCTCACCTGCAGTTTAAACATAAATGACCATTAGTGAAGAGGAACTCTCGTCAAGGAAGTATTGATGGAAAAATAAAATTTAAAAACTGAAGACATTCAAATGCTAACACCTTAACGGAGACTGGGAGTCGGTTATCCTTGAAAGCCTGGAAACTGAAGCAGCGTGGTTGCTGTGTGGCCTTCCTCACTGGCATGAGATTACCTGAACACTCCAGGTGAAGAGGCATTCCCTCCATCACCTGCAAGATAATTCCTTATATATCAAGAATCAGATCCTTTTCTCCATAACAATTCTTCCTCTGAAGCCTTTACAGCACAAACACCTCCCTTATCATGTAACTGACCTCTATGTCTCGACTGCGAGCCACCTCTGTAAAGTTCTCGTGCTGTTCCAGAGTTTTATCCATCTTATCGTCGGTCATGCAGTAGCAGCGTAGGCGGCCCTCACGCAGCTCATTCATCTTTGCAAACACCACAAACTTGGCCATGTAGGGGACGGCAGACAGCTCTTTGTAGAGCAGGTTGGCGAAAGAGACGGCCTCAGCTGTCCGAGGACAGTCCGCCAGCCAGAATCTGGAAGGAAACAGTCACATAGAGCGCTCATGTTGACTTTAAATTAGTAGTTCAACAGCATACTTTTAATTTACTTTGATGTCACTGTGCACAAAATTAATATTGAAGAGGTCGTTATTTGTGTTCTGTACTATAATTATCAGGGATGCTCGATATAGGCTTTTTTTTTTACTGATATCCAATATAAAGATATTGCCTGATTTTTTATTTCCGATACCAATATATACCGACACCGATAGATGCTCGGTTACTGTTAGGTTCTGACATCATTGATCTCCTTTCATGCATGCTACAATGTTAAAAATGTTCTGTGCAAAATGACAAATACCTCAAGTTAGTAATAGGGAGAGTGCCAGGTTTATTTTGTCTGTCTGTATAAGGAACTGAGATGAAGACAAGATGAGAGGCTTGCCAGAGAGGCTGACAGAAGGACACACACATATGCACTCGCCCCCAAGACACGGAGTCCCGTGAAGCAGAGGAGCACTGTCCCGCGAGGTGGACAGACTGCAGGGCACAGCTGATCAAGGTGGAGGTTTTCCTCTTCCATGTTTGTGAGTACCACTACACCTCTATATACGTACACCAGGAGATGGCCAAGACTGCTGCTGGGAAAACGCGCTGTAGCGCTGTGGTGAATGCCTGTACTAGTGCTTCTGTTTCTGTCCAAGATGGAGTGGGCCTGGCGTATCTGGAGGAGGAATCTCTGCAGGGATGCAGACATGACCTACACTTGTATAGCATCTTTTAGAGTCAGAAGACTCCAAGACACTTCACACTACAGTGTAAATTCAGTGTAGATTCATCCATTTGCACACACATCACACGCTGATGGTGATGAGCTACAAGGTAGCTACAGCCGCCCTGGGGTGCACTGACAGAGGCGAGACTGCCGAGCATAGGCGTCACTTGCTCCTCCTACCTGGCCATTTGTGTTAAGGATCGCACTGAGAAGATAAACTGCTGGCTGGGTGGAGGTACGAGAGATCAGCTGTGTTTGACAGCCCTGCACGAGGATCACATCAGCGATCGAATCCCCTCAGCTGGCACAACCAGTAATTTTTTTAAGACCCTTTGATTTGTGCCTCATGTCTCCAAAAATATCAGTTGTGATCTGTGTTTTGGGTTGTCTGGGTTGCTTGCTCACCCTTGGATTCAGGTCAAATATTTGTGATTGGCCACATGAAGACATCGCATGTTCACACAGGGCAAACTCTACTTCACAAATGGTGCCAAATAATCTAAAACATCCAGAAAGCTTTACCTCAGAACTGTCTTATTTTGACATTTTTAAAGAGAGGAAAAGTAAATGAAGAGTTTGATGTATAATATTTGCATTGCATGAAAGACTGATAATCAATAGATATTTTCCAAAATTTCACTTTAACTCCAAAATCGGTTGTTAATAAAGGCCGGCCACTGGAAATCCCTAGTAACAATATATTTAGCCAGTTGGAAGGTTTCTCACAAACTTCAATGTCCACACCTCATTTAGACATGAGAGTCTGAGATGCTAAAACACACCGTTGAGAACCTCATAAAAAAATAAAGAAACAAAGTGCAGAAATTGTGTTTGATTGCAAACATTTCTTATTTGATTTTAGATTTAAACTTAATAAAATGTATTGGTTTGACAAAGATATTCAGTTTCTTAGCACACTATAGGCTGATGTTTTAAATGTTTGCATCTGAACTCACCGAGCTGAAACGTTAGTTGTGAAGCTGGCGCAGTCGTTGGTATATGCAAGCTTAGTGGTGCCTGTAATGTCTTCCCATTGGGCTGAGGCTGTCCCACCTGACAGTCAGAGAGGGAGGGAGACAGCAAACTCAGGGGGAAGGTCAGAGAAAAGAAGAGTAATGACGGGACCCCCAAACGCGCGCGCACACACACACACACACACACACACACATTCTCGTCAAGCATTCATTGTGAGGATCGTCACTGGCTTCCATTCATTTTAGTGACTGGATTGTGCCTAAAGCCTGATTCATGCTTCTCCGTCTGCGTCAGTGCGGAGACACGCAACGCCATCATCCGTTCTTGCGTAGGGCTCCGGCAGGCACGCAAGTACGTAAGGAGTCGAGCCCACTTTTTTAAACATCCATCGAACGAGACGGATTACGCAAACTTGTGATTGGTCAGGACGCTGCTGTTGTTTACAGCGCTGCCATTGCAAAGAGAGCTGAGGATAACTAGCGGCAGACACGGAGAAGCTTGAAGAATACCTCTCGAAAAAACTCTAAAAATATGAACGTTTAATTCTCCCGTGACTGGAGGAGTGAAAAGATGTGCAGCAAGCGTTTTATTTGTGGACAGAAATGACAGGAAACGTGGGTTTAGAGGTGGGGAGCGCATGAAGAGGTGGGAAAATGAGAGACAAATATGTCCATGTTAAAAGTCTCTTATATACACAAAAAACACAATACAAACACTATCTTGGACCGATACATGACAGGATACCACAGAACACCGCTACGCCCTCTGTTGTCCTGCCGGGCAATTGCTTTACAACACTCTCCAGGAGAAGGAGAAGTATGAGAGCAAAACGCTTCCGTCAACCCGTGTGTGTCTGTCCCTTGCGGAGCTGACGGAGAAGCATAAACCAGGCTTAACCCTAACCCTAGCTCTAACCATAACCAGTCTACTCCTAACGCTAACCTTAACTAAAACTTAATTCCCATAATACCTCTAAAAGTAATGAGTAGAGCTCTGTGACATAGTACCAAAGTGAGGACCAGCAAAATGTCCTCACTTAGGTACTATGTCCTCAGTTTGCAGGTAAACTTGTCATTAGTCCTCACTTTGATGTAAAGACAAGTACACACACACACACACACAGAGAGAATAATAAAGTCTCTAAAATACATAAACACAATATAAACACAATAGTAAATACTCTATTGTGGACCGTGACTGTAATAGTGACAGGATATATTACATGACAGTGCTACGCCCCCTGTTGTCCTGGTGGGGGATTGCTTTGCAACGCTCCCCAGGTTATGAAGAAGTCTGAAGGGAAAACCCCTCAGTCAATGTGTGTGTGTGACTCTGCGCTCGAGCTGAAGGAGATGTATAAAGGCTTCACGTTGATGCATGCAGTACCTATGACGGAGCAGAGCAGACGCAGACTGGTGGTGTCCCCCTCCCCCGAGTCTCGAGGACTATCCCTCCAGGACGGGGGCAAAGGTATGCGCAGACCGATGGGTCGGTGAAACTTGCGCCGCCGAGGCTCTACGGTAACCACAGGGCTAAAGTTTGCCTGGTTACCAAGCAGCTTAGCAACCAGCTCATCTGGAACAGGCTGAGCCTGAGGTTAAAATAAACAATGAAGGAAATGTCACAGGTTCATGGTGATGGAGAAAAGGCGAATCATGCAAAAGACAGAAACATACGAGTCAGTGATGAATGGACAGGACGTAGAATGAAAATGGAAAATGGGCATAAAAAAGCCAAATCAGAAAAAAAATAAAAAAGGAAGAGAAAGAAGAACACTGTGATTAGAGATGAACCTTTAAGAGACAACAGCAACACAAACTAGTTGTATGGTTTTATTTTTATTTTATTATAACAGTGTGCATTGACAAGAAGCTTTTACAATCATTAGTACAAAAGGGGTAATAAAGAACAAGGCACTGGTTTCACAGGGACTGCAAAATAGTAAAGATTTGTTTTTTCTAAGTTTTGTTTTTATTCTGTTAAATTTACTATTTTAGCTCAAAACTTACAGCGTTGGGCAGAAAACAATGGTTAACAATTACTATAATAGGCTAAAGTTTCGGTGAAGTTAGCTTAATCAAAACATACAGTTAATGTATTTTTTGTCAGACTAAAATAATTAAACACTAAAGTGTCCGTTTGATCCAAACCCAGCAGCTGCTGAAAAAAGGACAATATTTTTTAATAGAAAATATTTTCTTTCAAACTAGACAGAAAACTATGTTATGAAAAAGAAAAAAATATGCATACAAATGAAAAGATTTTATGTATCAGGACATAAAAGGAATAATTATTTAGTCGTGAGGTACATGTAAGTTTAGATTCGCTACATGACTTGTGATGCTGTCCAGTCATTTATTTCAGATAATCTGAGTGAAAATGTGGTTTTATTTCAGATTTCTCTTTACTGTGTGCAGAAACATCGTTCCCATAAGAACCGAGAGGGTCAATCAGGGCTGTGAGTGAGCACTTCTCAAAACGTGGACGGGTTGGATGTTTGTTTTCTTATAAAAATGGTAGCTGTTGCTGATTAGCTATCTACCAAGAGGTCCAATTTTGGAAAAAATGTATAAATCTTATTACAGCTATTGGGAAATTACAAAAGCGATAAATAATTTAAAATGTGAATAATAAAAGAGAGTCATTTCTCTGCAACAAAGTGAAGTTGAAGATTTCTAACATGTCCCTAAAGGATATTAATTTAATGTTAGTTATTTTTTTGAAAGGCAAAACATTTGGCGTGAGACCAGATGGGTAAAATCACAACAAGATGTTTGAGTAGAAAATGTGTTTTACTTTTTAGTGATTTTAATTAGCATTAAAAATAATTATATGTCTTGTCTTTGGTGTTTGTCTGAGAAAACTTGACAAAAAAAAATGAGTCTAAGCTTACGGGACCAAAACAAGAGTTCAAGTGTTTCTAAATCTGGTCCTCGGTTGTTACGTTATGAAACATTAAAAAAGACATTTTCACACATTTAAAAAAATTAAATTAAATAAAAAAAATACATGCAAACTCAGTTTTTTTAATGCAACAAAATGCTCATTTCTTAGGCAAGTCCAGTGGATGTGTTAAATATAGAATGCACAGGGTTTGTCAGTGACATAAATAATAAGAAAGGCACCAAGGACAAAACAAACAATATCAGCACTAAAACAGCATTCCATGGTTACATAAAGGTGGCAGGTGCATGCAGTAAGAACTAATAAAAGGTAGAAAGGTCCTCCAAAAGTAAAACAAGCTAAAACAACATACACTTGGCACATGTGGTGATGCGATCAGGTCATTCCAGTCACTCAAAAGAAATTCAGCATGCTTTTCTTTCAGGCAGCACAGGCACTAATGATTCTGTCGTTCTTCTCCTTCCTCCTCCTCATCGTCCCATCTCACCTGCAGACCCAGGCGGACTCTTTTGGTTACGGCCGTCTCAGGAAACGTAGCCTGGACCATCGGTACCAGTTTACTCGTCAGCGAGCCTCCCTCTGGACCAATCAGATCGCTTTCTTGTTGAACTCTTGACACAACAGCAAAGTACAGAGGGAAGTCGGTAGAGATGATGCGGCGGATTCGCTTCTTTCCGAGTTCTTCTTGACTTTCTAGTTCTGGAGAAGGAAGAAAGGGTTTTTCATCCCGTGAGGCAGCACAGCTACATGTGTGTCTGACTGAAATGAAATAAAACAGATGGATTTAAACTCTTACCCTCGTCCATCCCATTTAGGATTGTTTCTAGGACCTCGTCGCCGTAGCGGTTGCGGTGCTCTTTCCAAACGGATCCATTCTCACTCCTCAGCACAACGAGCTCCCGGTCACCACGACCCAGAGCCGCAAAGTGGGGAATCTCCACAATCACTGGTCTGCCAAACACACAAAGAAGTACTTTAAATCCAATTCTAAGTTCTCTGAGAGACAATGTCATATTATTATTTCTGATTATGTAATAATCAGAAACAAAGTATTATAACTGATTTGAATGCAAAAATCTATATTTTATTGTTAAGAACTATGCAGTGGATTTGGTTTTTTGCTCACCCCAGGAACTGCATGCTAGCTGGACCCAGAGAGATGATCCTACTGGCCAGCCCCTCTCCCTCCACCAGTGGAGGGGGGCTGGTCAGCTTCTGCGGCTTCACCAGGCGGCAGGTAATGCGGGTGGGTGCCGCACACGTCCGTGGAGGTATGATGACACGCAGTCCGTTGTGCCTGCTGCCTCGCATTGAACCGCCACGAGCATCCACCATAAAACTGACCAGAAACCTGCCGTTGGACAAAAAGCGTGAGTTCTAGAATCCAGGTAAGAGATGGATGGACATGCAGTGTTACGATCTGGGCTGACCCTGTGTGTATAGGACTGGCAACTGGGCTGACGTTATCAGACGTTTCAGTAGCTGGGCTGCTGGGAATCAGTGAGTCTTCATCATACTCTTTGGGCAGTGGAAGTGGAGTGTGTTGCTACATCAAACAGAAAGGTCAGAGTGAAAATGTTTAAAGTCATGCTTTATAAACTAAAACCAGAAAAACAAAAAAAAAAGATAATCATTTGTTGAAAGAATAATTTTAAGTATAAACCGTATGCTTGACTAAAATTCATTTATGATCTAGACTTGAAAGTCATTGATGCTGAAAGAAAACATTTGACTCACAAGTTGCAGTTTATCTCAGTTTTAGATATTGAATTTAAACAGCTTGGTTAATAACTCTTAACTTGGACTAAAACTTAAAAGCATGATGCATATTTGCACTGAGAATGAATAACAAAGATTCATCATTACGAAGTTTAAAAAAAACAACTGGAGCCTATAATGTCCGTCCATCCATCCATCCATCCATCCATCCATTTTCATCTGCTTATCCGGAGTCGGGTTGCGGGGGCAGTAGCGTCGAGAGGGCCAGACTTCCCTCTCCCCAGCTACTTGGGCCAGCTCCTCCAGGGGAATCCCAAGGTGTTCCCTGGCCAGGTGAGAGACATAGTCCCTCCACCGTGTCCTGGGTCTACCTTTAGGTCTCCTCCTGGTTGGACGTGCACGGAAAAACTCACCAGGGAGGCTTCCAGAAGGCATCCTGACCAGATGCCCAACTGGCTCCTCTCGATGTGGAGGAGCAGCGGGTCTACTCCGAGCCTCTCCCGGATGACCAAGCTTCTCACCCTATCTCTAAGGGAGAGCCCAGCCACTCTTTGGAGAAAACTCATTTCGACCGCTTGTATCCGTGATCTTGTTCTTTCGGTCACTACCCAAAGCTCATGACCATAGGTGAGGGTAGTTACATAGATCGACCGGTAAATCGAGATCTTTGCCTTCTGACTCAGCTCTCTCTTCACCACAACAGACCAGTACAACGCCTGCATCACTGCAGATGCAGCACCAATCTGCCTATCGATCTCACCCTCCAGTTTTCCCTCACTCGTGAACAAGACCCTGAGATACTTAAACTCCTCCACTTGGGGCAGGACCTCATCCCTGGCCCGGAGGAGGCATTCTACCCTTTTCCGAATCAAGACCATGGTCTCAGATTTAGAGGAGCTGATTCTCATCCCAGCTGCTTCACACTTGACTGCGAACCGCTCCAGCGAAAGCTGAAGATCACATTCTGATGAAGTCAACAGGACCACATCATCTGCAAAAAGCAGAGACCTGATCCTCATGCCACCTAAACGGATGCCCTCCACACCTTGGCTGCACCTAGAAGTCCTGTCTATAAAGGTAATGAACAGAATCGGTGACAAAGGGCAGCCTTGGCGGAGTCTAACTCTCACTGGGAACAAGCCCGACTTACTGCCGGCAATACGGACCAAGCTCTGACACCGGTCAAACAGGACCCTAACAGCCCGTATCAGAGGGCCTGGTTCCCCATACTCCCAGAGTACCCCCCACAGGGCCCCCCGAGGGAAGCGGTCAAACGCCTTCTCCAAATCCACAAAACACATGTAGACTGGTTGGGCAAATTCCCACGCACCCTCCAAGATCCTCATGAGGGTATAGAGCTGGTCCAGTGTTCCAGGCCAGGACCAAAAAGACATTGCTCCTCCTGAATCTGAGGTTCAACAATCCGTCGGATTGCCTATAATGTGTTTTTACTTTCCTTAGTACAGGTTTTGTGTTCATTTGGTTTGCTGGGATGGAAGAATTGTAGAGCCTTGTCTACAAAGTAAAGCATTTCTGAAGGATTTAAGTTACTTCATATTATGACTTGTTTTCTTAGACACTGGCTGAATAAAAACCTTTCCTTCCAAATGCTTTTTAAGCATTTTTCATCTTTTGTTTGCTCTAGCATGTCATTTCTCTTTCTGCTGTGTGCAGCGGAGAAAACAAACCACATTAAATTTCTGTTAAAGGCAAACTATGCAACTTTTTCATAGTTTTAAATCATTTTCTTGAGCAAAAACGACCCTTTACAGGGTTAATGAAATGTCACTCAGACCCCACCACCCTCTGTGGCCAAAATATCGCTCTTGCAACTTCAAAGTGGTAGTCTGGTCCCTTTTGGACTTGTAAAGTGGAGCTGACATGCCAGCACTGGAGTCTGCTTCCAGCACGTTTCCTGCATGTTTTAAATCATGAACACAGCTAATTTGTTTCATATAGAGATGAACCATTCCTGCAGAAACTAATGAAGGCTGAGGAGACATTTCAGCAGTTAGATTAAAAGTGTTAAAAAGATGAACACACAGCAATAAGTCAAGTTTCATTTTTGGTTTTGCTAAACAGACACTAGCAAAAACAAACTGCCTAGTCTCCCTTTAAAACAGTCTGTGTGGTTTCTGATTTGGTCATTGATCATCCACCAAGGAAATAAACACTCTTCCATTGACGCAGAAAGCCTAATGAGTCCTTGATGATTTGATCTCATTATTGATGTAAAATTCAAACCTCATAATATTTTCATCCATGAACACCGGTGATATTCTGCTCTGTCCATACCTGATCGATCTCATGTTCTTTCAGATTGACAGTCTCAGGTGAGACACGAGGAATCCTGGGAATGGCTGGCGAATAATTTCTAAGAAAAGAGAAAAACAAATCAGCCTGACGAAATTTCTTCACATCTTGGCTCCTCCCAAGTGATCGTCCCCGTGTCTACGGTTCGCTCCCCTCCCACCCACCTACCCACCTATTAGCTTAAAGCTACTAGCTTAGCTCTCTACACTGCTGCCCCACACATCCCCTTCCCCCTTACGCTGTGCCCAGCCCTCTCTCGTACTCCAGTGATTTCTTGGGGGAGAGGAAATCGTCATCATGGTCTTTCATGTCATCCATCTTCATGTACCTGGCCCCTCCTGTCCCCAAGAGCTCCTCTCCTTCAGAGAACAACATGCCAAAGAGAGCGAATAGACCAGGGTCAGGTTGGTGACACAGCACGAGAGAAAAAGAGAAAGAAAACAAGACTGTTAAGTAGCAGTTAGACGTGTTAGGCAACATGAACACCCAGGATGGACGAATGATGATGGCTCTGATTTTTAGAGATTAGACAGGTGACATGAAACGTCAGTGGTGAAAAGGGGATGCAGCTACTTCCACAAAGAGGGTATGAGGACGTGAACAAAAACCTAATCCCTACAATCTGTTTTGCTTTTAAACTTTCACTCAGAAATTCTGAACAAATTACAATAAAGTCACAGAGAATAGCTCATAAATGTAGTCTGAAGATAATAAAACATGATAGTCCACTTAGAGGCAGCAACACCATACTTTAACTCAAGTTTTATACTTCAGGTGCTTAAGCGAGTGAATGGATGAACAAATTAATCCAGTCACAATCAGAACAGCAGTTTACTACAATCCATGAAGCCAGTTTTAGCAGACCCACACTTTCCTCTTAATGGCTCGTACATTTAGATCTGAGCCCACATGGTTGTTGGTTACTTACCCCCGTAAAAAGGAGACCACAAGCTGCAAACGCTAAGTCTTCCTGGAGTGTATGAACGCGCGCGCGTGTGTGTGTGTGTCCGTGTCCGTGTTCCATTCAGATCACATCCTCTGTCCGTCCAAAGGTTATTACATGCAGGACACTATATTATCCTCTGACATCGCTTTACCATTCCTGATTTGTGTCTTTAAGACAGCAGATGAGCTACTTTCTAAATTTAGAGCTGCACTCACAATCTGTTTGTTGAATTATCAGTGGACTAAAAATACCAAGTCATGTAAACCTCGGACATTATTAACCACGTTGTCAACTTTGCCCTCCAAAACCTTAATTAGGTTTTTAGGTTGTTGTTTTTTTTTTTCCTGCTTGAGGAAAACAGAAACCTAATTTGAATTCATGTAAACTGATGTCAGACAGCTCAGCCAGAAAAACAAAAAGCTCTTAGTTCATCTGTGTTTTCTGCCTTTTAGACGATTTGTAGTGAATCCTAACATTTGAGCTAACATGATGCAACAACACATCACGAGTTTTCACTCAGATTAGAAGATGTGGATTATCCAAACATTAAACTAAAAAGATGCTTTTACCAACCAGTTTACATGAAAATAGACTTATACTGTTGTACAGTCAGACCTGAAAAGCAGAGGTGTGACCAAGTCACTGCTTTGCAAGTCACAAGTAAGTCACAAGTCTTTCCAGTCAAGTCTCCAGTCAAGTCCAAGTCAAAGACAACCAAGTCTAAGTTGAGTCCAAAGTAAATGAATTGGAAGTCCAAGTTAAGTCCAAGTCCTTAACCCTTTCAAATTTCAAGTCATAATCAAGTCACCTGTCCAACTTCAATTTAGTGACAACAATAATAAATGTAAAGGATGGGTAGTTTACATCCTACTTATGAACCATAACATGTGAGATTCCATGGAAATATGAAATATCAATCTGTTGGATCTTTGAATATTTTAACCAGAAGATCAGAACTTTTTATTGCAGGGATTTTGTGACCCTTCGTATCAACTCCGAGGAAAGTGAGAGAGTCAGGTTTAAAATAGTTAAGAATTTTTTTTCTACACAGTTTAAACAAGACTAACTTAAACACTCGGTGTACTGTTGGAACTGAAGTGGAGTGAGACGTGAGATGAACGATGTATGTGTGGAATGTTGTTATCAGAACCAGCGGATCCGGAGAAGCATTTAGTTCTGAGTGGGAGTGAATGTTTCACTCTAAACTTTAGTAGGAGATTTATAACACACATGAAACGCCATCTGTCGGTCTACGTACCCCAGGGGAAGCCTCCGTTAGATCCAGAATGTCCAGGTCCTCTTGGACCCTCCTTGGAACGGAAGCCGGTAGAAAAGCAGCGGTGCCGACCAAACTAGTCTTGGAATGCTTCCAGATCATGACAGGTTATTGGCGTCAGCTAGACCATGAAGGGGTTGTGAGGTTCAGCTTTTATTCTGAAGGAACCATTGAGGTAAGGTGTAACTTGCAACAGATTTTATCCAGCTTGTCGAGGTTCTTTTGGCTGAAGAGGAAGTCCGGATGGTCTGTCCGAAACTTCTCTAGAACGCTTGAACTAAAGAAAAGGTGGCGTGGAATAGTTTTTATAATTGTCATATTTTGGTTTACTGGCAAACCAGAATTTGACATGCAAAAGAGGGTTTATACAAACACCACAGATAACCGCGCCTCGCACCAGAAACGAAGGTTCTGGTTGGATCAGACAAAAGGAAATGTGTCGTGTGACTTTAGCATTACGTGTCATCAGTGTCTAGTGCAAATGTCCAAGATTATAATAACTTGTAAAATACTACTGATCACAGGATTATAATATCAAGTAATAACATTGTCATTTCATAGATTGATTGAACATTGGGCTCACATTATTATTGGTAATAACAAAGTTGCTTGATTATGTGTTTATCAAGAGAGTTCTTCGTCTTCGTCTTGAGCTGCAAAAGGTGAAGCAGTTCAGATGAGCAGAGGGCATGAAAGACCTTGGCCAATATCTCAAGTCATTGGTGTTCAAGTCCGAGTCAAGTCTTAAGTCTTTATAGATTTGATCAAGTCACGCCAGAAGTCATTAAAATGATAACTCGAGTCTGACTCAAGTCCAAGTCATGGGACACAAGTCCACACCTCTGCTGAAAAGTCCTTCACCTAAGCATAACCATTTTAGGCGTAGAATCACTAAAAATAACTAAACATGTTATAAAAATCTATTTTAGAACATCCAACTATGGAAAAAGTATTTGACATATTTTATTTTTCAATCAAAGAAGAAGAAGATTTTGCATCACAGGGTGTTTCAATGTAACAATAAATTGTTTGAAATTATTTAGAAAGATAATAAATATAGAGCGGCTGCGCAGTGGTGCAGTGGTTAGAGCTGTTGCCTTGCAGCAAGAAGGTCCTGGGTTTGCTTCCCGGTCTGGGACCTTTCTGCATGGAGTTTGTGTGTTCTCCCTGTTTTACTTCAGATCAGAAATTGATTAATATCAAAAACATGAGCTGTGAAAACTTTGAAAACCCAAAACCATTAGGTCAAAGTTGATATAATCTCATATTATTGAAATGTGTTTTCCAACTAGTTTTCTGTCACCAGTGGAGCAACTGTGATGACTTAAGCCACCAAAACTGTCGGTTTTTAAATGTTTCCCTCTCAAATCTCCACGTCCACACATGACAAAAACACAACACAACATAAAAGCAATCAACACCACAATGAATGCAGATTCTCAAGTGGACAAAACTGCAAATACTGCACAGCAGGTGTCACCAACTCCAGTCCTCAAGGGCTACCATCCTGCTAGTTTTCTGCATTTCCTGCTCAACCACAACTGAATGAAATCATTTAATCCCCTCCTTACCATGAGTAACTCCACATAGGCCTAATAATTAGTCAGTCATTTCAATCAGGTGTGTAGGAGCAAACAAACAGCAAATATGTGCAGGATAGTAGCTCTCTAGGGCCAGAGTTTGTGACCCCAGCAACTCTCAAAAGACTAAATCACAGTGAAGGTAGACAGCTGCTCAGCTGTGGTTCACACTAGTCAAGCAATGATTCATGTGATACGATGGAAGGATAAAACACCATGAGAGTTAGAGAAAGTGGGTGTTGTTAAAGGGACACACTAAAGGTTATGAGTTCATGCTAACAAGAAACCAGAGGTACGATCACAGTGATCATCACTACAGAGGGATCAAAGGAGAAGAAGAAGGCCAGGAAACACAGATGACGTGAGCTTGAAATGAAGCAACTTTACGACAGCCTAAGAATGCTCCAGAAAGAACAAAACAAACATTCATACCTAATGTTAGCTGAGCAATTCCTATAAAAAAGGCAAAACAAGAGTTGAAAAATGAGAATTTCTATGTTTCACACACTACCTGCCTTATAAGTACTTATCTTAAAGCCATACCTTCATCCTCCGACACATCGAGTATCTCATCCACAGTTTCTGGGAAACTCATACGATGTTTCTCTGTGGTCATCTGCAAGGCACATAAAAGATACACACATTAAAAAAATATATCTTTTCTTACAGCATTTTAGTCTACTAAACCTCTCACCATGGAAACCGTCTCATCTGTGACGAGCTTCAGTACGTCAATCACAGAGATGTAGCCCAACCTCTTAGCAATAGCCAAAGCTGTGGTGCCATGCTGTCAGAGGAGCAACAATCTGATCAGATCTGAGAAGATAAGACTTAATGTTTTGGTACAAGGAAGAAAATGAGGATTAATGCTTACAGTAGTGGTTTCGTTGGGCTGGGCGCCATGTTTCAGCAGCAGGGTCACAATGTCTGTGTGTCCCTGCTGGGCTGCCTGGTGCAGAGGAGTGTAACCGAGCTGCCAAGGAAAAAAATTCCAGAGTAAAACTCACAGGAACATGTGGATAATATGCAAACAAATCCCCGTTAATCATCAGTTGTTGAATTTATCTACCGTTGGTGAAAGCACACACCCTTGTTTTGCTGTTGACGTTAGCCTGATGCTGCACAAGGAACTTCACCATTTTGATGTTGCCGTAATGACACGTGACATGGAGAGGAGTGTAACCCATCTGTCAAAGAAGGAATGCACAGAACTCCTAAAGGAGTGTTTCACTCATTTAATCTATGCATTTGCAGTTGTCTCTAGTAGGATATAGGGATATACCGGTGCACCATTTCCAGGAACTAGAAGTTACCCACATCACAGATGAGCTTCAGATGGCAGGTTTTGGAGTCTTATTTCCTGATATTTGGACACCTCGCCTCAGATTGGATAACAGCAGCATGACCCTACCACTGACATGGATGTTTTATCTCCACAAATAACACAAGCCTGGAGGAGTTCTGCCATGTGGTGTAGTTGCAAAAGCTAACAGTTAGCTTCTAACAGTCGAGACGTTCTCTGCGGTTCCTGGATGCTAAATGAACAACATCCTCACCCGTCGTGAGTCAAGATGGGTGAGTCCATGTTTGTTAAGTGACAGTGTGACGTAGATCTATCAGGCTTTTCAAATCCTAGAATTTCACCATCTATTTTCTATCAGAAGCTAATGCAGGATAGGTGTAGGGGAGTGTTTTCATGTTCACCTTGCATGAAAAGTGTAGGGGAGTGTTTTCATGTTCACCCTGCATGAAAAACTCTGAGTGACTGATTACAATCAGAAATAATCATTAAAAGATAGATTTTCAGTGTCGCACACTTTGAAACTCAGTCCAGATTAGTTACTGAGCTTATTAAGCATTTGAATTTATTGTAGGATGAAGTTCAGTCCTTACCCGTGTGGCTGCATAGACTGAAGCCCCCTGCTTCACTAAAATATCAGCAATGCCTACATGTCCCTCCTGGGCCACCAAGTGCAAAGGCGTTAATCCACTCTGGTTGAGGGAGCGAAAAGACAAAGTCAGGAACACCTAACACAAAACAAATCCAGTTCCATTTTAAAACCTTCAACATTTCCTTCATCCTCCACCTTGTTGCCGAGGTTGACGTTGGCCTGTTTGGAGATGAGCAGGGAGACCATGTCGGACCTTCCCTCCTGCGAGGCCAGGTGGAGCGGGGTGATTCCCTGCAGTGACTCAGCATTGGCTGAAGCTCCATACTGCAGCAAGCTGTTAGCCACCTCCACCTGGTTCTGTTTGGAGGCGATGTGGAGGGCGGTATAACCGTTCTACAGAACAGAGGCAAAATGTTTTCTAATAAATGTAAATGTTCATTATATTTGATGATTTGGCACAAAATACTTGTTTCTGTTTACCCTTGCAGCGCTATGCGGTGACCCTCCTTTGCTAACAAGTAGGTTGACTACATCCAAGTTGTTGTGATGTACAGCAACATGCAACGGGGTCAGACCGTTCTGTAAAAAAAGAACACTCTGGGCATCTTTTACGTTATTATATTCCAAATGTTTCAGATTCCTCTTTCTCCTCACCTTTCCAGCTGAATTTGGGTTGGCTCCTCTCTCGAGCAACAGCTCAGCCACATCCACCTTACCGTACTTAGAGGCTACATGTAATGGAGTGAAGCCCTTCTGCAGAAACACAGAGAAATCAGTGGATTTAATGTAAATTAGTAACTGTTCTGGAGAATAGTTCCAAAAAGCCAAACAGTACAAAAAAAGGTCATCAGATCAGCTTTACCTTGGTCATCTTGGTCTGTTGGGCCTCCATGTCCAGTAGGATGCGAACTGTCTGTACATGACCTTCCCGGGCAGCGATGTGCAGTGGTGTGTGTCCAGCTGTGGTGGTGGAGTTGGGGTTGGCCTTGTGCTCCAGTAGAAGCTTTACTAGCTCCTTGTGACCCATCCGAGCAGCACAGTGCAGAGGGGTTTGGTCATCCTGCCCAGGAGGAAGTGACACCAACACCAGGAAAATTTAGAGTGAATTATGAGGAAATGTATATGCTTTTTTTGTGTGTGTGAATAAAAATGCATCTACCTTAGCTTTGGCATCCACTGGTGCTGCATTCTCTAATAGGAACTCTGCAACCTCATAGTGTCCAGCCCGAGACGCCATGTGGAGAGGAGTTTCGACTTTCTGTTCACAGAAATAAAGCACGCAGCCACTCAACATGCAGCAATGTTTTAAAGGGTCACTGAAATGCAATTGATTTACAATTGGAAAATGTTCTTTGAGCCTCCTTGTAGCATATTAAACTTTGTTGGGGCTCACAATGGCCCAAGAGCCCTGATACAGGGCCAAACACAACCCCATAAAAAAGGCCTGCAATGAAAACACTTGTGCGCCCCCCCCCCCCCCCCCCTGTCAGAACATGAGTAGAAAATGAGCTGCGTGTGCATGCTGTGGTGCAGGAGTGTGGACGAGCGTGATACAACGTGACAAGAATGAGGACAACAAGCTATAGATTTATTTGGCGCTCATCCTTAGTCTGGATATTCCCATGACATCCTGGAACGTGCAGGGTGGTGCTCCAACATGCTCATATGTATCAAAGGTTTTAGCAGCTCAGACTAGCGTTAGCAGTAGTTTTGCCTAGTGTTATCAGAAGTTTGGCTTAGTGTTGCTCTGCGGTTAGCTGGGAACTGGGTTGGAACATGTAGATTTACGGGGGGGTGTCTAAGCTTATGATGCGCTGAACCAGCTTTTCTCAGAACAAACCATTTCTCCCTCACCTTTACAACATTACTACCGTAATTTATTGAAGAAAGTAGGTCGGAGACGGCATAGGCATGAGAGGGGGGCTTCTTTCATGCAGCCTCAAAACTCTGGAACTCTCTTCCCCTCCATGTGTGTTTGGTTCTTTCCCTCAGAAGGTTAAGGTCTGCTCTTAAGACACACTTTCAGCATCACCTTCATGATCCACTATTCTAAATATAAAAAATGTTAGGCCATGTCTCACTTCCCTGCATGTTTCCCATTCCTGAGTTTTTCTGTGATATGTCTGTTGTTGTGTCCAAGCCTTTGGCTCTTTTTTGTACAGCACTTTGGTTAGCTGCCATGCTATTCTGAAATTGTGCTAGATAAATAAATTTGGATGGTAGAGTATGGTATAGGCTTTTGGTATGTTACATTAGACAACCCAAGCTAACTAAATTCAACAACAGGATTAATGTGGTTTTTAATGCTACTGCCCCTTAAAAGACGTGTTGGTTATTTAAGCTGGCACTGGGACTTACCACATTGGAGGCGCTGGGGGAAGCTCCTTTCTGCAGGAGGATCTTCACAATGTTGAGATGACCCATAAAAGATGCCACATGCAGGGGCGTTAGACCAGACTGATAAGAGATAAAAGCAGAATAAATGGCTTGGAATTGCCTTTCTAACCTAGAAATCTTTTAAAACACCTCTGGATACATCATTTTAACACTTTTGAGCATTTTATTGTCTCTCTTACTTCAGTCACAGCCTCTAAGGATGCAGACTGTTTGAGGAGGAGGTCCATCACACGCATGTGGTTCTTTTTACAGGCAATGTGCAAGGGAGTGAAGCCGTTCTGTGAACATAAAACCATAACATTTACTGCTATGGTAAAACAGCTACATGATCACATATTATCAGACCAAATAAGCATTACATATAATCATCAGAGCACCAGCTTTAAAAAAAAAGAGGGTACATCGACAAACAAAAGAAGTGAGATGAAACTATCTCTAACCAGAGCTCTGGAGTTGGGTTTGGCCCCCTTGTCCAGCAGTACTTTGGCCATGCGGTGATGCCCGCAGTGTGCTGCCACATGCAAGGGGGTGAGGTGGTCCAGTGTGATGTCATCAATCTCTGCATTGTACTGCAGAAGCTGCTTGACGCAGTCCACATGGTCCCCCTGTGCTGCCATGTGGATCGGAGACAGGCCATTCTGCAAAACAAGACACATTTTTATTCACATCTCGAGAAACAAATCGCCAACTTAGATTTAGCTGTTGTTCAGAGTTTACCTTGGTCTTTGCCTGGATGGGCGCCCCATGGTCCAACAGAATTTCTATAATTCTAACATGTCCATTTCTGGCTGCGCAGTGTAGAGGTGTCAACTCATCCTAGAAGGAGAGGATTGGTAATGACTTAGCTAACGATGCATTGAATTAGAAAGAGAGACATTCAGAAATGTTCAGTGCAATCTGCACCTTGGTTTTGGCATCAATCTGAGCCCCTCGGTCCAGAAGGAGTCGGACCATGATCACATTCCCACGTCTGGAAGCAATGTGCAGAGGAGTGATGCCGTTCTGCAGACAGACAGATCGACTCATGTAAGTACAACAAATCAAAACAAAGATAAGCAGCTAATGTTTTCCCATCTTAAGTGACTTCCTACCTTTGGGGTGAAATTGACATTTGCTCCTCGATTAAGCAGAAGTTGCGCAACGTTTAGGTTCTCATAGTGGGCAGCAATGTGAAGGGGGGTGAATCCAGTCTGCAGAATACACATCTTTGTTTCCACTTTTGCATTTTAGAAAGAAAAAGACAAGTTCTGAAAACAAAGTTTGCTGTGCTTTCACATAAACCTCCACCCACCTTGCTGAGAACGTCAGGATTGGGGTCGTTCTGTAAAAGCACTGCTGCTGTGCGCGTATCATCGTTTCGTGCTGCAATGTGTAGTGCGGGGAGACGGACCTTTCCCTTGGTGCCGTAGTTGATGAGCAGGGCCACAACGTTCTCATGTCCCTGCTGAAGAGCCACGGCGAGCGGGGTGAACCCATCCTGCAGCAGACAACACAGGAGAGAGGCTGACTCAGAAAACGAAAACAGTGTAAAGAGAGGGACTTGTGAAAATAAAGCAGAGTGGAAACAAAGCGAGTGTGAATCAGCAGGGATGGGGGTTTCTCTCTCTGATCGTTGGTACCTCAGTGGGAATGCTCTGATTGGCTCCGTTCTCCAGAAGAAACTTCACAACCTCTAGATGGTTTTCTTGTGCAGCCATGTAGAGTGGAGTAAAACCCTTCTGTCTCAGAAAGACAAACAACAAACAGGCGCGCACACACACAGGAGCAGAGACAACAGCAGAAAGACAGTCACAGATGTACACAGCAGGATGTACACAAACACACAGGAATATTGGACAAACTGACACATTTTAACGGATGGATCTGCAGTAATCGCTAGGACAGATTGACAGTAAAGCGCTGGGGATCAGCCTCGGTATGTTCCGGGACGGGAGCAGCGCTGCGTCTCACCTGGGACTGAGCGTTGACATTGGCCCCATAGTTTACTAGCTCTGTGACCACCTGCTCCTGCCCTGCCAGGGCTGCAATGTGCAGGGCGGTGTTCCCTTTCTGTTCAAACACACACAAGTGCACAACCAGGATAATCACACAAGGAAAACTACTGGATGTAAAATTCCACAGGTTTATACAAAACATTAGTGTTCAACTAAAAACTGTTTCATCACAAATGAAGAAAACACCAAATCAAGAGTCTAACATTTTCAAGAGTCCTCAAGCTTAACTGAAACAGATAATCTGTTTTTAATCACAAGACTGCCATCTTTTTTCATCTCTCTTTGTTACAGTCACATTTCCATGTTCTTAACTGATTCTTAACATAAAGCTTAATCTTGTTGCATTTGGAGTCAAATGCAGACAACACCCATTCATAATTATATGTCGGTCTGGTCCTTTTCAGTTCATCCAGGTCTTCATTTCCTCTCTGGTAGAGCCATTTTAGTCTCAGGCATTATTCAGTCCTCTGCCTTTAAACTCTAGTCTAGAGATTGTACTGTATCTCTTTCAGTTAATTCAGGGCAAAGATCCACATACAACCAACAGCAAAAGGTCTGGCACTCTTGTTTCTGAAAGTAGAAGTAAGTCAGGGGAGATGGGAGCAGAAGACAGCAGGATTTGGAGTCTTATTTCCTGACATTCAGACATCTTGCTTCTGATTTGGCTGACAGCAGCATGACTACTCCACTGACTCCAGTTTGCTCTACAATGTTGATGTTTTATCTCCACAAATAACACCAACTTGGAGTATCTCCGCTGAGTCGTGGATTTGCTGATGCTAACGGTTAGCTTCTTCTGGCCGAGATGTTCTCAGCTCTCCAACAAAAGCCTTTGCCGTTGCGAGCCAAGATAGGTGAGTCCATGCATGCTAATTTACTGTGTGACAGATCTGAGTGACTTTGTCCAATCCAAGGGGTTTTCCATCCATTTCATATCACCAGCTAATGCGGGAGACAGGGCTAGAAGACTATTTTCACGTTCAGCCTGCATGTTAAACTCAGACTGACTGACCTTTAAGTTTGGTTCCTTGAGAAGATCTCCAGAAATCAATTACAACTGGAAAATTATTCCCATTAGAATATTCTTATTTTGATCCTGAGGATATAATACCAGCCATGAAGTAGCACCGTGATTATTAAGCGTGATGTTTCATGGGGTGTGTTTTACCTTCGTGGTGGTCTCCAGCGTGATCCCATTGTGAAGTAGCTCCAGCACCATTTTGACGTGGCCCTCTTTGGAGGCCAGATGCAGCCCGTTGAGCCCATTCTGAGTCAGAGAAAAGAGCACACCTCATACCCAAGAATCCCACTCGCACACACTGTATATAAATAGGCATGAAATAAACCCACATATGGTGTGTACACAAAATCACACAAGGACAATGCCAGCTGATTTACACACACACACAGTAACAGCAGTACTCACATCACAAAGCAAAATATAAATCATGCAGATTTAAAATGGTTATTAAGCAAAAACAACATCTACAGGAATGAAAATCAAGACTTTTTTCATTCATTTAATGTTGATTAGAGGAGGAGGAAGGGGATGGCAGGCCGCTGGTCTCGTGGCTGGGAAGAATACGAGCCGTGTGGGATAGGTCTAACCTCACACAGCCTTCCTTCAGCCGCACAGGACATGTGAGGTTGGACCTTTCCCACACCACTGATATTATTCCTCTGAGTGGGGAGACCACAACACACCATCACTCCACTGGAGAGAGAGAGAGAGAGAGAGAGAGAGAGAGAGAGAGAGAGAGAGAGAGAGAGAGAGAGAGAGAGAGAGAGAGAGAGAGAGTGGAGGATAACGGAGGAGGAAAAGGTGAGATTAAAGGAGAGGTTTGTGGAGAAGATGCTAGACTGAGGGCTGGAGTGTGTCGGTGTGCCGGTGACAGGAAGACAGAGATGGAGCTGCTTCCACCCGACCAAACCCCGCCTTCATGACACAACAACAACCAGATGAAGAGACACTCTGCAGTCAGCAGGGATGCTACAACTCGGATCTGGTGTTTTACTGACTATTACAATAAATTTAAACAATAATATAAACTGAACCAAAATCTGATTAAATAAGAAATGTGTTTTAGCAACTTTAACAAAAAACACAAACAAATGTGCAAATTGTCTTTGAAGATTAAAAAAGCTGCAGATTGTCACTTTAAGTCAAAAATATGTTAAACATTAAAACACATACACGATTAATTCGAATACAACATAAAATTTTAAAATTTGATAAAAATCTAGCAAGCCAAGTCGTTCTATCTTTTTCTGCAGGCTATAAAATTTTCATTCCAAGAGGAGTCTTCCTTTATGATGGGTTGATTCTGTTTCCGCTGAATCTGTTTGATTTGAGCCCTCATTGAAATCCTGATAGAAATATTTCTATTGTAAATAACACAACGTTGACAGCATGAGTGAAGGAGGGATGAGTTGGGTAATGAGCCTCTCTCATGCACACACACAGGGTTCAGCCCAAAAAGATGCCCTCTTTCTGGAGATAGAAGTTTTCTTTATTATCATTTAATATAATTCCCCCCCCCCCCCCCCCCCAAAAAAAAGAAACTGATTAACCATTTAAATTAACATGCACACGGCAAGCAAACAGGGACACATCAACACGTGCATACAGAAAAACAGTTACAGGTAAGAACATGAGCACAACAAGATGCAAATGATCTGATCTTGTCTGATCTGTGATCACCGATCATTTATTTTAAAAGCAGTCAATCGTGTTGTAGTTCATCCACTGTCTGAAACCTAATTTGATTAGCTAAAAACAGACCAAGAGAAGACCAAACTGCTGGCTGAAAAAGTTGATTGTGAGCAGATAAATGCCAGCTTTCACTCTCAGTTTTGCTGAGAAGCAAAATGATCTAATTAGAATAAATAGAAAGCCAAGAATAGCCATAGAAATAAAAAAAAGCCTCAGATGGCGGGGTCTGCCTGCCAGTTTTTGCATTTAATCTAAAGGAATGTCTCACCTGATTGGCTGTGTTAATATCGATGCCGTTTTTTATGTGCTCCAAGGCCTTGTCCAGGTTGCCAGATCGGGCTGCTCGGAGAAAACTGTTGCCAGCATCTGCCTGAAAAGGAAACAGAAAGCAGGTGGGGAAGAGGAGGCGAGGGGTTCGAGAGAAAGTGAGAGATACATAAAGGAAAAAGAGGAAAAGTGGACAGGGGGTGTTTGGTTAGTATCTTCATGAAGACAAGCGTCATAAGCTTTGAGCGACCATCAGTTTCCCTCTCATTTCACTCCTCCCTTGAGATTTTAGAAGTGAAGTTTAATAATCCGCCCCAGAAAAGCATCAGGGTTGGTGAGTTTGTGTTCATCACCTTGTTGGTTCAATATCTGGACTTTGTGTGTTTATGTGGAAGGGAGTAAGTGTGGTGCTTCGGTGTGTCCCGGCCAGACCATGGCACGTCTAGTGTTTTCGTCTGTGTTTTGTCTGAGTCTGAGAGCTTCACGCCTCTCCCTGGCGAGCAGGAGGGCTGCTGAAACAGGATCACTCATGCGGCACTGGGGGAGAGCGAGGGAGATGGGAAGAGGGGGAGAGTAAAAAAGGAGAGGGGGAAAGCAGGATCGAAGGAAAACCACAGGCAGGAACTCAACTGCAGCTAAATCTGCACCTTTACATTTGCATAATCTCTTCTCTTGCTGTTTTCACTTCGCTCCCTCTCTGTCTCACAGAACTTCTTGACAGGACGGTCAAAACAGAAAAATAAATAAATAAACCTTTCAGTGCATGTTTGCACACCTCCGGTCAAACCTCTCACATTGTGTTGTGGAAGCAAAAGAAACACCAGAAGACAGAGCTTTATGTTTTGTTGACTGTTGTTGTGACAGGGTTGCTGGTCCTCTTTGACAGAGAGGGAGAGGGTTTGAGTAAATAGAGAAAAGATCCGCATGCCTGAAGCAGAAGCATAGCAACACATGACACGACACACCCTCAGCGTGGCACAGAGCTGAGCGCAGCTCGGAAAATTAACAAAAAGAGTTCTGTTGGCAGGAAGAGGGAGACTTTAAGGAGCTTTCAGCCGTTGTGACAAATCTATAATCTATTCTTATTTCAGACAGAAGGCAGCATCCAATGTCAGACTGCAGTTAAGAAGTCACCATACTCACACGCACACAAGTAATAGCAATTAAACCAGTTTTTATAAATAAAAATTCATTTAAAAAAACTTTTGATGTAAACCATGTCCCTTCTTATCATTCAGGCTCTTTCCATCACAACTCCTTCAAAGACTTTGAAGATAATAGCCTACTGCCTTAGAGAGCTGCAAGTCATCCCCCCCCCCCCACACACACACACACCAATGCTCAACTATTCTTGAGAAGACACAACTTATAAACTGATTTTGTATGCATCAGCATTTTCACTTTTGCAGTATGCCATGACACTTTCTCCACCCTACAAAGCCTAAGATGATTAGTTTCCTCTGGATCGTACCAAAGTGCTTCTGGTTCTGGCCTCTCCAAGGCTGATCTCTGCAGCCTGAAACTAAAATCCCTCCAGAAGATTTTTATATTCATGCAAAAAATTTCCACGCATTCACTTTTGCATTTTCACATGTGTGCCTTCTTGCCAGCATGATTACAAGCTTACGTCAAGACGTGTGTGTGTGTTGAGCCGAGATAAGGATGCTGGAGGACCACACCCGTCCGCTGGATGAGACACTAACAGGTAGAGTGCACATGCAGCAGACTCGGATGGAGGAGTCTAAGGATGTTATGAGGTAACTCCTCTGCTACATTTTGCTGGTTTAGATGAATGGACCCCCCCCCCCCATTATTCCCACAGAGCATGGACAAGCCTCGGGCTGCTGGGCTGAGCAGAACCAAGTGGGCACATTAATCACACTGTTTGGAGCAAAAGAAGCAGACAATAGCCTGCACAGAAGCTTCTTGGTTAACGTTGGCAGTATCAAAGCAGAGTGTCGAGCAACGTGCATGCCGCTGACTTCACAGGAACAGCTTCTCATAATAAAGCAGAAAATTATCAAGTAAAATGAATTCCGTCTCATCATCTATCACAGAACAGCCTTCCTCTTTTAGATTCCCTGCTTATTATCGTTTCTCTTTCCTGTTGTGTTGTTTTTTTTAACTCTACCCCCTGCTTCTTGCACGTGTTTGTCCCTGCTTTGTCTCCTCAGCTGGTGCAGCAACAGACAGGATGACATCACCACCTGACACCGGACCGCAGCGTTCAAAAGCATGCACATTTGTGTGTGCATGTATATGTGCAAACAAATCAGTGTCCCAGAGGGTCTAAAACAAACAGCTGGAACAGAAGAATCTGGGTTTTTTAAGACGATAATCATTACAAATGTGCGTTTTAGTGAAAATGCTGAATAAGTTTGTCTATTCATGTGTGGGGGTGGGAAACAGGAGGTCAAAATGATGTTATCTGAGTGAAAATGTACAACCTTGTTAGGAAACTCTTTATTCTGCTGTTTAAAATAATAAATTCATAAATTATTGTTCCACACCAGATTTAAAAGCTTACTGATAATATATGTAGGAGTAAAGCCAATACCAGCTTCACATTCAACCCAAGCTTCAACAAAAATGAGGAAACGTGGAGAGAAAATTCACTTTTATAAAAACATCTACAACCCATTTTCTTCTTTATAGTCTTTTACTCTTAATGTTACACCAGGAACTCTCATGTAAAGTGTTTTTCCTACAAATTTGACCTCAATCTCTTCTCTCTTTACCGAATGTAAGAAATCCCAAAATATTTTGTCATTTTTATGTGAATCATCATTTAAAAAATCTAATTTTAAACATATTTCCTCCAATAACACACACACACACACACACACACTTGCAGACTGAGCACCAGGCGCAAACAGTGAATGATTAGAGAAAATACAGCAAGAAGATAGAAATTAAGTGTTTTTTTCTTGTTCTGTCCTTGCAGCTCCTTGAAGATGTTGAGTTTCCAGACTGTGACCAGTGTCACATTTACAGGAAGTCAGTGAAAAGGGCATAAGGCTGAAGCTATTACAACCTTCCGCTCAACACCTATTGACCGTTTGTCCGTCTCCACTCCTCGTATGTGTTAAAGTAAACTGTCCCACTTTTATTATTTACTTTCTCACACTCCCAGGGACCCCCCCGCCCCCGTTTGTTCCTGCTCACCGATCGCCTCTTTAGAACTAACCCCGCTGCAGCCTCTGCGCTTGGAGATGAGATTGTCATGGGTATTATTGTCACGGTTCTTGGGATCTTTAGTGAATTACAAAGCGGGTGAAGACAGGGTCTGGGATCTGCAAGAGTAGGATGGAGATACGGTAAACAACATGCACAGATTCACAACTGTAGTTTGTTTTTTGCCGGAGAGAAAACATCATTTGTTGCAGGTTTAGTGCTGAGCTCATATAAAAAAAAAACTTAGGGCTAATGTAATAAAACTAAAACATTCAAACTTTAGCAAATGCAATAACTGAGATGCAATATGAATGATGCTTCATTATGTCCTCTGGGAAAGCAGGTGCAGAAACCAGCAGGCTTGTTGCTAATGGGGGGGGGGGGCTTAAGTCCAAACAGCACATGTCTTTATGATTATTTTATTACTTATTTTTTAAACTTCACTGTAAACTCTGTAGGGTTGATGGTTTTTTAGAGAGATGAAATATGTGAATTTTGTAAAATATGTTACGATAAGGTCCAAAATGATGCAAACATAGTTTTCAAGGCTGTAGCTTTAACAATGCTTAACATGGAGCCACAGGGCGCGGTTCCTGTAAAAGTGTGCTTTGATATGCAAAGTAAGGTATAATAAAAGTATGAGTATTTTTATGCAAAATTACATTTTTTATATTTTTAAAGTTATGTACAAAAAAGCAAATATTGTGAGTCTAAAAAAATGAACGAAAAACAAATAATTAAGGTATTGAACTAATTGAATTAAATTCCTTATTTAAATCAACTTTGTGAGGTTTTATCACAAAGAAAATTAGTTATTTGTAAGGTAATCATAAGAATCCCTTCTGTTTATGAAGTTGATGCTGAACTTATTTATGTACTTTTTATATAAGGCGACCCACAGTGTTTAAGCAGGTTGGAGGAAATGAAATCAAAAGAAATAAAAAAGTGCATTTGTTACCTCAACTAAGTGTTTCAAATCTTTCTCAATACAACCAAAAATTAATTTCAAGCTAAAGTATTACATTTTTAATACATTTGTGCAAGAATCCTGCAACTCATTTCATATGTTGCATCACTGAGCTATTTACCCTTTAAAAAACGATTAAAACATAAATACTAATGTATTTTCATGCTGTATTTTGTTTTTTGCTATACTTTCTACACCCCTTGCAAGAAAATAAAAGATTCAAGACTTTTCTACACCTTTCATGACCTTTTGTGAAGCACCTGTGGATGCTTCAAAGACTGAAAAAGCTGCAAACAAAACATTTCCAAACACATCCAGTTTGACCAAACCTGAGCCCTGACAGACACAAACGAGCTCCAGGGCCTCGTGAGCATCTCCTGAGTAGCTTTCTTCGGGGTGAAGTCAGTAAATTAGGCAGTCTATCGTCTTCCAAACAGAAAGCCTTTCATTCAGTGACCAACTAATCAGTTTACTGACCCCTAATTTACTTACAACAGCTAATCCTGGTTGACATCACACAATCTGATCGTCAAACATTGACAGAAACAAAGCAACAAACAAGATCAACAGACAGCGATAAACACAAGGACACCAATGATGATACACCCAGACGTCTGGGGTTACTGTAAAGGTTTTTAACACATATGACCTGAACCCAAATCATTTCAGTAACAGAGAATTTAAATTTAAATTCATGAATGAAAATGAAAAGATGTCCAGAGCAGCTACTGTGGACGAACGGCAAACACAAATGGTATTTAGCAACCAGAGGGCAAACAAGCAGAAGAGTGTGCAGAATAAAATGAGCTTAAATCAAATAGTTTGCTCCAACAGATTAATATTTATGCATCAGAGAGAAACGTAAATAGCCCAAAAATGTATTTGAATGTCAACCCAAGCCAATCGCTGCTGAAAAAATGTAAAAACACAGTTCAAAGTGAAATTACATCAGAGAAAACGTAAGAATTTTATAAATCAGCCAAAATTAGAGAGCAATTAGGAAAAGTTGCAGAAAGTCCCAGAGAGAAGTAATGGAAGTAGACAGTGAGAGACAGGAAGGGAAGTCCAGAGAGGGACTGGGACAGGAGGAAGGCAAGATGGCAGCAGGGTGGTACTCACTCCAAAAGTGATGGTCTTGACTGGCATGCCTGTCAGCCCTCCACGCTCTCTTTCTTAAGTTTTCTGTTTCTCTCAAACACTCAGATGTCCTTCCTGTTGCCCCCCTGCAAGTGCTCTGGCTCAGGGCTCACAGACCCCCATCCACCGTAAACACAGACCCACACACACACACACACAGTTGAGTAAGCATGGTGGGTGGAGGCACTGTAGAGGGTGGGGGCTTGGTGGACAGGGGCCCGGGGGTTTTATCTCTGGAGGAATGCTGCTTGTATCTAAAGACACACATTTCACACACAGCTACAAGAAAACGGGGACCCCTCTGTCCCCCCGTCATCTCCCGACAGCTTCCCCCGATTCATTTATTTATTTACTTCTTCATTTCTCTCACTTGTTTATTTTTCCACATCTCCCTGGACTTTGTCTGTTCTCATTCCAACATCCAGATGCCTTTCTGCTGTTCGTCCTTTCTAAACTTTTCACATTACCCTCCCAGTTTCATCCCTTCGCTCCTTTCTTCCCAGTGCGTCACGCCCATCTCCGTGTCTCCTGTATGTCTTCTGACAGCCCAGACAATCCCGTTTTTTTTCCGCGGACTATGCAGAATCAGAACGGTGAAGTGTTACTGTGTCGAATGGGTGTGTTTTTACGCAGCGGCTCTGAGGTGACTTACAGTGACAAAAGCGCCTGGTATGGTGGTGTGTGATGGGAGGGGGGGTCTGCCACTGCCCAGTCACAATGGGGCCAGACACATGGGGTAAGAAGGGGGTGGCGGGGCAGGGAGCGGTGGGCTTCTCAAAAGGCCCTGCCTCCTTTAATAAAGTGTCCGTCATTCCTCACTTGAAAAGGCCCCTTTTCTCTCTCTCTCTCTCTCCCCTCCTCTCGCCCTCTCCTGGCTAAATGCTGGGAAAAGCACATCGCTGCCAAAACCACGCAGAGAGATAAATGCTGGAGGGAAAGGGGAAGAAGGGGGCACACCGCTGAGTGGCACTGGACCGTGACCTGGGCGAAAACAACAGTGAAGCAGGAGACTGTGGACAGGAAGAGATGACAAATGATCCTGTGGTCCTAAAGAAAAGAGGGTGAAGCTCTGACACAGAAGTACTCTGAGCAAACCTGAGAAGAAGAACTGCTCTCATCAGCAAAGTAGAATCAAAATGTAAAAGTTCTGACTAGTTTTTCAAGATGTGGATGAAAAAAGAAACACCTTCTGAGATTGACTTCAGGTTAATCTGTGTTAGTCATTTTGGGGACATGGTTGTGGAACAAACGCAACCACAACCTGCTTTAAATCTACAGTGTAGTGAAAAAGGATTTGTCTGTTGGCAGACTTCTTTTGTTTTTGTCACACAAATCTTCTAAATCTGCAAACAAACCTGAGCTGATGCAGTTTTCATTACTTAAGAGAAGAGAGGCAATCCAATCCAACCAGTAAAGAAGTAACTGAACCTGATTATTGATTTTAACACCATTCATGGCAACAATTGAAATCCAGCATTGGTCTGGTAACTGCAAACAAGTCTCACGTCACTGTGAAGGAAGTTCATCCCACTCTTCCTTACAGAAATACTCCAGTTAAGCCACATCGAAGGGTTTCACAGCCTGTTTGAAAAATCTAATTACATCAGTTACAGTGAGTGGTCCAGGTCCTGAACACGCAAAGCAGTGCCAGACCATCACACTTCCACCACCATGCTTGACACTTAATGTGTGTTTTCTGAAATGAGGTTTTACTTCCTCACTAGATGTAACAACACACACATCTTCTAAATAGTTTCACATTTGATCCTGACAATCCTCATTAGATTTCTCCAAAAGCCTTCAGCATCATCCAGAAGTCTGAGATGTTTCCCTTGCTTTTCATCAACCCTCCCGTGGCTGCCATATTTGCTGAAATAAACTAAAATAGATGACTTTGGGTAATCTTCAGATAAAATGTTTGCATTTTATTTTGGGGGTTGTGAGTGGAGATCTTTCACAAAGCTGACTGGAGTCCGGTCTGACACCAGTATCACTTAACAGACTTTTACTGAAGACGCAGTTTCAGTTTCAGTGCTGCTTGATTTAATGATTATACAAAACCATTCTAACAGATTTCAGTTAAACTATAACAAAATTATTTGTTTGGCTTTCTGAAAGTAAAACATTTGTGTTCTCAAAGTTTTTTCAACCTCAATTATAAACTGAAATGGATCATTTATGTTCTGTTGGTGGTAATAAATATATGTCAAAGAAAATGTTAGAATCTATTTGTAATTAATAAAAGTATATTGCATTAAAATGTTTGACACGTTTTTCCTGAATATTTTTCCACTGGAAGCAGGCTTAGAGGGGAATAAAAAAGGAAATGATGAAAAAAAGGTATTTTAAAAGTTATGAAAAGTCACGAAGGGATTCTGAATAATTTATGATAAAAACATCTGAATAATGTACAACTAAACTGTTGGTTGAACTTAGTCTTAACCTTACAAGTGTTTAGACTAAAGATCAATACACAGTTTATTGAAATGTTAATTTTCCTAAAACACATGAATTTATTAAGTTTTGGGCCATTATTGAGGGTTGGTCACAAGTGTGTTTTGTAGCAGCTGTGCCCTCTGCCCCCTGAGTCAACTTCCTCTTGTTAGCAGAATAAAAGCCCGACGCTGCTTGTGGTGGTTTGACCTGCTGACCCGATGCTTCAGAAAGAAAATCTGCAAAAACACTTTTTAAACAAACCTTCCCCTTCACATTTACGGCTTTACATAAACGTTTATGCTGATTCACACTTATATAAATAAAGAAAAACATTCAGGGTCAAAAGTGCAAACATTTCTTTTCCTGTGCTTTTTGAGATAAAGCTGGCTAACGGTCTTAAGAGAAATCGTACCAAATGCCCCTTGTCACTGCAGCTCTGCTACAATCCTCACCTTTGCACACACACACACACACACACACACACACACATTTGCTTCTCATCCTTAAAGTTACCATCAAGCTCCTGAACTTCCAGAGGAGCAGTTTCACTGCCCAGGAGCAGAAGCTCATTCTGCAATGAGATTCCAAGTCACATGCCAGAGTACTCGCATGAGCTTAATATCACAAATATAGCCGTTTCTAAAGATGGCTCAGTGTGAAACAGTCCATCTTACCTGCAAAAGACAGAAAAAGGGCATTAGAGCAAGTCAAAGAGCAGAGGCGATGAAGGTAACGGAGGATGACAGCAGCAGTGAGTCAGAGTCCCGCTAATCTTCCCAAATGGAGAATTTGATTGGTGAAAATTCAGAGTGAAGATGAGTCGGCGCAGGAATCCATCTTCACGCCTCTTGATGTTTCCTTTTCTTGTAAATAAAAGTACTTTCGCCTTCTCTGAGAACACAGGCTCCGGATTATGTAAAAGAGGGCAAAAGTAAAGTTATCCTACATGACTTCTGCAGGGGAAATGGCTACAGTAGAAAAACAGTGATGCTTATAATCCTTTTTTGCTTTCTTTGTATATCATCAGCCAACCCGAGTCATTTCCCTCATTAATTATGAACTAAAACCTGCCTTAATTCCCTCACTCATGTTTCCTGGATATGAAACTGGTTATTTTATATGAGAGCTGCCGCTTTAGGGTCAAATGTGGATTCTGGAAATTTTACATTTTACCTGTTAAAAAAACGTGTTAATGGACGGAGGCTGATTTATTTCTTCATTAAAAAATAGAAAGTCCCACATTAGTTTTAACTGGAGCTGAACTGCTAATCAGATTTCCGTCCAGGCAGAAATAGGAGTTTACACATATCGTGCCTAAACTGGTAGATTATTGCTAATGTTAAATTCATTTTAAAACATCTGGCTTTTTAATTAAAAAAATAAAGGATATTTTAATTAACGCTTTAAGAACTTGAATAAAAAGCTGTGATAAAGATTGTATGTTAAAAAATTGAAATGATCTTTGATTTTAGAGACAACAGAGTGAACGCATTCATGTGATCACTGTAAAAGGCTGAAAGCTGCTCTGAAATGCATCGCTCTCAGAGGCCGTGTGTTATAAATCTGTCTGAGCTCTGCCCGCCGTGAGTCATTGCCATTTTTGCAGGGACGTCACCGTTTCCTAAATGTATTTTGTCTCGCTCCACTGCAGCAGCACCAACCTGACTTCTGATGGCAGTAAAGATGAAAGAAAACTGGCCAAAAAGAGAAGAAGAGGGGAAAGAGAGACGGAATGACTCAAAACAGGGGAAATGGGAGAAGCCACGCGTTCAAATGAAGTAACAAAAGATTCCTGGAGCTTCACTGACTTTGTTCTTCAGTGGATTTGCAACAGATGTCTTCTTTTATTCCACAGACTTGTTAAAAGTGTGGTGGCATCTTCATCCGCTCAGCTTTGCTGAGTCAGCCTTCATCCCCTCACAACTCCTAAATACATATTTGATGTTTCTGCCATGTTGTTTTCCACTTCATTGTAGCCGCCTTTCATTTCAGAGATCGATGCACAAATATAAACTATTAAGACAAACTCTCTCTTCAATTGGGGATCCAAATAAAACAATTTAAAGGTGCCTTCATTCTCCTGGCTGGACTCTACTGCTGCCTCCACATTAGTAAATAATACACACACACACACACACACACACACACACACACACACACACACACTCAGAAATGCATCAACTCAGTGACACACACATTCACCCACAGTGCAGTGCATGCAGGTGCAGAACACACTCACATTCAACAGCAGCTCTCAGCAACTTTTCATGTGCAAGCATACGGATCAGGCAGCAGGATACTCGAACTGAACAAGTCTGTTCCACCGCAGTGGGACAGAAGGAGAGGCTGGGGAAGGAAGTGGGGAGGGGAAAACATTTCAACTGTTGGGGGACTAGACAAGACAAATCTGAGCGTCTGAGGTCAAACCAAAGCCTAAAATTATAATTTTACTGTAAATAATGTTAATAAAAACATTTCTTATAATGTAACTTATTTTATAAACATCCTGTTCCTTCTTTTAAAACGACTATCTGTATTTGTCACATTAAATATGACAGATTTTCCTTTAAATGAAAATGTGATCATATCGTATTCTAACGTTAAATCAGAGCAGAAGTGAGTTATGATAAATGACCCGCACTTGTATAGCGCCTCTCAGAGTAAGGACGCCAGTTGCATGAAGAGTTTATCCTTCGCTGTACGTTAGCAGCAGCAGCGCCACAAACGAAGCAGACCTAAAAGAGATTTTTTACCCCAAAAAGAGTGACTTACTTTATAATTTTCAAACAATAAAATGCCACAGAAAACTGAAAGAGATCTTCATTTCCTGTTCAGGTTTGTGCTGAATAAGAGTTTCATCTGAGGGGATCTGATTGGTTGGTTGGTTCATGGCGGGTTTATTCATGTTGCTGATGTGGCTGCACCAGGACCTAATACCATCTCACCTGCTGCATCTACCCGATTATTCATCATTTCAACCGGCTCTTTCTTTTGGAGTATACTCCCACCTTTAACATGCACCCTGTGCATTCTTCACACGTGCACATGCATGCATGCATGCACATTGATAGTTTTGCTTTTACTGTTTTACTTTGCAAAGTTAGCATTCATTCAGTCAAAAACAATCATGAAAACGGTGTCAAAAGGCCTACAAATTAAAGTTTTGTATTATTATTAAAGGAACAAGTTTGAGTCCAAATGAACTAACAGATGTGCGAAATTTTATAAATACATACATTTACAGGTTTAGATTTTTTTCCCACCAATCAAAAAAGGCTTTTCATTGCCTTTTTTAGAACATGTTATTAAAATTTACTAATTAATGGCTAAATTAATCTTTTCAAAATTAAATGTTAATATTTTAGTGTTTATGCTCAAAAACATTCACTTAAGGTTCCTGTGTCTGGTACAAAGATCTATAGCGTACAATATTCACATGCCTTAAATGCTGCGGTCTAACACTTAATTATTTCTAAAATTGAGCAATTTTGTTGATTAAATAATTTCCATAAATGTTTGATTCGTGATTATGCAGCTTGATCTGCATTTAGGGGGTGTTTTATCAGTGATAGAATGTAACAAACTTAAAGTACTTCATTACTGTACTTCAGTACATCCATCCATCCATTTTCAGCTGCTGTTCTGGGGTCAGGTCATAGGGCAAAGCAAGGAGGCCCAGACTTCCCTCTCCCCAGCCATTTTGGGCCAGCTCCTCTGGGGGAATCCCAAGGCGTTCCCTGGCCAGCCAAGAGACATAGTCCCTCCAGCGTGTCCTGGGTCTTCCTTTGGGTCTTCTCCTGGTTGGAAGTGCCCGGAAAAAGCTCAAACCAGGAGGACTTTTAACTAGATGCCCGAGCCACCTCAACTGGCTCCTCTCAATGTGTAGGAGCAGCGGGTCTACTCCGAGCCCCTCCTGGATGACCGAGCTTCTCACCCCATCTTTAACCCTCCCACTGTCCTAATGGGTGTGACCCCGCGAGGAGTGAGCACCACCTCACCCCTGCCACGTGGACTTCAAGGGATAAACCATCAATCCTGCTCAATGGTCAACTTTCCTTGCGGGGTCACCCATAAAGACAGTGGGAGGGCTAAAGGAGAGCCCGGCCATCCGTGGATAAAACTCATTTCGGCCGCTTGTATCCATGATCTTGTTCTTTCGGTCACTACCCAAAGCTCGTGACCGTAGGTGAGGGTAGGAACGCAGATCGACCGGTAAATGGAGAGCTTTGCTTTCCGGCTCAGCTCTCTCTTCACCATGACAGATCATTACAACTCCTGCATCGCTGCAGATGCATCACCAATCCACCTATCGATCTCACGCTCCATCTTTCCCTCACTCTTGAACACGACCCTGAGATACTTAAACTCCTCCACATGGGGCAGGACCTCAGAACAATATTCTTTATCTGTGTTTGACTTAAAGGTGTGGGAAAGATTTTTAATCAGTACATTTGCAGTGGTCTCTAGTAGGAATGAATGTCTTGTTATCTGTACTTGGGGAGAAACAAATTTACTGGTGCACCATTTCCCAGGACTGGAAGTGAGCCACATCACAGCTGAGCTTGAGATGGCAGGTTTTGGAGTGTTATTTCCTGATATTTGGACATCTTGCATCGGATTGGATGACAGCAACACGACTCTACCACTGACTTGTAGGGTGACCAGATGTCCCGTTTGTGTGGGACAATCCCACATTTTCATTACTTTTCTCACATCTTGCAAACTGAAACTCATGTCCCGTATTACTGACAGTTTCCCATTTCGAGTTTCAATCTTGCATAAACGGAGTATAGAAAGCTGCCTATTGCTGTCAATCAACCAAGAGGTGGGACTTTAAGGCAGGTCCTGAGCGCACACCCAAAACACCAAAACAGAAGCGTCACCGAGCACAGAGGACAAATGAGCGCGGTGGTGAAAACGCTGTTAGAAAAAAGACTAGTGGGTTAAAAGTGTTCAGGGAGACTCTGACAGAGTCTTTGTTGTTTCCCAGAGTCATTTTTTTCATGTCACAGGGAGGAGTCTGCAATGAAACGGAGCAGAAAATCAGAGTCACAAGAAAATGTTGGTCAAAAGCAGGTTTCTCTGTGCTTAGACGGGTCCCAAAAAGAAATGCTGAGATAATTATTGTATTAGAATATATATTATTAAAATGAAGTTGTTTGGAGCCACTTTGGAAGAGCCAACTAGCCGTGGTGTTTCTCGATGCCAAGGAACCTTGCCTTGATGTCTTGGTCCCGCCCCAGTTGCCTAGGAGATACATCATCAGGAACTTCCAAGCCGTGTTCTAATGTTACTGTTCTACCGAGGCGTCTGTTCTTCATTTGTTAGCCATCTAGCTGAGCAAGGAAACACAGGAAGTGCCTTGGCCTTGGTCAAAAATTTCCCAGAATACACCACAGTATTTTCAAAAGGATGGCAGATCAGAAGCCGGCAGCTCCTTCGAGGCCAATTTCAAGTTTAAATGCAAATCAACTAATTGTAGTTATCGGGCTGATATCTGAAATGTTTTTTGATATCCAAAGCACTTATCTATGGTTGTTAGCTGCTTAGTATTTGCAGCTTTGGTGGCTAGCAGGTAGTAACTGGCTTACATATTTAATTTAACCAATATATACCCAAGTTAAAAAGTAAAAGGCTTGTTATATATTCATATCGAAACTTGTACATATAAAATATAACGTTAGCTCACGTGTCACGTGAGGTGACCTTACCGCCGTGGTCACGTGATGTAAGGCTGTTCTATTTAACCGTTTTCTTTGACCAAGGAAGGACAGTGTCCTGGTAAGCAAGACGCCTGGCCTGGCAAGGCCATGTCTTGTGCTTGAGAAACACCTCCTGTGTTAGGCTGAGGTAACTTGAGAGAAACTGTGAAATAGTTAAGCTTTTGCTGTTTGCGTGTTCAAGTTGAAAATAATATACAGTACATGGAGAATGTACGATAATAATAATAATAATAATAATAATAATAATAATAATAATAATTGTATGTATGTTCAACAGTGATGTTAGAGCTAAAAGGCAGAATAGTTTAAAAACTTTTTTTAATTCATCTCATTGCATTGGAATTTCACGTCCCACATTCTGTAGTCCCTGTCCCACATTTGGCGAGTTGGGTTCTGTACACCCTACTGACCTGCAACTTGCTATCCTTCTGATTCTGGTGTTTTATCTCCATAAATAACACAAGCCTGGAGGAGTTTTTGCTGTGTGGTGAAGTTGCTAATGGTTAGCTTCTACTATCCTAGATGTTCTCTGCTGTCTCCTAGACGCTAAACAAACAACAGGCTTCCCTGTCGTGAGTCAAGATGGGCGAGCCTAAGAATGTTAAGTGACTGTGTGACGTAGATCTGTCAGGCTTTTCCAATCCTAGAGTTTGTCCATCTATTTTCTGACTGACGTTAATAGAGCAGATTGGTGTTGGAGACTATTTTGCTGTTCAGCTGCATAAAAAAACTAAGAGTGACCGATTATAATCAGGAATAATCATTAAAAAATGGTTGTTCAGTGTCTCGCACCTTTGAGTTATTTTTGGGACTACTTTTTACTTTTAATCCATTATATTTTCTAAAATGTTTCAAAAAGAAAAGTACTGTGAGTTTTGCCCCTGCCCCGGTCCGTCAGCACATTTCTACTCACGAACGCATATTCAAACATTAGTTAATACTTTACCTCTTCCACTTTTAAAGTACATTTGAAATGCAAACTTCAGTAACTTCACTCAAGTCAAAAACTGGCTACTTCCACTTTTATATCCATGAATTTTTCACCTCTTTATCTGAACTTTTAGTTGAGTACTTCTTCAACCAGTGTATCTTATTTACTCTGACTGAGTTTATTGGAAGTATTTTTGTAGGTCAAATCGGTCCCCTGAGGCATCGCTGTTGCTAAAAGCCCTGAAACATTAGTGATTGCATCTTGAGGAGAACCCTGCTCTCGTGTCTTCACACTCAAGTTCAGGCAGAATTACATGAATTCTGCTCTCGAACAGCAGCGGTAAACCTTTAATCTGAATTTTCTGATGCTGATTTCGGTGACCTTTAAACAAAAATGAATCACAATATTGGAATATGTCGCAGCTTTTCACATGTAAATTGCACTTTGCCCCCCCTGGCCAAAACAAATTACAGCCAACTGCTGGTGGCGGGGTTTGAATGGGCTTCATAATGTAGTCTGCACCTACAGTTGGCTGGGGAGCAGCTGGAAGAGAGAAGCTGAGACGGGGAGAATTTGTGTGACGGAGCAGAGTGTGACAGTTTGCTTTTTTTTCCAAACCAAGTCCACTGTTCAGCCGTACTGTGACGAATGGGGCTTGGCTCCCGAAGCAGCTGTCTCTAAGGACTCACTGAGGGGTAATTAGAGCTGTGGGATGATAAAGGATATTCTCCAGATCCACTGACTATTGATGGTGGCCAAAGGGGGGCCGAGGCCTTTACACGGACCTCTGACACCTCACAAATCTGAGACACAGGAAGGGGCGGGTGGGGGTTGATGAAGCGTTATATTTTTGTGTAAATCGCATCGGTGCTCAGAGAAAGGATCATGATTTGTGTGACCAATAAGAGGCTTGGAGAAAGTTTTATTTCATCAAACTGCAGCCTGGTCAATCTGTGTGACATAGCTTTGTGATGTTGATCTGGAAAAAATGAACATTTAGGTTTATTTATAGAAAAACCAAACAAGGTTCTTATATGTTTGTTATGTGTCAACATCACAGCTCTGACATGTCAGGACAAAGGATGAAGGGGTTCAGGTGTTTCCTCAGGGTTTCATGTGGAAACATTAGCAGGAGATGCTTTGTGTAGTTTGGATTGTGTTACTTTAGTTTGTTCATGACTGAGTTGGGATTTGGGGAGTTTGAAGGAGTTTTGATGTCATGCTGTGTTAATCAAGTTGTCCCTGAACAGTACAAGTTGTTGTAACTTCCTGTTTCTGTGTTTTACACCCAAACTTCTCTAAAACCTAATCCGAACACTAAAGCCCTTTTCAGATTGACATTCTGGAATATGTGTGTGGACAATTCAGTCTGGTTTTTAACCAGAACTGTGCTTTCAGACACACCACTTTTGTACCTGAACTTGTCCTTCCAGCTGCCTTCACACAGCAGGGAAAAGTTCCAGATGTCTGAGGGGGAGAGGGTGGCAAGGCTGTACCCGTATATTGCGTAAACATGGTGTGGCGGGCGTACATGCGTCATTTACCCAAACAAAGCTATTCAGTCAAACATGGCCGACGAAAAGACAGACTTCCTCTCACTGATGGGACTTATGTTAAGCATAATTCTGCACACATGAAGACGCATAAGAGACCTGGATGATGAAGCTCAATGGTTAATGGTCAATGGTGCGTCTAGCAGACGGTACCATAGGAGGCGAGCTGCCATGATGGTTCGCCGCATGCTACAGGAGCGAGCTATCTAGGTGTGCACAGCATCCCCCGGTCGCCCCCCCCCCCCGTCCGGAACTTGACCTCACCAGACTGAAGCAGCCACCCTGTCCGTGACAAGTCCGGTCCTGTTACTAGGGGCTTCGTCCGGTTTAGTTACGGAAAAGGTTATCCGGATGTTTGTATTCAGACACAAAGGTCTTAAGGACAGAGTCCCGAACATTTCCGTTTTTCATGGCCTGTCTGAAGGGGGCATAGAGTCGTACGGTCTTAATGTGGATCAAAGGGTGCAACAAGCTTAATGAATAGGACAATCTTGTGTCCTTAGAAACTACTTTTGACACAAGTAACGTGAAGAAAACAGAGTTTCAGAGCTGTGAGCAGAACCGAAAGCACAATAACTTCCCGTTGACAGTTTTACTATCTTTACCATCCAGAGTTCCTATAAAACACTTGATCAGAAATCCTTGGTAAGACTATTTAACACAGGAGACCCATGCAATTTGATTTTTCAAGATTCAGCTTGGTTTAGTGAATCTCGACTGAAGATCTGCTGCAAATGCAGTTTTCAAGCTGAAATCCATCTTAGCTATCATAACAAAACAGCACATTTTTTCCCCTTAGTTTCCTGTTAAAATACTGGTTTCTGTCATGTTACAAGTATCAAATGGAGATCCAACATGTGGGTCAAATATTACAGTAAACTGTTTTAAATTGTGTTTAACTGTCATAAAAAGAGTTTCTGACCAAACCCCAGGATGTGACTCACTCTTCAGGCCCGTGTTTCACTCTGGACACAAACATGACATTCGTTGGTCTCTTGGTCACTTTAAAATGTTCCTAAATAAATTACAAACACTTTAAGCAACATCATTTTGACACTTGACTTGTGAGTGTTTGATAAAAGATAAAAGGATATTTTTCTTGAACTAAAGTTTCAGTTATATTTGACTACTACTGATGAAAGAATTATATCTATCTGTAGTTCTGAAAATCAACAAGTAAAATTAGATTTCTCGCACTCACACAGAAAGTCAAAAGGAATTCAGATTACAAAGAAAAGTTCTCAGTGCAAATGCATTCAAGAGCATCACCAAGGGAAAGACTCCATATTGTTATGCTGTATGTTTGGTTGTTGTTCTGTGTGCTTTCAAAAGATGCCCAACGTTTACTTTGTCAGTCCTAACTTGGATCCAATGACGCTCCGAAATGATCAGGAGCAATATGGAGATCAGGAGATAAAGGTCTGGGACTTCTGGCATGAGACCAAGAAGGGAGCAAGGAATCTGAGAGGGAAATCGTCAGAGGCGAGAGTCGTCTGGAACAAGTTCCCTCCAGCCTAATTGCACTTTAGATGATCTCTTTTCCAACAAATGAGAACAGATTCAAGATCATCTGGTGCAATAAAACCTTCGGTGAACCTATCCCAGACTGTTTCCACAGACAAACAAGACAAAACACACACTCACAGGCACAATACACAACACAGACATGAAAGGCAAAGGCAGGCAGGACATCTACAACCCTCAAGAGGGCCGTCACTAATCCACCAACACAACACAGACAGGCAGGTCATGCTAATAAACAGACTCAAGCCATGCAAGGAGGGAAACAATGCATGCACACAAACTCACTGATAGTAACAATAGGACTGGTCCTCCAAACACACACACATACACACACTTCTACATCACTCTGCTTACAGCAACCACACATAAACTGTGATTTAAAGCTAAACACAAACACAGAATGACACAAGCATATTGTTTGATCCAGAAGAACCCACAGGAAAAATACTTGGATTGTCTGTTAGAGCTACAGGAAACTGTGGTGTGAAATCCTTTTTATAGTTAGAAAAACTCTCAACATATGTCGAGTCTATAAAATATGTTAGAATCTACTCTATCAAAGAGGTTAGAAAGAAGACAACTGGACTTCTTTGGTTCTGAGGAGCTTCGTTGGTTCTGACTGGAAATATGGGAGGGTCAAGTTTGTAGGCTGTAGCAGTCTATTGTTGCCTAACGAGCAGAAACTACCAACGAATGCCCATTCGTTAGCTCCTATTGTGTGTGTTTAATCTAGACCTTTCAGAGGACGAAGCCTCAGGTTTCACCTTTACAGCACCTAAAATTCAGCTGTAAACCAAATACAGAAACAATTTCAGTGTAGGTCTCACCCTCCTGCACGTAACTAAAACAACCAACCCCATGTAATAGGGGCTAACGACTTCAATGACTCCTCGTGGGGAAGGGGGAGGGGTATTCATAAGTAGTTTTTGCTTGTTAAGCCACAATAGACAGCTACAGTTTATAAGCTTGACCCTCACATATCCCAGTCAGAACTGGCAAAGCTCCTCAGATGAGAAGCTAAACTTTTTCAAGAAGCCAAAGAGGTCCCATTGCTTTTATTGAAACCCCTTTTATGGATTACCATGACCTGGATGACGAGAACCTTCACCAGCAAATCTATTCTATATTTTGCCCGTGGACTCTTTCCTTGTAATATGCTACTTTATTTGAGAGAAACTAAAGACAATGACAACCATAGTAATATATATAATTACAGTAACAGACTTATGTGTAATTATGTGTAATGGAAAGAAAGAACGCTAAACAAAACCAAAGAAATATATAAAAAAATTAACGAAAATTTAAAATCTGCAAGTTAGTACGACACGTCAAGCGAGGACAGGAAGAAAAAAAAAAGTCCGGCTTGATCCCACGACACCTGACTGAGTCAGCTCACAGCACAACAGCAACACTAGAAAGTTAAAAGAACCAGAACCACAAAACCAGAAGCAAAACACAACAAAAACAAAAGATAACAAGGATGACACAACAACAGTGACACAAACTTTGGGTGACAGATCACAATACTCATTGTATATAAAAGTACATATAGATATATAAAGAAACAGGAAAAGCCAGAGATACGTGTTGTGGGTATTTACTTCATCATCATAGTGCCATACTCCTTGGCCATCCGGCATCTCAGAGCTCACACTACTGTCCTGATCGATTAGCCAGCGGTGCACGGCGTGGGCCTAAAGGGACATACGACATAAAGACAGAGCCCAGTTAATCTCAGCAGTGAGCAGCAGCGATGGACACAGAGAGGAGAGGACAGCAGCAGAGTGGACAGGGGACAGGGGAAGAGACAAGAAAGAGAATCGGAGAGGAAACATTACTGAGAAATACAGAGAAAACAGCAGGAGGAGGAAGAGGAACCACCCCAGTCCACCCGGTCCCACCCCAACTTGAGTCTAAAACCATCCCAGTGGGAAACAGCTCAGGTTAGGATGAGAGGCATGAGCGCAAAACTCAGGACGATGATGGAGGTAGATTGCAGATGGATCAGCTGTGTCAATGTGGAATACTGTCACGCACACACTAAAGGGAGTTGAGATGTCTTACAGGACACTAAGGCATCTGGACAATAATGTGGTGAACTTACCTCAAAGTCAAACCGCATTGTACAACCACACATGTGCACCACATTAAAATATGTACAAGCATACCCTACATCACAACACAAAACGGAAAAGATGCCAAGAGTCCATGTTTGTGCCGCCATTTTTCAGCCGGCTTTGTTTTAGTACAGAGAAACCCCAGTTTCCTCAGAATATGTCAACGACTCACAGCTAAAGATGATGCAGGATGTTGTGAAACTGGACAAAAGGTCTAAAAGTGAATTAAGAAATCCACCAAGTACACAAGAAACAAGGCCCGTTACACAATGGAGAGCCATCAGGATCTCCTCCCAATAGCTTCGGCTTGTTTTTCTTTGAATACTTTTCTGTCGAAGTTGGAATCCTTCATCAACACAAGAAAAAAAAGGATGGTAAAGATTAAAAAAACAATCAGAATAAGAATCTAAACGTCTCTAATCTGATCCCAACATAAGTTATAACAGCTGAGTCTGATCAGTAAAGTCTGGAGGTTTCCCCTTTTCAGGAATTATGTAGGATTTTTCTATAGAAACCCGTACCACTGAGTTATTTATTTAACACCAATATTCAGATTTTGTGATATGCTGTAGGCAATATGTCATTTTTTTCCTTTTGCTGAAAAACCACTATGATCTCTAGCAACCGAAACTCAACACATCGTAACAGTCTCCTCTCTCTCCAGACAGACCAACGTCAGCGTCCGCTCACACTCCCTCTGCTCAGATTTGGACCAAACTGCAGCCAACTGGAGTCCGGGTCACCCTGAAACACACATGCAGCCACACACTCGCACACACACAAGCCCCATCTGTTACTCTCCGCTGTTGTTGTGTCAGCACCAAAAACAACCCAACACAGCTCCTTTTGTGATGCTTGCTGCCCCTTTGCAACAGAAATACTTGTCAAGATTTGCAAAAGGGTGAAATTGCAGAATCCAGGGATTAATTACCCTGTCACGGCTGCTACGGCACCTTTACTATACGCAAGCAATTTTAGAATACAAATTGTGGTTTTAAGATGCGAGCTGTCATGCCAGAGGCCGTTTAGCACTTCAGCTGTTGGCTGAGGGAGACGTCCGGAGGCCACGGAGCATGACAAGGGAAAGAGATGTTACAAAGCTACAAGTTCAAGGATGTAAGCATCAACACCCAGGTCTATTTATTTTACAATTTTAGTGACTCCCAATGTGCACTATTGCACTATGGGTAATAAAATGTTATTCTACCCAAAAATTTAAAGCTGGTGTTACAAGTTCATGCTGATGAGAATTTTAACTGGAAACCAAAAAAATGTTTATTTTAAATGCAAGAATCCTTTTTTATGACACTCCACATGCATGCACACCTGCACGCCCGTGTGCGTGCAGGTGTGCATGCGTTTGTGTGTGTGAGTGTGTGTGTGTGTGTGTGTGTGTGGTGGGGCAGGTGTGACGCACAGCGCCATCAGCCGTTGAGTTTGTGTTGAGCTGCAGAGCATGGCAGCTTAAAAGAATAATTGGATTAAGCAGCAGACAGCTTGTGATGACTGAAAGGGGGTGAAGGGATGGAGGATGAAGATGATGGTGGGGTGGTGGTGGGGGGGGGGGTCTGAGGCAAAGAAGGAGGGAGAGAAAGGTGCTGAAAAGTCTAACAGGCCGTTTGCTCTGCAGCTTATGAGCGACCCAGGACAGGGAGCAGACATGCAGAGGGGAGTCAAACTGCTACGCCTCAGGTTAAAGGGATGAAGGAATAATATTTCTGTCCACGGCTCACATTAAACAGCAACCTCCCCTCCTCAAATAGTATTTCGGTGGTTATTTCAGCAGCTTGTTTTTCATATCTGCTGGCAGAACTCAGGATAAAACTACGAATGGCTGCACTTTGCACAGTTTCATGTATAAGAAAAACAATGTGCTAAACTTTGCAGAGAAGGCCACTTACAAAGTTACACTGCTAGCAGATTCTGTTGCATGTTGGCCGAAACACCTAAAAAGGCTGGTTTTAAACACGTCAATCTGAGAATAAAGATTAAAGCAAACAATAAAAGCATTAACTGAACTGTTTGATGAATGTCTTTGTTATGGTGCCATCCTCTGGCAGCTTTTTATCCTTGAACCTTAAATCATCAATGAACCAATTAACGAAAATACTATCGCTAGCAAAGGGAGGACAAAAGATCAAAGTTTGCTTCATTCATCAAAGAAGTAAAGCAAACATCTTCATTCAAATTAGACAAATAACTGAATATTCCTTGAAACAACTCTTACTCCGTCTGGTGTGTCTTATTCCTGCACTGCTTCAGCTTTTCCCTGGATAATCTACCTTCCTGTCCATTATGCTCCAGTGCAGAAAAAACATTGAGTAATCAAGTTTTTAATGTCACATGCCAAACTCACTCATTGGTTCTCTGTGAAAGGCTGACACAGTAGCTAAACTAAATGGACCCTACTAAATTATTCAACTCCTAAGGAGGAAAAAATATCAAGTGGAGTTCTACCAAGAAAGGATCTTCCCCGAGGTGACGGATGACACGGAGCTTCTGGGAATACCATGAGTCGTGTGAATGAACACATGAGGAAAATGGTCCTGTGAGACGTGGATCTACTGCTATAAATTATAAAAGTTATAATCTACATAACTCCCAGGTATTATAAGTAAGCATTTATGTTTTTTTAATAGCTCTGTGTTAAAATGTTTCTTTTTCTTTCAATATTACCTTTTTGCTAGTTTTGTGTGTTTCTTAAATGGACCAAAATATTTTTTGTTTCTCTGATTTTCATTGCATTAAATGAAACAGTATGTGAATGACTGCAAAGATAACAATAATTATAACAATAAATAACAACAATAATAATACATCTTTCCACTTTTAAACCCAGTGGGAACCAATGTAAACTCCATCAGCAGAGAGGTTATTTCTGGAGGAGACGCAGGTGGAGCCAGCAGGTGGGATGAAAGTCACCTTTCGCCATAACCTCTGCTTAAATACATCTATTGTTACCCAACTCTCCATCTGGGTTCAGAAGCTCACACTTTTATACATAAATCTGTTTTAAAATACTTTTGCATGCCTAAAGTTGCTGGACACACTTCAATAAATGTGAATCAGACTAGGACTTTATTTTTAGTTATTATTAACATTTATTTGTTGAATGCAGCATCTATTTATAAAAGTAAGCAAACATTTTCAGATAGCATTTTAGATACTCAGTTTTTGTTTATTTTTTGTTTATTTATTGTTATGTTCACTCTAGTAGATTTTTAAAGTATCACGTTTAGCTATTTATTCAATTGTCTTTTTATTTTTGTTTTTTATACTGGTTCGCCTGAGCTGCGTTGAGCTGCTGCAACAAAATGTTGTTCCTGTACACTTGTTGCACAGTGCATGATAACAAAAGGAATCTGATTCTGAATCTGAAATAGGAGTTTTGCAGCTTATTTGATCAAATTGCATCTTTTTTTTTGTTTAGAACGTGTCAGCCTGTTCTGCATTTCTACCTGAAAAAGGTACAATGTGCATCATTTTAAATAAACACAGAATGGGCAGATACATAAAAGGTGCAAAAACAGGTTTTTTAAAAGTCTTTTTAAAACATGTTCAGCAATACTTTTGAAAAAATAAAGTCGCAAGAGCATATTTTCACCCAAGTTGCATCACTTCCTCTATATAACAAGCTGCAAATCAAGTAACTGGCCCACTAAAATGATTTATACAACGACTACTGGACATTTAAACAGACACATTTTAAGATCATAAAGGGATTTTAATTTTAGAACTTATATCTTAAGTTTGCTCACAGCTTTTTTTAACTACAGGGTTTCATCTGCCTACACTGGACTACATTACTCAGAGATGCTCCTGATATTCTGTCCAGCTCGTCAGGGGTCAGATTAACATCACAGCACTCAGACTGACAATCTGCTTTGAAGTTTCAACCGTGGAGAGCCGCTATAAATCCGTCTGATCTTTGACTGGGCCATTTTCTGTCTGCAGATACTTATCAGGTGATGTTGAGGTGTTTAATGTGCCTCTGAGTCTATGTTAATGACGATAAACGTTACAAACTGTTGGTGTTACAGTAAAGTTATTCTATTTGACTCATTGAAATCTGAACATGAGAAAGCCAATATTTCTGATTTACCAGCAGAAGTATGTAAAGTTATGACAAACCCAAAAAGACAGGATCAGGGTTATATTTCATTATTCTTTTACATGCTTTATCACTGACATTAGTAGCCCCCGGTTCCCCTCCCTCCACAGAAAACCGTTGCTCTTCCATCTCAGACTATTTTTACCCAACATTGCATTACCATAATAAAACACATGCATGGCATAAAAGATAAACTCAAAGCAACAGCCAAGCCAAAAACCTGGATTTGAGAGGCTTATTTTCATCTTTCTTTTCTTGTCCTTTATTCTTTTATGTTGCTCTTTTCTTTCCGCTCACATAAATGGAAAGAGACATGCCTTTTCTTCCAGCCTGTGCCTCATTATGGAGCTTTTCAGGTCTGCTCTTTTGTACGAGCCCAGCCCGGAGCCACGCACAGACATGCTGGAGCAGCCGGCGGATTAGCCGGGCTCACGTCAGCACGCTGACAGAACCACCACTCAAGCAAACCCTTCAACGTTACATGCTTTTAATACGTGTGGCCAAAGAGTCATGCTTTGACTAAACCAACAGGAATAGCAGCTGAACTGCCTTCTTCAGGACAGACAACTGATTCAGATCCTACCAGGACATGGCCATCCCAACAATCCATGGGCCATTCAAACACACGGAGCATCATGTTTCAATCTGAACGATTAGATGTGTGCTCTCTATGTCACCGAATAGCCTAAGATCATGATCTGCTTTCTTTAAGCTTAGTGTGCAATAAAAGGAAATGTAACACTTGAATATCTCCTCAAAAATACAGATGATGCTGATAAAATATGGTTTAATAATAGAAATAAATATGATGAAAACAAGCCTGAGACTATTTATGAATATTTATGACACTTTTATGCTCCGGTCACTTATTTGTTCTGTTTTCAACATTCTTTGGCATAAACAGAAGACAGTTGGACAAAATCAGAACTAAAGTGTTTGCAACTGGATGGAGGACTGATGATTTAAGGTCTGAAAAGCTGGTGCAGTCAATTACAGGTGAAATTTAAAAAATTAGAATAAATTCAAAGCGTCATTTATTTCAGTAATTCAACTTAGTTAAAGTTAAAGTCCCATTAGTTGTCACACACACTGATGTGTGTGCGAAATTTGTTCTCCGCATTTGACCCATCCCCTGGGGGAGCGGTGAGCTGCAGACATGGCCGCGCTTGGGAACCATTTGGTGGTTTAACCCCCCAATCCAACCCCTTTATGCTGAGTGTCAAGCAGGGAGGCATTGGGTCCCATTTTTTCAAAGTCTTTGGTATGACCCGACCAGGAATCGAACCCTGATCTCCCAGTCTCAGGGCAGACACTCTACCACTAGACCACTGAGCTAGAGACCGTCTAAAGACTCAGGAACCCTTTGCAGGTGTTTTGGATTCATTATCTGATTAAAGTGTGACACTTTGAGCAATATTTTAATTGTCTGAGATTTTGAATTTGGGGTTTTCATCGGCTGTAAGCCATAATCATCACAATTACAAGAATTAAAGGCTTTAAATATCTGGCTTTGCATGGAATGAGTCCATCTCATATATTAGTTTTATCTTTATGTTGAGTTACTGAGGTAAATTGCACCATATTCAAATTTGTCAGGTTTCACTGTCATTCTGTTTATAATAGCGAGCCCGAGTCACGCCCACCTATTTACGGACCATGGGCCCCTGGAAGAACGACAAAATGAACGCAAGTCAGTGGGGCTAAAAATGCTCTTTTCTAATTCTGTTAGTTTTGTGCCATGAATTTCACACATGATGTCCGTGAATTTTAAAGACACATTTTGACACCAAGAACCTGCTTATTTTCTAACGGGGGAAACACTATTTTAGGTTTTGTGTGAAAATAAGTTCAGAACTACAAATGCGCTTCACGAAAGCGACGTCATCGAACCAGACACGGAGAAAACTGAGGGAAAATGGCTGTAAGTTCAGCAAACTTCCCACAGGAGGAAAGAACCACCATAAATCTGGTCATTTAGCTAGTAGCAGCTAGTTTGGGGAGAGGAGATTATGTGGTGACGTCACATATGCGACATGCCGATTTCTGGTGTGTAGTCATGGTAACTATGAACTTTTACAAGGTGATAAATCTCAAAGTATGTGACTGGTGTTGTGAAAACACCCATCAATAATTTTCTTTAAATTGCAGTACAACGTATGTGCAATCCAGGGCGTAAGGCAAAGCGGATTAGAAAATAGCTCTTTTAGTCCCGTTGACCAACATTCATTTTTCTGGGGACCCATGAGGTGACCGGAAAGGGAGGAGACTTATAGGCTCCCTATCCAGATCCCGCCAGGGGTCTTTACATCCTTGTGCTGTGTTGTTGCTCATGTTTTCCCATCTAATACCTCATCTACCTCATTGCACTGAAATGTTTTTTGTACTTTTGTGGTTTTATCTTGTTGTTACCCTGATTTTCCATTTCACCATAGAACTGTGTTTTTACATCTTTTTAATATGTTTTTATCATATTTTACCATAATTTTCTACCCATTTATGTTTTACCCTGTTTATGGTGCAAGGTGACAGGGAGCATCCTGAAAAACCACGAGGGCGCTTAACAGAACAACAAAAGTTTTTTTTAATGATTCAAAAATATGTTGTAATAAAAAATGAGGAAAATAAAAAATGCAGATTAAAAAATGTGAAGGAAGACAAAAATTAATAAAATAATCTGATCTAAAATAGTCTACTCACAAACAAACACAAGGATACCTGCAAGCATAAAAACACACTGCCTGAATCTGCATACATCTAAAATAAGCTCTGTAGGTACGTGTGAGCCTTAGATAGTCCCATAACTTAGATTTGGTCTCAACAATTAATGAGTTTTGCACCAATATTGTGTCACTGTCACTCAAGTTTCACTAACTTTCATGTTTTTATTATTTTGCATTTGGGTTTAAATACAATTAGGCACAGATTATTCAAACAATAATGTTAGTATTCATATAACATTTGTTCATTCAACCATATTATTATTTAATGATTATTTAACTTACGAGTTGTAAAAGTTCTTCTTTCATGAGAGTGTGCAATCCTGCGGTCTTATCAAAAGAAGGCTTTGTTTGGGAACACAGGCTGACATCTTGTGTCCCTGAAATGTCAACAAGGACTGCAGAATCTTCTGGCTTGTTGGAAGATAGGATGTAAAATCCACCTTAGAGAATGGAATTATGTCTGTAGCTGACCGGTGGCATGTAGGTCAATATGTAGGTGAAAACTGACCATTTCTGGATGTTACACGACAAAAAAGAGTTAATAAAGTTCCCAGCAGTTTCTTGATTCTATTTTACATGTGCTTAAGGATTCCTGCAAATGGGTTTTATTTGTACCTGAAGTGCAGCATCAGCCAAGACATCAAGTATTTAACCATTTTTTGACCGCTGCTGCTACAAAAGCAGCAAACGCTGCAGAGGCATAATGTGGATGTGCAATAAAAATGGCTCCTGTGGTTCTCTTAAGATGAAGCTTTATTGCAAACATTCCTTAGTTAAAGTCACCCTTGGAAAATGGGATGAAGGGTAATGTTGTCAGTAAAGTGAGGGGCCAAAAAAATCAGCGGCTGTTTTACTGCAGAGCATCAACCCAATCAAATCTCGCTGGAACATTTACAGCTGTGTCAATTAAATAGAAAACACGCACAAATTAGGTGTTCAAATATGGAAAACTTTACATTTTTATCATCTTAATATTAAGCTTATTACATATACGTAATAATTACCTTCATATTATTACTCTTACTGCCTCAAATAAAGACTAAATAAAATGTTACAGGAAACAAAAGCATCCTGGACATAAAAGTTATTATAATGTATCAGTTTATATCTGAGGTCTCTTTATACATTTCTCTCTCAAACACCTTCATTAACACCCACGGAGTCTCTTACACTTTGGTTTCTTACATGAACATGAGGTGGACAGATTGAGCTCCTCTGCAGCTCTTCACCGACTCTGCAGTCAGCACAAAACCCATGCACACACTGAGACAGGAAATAAGATACATAAGGCCCCTCTTTCACATGCCCTTAGTAATAACTCAACAGTCAACCTTGTGTCATTGCAGCTCTGCAAACGCCTGCACAAATGTTTGCACAAATGACCTGCACCAATTCATTTTAAGGTCCATGTAAGAAAAAAAATCACTTCAATACACAGCAGCTTAACACATCTAAAAATAGCCCCAAATGGCACCCCGACTGTCATCATTACGTGTTCGTCGTCCTTATCGCCCATGTGGGGCTCATTTGTTCCGGGGAAAGTCAAGCTGCTTTCATGGAGCTTTTGGTTACGTCAGCCTTTTCTCTGAAATTTCCAGCGTGCATTCCTAAGCTCCTTCCCTTCTTTTCTTCCTCCCCCTTTTTCTTTTGCTTCTCTCTGCCTTTTTAATGAGACACATAGAGGAGTGACAAACAGCAGAGTCCAGAGAGAAAAAGATGAAGGAGGTGTAACGTCCAGCAGTGGTCAGTTAAGGTACAGTCTGACCTTTCAACATCTGTTCAACATCTGGTCAGAAAGGAGACACAACACTGCATGTGTTCCCTTTAAATGAGCCTGCCTTCATGCCAGCTGGGATTCACAGACTCTGCAAGTCTGAAAGATAAACAACAACTTTCTTTCCCAAGGTCCCATCTGCCTGCCTCCACAGAAGGAACAACTTCAGCTTGAATCAGTTGCTAAATTTGAGAATGATTTCCTAAATCAATATGAACTTCTTCCATGACTTATAATAGAGATCATCATTAAATAAACATTTGTTTATTACTCTTTATAATAATTATAGTATAATAAAATGTGTCATTAATCTGTGCTCACTGAATGGATGTTATGTTATGTTTGTCTACTAGAACCTGCCATGTGTTCAACTTGTTTTGACGATGAGGTCCTCACACCTGCACCCACACAATAACAAGTAAGGCTAAGGTAAACCCTGTCACACATAGTCAGAACATCCTGTATCAAGAAGCCGTTTGTCTGAGTTGTCTGGGTAACATCTCTCAAACTTGTCAGCCTCTGATTGGCTGTGCAAATTATAACATCAAAACCTTAAAACTGGATCATCATGAGTGATTCGACAGTTCTAGAGAATCGCTCAACCCAGCCATCTATAGCAAAACCTCTTTAACCATCAAAGATTTTGACACGTTGTCAAAATCTTTTTGCACCTACAAAGCTGAAGAGCAAACAGTTCCTGCAGAAACAAAGCTGATCTTGTTAGACTCCTTAAGAGTCCGCCAGACGCACGGTTCCATCCAGCTGTTGTGACCCGAGACATCTCTGGGCTGAAGAGTCGGTACCACGGTATTCTACAGCCCTCCGGTGCCAGAGGTCAGCCGACCCCTGCGACTTTCGGATCTACCAAGAGGGTCTCTCCAAAACGGGTGAAGTAGACATGACAGATTGTGTCTGATGCTCTTCTGATGATAACAACTTTATAGCTTAGAGCAAACCAAATTCTTTTCACCAGAACTCAGCTTATTTTGATAAGGAAGCTCTGACTGACATCATATTCACACATAGGTTCCTTCATCACGTTTAGTTACATCCACTCACAGTAAATGCTTAGGTAATTAGTCATGTTTTAATTGTTTGCTAAATAAATTCTTACTTTTATAAATCTGACTCTTTCTTGAAGTAACACGAAGTGTGGTTGATCACTGAAAAAGCAAAGAACCTAGATCTTCTGAATTAAATCCTGGAATCTTCTGAATAATTACAATAAAGACCTAGCAGGTTTATATTTTATATCTATGTAGAATATTACATCTTCCTGGTCATAACAAATAAAAATAATCGATTTGCCTACGCTACAGAGGACGTATGGAGACATCCTAGAGGACAAATGTTTTGTGTCATAACCTGCAGTGAGGCAGCAACACATGACAAAGCAAAAAGGAAAAATAGGGAAATGTGTGTGGAGTTCTGTTTAACTGTGCACGTAGTACTGGAGGAATCCTCTAAGGCAGGGGTGCCCAATCCTGGTCCTCGAGGGCCGGTATCCAGCACGTTTCAGTTTTAACTCCGCTTCAACACACCTGATTTAAATCAGCAGGTGATTAGCAGGCTTCTGCAGAGCTTGATGAGATGCTGCACAGGTGATTCAACCAGTTAATCAAGTGTGTTGGAGCAGAAAAACCCAAAAACCTGCTGGATACCGGCCCTCCAGCGCCAGGATTGGGCACCCCTGCTCTAAGGGCAGAATACAGACCAGATAGAGTCAGATTTGCAGGGTACAAACAAAACAAACATGGTGACTATAGAAGAGATCAGCAGCTGATTAAATTTGAGATCACAACAGAAAAAAAGACAGCAACGGTTTTATTGAAGGTAAGAATCAGACACGACGTGTCAATGGCGAGTGTGTCTCACTCGTTTTCTAATGAGACAAACAGATGATGCACACTCCTCTTCAGGTTACTCACATATTGCAGCTTGTGAACACTTTGCGTTAATTTCAGAGGATGTGCACAAACAACGATTCTAAAAAAATACGCATGATAGACGAGGCAGCCATGATTAACACACATTTGAATTACACAAGGACACACAAGGATTAAAAGCAACCTCAGTAATGAGACTCTAAACCAGAGAGTTGTTGTGTTTAACCTGCAGATTATGTCATCAATGATTTGTTTTAACTGAAAAAAGGCCAAAGATTTCCTGAACTCATAAACATCAGTCTCATTTTTTTAACTAACATCCACGTTTCTGTTCTGAAACTCCTGAAACTGAAGTTTATGCTATTTACTTCACCAGCTGTGCAGATATGAAGCAATATTTAACACAAATCTGCAAAAAACTCTTTAGAGATGTATTCTCCACATATGATGTATGATGCTGGCCTAGTGTGAATACGCTTTCTAAGTAGGTTGCCCCACTAATGTTGAAACATGAGCTAACAAAACCAAACTGGCTGATGATGCTCTTTAGGAGGAATTTACCTTCACTAAGCAAAAAAGAAAAAAGTTCTTTGTTTGTAATGAGAGTTACGATTATGAAGGTGGACGTCTTCATGTATGTTCTTCCTCTGGAGAGCAGGTCACTGTTATTTTTCAATGCTGTCTATAAACCTGCAGAAATTGTGCAAACCAAAAGCTTCATCCAACACCTCACTGCTGCTCCTCATTTAGAGGCTCAAACTGTTGGCCTGCATGGAGATCAGTTCCAGCTCTATGTCTAAATTTACTTTCCTCTCAAAGTATTAAAACGAGAAAGGACACATTCCTCACAGCTGCACACCTGCGGCTTGAGGGGAAAAACACTTCTACTCTCACAAAGGAGGTATTCTCCTTCCAAATGAAACATAAAACAACAACAAAGAAGCTCCTAGACCTCGGACAAGCCCACTAAGGAGGCACTTGAGGCGGGATTTGATGTGTGAAAGTAATTTGAGGAGGTTATCAAAGTAGAGGACGTATGAAGGGACACACATGGAAAGGACGAGGGTCAGTTCAAGGGCTAAACAGAAAGAAAAGCAGGAGAGAGTTAAAAAAACTGTGAACATCTTGAAAAGTGGAGAACTGGACAGAATGAGAGTTTTAAAGAGGAGAAGAGGTTTTTAAATGGGGCATTATAAATGAAGCTGTACCTGATGAAAAGGGTCAAGAGGAAGGAAAAAATAGTCGAGTGAAAAGGTGATACACTGTTGGCTCTGCTGAAGGAGCGTGTTTGTGTTGGGAGGCCCGGTGTGTGGGAAAGTGCTTAGAACAGCTGAGCTGTGGAGCACAAAAGCCTGGGTTCAAATGTTAATTTACATCCAAAAAAAGGATGATTTCTTATGAACATTTTAGTGCATCCTCCACTTTGTCACCAAAGTATAACAGACGCCATGTTTACTGCTCTGTTGTGTCCAGAAAGGACAGGAGAACAAACACTGATTCAAGTTAGGTGAAATATTGCTTTAAAATATAATCTCAGTAAAAACAAACAGTTTAAAATCAAACAAAGTTGTTTCCATCCTCGACGGAAAGATGGACGCCGTCTTTTCAATTAAAGGAGCGTGAAAAAGGTTCAAGCTGCTGAGGAAATAAGTCAGATGCATATAAACTTACACCCTTGTCATTCTGTTTTAAACTACAGCACAGTCGACACAAGCCCAAACACACACATTTGCACACGTCTTCGGGTTAAATTGTTTTTAAAAAATGCTCATTTTTGTCACCTCATATTGTTGTTATTCAAAAATAAGAGTGATGTTTTGGGAGTTTTGATAACCTTGTTTATGCAGCACAGAGGAGAAACACACACACACACACACACACAACCTGTGTATTTAAGGTCTCTTTCAGACCTGGAGTCAACAGATTTGACTCTTTGCAAGTTCCCACAGCTTATTATTTACTTAAGAGATCCCCCATAATTTATTTTTACTTTACGTTAATAGTGTTATCAGAGGCTGAATACTAATTAATTGATGATACTGATGATGTTTTCTAGATTTAAAATGTAAAATGCATCTAATGGGTTAATTAGCATTTACATGAAACTATATTTCAGTGCAACAATGAACTATATTAAATGACAAAACCGTTTCTTTTCACATATTTTGCTGTTAATGTCATCCCTAAATCCACTGTTTGTAGCATTGTTTCTCCATCACTTTGAATGAGGGTTTGGAGTTACAGTCAACATGAAACTACAAAAATTCTGATTAACCATTTGAAAACTGTCATTGTGAACACATCACATAGTACAAATCCTGAGTTAATGTTTCAGAGACAGCTCTTCTGTGAGTTCAAACTTCCCAAAACAAAAGACGAGGAACATCTAAATCGTGTGTCCTGTCTTTTGATCAGATGTTACATCATGGTTGGTAATCTCCATAACTGCACCACAAATAAATACCTCAGTCTGCTGGATCAGTTCTAATGTCAATAATTAATTAGAAGATTTAACAGTTCATAAAGAAAGGTGTGTGTTATTGAAAGATTTTTATGTTCCTAACATATATCTTTGACTAAAATCAGAATCAATGAGTTAATCTGAAATTTACCTTAAAATCACTTGTAAATATTCAGGCTGTGGTCATTTATCAAAGCATCAACTGATGTTTGGACAGCCCTAGAAAACTCTTTAGTATGTAGTGGAGAAGTTAAGTTTATCATTGCTATGATGAACATTACCTGAGAAACAATAATGATGTTAAAACACATAGCAGTGGTGATCTGTGGCGCTGTCCGTGGTGCTGAAGTCAAACAAACCTGTAAAAGCAGCGTTGTCCCCTCACTCTCTCCAATTTTCAGTTTGATCTTATAATTCGATCATTTTTCAAGCCATAAATTATATAATACTAACTACTCCATATCACATTGGGGTTTATATTTGAATGACCATTGAATGAATACACTGTGCAAAGCTATTTTTGGTCTCCTGTTTGTTTTCTTTTCATTCTTTTATTCCGAAGCATCAAATCTGCTGAATATGCACTGGAGACAAAGCTGCATTCACAGAAAAACATTTATAGAGGAAACACCAAAGACAGCTCAGGTGTGAAGTATGAAATGAGTAGCAACAATGGAGGGAAACATCTGTCAGGGTCTCTTTTGTGCAGCTGGTAATACGTTTTGTATTTTAATTAGGTTTCCTTGATTTACCTTCGTTCCTCTTATGCCTGACTTCAGATTGCTCTTTATGACCCAATAAAATGTTTCGTTCACATATTCAGTGCAAAAAAATTTCTTAATAACATGATTTAGTGGCAGCAAACGTGTTAAAGCGTCAGCTTTTTCCTTTTCTGCCTGTGTGTGAGCCCTGGGACGGACTGGTGACGTGTCCAGACCATACCTCACCTCTGACCCAATGACAGCGTTAATAGGCTCCACACAAAGACATGTGCCTTTATGAATAAAGCAATGTATATGAGTGCCTATGAATATGTCTTTGGCTGCAGTCCAATAGGATCACAGCAATAATGTGCTACATATGTATTATCATGCACCAGCTGAGCTCAGGGAAATGTGATGTGACATGACTGACATGTATGACTGGAGAGGTTTTTTTGTACATAAACAGTAAATTCATAAAAATTGCTGGAAAAGGATAAGTGTTCATTTGTCTTATAAAGCTGCATAAAAAGGGACTAAAACTTGTAACTTTACAATATTATACTACTCTCTTCATAAATATTTTCTAAGGGAACCCAATGCATTCAGAATAGTGACAACAGCTGGTTGCTCCCTGCTCAGCGTCGTAAATGTTTGTGTGCATCTTGAGAGCTGGAGGACGAAGCTCACCTCTTCTGCCGTTAAATCATTCATGACCCTGCAGTGCTGTGGACCACCCAGCGCCAGACCTGCCTCCACTGATCTGCAGCTCCACTCTGAAAGCAACACACACATACGCGCATACACACACGCGCAAACACACAGCTAGAACAACGGTTTCAAGCTCTGCACCAAAATTTCACTTCCCAGACCTGAGGTGTAAGTGCTCATCTGAGCAGGTACACGTTCACAAACACTCAGTTGGTTTGTGTCACCCTGCTTTAGTTTCCTTCTGCATCCTTCACCTCCCTGGGTGGAACTGTAAAATAACAGCTGCCTGAGGAAGCTCTGTCAGGTCATGTTGCGTACCAATTCTTTTTCCATCAGACGATCCTTTCCTCAACATGTTGACAGACGACAGACCTGCTGATCTTGTTTTAATATACCTACATAACAGATACACAGATACACATATACATTACACAGAGATAAGCCCTTTTCTGGTCAGTAACAAGATGGCGCCTGTGCTTGGCTTAGTCGCGGTCACCGGCCACTTTTTCAAACTTTTCTCCACTAACCTCCTCTTTTCCACCTTGCTCCTGTCTACGATCCTCTTCGGTAGTGTCCCTGCTACCATCTCCTATGATTGCCAGACTCTTTTGTCCTTCCGTTCATTCACGATCGTCCAAGATGCACCGAGGACATACCTCCCTGTTTGTTTATCTGAGTGGCGCACGGGCCCGGAGCCAAACGACGATTCCAACCAGGACGCCTCCAGCGATGTTTATCCAGTCCCGGGAAAATGTCGGAGGAAAAGAGGTAAACGAGCAGGAATCCAGGTGAGAATAAGACTTCTCTTAAAGTGTGGTTTATCTGGTAAACATCGGCGTGATCTTCTAGCTTCTTGTCCTTTGTTTGGCGACTTGAGCGCCACTTCCGGAATCCCGCCAGGCCGAGTTGCAGCGCGGTTTCTCCGTCCAAGTTTTTTAAGATCGGTTTATCTTCATTCCTCAGTGGTTTCTCCTCCTGTTCCCTCCATAAGTGTTTTTTATAAACACCGTGGATCTAACCCTGCTAATTTACGTCCACTAACTCCAGCTGTTTCTGTAGTTTCTGATTCCTCCTCCTCACACAGCATGGCTCTATTAAACACCTGCTCTGTTAACAATAAGACCTTCCTGCTCAATGATCTAATTCTCTCTAAAAACCTGGATTTTCTGTATCTGACTGAAGTTTGGCAGCAAACATCTGATTATTCTGGTCTGACTGAACTCTGCCCGAGTGGTTATTCTTTTCTTAGCCAGCCCCGGGGTTCTGGTCGTGGTGGAGGCCTAGCTGTTGTTTTTAGAGACCATCTTCCATGTAGCTCTACAATCTCTGGTCACTTTGCTTCCTTTGAACTGCAGCAGATTAAAGTCAGGTGTAAGGACTCGTTCTACTGTGCTGTGGTCTATCGTCCACCTGGTCCAAACAGTTATTTCCTTCAGGAGTTTAGTGACTTTCTGTCCTCTACTGTGAAGCTGTCTAGACTGGTGATTGTTGGTGATTTTAACATCCACATTGATGATCCCTCTGATCACTTTGCCATGAATTTTGTCAGCCTTATGGACTCTTTCAGCTTTACCCAGCATGTTTCTGGCCCCACACACACCGGGGGGCACACTCTAGACCTTGTTTTTACCCTGGGTCTAACAATGCTGACAGTGTTTGTCCTGAGGACATTTGTATTTCAGATCACCATTGTATTTTCTTTAACTTGTCAGTTTCTGCATCCCCACCTCCTGCTCGCTGTATGGTTAGTTCTCGTTTTCTTAATGAGAGCACAGCTAGCAATTTTTCTGCTGCTTTTGATCCACCCTGTTCTTCTGATAACGACCAAGATTCCTAAACTTCTCAGTTTAACGAGCACTGCCTCTCCATTCTGGACAACATCTGTCCTGTCAGAACCAGATCAGTTCCTGCAGTGAACCCTACTCCCTGGTTTAATGACAGCCTTCGCAGCCTGAAGCGCCAATGCAGAAAAATTGAGCGCTTGTGTAAGAAAACCCATCTCCACGTCCATCTGCTGCACCTAAAGGATCTTCTGCAATCCTTTTACTCTGCAGTCAGAGACAATAGGGTTTCCTATTTTTCCAACCTGGTGTCCCAGAGCAAAGAGAACCCCAAGGTGCTGTTTAACACCATCAGCAGCATCGTCTCTCCTGCCTCTCCTACAGCCTCCATCCACTCTGTTGCAGACTGTGAGAACTTTCTGTCTTTCTTTGTGGACAAAGTCAATAAGGTTAGATCTAGCATCTCTCCTTCAGCCTTATCACTGCCTCTCCCCACTCCAACCAGGCCCATCATCCTAGATAGCTTTGCTCCTGTTTCTTTGCCTGAGTTAACCAAACCTATGAAGACCTCTGATTGCCCCCTCGACATCTTACCCTCATCTTTGTTTAAAAGTGCTTTTCAGTCCATCGGTCCCAGCGTGCTCTCTATAATTAATGCTTCTCTGGTTTCTGGTCAGGTCCCTGCTTACTTTAAGAACGCTGTAATCCACCCGCTTCTTAAAAAACCAAGTCTCGATCCCTCTCTCCACAGCAGCTTCAGACCCATCTCTAAACTTCTGTTCATCTCCAAGATCTTGGAAAAGGTTGTGGACAAACAACTCACAGCTACTATTGATGAACATAAAATCTATGATTGCTTACAGTCAGGTTTTCGTAGAGCTCATTCTACTGAAACAGCTCTTCTTAGGGTCTCTAACTCTGACTCACAGTGATGCAGGGGACTGTTCTGTTCCGGTCCTGCTGGACCTGACTGCAGCCTTTGACACTGCTGACCATCACCTGCTAATGGAGAGGCTGAGAGACTGGGTAGGCCTATCAGGAACTGCTCTGGAGTGGTTCTCCTCTTATCTCTCTGATCACTTCTTTTCTGTGGCCGTCTCCAAGTTTAGGTCCTCCACCACCTCCCTTACCAATGGTGTCCCACAAGGTTCTGTGCTGGGGCCTCAGCTCTTCCTCCTCTATCTGCTTCCTCTTCAGCACATCCTGAGCTCTTTGAAAGGAATCTACCATTTTTATGCAGATGACATCCAACTGTACATCTCCTTTAAGCCCCGTGAGATGTCTAAGCTACAGCTGTTACACACCTGCTTACACCGGAGACACACCGGCCGCCGAAGCGCCGTGAAGTGCTGCGAAACGGGGACTGCCTTCGTTTGGCGCCCTTGTTATCCTATTCTATAGACCACATGGGCCGCCGAAGCGCCGTGCGCGCCGGCGCTCCAGCCCGCGCCGTGCAGCGATCGTTTCGGCGTCTGCTCTATTTTTGTTTTTGCGAGCCGCGGGTGAACCGCGTCAATTATGGCAGGAAGTCAAACCTAGACATAAGAGGCAGGCCGATAAATTTAACAAAATAAAGGATTTCAAAATACAATTCCGCGATGGTCGAATGTGTTCGTAAACAGACACTGCATAAAAACCACACGAACACACACACACACACACACACACACACACAGTGAACTTGTGTGCGTGTGCGTGTGCGTGTGCGTGTGTGTGTGTGTGTGTGTGTGTGTGTGTGTGTGTGTGTGTGTGTGTGTGTGTGACCACGTGAAGGGGGTGGGGTTTAGGGCGTCTTTCAACCGGATCAAACAGGACAGAGAGGCAGAAAGTCATAGGACATTTACTAACAACTGGTTCACACACACGCGCACAAACACACACAAACAGCAAGGGGGAGGGGAGTGTAGAGGAAAAGTGCAGAGAAAAGGCAGAGTGGAAATGGGGGACACCAAGTGGTTAAAAGAAAAACTACGAGGCGCGTCTCGACCGGAGCAGAGAAACAAGCGTCTGGTCTGAACTGAGGAGCAGCGGCCGAATTTTGTGAGCGTTTTGTCTCTCCGCGCTTCGGCGGCCGGTGTGTCCCCGGCGTCAGACTCTATCAAAAACTGGATGGCTGGGAACCTTCTACAGCTGAATGAAGGTAAGACTGAGATCCTCATCTGTGCCCCAGACAAACTGGTTCCCAAAGTCAGAGACTCTCTTGGTCAGCTTGCTTCTTACACCAAACCTTCTGTCAAGAATCTTGGCGTGACCTTTGACCCAGCTCTCACCCTGGATTCTCATGTCAGTTCTCTTGTTCGCTCTTCCTTCTTCCATCTCAGGAACATTGCTAAGCTGAGTCCCATTCTGTCTCGGTCTGAACTTGAGACAGTTATCCACACCTTCATCTCCTCACGCTTAAACTACTGTAACTCTCTTTTCACGTGTCTGAGCAGAACCTCCCTGAACCGTCTACAGGTGGTTCAGAATGCCTGTGCTCGGCTTCTGACCAAGTCCTCCAAACACACCCACATCACCCCGCTTCTCCTCCAGCTTCACTGGCTGCCAGTCAACTTCAGGGTTCATTTCAAGATCCTGGTCCTGGTCTATAGGGCCTTACATGGACAAGCACCATCTTACATTGGTGATCTTCTTAGTCCCTACACCCCCGGCAGGTCCCTGAGGTCCAGTGATCAAAGCCTACTGGTTGTGCAGCGCACCAGGCTTAAGACCAAAGGTGACAGATCATTTGCTGCTGTGGCCCCCAGACTCTGGAACTCTCTCCCCCTTAGCCTGAGATCAGTGGACTCAGTGGTCTCCTTTAAAAAGCAGCTGAAGACTCACTTGTTCAAGCTGGCTTTTGTATGACCTTCTTCACCACTCTCTTTATTCTGCTCTCCCCACCTATTCCACCGTCCTCAGGATCCACTGATTTCCTTCTCTCCTAGTCACTCTCTCTCTTTCTTAACATTTTTTGCTCATTTTAAATATATTTTTAACCATTTTGTAAAATCTTTTTCATATTTTTACATAATTTGTTTTTGTGAAGCGCCTCGTGATTTTTACTTTAAAAGGTGCTATAGAAATGATATGTTCTTCTTCTTGATACTGATGCTGTTTATGAGGGCCATCTACATTCCGTGTGCAGAAGAGATGGAGCAGTGAGTTAATGATGCAGCTTCTGGATATCAATGCTTTAAAGAGCAGAGAGACTGACGTGCTGCTGATTTCAGTCGTTTACTGGATGATTTACTGTTAACTATAACCGAAACTGTAAAATGGTTTCTTTAAGAAAAAAAGCTACATGATTTTTTTTAAACTTGTGCACCATCTTTGTCTCTCCGTCGATCAAGCCCTTGATGATTGAACAAGTACTGAATTGCTGCATGAATAATTGATGACTCTGCGTAACAGTATTGCAGAACAGCCTTGAATTGCTGCACTGGATCAGAGGCAGAGAGAGAGAGAGATGGGTGAGAACACAGCTGTGTGTGTGTGTGTGTGTGTGTGTGTGTGTGTGTGTGTGTGTGTGTGTGTGTGTGTGTGTGTGTGTGTGTGTGTGTGTGTGTGTGTGTGTGTGTGTGTGTGTGTGTGTGTGTGTGTGTGTGTGTGTGTGTGTGTGTGTGTGTGTGTGTGTGTGTGTGTGTGTACTGCATGCTCAGCTGGTATCTGGGCCAGTGTGTGACTGTGTGTGTTGGATAAAGATGGAGTCCTCCAGGCATCAGACAAGATGACACAATCGATTCTTTACGAGGGAAGTACAGCTCCAGGTCTTCTACATATGCCTCGTCCTTGCTCTGCGTTTAATAGATGGACCAACGGGTCTGAGAGGCCGACTGTCTGCGTCACACTGCTGTCTACCTGCTTGGATCATCACTGAGAAGATGAATGGATCTGATTTGGTTCTGACCAGCAGAGGGAGCTCCTATAACTGTTTATCCAGTTTTTGAGGAATAAAAAAAACATAAATATAGACTATAAAAATGACATACTGTGTTTTAGATACAGTTAATTCAGAAAATCGAAGGGAAATTGGATATTTACAAAAAATATTTACCTCATATATTTATCTATTTAGATTCAGACATAAAGGTGTCCATGTGTGCTCTTGGCACCAGGATACCTGCGGCCGCATGTCTTGGACACTCGGGTGAAGAGAGGAGCGGAGCTGTCAATTGACCACTACCTGGTGGTGAGCTGGCTCAGATGGTGGGGGAGGATGCCGGTCCGACCCGGTAGGCCCAAATGTATTGCAAGGGTCTGCTGTGTGTGTGTGTGTGCGCGCGTGTTTGGGAGGGGTTCGGAGTAGACCTACTGCCCCCGCGACCAGACTCCGGATAAGCGGATGAAAATGGATGGATCGATGGATGGATGGATGGATAATCTATTTAAACCTGCTTGGACTCATCGGTGCTGTATTTACTCATTATCCTGCTTTATTTGGGTGTTAAATGACAAAAATGTTTTATGCACTCCAGCAAATAATTGATGAAAACCCACATGCACATGTGTGGTTGCAGCTTAACAGAAGTTGTTGCTAACTAACTCAGATTTTGTATTAAGAGATCAAGGTTATTTAGTCAGTTTTGCATAAATGATTTAACAACAGTGGTTGGCCAGAAACTAGTTTCTAGTTTGGCAAATCATTCATTAAAACTAAAAGTTTTTATTTTATTTTATTAGGAACTGTAGAGAATGATTTACAATGTGTCAACCGGCCTCTAAAAAGGAAACGCACAACTGTAACTAACTGAGCACTGAAAAATGTTGAAACCAAACAGAAAAGGTTGTCACCCAGCTGGATTTCTGGCTCTAAATGCAGTGCAGATTTCACCACTCACTCATACACCTCTGCTTGGTATCGACATATTCTGAGCACATTACACAACAGCAGGGTTGTAGTTCAAGGGTGCTACTAGTGCGTTAAAGTAGATCTGAAAATCACTAAAATAAAACCATTACAAAAGGTGTAAAAAAACAAAACCAGCAACAATAAAATGTGCAACAGAATCTGTTTCATGAACTGCTTTTAGAATATAAAAGTTGGTTAGACAAAAAGAACCTTTTCATCAAGTAACGCTGAGTTATTAGTGTAATGAAGATCGAAAGAGTTATATATAAAGAAAGTGGGCATGAGAATTCACAGAAAGCAGTGATGGGGTAAAAGACAAAGATTCAGGCATTAAAGCAGATTCAGTTTCACAGAATCAGCAGAAAGTGAAAAACAACAGGAATGGAGTGATTGCAGCGGATGTGGGGCAAGAAAATTGATGATGGGAAAAGAGCATGGCGAGGATTATCTTCAGTTTCCTGGTCAAGGACAAAACATAAGATCCAGGAAAATAATAAGCAAGGGGACACAAATGTGTGTGTGTGTACTAGCTTTACATTTTAAACTTATGTGATCAGGAGACTTTTAATAACAAGAGTCAGGCTGCAAGATAATGAAACACCTCCAGAACACACTGACATTCTTTTCTTGGGTATCAAATCATGTCTGAAGCATTATCAGGTTTGCACACACGTTTTACAATTTACTAACTCAAATGAACACCAGGTGGAACTATGCTTCAATACTGCAAAAGCTTAAAGGGGACAGTTTGTACAAAAACCACATTTTGCATCCTTTTGTGCTGCCATGTGGGTCTCGACTGCCTATATACAATTCTCAGATGATTCTTCTCTGTCAGTGTTTGGCTTTAGGAATTATCTTTCTAAAACAAGCCATTTCAAAAAGTGCCGTTTGTGATGTCACAAGTGGGGCAAGTAACAGAACCACCTTTTACATGCAAGAGAGATCTGCGGCTAGAGGAGCAACGGCTCTACTCTGAGCTCCTCTCAAATATAAGAGCTTCTAAGCTTATTGGGGGGGGGGGGGGGGTGTTATGGCCAGCTCAGCTAAGCCCTGGAACAACTCAATTTGACTCAAACGAAACAACTGAATTTGGACAAAGAACATTTTTGTATTGTTCATAAAACCATTATTACTTTAGAAAAAAAATCACGCCACTTTTGAACATTATGGGTAGTTAGTATGTAGATGAGCTAGCAAGACAAAGTTTTCGTGGAGGCTGAAGTTCCTCCATTCTTCAAGCAGAGCTTGACAGGACCAAGCTTGTAATGGGCTAGTAATGAGTTTATTTGAGAGTGTGGAGCAGTCAGGGAAACACATAAATGGGAGAACTCGTACAGACGTCAAGTTTTTGTAGTATGTGTACCTGCAGTACCAGTCATGTGCATCCTAGCATTTTGTTTTTGCTAGATTTGTATTTGCTGAAGATACCCAGGAGCTCCACCCTGCTGATTCAGATTTTTTTTAAATAAAATTTACAGAAAACTTTGATTTTCTGGTCAGCTTAAAAAAAATGAGACTCTAAAAGTAAAACCTTCCACAGAGAAGATTAGACTGGCCAATCGTAATCAGAATTGATCAATTTTGATCACGAGCCATGTTTTCATGCATGCCAAGATTTTGAATATCTTAAAATACAAATTTGATTAAAGTTGTTTCAAGACAGCAGACATACTTTGCAACTGGTTCCCCTTACAGAGTAAATGTTAGCTTTGTCCAGTCAAAACCAATCTCCGTTTCTCCAGACTGAGGCTGTTCAAGGTGTCATCTAAAGAAATGAGTCGTTTAAACTTCTATAACAGAAACACAATGTAAATGTTCAATTTGTACTTGTATTATCAATTCAAACTGAAAAAAATGTAAAGAAAAAAGCGTAAATACTTCAAATATCTTTACAAACACAGACGTTAAGCTCACACACAGTATGTTGCTGTTACAACCACTGAATCGCACACACACACACACACACACACACACACACACACACACACGAAATACTGAAGCATTTACTTCCTCAGTAAAGCTGATATTCATGTTTTCTCCTTCCGGCATCCATAGTGTAAAATGCAGAGCTTCACTTATACAGAAACACCAATAATTAATTAACCAAATAAGTATTGAGGAGACATTAGTTGTAACATCAGAGGTTTTCATAAATCTGCTAAAATAGTTAAATGTACCAACTGTGCCATAATTACAGCCATGAGATTTATTAGATTGTTATTTCATGACAGAAATCACTTTTTAATGCAGGAATCACAGCTTTGGTTTTGTTTGGGGAACTGATGCATAAGAATAAATAAAAAGGTCACTAAGCTGTAAAATCGGCATGTAAAGCCACAATAAACACATGCCTACCCTCAGTCTCACACACACACACACATTTGTGTGGGATGCAAAAGCTCACCACGACTGTGTAGGCAATTGAAGTTCTGTACCCAGAGGCACAAAGGCTAAAGTCACAATGCTCTATGCTCTGACAAACATTTCCCCCATTACTGCCAGAGTAACTGACCTGCAGCAATCCAAGCTCCACAATCTCTTCTCCTTCTCTTAAACCACGCATGGAGTCAAAGGAGTTGGTGCAAAGATGCTAGGAATGATAGCATGTCTAAAGCAAAAAGAGCAAAAGAGGATGACATAAAACAGTGGTGTGAAAAACTCTTTGCCCCCTTCCTGATTTCTTATTCTTTTGCATGTTTGTCACACAAAATGTTTCTGATCATCAAACACATTTAACCGTTAGTCAAAGATAACACAAGTAAACACAAAATGCAGTTTTGAAATGATGGTTTTTATTATTTAGGGAGAGAACAAAATCCAAACCTACATTGCCCTGTGTGAAAAAGTAATTGCCCCCTGAACCTAATAACTGGTTGGGCCTCCCTTAGCAGCTATAACTGCAATCAAGTGTTTGCGATAACTACGAGTCTTTTACAGCGCTCTGGAGGAATTTTGGCCCACTCATCTTTGCAGAATTGTTGTAATTCAGCTTTATTTGAGGGTTTTCTAGCATGAACCGCCTTTTTAAGGTCATGCCATAGCATCTCAATAGGATTCAGGTCAGGACTTTGACTAGGCCACTCCAAAGTCTTCATTTTGTTGTTCTTCAGCCATTCAGAGGTGGATTTGCTGGTGTGTTTTGGGTCATTGTCCTGCTGCAGCACCCAAGATGGCTTCAGCTTTAGTTGACAAACAGACGGCCGGACATTCTCCTTCAGGATGTTTTGGTAGACAGATGAATTCATGGTTCCATTTATCACAGCAAGCCTTCCAGTTCCTGAAGCAGCAAAACAACCCCAGACCATCACACTACCACCACCATATTTTACTGTTGGTATGATGTTCTTTGTCTGAAATGCTGTGTTACTTCTACGCCAGATGTAACGGGACTTTTGCCTTCCAAAAAGTTCAACTTTTGTCTCACCAGTCCACAAGGTATGTTCCCAAAAGTCTCGGCAATCATTGAGATGTTTCTTAGCAAAAATGAGACGAGCCCTAATGTTCTTTTTGCTTAACAGTGGTTTGCGTCTTGGAAATCTGCCATGCAGGCCATTTTTGCCCAGTCTCTTTCTTATGGTGGAGTCGTGAACACTGACCTTAACTGAGGCAAGTGAGGCCTGCAGTTCTTTAGAAGTTGTCCTGGGGTCTTCTGTGACCTCTCGGATGAGTTGTCTCTGCGCTCTTGGGGTCATTTTGGTCGGCCGCCCACTCCTGGGAAGGTTCACCACTGTTCCATGTTGTTGCCATTTGTGGATAATGGCTCTCACTGTGGTTCGCTGGAGTCCCAAAGCTTTAGAAATGGCTTTATAACCTTTACCAGACTGATAGATCTCAATTACTTTTGTTCTCATTTGTTCTTGAATTTCTTTGGATCTTGGCTTTTGAGGTGCTTTTGGTCTACTTCTCTGTGTCAGGCAGCTCATATTTAAGGGATTTCTTGATTGAAACAGGTGTGGCAGTAATCGGGCTTGGGGGTGGCTACAGAAATTGAACTCAGGTGTGAAACACCACAGTTGGGTTATTTTTTAACAAGGGGGACACTTACTTTTTCACACAGGGCAATGTAGGTTTGGATTTTGTTCTCTCCCTAAATAATAAAAACCATAATTTCAAAACTGCATTTTGTGTTTACTTGTGTTATCTTTGACTAACGGTTAAATGTGTTTGATGATCAGAAACATTTTGTGTCACAAACATGCAAAAGAATAAGAAATCAGGAAGAGAGCAAATAGTTTTTCACACCACTGTAAATGCAGTCAAGTGCACTGTAGACACTATATGACTTCAGCGATCAATAACTATGAATAATTAATCTAAAAGATCATCTTTCCTGATCTATCAGTTTTCTTGGTGTCCATCTGACAAACTAGGTTGGTAAAGGCAATTAAAGGGGTCAAACTGTGGTAGACCTCTACCCTCAACATAACACACCAACTAGAACTGTTAAGACTAATCCTGCAACCAAGACGTCTCTTTGTACAGCTGCACCCTCCTGGGAACACACAGTCCCAAACGGTCCAGGTTTGGATGCAGTCATCATTAGTTTTTAAAAAGACAGGAAAAGTGCAAAAGATTCAAGGTCAAATGATTTAAAAGTACCACTTTCCTAACTGATTAGTATTATTATTATTTTTGCGAACATCCAGCAACGTCCTTCCAGGTGATTTCATTTTCGGTTTGTCACGTTTTACTTGAAACATTTTAGTTTTCAAAACGTTCTGATTATTACTCAAAAAGATGTGTTGGATTAGAGTACAGGGTGTTACGTTTGAGGAGACTCCAAAAGAGGTGATGTCAGTTTTTGCACCATGATTTAAAACTCCTGTGTGTGAACACTAGGTGGCGATGTCCTGCTCTCTGACAGAGCAGCCAGCACTGTGCTGACTAAGGGCTGGCTGACTAAGGATGAGTGAGTGCCAAGCCTAAATACATGTGTGCTCACATGTGATTGAGCACTAGTTGTGTTTGACCTTGTGAAGCGGCTGCAGATTCTTTCGCTTCAACCAAAAATGGGTCCCGCTCTCCTTAAAAAGCACATGAACTATACAAGCATATGGGTAACTGTCTGTTAACTACATGAGATGATTCACAAATGGATGGTGGAAAAATCTTTTTTTTCCACATACACCTTCATTTCCCTGTCAATTAAGAGCCATGAGCTGCTGAAGCAGTAAAAGTGACTGATGCTTCATGCCTCCCTCCTTCCTCTCTCTGTTGCTCACTTTATCTCTCTAGATGTGGATCCACACTGTTCAGCACATACTCAGAGAGAGGGAGGCGTTAACAATCCATGATCTTGCAGTGTTGCAATGTGCCGCAAGTAACTGCAGCAGAGGGAAGGGAAGAGCCATCTGTACTGAAGCCGGGAAATTGATTATGGGAGGGTTGATGGAATGAACTCTTGTAGGGAGAGAAGGGTAGAGGAAGACGGAGGGCATGCACCAAGCTCTGAATCTGCTCAGGAAGAATCTCCGGGGTCAGCTGGGTGACAACAGCATCCTCCCTGCTAGCTTGTAAATCCTCCGACATGGGGCAATCCACACGCTTCTGTTTAATGATCAGATGAGCTCGCTAACAAACAAAAAGAATCACATAAAATATGAGACTAAATAAAGTGAACAGTTAAATATCTTATCCTGTCACTCTAAACAACATGTAAGCCTGTAGTGAGCGTGTGTAACCCACTGAAGGAAGTTACTTACATTTATGAGCATTTAAAGCATTTTTTAACCAAAGAAGTTATGTTTTTAATGCAATAGACAAAACATGTCTAGTTTAAATTAATAAATCAATGCTCTGGTTAAATTGTTGACATTTATCACAACATGCCCTATAGGTTATAAATTGTAAGTCGCTTTGGATAAAAGCGTCTGCCAAAGAAATAAACATAAACATTTACTCTCACTGGAAAAGTATTTCTCTTGGTGTTAGAAATATTCTTCAGACATTCTGGTCCATTTCAACATAATAGCATCACACAGTTGCTGCGGGCTACCACAAAAAAAGAAAGAAAGAAAGAAAGAAAGAAAGAAAGAAAGAAAGAAAGAAAGAAAGAAAGAAAGAAAGAAAGAAAGAAAGAAAGAAAGAAAGAAAACAATCTTATATAGCGCCTCTCAGGATGAAAATCACGAGGTGCTTCACAAGAACAAAAAAACTATTTAAAATGAAAAAATATTTTTAAAATGATACAAATATATGGTTACAATGAGAAATAATAAAATAATATTTAAAAATTGTGACAAAAAATGTAAGGAAAGGGAAAGAGAAAATGATTAGGAACGAGGGAAATTGGTGGATCTTCGGGAAAGGCAGAGTTGGTAAAAAAGCAGAATAAGAGGAGGTGGTGAAGGTCACATAAAAGCCAGCCTGAACAGGTGAGCTGCTTTTTTAAGGAGACCACTGAGTCCACTGATCTCTGGCTCAGAGGGAGAGAGTTCCAGAGTCTGGGGGCCACAGCAGCAAATGATCTGTAGGGTTGTGCAGGATTTAAACCTGATGACTGTGGATGGATCCATGCATGCAATTCTGATCCGACCATCTCATTGTTGCTGCTGAAATCAAGGCTCATCAGAACAGTGAGCATTTTTTTTCAATCTCTTTTTGTCAGTTTTGGTAATCTTGTGTAAATGTTGGCCTCAGGTTCCTGTTCCTGGCTGACAGCAGTGCTCTGCTGCTGCAGTAGCTCCATCTGCTGGAAGGTTCCATCTTTTCTGTGATCAGACAGTTTTCTACAGACCTTGGGTGGAACCAACAGCTGTTTGAGCGACTGTTGTATTCATCTTTTCAAACCAATCTACTCATTCTCCTCCGGCCTCCCGACATCAAACAAGACATTTCCTTCCACACAGCTTCTGCTCGCTCAGGTGTTTTCTTTTTTCCACACCATCCTCTGTAAACCCTAGAGATAGTTGTGGGTGAAAAACTCACATCAGCAGTTTCAGAAACACAGGCCAGCTCATCGGAGCGACGGTGGCACAGGAGCTAAGTGCTCACTCCATAATCTGAAGGCTGCAGGTTCAAGCCCTGCTCAGTTTGTTGCTGCCGTTGTGTCCTTGGGTAAGACACTTAACCCTCCTTGTCTGCTGGTGGTGGTTGGAGGGGCCGGTGGTGCCTGTGTACGGCAAACTCGCCTCTGTCTGTGTGCCCCAGGGCAGCTGTAGCTACAATGAAGCTCATCACCACCAGAGTGTGAATGAGTGAATGAATGATTGTGTTGTAAAGCGCCTTGGGGTGTTCCAGGACTCTAGAAGGTGCTATATCAAATACAGGCCATTTACAACCACCCGTGCCACATTCTGGGTGACATAAATCCCCTTTCTTGTTGATTCTGATGCTCATGTTAAATTAACGTTCTCCACATCAAGTCACCAAAATGCACCTGATTGGCTGATTAGCTTGTTAATTAACTTGCTTTAATAGGCAATCGAGCAGTTGTACCTTATAAAGTGGATATTTCCCTGTTTGCTACAGTCACAGCCTCATAGCAGACTGCGGTCTCAGTCGGCTGAAAGGGACATTCGTCTGATTACAGAAAAAATGTCATTTCCACTGCAACAGTAATTGAATTGAACTCAACTGTGCTGGAGAGAAGCAAACTATTTCAGAAATGTTTGCTAAATGCCGATTCCAAGGTCAATATGGGGAACTTTAATCTTAAATTTAATGAAGGCTATTATTATAAACCTATTTGAGAGGCGCAATCGTGGTTTACCTGTTTATAAGCCCACAAAGTCCAAAACCTGATCTAATCGTTTTATGGTTTCTATCTTTCTCTGTGTTTGTACTTTCATGCCTTGGTGACCCTTTTATGCTGATCTCCATCTAATACTGGTTAAATGTCAGGGTAGGTCTTTTCCTAAAGCACTAATTAATTAGTTGAGTCCATCATCTGCAGAATGAAGCCACGTTTTGCCTTTTACTGTAAATCCTCCCAGAGAGCGTTATGGAGAGAAGGAAAATAAAGCATCAGATCAAAATGAACCCAGCGTTCCCCAAAAGGAAATGGCTGTGTCAGATGATCAAAGAGTTTACTAATGGCTAAGCTTTTAATAACAGGTCTGTGATGACACCTGATGAGGGGATTAGATGAGTCAACAGTCTGCACTCCGTTAAGATTTGTCATCGGGGAGCGTGCGGTGATACTCGGTCACTAAATCAGCAATGGGTTTGTGTTTTTCTCCTGTGGCAAACTATGAATTCTGTTCCTAGGAAGCACTTTTACACGCTGAGCAAATTCAGTCATGAACTCAATCTGTGGCTGCACGTTGTGTTAAAGGGATTCATTGTTTGCACTCAGAGAAGTGGAACAGGGAATTACAGCTGGGAAGCCTTGCTGCTGTGGTGATGAGGGTTTTGAAATGAACAATTCATCGTCCCTTTGGTGGACGGAATAAAACCAAAACAACTCTTCATTTCAGTTGAATGAAAAACAGCCACAATTAGGTTAATCTCTGTTACATGTCAGTCCGTTTTGTTTTTACTCTACTTCTGTGGCTTTCTCAGTCTGAACACTCGACTTCACACCAAAAATCACCAACACATAAGGTGCTTCCCACACACACATAAATGTTCCCACGCTCGGCCCGAATGCACTGACTTGTAGCACCAGTTTGAGCTGGATGTGAGGCTAAATGAGCAGAAATCCAAACTGATGCCGGAGCAAACACGGGTGAAAAAGCAAAAAGTTGATCAGGTCTGGATTCTCATGGGCCTGAAAGTCAGAGCCGTCCGTCCATCCGTCCGGTAGGTGTTCACATCAATAAAGGGAGAATGGAGATGCATCAATTTGTAGCACCTACATTTATTGTTTAAGGCTGAGCCTGCAAGATGGATAAATCTTTTCCTGCTATAGGGAATACACAGCCGATCAGATCAATACAGTAAATGGTAGGCAGCATGTTGCAGAGGCTCCAGCTGTGGTTCCACCAGCATGAGAGTCGGACGATCTTATGTCAGGACTCGGCGAACCTGGGCATCAAACCGCACTGAGCTTGCTGCTGCATCAACACTCCCCTCATCAGAAACAAGGACCTTAAAGGCAAACAGCTCAGGCTGGGTAATGCACACGAAAGCTTTGCCTCTTCCCCACAAGCTGTCCGGTTATACCCTATCAAATTCCTCCTCTCAGAACACATCACCTCGTTCCCCCTCCTTCTCTTTCTCTCTTCCTTTGATATTTGAACATGGTGAGGATCCATTTCAATAACCCCCATCTCTCAATTCTTGTTTCAGGTGGTTATGTAACAGCTATGCTATCAGAATAAGAATTGGCAGAAGAGATTAGAACAATTGGCCAAGGAGAGAGACGAGAGGGAGGAGGGGGAAGAAAATGAAGGGAGGACGAATCTAAGGAAGCCCCCTTCAGGATGACGCATCAATTCACGTGTTGGAGGAGAAAAAGCTCATAGAGATGCAGCAGATCTTTATTGTCCCACACAAAAAGCTTTTCTGGAACTACTGCAGTCCTACGTGTCATACCAGGCTTAATTAAAACCATCAACCTGGAAGCAACGACAAACAGATTTCCCCAGGCTGCTGAGGATTATCAAAATCATGCATCATGCTTTCATTTATTACAGCAGTAAAACAAAACGCAGCTGAAGACGATTAAGGGTTAAAATAAAAGGATGAATCACTGCAGAGAGGGTGAAACTGACAAAACGTTGGGAGACTTTGATCATACATTTAAGAATATTTGCAGACTTCACAGTTTTGGGGAAGCTTCAGCCTTGCAGAGGGAGACCGCCAGCTGCTTGATGTTAGTTTGCTGGGGGGGGGTCTTCTTATTTTCACTGAAAATAAATTCCACCTTTTACTTTAAAAGTCTTTGCTAGCTCATAAATAAAAGTCTGCATTCAGTGTGGTGAAAGGACCAGGGATGGGGAAAAGGGTTCGGGTTGATAAACTGGCCTCACGTGAGCTTTCTGTTTACGCTTTAATTAAAGCAGAGTGGGGGTGCAGCTCCTAGCTGCCCAGCACAAGCAGCACTTACTGTAGAAGCAAGAGCTGGACTCGGGGAAACTTCTCCCCAGGTTCAATCAGTATGGGCGAGTGCCTTGGTAAGTCTGAGAGGTCAGACGGGACTGTCTGGGCTACAGCCACTCACAAACTCACTCATGAGGGAGTTATATCACACCAAGGGACAAAAACACAAGAGACATGAACAGATCAGAAAGTCCATCCATCCATTTTTCTTCTCTTATCTGGGGTCGGGTCACGGGGGCAGAAGCCTAAGCAGGGAGGCCCTTCCCTCTCCCCAGCCACTTGGGACAGCTCTTCTGGAGGAATCCTGAGGCATTTCCTTGCCAGCCGAGAAACATAGCCCCTCCAGCATGTCCCAGGTCGTTCCTTAGGTCTCCTCCTGGTTGGACGTGCCCAGAAAACCTCACCAGGGAGGCATCCTAACTAGGTGCCCAAGCTATGGCTCCTCTTAATGTGGAGGAGCAGTGGGTGTTGGGTTAAAGCTGAGTAAATGGAGGTCTAATTGGGCCACCACCACTGAGAACTACATCTCCCAGAATGCACCAACAAAATGGTGACTGCTGATAAAAAACACCTTTGCAGTATGGTGGCTCTCAGTCCTCAGTCAAACAGGAACAGCACAGCAAGCTCTACTCATGAACTTTACGCTAAAGATGCCAATGGTAGGTAAATATTTCTGGTTTATGTTAGTAAGTGTTTAAGTTGTACCTGGAGAGTATTCTGTTTAAGTGTCAGAGCTATCAACCTGATGAAATCATGCATTGATCAACTTGAAACCAACAAATCTCAGAGTTGAAAAATAAAAGTTGATGTAAAGCAAAATCAAGAGTTGTCCCTGAGTGTCCCTTTGGAGTAGAACTAGTGTGGAGCTTAACAGTGGGTCTACTCCGAGCCCCTCCCGAATGACCTACCTCCTTGTCCTATCTTTAAAAGAGAGGCTAAACACCCTGCAGCGAAACTCATTTTGGACACTTTAGTCCACCATCTTGTTCAGATCAGAAAAAAAATCTAAGTCCACAGCTTACTTCTGCTGCCCCTGAGTGGCAAAAAGAATAACATCTCAAATTAAAACGTCACCGTCCAACATACCTGTGTACCTACGAGACAGCTGCATGTCAAACGTTTAAAAAACTGGAATACTGCTGGTTTCAGTAGCTGTTTTAGGTGGAATGAAAATAACTAAACTTGTTGCATCATCAGAAAATCACTCAGATGGAAGAGCGGCACAAAAATAACTACATCAAGCAGCAGCCTAATGGACAGAAACATCTTGTTGATGGGTGAAGTCAGGTGTGAATCACCTGACTGGTTAGAGCTATTAGAAGTACAGAGAGATAAAAATGGTTACTGCAGCTTACATCCATATTCAACAAGCATGGTGAAATCCTCAGAAAAGCATCAAATGTCCAAATTACATTTTTAACATAAGACCGACTGACTGCAGTGATAAACAGGTAAAAAAAATAATTACAAAGTAGAATCCAGCTGAAAATAACCTCGAAGCATTCAAATCAACATTTTCTGGAAGCTAAATAAAAAATGAACCCAGAGCTTTGAGAGAGGGAGCCCTACCTGCTGATGTTGCTTATCAAGCATATTGTAGAGAGACAATTAAACACAGTAGTACAGTTACTCCAGAAAACTCCAGCTGCAGGAAAATGAAACAGAAATTCTCCAATTTCTCATTCAGAGCACAAAGCTGAAGTCCAACCAGGTTTTTAAAGGAACAGTCCCACCAATCAGCTCGTATTTGAACGCAGAAACAAAACAGGAAATCAACAAGACAACAACATTATGTGTTTTCTGTTACAGTGAGACTGTTTGGGAGTCTAAGTCACACCCATCTACTTCTGGTCCACGGGTCTCATAGTACCAAAATAAAAATGAATGGGAATCTATGGTCCGATTGTGGCAAAACATATTTTAAGGTTGTGTTTTTTTTGTGAAAATACGTAGAGGACTGCTCATCTCACCAAATTTACATCAGAAAAGCATAAGAAGAAGAATCAAAATGAGTGTGAATTTAGCCAGCTTCACATTCTTCTTCCAGGACAAAAGGAGCTTTAAACGTGGAGGAAACCACCATAAATATGGCCATGTGGTGAGTAGCCGCTACGCTAAGGGAGAAGAGAATCTGTGGTGACGTCATATATTCCATGTCTGGTTTGCAGTCATTTAAATTATCAATTTTTACCAATTAAAAAATCTTAAATTACATGACAGACAGTCGAAACACATGTTACTTATCGTTTAAATTGAAGTACAACATGTGCGATTCAGAGTGAAAGGAAAGCAGCCCAGAAAATAGTGACATTCATTCATTCATTCATTCTTTCATTCAGGGGAACCAAGAGCTGACCAGAAGGGGAGGAGAATTCCTTTTTAAGAAGATATTTAAAGATCTAATGAGGTGAGGAACAAGAGTAGTAAGAACTTGTTTAAACCTGTTTTGTCTGTTTTAAGAAAACTGATAAAGTTTTTAGACTTTACAAATATTGTATGGAATTAATAAAAGGTGCATTCATTAGAATATGAGACATTATTCCTTTAAAACAGAACTGAAGAAGGAAATTTGAAACATGATAATATAAATAAAGGTTAGATGAAGGACATCTAAACAAAGCAGATAATGAAAATTCAGACTTTTCTGGTAATATTAGATGAATCTGCAGATTACCTTTTAGCAGATAATCTAAACTTGAACTCTTGTCTAGAATTAAAGCATTTTTCATGATAGTTTCAAACTTTTTCAAATAATTTTCATTCTTTAAAACTTCATACATCTAATTTGAAGACCTATAAAATTATTTGATTATTTTCTTTTGTCTTTTTGTCAAATACATAGAATTCTGCCTGGAAACAAATATTCTGTCAATGGCTCTACATTACAACTACAATAAACATCTATTTTAGCTTCATACCCGTTACATCAGTAGACAAAGATGAAATTCAGCAGTTTAATGTTCATGAATACATTTTTTCTGGTTTAGTTTTAGTTTAAAAAATCAAATATATAATTTTTAAAAATAAAAATTCAATGTCATAAATTCAATACCTGAAAACGTCATTCTGGTGAGACTGCCTTCTTCCATAGAATTAGACCATGAAGGCCACAGTTTGCTACACTGACTCATAAAAATCTAAAAGCAAATAGGATGGACTCAACATTAGAGGCCCACCGATATATTATATTTTTTCTATATCAGCCATCGGCTGAAATTATTTTTAAAAGCCAATTAAAATAAATCAATCAGGCACCCGTGTGGCCAACTGCTGCCACTACTAGACTGAAGAAAGGACCCGAAGGATCCCAACACATCTTTTTTTATGTTTTGACTTTGTTTTATATTTGAAGTTCAATAAATATGAAGATATTTATTGACGTATTTCACACAGTGAGTGTTCAGTTGTCTTTCACAAGCAATGTGCTACTAAAACGTATATATCAGCCTAATCATCTGCTTTAGATATCGGCCATCTGCGCAAAATTCTTTAAAAATCGGTATCAGCATTGGCCTGAAAAAAACCATATCAGATCAATCAATCAATCAGATTTTATTTATAAATATTTATATTTTTCAAGACAAGTGCGACTCAAAGTGCTTTACAGAATTAAAATTACCCCAAATTTCCATAACAGACATATTGATCAGTCTCTAGTAATATTTCATATTCATCATATCTAATATCATCATATTTAATATTTAATTTTTACAAATTTAAGTGATTGCTAGGAGTCAGGGGAGTAGTGGTAATTTTGTCCATTGGTCTGCACGGGAATGATTATCAGTTATCTCGGGAACAAACAGGAGCTGTCACAGTGGGATGGATAAAACATTATAACTGGCAACCATTAGGTCAGTGGGGACAGTTTAAGGGTTTAATCACTTTGATCACAGTAATTAATGCACAGGTAAGGAGATCTGATCAGGTGACAGTCCTGCTCCTGTTTCCCATCAAACATGAACAAACACACATGTAAACATTTTTAAAGCACTCCTGCACCAATCACACATCAACACATGAGCTGCAGGAGCGAGGGCTTTACTTGCTGTTAAAGCATGGAGGATAGGAGATTTTGGAGGGCAGACGGCGACAGGGCTTGAATGCTGATCCAACACTGCCTCGTCTGCTTTAAGTGAACATTTAAACAGAAGCACTGAGACATTTTCAGCATCACCGTCTCCAGTTAGATCAGTTGCCCTCTTTTACTCCTGTGCTGATTTTAGAGGAAGTGGATTTTCAGTGGATTGTTGCCTCAAAGGCGTCTGATTGGCTGCAGAACATTTAGAGCCACCAGACTGCCAGAATATCAACACCTGCCAAGAGTCAAAGAGACACCACCCCCATCAGTGTCCAGAGAGACCAACAACCAAAGACCACATTTTAACTGTTCTGGTCTTTTTTCATTTTAAATAATCTCACAAAACCCCTAAACACTTTAAATTATCAAATGAATGTCAAATCATTTACCTTTCACAACTGAGTGAAATCTTAGCTTTTTATGTTTCCAGTTTTAAACGTGTAAACAAAATCAACAAAACCTATAACATGCAAAACTGTCACTACATAACTGAATTGATCATTATTTTTTTATATTTCATGAAGTTATAATCACATCCCAACATCCTAGTGATGTTTCATAACAGATAAAGGCTTCAGATTTACATTTAAAATATGTGTTGCTTTTATTTTTTTGTACTCTGATGATTTTACCAAGAATCACAATCATGATTTTAAAATCTGATACATTTTTTCACATGATGACACAGCTTTGCAAATGTTTAAAATGCACTTAAAGGGTCTTGTACTTATTATTGTAAAAAATATAAAAACTAAAGATCTTCTATAACTGATCCAGTGAAAACTTACTTTTCTTCTAAATAAGATGCAACTATATCAAGAAATAATCTGTATTTATAAACCATATTATTGTTGAAAACTTTGGTCTTTCATGTTTAATTTTAAATTAGCTCTTTAATAAAAATATGAGAACATAAATCTGAAAAAGTCACTTTTATACAGTGACAGCAATCTAAACCTTTGAACTGAAGTTAAAAATTACATTTAGAAATGCTGATTTAAATAAATATTTTACATTTAGAAATTCTATATTACTCCACTCATAAATGTTTGCCATAAAATAAAAAATTTACAAGATAAAGACTGATAAGAAACCAAAGTAATTTGTTCGTTTACGTTAAATTTGAGTTTAGAAGCAAACTAAAAATCACCTATTATAAAAAAATAAAAGTTAACATTTTCTCAGTATTGACAGAACAATCCTCAAACTGCACTCACATCATTTTTCCCCTGTTCTGGGTTTCATGCTGACTGGAGACAAACGTTGAGGCAAAGCTTCCTGCTTCATGTCAACTGTCACAAATTCTCACACACACCAAAGCTGCTCCCAATGTAGACATGAGAGTACACGCCGAAAGAGGTGAGAATAGGTGCTGACTGGGACAACCGAGTTGTTCACATCCAGACAATGCTAATCTTTCAAGAGGAGCAAACTCATCAATAAAAGTAAGTTGGGGACAATGTTACCTACGGCTCAGCATCTGGGGTGTGTGGTTCAAAGGCACCAATTAAAACTTGACCCATTGATGGAGAATCGTTTTCTTTATGAGTCGAGGAACTTATTTGTGCTGAAAGATTCATGTCTTCGGGGGGGGGGGGGATTTGTACATCCAGAAGAAGCTAACCAAAGAAATCATGTAAGGTTGTGTAGAAATGAACCAATCAAGCAACAGCTGCAGAAAAACGGGGACATTTGTGAATTTAAAGACATATTTTTATGTTTCTGAAAGCAAAAACGTTATTGTGACTTTTCACATGAATGAAAAATAATTCACAAATTAGAATTTATTGCAGTAATGCAACAAATAAGTCTTTTTTTGCAAACAAAGTAAGTTCATGAATGTTAAAAATGGTCAACCTTGCAGAACTGGACATGTAGGCAGCAACTCTCCTGAGATGAAGATCAGCATAAAAACATGAAAAATATATAAACATGAACTAAACTTCATATTAGATTGTCAAAGACAGCAGACGAGTCCAGCAGCTCGACAGTGAGAAAACATGCAGACACACAGTCTGCAGAACATCAACCCGTCATGCAGCTGAAGACATCAGAGGGGAAACAGTCAAAGATGGACAGAACCCCATCTCCACCACCTCCCAGTGTCACGATCTGCTCCAGCAACCAAGAATGGGTGTGAGCTGGTGTGATAAAGGGAAGGAGAGGTTAGGAGGTAGTGCTGAACCTGGGGAGGGGCTTTTAAGCTGCACAGTTATGTAAGTGATATGAGATCCTCAAATAACACACACTTTGAGTCAAAGTTGGACTGCATCAGCGCCCTCAGCAGAATCCTCCATCCTCCTCTCATTCATACGGTCTGAGCTGCAGACCTCATCTCTCAGGTTTGCACAAACTGCACTCTCACACATGCATTATGCACACAGCCATCTCCATCCTTCAACAACGGATTAAAGGTTGATATGGTCTGCCTCTCAAAGAGCCTGAAGAGGATACACACGGTGGACGTTTGCCCTGAGGTTTGGTGTCAGTCATCGCAGGCTGAGTGATGGAATGTGTGTCTCTGTGATGACATCTTTGGCAAATGTCTAAACAGAAATCCAATGAGACCTTTCTGAATCACACTAGTTTTATTCCTCTTGTTTTGCTTATGAACCTCCTCCTCTTCTGCTGCTCCTTCTGCCCTGCCTCCCCTCTGTGGGGAAGGACGAAGCCGTCCTGCGTTTCTGTCCACAACACTGTCTCTACTGCATCAGCGTCAGATTGGTTTACAGCTACCCTGGCACAGAGCAGACTCATCGGGTGGCTTCACTCTGCTCCGACGAAAGCAACGAACGACCAAAGGAAAGGAGACGACTCAAGGATGGCAGAGGGGAGATAAATTGTACACAACAGATCTCTGCCAGTCGTTGAGCTCTGCCCGGTGCAACTCTGCAGTCGTTCTAATCCCTCAAAAAGGAGAAAACAAGTGGGGGTAAACAAACAGGCTGATGCAGAGAAGCAAGCTTACTGTCCCCATGGAAGAAGAGTGACTACTGCAATGTGAAGACAAAGAAAGAGAGAGGGTACAGGACAGGGGCACGAAGAGATTGAGTACTCCACTGCCCAGATAGGACGGTCAATAAGCAGTCAGGAGGAGGTAGCATGCAGTGTGGTAAACCGTTTCCCCGTGTCCGAATGCACATGACATGCATGTGTGCCAGAGACACCGAGTCCACACATGGAACACACTCAGGACCGGGTTTCCATGTGTGCCCTGGCACCCAGGACATAGCATGACAGAGAACAAAAAGAGGAGGGCTCATCTCAGCCATCCTGCCACCCCTCCCTCCCAACCCATCACCCCACCCCTGGCTACCCCCCCACCTGTAATTGGTCCCAGTACCTTTCTCTTTTTATCCCGTGAGCGACTCCTCTTTTTTAACCTCTCCTCTTCCTTCTCCTCCTTCTCCTTCTCCAACTGGGCTTCTAAATCCTTGTTCTTGCGGAGATGTTTGGCCGCCTGTGCCATGGTGTTAGTGGAGTCGGGGGTCTCGGTGGTGTTGGCGTGTCCAGATCTGAGAGCAGTGGTCTGCGGGGCGAGGACACAATGACTTGTACCTGATGGGGGGCCAACACCGGTGCTGCTGCTGTGTGATCCTCTGTGGCCCTGCAGAGTCTGTGAGCGTGCTCACCCTCTGCCTCCTCCTCCTCCTTGTCCTCTTCAGCAGTGCAGTCTCACACACACACACACACAAACACACACACACACCGGCGGTCCTCAGCCGTCTGCTGTGGGATGCTACTGCAGCGCAACTCCCTTCCTCTGCCTCCTTCCCTCCCTCCCTTCCTCCTTCTCACTTGGAGGCTTGCACTCTCTCCCCTACCTCACTTTCTTCTCTCCGCTCAGATTCTCCCTCATTCACTGTACTAAAGAAGGCAAATGAACAGGATTCTTTTCTAGCTGCTTTCCTTCTCACCGTCTCTCTTCGCCTCGTCGCTTATTATGCTGTGAAATGGCTTCGAACTACCCGCCACCCTCCCCATCAGCGAAGACTGCAAAAGGATGAAGTGACAACTGAGAAATAGCTTGAGCAGCTTTAAATCAAAGTCAGCTCTTCCTCCTCGCACTGCATTGATTTTGTTTCCTTTTGCCTGTATTTAATTTCCCAGTGTCTCATAGACCTGCTGTGTGTCCATCTGTGTAGGATCGCTGGGCTGTACCGGGATCCCGTCATCACCGATCACGCACACTCACACAGAAATGCACACACTCACACACACACACACACACACACACACACACACACACACACACACACACACAGTCACACAAACCAGAATTCCACAGGATGTCAAAAAATCTAAAACATACATGAGGAGACAAAAGCTGCCACTCGTTTACTCTCCCCCTTCGCTCGACTCCCCTCTACCTCGCTACTGTTCAGGCGCTGCAGCAGACAGGATTGGTGCCCGTGCAAGGATGTTGGTGCAGTGTGCATGCTTATGCCAGACTGAGTAATGCTTGGTTGTTTCGTTTCCACTCACTGGATGTTTGCAAAGTAATAAAAATCATGTAAAACAAATAATTTACATCCTCTTGATTCTCTAACCACCAGTTACAGTTTTATATACACAAACATCAGTGTGTGTGTGTGTGTGTGTGTGTGTGTGTGTGTGTGTGTGTGTGTGTGTGTGTGTGTGTGTGTGTGTGTGTGTGTGTGTGTGTGTGTGTGTGTGTGTGTGTGTGTGTGTGTGGTAGAGTACATGGGTACATGGAGAAAACATAAAAGGAGGGGTGCAAATGGAGCTGGCACCTGTTTACTGGTGCTGCTCTCCCTCCTCCCTCCCTTCTCCTCCCTAGAAAACTGCTGGCACAGGCAAAAATAAAAGATCCTTTAACGTCTCTCTTTTCCCGGCTCACTATATATCACAGGTATAGTTTGCACAGACACATTGGACACACAGAACACACATAGTCCTCACACACACACACACACACACACACACACACACACACACACACACACACACACGTGCTTCATCAAGCTGGTGAATCTGTGTTTTTATGTATTAATTGCGTTAATTTTTTTTTATAAACATCACATAATTATTTAAAAGTGGTATTTTTGTCGACTCACTGTACAGAAATAATCTGCTGAGCAGCTCTCTTATCAGATAGAAGTGTAAATAGTTGCTGTTAACAACAGACTCGTTTTCTTTATCTATCCTTCATTTTTTCCCTTTCCTCCAGCTCTGTATCTGGTTGTTTCCTCTGCTCAGTCGCCTCGGCTTCCCCTGATCAGATAGAAGTCCTCTCTACACTGCAGCATATTAATAAATAGGAGTGGTGATATTGCCTTCTTGCTGCAATGCTTCCACACAAATCACTTGCTCGTGCTACCTAGCCTCCACACAAACACTGAAGGGATGACAACTGTGTGGAAACAGATCCATCACAATACTGAAGCCCAAAGGGGAAAATGTCAGAATGAATTTACCAGCAGGACACAGCTGAAGAGTTTTTGAGCTAGATTAGTTTTGTTAAGCTGTGCTCAACTGTTTTATAACTGATTCTACAGGAAAGGGAAAATACTGAAACAATTTGTGGTTGAACTTTCATAATCCTGGTAAAAAGACAAAATCTCACATTGATTACCTTAATGTCTCTATGAAATGATCATGTAGAGTTTTTTTTTTTAGTTTTTTTCCCTTTAATATTATGACTGAGAAGATGTCCTCAACTGTCCCCAAACTAAGAATCTTTACAAAACAGAACAATTCGCTTTTAGATTAGTTTGAATCCTGGCCTGTTCAAAGTCTGACTTGAAAATTCCCATTTTACCTGATTCCACTTGATAAGATTATAATATTTAACAACAGTTTCTTTCCTATTTCTGGTTGGGTTTTAAAAATCTTCCATTGTTTATAGTAATAAGTCAATAATGATAGAAACCACATTTTCTCCTGTATAACAGCAGTAGCCTATAGAGGTTTGCATAAGACAGTCACTGAAATCTACAAAATTCTCCAGGTTAGTGAATTTGTGTAAATCTAATCAAATTAAAATCAGTTGCAGTAGCTTCATAAACCAATGTTACAGCACCTGAACAGCACCAGCTGAATATGTCGCCGGTTTAAGCGAGAGTGCTGTAATAAAAACACATTCTGAGCAGTAAAATGAACTGCAGATGATTGTTGTAGAAATAATCACATTTCGGTTTCTGTTTTGTTTCTGGCTGTAAACAGTCACTAAATAAACACAATGTGCCTAAAATAATTACTATTAAAATTATTTTGTCATATTCAACTTTTCAAGCCTGCTGTTAGTTATTTATGTTCAGAAGTGCAACACTTGCATCTCTTCTGAAGGTCTCTGGTTTTAAAAGGCAGTGAAAGTAATGAAGGCAGAACAAGGGCAAAACACACAGCAGCATATTGCGTGCTTCAAAAAATGCACATTCAGTTATTTTCATTAAAATCACCACAATCACCACTCCAATACAGAATCCTGCAACATTTTTCCAAAACCATTTGATTTTCAAACACTTACTCTCCTGTTTGGACACTCAAGCTCCCGATGGTCAGTTCTGGTTTTCTTCATGTACCTGAATGATCTAACCAAAAAAAATAAGGTTTGATTGTTGTTGTTTTTTTACTTAAATGCATTTTAAATTAACACTGAGCCATTTCCTGCTCCTCTGTCCTACTGGTTGAAAGTTGAACTACAATTGTCATAAACAATCCTGCTGCAGCCTGCTGTAGCGCAGGGCTGTCAACTCTCACACATCGAGCGTGAGACACACGCACTTAGCCCTCTTCACACACATGAGCCAACTAATGCTAAAATGAACCACAAAGTAAAAAGTTCCACACTGGACCACACAAGTCCAGTAGCAACAAAGCCAGGTCACCATCAGTTTGCGATTTTGGTAGCTTCCTTTTGCTCCCTCACACTAATGTAGGCTACGCTGATGTTCACTCTGGTTTGCTTTGCCTCCAAAGACTCTCTTACTTTTACTTCCAGGCCCCACCGTGATGCCAGCAGAAAATCAATCTTCTTTTTCTTCTTCTTTTGCTTTTTATTGACAATCGGCAAACTGAATAAGCTAACCGCTCGCATCAAAGCCAACAACCGCAAAGCAAGTAAAGAGTGCCCCCTATAGAGCACTTACCAATGCTGCTAAACTGCTGAGTGCAGTATCTTGCCAGTAGACGGCTGTATAGTGATGTCAAATATTAAAATGTTAAAGCTCTAGCTTAAAGTTTAAAAACCTATTCAATGTTATTTGAACTAATGTCTCATTTATTCAAAATAATTTGTTTCATTTAGCTAGTTCTAATAAGGCTTTCATTGTATTCTAAATCTAAAAAGTAATTTTGTCTCATTATTTATGTTAGTGAACCTCAATTGACGACCCGCGGGCCACTTCTGGCCCATCAAACCCTTCCACCCAGACCCTTTGGGCCCTACTGTCCCCCAATTGGGGGACTCTGAAGCCTAGTAGCAAAATTCATGTTCCAAATATCAATAATTGTTTACGTCCTCCAAACACAACTAAAACAGTTTTGATGGAAAACAAAGCCATTTTAAATAATAATAAATTAGGATACGATAATAGTTTAATTTTATTTTAGAAGAGTATCTGGCCCTCACAGTGTCTGCAGGAAAAAACATCTGCCCTTGAACACATTTATTTGCAGACCACTGGTTTATGTTCATTTATCTTTGTAAAACAGCTCAACTTTGCCACCTCTTGGACAAAATCAGTAACTGCAGCATTTTTAAAACGTGATCTCTGGATGTTGTTTAAAACATGTGAATTCAACACTGATTAGAATAACCATGATGAGATTTGTTTTCTGACTTGACTAACTTCACTGCTCAAACATCTCAAAATATCCAACTGTTTCTTGTTATTTGTCTCCTTCTTCTCTTATGCTTCTTCTGATATGTTTAAATGTCTTATTAATGTTTCAAACTGGAAAGCCAAGGTCTTCTTGGGGCGACGGTGGCACAGGAGTTAAGTGCTCGCCCTGTCATCGGAAGGTTGCTGGTTCGAGCCCCGCTCAGTCTGTCGCTGTCGTTGTGTCCTTGGGCAAGACACTTAACCCACGTTGCCTGCTGGTGGTGGTCGGAGGGACCGGTGGCGCCAGTGCTCGGCAGCCTCGCCTCTGTCAGTGAGCCCCAGGGCAGCTGTGGCTACATTGTAGCTCATCCCCACCAGTGTGTGAATGTGTGTGTGAATGGGTGAATGACTGATTGTGTTGTAAAGTGCCTTGAGGGGGTTCCAGGACTCTAGAAGGCGCTATATCAAATACAGGCCATTTACCATTCCTTCACTTGATAAAAATCCTCCACAAAAAACACAGAACAAACAATATACTATCACTGTATATGTTCACTGACCAAGACAAAAATCTGATTTTTGTGTGTCAGATTTCAATTGTCAAACCAGTTTGGCTAAACATTTCCGTCATTAGATAATTTTTTACACGTTTATCTTTGCTAAGATAGCAATAGTAATGTTTATATAAAGCCTTAGTATCAAGTAAACTTATACAAATCATGACTCTGTTTTGGACAGTTTCATCTCATTTCAGATACTTGGGAAATTCGAACATTTCTGCAACTATTACAGAAAGTAATTTGGTGTAAATAATTGATATTTGTTAAAGAATAGTACACTTCCAAGTCTGAGTTGGTCAAACTAATTAATTTTTCTAATATTTTGCCATGAAATTTAGGTTATTGTTACAATGGGAGAAAAAAATACACTGTCAAATTTTTACACAAAAGGTTAAAGTTTACACACTATAAGTGTTGGCAGAATGAAACATTTGCAACACATCTTTTGGATCGTGAAAGCGTATTTTGTCCAAGTTCACCTATCGGGGCTGTCCCCGGGGCAGTCCTGCCTGCAACACAAAAGGACAGGTGTGGACACTGGGAGAGAGAAACACGCAGCTCCTGCCTGTTTAACAGTAAGCACTCGCCAGCACATTACCCGCTTGGCTGCTCTGCTAAAAACGGTGGACGGGACGCGACAGAACCACACACCTAAACCATCACACAGATTCAGCTCGGAATTTTACTGAACACAACAAACAGACACACGTGTGTTCAGGTTCGGCCCCATTCAGTCTAAAATAGATCGATTATTGGTGGGCATGTTCACCATTTACGGTATGGTAAATTTTTTTAATAGTTACTATGGTAATGTAAATAATAGAAAAATTCCCATCCCCAAACTCTGCACAGATGTTTCAACACATTATGCCATGTTGGACAGACAGACAGACAGAGTTATCAGTAACATTTTAGGTCACAAAGAAGATGGGAAAAAATCTAGAAATTGGCCCCAAAAACATGGCAGCATATATCAGCCATCAGCCGACGTGGCCTATATCTGCATCCTGGTCCTGGAGGGCTGGTGTCCAGCACGCTTTAGTTTTAACTCTGTTTCAACACAACTTATTCCAATCAGCAGGTGGTTAACAGGCTACAGCAGAGCCTGGTGAGCTGCTGCACAGGTGATTCAACCACTGAATCAAGTGTGTTGGAGCAGAGAAACCACTAAAACCTACCAGCCCTCCAGGCCCGGAATTGAATCCCATTGATCTAGTGATGTAATGTCACCGAGAGGAGAATTGATTTAAAAAAAATAAAAAGGCAAAGATCAAAAGGAATCAAGCAGAGCACATCACATCAGTCTTGGCTCCCAGTTCATTTAAGGATCAGTTTTAAACTTTGTTTTTGAAGCATTACCTGAAGGATTCTGTCAGATTTCTTGTGTCTGAATGAGCCTCCTCACACACTTCTGTTGATCATGTCCTGTTGGTCGTTCCTAAGGCAAGAAAGAAATTGCTTTTTCGATCGTGATTCCGAGGCTGTGGAATGCTCTGCCGCTGAACATCATGGAAGCTCCCTCATTTGGGATTTTTAAAAACTGCCTCATTATGAAAAAAACTATGAAAAATTTACCCTTTTGCATTTTTGATTTGGGGCAGTAGGGGCTTTTGTAAATTAATATTTGTAATAAAATAACAACTGTATTATTATTAAGGTAATTATGATTCAATGTAAGAATGTTATACATTTTCTTCAAACATCTTCATATTTTATAGAATTTTCTTGATATGTTTTTTTTTTTTTTTTTTTTTGGTTTGTTTAATCCTTCAGTGAAATGCAGGGACTTAAGATATGTTCTAATGATTGGTTAACCAGACAGGTAAAGGGCTAAGACACATTTTGATTTGATAGCTTTTACGCAAAAAACACAAAAAAATGTGTTGCTAATAGTGTTTTATTGTTTTTAGTGGTTATTTATTAAGACTATTTTACCTGCTGTTGTATTTTTGTAAACGTTACATGTGAGAAGTACGTCGGATATTCCTGGGATTGTAAAAAGTGCTAGATGATGATGATGATGATGATGATGATGATGATGATGATGATGATGCAAAAAACAAAGGAATTGTCTTTTCTCCCACTGACCAAAATAAAACGGCGTGCTCTAGAAAGTTTTAAAAGCAAGTCAAAAATATAACAAGAAATACAAAAATGCTCATATTGACGCACAAGTGATTAGAAATCTAAAGGTTGTTTGTCTCGGTTATTTACACTGGCAGGAAGGCTACGACCTCTTTGCATCAGTCATATCAGCACATCATCAGCTGCAGTATATAATACATAAACACAGCTAGCTGTGCTACTGCTCTTTGCAATGCTGGTCATGTTGAATCCACCTCTACATTTGTAACAGAGAGCGCCTCCAGAGTGTTTGTTGGCAGAAGTCCACAGCCTACAGTTTGATACAGTACTCTATGAGCCGGAGCCATCCTCTGCACCATCAACAGCACAGATATTTTAGCTGCAGCGTTAGTCACTATCAGCCAAAATAAAATCAGCACATGTATGAAAGCCTTAGCAGTATTTTAGCAACCAGATTGAATCAGCATTGGACAAAGATCTTGGTGCCTCCCCTTTTCCAGCGAGAAACTGATTACGGCTGGTTGTCAAATGAAATATAGATGAAAAAGGGTTTTAAGCAACAAAAACAGAAGCAAAGCTGCACCCTCTGTTGATTGAATGTCGGTACTGCAACCAGAAGGGGCCAAAATACCTCAAAGACTTAGGGGGATATCAGGAACACTGTTCCTTACAGGTTTTAGACCAAACAATCAACTCGACAGTTATCAATATTCAACAAAATCTTCTATGAAATCCTAAAAAGCTAAAGTTGAAGTGGAAACAACAAGTGCAGGTACAGCCCAGAGCAATCCATGAAACTGATTATTCCGTGGATCATCACTCCCCCTGTGGATGACAATATCGTGAGGAAATGCGTGTGCACACACACGTGCACAAACACACACACACACACGCAGAGCAGAGTTTAAAGCTGCACTGCAGCACGCAGCCAACTCTGAGCAGCACCACATGCTGCTGTGATAAGACACGTTCAGTCCTACGGGATGACACAATTCCTTCTGAACACAAGCAGCAACTAAAACTGTGCTAATATATTCAACTTTTATGCTGACAACAACTACAATCTGACAAAACACGGAAAACAACAGGACTACGGTTCACACCGAGGGACTTAATGCCATACAGTATACAGTACAAGGTGAGTTAAAAGAAACGAACGGTTGTGAAGGAACGTCAAAAGGAAAACAAGGTAATCAAACTACTTTCAGACCATAGGGACTTTAGAAACAGCTACACAACATTTATGAGTTAATTTTGTGCAGCATTAAGTTTTAGATCACACATGAGGCATGCAGGGTGGTGATGAGAGCATTAACAGCTGCAGCCAACAGTCTGGCGGGGTATAAACAAAGATCAGGCTGGGCACTCACTCAGCTGATAATTGATTTAGCCATCATGACAATCATTTAGTCATTAAATTCAAACAAATTTATAGTTTCTGCTAAATGCATGGACTTATATTTTAAAGACCAAATTCATTCATTTTTTAGCACATTTGCAGTGGTATCTATGAATGCCTTGTAAGTCAATCCTATTTCAGAAAGAATAATAATAATAATAATAATAATAATAATAATAATAATAATAATAATAATAATAATAATGCATCCATCCATTGTCTGAACCCGCTTGTCCATAGGGTCGTGGGGGGCTGGTGCCTATCTCCAGCGGTCAACGGGCAATCAGGCGGGGTACACCCTGGACAGAGAGCCAGGCCATCGCAGGGCAACTCAGAGACACACAGGACAAACAATCATGCACACACACACACCTAAGGACAATTTGGACAGACCAATCAACCTAACAGTTTTTGGACTGTGGGCGGAAGCCGGAGTACCCGGAGAGAACCCACGCATGCACAGGGAGAACATGCAAGCTCCATGCAAAAAGATCCCAGGCCGGGAAGCGAATCCAGGACCTTCTTTCTGCAAGGCAACAGCTCTAACCACTGCACCACTGCGCAGCCCTAATGCTACTACTAATAATAATAATAATTATTATTATAAATTGAACTTATATAATGCATTTTAGGACACTCAAAGACGCTTCCATGCTCTCTCACATTCACACACTGCCAGTGATGGTAAGCTACTTGGTGGCCACAGCCGCCCTGGAGTGGTCTGATAGAGGCAAGGCTGCCATTTGGCGCAGTCGGTCACTGACTACCACCAACACAGGCAAGTTGGGTGAAGTGTCTTGCCCGAGGACACAAGCTGAAAGACACGAGCTGGATTTGAACCCATGACCCTCCGATCACGAGGCAACCTGCTCTACCGCCTGAGCTACTGCTGCCCCCAATAGAAGTAAGCCGGATCAGAGTTGATCTTCAGGTGGCAGCATTTCCTGATATTTGGTCATCTCACCTCTGATTGGCTAACAGCAGCGCAACTCCACCTCTGACTGCTTTCTCTGCATCGTAGATTTTTTAAAATCTTTACAAATAACACAAGCCTGGAGGAGTTCTGCTGTGTGGTGTCGTTGCTAATGTTAACCGTTAGCTTCTATTAGCTGAGATGTTCTCTGCTCTCTTCTGGATCATCAACAGCCTTCCCCGTCGCGAGCCAACATGGGTGAGTCCATGAACGCTAATGTTCAGTGCGACAGCACTGCCAAATCTCCCACTCAAAGTATGAGACACACACACTTCACCACCTTCACACACTCACACCACATCTCCAATTTCTAATGCTGAAAAAGCAAGTGTCCCTCCCCTGGTTATCTGTGGCTAATGCAGGAAATAGAGGTAGAAGACCATTTTCACATACAGCTCACACGTAAATCTAAGAGTGACCGATCATGTGTTAAAAATTACATTTAAAACATAATTCTCTTAAATCCTCTTTAATAACCTCACCATGAGATAGGGAACAACATGATTCTAATGATCTTAGAGAAGTTACATCTCTCTCTCTCTCTCTCTCTCTCTCTCTCTCTCTCTCTCTCTCTCTCTCTCTCTCTCTCTCTCTCTCTCTCTCTCTCTCTCTCTCTCTCTCTCTCTCTCTCTCTCTCTCTCTCTCTCTCTCTCTCTCTCTCTCTCTCTCTCTCTCTCTCTCTCTCTCTCTCTCTCTCTCTCTCTCTCTCTCTCTCTCTCTCTCTCTCTCTCTCTCTCTCTCTCTCTCTCTCTCTCTCTCTCTCTCTCTCTCTCTCTCTCTCTCTCTCTCTCTCTCTCTCTCTCTCTGCACCAGCAGAGATTGCACTGATTGTGAAAGCCATGAGGCAGGTGACAAAGCAGGGCAGGCTTCATGTTCACACTGCACCGCGGCTCAGGAATCCTGCCACTTCATCCAAAGGACTGATCTGAGTCACCCTGTTATGTACTTGAGAGACGTGTGCTGGCCAAAAATAAATGGAAATTTGCTGCAAATTTGTGCTGCTGCAGCCTCACCGACTCATTTGAATGGAAGAAAGTCCACAGTAATGAAAGTCACCACCAACCCAGCTGAGAAAGATGATGCTATCCTTTATGCTGACAGTTTAACATGCTGTGGTTCTTTCACAGAAAAACACAGGTGTAATCCGGGCTTTGCTGTTGACTGTAACAGTTCTAGAATGAAACTATCTTTTTACACAGGAAATATTTAGACTGATGTAAAAACAATGTAGCTCAGAATGAAATTCTGTATTTGAAAATAATTCAGATGAAACCCCAACAATTCAATGATAAGTGAGTGTGCAGGATTATTATTACATCACAGAAGTGTTAAATCTATCTACAATGACCATTTATTAGCATCTTACATTATCAGCATCTAACAAAAGATTAACAGCTCCAAATGCCTTATGTTCAGTGAACACTAAGGCATGGGGCTGGTTACAGGACAGTGTGTACAGACAGACCTCAACAGCACTAAACAGATGGACGTTTATGCACGTCTGCCCTCTAGTGGTGACAGAGTTCTCAACAAGAGTTTTCTGCAGGCTGCGCAGTGACACAATGGTTAGAGCTGTTGCCTTGCAGAAAGAAGGTCCTGGATTCGCTTCCCAGCCTGGGATCTTTCTGCATGGAGTTTGCATGTTCTCCCTGTGCATGCGTGGGTTCTCTCCGGGTACTCCGGCTTCCTCCCACAGTCCAAAAACATGACTGTTAGGTTGATTGGTCTGTCCAAATTGTCCTTAGGTGTGAATGTGTGTGTGCATGATTGTTTGTCCTGTGTGTCTCTGTGTTGCCCTGTGATGGACTGGCTCTCTGTCCAGGGTGTACCCCGCCTGATTGCCCACTGCCAACTTAGGGTTGCCAACTGACCTGAACATGCATGTCTTTGACTGTAAGAATATGAAGAAAACCCATGCATGAAATGAGAGAACATGCAAGCTTACTGCTTTAACTTAACTCTGCTATACAGCATTAGCTGAAACTACAGACTATTAATGTAAAGTATCCTGTAGACATGTCCTGTTTCAGTGCTTGGTTTTTATTTAAACTAAAATGTTAGAATATGAAATATGATCAAGAAGAAATGTGTTTGTTTAAAAATTCTCCTAGCAGTTACTTATTTTGCCTGAACCACAAGAAACATAAATGACAATGAATGAAAAGTGACTGGAAGCCATATAAATGCTGATGCTGCCACTTTATTCCTAAATGTGTTCAGGAACCATTCAGCTGTCAGTAGCTTTGATACGAATGTCTTCAGATGAAAGCATTATTTTACTCACCAGCCACCTTTTTAGGGACATCTTTCTTGTACTGAACTCTTTCACCTTCATGTCACTGACTCTAAGGTGATGAACATTTCTCAGAGGTCGTGGTCCATATTGACATGACAGCATCAAACAGTTACTTGTATGATGAGAATCTCCCATTCCAACACATCCCAAAGGTTCTGGACTGGACTGACATCTGGTGACTGTGGAGGTCACTGAAGTCCAGTGAACTCATTGTAACGTTCTAGAAGCCAGCTGGAGATGATCTGAGCTTTGTGACGTGGTACATGATACTGATAGAAGTAGCCATCAGGAGATGGGTCCACAAGTGGATATGGTCAGCATCAATGTCCAGATAGGCTGTGGGGTTTAAACAGGCTCAGGTAAGAGGTCCAAAGTTGGACAAGAACATCTCTCCCACACCATTAAATCACTAGAAACAGACTCAATCAGTGACGTCAAATTCTGACCCGGCCATTTGGATGCTACAGCTGACCGGGAAAGGTTTTTCCAGTCTCTCATGATCCAGTTCTGGTGATCCTGTGTAAATTTCTGCCTCTGTGTCCTAGATGGTGTGGTCTTCTGCTGCTGAAGTCCATCTGATTAAAAGTTTAACTCGTTGTGATCCAGAGGTGTGGTTCTGCAGACCTTAGTTCTAATGACCTGCGCTTGCCTTTCCAGCCCAGAAGTAGGCAACCCTGGTCCTCGAGCTTTAGTTGTTTCCCTGCTACAACACACCTGACGCAGTGGTTTAATCACCTGTTCAGCAGGTCACCAAGCTCTGCAGAATCCTGTTAATCATCTGCTGATTAAAACCAGGTGTGTTGGAACAGGCTTTGTGGATTTTTGGGTGCACGATTGTTTGGTTATGTGTCCTGTGGTTACCTAGAAATAAAATTATAAATTAAAATGTACATAACTGAATCAACCCTTCTATGCATATACAGTGTCATCATGCTAAAATCAATCAGTGGGTGCCAAATACATAGGAAATGATACAAGACGGCATGTTTTACCACAGTGACCAAACCCAAAGGCAAAAAACCTTTGCTAGGTAATATTTGACATTTTATTTGATTTTAAATATTAACTGAATGTGACAAGTATGTTTTCAGAAAAGAAATAAAACATCAGTTTGATCAGTCCAACCTTGAGACATTTAGATTTTTCCAAGAGCACACACAGGAGCAGAGGAAATATGGAGTTCAGCAAATTTAAGAGAAGGAAAATAGAACAGGAAGTGCAGAGGAGGAGGAGACTGGAGATGGGTGGTGTCTCCCCCTCTCCAGCATTGGACACTCATCCCCAAGAGTCCTCTCACTTCTCCCTCCTGTCAGTCCTCATCTCCTCTTGACCCTCCATATCTCTGCACAAGTGTTTAGCTCGCAGGAATTCCCAACGAACAACCTCCTCAGCTTCATCCATCTTTTCCTCAGATGGTGTTTCACCAACACTGCAAACACTTTATCCGTCTGTTACTGTAGTAAAGACTAGAAATGTATTTTATTCCACTTCTCTTTCACTGAAGCCCAAATAAACCGCACGGTGATTTTGTTTTGCACCTAGAAACCTCAGAAAGCATTAACCAGTCTTGCTGAGACGGTAATGTAATTACTGGTTATCTTTTACAAGGTGCGACCGATTCAAAGGGAGACAGCGACTCGCTTCGTGACACCCAGCGACTCCTCACTTAGACCCAATCTGTTCCTTTAGATGTAATCCCCGCCTCCTCCCACCTGTCTCCCATTCTTCCTTTCTAATCAGGCATCCCTGCCAATCAATTTGATTGCCATGACAACGTTTCACGCGACGCCCCCTCCAAACATTGCCCCCGTTGCCACCACCCACCCCTATAAACAAAAACAAAACAAAACAAAAACACAGAAGCTGAATTCCGACAGCTCAGGATTGATGAGGGGGAGTGCTGTCAAAGGCCAGAAATTAGATTAGGACTGAGGCGCGCGCGCACACACACACACACACACACGCACACACACACGCACACAAATCACAGCTCTGAGGCAGCAGGTGCTTTTGGTTAAACCTTAATTACATGATCTCTGATTTCTCTAATTGATATGGTAATGACTATGTAATTAATGCAAAAGCAGAAATACCAGCAGCTCCCTTAATGAATGGATTTATTTGATTAGATATCCCTCTGCATATTTATGTCTGCTGGTATAAAGCAAGAAACAGAAAAAGGTTGTGTGGGTTTGTTGTTAAGTGTCACGAGAGCTGGTACCTAACAACCACCCCCGTCACCCAACAAAAACTAAACATACAAATAAAAAGGAAAGTGCACAAAAGAAAAAACACATTCTGGAAAATAAAACTGGAGCTAGAAATATTTTAATATTTTGTGCTGATAAAATAAAAATCATTTAATCACATATTGATTTTTTACAGGTAGGTGGCAGTATTGGGCTGTCCCATAAATATTTTGGCTCCCATCTTTAAATATAAACATTATGAAAATTGTGCTAAGAATTATGATGAAAACGTTAAAACCCTAAAAAGAAAGACTGCCATTAATGTGAGATAATCTGGTTAAATAACTCGCTTCACCTGCTCGGTTCATGAAGGGAAGGAACTGCTACGACTCAACAAACTGTTAACTGTTAGGTTTCTGCAGCATGGAGACGGTTACAACATGAGAGAACATGATCTGAAGATGAGAAACCATCTCTCCTCTTACTTGGAAAACATCCTTCTGCTAGTAAAATCTAACAGGAGTTAAACTGACCGTCATTTAGTAGCTTTGTTGCTTCTTCATGATCCTATTACTAATAACAGGTTTTGAGAAGGTCTTTATGAGTATTTCTTTGGATTTGGTGGCTTTTACACAAATGTTCTGCCCCAGTTCTTGTACCTGAACTTGGTAAGATTCTGTGCTGAGATGTAGAGGAAGGAATAAACAAACTAAGAATGAAACAAAAAGCAGCCCAAAAATAAAACGTTGAAAGATTTTATGAATGTTTGGACAGCTTCGGATTGATACCATTTTAGAACATTGCTTAAAAGTTAACTTCTTTATTCTCTAGAAGCATCCATCGAAATGTTGTTGAATGAATTAAATGATGCCCAGTTGTTGAAAAGATTTGTAACATATAACCATAAAAATCAGGCCTAAAATACACGGGAGCAGGTCTAAGTCTGGGGCGAGGCCACATTAGACGCCATGTTTCCTTCTACGGGAGCTTGTGAGGACAAAATGCATTTACTATAACAAAGAGTTACAAAACCTCCACCATTCATAAACGTTGTTGTTTTACACATTTACCTCTTCACTCGTTTCCATTGACGAAGAGAAGTCCGCATGTCATTTTGCTGAAAGTTCCACTCCCAGGGATTTTTGACCCTAATGGCCATCCGTTGGTAAGGTCTTACTCAAACACAAAAATGCAGCTTTATTAAGGTATGCACTGCCCATTATCATCAGGAAAATACATATCGTCACTTTAAAGAAATAATAAGTAAGGAAAGAAAATTTTCTTTATGATTAATCTAGCAAAGGCTGAAACAAACTTCTGCGAGAGAGTAGCAGCAAAAACAGCTATGTCCTGTCAAATATCTAGACCCCGCCATCAATGTTGGGATTTTATTTCGTAAAATCAGTTGTGACATGAATCACCTGACCATTTTTTTAAGGTGTGGAACACTGGAAAAAAAAAGTATGATTATTTTTGATGATAATCAGTCACCTCGATTTTTTTTATGCAGGACGAACATGAAAATAGTCTCCTACACCTATCTCCTGCATTACCTTCTGATAGAAATTAGATGGTGAAACTCAAGGATTAGAAAGGCCTGATAGATCTACGTCACACTGTCACTTAACATTCATGATGCCTAGGGTTAGTAGAAGCTAACCATTAGCGTTAGCAACTCAACCACACAACAGAAGCTCCTCTTGTGTCATTTGTGGAGATAAAACATCAATTTTGCGAAGCAAACGGAGTCAGTGGTAGAGTCGTGTTGCTATTAACCAATCAGAGGCGAGATGTCCATATCAGGAAATAAGAGTCCAAATCTTGTAATTTTTGTCCACTTTCTCCTCCAGCTAACTCCTCCATGCTAATGCAGGCACTGATGGGCTATTTTTTACCCCCGAGTATGACATACAAGGCATTTATTCTTGCTAGAGACCACTGAAAATGTATTGACGAGTGTTCAACAACTTTTAGAGTTTGTGCTGTAAAAGAACACCAGCAGGTATATTTACCCAGACTGTTACTGATTGTTCTGTATGTACGATTAAGAAAGAAAGAAAAGAAAGAAAACGATCTTTCATATAGCATCTCTCAAGATAAAAATCAACTAGTTGTTATATATGTACTCTTTCCTGCATAAATAAGATAAACATTAAGTATTAAATAAAGAACCTCAGCATGTAAAGTTTCATGCTTAAAACAGTGTGCTGAAACTTGATTTAAACTCTTTAAAAGATGCCAAAACCAAATTAATGCAAACTAGAAGTAAAACAAGGTGAAACTTTCCTGAAGTGATCATCTGTGTCAGAACTCACATTCATGTTTCATATGGAGGGGTTGCGTTGGGTCGAGTAGGAGTTGAGCTAATACCAGTAATAAATGTTGGATGGTTAGTTGGTTAACTAACTTACCTCTGAATAATGTGTTTCTTACGGGGCCACTCGGGCCACGGTTGATGGATGGCCTTACAGAAGCTGGGTCAATTAGCCAGGCTGGATTTGCCTTCATGCAGGCTGCAGACAGCACTGGGAGAGTTCCAGCCTTTGTCACGCGGCCTGGCTGTAATTAATCACCAGCGCAAGGCCTTCTCACCTCACACAGCCGCGCGCACAAACAGCCAATACTTACGTTTGGGCCAAATTACATCTCCACTCTTCTAATCTGGCTAATTGTCAACATTGTACTACTTGGAGGAGGAGAAAGACGCAGTTATTAAAGGCGTCCCTGCGAACGAACAGATCAGTTCTGTGTATCTGCAGCCTGATTTAGTCATGTTAGCAAATTACAGGAAGTCAGTTCGACTCGGACGTTTAGGTGGAAGAACTCAAGGGTCTGAATACTTCTAAATGTTTGATAGAGAATCAAAGAGTGACAAACACAAAAAAAGCACATCAGTAAGCACCGTTAGATGTGTTTCCCCCTGCTTTTATCTACCTATTCCTCTGTTAAACTGTTTGTGTTTAGGTCTGTCTCTCCCACTTTCATATAAAACCAAGTACAGAGGCACAGACTGAGAGGCTTTGTACAGAGACGTCACTCCGCGTCCACAGAACACACTCATGTGGACTGGACAAAAGCAGCAGGCTGACAGATGAGGTTTGCCTCTGGGGGCTGGGGATCTATGTGTTGCTGCTGCTGCTGCTGTGTGTGTGTGTGTGTGTGTGTGTGTGTGTGTGTGTGTGTGTGTGTGTGTGTGTGTGTGCGTGTGCGTGTGCGTGTGCGTGCGCGTGCGCGCGTGCGCGTGTGCGTGTGCGTGTGTGTGTGTGTGTGTGTGTGTGTGTGTGTGTGTGCATAAACTTTGCATTGTGCACGCATGTGTGCACCTTTTTTGTGAATGCACCCTGCAAATCTGTGTGTGTGCGTGCGTGTGTGTGTGTGTGTGTGTGTGTGTGTGTGTGTGTGTGTGTGTGTGTGTGTGTGTGTGTGTGTGTGTGTGTGTGTGTGTGTGTGTGTGTGAGAGAGAATGGTTGGGGGGTGGTCTCATGGGGCAGCTCTGTGTCTCTCCCATCTGCCACCCCACTCTAGTGACACCCAAGGGAATGGCAGGGAAGGGGTGGGGAATTCATTTTGGGAGAAAAGAATCGGGGTCCGTCGGTCTAATGGGCAACAACGCCGGTTTTCACTGATGGGCCAAAGGCAAAGGACACTGGCTGGGTGTGTGGAAGCCAATCTACCAATCTATTTGACAAAACAGTGGGCCACCCCCGTCAAGCACTGCCTGAGCCTGCCTAATAAGGCACGCACACCCCTGATTATGCCCCAAATGAGAAAGGGGTCCAGTGTATTTTGCACACATGCACACAGACGTCACACACACCCGGGGCTAATGTCAACCTAATGCATGACCATGCTGTGGCCAGAGGGCTAATTGGGTATATAAACACAAACATATCCCTTGAGAGATTAGAAGGGAATGGGTGCATTTTGTGCTCCTTCTTTTGTGAGAAACACAAAAACCTAAACAGGAAACGTATCATATTTTATCGAGGATGACATGATTGCGCTCTCATGTACCCAGCGCCTTGATGCTCTGATGTGAGATGACTTGGTGGCAGGTGGTGCCTCTTGCTGTCTTTATCCAAACTGTGATCAGGAAATGGTAAACAGCACCTCTGCAACATAACAGTCATGAGCATATGGCTCTGGTACCATTGGGCAGAAGGAGCACTCAGTGAGATGAACACGGAGGTGTTGGCAACAAAGATGACTTTAACTTGTCAAATTAACAACACATCAAAGGAAAGAAGGAGATACAAGGATGAAGAGTCTTGTAGTGGTCAAAACAGCAGCAGCGTTGGAGGTTTGAAGTCCACGTGCCTTTCAGTGTTGCTGCTAAAGTACAGTTAGCTCTTTTCTGTTTCGTACAATCACAAAACATGTTACCCTACCCCCTCTCTGCTTTCAGGGCTATGTTAATGAAACAGTTGCTGTTTCCTGGCATAACATTAATTACCCGATCAAAATAGAGTGGCTAATTAACTGCCCTTCTTTAGCGCTGCTAATTACATTAACAGAGAAGGACCAGTTTAAGGGAGCAAAAAAAGAGAGAAAGAAAAGAAGGGATGAAGCTGTGGCAAACAAAGAGTGGAAAATAAGGTAAGGCTCAAGCTTCTGTGTGTGTGTGTGTGTGTGTGTGTGTGTGTGTGTGTGTGTGTGTGTGTGTGTGTCTGTTTTTCGAGAGAGAGGAAGAGGCTGCGTTGGAGGGAGACTCATGTGGTTCTCGCTTGGGCCCCCAGAGGCTTGGTCCTCAGAGAGAAGTAGGCTTATTGGAGAGGAGAAAGATGGGAGGGGGGTGTTGTTTATCTTGACATGCTCCACTCAGTCTTTAACGCTCGCATCACAATTAAGATGCTGCGGCTCATCAGCTATGTATACAAAACAGTGTAACAAGCTGCACGAGCACACAGGTGATGGGCACAGTCAAAAATAGATCCTGCGCAGCCCTGAAAGATAAAAGCATCAGTGTTTCGGACAACAATCCCCACAAATGCCCTCTAAGAAACATTCAGCACCACTTTATTTTCTTTTTCTTATTGGTTTTATTTGGAGCACAAAATATAATTACACCTTCAAATTTACAAATCACATTTGCACCAAATTTTGTATTAATTCAAAGAAACATTGCTTCAAAAAACATAATAGTAAATTGCTAATGATTTTTTTAAAATAAATAAGATAACAAAGTCTAAAAGCAAATTTCCGAATGACATCTACTCTTTGTGTTTTTGCGTGCACGTCCTGAGAATGCTGCTTTTGCTGTGATACCTGGATAATAATAATAATAATAATAATAATAATAATAATAATAATAATGAATGTTTCTGCTGAAGCTGTTGTGCTTTTGATTCACGCTACTGCATAGTGACTATCTTGTACTGGATCGACACATTAAAAATGACCAAATTCTGTGAATAGTTGTGTGAGCTGCAAAAGTATAACAGCATTAGTGTAAAAAAAAGCATGCATTTTATGTGAAAATTAAAAAAAGAAATGCTAACTAATATTTCTGGTATACAAGGACAATAACTGTGGGCATAACATTCATATTTTGTGAAACTGGAATGTTTGACTTTTAAAAAAAGCTTTTTTTTCGCTGGGATAGGAAAAAAATCAATTACTAGGTATCATTTATCAAACTAATTGGCAATTGCTGAGATAATTTAATTTCATTAACAGTTGAAAAGAGGACCACTTTATAAAACACGTTTATATTTTCCCTAAGCTAACAATAATAAGTTAAATTGCTTGTTCTTAAATAAATCAATATATGAATTGCTTTAGAAATAACCCATGAGACAAAGTTTTCTTCCTTGAAAAAACCATAAAGACAAAAACGAACAAAAAAATAAAGGTTCTATTTTTCTGGAATGTAAGTTGTCTTCAAATAGTCTACTAAAAAAAATCTCTCGCTAGCACACAGACAGTGTACACACATGCCATTTATGGTGTCCATACACGGGAAAAAGTAGCACCCTGCTTTTGAGAGCTGCGGTGAGAGCTGTCCGTCATTTGTGCTCCAGCAGCGCATCCAGTAAGTGTCCAACGAAAGCTTTGTGCAGGTGCTGCAAGAGCTGAATACTGCATGTGCTACCAGGCCAGAGGTCAGCTCAGATCCTTTTGAAGCTTGAGGTGAAATTTTAAAGAGCTTTTCTTTGTTTCCTGCCAGAAACTTTGTTAGAAACACACAAGCCGCAGCACAGGAACCAGTCTGCTGCTGTTGTTGTGGGAGGAGTCTGTCTGGATGTGGCTGGAGTGTGTTTTCCTCTGCATCTGGAGTAGATGGCTGGTCTTTGGACAGATTTTAATATCCCGCCTCTTTCATCCAGCTGGATGTGAAAAGGGAACTGGGGGAGATGTGTCGGATCAGAGAGTAAAGTTACACGCGGTCACTAGTGATCAGTTTTTCATCCTCCCTGTCCCGTCAGTGCCATAAAAAGGGGGCTAAGTGAAGATCTGGGGTAGACTGGGACGGGTGCTTTACTACATCTGGGGAACAACCAGGCCCGTCATCGCTGGAGAGAAAAACATATACAAAGATCTATGATTCTAGTCAGTCAGGTCTGTCATCATTGTACATCCAGCAAGTCTTTCTTTGTTTTGTTCAGTTTGGAGTTTGTTAGTACAGGGGTTAGACTGCATTTGTGAGTTCAGACAGCGGGGTCAGATAGTGAGTCGGATGGCTACCTCTGAAGCTGTTTCCCCCTGAGGCGGGGCACGCAGGGGAAGGAGAGCCCTGGGGCCTGAGGACGGGAGCAAAAGCACTCTTCTGTTTAGCAGCAGAGGGGAAAGAGGAGAAGGGTAAGAGGGATGAAGAGGAGCTGGAGCTTCCAGGTATGGTGGGGCTGGAGGGCATGACTGTGGGAAAGGAGAGCGACAGTCAGCATCAGGCTCAAAAATCAGACAAATGTTCACTTTTGGAACAAGTAGGAGCTTACTGTAGGGTGAGCTGGTGGGGGAGGCACTGCTGAAGCCAGGAGATCCAGGAACTCCAAGGCTAGTCATGGGAACTGTCCCGTAGCCTCCAGTCATCCCCCCAGCACCGCCGTAACTCGACTGCTGGGGAGTGGAAGCTGATGGGTAACCTCTTGGAGACAAACTGCTGGAGTTACGAATGTAACCTGAAGGAGAAAATAAAACATTGTGTTCGCTCTGAGCCTGGGATAAATCAGTAACAGAGACCTGTGTGACTCACTAATCTCACCTTGGCTGCTCTGACCTGGATCTCCGATGCTAACGCCCAGCTGTGAAGGGTAGGAGCCCAGGCCCATGACGCTGCCGTGTGCCGGTGAGCTCGGCAGAGCCTGGAGCTGACTGTGAGGACGAGGAACGCTGTAGAGGGCCTCAGCGATGTCAGCTGCACGTTTTAGCAGCATGTCCTACAAGAAACCAAAGCAAGTGGTCACTTGTAGTGTATATGAAACATGACACGGCTTTGATCAGCTGACATGATGCTGATGCTGTCATTCTTTGCAGTTTATTAGAATGATTAATCTCTGACTCTGTAATTCATCCTATACAGAGGGGCAAAAAGTATTTCAGCCTCCAACTGTGCTCGTTCTCCCAAATAAAAAGATCAGAAAGACCTGTAAGTGTCATCAACTATGAGAGACAAAATTTGAAAAAATTAATCCAGAAGATTACATTGTCTGATTTTTAAATAATTTATTTGAATTATGGTGGGAAATTAAAATTTCATCAAAAGCAAAATTCCATCTCAATGAGTTGTTATATTTGTTGGCAATGACAGAGGTCAAATATCTTTAACATGTTTTTCACACACTGTTGCAGGTATTTTGGCCCATGCAGATCTCTAGAGCAGTCATGTTTTGGGGCTGAGATTTTCTGTGTGGGTGAGATCTGGAGACTAGCTAGACCACTCCAGGACTTTGAAATGCTTCTTATGAAGCTACTCCTTCATTGGCTAGGCGGTTTGTTTGGGATCATTGTCATGCTGAAAGACCCAGACATGTTTCATCTTCGCTGCACTTGCTGATGGAAGGTTTTCACTCAAAATCTGACCATACTTGGCCCCTTTCATTCTTTCCTTTACATGGATCAGTGATCCTGGTCCCTTTGCAGAAAAACAGCCCCAAAGCATGATGTTTCCACTCCCATGCTTGATCTTGGGACGCAAGTCATTCGTTCTCTTCCAAACACGATGAGTAAAGTTTTTACCAAAAAGTTTATTTTGGTTTCGTCTGACATTCTCCCAATCCTCCTCTGGATCATCCAAATGCTCTCTACCAATCTTCAGACAGGCCTGCACGTGTACCAGCTTAAGCAGGGGGACACGTCTGGCACTGCAGGATCTGGGTCTCTGGCGGCGTTGTGTTACTGATGGTAGCCTTTGTAACGTTGGTCCCAGCTCTCTGCTAGTCATTCACTAGGTCTTTCTGTGTAGTTATGGGATTTTCCCTCACCATTCTTGTGATCATTTTGACCCCACAGGGTGAGGTCTTGCATGGAGCCCCTGATCGAGGGAAATTATCAGTGGTCTTGCATGTCTTCCACTCTCTAATAAATCACAGTTGACTTCTTCACACCAAGCTGCTTACCTGTTGCAGATTCAGTTTTCCCAGCCTGCTGCAGATCTACAGTTTTGTTTCTGGTGTCGTTTGACAGCTCCTTGGGCTGGGCCATAGTGGAGTTTGGAGTGTGACTGTTTGAGGTTGTGGACAGGTGTCATTTATACTAATAACAGGTTCTAACAGATGCCATTAATACAGGTAACAGGTGGAGGACAGAGCAACCTCTTAAAGAAGAAGTTACGGGCCTGTAAGAGCTGGAATATTACTTGTTTGTAGGAGACCAACTATTTATTTTCCACCACAATTCGCTAATAAATTCTTTAAAAATCAGACAATGTGATTCTGTGGATTAATTTTTTTCATATCGTCTCTCATAGCTGAGATTTACCTATGATGAAAATTACAGGCCTCTCATTTCCTTAAGTGGGAGAACTTGCACAATTGGAGTCTGAACACAGGTCTAACAATTTTCTTACTTGTTATTTTTTAATAAAATCTACACTTTTCATCTGTTTTTATATATATATTTGAGGTAAACTATTCCCAAATTACCTGATTGCTGTGTGGATTTCCATACAGAGCCTCTACAAGATCTGCTGCTCTTTTCAGGAGAATCTCCTGCAAAAAAGAAATGTATTTATTAACATTTTTGGAACATGGCATTCACAGTCCCTTGAAAAATGAACACAGGAAGTTCATTTATCACCTTGGCTAGTTTCTCTGGGTCACCTGGATGTCGGGGGATTACCTTCTGGAGACGCTGAAAACCGTAGTCTATAGTTGGCTCATTAAGAGCTAAAGAAAAAAGCATTTAGCATGTCAAACTCCAGCCACAATTCATCTTAAATACATCAGATTGCTGGTCAATTTAGACAGAAACACACAGATCAGTTTTAATACCTGTGTAGATGAAGCGTCCTGGCGCTCCCTTGCAGAACTGCTTCGATTTGTAAGACAGCGTGACCTCCACAACCCCGGGGATGTGTCGAGGAGGCGTCTGTACTCTGATAGCGTGTGGAGTGATCAGCTGAGGATGAAGCACAGAAACTGTGTCACAAATGAGCCTTTTAAATATTTAGTCTAACACAATCCTATGGAAAGATTAAACGGTTTAGACTGCCCATAAATCATCCAAATAATGAGACAAGCCATATGCTGTGTATTTCACTTCACAATATGTACCATCATTAGTGAGATGTTTTGTAGACAACTCTTACCTCACTCCAGACTAACATGCTTCCAAACACCACCTGCAGCCCGTCGAAGAAGTTCTCCCCGATGACTATGACCATGGCCCCTCCGGTGGTCCAGCCTTCACTGGGACTGATGGCTTTGATGCATGGGGTAGCTAATAAAGGGGAGCGAAGCCCAATTTAATCAAAACATCACCATTAACAGCTAAAAAAGAGAGAGCAGACATTGCTTTTTATATTAGTCTGATGAGAAATGTCGATTTTTCACTTTTGCTAGTGTTTTGTCAGAGATCAGATCAAATAAGTTCAAGTTAAAGATACATTTGAACTCATTTAATTCAAATTATGAAGATTACAATGAAAACTGTACTTCTAAATCAAATTTATATAAAAAGTTGTTTGGGGGGAAAACACCTGAAGCTAATTAATACTAAAATAAATACAATATAAAAAGAAATGTGGACAGACTGAAGAAAGCATTCAAAACGTTTGCTTATGTTCATAATAAAGCTGTGCAGAAACTTTAAGGTAACAAGTAACAGCTCTACATTATCACGTTTGAGTAAAATGCCAAGAAAAAAACGTGGAAAACAAACAAACTTGTTGTGTTTTATCTTTGAATAGCATCTAAGAACCAGAGTGGAGGAGGAAGGCCTCCATGGTCACTCTGGATCTAAAACTGTAAACTGTTTTTCACTTACAGGATATTTTATGTCTTCATCTGTAAAATTAGAGAAGTTTAAACACATTTTATTAATGCATTAAAGGGAAAAGATGAAGTTTTGGCTTGCTTTTAGCATCCCATAGAGTCCATTATTAATTCCCTGTTGTAAAACCAGAAATGAAGCCCATCTCCTTGCTGAGCATTCCTCCTTTTAACATCTTCATCTAACAGCTGAAATGTCTCCTCAGCCTTCATTATGTTCAACAGACGTGGTTCATCACTGAATGAAACAAATCAGCTGTGTTCATGATCTAAAACATGCATGGAAACATGCAGCAGACTCCAGCAGTAGAATATCAGCTCCACTTTATTAAAGAGCAAGTAACGCCTAAATTTACTTTGTTTGGTGATAACCTGTATAGATGAGAATCTAACGGTGCTGTACACATGTGTAACTTACTTTGAATTTAATATTTCAGCCCCAAACCATAATTATATCTCCATCTTCAGGTTAAAAACTCTGCTCCACATTTATGTAGAACCAGCAGTGGCTGATGGCTAAGCTGAAAAACGTGACGTTATCAGCAAAGTACTACGTGGCTCCACTGCACTGGTCTCCGGGTGAGGCAGCCGCACCTCCACCTGGTTCAGCCACTCACCAGCCGACATGACACGCTGGCGCTCTGAGCCGCTCGCCTCCTTGAAAAAAATGCCCTCCTCCCCTTTTTCATCTAATGATCGTGGTTAAAGAGCAAGTCACCCCCTACAAGAAATTTACTTCACTCCCTCTTCATGTTTGAAAAATGCAACAAGTGCTGCTGCCTTGCAGACCGAGAGGGCGGAGCCGCAAACAAATACACACACACACACAGGCTCACAACGACATTGTGACATCATAAGGACCAGTTTACATCACAGCATACCTCTTAGCCAATAGCGGTGGCAGATTTAAATTCAAATACAGTGCAGAGTTTTTACCTGATGACGGCACAACACTGCCAGTTTTAGGCAGAAAATTACAATTTTAACTAAAATGCACTAAAGTACAAAACTATTGACTACACGTGTCTGCAGCACGATTAGACACGCATTTATGTAGTTTATCAGCAAAAAAAGTTGATTTGGGGGTGACTTGCTCTTTAACAGGAAATCCTCCAGAGTGCTGCAGAATCTGAGTCTGCTTTTCTCCTGAGGGGTAAGTCTTGTGTGAGTGCGTGCTTGTGTGCACGCGCTCGTTAACAGCTAGTTTTTAGATTGAGAAACTCCGACAGCCCACGCGGGGGGGTTGAGGGGGGTGCGGTCTACCACTGCCTCAGTGCCGATCTCTCGGTCCGCCAGAAGACGCCTCTTTCAGAAGCGTTTTCCTAACAGGAAGTGTGGATGAAATACATCTCCACCCAGGCCTTGACCCTCACTTTAAGTCCAACAGGGACCGGACTGTCTGCACTCTGAAGTTGTAAGTGCGGTATTCTGGCAACAGAGGGTGGTGGGGGTCTGAGTGGCATTTCATCAACCCTGTAAACGGTAATTTTGCCACATACTGGCTCAAGAAAATGATTTAGATTTGGAAAAGTCGCAGTGGTCTCTAGTATTTAATTAATCCCTTTTGAGTTGTTCTCTGTGAGGAAAAAGATCTGGCGCTCCTGTTTCAGGAAGCAGAAGATGGCCACAACTCTTCCAGTGACTCTATTTGCTCTACAACGTTGATATTTTATCTTCACAAATAACTCAAGGCGATTTGGGGAGGTCTGTTGTGTGGTGGAGTTGTTAATGCTAATGGTTAGCTTCTACTAGCCGAGATGCGGTCTGCGATCTCCTGAACGCTAAATCAACAACAGCCTTCCCTGTCGTGAACCAAGATGGGTGGGTCCATGAATGATAATAATCAATTTCCCTCTGGGATTAATAAAGTATTTTTGAATTGAATTGAATTGAATTGAATTGAATTGAATGATCATTTTCAGTGTGACTTCATCTGACTGGCTTTTCTAATCCAAGCATTTCCTCGTCTATTTTCTATCTGTGGCTAATGCAGGAAATTGGTGTAGAAGACTATTTGACCGATCATTTTTCAAAAGGAGCAGGTAAAAAGTGTTTCTCAGTAAACCTGCTCATTGACCAGTGACTTCAAAGCGATATAAGGTGCAGAAAATAAGACACTTATGCTCCATAAATGATGTGAGAGATGTACAGAATATTGATTTAAATGTGTAAACATGTAAGTGTGGGGTTGTGTGAAAGCATAACTGTTTTACCATATTCCATAGTGTTCTCCACAGACTCTCCTGGCTCCAGTCTACGAGCTCTGCGTCCATGTTTGGAGTTGTTGTGGACAAACATGTTGTCTGACACGGCTAAGACGTGTCCGTCCACGCTCACCGTGCTGGACAAGACCACCTGAGCGAGTAGACGAAAGACGAAGACACATGATCACACAGGCTGCGAGTCCAAATCTCACATTACAACAGTAAAATCCCAGAGCAACAATTTGTTCCTGGGCTCAGGTGATAGTCATTTTTCTTAACAGATAATGTGACATCTGTGGGATTCCATAGAATGTCTGCATTCTGGGGATGACACTGCTTACTCACCCCTCCGCTCCTCCATCAGGTCTCCATATGGCCTCCACTCTGACTCTTGCCTAACTTTCTGATTCATACAGCGTGCAGAGAGCTCATCGTCCTCTCCTCCTAATCCCTCAATGACAACAAACATATGGGCCAAATCTCCCATTTTAGCTGGCTGTTAAAGTACCGGATGATATATAGCAACCATAATTTGATTTTCTGACTGCAGCATGTGTGTGTGTGTGTGTGTGTGTGTGTGTGTGTGTGTGTGTGTGTGTGTGTGTGTGTGTGTGTGTGTGTGTGTGTGTGTGTGTGTGTGTGTGTGTGTGTGTGTGTGTGTGTGTGTGTGTGAACTCACATCTGCCTATGGTGGATGACACTAAGGTAATTAACGGGAGTTTTGTTGTCAAATAAAGTGATTTTAAAAGTGATAAGAAGTCAATTTAAGGTATTTGGATGTTTTTTTAATTAAATAATTGCAACTTAAGTATTCAATAAGATGGCAAACACATGGTAAAAGTGTTACAGGTGAGGGAGCAAAGCTGAAGAGACACATATGTTCTATAGGTGGTGGAAAAGAAGGGGGACCCAAAGGAAAATAACTGTAAATTATCGATCAAGCAGCAAACTCCTGCCCAGCTCTGATCACCTTTTAACCCAGAGATGAGAGTCTTTGAGAGCCTGCGCTCGTAACTCCTCAGCATGTGTCACACCACAGGAGTTAAAGCAAACATGGTGGGAGACAGAGAAGGGACAGAGAGGGTTTGCTGGGCAAAAGGAGAATGCCAGATAGAGGCCGCTGGTGCTGAAAGACGGCAGAGGAAGTGAGCTCGGAGTGTCCCTTGTGACCACTTCCTGGGTCACGGAGCATGACCTTCTCCATCTGGAGCCAATCACTCAATTCTTGACAACTTCCTGAAACACCTCAACCTATTTCCTGCTCCCCAGCACCCCCACGACCGCGTCTCCCACATATCTAACTCTTTTTCGTTTGTCTTTCCATCGCTCTGGCTCCTTATTGATTTCTAACTTTCACCTTTAACTCCTTCCTCCAGCCACGTCTCCTGCTTCCAACAGAGCGTTGCCGTGAGAAAGTTTAACGCAACAATGAAACAAACGCAAAGAAAACTGTTAAATCGTATACTTTAGCGTGATAAATGATTATGAAAAAGGTGTTTTTATTACTTTGGCGTGTTTTATGTATTTTTGTTCAGTTTTTATGTACCTGAAATCGCCTCATGTCCCTCGGGTTTCCCGCTGTCTTCAGACAATTCTGGTTACATTTCAGGAAAAACTTCAAGAAAAACCTGCAAAAGGGAAGGAAAAAAATCACATTAAAGACTCCTTTATGTAACTGTTTGTGACACAAAAGCAGTAAAGGGAAATGTTATTTTGTACATGTGTGTGTGTGCATAACTGATCACAGCTCTGACATCAATCCCAGCTGCTTAGTTTAGCATTAAAGTCAATGTTATTACACTTTAAATCAAGTAAAGCGATGCTGAAGCACAGTCCAGTGAAAAGAGCTGCTGAGTTTCAAAGTAAAGCAGAGACAGTGATGTATGCAGCAGACTCGAGGGACTGTGGTATCCCACAATGCCACATTTGAACCCCCCACATGGGACTGGAGACAGAAACAAAGTGGAGACAACCACAGAGAAAATCAAAGGAGGCGGTGGCAAGGCGAACACGGGGAAAGAGGCACATGCAGGTGCTCGTGTGGACAGGAATTTTGTTTTCTAGCTGTCTCATTGAGTATGCAAGTTTGTGTCGGAGTGTGGAGCGGCAGGAGAGAGGGGTGCTGATAGCCTGTGCTGCACCGCAGAAAACCTGGGAGGAAGGTGGGATAAATAGGAAAGAGAGGGAGACTATGAAGAGACTCCAAATCCCAGGTGTGCTCGGTTCGGCAACACGGCCCGCTGCCATGGCAACACAGCTCTGCCGCAATCCCAAAGTCCCCGTGCTGAGAGGCGAAGACGGAGAAGGCAACAACGAGAGCACATTCCTTCACAGAAATACAGCAAAGAGGAGAAGAAGTACCAGAAAAAAAATTGAAAATCATGTGAGGAACAGGATGAAAGAGCCACTAAAACATCACCTGCATGATTTCATTAGAAACACAGTAATAATAAAGTGAACCCGGAGATGAGGACGAGCTTTGATTTAATTTCTTGTCGTCCTTCTGAAAAACGCTATTATTGTTGATGAGGCTCTCGAGTTCTCAGCATCAGGACCCTTTTAAAGTGCTTTTCACACTTGTTGAAGAACTTAATGACCTTTTAAATGTCACACAGTTAAACATCTTATGCAGGGGGTAAATATTGTTCCTTTAAGCTTAATATATTACCTTTACTTATGACCAATAAGATGTGATATTCTATATAAATATAGAATATCAACCTGCTACGTCTTTGGATGTTTAATTAGAAGATTCTAGGATTCTTTGCTTTTACCAGGGATCAGACACACTTCGTCTCAATTCAGACAGAGTCAGGTTTATAAAAGCAAGAAATTTAATTTCTAAACAAATTAAAACCAGACAAGTTAACCAACTGTGATGGATGAATCTAAGTGGATGGGATGTGACGTATGGTGATTTTAATGGTGTGTGTTTATCAGAACCTTGTACCTAGAACAGCTGAGTTCTGGGTGTGAAAAGGACTTGGTTTGCATTAAACTATGAAGTTGGTTCTTATCAAAACGGCATCAGACGCAATCTTGTGTGTCTACCTCACCCTTTCTTTGGAGACCCTCTTTGCGGATCCGGAGGTCAGGGAGGTCGGATGACCTCTGGGCACCGAGGTTCAGTAGATTAATCGCAGCACCGACGCTCCAGTCCAGAGATGTCGCCAGGCACACAGGTTGGAACTAGTTTGCATCTAGAGCAGCTGTTTCTGAATAGCTGAAGGAACCGTTTTGCTGTGTCAGCTGTAGGCAGCTTTTGGCTTGTCGAAAGCTTGCCAAGAGATGCGATGGGAGCAGATTTTCCCTCCGATGGCCAGTCAGAGTTAGCCGAACTAACAGGATGCTGAATCTCACAGAATGCTGGAATGACGAATGAATGAATGAATGAATGAATGAATGAATGAATGAATGAATGAATGAATGAATGAATGAATGAATGAATGAATCACTCCCCAGTGATTCTGTTTTAATATTCTCATATTATGATTTACTTGGCCGATTGGGACGTGCCATGTTAAGGGGTGGTAACAACCATCCTCAGAACATCACGCCTTCTGTCAGATACAGGATGCTCTGATTTGTGGGTAAGAAAATATTTATGTGTCATGACATTTAACTTAACTTTAATTTATCTCTAATGAACCTTGTGTCTGAGTGTAGATGATGATTACCTTGTCATATCAAACATTACTGATCATCACAAATAAATCTTTCAATGTAATAATAATATTCATTACCACAGTAATTTAAGCAGACTAATCAACCTTATTAATGTAAGCACAGATTAATCAAAACATTATTATTATTCATCAACCATTATTGTTCATTCAACAAAAGAATCCAGTTTTAAAGTTTCAAGCCAAGGAAAAGTCTGAAAACAAACTTTTATTTTCTTTCTTGACACTATATATATATATATGTATATATATATATATATATATATATATATATATATATATACACCGTAAATCCTCTAATACAGGCCCGGGCCTGTATTTGACTCAAGCTCATCAAGCTCCAGGCCTTTATTGGAAGGAGGGCCAGAAATAGAGGCAGGCCTCTATTTCTATTTGAGCAAAATGAACTAATGGTTCGCTGGAGTTTTTGACACCTCAAAAACTAATTTAACGCACGATCGTTCATGTCGGCTCATTTCTTTTAATGTTTTCTGTCTTTTATTTGGGCCTGATGCGTTTCGCTGCTGTGGAGCGGGGCGCATCACCTTGTCCTCTGACGCACCGATCACTGATGCAGCCGCCAAGCAGCGAGCACACCGCTGTTTTTGCGGTCAGTAGATCTTTTAGAACTGCAGTTCAAAGGTAACTCATAAGGTGAATATATATGAACCCAGGTAGCAGTTTTTCTTTAGGACTGAGAGGAGATGCAGGAAGATAATAAACAGGCAGGACAGAAAAATAGTCAAATAAAAACAAGTTTGTTTTTGTACCTGGTGGTTGCAACAAACAGACACCATTGAAGGTAATCAGAAGTGAGGAACAGAAAATGAAATAATTATTTTAATGTTTAGAGCAGCAGGAACTCCGAGAGGCTGCAGGCACATCAGTGAGTTTGCGGCCGCTGCGCAGGGGGAGGGGGGAGATGGCTGAAGCAGAAACTGCCGTTGTTAAAAAAAAATGTGTTTAACTTTGAAAATGCGGGCGCAATTTTAATTGTCAAAAACTCCAGCGAACCATTAGTTCATTTTACTCAAATAGAAATTGAGGCGTGCCTCTAATTCTGGCCCTCCTTCCAATAAAGGCCTGGAGCTTGCTGAGCTTGAGTCAAATACAGGCCCGGACCTGTATTAGAGGATTTACGGTGTATATATATATATATATATATATATATATATATATATATATAGTGTCAAGAAAGTAAATAAAAGTTTGTTTTCAGACTTTTCCTTGGCTTGAAACTTTAAAACTGGATTCTTTTGCTAGTTTTAAGAACTTTTGCTGATTATTTACTCAAAACAAGAAAACGTTTTCATATCTAAGAATATTTATCCTGCAGGGCTGTTTTGAAGATAAGAACTTTAAAAATAGATGAATTGTCTAAAAACAAGACTTGTTTACTTCCTTGAAAATCAGTTTTTGCTGTGTAAAAACTTTGACAATGAGGCTGAATTTTTTTCCAATTCAACATGAATCATTTTACCACTGAAAGAGCTTCAAGAATTAAAATGATTGTAAAACCCTTTTCTGATTTCAAAATAAAAGTATGCAGCTGTGTTGGAACTGGCCTGTGCTTATTAGAACAGGTCAGGGCAGTTTGATTTTTAGATGGAAGGATGAGAATATGCACTGATCAAAAATAGCCAATATAAATATATTATTAAGACTTTTTAATCCTTATTGACCTATCACTTAAACATGTTTGCATTACAGTTTCTTTTCAGTTGTGTTAAATTAGGCTTTTAACAAAAAGTTGCAAAAGAGTGAATGTGTACTGCAACATGTGAATTTTCAGAAACACTAGAATTTTTATTGATAACTAAAATTCATCCTGTTGGGAAATGTTTTAATTCTCAGATTTTTTTTCAATGAACTCCCAAAAAATTTTTATTCTTTTAATTTTATACTTCTTTACTTCACCACCACCACAGAAAAAAACACTATTGTACTTTTAACTATTACTGGAATTTTTAAGATGACAATGAATGCACAATTATGGATGTATCTATGAGTATTTATTTTTTATGTTTTTCTTTCTGCCTTAATAACTTTTAAGCAACAACTCAAACATTTTTAAAAAATTTTTAAAGAATACAACTATGATCCCTAATGACCTCATGGCTATATTTATTTGGTGTTCCTGGGTGTGAATGAGCAGATAAAGAAGATAAAATATGAGCTGGTTATCATAACGTGAAAAGTCTGACCTGCGTTTTCCTTTAACCTTCCAATATTCAGTCTGCATCTAAGTAAAGACTCGGAGTACATCTTCCATCATTGTCAATGTTCCAACTAAACAAACAATAACAGTGAGGAAAAAAATGCCACAGAAGGAGGCAACAATGTTGAGCTACACTGGGCTGGTCCCATCCCACCCACACTCTGCTCTTTGTGAATATAAGTCATCCTAATGGATAGCGGCTGTTTGAAGAGAAAATTCAGCTCAGAATCCCCCATTGAATGTTAATCTCTCCCTCATTCTCTCAGCTTTTACTTCTTTCATCACCCGCCTCATTCCAGCTTCCTCCCTTGTGAACAGCACCCGGCTTTACATACTTTTCGGTTCCAACTGTGCGTCCAGTATTATTTGGTTTGAGTTATGCGATCAGAGGACAAGCAATATTGTTGTTGGCAGAGGATGGTTGCTATTTATTGGTGAGAACTTGGACCTTCAACCTCAGAGATGCAGTAGACTTTGGTTTAGGAGCTCATCTGTATCTCTGCAACACTTTATGTTTTATTTCTTTCCTTGTTGATGTCTGACTTTAACACCTTGATGTTTGAAGTTTATTTCACGGCCTGATAGTGGACCATAATCCAAAGTGTCCTGTGTTTTTAAGGCTTCTTTTTAGACTTCGCATTCTGAAAAACGGTTCTTACGTCATGAGTCAGGAGAGGCCTCGTAGCTGAGTGTCAATCATAACAGCACACAGTAAGCAGAGTTTTGTTTGTGGCTCAGCTGCGGTTTGCTAACACCAGCTTCCCCACCAGCAGTCGTCAAACGTTTGACTGGCTGACACGACAAATTTTCACTGAAGTAATGTTTGAGGTTCCAAAAGCCACAATCCTAATCCTGAGTCTGTCCACATCCATCTCAGGCTCTCCTTCTGAGGGTGCTTGACCTTGTTTGTTGACTTCCTCTCATCCTTCCTTGTTTATATGACACCAGATGCTTCACACACATTCACACGGATGCATCCACACACTTTAATATGCTGACACACCCACCTTTTCACCTCCCAAAAACCCATTGAGTCAACTTTTCTCCACTGCACCCCCCACCCCCCCCCGTCCGGACGCACACAGCTGCAAATGCTGAAATTAAAGCGAGACATTGACGCATATATTAGCATGCATTAGCTGCTTCCCTCTGCCCACTTAACATGCAAATCTCCCAGCCCCGTCGCCTCGCACCTTCTGCCACACATTCATTTGCTGAATTATAATTAGACTAATCTTGCATAATTAATAAGAAGTTGAGGACCCTCTGTTTTTATCCCCTCCTCTATTGTGGTAGCAAAAGTTTAATATTGCTGTTGTTTGTTTTTTGTTTTGGTAAAGTAACACACACACACACAGCCCCCCATCCACGCAAAGAACTGGAGGTAATCCTCGTGTCATGGGGAAAGTGAAAAGAAAGGCTATTTTCAAAAGAACTCCTTTAGTGTAAGTGTGTTTGTGTGTAATCTGTTAATGCTACACATTTAAGTTTCATTGTGCAGGTGATTCTCTGTCATTAAAACACATCTGAATGAGTAATAGTGCATCTTATACTGATAGGAAGAGAAAAACCAACATTTCAGTGCTTGCTAAAGTATTTACCCACTGGCATATTACTTTTGTTTTTGATTTGTTATTACACTAAGCCCTTTAAACTTTCCCTTTTCTGAAGCTTGACTTAATTGCCATCAGCATTAACACTATTTGGAGATCTGTGTTCAGTTTCAGTAGCCACAGCCAGACCTGCAGAGATTTTAAAAAAAATCACTTTAAAGACCAAGTTCACTTGTTTTTTTCAATACTTTTGCAGTGGTCTCTTGCACAAATGAATGCCTTTTGAGTCGTTCTCTGTGGAAAAAAAGCTTTGGCGCTTCTATTCCAGAAACTAAAAGTTAGCCAGAGGTGTGGGGCACAGAAGATTGGAGTCTTATTTCCTGACATTTGGATATCTCACCTCTGATTGGTTAATAGCAACACAACTCTACCACTGACTCAATTTGCTTTGCACCATTGATGTTTTATCTCCACAAATAACACAAACCTGATAAAGTTATTGGCCTGACAGAGTTATGGAGTTGCTAATGCTACTACGATTAGCTTCTACTAGCCGAGACGTGCTGCTCTGCTGTTTCCTGGATGCTAAATCAACAAGAGCCTTCCGCCATTGCAAGCCAAGATGAGTGAGCCCATGAATGCCCGTTTTCAGTGATGCAGATCTGAGAGGCTTTTCTAATCCGAGCGTTTACCCATCTATTCGCTATCAGTGGCAAAAAGTGGTAGAAGACTATTTTCACATTTGGCCTGCATGCTAAACTCAGAGTGACCGATCATATTTCAAAAACAAGTAAAATAGGGTTTCTCAGTGAGCTTGGTCTTAAATGGAACCTGTTTAACAACACAAAGTGCACTAAAAGATTTCAAAAGCAACACATCATGCCTCGTTAAAAAAAACAACAGCAAAGAATCAAATCTAAAGTGCTCTAGTCCTCACATGGCTCAGGTTGATGTCAGAGGTCATGATTTAACAATGAGAAAGAGACTGGGGGAGCAAAAACGGCTTCCTTGGGAGATCTCCAAAACCGCACCTCACCACAAAAGCCTGTCTTAATGATGGCCTACACTTTTGTTAAATACTCTGTGTGAATGTGGAACTTTTGGACGATATGTGTCATGTCAAAAATGGAGTAAAACTAACTCTGTATTTCAGAAAAACATCATGCCAACAGTCAAACATGGTGGTGGAAGTGTGATAGTTTGGGGTTGCTTTGCTGCTTCAGGACTCAGACAGATTGATGCAAATGATGGAATCCTAAATTTGTCTAGGCAACAGAAAATCTTGATGGAGAACATCTGACCTTGTTTATGTTGGAAATCCCACCAACATGGCTGAATAGAGCAGCAATTAAAACAAACATGTAAAGAAGAGTGAGAGAAGATTCCTCCACAGTGATGTCAGAGACTTACTACCATTTATCGCAAGCACGAGCAGAAGTTGTTAGCTTTTAGATTAAGGGGTGATTACTTTTCAGATAGATCCTGACTGTAGAGAAAACGAGACTCCAAAGACCAAAAAATTATTGTATTACAGCTCAATAAGAGCAGTGTCTCAATAACAGTTATATTAACTGAATTTCTTTGTGAGCTGCATGAGGTCAGAAACCTGACTTAATCATCATCTTCTGTCTTCTGACATGCTTAAAGCAGGAAATACAAACAAAACACCGACCAACTCTTAAACCTTCAGATCATTTTACAACATCCCGCAACAGGGAGTGTTGTTTGTTTCTATCTTTACTTCTAAATCTTCTTCTTTTTCTTATGCATCACTTCCCAGGATTAAACCCGGACCTCACAACACCATACCAAATGTGACAACTTTTAAAACCAAAACTATGTAAACACTAAAACCAATTAAAGACAGGCAGCTTTTTATTGTGTCTCTCTTCAGAGTGGATGGTCAGTGTCACATTTCTCAGTCCATTAGGGCATCTGTTACACATGACTCTAACGCTCTGCTTTACATATGGCCTCAATCATGCAGAGCAGCAACTAGGCTTAACAAAACCTTTCATAGGCATTCATCAGCACTAATCACTGTTGACATAAACTGCCTTTTCACACAGCCGTAAAACACATCACCCTCCGTGCTCATTGCAGGTTTACTGGTGGCAGCAGCTCCTGAAGCGTGCAATTATAACTGTTTAAGTTTGTTAGGAGCACAGCTAAAAAAGAAAATTCCTTCCAAAAGGAGATGCTTTTCTTCTTTTTGGGTTGGTTTTAGTGCTGGAAAAAGTGCAAAAATACTCTTCAGAGTAAGAAGATGATGAGATGCTGTCATTGCAAAACTTCTTAACATCACGCCGATATGAAGAGACTGCACACGGGAGAGGGGTGATGGAGGGAAGAGGCAGAGACAGAGGAAGGGAAGGAGATTGTTGATGTCCTGTATGCAAGGCCATCACTCATCAGACATCCCCTCCATCACCCACTCACCCCCACCCACCTCCACCCTGAAAAAACAAAACAGTGTCCTGACATGGTGGTGGAGGGGAGCTGGAGGGAGGAAAATTAGGAAACCAGATGTGAGGCATTAAAACATACTGACATGCTGAGGACCTTCCTCTGCCACACTCACACACTGAGAGCACTAACTCATGCAGCAGGCCGAGATACATGCATGCATGTGTCACACAACGGCCATGCAAACCACACACACACACACACACACACACACACATGGCTTCACATGAAAATACTCAGAGATAGGCAACCATGTGTGAACAATCAGTCATGCGAAATTACATTATCGGGAAAAAAAGATGTCTAAAAAAAATACCTCGTCTAAGCCATCTGCATGTAAATACTTGAGTTTTTAAATAAATCTGACATGAGATTAAGAGTTAGGACGTGAATGAATTGGTGCTGAACCCAAAAATGTTTCTCAGTAAAACACAAATCCACAAATGAGTCAGCGTGCACCACCATATGGATGTACATCCAATTAGTACGTGCACCCTCGCTGACGAGTGACTTTAGGTGATTTGTTTTCCTCCATCTAAAGATTTGTGTTGCAGGGGGAGCGATTATGTCTGTGTGTGTGTGTTGGTGGGATGGGGGCTGGAGAGGGTGCAGTAAGTAATAAATACCCCCAGACCAGGGTCCCCTGGCAGACTGGAAGCTAGACTGGTCACCAGGGTTAACACCCGGGGCACATGACCTCTGACACTGCTAATGGGGCACAGAAAACCCTCCACGAACTGATACCCCCTCTGTCGCATACCACCACAGGACCTTTCACACCGGTCCTTCCAGTCAGCTCCCCTCCTCCAAAAACATGCAGGGATGTCTGTGACTTCAGCTTCACTCACTTCACTGCTAAAACATCCCTCAGACAAATCTTGGGGATTTTATTTTCATCCAGCAGTAAACTATATAATTCAATTCAAGTTTATTTATATAACGCCAAATCACGACAAGAGTCGTCTCAAGGCACTTCACATAATAAACATTCCAATTCAGGTCAGTTCATTAAGCCAATCAGAAAAAATGTTTCCTATATAAGGAAACCAGCAAATTGCATCAAGTCACTGACTAGTGTCAGTGACTTTACAGCAATCCTCATACTAAGCAAGCATATAGCGACAGTGGAGAGGAAAACTCCCTTTTAACAGGAAGAAACCTCCAGAGGATCCTGGCTCAGTATAAGCAGCCATCCACCACGACTCACTGGGGATTGAGAAGACAGAGCAGACACACACACACACACACACACACACACACACACACACACACACACACACACACACACACACACACACACACACACACACACACACACACACACCAAGCAATGTGTCTATGGTTACATTGTGATTTCTTAGCAATATTCCGAAGGTGGAAAAAGAAAATCCTACAAACCTGTTTAACGTGGGATTTGAATGACATGTCCTGGTCAAAGATAACACCAAGGTTCCTCACTTTGTTCTCGGAGATTAATGTAATGCCATTCAGGTCAGGTGATTCACTAAGCAATTTCCTTTTCTGGAGTTCTGGTCCAAAGATGAGAACTTCTGTCTTGTCTTGATTTAAAAGCAAAAATATACAATTTTCTGTAGTTTAAAGGCTACTTTACTAGGCTGAATGATGGTAAAATAACCAGTAAGTAAATCCTCTCCAGGTATAGTTTCACATGAGCAGCACTAACAAACCTGGCTGCACCTCATTCAGCCTCCTTCCCTCTGCCTCCCAGGCTGGCTTCATTCCTGCAGCCTCACGCCTGCCCAGCCTCTAAACTTGGGAACTGTGGCAAAGCCAAACATTTTAAGCACTGGTGCTGATTTATTGAGCTTGGTATTGCTGTAAAATGTGCAGGCATGCCTAAACAACAAAACTGACTGTGGCACAGCAGAGCAGGGAGAAGAAGCTGGGTGCACCAACATTTCCACAAGGCTCCTCTTGGGTGCAAAAAGGTTTTTACTACAACCTTTTGCCTGCTTCTAAATGTGCATTTCAACCATTCCAAATGAGTTAATGTTTCTGTCTCCAGCGCTAAGCCTAAAGCAAGGATTGCAAACAGAGCTCGGCCACTTGGGACTGTATTCACTCTGCCAAATAGATGGATATGGACAGATATTCAGAGTCTAGAGAACATGAATTCACAACCAGGACAGGGAATAGAAGTCCCATCAGTGGCCTGACCTCTCCCAGCATGCTCGTGTGTCCTGGGGGACAGAGATTCAAAACATATTCTCATAACTGTCAGATGGAGATGCATATAGCAACAAGAACAAATGGATGGATTCAAACGCAGCAAAAGGTCATCCTCAATTAAACAGCACTTGTTTTACTTTTTCAATACCCTTTCAATCAATCTGCCACTAATCAGAGTTACCAGTAACATGTGTGCATGAAACTCCGACCTAAACCTTCTTCTAAGAAGAACAATGAATCTGCAAAGGCTGGCACCGAGAGGGAGAGGAGAGGAAGGAGAAGCGAAAACAGAAGGAGAAGAGATGTCTTCTTAATTAGCCAGTAATGATAAGATCTGACAAACAACATCTGTTTCCAGAAAGAGGGAGGAGGAGGGTGTAAGAGAGGGAGAGTGAAGGAGAGGTTTGAGAGGGAGGTATAGGAAGAAGGACAAGAGGAGCTGCTGAGAAACCTGTGAAGCCTAGACAGCAGGGACCTGCTTGCAAGAAGGTAAATGGAGATTGGAGGGGGGGTGTATGAGGGAGGGAACGCTGTGTAGCGTGACACAATGGAAGAACGCGGGATGAGAAGTTTAGCAGAAGTGAGTGGAAGACAGACAGAGGAGAGAAATCTGACAGGGTTGAGGGAGTCGAAGAGCCAGGACAGATATGACAGACAAGAGAGAGGAAAACAGATCAAACCTGGAGAAAACGAGGAGAGTACACAAAAGCGGGAGAGAAGGTGAGCTGGATAATGATGCTGAAGGGGGAGAGAGGAGGAACGCGTGGAGATATGGGACTGGAATCATTCAGACATACAGGGTGCTGTAATTTACTGTCCGTGGCTAATACACAGCAAATGTGTGAGGGCCGAGGACGGAGCGAGGGGAAGGAGAGCCGGGTGGCTGGGGGGGGGGGCTGATGGAGGGCACACACACACTAGCGGGGCTCCCAGCAGGCCTGCTGGGAGGCTGTCAGCAGTCACATCACCCCCTGCCCTGAGTCCTGACAGATTCATCAGGACCACAACACACACACACACACACACATACGCATGTGCACGCACACACACACACACGCACACACACACACACACACACCCACACTCACGCACACATACGCACACACACATGCATGCACACACGCGCGCACACACACACAGGCACACACGCACACATGCATAGACTTACAAACACATACACATGCATGCACACACACACACACATATGTGCCTCCACACACACACATGCACACTCCAAAATATTTCAATAAAGTAAGGCGGCAGTCATTGTTGTTTTTCTTTACGTCACATTTTTGTGACAAAGGAGGAAATGTTTCAAAATTCTTTTTTATTAATAGAAGCACATTTTTACAAAGTTTAAAAACTTTTTGTTTAACTTTTTTCCCCACTGGTTAAAAAAAATCAACCCAACATTCCACACACACACACACACACACACACACACACACACATACATGCATGCACATTATACAAAAAGGAAATAGTGGTTGAACCAAGAACGGGGTAAACATTTCTGATTGTAAAAAACTACCTCTGCATTGCAATTGCACACACCTGCTGCTATATGTTTTGTATATTGTTAGCGATGTTTACCTGTTTAATATTATCTTATTGTTAGAGATATTTTTTGTTTTTGTTATTGTTGTGCATCTGAACTTTATGTTAATGTCTACGCATGGGACAGTGTGAAACGTAATTTCAATTCCTTTGTATGACAAGCACATTTGAAGAAATTGACAAATAAAGTATTCTATTCTATTCTATTCTATCAATGTTTATCTTGTTTCTCAACTTAACATAATCTAATTAAAAAACAACCCTAGCTTTGCACACTTTTTAGCAAAAACATGAAAGTGAACTTTGAAACCAACAATCTGTTGACATTTTGCTATCAAATTACTTCAAATAAAACACAGCTGGATGTTAAAAGTTGCTGTAAAACAATGAATACAGCGTATTTAGGTCCAGAAGGGCTGGAGTTAGCAGGGATTTCTACTTTTTTCTTAAATGTTTAAACTTGGGATGAACATGCTTCATTTCAAACCCTCAAACAAAAACTTTAGTTTGTTTAATACGACTTCACAGGAAAAATCAAACTCAGCCAATAAGGTGGTTTTGGAACACTTTAGAATAAATGAAAGTATTTATTCACCCTGAGAATTATCTAAACTATAAATTAAATAAAGATTTTTTTAGCAATAACTATGTAAAACAAAAAAGCACAACAAAATCTGTTGTGCAGCTAATTCTTATTATTTCAAATTGACAAAAACAGCATTTTAGTGAATTAAAATTAAAAGAGAATTTGGTTTCATCTGACCTTATGACCCACGTGTTAAAATGTGGAAATGCTTCATTAATGCTGCGTCTGCTTTTTACCAACTAGAAGAGTTGCTTATCCAACGATCTGCAATCAGCTTTTATTAAAGTAACACAACACATGTGTAAATATTAGTGTTTGAAAAGGTTTGGGGATTCTGAAAAGGGGGGATTCTAGAGAAATCTAACCCCAGAGAAAAACACCATCCGTCCACGTCCCAGAAAAACAAAGAAACAAAGTGACTCGCTGGGCCGGTCCGGCACCAGGGGGCATTGTTAAGTCATTAGTGAAACTTTAGACCTCAACAAGGAGTTTGACCAAACCCAGTCACAAACACCAACTCTAGCTCCTCCTTGAGCTGCAGCATCCAGCCAAAGAAAACAACCCTTGTTCCTGAATACCCCCGTTAGCTGCCCTCTGACTCTACACCCACACACAACATTCTGATTACACTCATACGAGATTAAATGACAGGCAGCAGCTGGAGTTTCACATGAAATCCAAGGACATCTAAACAAACACACAATGGCATTTTATTTTCATCTTAAGTAGTCTTCTGGGTGTCCCTAATTTTTCTTTTCACCGCTGAGCCAAAGGTGAGACGCACGGAAGAGTCAGTTCAGCTCTGTCTACAAACAAAAAATCAGATCGTCTCTTTGTTGTTTGGTGAGGAAAAGCAGTGGTGAGTAAAACAGACGCCACCTGTAATCTGCGAGATTCATCTCACTTCCTGTTCACACTCTACAGTCCAAATTCAAACAAGACCACGTGTCTAAAAGGTGCCTGAACTTCCTTTCTTTCGTCTTAACTCTGAATGAGGCCCCGCGCCGTCTGAAGCTGTACCTGTCAGTGGGTTTGAAATTCTCAGCATTGTGTCTTCTCTCCCTGTCTGTCTTTGTGTCAATCTACTGCTACTTGGTGCCCCAAGGGAGGAGCCATCCCCGTGCTCCTGTGCCAGCTGCTCAGTGGTCCAGCCTGTGTGCCGCTTCACTGTGTGAGCCTCAGGGCCCTGTCGCCACGCTGCCTGGTCCCCCCTCCCGCCAAGGGGCTGGCTGACAGGGGGTCTGGAGGGACCGGACAGAAGTAGCCCCACCAGGGATGAACCTGTGAGAGTGGACTGAGCGGTGCACCTTGTCTGACTTTTGTCTTGGTGCATGTATGCGTTAAGATCTCACAATAGCATCTGCTTCATCACAATGTGGATGAATATGGAGAGCAAACTGTAAATCAATTAATGAGCGTGCATAAAACCTCAAATATGAAAAGAATCAGCCTCCTCTGGAGCTTTAGATAGAGATTTCATCATTTACAATAGCTTACAAAAGCAACAATGAGCAGCTGGAGACACTTTTCTCCAATTTCCCTATTTTTTTGTAATTTCAATTCCTGTTACAACTAATGTTAGTAGAGCTGGTACTAGGTAAAGTCTGTCGTTTGGGGCTTTTTCTGCAACACTATATAATGTATGTCTTTTATTTTCAGAGTGTGTTTATTTAGTTATTTTTAACTTTTGTCTTTTTGAAGCCAAGAGAAAACCAAATAAATATTCTTGTTCTCTTACTTTGTGTAGATTTTATGTTTATGTTTATATTTATTCATTTAGCAGACGCTTTTTATCCAAAGCGACTCACAATTCATAACCTATAGGGCATGTTGTGATCTGTGGGAGAAACCGGAGTACCCGGAGGAAACCCACGCATGCATGGGGAGAACACGCAACTCCACGCAGAAAGGCTGCAGCCGAGCCGAGTTTCGAACCCGCAACCTTCGTGCTGCGAGGCAACAGTGCTAACCACTGCGCCACCATGCAGCCCATGCACCACTCAGCATGTTTTAAAAAAAAGTCACTCCTTTTAGGAATAATTGTCTGATTTTTCTAAACCTGGTTATATTCTTGCTTGGATTAAAAAATTGGTTAAAGATTTCTTTGACTTAAATCCTGGTTATGTCAAACAGTAGATTAATGCAAGGATTTTAAAGTCGACATTTTATGCAAAACTCCCTTATATAAATGGTAAATGGCCTGTATTTGATATAGCGCCTTCTAGTCCCCCCACCCCCCCAAAAGGCGCTGTACAACACAACCAGTCATTCACCCATTCACACACACATTCACACACTGGTGGTGATGAGCTACGATGTAGCCACAGCTGCCCTGGGGTGCACTGACAGAGGCGAGGCTGCCGAGCACTGGCGCCACCGGTCCCTCCGACCACCACCAGCAGGCAAGGTGGGTTAAGTGTCTTGTCCAAGGACAGACTGAGCGGGGCTCGAACCTGCAACCTTCCGATTACGGGGCGAGCCCTTAACTCCTTTGCCACCGTCGCCCGTGCCTGTGCCTCCTTTTGTGCTGCCATGTGGATCTCTACTGCCTCTGTAAACACTCCAAGCATGGGAAAAACCACTTTTCTGTAGAGCTTGGTTTCAGGAATTCTGAACCTCAAACAAGCTGTTTCAAAAGTTCCCATTTGTGATGTCACAAACTGTGAAATTAGAATTGATCCACCTCTCATGTGCATGAGAGAGCTGCTGTTGGAGGAGCAGTAGCTATACTCAGAGCCCCTCCCAGATATCAAAGCTTCTCAGCTTAAGCCGGGCGTACACTGTGCGACTTTTTCACTCGCAGCGTTCAGCTTCAGCTCAAACTGTACGACTTCCTCGCAGAGCAGATCTCACGAGTCATGTGCTCACACTGCACGACCCAGTTCTCGCATGCGACCTGACTGTTCACACTGTACGTCTGGTAGCAACACATCGGCCCTAAAAATGTGCTAAAAATAGCAGTTTTTACTCAACACGTCAGACTTTTTTTGTCTTGCCTGTTGTCCTTCGGGAGTGCTGCAGGAGGACACACAGGGATTTATGGGGTTGGATGAGGAAAACGAAATAAAGAAAGTGAATCTGTGTTTTGTGATCAGTTTAATTTGACATGAACACGACAAACACGCTTTCTTGACAATCTTTGTGAGTAAAAAAAACGTGTAGAAACAAAAACGAACAGCATGTGTTATTAGGGAAATAGCGAGCGACCGGCCGGCGTTGATGCAGGATTGCGCGCGCATGCGCCGTGAGCGGTTCTGATACTTTTTGGATCGTAGCTGCTCGCAGCTGCTCGCAGCACCGCTTCAACAGTGCGATACCCTCACGAGGGACGAGCGAAATATTAAACACACCAGAAGTCCCTGCGACCTCACGACTGCTGATCGGCGGCTGGTCACGTGGTGTTAATCGCCTCTCGTAACCCCCTGTACACTACACGACCGCTCGGCGCAAAACTCGCCCCGATGTCGTGGCTTCTCGCACGACTGGAAAATCGGCTCAAAAAAGTGAAAAAGTCGCACAGTGTACGCCCGGCTTTATAGCAGCCTGAGTTGGGGAGGGTGGGCATGGTCACCTTCAGCTTGTTTTCACATCTGGCCTGGCCAGATGACCCCCCACGTAGCCAGGTTTTGTTCAGACCGGGATGTCTGTCGTTCACACAGCCTTCTCGAGAACGCCAAGGTCTCTGAGTACATGGGCGGGGCTAAATACGAGCGGAGAAGTGCATGTTGTCTTCCTTGTGTTAGTCAACAAAACATTAGCAGTGTTAATTTTTGAGAATACAGCTTCCTACTCTCTAGCTGTGTGCTCCTCACATCAGTCTGTCCTCATGTTGCCGCAACTGGAGCAGTGGTTCCGAGCAGCAGTCAGAGAAGATGTTTACGCAACTGCATCCAGACTGATGATGAATCGCGCATGCGGGAAGCCGCTGCTGGCTGATTCTACAGGTGGGCGTGAACTTCAGCCGGACAGTTAGTCGGCAGTGAGTGTGAAACCCAAATGTGAAACCCTAGTAAAGAGACAGAGCCCTGAAACGGCTCATTCTGGAAGGTACTGAAAATGATTTATGTGAGAGGGATTTTGTGCCGAGAACGTCATAAGCATGTATCTTACACCTTAAGAAAACAAAGTCACAAGTCATAAAAAAGTCTAAATACATCTCCAGTAACAAAACGCTTCCTCTGCTCTATCATAATCTCATCTACAACTTCTACTTCTTCAAATCCAAATGCCTGATTTAAACGGCCGATATGAACTAATTCATGCATCTATGCATCTAATAAAATCAGCCAACCAAAATACCAAAAGGGCTTTACAATAAAACATGTAAAAAGGAAGGAAGAAACTCTACAAGTCACGGTGAAACCAACCACTTCAATCGCAGGCCAAAGATAAAAGGTGAGTCTTCAGGCGAGATTTAAACACAACAAGTGTTTTGTAGGCAGCTTGCTCCACAGCCTGGAACTGATTACAGCTCTTTCTCCTCTGCTTTTGCGTTTGGTCTGAGGAACCACGAGTAGCCCACGTTCAGCTGATCGGAGAGACCGCACAGTCACAGGTGAAGTCAGTAACTCCAGCAGGTAGTGTGAGGCAAGGCCATTTTGGCTTTTAAAAACAAATGGCAAAATTTTCAAATCATTTCAGTACCTGACTAATAAAGGGCTGATAGGATCAGTGAAATATGCTCGTCCTTGTGAGTACCAGTTAAAAGATGCAGCTGCAGGTAAAGACTGGCTGACGCCCGCATACAGGGTGTTCCAGTAGTCCAGTCTAGTCGTCACAAAGGCATGGACAAGAATGTCAAGATGATGTCACGATAACCAATACCGATGTAATCTGTCGTCCCCTCATAAAAAAAGAAAAGCAAAACCATTTTAGATTATTAACGGAAGACCGATAATATCAAACATCCCTACTTATTGTGATTATTGTTGTTGTTACACTGAGTCGTGTTTTCTGACATGATTAATCCAGAATTCGACTCTCTGCTCCTCCAGCTCTTCATTAACCTTCAGATGACAAATAATCTTCATGAATCAGGAGATGATCACACGTGTCCAGCAGGGCAGCGTCCGTCTAGAAATCTTTCACAAGGAGTGTGAGAAAACTCTCCAGAGTTGACATTATTGTCTCACACATAAAACTCCAAAGTGCATTTATGACGACCTAACAGGACGAGTTGGCGGCTGATTTTGAGTATGCTTCTGGGAGAGGGAAAGAATTCGACCTCTGACACGCTCCAAAAAATGTTGCTGCATTTATTCTCTGGCTGATAGTTTAATGTTCTTTTCCCAAACTCTTGCAGTCTTTCTTTTTTCTTTTGGCTCAAGTGGGAGGATGAGGAAACCGCTGCTCCCCACCATTAGTGGGACAAGATGAAACTGTAGCGTACTGTCAGGGCAGGTAGGAAACATGTGAAAGTCCCGCATCATTATGCATCATTTTATTTGTTAAACAGATGCAATGGCTGATTTACGACAAAATCACAGACTAGACAGAAAGCGACAAATGAATAGTGAATATGCTGTCACACTTTCTGTGTGGTTGGGTTTGAGAATATGAAGACTTTAGCAAATAAAAGCAAGATGATGCATTAAACTTCTGTTGTTTTCTGATTGAGATTCATTTAAAGCAGTTTCCTACCTACTGGTTTGTGAGGGAAGACAACTAAAACAGTCTGCTCACTAGTTGGACACCAGATGAACCTGTGGTAGACGCACGTAACTAGAACCAAAACTACAAACAGATCAATACCACCCACAACCTGAGATCAAGAGAAATGGATTCCTGCTGGAGCCGAGTCATTTTTTCAGGACAACTAATCAACATCTAAACGATCAACTCAGACCGCAACATTTTAATAAAGTCACAACGAAACGATGCCTGGATGTTTTTGGCTTTTCTCAGAATTCAAAAATGATCAGTGTGAGTTCGTTTTGAGCTTAGAGGAGGAAGGGTCTTATTGATAGCATTGGAAAATTCTTATTGATTATTCTTCTTTTCTCTGACCACCGGCTTGTTAAAAGAAACCTCTTAGAAACACGATCAATTAGTGAGATAGTGCCTACCATTGATCACCCGAATGCCCCTCACAAGGCCTTACGACAGATCCCTCCACACACTCCTTATGACCAGCTATTGATCTCTGCTTCTTAGCCAAATTTAAAAGCACACACACACACATACACACTGAAAGCTGACCCCCTTCCACCAAAACCACATAGACTAATACTGACATCTGCTTGTCTCCATTGTAAAACCGGTGGTTTACTCATAAATACTGAGGCCAGATTTGGCCCAGAACCAATATAGCTCCCCAGAGGTCAGAGGTCAGCGTGGTAATAACGTTGCCATAAAGAGATCTGCTCAGGTTAATATAGAGGACACAAGGAAATGCTAAATCTGGCGAGAAATATTAAGTTTAGCTTGGGGGGAAAGGCCACCTGCTGATTTGATTTATAAATTTAACGTTAATTCTGAAGTAGCTGTGAGCATTTTGTGTTTTCTGTTACAGCCTCAAAGGTCCAGTTAGAATTAAGAGCTTGACTGAAGGAGTTGGATGATGAACCTTCTTCTCTTCACTGATCAATCATCAAACCAATCAGTGACCGAGTCACTCCATCAGTCAGAGACAAGCGGCCTTCTGCAAACGGGGATGGAGCAGTTCACCAGAGTTAAGATCATACAGATGTAAAACCATTAGACACAGCAGGCAGCGGGGCATTAGATAATACGCTCTCATAAGCAACTTGACTCATCTCTTTGTGAGCGGCCCCCTTTGCCCTCTTCATCCCTCCGTCCCTCCACCCTCCGTCCCTCCACCCCTCCCTATGGATCAGCTGTGATCTCCCTTCTTTCTCTTTTCTCTCAAATCAGGATTAGGAGGGGGGAGGCAGCAAGCAAGAGGAGAAAAGAGGTGGTGGGGGGGAGAAAACTGAAACAATATGGAAAGGAGATTAGAAAAGTGGGGGTTTGGGCCGTTTGGGGATTTGCAAACTCCCTTGTGCTTGGGTAGGTGTCCTAATGACACCCCCTAATTATGACAAAATTAGACTGACTATAGGGAGTGGGGGGGGTGAGACACTGGGGAAAGGAGAAAGAAAAGAGGATTTAGGAAATAGAGAGTTAAAATAGTAAGAAAACAGAACAAATGGAAAGAGCAAGAGAGGGTGAGTGGAGGTGCAGATCCACGCTGAGGCTGCAGAGGAGGGTGTGAGAATCAAGAATAAAGGGGTGGAAAGCAGTGGCTGGGTGACTGGAGCCAGTGGGCCCCCAGCACGCTGCATGTTAATTGGAGAACAGGTGTTGGGGCTGGGAGCAGGAGGCTGATTATTGGAACCACTGAAACACACACACACACACACACACACACACACACATCCATACGAACATGAATAATTTAAGCTCCAAGCAGTGACTGGGGGAAAGGTCAGAGGAAGGGTCACGGAGACACATAGGCAATCGCTCATACATCTATATACATACATAAATAAGGAATCCCGATACAAACACTGAAAACATACATCTTTTCCTGCGCACACAAACACTCTGGTGACACACACACATTGTGCCCTGCCAATCATTTCACTTTATTTAGCAAAAGCAAAAAAAATCCCAAGAAGTTGGATGAAAGGGCACGGGGGGCGCACTGAAATCCACTGGCTTATCAGAAATTAACTGGCTGCTAATTGGCTGTTTCCTCAGGAGAGGATTTTATAGCAAGGGTGGAAAAGCTCAGTGAGATTAGAGCCACCAACATTTCTCCGTCCTCGCCAACAACAAACACCACAAGATGCTCCGCCATGTTAGGAAGAAGCATGAAAACACGAGGTGGATGGAGTTATGCGTAACGTGCCTCCGAAAACGAGGAAAACAGCTGGCGGGATGCATTCTGGGAAGATTCAAAAGACAACAGCCCAATTTTTTTTCTCGTTGTATGAAAACCATCTTCAGCCGAGATCCTCCGAGACTCACTGTCAACAGCCAGCCAGCTTGAACTGAGGAGGGGAGAGAAAAGGGCCCTTGACGTATAAGAAGTGGGTGTTTCCTTGACAGACAATAGTGGGGAAGAAGAGGAGCAGAAAGGTGGGAGTGAGTGAGGAAGAGGTGATGAAGGTTGCACCTGTGACATCACAGAGAAACTATTTCACGTGAATGCTCTGCTCGTGAGCGGTTCATCACTCAGGGTAATGCCAAGCAGACACTGGAAGACCTCCAGGAAGCTGTGGACGTGAAGACTCTCACACACGCTGATTAGAGAGGTGGTCATCCACCATTAGAGCTGGTAACCGGCTGTCAGGGTGAACATTTATTACAACCAGAGGAGTGAAAGATTGTGCTTCAGATCCAAGGAAGAATCTTAGTTTATGTCAGGCTTCAGGTGGGACGACTAAACGTTCTGTTTTTGTGGAGAAGTGCTTGTCTGTGTTGTTATAAACATAGTGTGGTTGGATCTTATTACCTGTCGATGATGACCGGATCGGAGGGGGTCTCGTTCCGATTGCCACAACTTTTCTTCTCACAACAGCGACTGATGGGGTGGAAACAGACCAAGAGAAAAGAGGGGGAAAGTCAGTGTTTGGAGGCTAAAACGTTAAGCTGGAGTAGCCCAACATTTGTCAAAGCTTCTAGCCCAGACTACTCTGCCCCGCGGTCGGCCAAAATCCAGAAACGCACAAAGGAGGCATGAGAGGGGAGGGGAGGACGAGACAATGGAATAAAAAGAGGAAGAAAAGGTACAACAACACACCCTACAAACAGTGAGAGACCATTCAGAAGTGAAAAGCCAGCCAGGCAATCTGTCACATTGATTCTGAAATCAAACTCAACCCCCATGCAGCTCACACACACACTCACACACACACACATACACACTGTCCCACTACCTTACCATTCGTCAGCAGTCCTGTCCGAGGAGCCTGCTGGCCAGCCACCCCCCTCTCCCAAAGTCCCCTTCACTGCATAACAAAGGTGCCCCCACCCCTAACCATCTGCCACCCCTACACCTCGCCTCAGCCCTCCCGTGTCCCAGCTTGGCCCGGCCCTTCCCCCCTCCGCCCCCCTGTCAGACGGCCTCACTCCCCAGCTGTGACGCTTGCCCTCTGCCTCCCCGGCTCTGTTATTAGCCAGCTGTGAGTCACATTCGGGCATCTGCTGACTACACAATGGGCAGAACCCGGCCCGTCTCGGTTCCTCTCCGCATGTCCCGGGTCTTCATCCTCGCCCCTGCTGCCTCCCAACCCTAGGTCACTTCCTCACTTTCAGACCAGACCTTCACTTCACTCATTCCCTTCCATCACCCAATAACAACCCAAGCCTGACTCCACTAAAAACAAACGTACCAAACTTTTCATTCCATTAAAACCCACACCTGTCACTCTACATTAACAAACGCTGCCTTGGCTAAAAGAGAACAGTTCATTTTATTAGGCTGATGGGAAATTGTTCCCCTGAACAGTTTTTAGCTGTTCGCTGAAGCCTGAATGAAGAATCTTGGGCCAGAATGAGAAGAGGTCCAAGAAGTAACAGGAGCTGGACGAATGACATGCTGCGCTGCATCAGAACGCTGGGGTGGGGGGCACCACTGTAACAAGGATGATGACAGACAAGCCAGACATAGTCCAACAACAGGCGCGTTTTCAGAAAAGCCAAAGCCCCGAGCGTCACACCGAAAACGCATTTCAAACTGACGAAGAATAACAGAGTGAAAGAGAGTAATGGATATTTGGATTTGGTCCCTGTGGGCGACGATTTCAATCAGTGTGTGTGTGTGTGTGTGTGTGTCGCTCACCTGCACATAACCTCGTGTGTGAGCAGAACTCTGCACATTTCAGGATTCTTGTTTTGTCCCTCATACGATATGGGCTGAGGGAAGGAAGCCAGGACCAGTGGGACAGATTCAGTTTCACGTAGAATAAATGAGCTGGTTTTACTGGGACCAACTTTGAATTCCATCTAGGGGGTTTAAGGAAAGTTTACCAACCTGCTTGGTGACGGAGTCGATGAGCCGCGCGTACAGATCTTGCTCGGTACGAACCCCTGAACAAAAAAAAAAACGTCCGATCAGAGACTTTATCAACAGATTTTAATCGCATAATGAAAGCGGATCATTTTGGCCCTGGTGTTTACTTAAAGCTAGAATCATGCAGAAAATAAATCAATAATAAATCAAGAACTATGTCACCCATTATGATTTGGAAATGTTTGATAAAACAACATAATATGTCAGAGGGAGTCGTTTAATTCCCAAATCTGCTTTAAACTCTCTAAGATGTGGATTCTCAAAATAAACTGAGCAGATTTATGATAGAAAACAATTTCCGAATGTTTTGATCTCCATCCAGTGGAATTGGCATGCTCTCTTTTTTCGTATTGGTTTCTAGGGGATTGAGAGTTATTTGATGTTTTACAAACATTACTTGTGTCCTGCTGTAAGGCCATAATTTAATATTTTTCTCACGATTTATCAGGATGTGCTTTTTCTGGTTGTTACTGGATTTGCTCCGGAAAACATATAGAACCAACAGGTAAAACTAGTTTTGTCTTTTAAGATTTTTTGCAAACTTTTAAGTCTCTTAGTGAGACTTTTCCAAAACGCCTAAACCTTTAAATGCTTTATAGACTCCACAGAAGGAAACAACATGTAACAAAACGTTTCTGGAGACAAGAAGAGAGGATGCTGCGTTTAAAATGTGTTCCTCTCATCAAAGTCTCTATCCAGATGCCTTTGAAATGGCTTGGGGTGCTTTTGGAGTGTTTGCATGTACGTGTGTGTGTCTGCGTGTGAATGAGGGGGCTGCTGGAGAGCACGTCTTTTATCTTCCATCCCATGGGTGCCAGCGTGATGGCAGAGCAGGAGCAGCAGTGGCTCATGGGAAACAGAAATTTTCTCTGCATCCCCAGATCTGATGTGGAAGGAACGTAGGCTGGGGGGATGGAGAGTTGGAGAGGAGGACGAGGGGATCTGATATGGCAACATTTTACTCACTTTTCCTGTAAAAAGAGCCTTAAAGTTTGCAGAAATTTAAAAAAAACAACAGAAAATGAGATGCAGGTGAGCTCTGAGGAAGAAAGTTTATTTTTTTCACTAAAACAATCCTTCCACTCAATAAAGTCGAGTTTGTCCGCCACTCACCATTGCTGTAGAGGAGCTGAAGCTTGTAGTGAGTGCCGTTGTTTGTTTTTTCTCCCGTCTGTTCCTTGGAAGAAGATGGGACACACACAAAGAGAAGCAGGGAGCACGCAGGTGAGTACACTGGGGCGTGTAAAAGCACAGCTGGGCATCAGCACACCGGGTTAAGCACATTTAGTCGGTTATAATCCTGGAGCTCGTCTTTTTCCACGGAGCTGCTCAGAGATCAGAGTTCACGTGGGACTCGTTTGAATGAAGCTGAGCCCTTGACCTGGATTTCTGACACAAACCTCCTAAAACACTGAAATGTAATGTAACGGTCATTTCTGCAGCGTGTGTGTGTGTGTGTGTGTGTGTGTGTGTGTGTGTGTGTGTGTGTGTGTGTGTGTGTGTGTGTGTGTGTGTGTGTGTGTGTGTGTGTGTGTGTGTGTGTGTGTGTGTGTGTGTGTGTGTGTGTGTGTGTGTGTGTGTGTGTGTGTGTGTGTGTGAGCACCATTCGACCTTGACATAAAAACTTCTTTTCCACCATCCCTCCTTCGCCCATGGCTCTCCCCACTACCGGCTCTCCTCTTTGGCTCTTGTTTCGCCTCTTCCCTTCTCTTCCTCTACCTCTCTTGGTCTTTCTAAGTGGTCTCAAAGGAATGCTCTCTGGTCCAATAACCCAGGAGGCTGGCATCGCACAGATGAGCTCAAGAAAAGAGCATGGAGGTTGTGTGGGGGAGAAGAGAAACCAGGGAGACGAGATGGGAAGGGAAGGAGAAGAATAGAAATTAAGATGCAGGATGATGAAGTGAGCTCAAAACTTAATATGAGGAGGGCGACTGAGGCCCAACAGGTGATAGATGGCTGCCTGGCTTCATAGGGTTTGCAAATGCACTCGGAGGAGCGTTTATTTTGCCATGCCATCGGTTTACTGCCGCATAATTATGAGGCAAAAACAGATGCCAGGGTAACCATGCAGAAAATGAACTTCTCCACTGTCATGATGTGAGTGTGAGCTGGCCTGTGTGGCACAACGAGCAGCGTGGTGACAGCTTTCCGCCCTGGCATTAGCACCGCCGCTCAAATCAATTATAGCCCAGGAAGCTGGGCTTGAACTTCACTTGACAGGATGGTGTCCCCCTTTTTGGAACCTCACCTCAGGAGATTCTCACCCCCTTCTACCTCCCTCCTCCTCTCACACACAAGGCAGAATTCATCCATCAACACTAAACATCAGGTTCGCTCCGGCCTCTTCCCTCAGCGTCTAAAACTGTCTCCACGTCCAACCCGTTCTTATTTTTGGTCATCTTGAGGAATTTGTCTCCCTCCTGCAAAAGGATTTGGAGTATTGGAGTGGGCATGAAGGGAAAGACACTTTGATGATTGGTTCAGTGTGTATCTTAGCAGGAGCAAGCATCATTTGCATTTTAAAAAAGTTGTGATGTCCCCCTAATGAGGCAAGCTGCTAATTAGTCATTAGATATTCTTTTTCAATCCCACATCACCAGCTCATGAGGGTAAAGCTTGTGTAAACGTGTAGCCGTCAGCTGTTCGATACGCTTGGCTTTACTGGGGAAGATCAAGTGTAGCACCTGGTTAAAGCTAAAAACACTTTCTACTAGTATTTGTGCTTTCTTCTTTATCAGATGGGTGAGGTCCTATAAAGCAGAAAGTCTCACACACCTTTTCGTGCTCCACAAAGTCCACAAAGGCCGTCCTCTCCACCTCCACAGGTTGGCCGTGTCTGTCATAGAGTGCCAGGACAAAGTGGAAGAAGTTGGACTTGCGGAGATTTGAGGGCGGCTGCTTCTCAAAATGAGCTCTTGACAGAGCGACTCCACTGAGGACACAACAGGAGAAGATCAGTCCTCTGAAACCTCTGACTTCTGCTTAGCAAACTGCTCTTTTGTTCAGCTGGATTTGTTTGATTTTACTGTGACAAATTTCAGAAACAGTTTGAGTGTGAAAATATGTTTTAATGAGTTTAGTACAAATCAAAGTTATACATGCTTTTTTAAAGTTAAGTAAATAATAAAAACTTATTTGCAGAAATACATGTAAGATCATTATGACTCACTATAATAAAAATTAACCCTTAATGAAACAAAGTACTTGAATTTGTCACAAAACTTATTATTTTTGCTAATATTTATTAAATAATATTTTAATAGTCTATAAATTAAAATGACTATTTTTCAAGTACAAAAAACAATTCTGGAAAAAGCTTAAAAGGGGAAAATGGTTGAAATTTTGCTGAACATTACAATTTAAAAAATTGATTAAGGAGCATTTTAATAAAAATGACAATACAGGTTAATAGTTGTTAGTTCTCATCCTCACCTTGATTTGGTAAAGAAAGGGTTAAAGGTCTGATGTAACCTTGTTTAAAAAGAACTTCTGCTGAGAAATTACCCATTTAATGTCCTCCCGGATAATCCAGACTTCATTATTTCATAAATGTTGTTTCTTCTGATGAAGCTTTAAATCCCAAAATAAAATAATCAGATTGTATTCATTTTTTAATTCACTTTTCTTTATTTTTCAGAATTTTCTGAAGTAACATTTGAATTGAATCCAATGCAAATAAATGCTAAAACACGTGCTGAAATTTCCACGATGTAATTAATAGATTATGACGCAATTCCATCCACATGGTTCCGTTTGAGTTTCGGCTTTTAAATCCGTCATCTTCGCTTGGTTCCGTTTGCAGATTTAACAGCTTTAAAGCGCGAGTTGGTCATAAAAATGAAAACTTTTCAAGAGATAAAACGGAAACACTTCAGAAAGTCAGATGACATCATTGTGCGAATAATTTACAACGAAAATACAGTTTTCAAACAAATCAGAAACAGACTTTTATCAAATGTGGACTTTTTTTCCAGAAAAAATGAAAAGGTAAGCCAAGTGAAAGAAACCCAAAAAATAAACATATTTTGTGCATTTTCAAAAATTGTCGCATTTTATTAGTTTTTGTGATCAGGCAAAACATCAACGTGACAATCATTTAACGGCTGCACCTCCTGATTGTATTAATGTAAAACATTGTGTGATAAACCAGTAAAAACGCTTCAAGGTGAGCTGCTAGATTTTTATTTTGCAACAAGTCGGTTTCCGTTATTTTATTTATGGAAAAACCTGCCGTCCGACTCTGAGACGTTAAAATGTGTTTACTTCAAATTCTAACAATCGTGAGAAAAGTTGTGTAACATCATAACTTGAGTTTTCCTTTTACCTTTGCGCTGCAACGTTCGCATCCACAACCCCAACATTACGCACCCAGGACCGGACTGGATCCATCTCCTCCCCAAGATTCCTCTCTTTTATTCCGCTCACTTCTCGGATCAGTTGCTCCTGGATCCCGAACATTTAAAGTCCTGTCCTGGTGCTTCTGCGCCTCTGATGTTTGTTTGTTTTTACTTCGAGAGAGAAAAAAAGCTGGACAGCAAAAGCACTTCAGTAAACAACAGAAGGTCTACTTCAGGGCGCTGCGCTCCACTGGAAATCAGCTTCAGTGGAGTTTAAAAAATAAATCACTGCTGCTGTGTGAGGACTTAATATTGGGCTCAGCAGGAATCCACTCAGACTTTCGAGGTTTAGACGATGATTGCAGATATATTTCTCCAGAGATTAAGAGCATTGTCCGAGCGCACATGCGTCCAGCGTCAGTTCCAGCGCAGCTGATCCAGCCGCTCCATCTGCTCCAGAACGCAACTTAGACCTGGAATATTCTTCAAAAGTTCCTCGTCTTCCTTTGTCGTGAGGCCTGATCGGATCAAAACAGTTGATCCTGGGGCCAGCAGACTTGTAGTGAACCGCTGTCTAAAAGCATGAATGAGACCCAGTCGGGATGGAGCGTGGAGGAGGGGCTAAGTGCCATATGGGGGACCGATTGTGGAGATGGATGCTCTCATTGGTGTAAAGTGCATCCGTTATTTGCCCGATTCAGAATCTGCAGTGAAACTCGCAGCAAACTTTTTGTAAATTTAGGAAACGTTTCTTTAAAAATCACAAAAATTTGATTGAGCAGAAATCAAATTTGACAAAAAATATATGCTTTTTATTTGTGCGTAAAAAGAGATTATCTCAACAGAGCTCCTAAAATAATGTTTGTTTTTATTTATTTGTGATTATTTGAGTTTATATTCCGCTCTGCCTGCTCCTGCTTTATCCTGCGCTCAGCTGAAGAAAATCCAGTTAGCTCCATTCATTCAAGTCAGCGTTTAACACAAGTGCGCTCTCGACAAGGGGCGCGCATTTAGCGTCAGCGTCTGCGTCTCAGCGCGCACTGATTCCGCTGAGGAGGCATCGCATCAGTGTCAGTGGAAACAATGACCGTCTGGTTGGTCCATCAATCTCCAACAGCAGCCGACGGGGCTGCGCTCTGATTGGCGTCTTGGTCTCCTGCCTGGCGGAGCCCGAAATGAGTTCTTAATCAGTACAAGAGACCATCTTCTCAGTTTCTGAGTCATGAAATGAGACACGGGGCATGCAGCCTTATACCTCTTCAGTTACTTTAGGATGGTTTATGCAGATCAAACAAAATGATGCGATGTTTAAAAGGTGTTTGTGTTAAATGATTTAATCGTCGTTAAAATGTTCTGAACTTTTATAGTTTGAACTTGTTTATTTTAATTATTTTAACTCCCGTCATGTTTTGGGAACATTTGCCGTGAAATCAATTTCCCTTATTCGTCTGCTTCTGAAAAGGAAAGTTTTTTTCTCCATCCTGCCCCTCACCGGGACCATTGTCTCTGTGCGCCCGGACAATGAATGTAAATCTCTCCCCCCTTTGGATCCCGCCTCAACCCACCATCTGCCAACGCGGGATAAAGTCAGATGTTCCCCCAATTATGAGCGCAGTCCTGGGGAATCCTGAGACCGAGTCTCCGCCCTGTCGCCTCACACCTCCACCGATGACCGACAGCTGTACTTAACCCCCAAAACCACGTCAACCTGCGCAAGATGACGCGTTGTTTTCGTTACATTCCTTTACTCCATCAAATAAATTAAAGGTTCTCTTTGGTTTTAGAGGTTTTGAGCTTGCAGATTAAGAGGAAAAACGCACAAACACACAAAACAACCAGAAAATTAAATGCGTAAAGAAACAATAAAGTTTAAAATTCTGATGTATTTCAAAGAGGAGTCATGTAAAAGTTTTAATCGGGCGTGACTGTGGCACAGGAGCTATTTGCAGCCTGAAGCTGTCCCCAATTGCGTCTCCCAGCAGTTTGTTTGTGTAGATTGATACGTTAGCAATCTTTTACCAATATGCATTTGGAACTATTTTGAGGAGTAAACGTTTACAAAAAATTATATTTTGTATGTAACGAAAATCACATTTTGTGGTCTACAAATTTGGCAAACATCTCGAAAAATGTATACCCTGAAATACCGAAATCCTGAAATGATCTGCTGTCAAAGCTTTGATCAAACTTTTAAACAGTGTTCAACCTAGGCGTCTCCGGCTTGTTTTATAACTTTCCACAGTTTGTTAAAGATCAAAATTTTCTTTCCTTCAACCTGTGTGATGCTTCATCATCACAACCTGCAGGACTTTCTCTTTAAGTGTGCGCGTGCGTGCGTGCGTTTTCTGATTTACTGAAGCGCAGAGACGGAGCGAAAATGGAGGATTAGTCAAACCACAAAGTCTTTCTAATCAATTTAACCCGCTGAGACGGTCAGCCCGTGTTTTTTTTTTTTTTTTTTTTGGAGGGAGTGGGGTGTGTGTGGGGGGGGGGGGGGATCAGTGACTACTAAACTAAACAATGGGGTATCGTGTGCCGCTCGTCCTCTCCAGCATTCTCCTGCTCCCATGGGACACGCAGAGCCACTTTGTGTGGATGGCACTGTGTCCACGGAGGTCAGGATGGGCGTGGCGTGTGTGCGTGTGCGTGTGCGTGTGTGTGTGTGTGTGTGTGTGTGTGTGTGTGTGTGTGTGTGTGTGTGTGTGTGTGTGTGGACGCAGCAGCTGGTTGCCGTCTCTCTCCTCCTCTCTGCAGAAAACAAGAGGACTAATGCGACCCACCACGTCACCTATCGATCTCCATATATTGCGCTGATTTGTTGTTTACCTTTTTGGGGAAGGATGCAGATCCCTGCGGGATTGTCGATATGCGCAATTAAAACGGGACCGCCTTCAGCCTCATTTCTCAATATAGCTAAACCATCGGTTATCTGGCGTCTTTCTTCCTCCAATTTAAATAAAAATATTGTAGGTAAAAAAAAGCTTTGATGCAAAAGTTGGTCACAAAGATTAAACAGTCTAACTCTAAGAGGACCAACTGATGGACAAGATCAGTTTGATCTGAGCTGCGCATTGCTTCCTTGGAATGAGTCATTTGCGTTTTTGTGGTAATGGGAGCATAATTTGGATGCAGTTTAACATCTGCTCATTCACAACTTTCTCTCTTCACTGCAGCTGGTTTGACTAAGTCTGCAAACCCACCGGCCATGCATTATTAATGTCTTCGAAGCTCCAGTGCTCTGCATGACTTTCTGTATTAACTTCAGATTAACTTCAGATATTCCCTGAAATGTCCCATGCATTTTGACAATCCTGCGTGTTTTGTACGTTCTTGCTGTGTTTGTCTTCAAATTGCATTTTTGGTTCTTTTTTTAAACATAGATAAGGCTTTTCTTTACCTTTTGCAGCCGCAAACGAAACGTCAGCAAGGTAAAGAAAAACCTAATCTGTGTTTAAAAAAAGAACCAAAAATAGAATCCTGCATGTTGTTTTGTTCTTCTGTAAACTTTTTCAGTGAGACTTTAGTCTTTTTCATCTAAAATCATTTAGGTTTTTTAATGTTCTTCACTTCCATTTTTTTCATGACGCAGGTTTAAAAAACACTGAAAAGCAAACAAAATGTCCTCATCTTTATCTATGCTTCATGTACTTAAAGGTATTATGTAATGTCCTTACAGACCAACATGGCTATAATCCACAAACCTTTGTTAAAGAAATCTGTCATTTTTTGCATGTTTATTTATGTTTCACTGTTTCTTGTTAGAAAGTATACATTTTTATGATAATTGTTCAGTATTTCTCTCATGTAGCCTATTTTATTTCAATTATTGTCATGTGGCTTGCCCATGTATGTCTGATCTCTGAATTGTGTGTACTGAAACTCTAATTTCCCTCTGGGGTTAATAAAGTATCTTTGATTGATTTGATTGATTGATTGATTGATTCAACTTATCACATTTGTAAATAATTTAGCCATTAGACCACAAAAAAACCTGATTTCTGAAACCTAAATGACAATTCTGCTTCCTGTTTGGTTTTAACAAAACTATAGCAGAATCCAATTAAAACAAGTGTGTTCTAGGCCTACTTGTAGTGGATTGCAATTAATTATTCGTTCTCTAGTTTTGTATTTAGGATTTTATATTTGTATGTATTTATTTATGATGTATTTTTCAATTAAGCTCTTTACTTTATTTAAAGTAATAATTAATGTTTAAATGCAGAAAAGCGGAGTATGATTTCTTACATTTAATTTTCTCTGCTGCCATCTAGTGGTGACTGCAGGGACAAACATGCACTGAGGTTTGAGAGGGTTAAATGATAATAATCCTTTTTTTTCTACAAATATTTTGTTTGACACCAGAGTGTAAATTGTTTGTTAGTATCTGGTAACTTTTCCTCCACAGATAAACAAAAGCGCATGTTTCATTCTATTCAGATGATGCAATGATTAGACAGAGAATATATGAACCTCCTGTTTGTTTGTTTAATGCCACTAAAACATAATACGTGCTTACATTTGAACTAGAATATGGACCGATTTTCTACAAATATATTTTATAAAGATTTTGAGGGTTTTGTCTTGCGCATGCGCATTTCTCAGTTCCGGTAGCGCTCCAACAGCAACGCAGATGTTGGTTTTGACAGAAGAAGAAAACATCTGATCCCGTCTCCGTCCGTCCTGCTGTCCTCCGGTCATGTCTGCAACGTCGGGGTTAGTGTTGGTGGTCCTGACAGCCTCTCTACTGTCCGGTAAGAGGAACGAATGATTATGTCCTCCTCGCCCTGACAACTGAGCAGGCGCCATTATTTACCCTTCTCTGATCAGTGCCTTTGAAACGCATCTGTCAGTAATCAGTTATAATAATAATACATATATAAACATATTTATGCTCAGAGGAATTTAATGTTGGTCCTTGCCCTTTTTCCTTGTGGGTGTTTTCACTGAAGGACACTCCAGATTTGTTGCTGATCCTTTGTCTTCCGTCAGACAGGAGCCTCTGGTTAGCCTTCCATGTTCATTTGAAAACATCTGACTCAATTTTCATACCATTGTAAAGAAAATTACATATTAGCAGTCTCATTGTGGCTTCTCCTCATCAGATTCTGGATGTTTGTCCAGAATGCAGCCAGATCATCCAGCTGTCAGCCAACATGATCTCCAGCAGTGACACAAAGGTTTGTTATTTTCACTTCTCAAAATTCTTTCAAACTACATTTGAGGTTTGTTTTTGTTTCGATCTACCATGTTGAATGAGCATGTCAAATCAAACTAAATATCACTTTCATGCAAAATAAGTTGTTTTTTAATTGATTTTTCATTTTCTATCAAAGTAAAAATAGACATGATTGCATCCCCATCATTCAAAAAGGCGACTAACTACTTCGCATTCACAGGTGACTGTTTTTAAAAGCTTATACGCTTTGTGCCAACACCTTCCCAGAGATCAGGTGTCAGGGTGTGAGTTACAGGTTAAAGCCTACCTACCAAAAATCCTGCGGCAGTCGCCCGTCCAACAGGTATGAAGGATATTATCATTTTTACTTGTACAATTAAGAAAAATGTCTTGCTGAGCTGACGCGTGTATTTTTGTAGAAACCAGAAGAGACCTGTGAGGTGTTCGGACTTTGCATTCCCAACAAGGAGAAGGAACTTCTGAAACTTTCCCATCAGCTCTCAAACACTGAAAAATCCACTTCTGAACTTAGCACTGCTTCAAAAGCTCAAGTAAGTCTGAGAAGGCAGCAGTGGAACCACTCATGAACCACCTGTGACACGTCTTCTTCTTTCTAGGGGGTTTTGAACCCAGTCTGCCCCTTGTGTTTGCTCGTCATCAAGAAACTTGAGGAACTGTTGCCTAAAAACATGACTGAGGTGACTTTCTCCAGATAGTTTTACACCGACATCAAACACAGCTGTCCACTTCCTGTGAAAGTCTCCGTCTTCTTCTCGTCCTGCAGGAGACTTTAATGAAGCTGATGGGAGAAGTCTGTGATCTGATACCTAAAAGTTACAAGGACCAATGTGATGATTTTGTCAACAAATACGGCGCAGAGATCGTAGAGTTCCTTCTGTCTTCTGCTGCTCCCCACACCATCTGTACTCTTTTACACTTGTGTTTGTTTGAGATGCAGTCTGTTCCTGGTTAGTTAATTTTAGACTTTTCGTTTCCATCACAGCCAATTGTCATGCATCCTTGTTGCCGTGTTAATAACCAGCTGCTTTCCCAGATGTGCGCCCATCCTCCGACTGTGACTCATGTCAAACTCTGGCCGTACTGAGCCGCCTTTACCTCGGGCTCAACGCCACCAAACCTCAGACGTCAGCTTTCCTTCAGTCTGTGTGCATCCAGCACCCGAACGCCATCCCCAAGGTTGGACACCCAGCTCCTAACACTGATTTCCAAAACGTTTTTATACTTTAAGCAACTCAAGATATATATATGTTATATCAGTTTTAAAGCTTGTTTTTACTTATAAAAACTTTTCAGTGCGAGGATTTCACCAGAATCTATGGGCTACAGCTGCAGAGGGTTTTGGGAAACCAAATGGATGTTCCACACGTTTGTGAGGTAAGAAGAAATTAAAGATCACTCATTAATTATGCCTCTTCTTCTTTTTTATTATTAAAAAATATGAAGACATCTATTCTGTGCAATCAGGAACGCTTTGAACTTTATAGTCAGTTATGTTCTCAGATCTTTTGTGTCTCCTGTCCCACAGAGAGCTAATCTGTGCTCATCATCAAAGAAACCAGAGCCTCTGGGGAAGAACCCCTGCACATGGGGACCAAGCTACTGGTGCAAAAATCTTGAAACAGCTCAGAAGTGTGGTGTAAGTAGGATTTCTAGTGAATGTAGAAGAACTGGGCATCTTTATTTCTAATTTCACTTTTTTTTTTATAGAATCAGGTCTTCTGTAAGAAATACGTGTGGAAGAAATAGAACCAACCGTACCAGGCTCGCCGCAGCTTTGCGTGACAACACAATGATCTGATTTCTGCAAGTGTAATGCACTGATCACCTTTTGTCTTTTAAATGTAATGCACTGATCACCTTTTTATGTTGAGTGGGGAAATCCCCCATCTCTCATACTAATCCAGTGAATCAAGTATCCTAAATATCCATTTGCATGAGATTCAGTCTGAAACCGCTCCTGTACGGTAATTCTTGAGCAGTGTTAAGCCGGGCGTACACGGTGCGACTTTTTCACTCGTAGCACTCAGCTTCAGCTAAAACTGTACGACTTCCTCGCAGGGCAGATCTCACGAGTCATGTGCTCACACTGTACGACCCAGTTCTCGGATGCGGTCTGACTGCTGCTCACACTGTTCGTCTGGTAGCAACACGTCGGACCTAAAAATATGTTAAAAATAGCAGTTTTTACTCAACACGTCAGACTTTTTTGACTTGTTTTGCCTGTTGTCCTTCAGGAGTGTTGCAGGAGGGATTTGTGGGGGTTGGATGAGGAAAACGAAATAAAGAAAGTAAATCTGTGTTTTGTGATCAGTTTAATTTGACATGAACACGACAAACATGCTTTCTTGACAATATTTGTGAGTAAAAAAAACGTGTAGAAACAAAAACGTACGTGTGTTATTAGGGAAATAGCGGGCGAGCGGCATTGATGCAGGATTGCACATGCGCCGTGAGCGGTTCTGATCCATTTTGTGTCGCAGCTGCTCGCAGCGCCGCTTCAACAGTGCGATACCCTCACGAGGGACGAGCAAAATATTAAACACGCCAGAAGTCCGTGCGAGCTCACGATTGCTGATCGGTAGCTGGTCACATGGTGTTAATCGCCTCTCGTAACCCCCCGTACACTACACGATGCTCGGCGCAAAACTCGCCCCGATCTTGTGGATTCTCACACGAGTGGAAAATTGGCTCAAAAAAGTGAAAAAGTCGCACAGTGTATGCCCGGCTTTAGTGATGCTTCCTCTCTGATTGTGCTGCTGCTCTTCCGGCAGCTGGTGAAGAAGATCAAATACAAATAAAACCTAATTTAAAGGTTGTGTTGTTAAGCTTTCATTTACAAAGACTTTTGTCCTCAAGGTGGTTTATTTAGAAAACTCCACAAGGTGAAAAGATAAAACCACAAAAAAAGAACTTCTGCATTTCAAGGCTTTGTGTCGCTTTAAACAAAGTTCTGTTGCACTTCAGATCATTTAAAGATTTGAGTTGATTTCCAGAGTTGTGATGAAACGAAACGCCACCCAGGATGGGAAATACATTGCAGCACTTACTCCGCCGTGTGGCTGTTTGTGTCACTGCTCTCCTGTCTCTTCCAAATCTGGCAAGAAAAGGGCAACAATTAAAAAAAACACTAAGAAAATCCTTTTTAAATTATAATACCAAATAACAGCTTTTTAGGAAGTACGTACACACTAGAAGCAACTGAGTAGATGGTTTTAATCAATAACTAGATTATTTTTCCTCAGTAACAGGTTGGATAGTCAGTTATGTGGTTTGAAGCTTTATTTTATTTTAATTATATTCTGTGTAAAGTTTGTGATGATTGCACTCAGTCTACAATGTCATTGTCAATTATTTCCATTATGCTCTTTTCTCAGAATTTGACAAAACCTTTAAGCAAAGCTGAGAAAGAGAAGATTTGTGTTGTTTTCCTTTGTAAAAAACAAAACTATAGTTAGTTAAAACAACTGTCTGATGCCATACATTTAGAATTTAGAGCCAACAATGAGGCTTTTGTTTTGAAAATCCCAATACTTTGTTAAGCCTTTAACTAATTAAATTCAGGAAGTAAACAAACAGCAGATTCTTCAGATTGTAGTCAAATGTTTTCATTAAAGGAAAAAAGTAAATTCTTCGAACTCGCAGGTAAATACTAAGACTTATAGGGTAGACTTACTTGGATGTAAGCCTCTGACAGCGTGATCATCTGGGGAAGAATGTCGATGACCTGCAGGTCCTGCATCTCGTACCACTTCCCTGTCCCCTGGTCAAACAAAGCATTCAGTTATTCTGCCGTAGATCACTAAAACACAACTGAAAGCTTTTGTTACAGACAGAAAACTCATCAGAAACTCAGGCCACATTCTTTCATTACTTTGTGGCCCTGTGGCAGCCTCGCCTCGGTCAGTGCGCCCCAGGGCAGCTGTGGCTAAATCGTAGCTCATCACCATCAGTGTGTGAATGTGTGTGTGAATGGATGAATGATACACTGTAAAGAGCTTTGGAGTCCTTAATCTGAGAGGCGCTATACAAGTGCGGGTCATTTATCATTCTGAAATCTACTGTGACTCAGAGAACAGGACACAGATGCTACGTTGATCCCAGTGCACATGAAAAACTGGTCAGCTGTAGCTTACATGATGCAGGACATGTATCCTGTATGATCCCTCTGTGGGTTTCCCATCATGCACCACATTTGCAACAAGGTCATAAGTCGTATTCTTCTCTGTAGCTTGAGCTTCTTCTGTCAGATACTCAGAAAGGTCCACGTTCCTGTTGAAGCAAACAGCAAAGTTCAAAATACATTTAAACGTGTAGTTTAGCCTAAAATAATAAACAGCAGATGTAAGCTGAACTTTATAAATGTGTTTAAGCAAAAGTCTGAGTTAGGGATGGGCGATGTGGCCTAAAATCCATATCACGGCACATTGAGAAGTTAGCCTTGATAACTATAAATGGACCATAACTACATGTATGCACAAAACCAGAAGTTGTCCACTAGATGGGGCTGTTACGTGTATTACTTTGAGTCATGTTGTCATGTGATTCAAGGTGGTTCAGCTTCTTAAAAGGACTTGATTGTCTCCAACCTACACACATCTTTCCATCTTTATTACCAAATTTACTGACATGGAAACAATGATATCGGTTAGAGTTAGAAATTTCGATAACGATAAGTGTTCGATTTACTGCCCTAGTCTGAGTAAACAAAAACAACTTACGTGATCGGGAAATTGACAATTGTTGGATTTTTTTCCACAAAGAAATTGTTCTTGGTGAATCTTTTGATGCAAAAGATGAGGTACGGTGGCAGTTTGGTCAACTGGAATCTTTTGAGGAAATTCTCTTTGTAGGTTTTGTATTCCTGCAAACAGCATCACATGCACATGTGCATTAGTTCCATTTTATTTCCTGTTGAATAACATTAATGCACTTCAATACTTGAGTTGAAGAATTTACAGGCTGGTCTTCCTTTATGTTATTAATTCAGCATCAGTCAGTAAAGGGGTTAGTACCTTTTCTGTGGTGCCACTGAACTTGCCCAGGATGTTAAATAGAGGGACCTGTGGGATGATAAGTTGTTCCTTCTCATCCTTGTACAGAGGAGCTGTTGGGAGGTCAAGGGTCAGAAACAGGAAGGTGGACTCAGACATCTGCTCCTGGTACTCCTCCGTAAGGAGTAATGCCTCTTTTTCTTCTGGTAGCTGTATAGTTTTAAAAAGAGAACAGCTCAATTTTACTGTAAATCAGTAAATCTATTTTGTTTTGTTATTACAAGATCAGGATTTTGTCTTTTTCAAATATTATAAATTTGTTTTAAACTGACCTAACCTCTGCAGCCAAAAGACTCATGAACCTGGACTAAAATTAATGGGGGTTTTTTCTTCAAATTTTAAATGAAAGGGCAGCAGTAGCTCAACAGGTTGAGCAGGTTGTCCAGTAATTGGAGGGTTGCAGGTTCGATCCCGGCTCCGGACAGAGAACTCTGCTGTTGTGTCCTTGGGCAAGACACTTAACCCACCTTGCCTGCTGGTGGTGGTCGGAGGGACCGGTGGCGCCTGTACTCAGCTGCCTCGCCTCTGTCACTGCGTCCCAGGGCAGCTGTGGCTACATCGTAGCTCATCACCATCAGTGTGTGTGAATGTGTGTGTGAATGGATGAATGATACACTGTAGTGTGAAGCGCTTTGGAGTCCTTACTCTGAGAGGCGCTATACAAGTGCGAGTCATTTAAATGTAGTAAAGAAAAATAAGGAAATGACTACATTTGCATCATTTCATAGCTAATTATTTACTGTGTTTTGTAGAAAAAAAGACGTTGTATCAATTGTATCATTTAAAGTGAAATAAAAGAAGGAAGGTAAATAGGAAAGGAATGTTTATGATTTGCTTAAATTCACATTAAGTAAGCATGGCAGAACTGTGTATGGCGGTATTTCAATCAGGACTATAAAAAGGGATGCGCTGTAAAGACTCATCCTTCCCTTTCAAGTGGGGATTCTACACAAATTAAGGCAAAACTTGACACCCTGAGATTACACAGAAAAGATGCGACTTTATATGGTGACATTTTTTTGAGTTAACACCAAACAAGAGTTTATGAATACGAATTTAATTTTTAGATTAACATAATATGAAACCAAAATAAAACATTAAGTTGTATCTGTGTCTTGCAGTATATTTGAACACAAACATGTTATATAAATCTAAAGGAGTGCAGCAAAGATTTACATCAAAATCTAAAAATTAAGGAAAACATTTTTTTTTATTTATTTAAAAAGGCAAAAAAATGTTTTGGGCTTAGCATTTATTCATAAAATGTGTCAATTGTTGATTTCACATCAAGAGCAAAACGGAAAAAAACTCACCAAATCTGGGTGAGGAAGTTTCTTGGAGAAAATCCTCATGGATCCTTGAAATGCTTTTGTGATTATAGCTATAAGGTGAACGTTTAAAAAAAATAACATTTGTATTATAATTAAGTAAAAACTTAACTGAAACATTCATTTTATTCTAAGGAAAACAAATTTAATCTGAGACACTTTTATAATATAGTTTTAATGCATCAGGAGGTGACAAGTGCAATAACTCTTGACTTTTCTTCAACTTACATGGTTTCTTCTTTGTTCCCCCAAGAGCACCATGCAGAGCGTTCAAGAACCATGTCATGAAGTCCACAGCATCACCTACAGTAAACAAAATGATATATCACATTAAAGCATCAGTGGATGTTAAACTGTTTTTGTCTGGCACTGGCCAATGGGAAAACTACCTTGTTTGGTAATTTGAAAGGTCTTCTTGCTGCACAGGACCACAGCCTGCAGCATCTCATGAGGAGACACATGGGCCTTAAAGTTTCTCGGGTTCCAAAGTTTGCGCATCAGCTCACCAAACCTCTGGACCAGAAGAAACATGATGTCTCCCGGTGGTCTGCGGATTTCTCTGTAGTTCTCCTCCTCCAGGAAGTAGTTTCGCAAAGGAGGCACATTGGAAAAAGCCTAGAAATATGAAGTAAATATGAAAAAAAAATGTCATGGCTTATACCAAAGTCACAAATATCTCTTTACAGGAAAACATTTATACCTGTAACACCACATTGGCATAATCATTGGCTTTGATGTTGTTTAGTCCCACAATGCCCGGCAGGTAAGTTGTACCATCGTAGGCTCTGTACAGTTTGCCCTGCTTGTCCAGTCCAGCAATGTGCTGCTTGGTGAAAGTTGGCTTCAGCACATACTGGAGAGGAATCAGATTAAAAAGTGATGAAAACAGAGTTCTGGTGAAAAAGGCCCGACAGCGTCTCTACTACCTCAGACGCTTGAGAGACTTCCGACTGCCCCCCAGGGTGCTCAGGAACTTTTACTCGAGCACCATAGAGAGCATCCTGACGGGGAACATCATAACCTGGTTCGGGAACAGCACGATCAGCTGAGCGCACCATGCTCCGAGCTCCCTGACCTGCACTCAATCTACAGCAGGCGGTGCTGGACCAAGGCCAGGAAGATCGTGAAGGACCTCAGCCATCCCAACAACAGACTGTTCTCTCTGTTGAGGTCAGGGAAGCGATTCCGCTCCCTGAAGACCAACACAGTGAGGCTGAAGAGGAGTTTCTTCCCGCAGGCGATACGGTCTTTAAATCACACCACCACATAGTAAGTGCCCACACAAATGGTTCTCACACACACTGGACAGTCTGGACTTTGCTTAAGCATAGTTGCACTGCAAAAGTCACTACGGTGTGGTTTGCACAACTCTGGACATTATATATATTATTTTCATTTCCATTTAATACTTGCTCAGCTACTGTTATTGTATAGATATTTTTATTTCTTCATACATTCTTATACATTTACATACTGTGTATTTTGTTGTACAGTAACTTTATTCTCAACTTCAACTTATATATATTTTATCTTATTCTTTCCCAGCTAAATGTACCTTTTATTCTAATTTGTATTGTATTGTGTATTTTGTTGTAAAGCTATTCTATTATTCAACTTTAATTCAGATATATTTTACCTTACTCTTTCCCAGTTAAATTTACCCTTCATTCTAATCCGTGGTGTACAGTTATTTTATTTTCAACTCTTAGGTCACGAGCAGTTGTGTAAGGCATTTCACAGCATTTCGTACTGTGTATGAATTTATGTGACAAATAAAATTTGAATTTGATTTGAGTTAAAAGGTTAGTCTCCAACTGAATTTTGAGCACATTAGTTAAAATGATCTCCAACACTCATCTGAGTCAGATGAAAATTTGAAACATCTTCAGACATCTCCAGGTAGTTACTTTCCATTAGAATCTTATAGGGGGGGTGCAATTAATCGATGTGGCGATGCATCTAACAGCTAAACATGTTGTTTCGACATCGATTAATGAACGTCAATGCTTAAAAAAACATAACATCAAAGTTTTATTGCAACGCCGGTACTAAAAAAAAATAAAAACACGTAACCGGAGCCTTAACGCACGCGCCGCCCGGACTGTTTAGTGAGTGGCACTACCTCTTTGACCTCTTTCTCCATCCTGGAGACTGTCTCCAAACTACCGAAGAGCTCAGAGAAGGCGAGGAGCATTACAAAAGCAATAGCTACTTTTATCGCGACGGATCTACGCCCATATTCAGTAGTAAACAACAGGGGGTTTCAGTTAGTGGTGCGCACCATGGAGCCGCGCTAGAAACTTCCTCACCGAAAACACTTCGCAGAAAAGGAAGTCCCCCACCTCTACGAGGAAACCAAAGCTGGAGTCCATGAAGAAGGCAACCGGGATAGCGCTCACATGCGATGCATGGACATCGGTTGCCACCAAATCCTTCGTTACTGTAACGGCGCATTTTGTTCTCGCGCCGGACAAGAACGGGTGGAAGTTGGTGAGCCACGTTCTTCAAACTCGAGAGATGAGTGAGGGTCAAAGTAGCACAATGTTGACATTTACCCATCTCACACAACTGGAGGATGTAGGGGACAAGAAGGAGGGGAGGGAGTATGGGAAGACAGCTAAGATTAAGATGAGTATGAGTGTCACTCTGCTCTATTTTGTTGTGTTCGCCTCACAGTACTGAAGCTCCAAGCTGAATACAGGTTCAGTTGAATTATGCACTTTTGTTCAGAAAAAATGCAACATATTACCTTCAAATATAGCAGGTTTTTTTCTGTTACCTATATTCCAGACTGAATAAGCTGAATTATTTTATTTTGAGGAATGCACTTTTGATCTGTATGGCAGCTTTTTTTGTAATGTTATCATATGCCAGACTCATTAAGTTTCCATTAAATAAATTCAGTGGAAGTAAAAATCTTGTTTACTTGAATTAATTACCTCATTAAATCCAGGGCTTGCCTGTTTTCAGTGTTTCCCAACAATGGAGGAGACACTAGTGTAAGTAAAGCTTTCCCTGACCAAAGTTAAGTTTGTCAAAGTGCAAATATTTACACGTCATACAGTCATAAAATAAGAATTTGTCTTTGAAAAATAGTTAAATGTTAAAAAAATGTATTTACTTACAGAGAGCAGTTGTAGAGGAACTGAATTAATTGATAGGTTATTTATTTACAAATGTAGATAAAATAGAAGACAATCTTGTATGAAAAAACATTAAAAATGTCAATAATCGAAGAATCGTGGCTCCAGTAATCGAATCGAACCAAAAATCATTATAATCGAAGAATCGAAGCATCGAAGCTCCAATAATCGAAATTGAATCGAATCGTGAAGTACCCTTTTTGGAACATCCCAAGAGTCTTAGCACTGAAATGTCCTGGATGACTGAGAATCTACATCTACATGCTTAAAACTTTTAAAACTTTTCTCCAGTTTGCAGTCTCTGTTAAACAGGAAATGTTTAGGCTTTGTAACCATAGACACTTGTGGCATAATAAGATCAACAAAACAATACTATGACTCACCGTGATGTCTTCTAATGACGAGTCAATGATCTCATAGTTATCTGGCAGACAGTAAAACTTGAGTGTGTGCAGGTTGAGGAACACATGATGGCTAAACTGGACACTGTGAGTGTATGCATGAGACTTCTGACCTCTGCCTGCAAGAAAAAAACAACACCAGTGTGTCAAAGTACTAGCCTAGTGAACTAGACCAAATTCTTGCTTTGCAAAGTTTTATTTAGTGTGGCTTGCCAGGCTATCAAAGTGCACGAGCATGTTTAATCATGTAGGATTGAAGGTTGGATAGCTTTACCTACCTTGAAAATATTTCCCACAGATGAGGCAAGCATAAACATTAATGTGGGAGAGCGAGATGGAGCAGAGCTTTTCAAAATCAAAATCAAGCACACTCCTGGGAAATTAGCATAGACAGGTTAATGGTTGTCAAATGTGCTAATTAGCAAGCAATGCTAATATCAGTTGCTGATATGTTTCTCTTTCTTGCCTGTTTATGGTGTCAAGGTAAGGGCAGTGGCGACTTCTTCTGTCTTCTACTGCATGTCCTCGGCCCCTTTTGATTACAACTGCAAAAATATGATAATTGTAACTAACAAGACAAACTAAAATGCTACATAACAATGTACAAGCTAATAGGCTAAACATGCTAACACGATAGCTGTGCTGTTACAGAATGTTTTTTAATTAAGCAAAGTGTTATTCTATGCATTAGTTACTGAGGATGTCTAATGACCATTCAGGAAGTGACTGTACAAAGTTGTGCATAAAATCAAATTCTTTTAGTTAGCTTCTTAGCATCCGGCTAACGTTACACTGACGTTAGAGATAAACATACTTACCTCCGTCTTCGTTATCATCGTCGTCCAGCTCAATTTCCCTCTCTCGTTTTAGGGAAATCATATCTGTTATCCTGCGAGCCTGGTATCAAAACAACATAGGAATAAACTAACTTATTTAGAAGATTTTTTAGATGAATGGTGACTGACCACGTCGAAACTCGCGGTGGTTGTACGCTGAACAAAAAAAACAAAACCTATTCCGGTGTTAAGAAAAATATTCTACCAGAAATTTAACTTTGTTTTTTTTTAGCGCAGGAAACTGTTAATTTACAACATGTGTTTGTTTTATTTGTACACAAATACTTGAATTGTTATTGTACTTTTTAATTTAAGATGTTAAATGTGATCGTTCCTGCAGCGTTAACTCCGGAAGTGATTTATTGGACAACTATTTACAGCTAGCTAGGTGCTATTTAGCTTTTGTCTGAGGTCTGATTAGGACCTCTTATAATGATTTAACCAATTGGTAATTTATTGCTTTACAACCATTTAATGACATGGATATTTTAAGAGATGATGGAGGGCATGAGCTAAAATACAAACCAGGTGGGCGTTTGGATATGAGCCATGGCTTCTTGCACCATATCCGCAGGAACCAGATTGCTAGGTAGGTAATTTCCTCAATTTCTCTCTGTTAATGCTAGTTGAAAATGAGACACTAGGTTAATATCAGCCTAAAACCTCAAAGGCGATATTCTTTTAATCAAACGTTACGTTGATTTGGGGATGCTGAAAAGGTCGTAGCTGATGACATAAACGCGTTTAGCCGCTAAAAACAATTTATAAGTTTGCAGGCCTAGCCAAATTATTGCAGGTTTTAGCAGAATATGCATGAAACTTATTGTTTTAAATAACTATTTACTTTGTTTTGAATTGCAAAATACATACAGCATTACACTTTTAAGTTTATGATCAAATGACTGGAAGTATGGAAACAACTAAACCTAAAGTCGTGTAACTGAAATTTGTATGATCAAACTGTCACTTGTCTTTTTTCAGAGATGATTATGACAAGGAAGTGAAGCAAGCCAAAAAGCTAAAGAAGCAAAGACACACTGCAACCCCAAAAAGACCTCGTCGACCTGACATCCAAGTCTACAATCCTCGACAAAGACGTAAGATTTGTGTAATTCTCCCCAGGATCATTCTGTTGAACTATGTTTTCAAATGCTGATCCCTAATATCCACCGCCCCAAGTGTTTTCCAATGCTTCACACTTCAAGATGCCTGATGTAAATGGGTACCGAGCTCTAGCTGAGTTTGATCAACTGATGGGATCAGGGATCAGATCACAAGAACCAAGACTGGGAATTCCTGCCCCGAAGGCATGATAGTGCATGTATGTTCTTTTCCAGGTGGATCTGAGCCAGGTACCGGTGCTGATGCTGAAGAAGGAAATGAAACTGGGTCAAGCTCAGAGACTGAAACCCTTGGGACTGAACTCTTCTGGCTTGACTATCAGGAGGATTCTGGCACTGTTACATCCTTTCTTGTGCACAAGGTCAGAGCACATTAATTTATATGGATGTTAAGCCTTTTTAATTCTTTGTTTTGGTTTGAATGACCCCTGTTCTTTTCTTCTGAAGGAGGATAAACCTGAGAAGGTGGTAGAGCGCGTCGCAGAGAAGAACACCCTGGATGCAGCCATGAGGGCAGCTCTAGTGATTCGGATTAAAAAGGAAATTGAAAAAAGACGAGACAACCAGTGACAAATGTTCTCCGTTAAAACAATTTGAGGACAAGTGAGAGAAGATCAATGTCAGCTCCTTTTAAAGCGTCAGCACTTTGTGTGTTGTTGGTCCTTGATGAGAACTTTGCATGTATGCACAGTGACTGGTGGCAGAAATGACCTACAAGCCATATTTCATGTTTGAGGGAAACAAAATGGCATTTATTGTTCTGTCAGGTTTACATTTACCCTTTCAATCTTGGATTGTCAAATTCTAGTTTACAATACCAGAAAGACATTTCACGCAGGTTTACAGAACATTATAAGTTAAATCATTGTTTCTAGAAGTTAAATTCAGAAGGAGTTCTTTGTCATCGAGCTCTGAATGTTTTCTTTATTTACAGCGATCTAGTTTATGTGGAAAGTGTTATCATTTTTGATAGTTTTGTCAGTGAAGTGTCAAGTCTCTCAGCAATGTCCTGTTTATTAAATAAGATAGTTTTCTAAGTAGGTGTTTAGTTATCTGTGTTTTGTAGTTTTGTATTTATTTATTTTGAGTTGTTAAAAGAACATTATTTTTGATACTGTAATGGATTTGAGAACAAGGTTTTACATATAAAAAAAGTCATTCTTTTTGTTGTCCAGTTCTGTTTAGATCAAGCATCTGCAACTTTTACAATCCAAAGAGCCATTTTTCTCCTTCAGTCCAAAACACTTGTTCAGAGCCACAACTGTTACAGGACATTTAGAAAATCTTTTGAGAAATGCCTACGGGCGAGGATTAGAGCCAATGGGAAAAAAGTTGGGTTTTCTCAGAATTCTTAAAATAACAAGAATACTAAGAAAAATGTCAGAACATTGAGATCCTTTTGTAATTACCATTTTTACTTTTTTTTTTAAAAAAACTTTTTCCTGTTGGGTTTTTGATTTAAAAGAAAAACAAAACTTGCAAAAAGAGAATGATTATGTTTTTAATGAGATATTAATATTTATGGAAAACCATCTTTAAAAAATGACAGGTACCTTATCATTCTGTTGCTGAAATTCAGTCCAAATCAGAAAAGCTTAAACCTGCTTTATTATTTCTTTACATTTTAATATAATTTTTAGCCAAAGTTTTTTTAGAGCCGTTGTGAACAACTCGCAGCGTCAGAGCTGCAGGCAAACGTCCTCTGGTCTAATTGTTACTTCTGGACTTTAAAACCAGACAGAAATGTTTGTTCTCACCTTCTCAGCAGGTGGCAGTATCTGGTAAACTTTCCAGTTAACTTTTTTTTTTTTCTTTTGACGTTCCTGGACATTTTTTCTCATATCTCTAGTTTTCTCACTGTGGTTGCAGTTAGCATGCATTTCCTATGTTATAAATAATGTTTTAAACAATCCAAAGTTTTCGTTTAGATGTAAAATTTCATTTGAAAAAAGATGAATATAACACATTTTCTCACTTGACACCACGTCTCCATCTCTACTCATTTCTCCTTCCTCCTGTTAGAAGTGAACAAAAGTTTGTTAAACTATCTGTAAAAGGGAGAGAAGGTATTATTGTGTTCCACTTGAGATAAGATAAGTTATTGTGACACAAGACAGGATGGCATTTGGTGAGCAGGTCAAATTCAGAGAATTTAAACAAAAGATACTATAGAAAATCAAAAATGTAATTTTGGTGAGAAAATGTTGTTCGTGCCATATTCAGTACTTTTGTGTGATTTTAATAAAATTTTTATGTTGTGCTTATGTTACCAATGAGGAGTGTTTTATTAATTTTCTCGTTTTCTGACAAAGAACAAACTGAACAAGCACAAACGGGTTTGGTATGTTGTGTGTAAAAGTTGCCTAAGGTCAAATTTCCCGGATTCGTGAAGCACTTTGACTCTTCGAAGGCATCTCTTGTTAAAACGAATTGTTCTCATTGTTGATCATCTATGCAGACAGAAACATCAGCTCCTATAAAAGCAAACCCATTTATTTGAATAAGTAAGGTAAGGTAAAGGTAAAGTCTTGAGTTCCACCACCGACAAGTCGTGGACAACCACAAAGTTGATTTTTACTTTCAACTCAACAAACTGTTGATTCAGACCAATGCAGGAGACTTATTGTTTTCATTAATGCTTGAAAGTATGTAAGCTTCCTCCTCCTTCCACGTGGTTGGCCAAGTCTGCGCTGTGTTGTGTAAAGTTTTCCATGGAGACATGAGCTCTGCAAAGCTATTGGTGCAGCAGACACACTCCCCCCATCACACCCTTCTGCTCATTCTTCATCCCTCGTTCAGCACGTGTCTGATGTTACAAGAGCATAAGACACATTCATGACTTCTTTCCAGTTTCACAACTTCTTAATTGACTGAGAATGTTCCAAACGGTAGCCCACGTATGACTGTTCAAAGACGGGAATCTGTGACTTATTACCTGCAGGCTAGCACCTGTCTGAAAGAGCGAGAAAAGGAATTTCTTGAGAATTGACGATAATTTTGAGTCTACTGTACAGTGCAGTTCCAGGAAGGAAATGAATACTTACACAACCATCTTGTACAATCTGTTCTTCGTGGGACGACCTGTCTCGACATTCACCAAAACCCTTAGGAGGTAATTGTTCAGCAGATCGACAATCTACACAATATTTTTCCTCATCCCCTTTTTTGTAATTTTTTTTTCTCTGCTTCCTAAATCATTTGCACATGTTTCTCTTGTTGTTCTTTCCTCTTTCTTCTTTTGATTGCAAATAAATGTGTTCAAAGGCAATTTGGACGGTCTGCTGTTCCAAAAGGACTTTGCAATAAGGACATTTTGTGTACGAATATCTTGCAGCCAAAAGACAAATCCTCAGAGCCAAGGGTTTGGTGTTCAGAGTGAGTCACAAACTGAATTTAGATTAGCAATGTGCAAAGAATGAATTAAGAATCACAAAACCAATGAAAACCTGGTTGCATAACGCTGGACCAAACAAAAGCAGGTTACAAAAGTACACACGTAATCAGCTTCTCCTTTGTAATCAACATTCAAATCCGACCAAATCTTGTGTTCTTTGTAACGAACAAATGAGCCACGAACTTAAAGCTTCGCTTTACATGACATGAACCATCTGGAGCACATTTGATTCATTTGTTTTAATACAAACGTTTTTAAATGTAAAAGATTTCTTCCAGTTTCCTGCAAAATAAAAAACCTAACAGGGGCGTTGGTGCAAGCTCCTGCACATGTTGCATCAGCTGTCATCTAATCCTTGCAAAAAATCCTCCTGCCCTTCTCATTGTCACTGGGTGTGAGAATACAGCGTGAGGCCTTTGGACTGATCATGTTCGTGGTTTTGTCTCAGCTGAGAGCTAAGAACAGATCAGAGCTTTCTGATTGGTGGGGAATGTCTAATTTCATCTGAGTGAAAGGATGTCGTGCATATTGCAAAAAGCTGAACAGTTGTCATTGCATGCCTGGCTCTGGATATACAGACCAGTAGAAGGTTCCAACCAGCAGCTTTTATCAGTGGTGCTGCATGTCGTAGCGGTGGCTGATCTTGCCCATTCATGGCTTTGGGAGTGCAGGCCACAAACATTGAGTTAAATATAGATGGGGCCAGGGTGGTAGTGAAAATGCACACCTGCTGTAGCTGCTCTGAGGCCTTTGACGCCGTCACTAGAGCTCTACTTATAGCCGGGTGTACTGTAACTATAGAGGTGAGTAGCAGCTGATTTCATGGTGGAGGTGCACATGTAGCCATTCACAAGGGAGAGGTTTCTGGGTGTTAGGCTGTGTGTTTCCTGTCAGTTACAAGACAGTTCTGCAGTTTTAATGAAGCAAGCTGTTTATTGTTAAAGTGTGTGTCATACATATATTTGTGCATGAGAGTCAAGCATTGCAAAATAGATGAAGTAATAATTTCTCGAGAAATTACTCACTTTTTCATGAATGCAATGGACTCATCATTAATATTTTACTGTTCTGCTTTTATTTTTCCAAAGCATCTCCTAGGTAAACGGCACTGATTCGCCTCTATTTCAGAATCAGTTTAATTTTATGGAGAAATGGAGTAAAAAGAGAACCATCATTAGTGTTTCCTGCTTCAGGAAACTAGTTTATTTAAACTCACTTTAATATCCATCCATCCATTATCGTCTGCTCATCTGGGTCGGGTTTTGGGGGCATTGGTCTAAGCAGAGATGCACAGACTTCCCTCTCCCAGCGACCAGGGTCAGCTCCTCCGGGGGAATCCTAAGGCGTTTTCTAGCCAGCAGTGAGACATATAGTCCCTCCAGCGTGTCCTGGGTGTCCCTTTAGGTCTCCACCCAGTTGGACGAGCCCAGAAAACCTTACCAGGGAGGCGTCCAGGAGGCGTCCTAACCAGAGAGTTGAGCCACCTCAACTGGCTCCCCCTTCTAGACGACTGACCTCACCCTATCTCCGAAAGAGCCAGACACCCTGAAAAGAAAACTTTCATTTCAGCCGCTTTAATCTGCAATGTCCTTCTTTCGGTCACTACCCAAAGTTCGTGACCCTAGGTAAGGGTTGGAACATAGATCGACCAGTCTTTGATCAACTCACTTTAATAATTTTTTTTGTAAAATTCCTCAAACTTTTGCTCTGAACTGTATCCGTGGGCAACAACGATTTTCATTTCTGCCTTCAGGGTGTACTAGTGTCGAAAGCCCAAACTTGCCTTGGAATATTTTAAAGCTTGTTCTCAGGTGTGAATGACTGGAATCCATTTCATCACAGTTACACTCCCCTTTCTTGTTTTTCTTTTTTTTGATAAAACCGTTTTGACTGTCTTTTTGTCTCTTAAATGTTCAGTTTGATTCGTGCTCCATCTGAAAATAACTATAAATACAACCTCAGTTATACGTAAAACGTATTGAGGGTGTTATATTGTGCACTTAAGCTTTGTGTTAATATGTCACGGTGCCTGGTTGTGTTGCACAAACCTTTAACCCCTGTGATTGTATAAACGCCAGCCGTAACCTTTATCACTGCTGTCTTTGACACTTCCATGTTTATTGTGACTCATCATAAATGTCATCAGTCAGTCTGTAAACATGGTGAAGGTCGGAAGGACCAGTGGCACCAGTCCTCGGCAACCTCGCCTCTCTGTCAGTGCACCCCAGGGTAGCTGTGGCTACATTGTAGCTCATCACCATCAGGATGTGAATGTGTGTGTGTGCATGGGTGAATGACTCTGTTGTAAAGCTCCTTGGAGGGTTCTGGGACTCTAGAATGCGCAATATCAAAAACAGTCCATTTACTGTGAAATCATCGTTGAATGTGGGTGAACAACTTAAGTTGTTTAAATAATCAATTCAGCACTTTTTTATTTTATGCATATTTTGTGTTTGTTACCATTTAAGCTGTCCAAAGGTTTCCATTAGAGACCATTAAAATGCTGGTCTGAGGTTTAATTATAAATTCTTTAAACAAACAAATATGGAAGCACAGTTTATCAAATTGCTCCATAACCTTCCAAAGATAATCAGCAACATTCAGACATGGATCTGGCCTCGTGGCGTTTGTAGTCATCTTGTCAGGTTCTTTGTTTCAGAACTATTGATTGAACAAATCTTTATTTGCCGTCCTTGAGCATATCAGAAAAACTTTCAAAGATCTGACTTCAACCTAATTCTCTATTTTATCAGTAATATTGGTTCATTCAGCACAGCAGGTTTTCAGTTTCTCTGCTTTTGATTCTATTCACATCCATTTGTGTGTTACAAACTTCTTTGATAATAACATTATGAGGACTTATCTTGTGAGGTATAGAAGATGAAGAATTTTGTGAATGGGATCCACTGTATGTGAATAACACGTTATAATGGTATCTTCCGTTTAATGCTCCCAGAACAGGGTTTACAGAGTTCGTCTGCATTTACAGGTCATTGAGTACGTGTTAAAGTACCAAGATGTTCTTGCTGAAAATCCATTGAAAATCCAGTGAGTAAGCATTTCTGCTCCTTTGAGGCTAATCTCTGCATTCAAATACAAAGTTCACTTTAAAGCAAGTGGATTCCACATTCGCCAGATAAAGCTGACTTATGAATGTAGCTCACTGACCTCAATGTTCACAATAATTGCTGGAGTTGTACAGACATATGCTCTAAAGGAGATGGTGACCAAATACAGAAACCAGAACTCCTCAGTCTCTGTGTGCTTCATAGATGCATCCAAGGCATTAGATAGTTAACCATTCATAACGCTGCTACAAACACATCCTGGTTTATTGGTATAGTCAGCAAATGTCACAGATAAAATGGGGTGACAGCATCTCAGAGCCATTTAAAGTCAGTAATGGAGTCCCTTCTTTTTAACCTGTACATGGATGACTTATCAGTGTGTGCCTGCAGGACTGGTCGTGTAGCTGATGTTGTCATAAATCATCTGCTATATGCAGATGATTTAGTGGTTCTAAGTCCAATCACAGCTGGTCTACAGCAGTTACTATATATCTGCTCTGACTATGGAGCAGAACACAACAGTGTGTATAATGCAGCTAAAAGTGTGGTTACGATTTGCCAGACCAGGACAAGCAAATGAAGTTTCCAGAATTTTCTGTCAAGACTCTGATTGGACATATCACCACAGAGGACATGACAGATGACATGTATAGGCAGTGTTCAGGGAAATACACTCGCTTGTGTGGGTCTTGTTGTGATAAAGATCCTTAAGGATTATTGTACACCGCTGTAAACGGCCCACCTATGGGCTAGCTCTAAGAAATGTCCAATGTTTTTTCTACTTCTGTAAATTGGACTAAATACTTGACTTAAATATTCACATTTCAGTTTGTTAAATTTTAAATACTAAGCCACCAGTTTTCCATCGGGGTGTACATTTGAATTGAAATGTTACTTCAACAAAATTGATAATTTTTCTTCAATAGTTTTTAATCCCCCTATGGATGGAGGATTGAGCTCTTTATTTTATAGAACAAAAAGTAAAACACCTCCAAATTTATGAGGTAATCTTTTTATTGGAAATTTGAATGCATACGTTTTCTGATTGTTTATGAATGATTAATTTAACTGAAATTAATAGTGTATCAGAATTTGATCAGTTAAAATAAAGCTACTAATGAAATAGAAACATATCTTAATTCCTCCCAATTTTCTATATTTAACTTGACCTTAAAAACATTCAGTTATTTAGCACTCCACCTAAGCCGTGCACACGTCAAATCCACAAACTATCTCAGTGGAAAGACAAAGAGAATTTAAAATCTTCTCCAATTTTTACCCTTGGTTTCCATAAGGCCTGTAGAATGTTATTTTGGGTAGCAAATAATCATCTAGCATGTTGATTATAGATTATTAACATGCAAAATTTTAATGTAATTTTGAAAATAACTGACTGGACATTTCTCCTCAACATGGTGTTTAAAATAATTATATTCTTTATTGGATTTACACAAAACAAACTCTTGAAGAACCTGAAACAATCAGTTATTTTTCTCAGACCAAAACATAATCCCAGCATAAGGCATAAGCCAATAAACCCCTTTGTTCAGCATCAATAAAATTGTTAATGAACTTTCTACTGAAATATTTGTTAAAACATCTGAACTTCCTTTGATGCAACTTCCTGAAACTCTGCATTCATTTTTAAAAGTTAATAAGGGTGTGTGCACACCTCAATACCTGTAAACCACATCCTTGTTCACCACATGATAAACAGACGTTAAAATGCAGAGATATAACTGCACATACCAAATATTTATATAGTCTAATATTACTATAAAATACTTATCTAATTTGGACAAGCTTTACAGTAAATTAGATTGCAGGTAGCACAGCAGTATTGATACTTGCAATTAAAAAGAAAAACTGAGACCAAACATTTGAAATGAGTAGCTATTTTATTACAGGGAATCAGCAAACTATGCAGTCTAGACATTAATACATTACAGTATGAGCTACTGATTTCTATAGAAGTCAGATGCATGTTGACGTGGAGAGAGGAAAGGAAATGGGACCGGAGGAAAAGAAAAAGGCACTCTTACACTTACTGTATCCCATGGGATGACCTCTGAGTGGTAAAGGGGGACAAAAGAAAAACTAAACTACCCAATTAATGAGAAGGCTGTGTAAACAGGGCTGGTTTCTCTGTACTACACCAACCAAATGTTGCCATCTCATTAATGTAGATAGGTAAGAGCTATAGAATTGCACTGGGCATTTTAGTCGGACTTTAAGTTACCCTAAAAAAAAAAATAAAAAACCTGCAACTTCAAAATAAACAAAAAAAAATCTTAGTTACCAGTGACACGTTCCTGAGGCACACCAAAGCTTTTCTGTACAACACTCTGGGGCCTCGAGCCAAACACCAAAATGATCAAGTAAAAGGAATTCAAGAGTCAAAAACCGAGTCTGTTTAAAGCTGCCTTCTGAAACGTCGGCTTCTCTGTATCCACGCCGGGTTTCAGAGAACAAATAAATAGTGTCGCGATTTGATTCCTAGCCAATAAGACTTGGTGGAAAAGAGCACGCTCCTTCGATAAAGATGGGAAACAGGTTTCTCTGTAGCTACACCTGCCATCAATACTTCAGGAGAACAAGAATCTTTAGTCACTTCTAAACCATAAAAAACAAGGGAAACATTTAAAAATGGCTAGTTTAAAAACTGCATTTTAATGCATAAACAAGCTAATTTTCCATTAATATCAAGTATATCAAATACCTCTGCAGACCAGAGCAGTGACATAGCAGCTTCTGACTTTTCTGTATTACGTCAGAAAACAGCAAAGGACTGGAGAGGCATGTGAGATCTTATGCTCAGTTGAGCTTGTATCATTAGGATTTGGCTTGTTCCTTAGCCTGAAATGCATAGCATTTTTAGTAAAGACAGCAACAACCCTTGAATTTTATCTGTGCCTTTCTACCATCCTCCACGAAGACAAGGAAATAAACCCAACAAAGGAGACAATCGGGACAAAAGTAAGAGGAATGTTTGAAAAGAAACCAAACTGAAGGGTTTAGTGGCAGGAAACTGGACTCCCAACTATGAAATTACACATTTAAATACACGATACCAATATTTTAGATATCAAGTTGGCTCTCTAAATTCAATAGCACCATAGAAGTGAGAAGGGCGTCGCATATTGCCAAATACGCTACCATTGTGACATCAAGTTGACGACTTATACTACTGACAAGAGTGGAATGCCGAAGGAGAACTGAATGCAGCTACACTACGACAAAAAGAAGCAGAGGGACTTCAAGACTAAAACAAAATACCACTAGGTGTGAGTTCATGGAACTCATCCCATTAAAAGAAAAACGAGTCTGAGGCATGCCTCCTACCATCCAGCATGATTGCCCAACCAGCAAAAAAAAGTTAACAAGACAAAGATGGAAGTGGAGTAAGAATGGAGTCATGTGTCATATTTTGAGAAGAGAGAAGGAGAAAGGGAGAGAAGTGCATTTCACCCCTGGAACCTTGGAGGCTTCTCTGTAGTATACACCAACAAGCCTAGGGGGAAAAGCTTAACAGGTTTAGTATTTGAGCTTTTTGGGCAGCTCCCATGGGAAGGAGTCTCGGCCAAAGTGGCCGTAGGCTGCAGTCTTCTGATAAATGGGTTTCTTCAGATCCAGATCCCTGGAATACATAATCAATATCTTTAGCAGCAATCACACATGTTGGCTTAACACACACATTCATGCTTATATCGGCCACGGGGAGTGTGAAGGAGCCTGGCTGGGTAAGTGTAACCGTGAAGCTTCAACACTTACCCCGCCCACCAACTGGACCGATGTTTGCAGAAGAACCCTCATCCTCAACATTCATCTCCCTGAGCTGTATAGCTTCTCTTTACAGGATAAACAACATTCTCTCTTTCAATGTCCATCTAAATGTATTACGTGCAACTTAATTGGAGAAAGAAAATCAACTTTGAACACTTACTCAGCTTCTGATATCAGAAAAGTAGGGGTTTGCCGTATTTTAGGTTTCTAAGACTAATCTAAAAGATAGAAATTGGATAAATAGTAGGGAGGGCACAGGGAGACACTTAAAAGGCCCTTCTAACCTGCAGTTTCATTTAGCATCAAAGATTGGCATTACCTGACAATAACGCCGGGACGGAGGTCAAAGTTCTTCCTCACAATATCAAGCAGTTCTCTCTCACTCTTTTTGGAGGTCCCGTAGTGGAAGATAGAAATGGAGAGTGGATGGGCGACTCCAATGGCATAGGACACCTAATACAGCACAGAGATCGTTTATATCAAGCATAAGAACAGAAAACTCCAGACAGGAACCTTGGGGAACCCCTCACTAGATAACAGCAGGTGGATTCAGATACAACTGCTTACCTGAACCAACACTCTTCTGCAGAGCCCAGCCTTCACCAGAGATTTGGCCACCCAGCGTGCAGCATACGCAGCGGAGCGATCCACTTTGGTGTAATCTTTACCAGAGAAGGCTCCTCCACCATGGGCTCCCCAGCCTCCATAGGTGTCTACAATGATTTTACGTCCAGTGAGGCCAGCGTCTCCCTGTAACAGAAGTAGTTACTTAGCAATAGAAGGCAATTATAAAAAGTTTTTAAAGTCACATTAAGACATTTACCTGTGGACCTCCAATTACAAAACGCCCACTGGGTTGCAAATGGTAAATGGTGTCATCGTCCAAATACACAGAGGGGACAACAGTTTTGATGACCTTTTCCTTCAGAGCGTCCCTCATCTCTTCCAGGCAGATTTCCTCATCATGTTGAACAGAAATGACAATCGTGTGCACTCGCACGGGGAGCATGGCACCACGATCCTGCCGGTACTGAACAGTCACCTGCAACAAAAATGAAAAACATAAGAAAATAACCCAAAAATAAACATGGAAACTTCTCAATCTGGCATTTTTAACATTAGCTACTGCCAATACATTCGATGAAATGTCCTAAAATGCACGGATGGATAAATATAACTAATCCTGAGCAGTAACTAAGACTACTAATCTACCTGTGTCTTTGAGTCTGGCCGAAGCCATGGAAGGGTGCCATTGCGCCTCAGATCTGCCATCTTGGCATTCAGTTTGTGGGCAAGGATAATTGTGAGCGGCATACATTCTTCAGTCTCATCGGTTGCATATCCAAACATCAAACCCTACAAAGCAGAGTTTGGGACAGAACTTAATACTTGTTATTTTCAGAACACACAAAAACATTTTTTATACCACAAACCTGGTCCCCAGCACCAATGTCCTCCTCATTGCGGTCAATGTGAACACCTTGAGCGATGTCGGGAGACTGCTGCTCCAAAGCCACAAGCACATTGCAGGTCTTAAAGTCAAACCCTGTGTAGAAGACAGTTATAATTCACAATCTACAACATAAAATCTCACTTTAATAACAGGAAAGAAACATGTCATACCTTTGGATGAGTCATCATATCCAATTAGGCGGATGGTGTCACGCACAACTTTCTGATAGTCAACAGCTGCATGCGACGTTACTTCACCTGCCAACAGGATCATGCCTGTCTTGGCAACAGTCTCTGCATCAAGCAACATAAATACAAGCAAATCAGTACAGGGAGGAGCAAATCTAAACGCGTTTTAATATCAGTATATGATTAAATCATTTCGTACCACATGCAATTTTAGCATCAGGATCCTGCTTGAGATGAGCATCTAGGATTGCATCACTGATCTGATCGCAGATCTTGTCTGAAAACAAAATATTAAATTGATGACCAACTGCAGTAAACCAACATAAAACACGCCGCTCAAGAATGGATACAAAATAGGTCCAGTTGAAGTTCAGGGAGATAGCCGAGTCATGTTACAATCGCCATTTCAGCAGTTGAACATGTGGTGGAGTGGAGCGCGCGCAACTAGACTCGAGACCGGAAGGTAACCACGATGTATGCTCTATACTACATAAGAACACTGAGCAAACTATATTTGCGTAAAAACAACGTAACAAGTGTTAAACTGTTATAGCCAGCTAACAACGTTAGCAGTCATATCTTGTGGTCCTTAAGAATAGCCCACGAGACTTGGAATGCGGTTAGCTACTAGCGCGTGCTTTAGAGACCGGCCCAGTTGAGTGCTAGAGGCCGTAACTGCTAGCCACGACTGTTTAAACTACTCTTTACTACTACATTTTACTGATACACATAAAAAAATGTTCATTGAAATTTAAAATGCGACGGAAAAACTAAATTAATGTAAGTCACATTCACCAACGCTATTAACTCTAAGAGACGACAAAAGGCCGGCGTGCCATGTCTTACCGGGGTGTCCTTCTCCAACCGACTCTGAGGTGAATAAGAAGCAGTCCTCCTCGATACGGGAGTTATGATAACCGTTCATCTCTCCGTTCATCATGGTTACGGCTGATATATCTGGGAAAGTGTTTCGATGGTATCAAGTATGTTTAAATGTGGCGTTAACCGATGTGAGAAGGGACAACCTCAGTCGATCGACGATCCTCCCTCTAAACTGAGTCTCTTGGCGCAGTGCTCCACTATTTATCCTGACAAGGCGACGTCATCACGTAACAGAGGGAGGTGCTTGTTAATGAGCCTATCACGGGACAGCACTCCATTGCAACCAAGGTTGCGCAATCCAAGAAATGATGGGGATCACGTGCTTATACACCGTTGCAGAGAAATAAAGGTTGAACCAGAGCTGCTCTGGGGTTGAACCCCGATGGTTGAACCACTGGGTTGAACCTTTAACCCTAACATATTTTTTGAGTCATCATCAAATTTAGGATTTCACAGGAAAAAATATAAAAATGCGTTTACTTATGGCAGGCAGCTGGATAAAACCACTTTTATTCAACATTTTTAGCAATATTTTCGTCAGTAAAAAAGTGAAAAACATCGGCATTCTATGTTTTGGAAAACTTCAACATCTATTTAAAAAAATATTGTTTTATTTGTAAATCCAACAATACAGCAAAAATTAAACATCCAGATAGGAAATGCTACATTCCTATTCACTATCAACAAGTCAAATATCTTGACTGATTCTTCCAAGGATCCATGTCTATTGAGCTGCAGTTCCAGATATCCAAATTATTCTTATCTAGAGGAAAAAAAGTGTATTTATGAAATAAAGTTCTTACCACAGGAAACGTCAATTTCAATTCCCTGTTTAGATAATTTTACCACATTTTAATAGGAATTCAAATGGGTTGAGTTTCATAATTAAATGGTTACTATTCTTTACTAATGGTTACTAGCTTGTCAGCTGGTCATCATGAACATTGAATATTTCAATTACTAATTACATTTTTACTAATGTTCATTATAACAAGGCTATTTTAGGAGCGCTTGGAAGATTTTTAAAACTAGAGATCTAAAATGAAATGTACACGCAGCAACAGCAATGTAGTTATCTGTTTTTTTAAATGAAAAAAAGACAGCATAAGCAAGAAGAAAAAAGTACTTAAGATTTTTGAAATGTTAATTGTACACAGGATGGATAGCACATGTTGGACATCGATATGTTAATTGTATCTGAAATTTTGAATTCTAACTATAATGAATCAACTTTCCATTCTTGCATTATGTGTTCAGGTGTTAGCTCTGAGTCATAATTCTGCTTTACACATGACTTCCTCACACATGTTGCTTTTCATTGCTAGTATTTTTACATCTGATAATTCCAGCAGGATTGTAGCATTTTCAGTCTATACACACAAGATCAAAAACTTTAAAAATAGAATGAGAGAAGAAAAATAAAAACAAAGTTTCATTGGAACCACTAAGAGTTAGTCCTAAACTAGAGCTCACATAAACTACCCTGATAAATTGTGTTTAGATATACAAACAACAGAACATGTGAGTGTGTGGTGACACAGCCAGATTAACCTGTCCAGATCTCACTTTGCTGCAGATGGATAAAGATCTATATCCACTGCAAAAGGAAAACCAGCCTCTGGAAAGAACAGATGCAGATAACATTATGTTAAGACAATAATTTTGTTATAATACACTTTAAAAGCTCTTGTGCTCCTATTGTCCCTTGGGTTTGTTTGTGTAACATGATCAAAAGAGACGATGTATCATTTTAGCCTGGAGATTTAGTAAATTGATGTTTTTGTAACTGTAAACTTTAGTTTCAAGTAAGATAACTGTTGGTTTGGAAGAAACTCTGGATTTCAAACATATGTACGTCCTGTTTAGGAACAATGGAATTAGTAAACCTATATATGTTTGGTTTTAATGGGGGAAGCACCAAGCTTATTATTGAAGCCACTCATTTTGAATAATGTGAGACTAGTTTTCTTTTTTTTTTTTTGCATGTTATTCACTCTTGTGCATGTTTAAATAACATTAAAAAAAAGAGAGAAACAGTCTCCTGCTGAATAGATGACTGGATAGTTTTCACTGTAATGTTTATAAAAGCGGTCAGTCCTCATATTTGGCCTCAAACTCATCTAGTACACAATGGCATCTTCAGACGTTGAAAACTTAATAAATTCACGGCTTTTACTGTTATAATTTGGCACAGCATCCTTTCTGCTTTCCATTAATACTCTCTTTCATTGGGTTTCAGGCCACTCAACCAAGCAGCTTAATCCCTGAGCAGTGTTGCATCATTGTGGTCCAGTCAGCATGAATTTGCAGAATAGACGCTTTTGTTTCAATGGGAGGAAACATGATGCAAGATGCACCTGATGTTGCTCTGTGCAGGATGTGCTGCCGTTTGCTGCTCTCATCTGTTCAGCTGAACTTAATAAGTCCTGGAACGTCCAGGCTTTTAAGAATAGGCTCAAGACCCACCTTTTTAGCTTAGCTTTTAACTGATCACCATTTATCTATATATGCATATTTATCTTTTTTAATTAATTTTATCTACATCTTAGTGTTTTTACATGATTATGTTTTCTTTTACTATCTTTATAATCACTTTTTATCAATATTAGCTTTTATTATTTTGCATGTTATATATCTTAAATCCTCCAGTGTTTCCTCTGCAGAGCCCTCTGCCTTGGGGCCGGTGGTCAGGGGCGGCAGCGGCCGGGGCGCTCTTCGGGTAGTGCCCGGGCAGTGGTGGGGGTTTCTTCCCTCCGCCACTGGGCGTCATGGGCCAATGTCTTGGCTGCTGCCGTGGATCTGTTGCTGCCAGGGCAGTTGGCTCCGCTGATGATGTGTCGTTCATTACCTGACCCATCTGAACTCAGCCTATTGTTTCCTCTGGTGTTCACGAGTGTGTGTGTGCATGGACGAGTGTGCGGGTGATTCTATGTCCACTTTGGAAGTTGGATGCGGGAGTGGAACCGTAATTTTTAATTGTTTTATACTTGGGGAGGGGGGCTGTGGGATCTATGGGGCCATTTTAATCTGTAAAGCACTTTGAGTTGCATTTTTTGTATGAAAAGTGCTATATAAATAAAGTTGATTTGATTTGATTTGAAGTGATGGCCTCGTTTAGCGATGGCAATCAATCACAAATGTGCAGTTAGGGTTGTGGGTGAGGCGCTGTAAGGACTGATCTGACATGCCCTTTTTATACAAAAGCTTTAGCAAACAAACTAAACATCACATTGGGTTGAAAGACAACTTAGAATGACTCAGCAGATTTTATTTTAATATGACATCGCCCTTGTTTGTTTTGAGGAAAGCACTTTCATGCAAATTATATTCATATTCTGATCATGATGCTATACTCAAATGGAATAAATGACCAGAAAGCACAGCTTAAAAGTAGACATTTTATTCTTTGGACAGCATTGGACTAACTTTGGGGTTGGAGAACAAAGTAGAACCCAGAACAACGTTCTGAATGCTCTGATTCAACAATGTCACAGAGATAAAACATCTTGATAAACCATCAATCAAACTCTCACAGGTTTGTTAATTTGTTATTATATTTGAATCACATTTATACAAACACATGTAGACTAAATCTACACTTGTGATGGCAAAAGCAGGATCTGAATGATGGAAATAGAAGAAATAATCTCTCAATACAATTCCTCAAAGACAAAGAAAATAATAAATATCTCAAATATTATCTCGATATTTGCCCTGAAATAAAGCTCGTCACTGCCCAGCAGAATTCAGGCTCATTTAAAAGTTAAATAAGAAAATAAATACATAATTTAAGGAAAATAATCTGTGGTACAGATTGTCTTCTATTTATATTTATATATTATATATATTTGATATTTTTAACAAACCTCGCGTTTTTTTTCTTTACATACATTTTCCTAAATCTTAGCCACAAAATTACAAAACAGTAGACATTTAACAATAGTCATTTGTCATGAATGTAGTACTGAACATACATACTTAAATTATCTGAAGTTTCTAACAAATTTAAGATTCATTCTTTTATTTTTAATCAAAAGAAGTTTCTGAATTCACTATAATATTTCAACAATTTGATTTGATCCAAGTATGACTACCCTTTACCTCTAGTACTAACACTTACACCGAAGTTTAAATTTCATACTGTCCTTATTGTGTTTTCTAACAACTTTCACAGTCACAAATATGACAAAGAGGAGTCAAAAACAGCACTTCACGGCACGAAAACCACAGTACCGGAATGTACAGTGTGTCCAGCAGCACACCATGCAAACACAACCCCGTCACCCTTCAATAGCAGTTTTTCACACACTCACACACCTCCAGCATCCACGACACACACACACACACACACACATACAGGTTAAACACATTACACCCACAATCTTGTCCGAACAGAAAACGGTCACACAGTAATTATGCAACAATAGAGATTTTTGTTAGTCAGGATTATTAGGGACAGGTGTGAATTAAAAAAACATAAACATGGTGACCCGATACGATAAAAGAAGAGTTTATCAGTTCTAAATAAGCAAAGCACTGAGGCCAATTCAACAGAAAGTTTTAGCATTGTGTTATTGAGTGTTTTAGCATTTATATCAAGCCCGATAGAAATCCCTGTGGTGATTTTTGTACAATTCCCAGATTAAATTTGTCTTTTTTGGGGGTTAAAACATGAAAACATGATTAAAAAGCTGCACTTTTCATGCATATTAAAGATGCAATCAAACAGTGTGTGTTTGCATTGTGGATTGGCTTAAAATCAAGTATAGAGTGGATGTGTAAAAGCAGGTCATGGTGAACCGGGTCAGGCACTGCTGCAGTTTGCCCAGCCTGCAGGAAGTGGCCAACGCTCGGTTCTGGCAGGACAGCAGTGCTGTAAACAGCTGACATCACCCCTGACACCCATCTTATCCTGGTGGTCTACTTAAAGGCCCTTGCGCTCACTGTTGCAGTGCTAATCTGAACTTTCCCAAATATCATCTCAACTTTTGGTTCTGCTCGCTTTTCTGGTTCCAGGACGGATGCTACTCCTTTAAAATCCTTTCTGTGTAATAGACGTTGTGTGCTCTAAACGAACCACAACCATATCATCTAATCGTACGGCTTTCTCCATTCGCAGAAACTTGCTATTTTTGACAAAGCTGGAAATAAACTATATGAAGCTTTTTATCTAAACAGTTCTCTGACAGATTCAATTCAATTCAAATTCAAAAATACTTTTTTAATCCCAGAGGGGAATTAGAGTGATGATGAGAGAAATGTTATGTGACCAAGTGTAAATTTTGTCACACTCCATGTTACTTATTTGGACTCTCCTGACCAGTTTAGGTAATCAGTGCACAGCTTTAAACCACTTCCTGAATGGTGACGGTAAGCACTTCTTACATCGTTTGAGTGATTTCTAATTTCGCCGTCAGCTCCCTGTTCTGTCCACACCTGAGAACGGACAAAGGTAGAGTAATAACTGGACAGAGTGAAGGGTATACAAATAAAAGCAAACATGCAAAGTACACATCTTCAAAAATAAACAAAATACTAAACTCAAGGCCATTTAAACCATCTGGACAAACCAGATGATTGTTCCTGAAACATATGGCATCACTAACTGTATGTTTTTAGTCATACAGTGTAGTGGATGTATGGAATAAAGACAACAGTTGGTTATGTAACCTGTAACAACAACAGGGCTTCTGTGTTGTATCACTTTCTTGATTCCTCCCCAGGTCTGAACTGCTGAGTGCTGCTGCCCTCTGCTGGACCTCCTGCAGACTTGCGCTCTGCGGTGGCGCCGTCAGCAGTAACAGGCTCCTTTATTTGGGCCTGGGTCGGGCTGCCAGAGCGGCTTCCTGAGTGACTGCGGCTGCCGCTCCGATGGCTGCCGGCTTTGCCTTTTTGAGGGCTGGAGCTGTGGGACCTCATCTTCATGACAACAGTGCTGTCATCTTCTGAGCTGAAGTCAGAGCTGTCTGAAGAGCTGCTGTCGTGTTCCGTAGTGGGAAGCTGGATCTAAGGACAAACGAAATGAAAGAGCTGTGAAATACGCCCAAAGTGTAAAAATGTGGCCATCAGCTGTAAAAGCTTTTCATGATCGTTAAATCAAGAAAAAAGATACGGGCTGTGATTACCTGAAATGGCTCTGTTACGCCCACAATGGAGCTCATGTTGTTGCTATAGTAACCCAAGATAAAGTCCCCTGAGCTTTTGGGTAATTCCTCCTCTGTAAAGATTACCTGAAAAACAGTTTTTCAGATGTTTATCAAACATGACGGAATAAAATAATCTCAGAAGAGATCCGCAAGCACCCAGAGATACCTGATGTTCCTGCCGATAAAAGTCAGACTCCTCCTGCTTTGCCCACACGTAGCCCACATAATCCTTGTGGTGCTTGAAACCCACCTGTGGGACCAACAGCAACATCACAAAAAATGATGCTGACACATATTCCACATGTCGGTGTGCTTCAACAAGTTCTCCTACAGCTTCTTTACATTACCTTGTATAATCCAATCCAATCCCAGGAGCTGCGAGAATAGTTGGGCGCCAGTTTGAATGCTGCTTTTGCATCTTCAATACTGTTCCACTCATCCTCCACTATGATGGTGACCAGTGGCACATCCACCCTGTAAGGAAACTGCAAAGAAGATTTTAAAGATGTTCAAAATTACCTTAAAGTAGAAATAAAAATCTGTAGTAAAACTCCCTCTAAAACATTCACACATCTGGTGTATTTTTAGATATTATCTGATCTAAATGATTCGATCTTATCCAGCAGCTGAAGTTTAGAAAGAAATATGTTTGTTTTTTTTTGCTATTACTGGAACTGCAAACCAACAGGATCTCTGTGCCGGTGTGTCCCACCTGCAGGGTGAAGATGGAGGAGACTGGTTTGTGGTCACTGATGATGTATTCCATGTGACTTCGGTAGCTGTGCTGCATTACTTTAATCCCGCTGGTCAGCCCTGAAATCGAACCACGCTTCCCCACGCTCGGAGCAGCAGGTGCAGTGGCTCTCTGGCGCCATAAGATCCGGTCAGTCCAGGCTGGTTTACGTTTCTTTCCGCTGATGTTGCAGAAAACGACAGAGCAACAAGATAAAAATAAGGTGTTTTCAAACTGAACATAAATAAAAAAAAAAGAGGTCTTCACACCCGCTTCAGGCTAGCGAAGACCTTTCAGAGAGGAGAGTGTAATAACTCGTACTGTGATGTATAACCAGTGGCCTAGAAAGGATAAAAGCACCCCCAGCATCACCAACCTTGTGTCGTACGTATCTGTTCCAACATCAAACTTATAGGTGGGAGGGAATTTCAGCGGCCCCTCCTGGAATCCCTCCAACACCGTCTCACTGTCCTTCGCCAAGTTCAGCTGCAAAAATAACAACCAGAAGAAACTGTTGTTTTGCAGATGAAAGAGTAGGGCTCTCTGTCACCCTCTAGCGGCAACAAAGAACATTTAAATAGTTGAAATCAAATTATTTCACAGAGCTAAACTTTAAAATTGTGTATATTTTAGGTTATTCAAGGATTTTACAGCGCAAAGTGTAAAGCTTTTGACAAAGACATGAATTAAGTTTGTTTTATCTTTTTATATTTAAACATATTTATAAAACGTCTCTTTTTACCTGATCCTTTTCCCACAAAATGGATAACTTGTTGTTATCAATAGCTGATTTCACAACCTGCATATCCAGGTCCTCAATACGGAAATTGAGATCTCCAAACCAAAACACAAGGCTGGAGAAATAAAAAAAATAAATAAAAAAAAAAAAGAGAGAGAAAGACTTGTAATTCGCTGCAAGAATAAAAAGCTTCTGTAGTTTCTGGTAGTGAGAGCAAAATGTTTGCTTTTATCCACAAGGCTGCAGAAATCCGGCATGAGAGCTCAGATTACTGTTATTGTTGTCTTTAGCGATAAAAGTTGTGTAATGCTTTTTGATCAGATAACATGTAATCTGATTTTATGTGGCCTTCATCTGTGAACAGTCAGGAACTGTGAAAGTTAAAAATGGATCAACTGAAGTGAAATTGTGCCGTGTATCAATAGTAAGACTGAAAAATCTCAATACAACCTCATGCATGAAAAGTTACATGATTTTATTATGAAAGTGCATCGGGTGGGAAATTTGAAAATTGCAAACTTGCAGAGAATTTGTCATTTTTATTATATTACTATAGAAAGAGTAATGCATGCGTGTCTTACTCATGATCAAGCACCCCGACGGCCGCCTGGCCCTCAAACTGCTGCTGCTGCAGGATGCTCTCGAAGTCCTCCATACGCTGATCCGAGTTCTCCATGTGAGCCGGCAGGTGGCAGTTAAGGAAGCAGACGCTGTGACCGAACACTGACATACGAGCGCTAATGCCACCTTTATTACCCTGTAACAGATAAATGACTAAATATGACAAGAGAAGTGTTTGTATCTGGTTGACATTTTACTGAAGAGAAAATATAATTAATCAACATACAAAATGATGATAATCTTTGGTAAATCAAGTTAAAGAGCAGTAATTAGTTGTATTTTTCACAGCAAACCAGGAAGTGTCCTCATTAAATACCGAACAGCATCAATATTTTATGCAAACAGTCAAGTGCGCACCGGGGGCACAAAATGAGTCAGTGGATTTTCTCCCACTCTGCTCTTAACGGCTCTGACTCAATAAAACAATGTTTGAGCATGAACTATGCTTATTGTAGACAAAACGGTGAGAATTTGACCTAAAGGTCTTTAAAAACTGAAAACGATCAGGGTGGTCATTAATGTGATGTTAGCTCTCAGAACATGTTCCTGTATTAGTCAGAGAACGAGCACTCTTATGAGAAGAGTGCATTGTAACAGATTTAACTACATGCTAATTTTTATCTGCAGGTAAACAGAAAATGAGTCAGAAAAGGGTAGAATGCATTCTCCAGGTCAGGGATGAGGTCCTGCCCTAAGTGGAGGAGTTTAAGTATCTCGGGTCTTGTTCACCAGTGAAGGAAAGATGGATCGTGAGATCGATGGGCGGATTGGTGCTGAGTCTGCAGTGATGTGGGCGGTGAAATTGATCTGTCATGGTGAAGAGAGAGATGAGCCGAAAGGCAAAGCTCTCGATTTACCGGTCAATCTACATTCCTACCCTCACCTATGGCCATGAACTTTGGGTAGCGACCAAAAGAACAAGACTGCAAATACAAGCGGCCAAAATGAGTTTTCTTTGCAGAGTGTCTGGGCTCTCCCTTAGAGACAGGGTGAGAAGCTCAGTCATCCGGGAGGGGCTTGGAGTAGACCCGCTGCTCCTCCACAATGAGAGGAGCCAGTTGAGGTGGCTCGGGCATCTGGTTAGGATTCCTTCTGGACGCCTCCCTGGTGAGGTTTTCCGGACACGTCCAACCAGAAGGAGACCTAAAGGAAGACCCAGAACCTGTTCAAGGGGCTATGTTTTTCAGTTGGACAGGGAACGCCTTAGGATTCCTCAGAAGAGCTGGCCTAAGTGGCTGGGGAGAGGGAAGTCTGGGCCTCTTTGCTTAGGTTACTGCCCCCGCGACCCGACCCTGGATAAGCAGATAAAAATGGATGGATGGATGGTAAACAGGAATTATTTATAAACCAGTAAAACACTTTGAAATGCTTCCAGTGGTGGAGGTATCATAATGGGACTATTTAAAAGCAAATCTGATTATCAAGAGTCTATATCTAAAATAGTGAGCAGCATGTTATACAACCCAGCCTTTTATATGACTGGATGGTTTAAGGTTGCTGGAACGGCATCAAACCAACAAGTCACGTACTAACAGATCTCAGAAATATCACATCATTCCCTTACAGCCTGCTTTCTTATTAAACTAGTGAAAAACTGCTCTTTCCCATTACAATGTCACTGTTTTGGTTTAAAAGTTCAACCGGGACCCAAAAACCAGATGAATCAGTACTTCACTAACAAATGATGAGCGGACATGGTGGGTTTGGTAACCATTACACAGATATAGTTCAGGGTTCTTTCCCTTTTTTTTTTTTTTTTGGTTCTGTGTGAATTTCCCACAATGCAGCAACCATCTTACCCAGTAACCCCCGAGGCCGGTACGGGTGGTCTCAGTCTGGACTCCACGGAGGAAAGGCAGATGGAAATATTTGGCAAAGATGAGAAGTAACAACCCCTGCATTCGCTGTGATGTCACCTGAAAGACAAGTAGGCAAATAAGGACAGAGAAGAGAAAGATAAGGGTGGTAATAAAATACAGCAGACAACATACAAAGAAATCATTTGCATGATCCTCTAACAAGAACGAACATAAAATTCACTTCAGAACTGCACAAATTTGACTAACTGTGGTCCTTTCTCACGCTCTTCCTCGTTCTCCCTCTGCACTCGCCCTGCAGACCCTGTGGCCTTGCTCCCCTGACACGGCATGCTGCACATCGAGGATGCTGCCGCTTCTAGTGGACCCAAAATGTGAGCAAAGCCTGCAGTGATCTTGATGGTTGAACTTTTCTTTCCTTACAAACTCCTTCTACATCCTGACTCTTGTTGTGTTACATTAAAATATGCAAATCATGACATTTTCGCTCATCTGACATGAAAAAAAAAACTGAGAAGAAATTTTTGTGTTGTGTAAAAACAACCAGGAATCTGACATTAGCACATTTTAGGTGGAGCAAGCATTTGTATGTTGTGTCAAACTCATTTCCAGATATGTCTGTTCACCCCTCCCCCCACCCATTGTCAAGTCTTTTAAGCATCTCAACCCCGATCTCAGTCTGAAGAAGCGCAATCACACCCAAACTGAAAGCCTCGCAGGCATAAGAAGAAGCACACGTGACAAGGCCCCTTTTTCTGCATGCTAGCAGGCTATCTGAATGACTTTGTTGCGTAATGTAATCCACTGAACCATAAAGACTTTATTTTCTGGTGCAAGCGTGGACCTCTTCTGACTACAACACGACTGAAGACAGGAAGTGTCTGTGAGTAAACAAGTGTTGTTAGAGGGGAGGTCAAGTCATTTCAGTTTTAATGCAAATGACCCCAGAAACACCATCCATTAGGATTTTGTTTTACATAAAAGCGAAGACACATTTTTATAGATTGCATTCATGACTTTAAATTTAAATAATCATCAAGTGGAATCAATTCATCTGAAACACATTCATTTGAATTTTTGGCGACGTAGATCCGTCAGGCTTTTCAAATCCCAGAGTTTCACCGTCTCTTTTCCATCAGAAGCTAATGCAGGTGTAGGAGACTATTTTCATGTTCAGCAGGAATGCAAAACTAACAGAACTAATAAGAAATAATCATTAAACGCATTTTTCAGAGTTTCTTGTATTTAAGTATTCTAAACTAGATTCCAATCTGTAGATCAAAGTTACACAAGAATCAGAAATCTGCATCGTCCCTCAAAACCAGAATCAAAATGTACCAAAAACCTAAATAATTGTCCTTTGTTTCCATTAATAATTATAAATTGTAGCTTGCAAAAACAGATAATATTTAGTGACAGTCAGATGTAATTGTGCGATGAACAGACGGGAGAAGATAAACTGTCCTGTAAGCTTTGTGTTGCAGCAGCAAAAAGCTGACTGGACTGAGCTTTCTGGTGCCGGCTGCAGCTCCAACCTGAATTTTAGCCTCAGTGAGCAGACCGTCTAAAAGCAGAAAGAACAGATGGGAGCGTCTAGTTACTGTGTGTCTGTCCACCACTGTGGCAGGACGACATAACTTCACGCAGACTTTAGAAACATCCCTCCACCTCCTTGAGTCGCTGAGAAGCTCCTGATTTACCCAACATGCACTGCTGTATTCACTGGAAACAGATGAAGTGGCATCAGGATGATTTTAGTGAGCGTTAAACCAAACCTAGCAGCTAGCTGGAGGACAGTGTCAGTCTCACTGTCAGACACCCTTCAACACTGACAACAGGATCCAAAAATAAAACAGCACCCTGGGAGACATTTGTCCAGCACTCTTAGCTTGACAGCTTATTCACTGTCTGTGGCTCACCATGCCAACCTTTGTTTCTGAAGCATAAAGCGTAACACCAACACACAGCTGCAGCGTGTGTGTGTGCTCTTGAAAAGAAAAACATAGACATTAACAAACTAGCTGACATGCATGCAGCGCTAAAGACCGACTGTGAGCTACCAGCTCAGGAGGCAGCAGAGGATAGCAGATACACTGACATTACACGCCTGTTATAAGTCATCACACCATCCGTTGCTCAGGGAACAAAATGAGCCTGAACAGCAAGAAGCAGAGATCTCATCAGCGATAATGGAGTGTGTGCAAATCTGAGGTGCTTAGCATTTCATTTAGAACGTTAAATCAACAAAAAGGCATTGCTGACCAGAACATAACCAAACGGGCTTAGTCTCTCCATGCAGACGTCGCTCCACTGGTCTGTGAAGAGGACGTCTTTCAGTCTTTTGTTGATCATTGAGTTCACTTCCTGCAGCCTTGACAGGAAAAATGACACAATGGAGCAAAAATGGACGGAAGAAAACAGTGATTTAGTGGGGACGACATTAAAATATCCACATGTTGGCAATGTTATCTATAAGTTTGCATCCAGCGACCCCCACTCACCCGATTATGTACATGTCTGTGTTACCGTCACCCACGTTTAGTCCCAGCAGAGACGTGATGTCATCGGGCGGCGTGGCCGAGCCCACGTTCCAGGTGATGATGTGCACCCTGATGGAGGATACGGTTACATAAACTCACACTCATCTGCCACACTCCTGTGTCACAACTTATGGGCCGAGACAGCTGAACCTCAATGGATAACACACCCTTCTTTTATCTTATTACAAATGTGAACATATTTAGATATTTCCAATTATGTGAGATGATTTACTTGTTTAAATGAACAAAATTGTGATAAGCTATCAGTTAAAAAGTAGCAGCATGGTGGCATCACTAAAGTTGAAGTTTCTTTGACAGCAAAGAGGGCGTTTATCTCTTCATATAAGATGTTTGAGTGCGTGAAAAGCAAACATCTTTCTTGAAAAACTGGTAGCAAGCTTAAAACCACTTGGTATTGTTAATCCTCTCAGCTGTAGCGGAGAAATAATGTTTTAAAGTTTAACAGCTGCAAATAGTTTTCTGTGGACTCAACAAATAGAAACTTCTAGAAATCAGTCTTAGAATGAACTTTTTAAAACTTTTGTCCATCATTTTATAACATAACTATTTTGACAAAGAGCATTTTGCAGCATATTCTAGAGTCTTTAGAATAAATCTGAAATACACAACAGTTACATAAACCACACACCCAAAAACCTGATCTAATATAAATGATTTTTTAGTTTACTTTTGATTTTTTAAGTTATAATAGTTTTATAGTTAATGAAAAACGGTGTTTATGAAGTTCTTTGCACTAAATCCCTCTCACATAAAATGATTACCTTCTAGAGTAAGCCATTTCAGGGCTTGGTCACTTGAAGGAAACAAGCTGGAGATGGGTGGGTGTGGCCAACTCCAACAGGCTTCTATAAGGTGAGAAGCTCTGTTATCTGGGAGGGGCCACAGTAGAGCCGCTGCCCCTCCATTAGCAGCTCTTTCTTGAATGTGAGTGGTGGTTCTATTCTACTTTCCCCATTTGTGACATCACAAACAGGGACCTTTTGAAATGGCTTGTTTTAGGATGGATGGTTTTTTTTCAAGTTTGGAGTGTTTATAGAGGAAGGCAAAATGATGCAAAAATGTGAGTTTTGCACAATACATCCATTTCAAAATGTAAATATATCCTCCAACTTGTAAATAGAGTTGAATCTTGAGTGAAAATCTGAAGATACTCTTTATGAGAAGAATGACTGTCAAGAAACCCACCTGAAGTCCTCCACAATCTGAGGCCCGGTGTCAGCAGTACCCGCCACAGAAAGGGCTCTGTGTGCATGTGGGTTCAGGTGAGAGGGAACTGGCCTGCTGGGAGGGGGCTGGGGCACCGAGGCAGCCCTCACAGGATGCGGGTGGTGACCCAGACCCTTAGGAGCAGCCTTAGCACTCAGTCCCACGTGCTCTTCTGGAGGTTCGAGTGCAGCAGGGCGGGCGGGTTTGGGGTGGCTCGCTGCAGCACCATCAGGTGAGTTCTCGTTCTCGTTAGTTATTGAGGTGGGTTCAGCTTTGGCTTCAGATTTCGGTTCTGAGATATCTACAGACCCTTCAACTCTGGAGCTCCTCTGTGGCCGCCGAGGCCGAAGGGGAGCTGGAGGCGGGAGGATGGAGGGATGAGTGGCAGGAGGCGCTGCGTCTGGTTCTGGGGCTGCTTGTAAAGCCTCCGCCCCACGGACCGGGTCGTCTTCTTGTGTCGTCTTTTGGTTTGGATTCTCTTGGTTCATTTCTGTGATTTCTGACAATTACAAGAAGGATTATATGTTTTACTTGTATGATTCACAATTTTTATGCACTAGAGAAACCTTAACATCACTTTACACAACAAACTCAAATGTAACCTGATGAATAAACGAACAAAAGAACTACAATTGGAATACAGAACTTGAACCCTGACCCTGTTCTCTTCCCACTTGATGAGTCTAACTGTAAAAAGATCCTATCGACACACCAGGACAGCCATAAGCCATTCAGACTCCCATTATAATGACTGCCTTCTCATACCTTCTCACGGCTGCATGTACTGACTTAAAACCACTGAAGGACCAGATGTACGAATCTACAACTAAAAAGCAGGAATAAATGAGAGGACAGATAATCTCGTGCTGCTGTCGCCTTATTTGAATGAGATTTTGAATAATCTAGTTCGCCCTCGTCTCTTTCTGTCTGTGCTGCCTGCTGGTCCTCCAGTAACTGAATCAGCCAGTCAGATAATATTAGCTCACAGCGTCTGCAACACACTAACGCGAAGAACCGCTGCATGGTCCAGAGCATCACAAATAAACAACACGGATTCAACCAAAACAAACTAAAAAGCTGCACTGAGATCAGACAGACAGCGGAGGAGGAAGAGGAGGACGGAAGTGAGGAAGGAATTTAGCCGGATAATTGGAGCAACAATCCATTCAGTCGTTAAAACGAATGCCTCATTGGGTTTATCTGTCTCACGGATGTAGCAAAATAAGCAGGCAGACGGTTCAATTGGAATTTATTGTAGTTTTTAAAATCAGTGACATAGTTATACAAGATGTTTTAAAAGAAACATGTTCCCCTTAGAGACATTCAAACTGCAGCTGGAGACAGTCTGCTGTACATGGGCATAAAAAAGAGCTGATTTGGGCACAATGTGTCAGTCTGACCCCAATCTATCAGTCCGTGGTGCTAAATGTTACTTATTGGATAAAAAAAGGACAAACAAAGTCTGTCGATTCTTGGTGAGGAACCTTCAGGCAGCAGATTAGGGCGATCATTATCAACCCATCTCATCCTCCGCACGGCTGGAACTGCATCCTAGCTTGGGTCGGCAGAGAGAGAGGCCTTCCTGCTCGAGGACACAGAAGCAACATGGATCTCTTCTGATTATTCACACGACCTTGGCCCCGACTTTCATGCAGCGGTGAGAGCTGCCTCTGCATTTCACATGTGCTCGGAAACACGCTGGTCCGCTGATAGCCCGCCGCCTGGCTGGGCTCGGCGCATTCCTGAGGTCCAGCTACAGCGTTAAACGGGGGCGGAGTAGTGGGCACACGTGCATGTGGGTGGGTGCAAAACGAGCAAGGGGGACAGGGAGGGATGGCAAATCAAGACAGCCCCTTCAGTGACAACACTGTCTCTCTGCAGAATGTCTCTAAATTGATTCTGTCACACTTTCCTCTGGCAGCATCTATTTATCCAAGCTTTAATCCTTCTTTGGCTCTCATTTTTATTCTCTTCACCCCCCCCCCCCCCCCCCCAACTCCTTGTTTCATCTCATCCACCCTCTCCCTTTTTCGCCTGACCAAAAACCTTTCCGTTCCCTCCCCTGGACTCTGAGGTGACACCAAGACTCCTCCTGTGACATGTTCTGTATTGTACCTCTCAGCCAACCACCTCCCAGTCACCATCGGTGACGTCAGCTTGCCTCTCAGCCACAACATCCACCATTACAAAATAATATAAAAGGTCCTCATGTATGAAAGAGCCAAACATCGGCTTTCAGACAGCCGTTCGTGCAAACCGCCTCTTCTTTTTCCAATCACGTTCCCACAGAGGGAATACTGAAATGATTGGATAAGAACAAATGTGTCACAGTGTTTAACATCCTGAGTGCTCGAGAGCCAGGAAGCGTGTAGCGTAGCCCAAACAGCAGGCTCCAACCAGCCGCTCTGGCTCCTTTTGGGTGAATTCATTGACAGCACGCATCGTTTTGGATGGCTGAGTCATAGAGATGGTGAGAAATCAATTTGCTTTAGTAATCAGGGGTAAGACAAACCTCGGAATAACGTTTTATCTATAATTGCTCATTCTGCACGGCTGCACACTCTCGTTCTTAGATGTTTTATTCTCCTAATGTCAGAATTACAGGCAAGCTGTGTTGGTGATGAGGGGCCTCTGGAGCCATATGCCCCTGTGACAGGGATTATAATGATGACCCAGACCCAACAGCTGGAAACGGCCCCTCAGGGTCCTAACTCCACTGTGTATCACTGTCCCGTGTCCTGGGGGGGGGCTCATTTTTCTGATCAGGTCAAAGCTGAAGCTGCAGGACATCAAAATCACTCTGTTAACAGTCTTAACACCTAGGACACGTGCTGACAAACAGTGTAACACTGTAATTCTTGTTTCAGCTTAATTGTCTATTAAAATCTGAAAAACAGAAACAACTTCTTTCTTGGTAGGAAGAAGAAAACTTCTTGGGTGGCAAAACAAATGATTGCCAACGCAAGTGGATGATGCAATCTATTTCACAATGTCAGTTATATTAACTGACCTCAGATTCAATGACAAAAACAAATCTAATCATCTGCATGCTAATGTCTGCACATAAGGACTAGAAAGAACTTCGGCCACATTCCTCCTTCCTGCTGCAGCAGCTTCACGGTACAACGGCTGCTGTTGCAGCAGGAAGCTCAGCAGCGATGGTGGCATTAGAACTCACATGGACTGTTTTGAACTCCAGCATTGCCACAGGTGATTGCAGCCTCGCTCTTCCACCAGTGCGTGCATTATTATAAAAACAGTGTATATAATAACAAATTCATAACACAAGCTGTAGCTGCGGATTGACCAACAAAATGTAAAAGATGTCTAATTTTAGTCACATCTGCTTAAGAAGAGTAACCTCTTTAAATAAAAATGAGAGCAGCAGTTCATTTGTCCCATTAAGGCTCTCACATCAAGGACATCTTTTAAGAGAGTGAAGGTCATATAAATATAATTTCAGACATGCAGGTGCAAGAGTTTGCATGTGTTTGTGTACACATCTGTCAGAGATGAGGGCTGGTAATAAAGAGAATGATTCAGCAGCATGTTTTCTTATATTAATATAATATAGGTAGAAACGCTGCTTTTCTTAATTATTATGCATCTATTTGTGCGGGAACGTTCATTGTGAGACAATCGGGTTTTAGGCAGGTGTTGTAGGTCAGGTTAAGTAAAATAAACAGTATTTAGTGTCTTAAGTAAACAGGACCATGCCTTTTAATTGCTGCTTGAGTTTTGACGCATGCGTAAAGCGGATTAATCGACACCTTTACCTGTTTGGGGTCTTCTATGCAAAGGAACCGTGTCGGCGGGTGTAGACGTGGCTCAGTCCGACGTCTCGCTGTAAAACTGATAAGAAGGCTGTCTGTTACACAAAAACACCGAACTTCTGTTTTCTGTCGCCTCTGCTGAGAACCATCGGCATCTCAGCACCTTCCTTTTCCTCTCAGCGGACTAGAACGGAGGAGCAGGTGGATTTGGAACGGTGCTGGTGAGAGGTTTATTCAGCAGGAGGCTACATCTCAGAAACACTCACCGCTGTCCTTAAACACGCAGGCAACAGCAGCAGCGCCCCGACATGCCCTTCAAAATTACCGGTGACGTCCGAGAACGGGCGGTTCGCTTCCGTGAACGAGCAGCACCCGTGGGCTGGTGATTATTACAGCGCACAGAGCGACGGCAGGTAGACAAGACTCAAACATTACCTCAGCGTGCGCGCGCACGGTTCCTCGAACAGGCTCGCGCGCCAATCCGTCACTGGTTTCCATGAGAACGAGCGAGCAGTGCAGGATGAAAGTAGACCCGAGTTGTTACAGCGCATTACTGCCACCTAGCGACCACAAATGTGATGTGCGTGATTAAAAGATACTGGAGAGCAGCCATCATATATAGCTAGAAATCATATATACAGTATAAACATGTTAATAAATATGATATCTATGGGTGCGAATACCTTCGAAGAGCGTTTAGGGTCAAAGGTCAGTGTTAGTTTTAAAGTAGATATTACTGCTAAGATTGAATTGCTTTTACAGATTAATTAGTTGATAACTACATGGAAGTTGGAATGTATCTTCAGATAGATAGATAGATAGATAGATAGATAGATAGATAGATAGATAGATAGATAGATAGATAGATAGATAGATAGATAGATAGATAGATAGATAGATAGATAGATAGATAGATAGATAGATAGATAGATAGTTCTTTATTGTCACTGTATGTTACACACAAATCATCGGCACTGGCACACTTCAGGGTTGTGTCTTCTGTTCATTGCTCTTCTCCCAGAAATCAGTTTATTTGTCTTGGTAATTAATTTATATCTAACTTATATATAACTTATATATTATATGGTGTGTCATATACCTCACAAATGTGTGTATCCTGTGCAGGCAGTGCTGAGCTGTAAAATTAAAATTTTTAAAGAGAAATCGTAACATTTTATATAGAATATTAGTAAACATATCCTGATTTTGGTACTGCATTTCCTGTCTTTTCTTCATCATATACCACTAAAATGTGTCTAGTAACACACATTATTATTTTTTATAAAACTCTAGTTATATTTGAAAATGTGCTTACGAACACTTTTTATTTTCTGTACTATAAACTTTATAGGTTATTACTTTTTTATTTTGTCTTTTCCTAAAAGGTATTAATTTGTTGTGTTGTTAGCACACTTGACATGAAGCAATGGCTTCTCCAGGTTAAATTAACTTTACAAAAATAAATAAATAAGGGCAGTTTGTTTTTTATGTTGCATTAAATAAAATATCTGTTCTTCTGATGAGAAAATGAAGTCAGCACCTCAGTTTATACTTTTTAAAATAATAATCTGTTGGATTATAACACTTTTCAGCATGAGACGGCTTTTATTTTGATAGGGATGCCTCAAACAGCCAATAGGAGTCCTTTCCACGCCCCCTCTCTCATGTGGGACAAATATTTGACGTGGCATGAAGTCCGGACATGACACATCTGCTCATCATAATCATCCCTCCTACTCTCTTCAGCTCAGTTGCCTTCACACATCTGCAGGTACCGGTCCAGCTGAAGGTCTAGGATGTGGCTGATCGTGTTGGCCGGCTTGTTTCAGCTCGGTTCGGTTTATGATGTGGATCAGAAGAAGCTGGAGGGACTGGCAAAGGCGAAGGTGGAGGTACAGCAAGCTTCACTCCATTTTTTACGGTGAATCCGTGTACCGATTTGGGATATTTCATGTAGAGATCGGGTTTTCAAAGGTGTGAGTAGATGCTTGTCTTTGTGGGTATGTTTGAAATTGGCGCATGCGTGGTTGTACAGGAGAAAAATGCCTGTTTTAAAAGCAAAGGGAGTAAAAAGCTAACGCACAGTGACTTCCTGCTTATTGTTGGATGATTTTTAGAGGATGGGAGGGACCAGACATTTTAAACCCCCCCCCCCCCCCCCCCCCCCCCGGTGTCACCATGAACAAAAGCATTTTCTGATGCTCCTGCTGCATTAGTCCCACCTCACACTTGAGGCTCAGATGTCTGGAAAAATAGGTCGGACATGCTCCCCAAGGGCCTAACTGGATCTGTGCTTTGTACACAAGGTGTAACTTAATCCTGGCTGGAAGATTCCCTGTTGAAAGTTTTTTTTAACCCTGATATTAATAATAATAATAAAAACCTGGAGCCATGGATGCTGATCTTTAAAGTTGTGATAATTTCACCTGTTGTCTCTTTCCAGTCATGTGGTGGATGACAGCTGAACAGACTTAGAGAGGTAAGTCACTAATCAGCTGGCACAGAGAAGATCCGATGTGTCGGAGGCAGACTAAACCCTAATCCCTGCCCAAAACTCCTCAAACATTTGTCACATCCATAATCCATGTCAAATCTTAATCCTCACCTCTGTCTGCAGGTCAAAGCCTTTGTAGTCCAGGATATTCCCCTTTAGTATCCTTTTGACTTCCAGCATTTCTTGATGTGTGCTTAGGAGTTACTTTTTGCATTTATTCCTACATTTCCTTGACCGTCGCTCCTTCAGCCATAATCTGGTGATGAAGCACATTCCTGGGGCTGATCCTGAGCTTGTCCTCCTCAACCACTATTATGAAGAACTAGATGTGAGTGCTTGTTTTATTGGATTGTTTTGGTAATAAAACATGATTATCAATTTTTTTTATTAAAAAGGGTTAGTAAATGGAAATGTGTGTTTATTAAATTTCAATAAAAGGGTTAGTAAATGGAAATGTGTGTTTATTAAATTTCAGTAACCATTTTGTAGTTTTAATTAGGATTGTATCACACATATTTAAACAAAATTACAATCTGTTAAATGTCCTAGTTTTGGTATTTGTGTCTGGACTAATGTGCAAAAATTCAAAGTTATTAATGAGTTTTTTTAAATGTGCCACAATGTCAAAAACCTCTAAATTGTATTGAACATAAACTGTATCTTTAACAAGTGGTCTGGATTTTAAAACACCTGCATGATAAATCTGAGTGAAAGATGCACAAATAAATGCAAAGCAAGTGTTAAATACTGAAATGAATTTTCCATGAGGATCAAAAAGATGCCAGAATTAATAGTTGCAAAAAATGACCACGAGATATTTTATTTTCTTACTAGATTCAAGTTTAAAAATAACTGCTTTTATTTTCTCATTTTATTTTGGCCTTAGAATCTACCAAATGTCTTTTATTGTGTGAACATTCAACTATTTCCCTGAGAAATTCCCAAATGTAAGTGAATTATTGATCTGCAAACAGGTTTGTGCTCCTGTTTAATGCTCCCTTATTTTAGTTTTCTGCAAAAATGGAGCACATTATGATTAATTGGTTTATCATCATGTTTCTATTCTATTCTGGTCAAATCAAGAGGTGCTAGTTGGCACGTTTTATAGCAATTTTGCTATAAATTGGTGTAAAAAGAGAAAATGATGTGATAATGAGTGTTGCATTGATAAAACTCTGATTAAACGACGTAGCTGATCCATTAAAAGTTCAGTTCTTGTAAATCCACTTATATTCTGCGTCATGACAGAGTGGTGCATTGGTGAAATAATCCGCGTGTGCTTCCTTCACAGCGGATCGCTCTGACCGACATGACCCGCTCTGAAATCAATGAGCTGCTGGGAAAACTGGGTTTCTACAAGAAAGCTAAAGAAGAGGACGAGGTCCCCGAGGAGTTCCGCTTCTCCCCCGCCAAAGACAGCCCGTTTAAAGACGAGCCCACTCCCAGATCCTCATCAGAGCCCAAACACGCTGACCTATAACCTTCAGAATGGGACAAAAAATAAACACTACAGCGCTGCTTACTGATACTAACTTCATTATAAAGCAAATCATGGCTTAGATCGTAGAGAAAAAGGGAAATCGGACTATAACCAGCCAATCAATGTGAACATTTATGCCACTGGCTCTTTTTTATATATTTACAACCCAGCAAGTCATTTTTCCAGTGCTTTTCTACAAAGACTGTTTTATTTTGTCCATCATGCGTCTGCTGTCTTTAGTATCCTCTCCTCGCCAGAGTTTGTTTGTGATCGCCTCACACCTGCAGAGAAACTGAATGAAGCTTCAGGTTAAAAGTCAGGCGACTGGCCTGAAGCTGATGCTGCTGGTTCTAGTGGGTTCTGGTGAAGCACACACACACCAACTCAGATGGAAAGGTTGGAAGATAAAAATAAAAATCTCTCTAAAAATCTCTCTGTGTGCAGTTTTCTGTAATAATCCACCTGAAACAGATTCACTTGTCAAACTGTTTTAATCATGAGTTCATATTTAACTGTGGTGCACAGAAAACATGAAGTTACAACGTGTTTAGGCTCTTATGTACACATGCACTCACTGCTCTATGGAGGTTTGGTTTTCAGTTGAGTCATCCTAAAATTAGTTTTCAAATCTACCAAATACATTTTCTCCTCAGATTAAAAAAAAACCTTTTTCTTAGACTAATGATAAATGTACAATAAAAAATACCCTGGACTTTTAAAAGAAGAGCCCAGTTAATTCATCATTAAAACTGAAGCTGATATTTGAACAAAATGCTTAAAAGCACAAAATATGAACTTATCAGAAAAACTCATCTACAATCTCTTTAAACATAAATAAAAGGAGCTGTGTGTGGACCTGGACAGGGAAACGCCGTGCTGCAGCGGTCAGATCTTCTGCAGAAACAAACAGATGTCAGGTTTAACTGAATCACTTCAGATTTTCTCAGTAGCTTTTGTGAAGTTCAGTAAAAATAAGAGTTAAGAACCCGAATGAAGCAACAGTGTGGCGTCTACTTAAATATCCCTGTGCTCGTGTATTAAAAAATCAATACACCTATTGATTAAACATGAAAATAACTTAATTAGAATAATTAAAGCAACTGTAGTTGAGTTAAAATGGAAAAAAAAAGTACCAGAATAAAAAAAGGTGACATGTTTGAGTAAATGTTTGTCTTTCAGTGGTGCAGAGGTGTGAACAACTTTACAGAATTATAAAATAACAGGAGAGCGAATGTTGCTTTGAATACTTAAGAAGAGGCAATAAATGAAAACATTTCTTTTTTTAAAGGGCATCAGATTGAGTTGAGTTTGAGAACAAAAATTAAATGTTAAAAACCTCAGAAGGTTTTTTAAAATTCAGGCATCCTCTCTGGCTGAAGAAGAGGTAGACTGTGTGTCACCGGAGTCCAGAGGAGTGAAACTACGATGCCCTGCCATCACAAAACTGAGTAAAACACACAAACACACACATAACCTCCAACTTGCCCATTTTTTATGGGTTTGGAGCGGCAAGAGAGCGAGAGACCGACGCCACATTCAGTCTGATTGATCCCTGATCACAGGTCAAAGGTCAGAGGAGCGACCCATGGACATCTCGTATCTTCGCAGGTGGTTGACCAGAGACTGTACGTAGGTGAAGACGCACTTGGAGTCTGGTTTGTTGCCCATGATCATCATGTCCTCCACTTCCAGCAAAGGCATGCAGTTAGCGTGGGTCCTGGGGGGGGGGGGGGGGGTACAGGACAGAGTGAATGAGAAGACAGGGATGAAGATACGATCAGATATCCAAGGTGGCAGCAGTTTTCACTACCTTCACTGACAGAATGAGAGTTTGCAATAACCCTGGGTGAGTCTTGGAAGCGTCTGGCCTGAGTTTTTTTAATTATTAAAATTTAGTCTTAAAAATTGCAAATATCACCAGATTCATGCTAATACACACCCTTACGACGCATATTGCACTCTCCTGATCTGGTACAACCAAGGAAAGAGAAAGGGAAAAACAGGTCAATGCCAATAAATAAATAAATAACTATTTAGACGCATGACCTTGATGACTGAAAACCTTCACCAGCATATTTAGATGAAGACCCTTTAAAAGATTACAAAAAATTATAAATCCTGAGAGCAAAATATGAAGAAATTCTTGGTTTTCCACTGAAATCTACTCATTGTGATACCTAATCTCAAACATATCCCTTACATCAGCTCTGCTTTGGTCATGTGTCCCCAACTCTTCTAGATTAAATCTGAGTAACTACATGCTGCGAGCCACCACTGGATGGCGCCAGCTACACGTGCCAGCAGCCCTCAGACACATCTTCAGTACAGATATGCAGAAAGAACATAAAGAGGGTGAGTTTCTCACGTGAGTACAAAGAAATGTCAGCAGCATGAAAGATGTTTGGTCGTTTAAAACACTGCAGACAACAGTTATTCTGTACTTTACTAATAAAGTAACTTTAAAAGGTTTTACAAGCCAAGGACATAAACAGCTGTAATCTCACTCTTGATCAGAAAGCAGGTCCCTTCTCTGCTTCGTTTCTGAACTCGTGTGTTTGAATAGTGGCGATACCGCAGCTCCTTTTAAAGTGCTGAGCTGCAGATGGATCTGGCTCTCTGCCTGCTCTTAGTCAGGCTAGGTAGAGACTTACACACACATTTACACACACATTTATACACCATGTTTGGTGCTCTGAATATGAAAAACTTCAGATTAAAATGAAGGATGAAATGTCCAAAAGTGGTTATCCAAAGTAAATTCTTTATCATATCGAGGTTCCCCCCGTCTCACCATGGGTTTAATTTTAGGTGGGCCGTGACTCTAGGAGGAGTTTTTGGTTTTAACCAGCCCCTTCGTCACAAGGCCCCTGTAGAACTCCTGCAGGTACGTGTACACACACTTCCAGTCCGGCTCGCGCATCTTCACCATGTCGTCCACGTCCAACAGCTGGGGACAGTCCACTAGTTTCCTGCGTCCGTGACCGAAGGGGAGGGACGGGGAGAGTAACGAAGGGAAGGACCCGAACAAAAGGAAACACAGAAGAGATGACAGGAGAGGCAGAGGATGGACAGATGAAAACAATGGAGCATGATGTGAGAGGGGAGAAAGAAAAGCATACATAACCGTGAGCAGCCCATCAGATTAAAAATCCAGTGAGAGAAGACAGAGAAGAAAAAAACACAAAAAACATTACACTCTGTGATCATAAATACATCCATGAGCTGACATGCTTCATAGACATCACAATACACACAATCCGTGGCATGGACACACACATATACACACACACAAGACAAATGTCAAATGAGCATCTGGTGATGCTCATTTAATCTTTTTGTTTGTTGTTTTTTTTTCTCTGTCCAGTTTTAGATCAAACCAATAAGACTAAAAAAAACAACAACAATCCAACAAGTTACAAACACAAATAAAACTCTGGGGTGACCTTAAGAACACACGTGTGCAAAGGATGATTTGTGTGTGTGTGTGTGTGTTGGGAGTATCTAGGGTGCATGAGGGGGAAAGTGATGATGCAACACAAACAGTGGCCATGACTGGGTGAGAAATCGCCACCACGTCCATCTGTAAGGACGCCATCCTGCTCGGAGCAGTGAAAGCACACGAGTGGTGATAACGGTGTGATGCAGGAGGGGTGAGAGGTTGTTTACATTAGAGGATGGACAGAAAGAGGAGATTTAAAGAGTTCTTTTGACTTTATTTCCAACGAGAGAGACTGGGAGAGTTAGGATTGGGACATTTGTTGAAAAGTTTGGTCGGTTTCCAGAATTTTGTTAGACGCTGGTAGAGAGAATCAGTGAGCAAAGTTGAATATAAAAATGCTGACGTAAAGAGAAGAAAGGAACGTGTGTTTGGGATGGGGCTAGCGTGTTAAATCTGAGATTATTTTGTTGTTTCTCACCATTTCTCTTACACTTTTTCCACCAGGATTACCAAATCCAACTCAGCTGTTGATGAGGATTCTCCATCGACTAGTACAAATGTTGGGATTAATACTTGTGGTGTGTGTACTCACTCTGCAGAGCTGAACGCCACCTCAAAGTTGTGCCTGCGGTTGCCGGGACTCAGTGAGTCGTAGTCAAAGGCATCAGGGAAGAAGCTGTGCACCAGGGCGCAAAACGCCATGCCGTTACTCCAGCTGGACGAAAAGTTCTGAATGTCCACATGCTGAGATGAGCGGAGCAAGGGAGAGTTAGCTCAGGGCTGCAGCTTCCTGGGTTTGTGCTGGAGATTATTGCTGCGGTTGGTTTCCTCACCTCATATGTGCGCGTCTTGGCACGGCACCAGTCCAGCAGCATCTGCTTGATGGAGTTTGCGTTGGGAACGCCAAAACTGGTGGAGCGCTGCACCCTGTTTACTTTGGCCACGGCCTGATTTCCAGGGCTGAAAGAAAAGTCCATATTGTTTTAATGTTTATGCACGTTGACCCGCTCCATTTACTGTTTTTGGTCACACGGCTCCTCTGTTTATCCTTACCCGCCTCCCTCCTTCTCCAGCTTCTCTATCATGGTCTTGCGGGCCTGCATGGCGGATGTCTTCGGCATCGTTTGAGCCCTCATCAGCTCCTTGCGCCTCTCTGCCTGCCGCCGCTCCATGGCGGCCAGCCCGCTGCTCCCGCTTCGAGACGATGAGTCATCCTCGCGATCGAACACGCTGACGGAAACAGGCAAGGTTGACTCGTGACTGATTAAACAGGAGACTTTGGGTTGTCAGTTACCATCTGGATGCTTTTAAACCCACCTGCCTACTTTCCTGCTGGTGTTGGAAGATGATGAAGAGGAGTAGCTGAATGACTTTGACTGGACTGTCCCTCCTGAAAAAGATTAAATAAAATATAAATAATCTGTCTAAATGTTTCCAACAGAGCATAATGAAGTGATTACTGGAGGTAAAGTAAAAACTCACTGTCTGTTTTCTGAACAAAACTGGTTTCTAACACTGTGCTGCGAGTTGATTTGCTCCCATCATCTAAAAACGTAAAAGAAAAACACTTTTATGCTTCATGTGTGAGGTTTAATGAGCGCACACCGAAGGCAACTTTAATAAAGATAACTACCAGACTGTGTGAAACGGTTTGTCTTGGTGACTTGGCTGAGGGTTGAACCATCTGCCGACTTCTCCATCTTGTTGATCACCACTTCTCCAGCTCCGGGACCTGCTCGACCTTTCTGCGTTCGGTCGTCCCTCTGCTGCCGCAGATCCTGCAGGCGAGTCTCGCGCTCCTTTTCTCTCTGGTCTAGGGTGAGAGACGAGGTAGGACAGATGATGTCAGTGGAAAAAGCGAAGGAGGAGGGGGAGAACAAGAGGTCCTAAACAAGCTGACAGCACCTCAGCTGACTCTGGGAAAGATGGATTAAAACAGGGCTTCCCAGCTCAGATAGCAAAACATATCGCAGATCTTTCCAGCGTGCTATAAAACTTCTCAGAGCACGCAAACACTCTGAGGTGGGAAGTTTAGCGGCCGTACAAAAGCTGTCAAATGAAATGTCCTGCACAAACATCACATCAAAGTGAGCAAACACGCAATAAAAGACAGATACCTGCTCTGGTGTTGTCAGCTTTTACCTAAATTGGTATTTATGCATTCTGTTGAGTGCTACTCACAAACCATACAGCAAGTGCTCACCAAAAACACAGAATAGGTGGAGAATTTATCAACAATTTATCCTAAAACACAGGATTCATGCAAATCCTCAAATCACTCACTGCATTCAGAGAATTAAACTTCCACATACATACTGGTATGACACAAAGAAGTGTGCAAAAACGGGTTAAACTCAGGGAGTAAATGATCACTACAGACCACACGTCCTACCCATTTCCTCTTGGGTACATCCCAGCATGGCTTCTGAGGGCAAATTTCATAAAACTTACACTTTAAATATGTAAAAAACCTGAAAACAAATATATTATTACAAAAATCCATGTCTACCTTTAATCATTAAAATAAAGAATGAAACAAAACCTTAATTATCCAGAAAGAAAACATGAATTTACTCATTTACCCCTCTTTCTCTTGCGAAGGTCTCTCATGGCGGCACGAATCATTTTCCTCTCCTCAAAATCTTTTGATTCATCAAGCTGGAAAAAAAAAAACAGCATGAAAACAACTAAATTATCAACAAAACAGATCCTCACAGCTCACTTCAGACTGGTGATTCCAATCTTAAATCACTCGGAACAAAGTACCATTTTGTCAAGAAGCTCCTCATCCTGGATCGCAGCCAGCTTTTCGGCGGTGAGCTTTCCGGAGCTCTCCACTGGTTTGGACTGCGTGCTGGAGCCGTTGGGGATGGTTGAGCTTTGCTGGGCCAACTGCACAGACGGTCCAGCTGCAAACACTGGCACTGAGGCGACGATGGGTTCCGTCTCCATCTGCATAAGATGCAAAAAAAAAAGCAACGTAAATAAGAGCAAACAAACACCAACGTAACAAGTCTTCTCTTGTTTCAGAAAGAGAAATCAGAGAGCTGAAACTGTACACCATCTACTAAAAAGAACGTCCACATGCATATTTACAGCTGACATTTACTACATGATGAGACCAAGAGGGGTTTTAGCTCAAACACACCGTTTCCATAATAGGTCTGAAGTTTCCCACCCATGGTTCTCTTTCTGAGACCACATCCCTAACTCCTCCAGTCTCCAGGCCCATCACAGGGAGAGACGGTAAGTATGAGAGTGAGAGAAATCCTGCCAAGTTACTGTTTGCTTAGTTCAGAGTGTGACTGATTGTCTCAATAATACCAGGCTCCCACCAACCAACAGTTTACATGACACCAGCACCGTTAGGTGGTACATTAGTAGGCATTAATTCTGTGTAAATGTCAGGCGATCGAGACTAGCTTTAGCTCTGATGTGCCAGTCATGCAGCTGGCTCTGCCTCTGCCTCCATCCACTCCTCTGCTGAGGGAATAGGTCCCACCAGAGAGCTGCAGAATCAAAAGGTGGCGAGACCTTTTCTGGATAGTTCTGACCCCGTGAGACAGGCGGCACTGAGAGGCAGTTGACCGATGAGGAATGTTTTGGGACACAGCAAAGCCAAACAAGGGCTCCAGATCAGCCAATGAGAGCACGTTTGTAGAATTAGAAACTCCCAGAAACCCAAAGTCATCAAGTCAGCTTTAGTGTCCCCCTCGAGAGTGGACGTGGAAATTACTGGTGCAAGCAAGGAAGGCAAGCGTGGTTAGATAAGGTCACCCTGTCATTATCACATCTGAGGGAAGTCTCCACCACCAGCTGATTAACGGACCCAGATGTCTGCAGATCTAGAGATAACACAAACCCAACTAGATAAGGCTGCAGATGTTTGATATCCTTAAAAATGTTAACTTTATCCACAAAGATGTATTTGTACAAGGGATGATGGAAAAACAAGCTTGGAGATGAGAGTAAACCCTGTTCATGTTTGGTCCTTTAGGATGAATATCTGGGAACAAGAATATCTGAAGCAGCCAGTTCATCTGATGACTGGATTCTTGCAATCCTGTCTTCTCTTAATTTTCCCTAAAAATCAAAACATACTTGCAGAAAGACCACATGCTCATTTGGTCTTCTGTGCTGAAGTGCAACAGGACACAGAGATTTGAGTCCTTGCCAAACTCAGAGGCACGTGGCATTATGGGACTAGAATAACACGTGAAGTCTTCCTCGTAAACACTTTCCGTCAAACCTGACAGGCAGCCAAGACCGTCCTACGTTCCTCAGCTGAAGCGAGAACATGATGGCTGATTAAAACCAGGTGAAAGTGGAGAGACGAGTGAGAGAGCAGAACATAGGTGGGATGGATGGCAACGCGTATAAAAGTCAAGACCAGCTGATCCACAGGAACACCGGAACAAAAGGCATTCCCGTTGTTTTAAGTGGCTTATCTGATTTAGAAGGGATCGTGATGAGAAGGATTTACACGGACCAGTACCGTGCAGCTGTTCATAGAACTGCTCGACTTCAGAGAAGGAGCTGATAGGGAGCGGCGGGATGCAGAGGTCAGCAGGTGACAGATCAGCAAAGGTTTTAACTTCTGAGGAGGGCTCGTCTCGGAAGATACTAGAGGTGAGTCCTGAGAGGTCGGTGGTCTTCCTGGGACGAGCTGATGAGATCACATGGAGGGGAACTGGCTGCTGGATCTTCAGATGTGAAAGATGGAGAATCTTGACGAAGATTGACTGAAACATCAGCTTCTTGGTGTGTGCACACAGAACCAACACTGCTTGGAGTTATGACTCCACACTGATCTGAAGAACCTTCCTCACTGCTGAGTTCTTGTACCTTGGGATGAGGTAGTCCCATCGTCTGACAGAGGGCCTCCACTTGTCTCACCATCCATTCCTGCTCACTCTTCAGTTTCAGGTTCTCCTCCTGCAGCCTGGACATGGCGTCAACAAGGGGAACCACCTGAGCTTCTGCCTCTTCCAGACGGACATCCACCCTCCTCCCAAAGGCCTGCAGATCGCTGTGGATCTCCTTCACAGCACATCTCAACATCAGCTGCAGTCTTTTCTCACTGAACTCCTCATCAGCTTCACTGTGGGAGAGCGCATCACCAATCACCTCTTCCAGACCAGATTCAGCACAGGTATTATCTGGAGAACTCACAGCCTTTGAGGACTCATCAACCCCAGGCATGGTTGAAAAAAAAAAAAGTTAAATGTGAGAATTCAGGAGTAAAACCCAATCACAGCAGCAGTAGATGCTGTTCTTTGACTAGTTCTAACCATCAAAAACAATCCATGAGCTTTATAACGTCTGCAAATGGCCCCTCTCTTCATGCAGGCAGCGGAGAGCCAATCAGCAAGCAGGGGCTCCCTTTTCTCAGAAGCAGCTCCCACCCACTTGTTCCTGGGTGCAGTGGACATGTAATTTTATCTTCTGCTCTCCTATTATTCCACTGAGCCCGTCACTCTCGGGGAAGAGAAAGGGGGCAACCATTTAATAAAAAAACGTCACCTCTCCCATTTTTTACTCAGGACACGTCCTTCACACCTTGAGTGGAAGGCAAACTGTTGCTCCAACCATTTTGTTTCAGTTAAAAGTGCTTTCTAAAAAAAAGCAGGGGATTTTAAACCAATCTGATCCTTCAGAGACTGAAATCAGACCACGAGAGTCAAGATCGGACTGGGAAGGGCATAACATTCGGAGCCATGACGGATCCGGCTGACAAAGAGCTCCAGTTCTCCACACTTTGGAGCAAGGATGTCGGCAAGGACGTCTCATAAAACTTTATTTTAGTCTTATTTGGCAAAAGTCCATCTGCTGCTCAAAGTTAAGTGCTGCAGTGATGAGCGAGGAGACGGTCTGTATGTGTAGTATCCTCTTTGATCTTCAAGTGCTGCTTTTAAATGCAGACTGCAGATTTATAATTATGGTGCCCTACGTGCAAAGAGAGCTAATGACACAGTACAAAAATACACATGGGCAAAAAAATTTTAAATAAATCTTACATTCATGCTTTGACAGCTAAGGCAACAAACCGGGGGCTTTAATAGTCTAATATTTATTTCAACCAATAATGTAAATACACAACGCATCATTCATTTAAAAACAACAAGGCTCTACGTAAGTGGGAATGTCAGAGAGCAGCAGCTGTTTTGGCTAATAAAATAATTTCCCTAAGGACAGAGCAGAAAGGGGCAGCAGGGAAAATGGATAATACCCAAAGGAGGACATCCTGATGGTCCAATTAGGCTCAACAAGACATTTAAAATCACTTTACTTTCAAAGTAACCTGAGGTACAAGGACAAGGACGATGAATATCAGTACATGTCAGGGATTTACCCAATAAATCAAGATGTTTGGAGACATCAGTGGGTCCAATGAAGGTACACATGACTCTTGCACTGAATCTGGGGTGCCCAATCCAGGTCCTGGAGGGCCGCTATCCAGCAGGTTTTGTGGTTTCTCTGCTCCCTCACACTTGATTTAGTAGTTGAATCACCTGTGCAGTTGCTCATCAGAATCTGCAGAAGCCTTCTAATTGAAATCAGGTGTGTTGAGTCAGGGTTAAAACTAAAACCTGGTGGATACCAGCACTCTGGGACCAGGACTGGGCACCCCTGCACTAACTAGAAGCAATATTATGATGCCAGACAAGGCAAACTAGAATTTAGATTTGTGTCATGATGGATCGTTGTACAACAACGAGGTCTTGTGTATCTGTGGAACAGTTGATCCGCCACTGTGTCCCAATTCACTCAGCAGCAAAATTGACCCAGAGCTTGGCAATGACCTGTTTGACTTGAATCATCGTCATTCAGGTTTTAAAAAGGAAGGTGTTCTTTACATTTGTGTTTAGGCTCAAACATCGTGATCAGGAAGGAACGGAGCTGCTGTGATCACAGTGATGAAAATAAAATCCATCTCCTCCCTTCCTTTAATGGGGACATATCATGCAAAATGCTGGTGAAGGTTCTCAGTCATCCAGGTCATGGTAATCCAAAGGGTTCAAACGAAGGCAAATGGACTTCTTTAGTTTCTTGAAAGCTGCTCATTGGGGCCACCCCCTTCTCCATGATGGCTGGCAGAAAGATTGTCAAGAAACCAAAGAAGTCCACTTGCCTTTCATTTGAACCCTTTGGATTATCATGCAAAACTCACATTTTTCATTCTTTTGTGTTGCTATGTGGATCTCTATTGCCTCTATAAATACTCCAAACATGAAAATAATCTGTGCATTCGCTTTCTGTCAGTGTTCTGTCAAGCTCCAGCTTGTTTTCTTAAAGTGACAGAGCCCTGAAACGGCTCATTCTGGAAGGTACTGAAAATGTCAAGAATAAAAGCGCTGGAATCACTTTATGAGAGAGGGATTTAGTGCAAAGAACTACATACACATGTTTAGCAGGGACCATAGACTTATTATGACTTAGGAAAAAAATGTGCCCTTTAATTTTGAATTTAACACTAGTACCATCAGCATCAAATTGTTTTATTGAGACAACAAAGACTAAAACTAAATATTGAGTCAATTACGAGGGATGTGAGTGGCGAGATTAGACCACCAAGGAGAATCACGGACCACCCAAAAGGATCAGAGTTCTTGACGAGAACCACGCTGGTCAGTGAACAATCAACACCACCAAACAGGAAGTGCGTGCTCCAACTCATGTTGCTGCTTATCACCTTCATTTCTAACAAATATCCTGAAAAAAAATTACTTTTTCAGCAGACTACAATAAAAAAAGTACGTTCTACTCTTCCAGAGCATGAACTTTCACTAAGTCACCAAAAAACAGGAAAATATCTAGATGTAGGAAACCACTCTAACCATCAGCATTGATGCTGTTTTTACCATTTCATTACTCAAGTCACTTAAGCAAAGCCTTGGTAAAACTTAATCAAATATGGCAGATGCCTTTGATTTATCATCTCATCTAAGACATGTGGTTTATTCACATTCATGCAAAGCTACACTCTAATGATGCAGCTGCTTTTATGGCCGTGCGCTTAAACATGGGGGTGCTCGCATGAAGACATGAATGTGTAGACACGCAGCAGGACTTAGTCTGAACTGCGCTGCTGGTTTTACAATGAATGAACCTAAAAATAATCTCAACATTGAACCCTTTAACCCTGCAGAATCATTGAATGTTTGCAAAAGAAATAAATGATAATCTTTTTGCATTATAACAAAAGCATTGTATTTTTGTTTACGCTGGTCCTAAGTGGTGTTTGTGTCTCATAGCTGAGAGAGACAGTCTCATTCCAACACCTTTAAACCCACCCTGCAGCCATGTGAAGCTCCACACACAGCTCTCAGGGTGGAGTCATAATTAACCAACTGCTTGATCCCATAACCAGATTACAATTGCCTTCTGAATACACACACACACAAAAAAAAGTAAACAGGACACTGCTTCTAGCTTCCTCACTCTCTCAATCTTCCTGCTCTCCATTCACAAGGACACTTCCTTTCATGGAGGACAGAAACGTTTTAGAGAATGAGGCGAATGGAAGTTAAGCTGTTCTTTAACCTCAGAGGTCAGAGAGAGATAAGACCGGATTTGTTTGTGGTCACTGCCCACAACTTTCAGCAAGAGTCACAAAAGCGATGGAGAATTTGTGTCGGCAGTTAGCGCAGTAATTACTCTGGACAAAAAAAGACGGACAAGTGTGATTTCGGGTAAACAACTCCCAGATATAAGTCAGTGGGTCTGCAGGGAGAAAACCAAAAATGCCCTTAACACCTCCCTTCTCCTTCCTGTCTGCTTAACTTACCCTACAAGGACAGATGTGACTGGCTACCCTCTCTGTGTTTGATAAACACTGTTCTTCCCTCCTCTCCTCGCTTTTCCTCACACTGTCTTGTCTCACCGAGCCCCCAGTGGAAACAAATCCTTAAGCTTATCAAGAGAAACTGAGCGCCATCGGGATTGTCAGAAACGTTTGAGATCTTCAGATCGGACCCTAGAAACATTCTAGACGACAGACTCTACCTTGATGGAGGATCCGGAGGAGAATGTGGATGAGGAGGTCTTAAACGGTGTCGCTCGGAGGCCGAGGGTCAACTCTGAAACACATGGAGGGAATTGAGATGTAAAACAAAAGAGGTTTTAATAAATATGAACAAGCTGGTGCACATGAGAGACAATCCACTTGTACTCTCATCCAAACCAACACAGAGGCTGGGTCATAAAACTGATGCACCTCAGCAGGACGCGGTGCACGTTTACAAGCCTTTAAATGCACTTTTCAGGGAAACTTGAGATATAATCACAAACCCTCTTAACTCAGATATGGACAGGCAGATTCCCAAAGAAGGAGCCAAAACCATTAAAGCAAAGAGTACTATAAAAAAAAGGATATAAAAAAACTCACTAAGCTTGTAGAGTGGTTCCTGAGGGGGTTAAGAACATCTACAGACTCGGTTTGGATGATCCTGGTTGATGAGACAAGATTAAACCTCAGATATTTTAATCAGATGGACTTCACTAGTCCAATCTTTTTGTTTTTGGGGGACAGTCCGTCTTTTGTGCCATTAACTCACTTTTGTGCGTAGGCATGATTTCTGCTCTGTACCAGTTGAACATTTTGCTACATGTTTTAAGTGAAAGTTGCAACTTTGCCAGCATTTTGGTGAGGATTAAAAAAAAACATCCAACTTTTGTTTGGTGTCCAACTCTTTGGTTTTAGTTGGGACTCAAACAGTGTTTAACAATAATGAAGTAATTAAATTTAAAGTTTAAAAACCTCTGAAGGTTTAAGGTTAGCATCCCTGGAAAAAAGGTCTACAAATACAATAAGAAAAGAATAAAATATATAAGCAAATGTCAACATCTTGAGACCCAGGGTGGATAAAACGCATCATTTTTTTTCATAGTGTGTTTACTTTCAAACACATTTTTTTTAATGAGAAGGGAAAAAATGAGAAATTTTCTTTTTTTGTGTTGACTGTTATCAGAAATATTCAGATTTAAAATGAAGTAATTATTCTTCAGAACATATCTGAGGTTTTATGGTTCATATATTCAGCCTGATGCACAAATGAAACTTTTTATTTTCTTTAACCACAAAGCAGAACCAACGGTATTAATAAAAGACTGCTGTGTTCTTCTTTTCCTCGGATGAGCAGCTAACAGGGATTTGTCTTACGCGGATGAATTAAAGCGCTCAAGTGTGTTTTGCTTTAGATAAAAGTGGCCAGACGATAAATACAGCAGATATTACACACAGAGCAGTGTGGGCTGGAACACTAAAACCATTCAGTCTGGACTCAGATGGTCAGTTGTTTCTTGTTTTGTATGAAATCTGCTTTCTGCTGCTGACCGGTGACCTCACTACACCCCTCTCCCACACACACACACACACACACACACACACACACACACACACACACACACACACACACACACACATACACACAAGGGGAGCGACATGCCAAGTGTGTAACAAACCCGTCTATTATACAGCTCCATCATATTTATGACTCATTTATGTGCTTTGCTTGTTTAACGCCACAAAAACACTCAGGTCACTGGGATTTAGTGAATGGGACTCCCTGTTATGTTTGAAAGAGTAGACGCACACACGCATACATGCATGCACACACACACAGAGGTGGATACTCATACCTGGCCGCTGCCCCAGCGAGGTGATGCGAGAGCTCATGTTGGTGATGGGTACCACATTGCCTCTCGGTGTGGACGAGGTGGAGGTGGAGGTGCTGCGACCATCCTTGATCTCGATGGTGAGGAAAGTCTTCATGTCGGGGTCTTCCTCTCCCTGAGGGACCGTCCTTCCAGCTGCTCTCCCTGGGGTTCCGTCTTCCTTTGACTCACTAGAGGCAGGCACATCTTTTTCAGCCGGGAGCCTTGTCCCACCCACAGAGCTCTGCGATTGGCCTGCTGAGGGCAGATGTTTGTTAGCTCCGCCTTTCAGTTTAGGTGCAGCCTGACTTTGAGATGGAGCAGTGGCGCTAGACAATGAGCCCACACGTGGCCTCGCTGGCGTGTCTCCGGATGTGTTAAGGGACGTCGGTGTGTGTGTGAACAGCCCAGCAGCTCTGGGGAAATTGGTGCTGCTGATGGAGGCGTTCCCGTTTCTCTGGGGGGTTTTCTTTAAAGCAGGTGGCTGTGGGCTCTGGCTGGCCTCTGTGAACTTGCGCATTCGATCACGAACAGAGTTGCTGTGGCTGAACTGTTCCAGGATAACATCTTTCTTTTCTGGGGCTGAAAGGAGATAAATTGAAATAAAAACAAACAAGAAAAAATGAAACGCTGAGAAGTCTCAGGTTTGTACAGTTAATAACTTTTGCTCACGTCACAGAGCATTCAAAAACCCTCATCAGATCCCGTCCTCATTTATCTAATTTATAGTTTTTCCACCATCTTTACATCATCTTTGACGTGTGATTACATTTCTGCTATTCCTTTATACAGACAGGTTTATGTGAACATTTATTATTAAAAAAAATGAAAATAAACCAATGATTAGGGGCTTGGTGGAAATATTCACTAAGGTCACAGTGGAGGAGGATTATCTGAGCGGAAAAGAAAGCGGCTCAAATCACATGAACATCAAGATCGTGTGAACCTATTCTTACCCGGATCCTGTGCTTTGCCATGAGTGAGCGACAGGTTGCCGTTAACCATTATCTAAAAAAATAAATAAATAAAACGAAAGAAGGGGAGACAAAGAAACATGACAGAGTGATTAGTAAAGGAAGTGGAGGGGATGAAAAGTCAACACAGCTGCTATAACAGACACTGAACATGTTCATGAAGAGCTGGAGATGAGGCGACTACACACACAACCCTAAACACAGCGCAGGCCACTGCTGGTGTGTTTTTTATGTGTGACGAGAGTTTGTTTCTTGGCGGCGCGTTCACGGCGGACCCCAGAGTGTTTACATTGCTCTCAGGAGACTGAACATCAGCAGGGGACAATAAAAGAAGTCCGGGGCCGGCCTTACGTAAACACATAGAGTGAAGCAACGCTATGGCGTCATGACAACAGGACAAGATCGCCCCATGATGGGAAATGTTCCCCAACAGTAAGCTTAAACTTGGAATGTGCGTGTGTGTGTGCGTGTGCGTGTGTGTGTGTGTGTGTGTGTGTGTGTGTGTGTGTGTGTGTGTGTGTGTGTGTGTGTGTGTGTGTGTGTGTGTGTGTGTGTGTGTGTGTGTGTGTGTGTGTGTGTGTGTGTGTGTGTGTGTGTGTGTGCTCTCTCAGAACGAGGATCTCCAGCACTCCGATCCTCCGTGACACCAGGTGAACCCCGACAGGCTGCTGAGGTGAAGCAGAAACCGCTAAGTCGACGGTTAGTTTGTGTAACTGAGGAACAGAAATTCACCAGAAGCTCAGCGTGTTGTGTTTACAGATGCTGACAGGACCAGAGTGTCGCTGAAGAATGAAGTGTTGCAGTTTCTTGTCAGAAGTTTAAAAAACAACACAAGTGTGACTATGCACCTCAGCACCACACTGTGGTGGTTCAGATGTAAGAAGTGGTTATTTTTACCATCTAGCTGACTCAGGCTGCAGAGCATAAACATATCTCTTTCTGAGTCGGATTTTAGCTTATAATGGAGTAAAATTTAAGCTACATTGGTTAAAAAGATTCTTGTTTTGGATCCTACATTAGAGTTAACTTTTGTTTTGACCACAGTCACCAATTCTTGTCATGTGTCTGTATGTATGTCTGATCTTGAAATTGTGTGTACTGAAACAATTGAATTTCCCTCTGGGATTAATAAAGTATTTTTGAATTGAATTGAATTTTAGGTCAGGTTCTTCTGCAGTAGCCAAATCTGGTTATATTTGCTTCATACCCCACCTTTTGACTCTGGAAGTCTGTTCTTCCCCTGCCTTTCACAGCACCTCTCCGAGAGAAAACTGCCCCGTCTGGCTCCTGTTGGTCAGGAACGTGGTCCTGGTCGGACTGGTTCTGGACGCTGGGCGGACTGTGGTTCCTTTCTGTTTCAGAATCTGTGCTGCTAGTTGAACTGCTTGTGGTTCCTTCCACCTCCTCCAGAGGACTCTTCTCTTCTGAGGATGTGCTTGTATTGTGGTCAGATGTCACAGAGTCGGTCCGTTTCCTAAGCAATGCACTGATGCCGTCCATAGTCCCGGACCCCAGACGAGGTCTGGCAAAGAAGTCGGAGGCATCTGAGCCCAGTCTCTGTCTGGTGTGAGACAGCGAGCTGATGCTTCGATCTGATGAAGCTGAGTCCAGACGACCCCGCTGGGGGGAATCCTGGCTCCTGTCTGAGGCTCCAGAGTCCAACCGAGCTCGGCGGTTTGGGCCGAGACTCTTCTCAGAGGCGACAGAATCCAGATTGGACATAGAAAACCCAGAGGTCCCACTGCGGTCTGAAGCTGTGGAATCTGACCTTTGACGATGAGTCAGAGCCAGATCTGTCTCTAAGGTTTCCTTCTGAGGTTTGATCAGCAAAGGGCCAGAGCTGTCATCCTTCACCAGGTGATCCAGAACCAGCACCATGCTTGAGTTGGATCCTGTTGTTGAAAAAAATTGAGAAATAAATGGTTTTGTGGCTTTTCACAGATCAACTGTAAACAGAACCGATGGACATTTAACGCTTCCACATCAGTGAGGCCCAAAGAGAGCTGGTCTTTCGAAAAATATGACTCAGGATCATAGAGGAGGCATGTGGAGTCACAGGGGGATGCAGACACTTCCTGGCTTCAGTTCCTGACAGATTTGTGAGATTGTGTTGGTGGAAGTGCATTTAGAAAAGGGAGGTCCCCTAAGTGGAAACAGGGAGCATGTGGCTCATGCTATAGGTGGTGAGTAGCGAGGAGAAAAACGGAAGCTAAAGAGAGACTATAGGGAGAAGTGTTTCCCCTCCCCTTCGTCTGAGCTCCTTCTCCAATCAGGAAACCACACTCTAAACAACAGGAGCACCCGCATCCTCCCCTTCTGAAGTTTCAACCTCCAACACCTCGTGGTGAAGCAGCATGATGGGATATTTGAAGCGGTTTGTCTACCACAGATAAACAAAACCGACTATTATTCAGCTCTGATGTCACAAAACTCTGCAACTTTGCAACAGAATCTCCAAGAATGCCGAGTTGTGATTAACAAACCAGATCAAAAATGGGTTCTGGTCAGACTGGAAGCAGCAATTCAGTCTCTTTAAGTTCACTGGATCCACATTGATATTGTTCCTCAGGACGCTAATTACTAGAACAGAATGGCGGCTAAAAGCTGATTACACAACTGAGATGATTATGTAAGAGGGTCTGAACAAAAAAAAACATGATTATGGTAAATAATTAGGATTTAGCTGCCAGAACACGTTCCTTCTCCAATAAACACTCACGTTCCTGTTCATGGGTTTGCACCAGGAAGCCATCTTTTCTATTGTGAGACAATTTCTAGGAAAATCCCCACTGCTGCTGCATAATGAGAGGCTTGTTTTTTACTTAAAAATAACCACAAAAGCTGCAGTCTGCTGCCAGCGAACAAATAAAGCAGAAACAAAAAAGAACTGAGGGATTTATTTATAAAGTCTTTATAGTGAAGCACTGACCCAAAGCGTCCTCCCTATGAACCGGTCAAAAGGAGATTTCACCTCGTTTCTTTTGCTTCAGTGGTTTGTTTTAAACTAGACTTGGATTAACAAGTTAAATAAACTTATCAAGCAATTTATGAAAAGATCTATGAGTAATAAAATGAAGAAAAAGTGCTAATGTATTTCAAATGTAGGTTTATTCTTAATTTGTGTAAAAAATAAAGTAAAGAAGACTTTATTAAGAAACAATCTTAAAACTGCTCAAAAGTTGACGTTTTATTCACTGTGTTTGGATTGTTTTGGGCAAAGTAACACTAGATTGTTTTTTTAAACTTTAAACTAGAGCTTTAACATTAATCTCAGTGATTGTTGAGTTAGAACTTGACCAATTTCATATCTGACACCTTTCTGCACTCCTCAGCTGACCACCACACTCGATAGTTTTGGGGAGCGGGTAGGTGTTCTAGGGAGCGCCGTTTACCTGCTTTACGGCTGTTAGCTGTTATGCTAGCAGTTGGCATTTTCTGTTCGCCAATAGTCAATAAAAAGCAGAAGAAGAAAAATAAGTTTGCTTTTTCTGTTGGCATCATGGCGGAGCCTGGAAGTAAGAGAGTAAACGTATTTGAAGGTGAAGCAAAGAGCTAAAACCAGAGTGAACATCGACGCGCCCTACACTAGTCTGAAGGAGCTAAAGGAGGCTACAAAATCACAGATTACTGGTGACCTGGCTTAGTTGCTCCTGGACTTGTAAGTAATAAAATTTTTGGCTAACAGTTTGAATCTTTTTTACTTCATGGTTTATTTGCGTAGTTGGCTCATGTTATGGGCCATTCCCATCCGTACCGGGTCGGCCCGGGCCGGATAGCATAGGTTGTTTACATATCTGGGTGACCTCGTATTTTTCCGGGCCAACCAAGGCTCATTCTCAGCCCTCTTCTCGACGGGGTCTGCTTCAGGCAGACCAGGGCCAACACACCCACTGCTGACAGCAAATTCACACCTTCGATTAGAGCAAGCCTCTGATTGGTGGGTAGAATCAGCCCACATGGGCTTAAGACAAGGATGTGTGGAATCAACCGGGCCAGGCTGGGGCCGACTGGGGCTACCCGGCCCGGGCCGACCCGGTACAGATGGGAATGGCCCATAAGTGTCTGTGAAGGTTCTCAGTCATCCAGGTCATTGTAGTCTAATGAGCTTTGAAAGAAAAGCGTCTGGACTTCTTTGAGTTGCTTGAAGACGTTTCACCTCTCATCCGAGAGGCTTCTTCAGTTCTAAGGTCAAATGGTGGAGAGTCCCAGATTTAAACCCAGTGGGAGTTTCCCCCCGAAGAGGGAACAAAAGACCCCCCCTGATGATTTTCTACATAAACACATGAGCCAAGGTGTGAGGGTGGGTGTGGGTCCTATTCAAGCAACTCAAAGAAGTCCAGACGCTTTTCTTTCAAAGCTCATTAGAAGGCTCATGTTAGTGTTAGCTCGTTGTTAGCGCTAGCTACAGCAGGGTTGTTTTACAACAGGTGTAATTCCACTTTCAACCAATAGGGCAGAGGAGCAGGGAACTGCTCTGTGTTACTTTAAATTAATGGTTCAAATTATATTCTAATGACTAAATTGGTAGTTTTACCCAGCAGGATGATGACTCGAGAGGGAAGAGTTAGTGGCTCATTAGAGCAGCATTTTTCTTCCTGAGAGTACAAACTTACTAAAGCCACTTGTTGTTGAAACGTTTAAACCCTAACTGACACACACCAACAGCCTGCTGGTGTTTAGTTCCTATCATCACAGCAGCTCACACGCAGCAGAGCACAGACACGTGTGAATGAGTGTGAAGTATATTTATGTTAGTGTAACAGATGTGACGCCACTCCATCACCGGCTCACTGTGTGAAACTGTAATGAGTGTGTTACTGTTCCTCTGGGAACTCTTTCAAGAACTTAAAACATTAGGTAAACTCCACGGAAAACATTTCATTTCCTAAATCACAGACCGGCTCACTCCTGTTCGTGCTGGAACGGCGCAGCTGGATGCACAGTGATTGAAGTGAAGCATGTAAATACGGGTTTTTGTTGTCAGGAAGATAGTTGTCGGTGTCTGGGATGCATCCAAAGACCAAAAATAAAATAAGATATTTCATTATTTTCTTATCTTTGATATTATTCCACTTTCACCTTAAAGAGGCAACGTCTTCACCTCTGTCCCAACTACACAAGTCCAGCAGCTTTGTTGACTTATGCCTTTATAATGGCCACCTTTCTTCAGTGGTCTGTCAGCGTTTCGGCTTGGCTTAAAGTGTAAGGCGGTGATAAATCAACAACAGTGGGGAGTTTCTTCACCACGTGAAGGCCCAAGTTCTGCTCTGGTATCAGCTTTATTTAGCTGAGGTGTGGCTGTTGGGTTTCTTTGTTCCGTCCCGTTACCCCCACACCGTGAACTCCTTCCTGGTCCACATGAAGGACGCAGAACCAAACCCAGACCACACAGAGAGACATCTAAGACCTCCTTTAAAAGGTAAAAGCCAGAAAGGATCTGTCGGTTTCCAACGAATCAAACAATAATTAACTTTTTAATGATACTTACTGCTTGTAAACAACAGTTTCAATGTTTTAGAGGCCATTTTGACGTCCTCCCTATGTTTTCCTGCTCATTTCCACCATCTCTGGTGAACGCAGTGCATTCATCCCCTCTTGAATTCAGACATTCATGTCACTTTATTGATGGCTGAACTAACAGAGAGCCTAATGAAATGACTTGACACTTTAGCCGAAGGCATTAAGCCTGACTGCGAGTGACTGCTAACACTTAATAAAGTTAGATGAAGGAACTCAAACTAATACGACCTCCTGACCGCCACCTCAGGAGAACGGCTCCTTTTCCTGTGTGTTTCGGCAGGCGCCGGACAGGGAAATGGATCTGCAGCACGTGAAACAGAGGAAATCAGTGTGAGCTTTGCATTACCGGAGCGCACTCGGACTTGACCTTGGGTCCAATGTTTACAGTATAAGCAGGTTGTGTGTTTGCCGACGTGTGATATGTAAATATGATGTCAGTGTCAGGTTGTGCAGGCTGGTGCGATTACTGACACATAAAAAAGGCAGAAAGACTTCCTTGATAATCAGCGAGGTTCTGTTGTAGAGAAACTAAAGACACAAATGTGTGTGTTTATTTTTTGGTGTACTGCACCTCTGCTGCGTCTTACCTTTCCTCTGCAGCTCTCTGCCCTGTTGAGTCTGCTGGGGGTGTAGGTCCTGGATCGAAGATCTGATGCACTCCAGCTCACTGCAACTCTCCCTCTCTCCCTCCTGCGGAAAAGAAAAGAAAACATTCATTGCTCTTCGTATTCAGCTGTGAAATCAGCAACCTATTTTTTTCCATTTTTCCTCGTCAATAAATCACAAAATGCATTTTCCACTGTCACACTGCCGACCCACAGCAGTTACACGTCTGCGTGTCGGAGTTCTAGCCTCTCCTATTAGAGGTTAAGGTCAAAGGCTCCAGACACAATGAGCAACACCAGCTGCAAAAGTACAGATGTCTGTGTGAAAAAGAGGCCACACAATCAGAACATCATGCAGCATGACTGCAACAAAGTGCAGCAGCTTTCTGCCTCCAGCCGCAGAAAGGAGGAGAACTGCAGCTCTGGGCATCTGGAAAAGAAATGGGCAAGATAATGAGGAGGAGGAAAGACGTAGACACAGACGCGACTCCACTGTTGGGCCCCTTTGACTCCAAGCTCCTCCACAGGAGAATCAGCTGCACAAATAAGGGTCATCGTCCTTTCACTCCGTAAATCTCCGCTGCTTGTTATGATTAATCCACTTTAACAAAAAGCTCCTGGGTGGAGATTCAATCTTCTTCAAGGTGCTTTATCAAACATCAAACACAAAACTGGGTGGATCCTGAAAAAGCATGCACACTTTAGTAGCTGCTGTTACGTCAAAATGCTTTTGAAAAAAAATGCATTTGAAAAGACAGATAACACACAATCAGTGTATGAGGGCAAACAACTGAGAAAGCTGCTGCATCAAAAGCAGTTTGAGAACCTCGATTTAAAGGCACACTATGCAACTTTTTCATATTTTTAAATCATTTTCTTGAGCCAGTATGTGCTAAAATGACCCTTTACAAGGTTAATGAAATGTCACTCAGACCTCACTGCCCTCTGTAGCCACAAATCCACACTTGCAACTTCAGAGGTGCCTTGTCGGACCCTGTTGGACTAGTTTTCGAAGGGCACTACTCAGCCTTAAGGGAAAATACCAAACTGTGCTTTTGCAATTTGCGGTCGGGCTGAGCTGCACTGGTTGGAGTTACTCCACAGCGCTCAAAGAAAACTACCTTTAGTAAAGTGGAGCTGACAAGCCTGGCACTGCAGTCTGCTTCCAGCACATTTCATGCATGTTTTAGATCATGAACACAGCTGATTTATCAGATTTAGTGATGAATTGCTCCAGTAGAGACCAATGAAGGCTGAGGAGAAATTTCAGCTGTAAGATTGAAGTGTTAAAAATACAAACGCACAGCGAGGAGAGGAGTTTTACTTTTGTCTTTACTAATAGACACTAGAAGGTGCTAAAGTCAAGCCAAAACTGCACCCTGTATCCATCAAGTGTTAAAGAACCGAAACGTTCCGGTCTTTGTGGCCCGGTGTCTCTGACCCTGCTCACCTTGAGCAGATTAAAAGGCAGAGCGGCTAAACAGAAAACATAATCAGGAGCTCAAACATGACACAGGAAACTGGAAGCCTCAGATTTACATCGGTGACGTTTTGCTATGTAAAAAAAAAACTTTTTTTTTTTAAATCAAGTCTGAGCCAAGAGTTAACCAATAAACTATCAAAGGCCACACTCAGAAGTGGATCTGATTTGGTTGAACTTTTCCCCAGAATTCTCTTGTATCCATAAAAAAGCAACACATGCACAAACCCTTTCAAAACGACTCTAAATGTCACTCGTAAAGTCAGCCATACCACACTGGGAAGCAGCATTTTAGAAGAATGCCCCTTTAATGAGTCATTACGAGTGTCTGATGAGTTTGGAGGACTCCCACTAAAGAGAGGAGGCAAATAAAGTAAAATAATGCAAAAGGACACAAACAAAGACCTGAATGGAGTCATTCAATCACAGAGACACCGGGAGGGGGGATAATTGTGTTTCAGCCATAAACTCAATTAAAGAGAACAAGCCTTTTCTCATGCACCCCCCACCCCCGACTTTCTTCCGTCTCCACCAGACAGACAGCAGTCATTTCAAAGCTCCCACTAAACCACGAGGAACATAGTTCTCACAGACGGTGGAGCAGGATTTCAGATTTTTTAAACGGCTGAAGTTTGTGACCTGCTGCCAGCCTCCATGCTGCTATTAGTGGCTTCCCCCGGTACCGACAGCCAGGACCTGACGGGGTGAAACCAACACCGACCCGCTCCAGCACACACATGCTTCCCATCCCATCTGGCCTCAGGAGCCTGTTTGAGTCCAGATTTAACTGCACAAAAACAACAATCCTGTCTGATGGCCACAGAAAGGCGGCAGTCGTCAGGACCCACAATAAATAAATAAATAAAAATACTATGAGACACACACCTCCTTCACCAACCACTGCAGGCGACTGAGCTCAGCTTCATCGCTCCGGTTTTCCATTAAACTTAAATCCATCTCATTCCTGGTGAGGTCAGACCCTCTGAGGGTCTTTTATGCCTGCGTGTGCAGGAGAAAAGTAGAAACCTGGTGGCTCACTTTCCATTACAGCAGCCCAAAGGAACCACACACTTGGATTCAGTCCAATGACTACAATACAGTAGCAATCATCTTCAGTCTGGACTGAAGAAAGCATCACAGGTCTTCAACTCGGAGCCTCATTCCCTTTTTTTACTTGCTACAAATCATCCCAAACCAATCTGAGCTCACGTTCTGGTACGTTCTCCATCAGCTTTTAAAACTCAATGCTTTCGCAAACATCAGAACCGAAGTTAAGCTTCTCTTTCTTTAGGTGACCTCACCTGAGCAGCATGCAAACCTTTAAAGAAACAAAAGATTGTTATTCTTCTGTCATGTAAGAACAATAAATGTCCAACCATGGTGGAAACAAACCTGATATGTAAACACAGAGGCAGGTACATCCCATTTTCCAGCTGATAGGGAAAGTCTTTTCAGTGACTTTTTTCAGTGATGGAAAGCCAAAAGGTTAAAGAAGTCAGACGAGCGTTTGATGTGTGAGCCAGAAAAAAATCAGAGCCACATTTACCTCCTGTTCCTCAGACTGGCTGCCCCTCTTCCTCGCTGTCAGCAGTAACCTTTCAGTAGTCAGGACGTCCGCTATTCTGCTGCTCCGCTCCCTCAGCCACAATACACACACACATGCACACACAAACACAACCGCCACAAACACACACACACGTAACACCAGCAGGCCACTCCCTTAACTTCCCCTCCCTCTCAGTCTCCAGAGGGACCTGACCCCCCCCCCCCCCACACACACACACACTCACTCACTCACTCACACATCCTACAGGTTAACAGTTTGCCTGGTTCACACATTAACTTTTGACACACGGCCTTTACCTTGACCTACTTTTTCCATATTTGTATAATAATAATAAATTAAAGTACTTTAATTATTTAATGTTCTTTCCTTTAAATCATAAAAAAAGTATTAGACCAAATTCTGCTCCTCGTGAGGCGACACTCAGAAAATATCAAAAAGAGACTGACTTTATTCCCACCCATTTAACAGCAACATTATTCCAGAAACTAAATAATTCACAACAACTCATTGTTCATCTGTCCCAAGTTGCGTGCGTCCGTCTGCTTTGGAGGCGTATCCCAGATCAGGATCTTACGCAGACAATTGCAAAGAGATCAGCTGTTGCGATGTGAAGAGGAGAGTCCTGCTGCTGCTGCTGGCTGATGTTGTTTCTGGCCGCGTCCCAATTCCAGAGCAGACAAGACTGCTGGGGACCACAGCTGGATGCCGGCGAGTCTGATATCCCACCCCTCTACCCATTCATCTCAACGACACTGACTCACAACTCGCCCCCCCCAAACAGTTTATCCCTTCGACAGGAAGTGGAGTAAACGTGAGGACGTTGATGTAACAGGATGCTCTGAGAGCAGCGAACAATGGCGCTGCACTGATACCAACGGCTTTTTCATCTCCTCCCGGGAAAAATGCGTCCTTTCAGATCAGCTCTGATAATACAATCCGCCTCACTTGCAGGCTTTGTTTTCCTCCCACAGCAAACAGAGCATTCATCAAAAAGCATCTGTGACCTAGAACATCAGAGAAGACATCATCTGGCCCCTTTAGAGCGCTCAGCTAAACCTCGGGTCTCCACATCTTAAAGTTCCACCACTTTTAGGCCACTAGAGGGCCAGTTAGCTGCAAGAAACATCAGAAAAAGAAATCTCTGAGAAAGAATTCAAACAAACTTGGCCTTCCCAAATGTGTGAAAAATGCATAATCAGATGTGTGGAAGACATTTTCTGCCAGAAACAATTTACTGCCTTGACTAAACACCAAAGTCAAAGACAATTGCATCTTTCTCTTCATATTTTGGTCAAACCTACAGGAGGATGTGAGGAACAAACACATTCCTGACGCTGTGGCATGTATTTATTGTGTGTTTGTGCACACGCCTGCCGCGGCCACAGCCGTAATTCAAGCGACAAAGCCGGTTGTTATTGTTGTTTGTTGCATTCTTCTCTGCGGCGATGCAGAAACCGATGTGGTCAGTGTCGAAACGCAAACCAGCTCTGGCCCCGGCTGGCTTCTGTCAATAGGAGCTGACATCTCAAGACATCTTGCCCAACATGCGATCCTAGGACTGTGTCAGCTCCGTTTCTTTCACAATCAGCACTGATTGCTCAATTAACACGGCAGCACTCACCACAGTTCCCATGTTGGCCTGGGGCTCCGCAATCTCCGCCTCTACGGAGCAAGAGGAAATTTTGCTCTTCTCCGCTGCACCTAAAAACACACGGCAACACAATAATTCAAATGAAAAAGGTGACAGCATCGTGCAAGTCTGTCCTGACGTGACCCGTGTTGTTTAAGTGTGTTCATGCATCCCGGGGCCTCGGACTCAGAGGGGGGCATCATGAATACCCGACAGCGGTAAGGAATGACAGGAATCCATGACTTGATCATAGATTGTACAGGAGATTGAATTTCTATAGTAACCATAGCAACAGACAGGCGTGTTTACCTGCATTTTAGGCGACACAGTCATGATGTCTTACTTTTCCTTTCAAAGCAGGAGAAAAGAAAGTTTAACCTTTATTTTAACGCCCTCATCAGGTCAAACTGCGTCAGTGCTCAGTCCCAAAAAGATACTGTCCTCCAGACGAGTCATGTTGATCATTTGCATTTTTAAGACGAATGGTTCACCCCAATGCAAAACTGATCATCATTTAACAAGCTGTGATGGCCAAATCCCAGCTCACCTTGCAGCTGCTCATCTCGGATCTGTCTGATGGCTGCCCGGATCACCTTCCTCTCCTCGTACTCTGTAGCAGAGCGGAGCTACAAGATCATGAAATACATGAATTAAATAAAGTGAAATGAAAGAAATGGTAACATAAATGATCTATAAAAACTCACCATTTTTGTGAGCTCTTCAGTGTCCTGGATCGTCTGAAGTTTTCGTGAAAGGACGTCTAATTTATCGCTGGATTCGGATCTGAGGAAACCAGAAGAGAAGCTTTCATTCCAAATGGGACGAATTCCAATATCATAACTGGGGCCTAGCCGGACCCTCATCTGAAACCTCCATTCATGTCAGCAAAAACAGAGTATGGAAGGAGTGATATGTGGAGATTTGAGATTAATGACACAAATCTGAATAATAAAGCCTGCTCTCATCCTCGTTTCTTCCAGTCTCGCATGTCTTCATTTCTCTGCTTGATTTACTCGCACGCTCCTTTAGTTCCCTCGTTATCCTGGTTTTTCCTTCGTTACCTGGTTTTAACAGCAGGGTGAGATTGGAATGCTTCACATTCCACTGCTAAAAGGCGCGTGAAAGCGAAGTGTGGGTACTCACTCGGATGTGCAACAGATGGTAGGATTTGTTTAGCAGCTCCAGCCAGGCACCTCTATTGTTTTTGTAACTCAAGTCATCTGAGAAAAGAGGTGACTGGGAACGATTATTAGGCCTTGCCGCTGTTCTTATGAGGATTCAGAGGCAGAAAATGGGAACAGAAGCAGATATTCCTGACATCAAATCCAAACAGCATCCCGGGATTCTGCTGTGGAGCTTTGAGTTTAAACTAACACCTACAATAAGGCACCAGAGATCGCTGATGAAAGAGGAAGTTTGGAGCATTTAAATGTTATGTTTATGTTTAATGTATGTGCTTTAATTTTTAAATTAAATAAGTTTGAAAGAAATGGAAAGATCAATAAATCAGAGCAGAAGTTGAAATCTGAGCAAGCTTTACAGATTTCTGAATACCACATTTAAAAAACACGCTGGATGAGCATTTTTATTTTGAAATATCAGAATGTTTAGTCAAAAAATGACTTTCACGGGAAACTTCAGGACTTTTTGACCTGATTGTCATTAACATAACCAGCATAAACGTGTTTACAGACAAAATAATGAGGTTGTGTTGGATGACAGCTGAGTTATTGGTTTATCTACATTCCTGGGCTGCATGACGAGAGGCGGGAATCGCTTATTTATGAGCTGGAAAAATACTCAGAAGGTTTTGAAAGATAAACCAAAGGCAACTGAACTTGAAACTGGGCAATTTATTGGAGCTGCAGTTTTTCCACTTCAACATTATCAGACTTTTCCACCTGAAGCCGAGTCATTCAGCATCTAGGATCTAGTTAGTTTGGAGAACTGTGCCTCACCTGTGCTGGTTCTCTTTGTCCTCCTGCTGATTGAGGCGCGTTGGTCGAAACCTCTTGCTGGCGAGGGCGGCCTCCATGTCCTCGATCTCCCTCCTCCTGAGCTCCCGGATGGCTGAACGGATGAGGCGTCTCTCATCCAGATCCACGGTTCCATCCAGCTGTTAGAAGGAGACAGGAAAAGCAGAGTGTGACGATGGATACCAGGGCAATAAAAGTGCTATCGCTCTGATTTGCCTTGCAAACACCAGAGACTTTGTAACTTACATTTGCATGATTTACCAGAGTCTTGGTGAAACTGAGGAAATGAGAACTAAACAGAAACAGGCAGAAGCCTGTTTTTGGTGTAAAATCTAAATCCAACCACCTTCAATTCTATCTTCTAAATCCTTGTTTGCATGAACTTCCGTTCAGGGAAAACTGAATATTCCAGCTTTTCTTTACCTCTAATATGACAGAACTAAACATCCTGGCCTTTTTCTTGCATGTGTGTCTGTTAGTTCACGGGTCAGCAGGGCAGACAGATGGTTTACAAGCTGATGATGAGTGATGCAACTTCCCTAATGAGACGACGAGACGTGGGTGAGAATAGAATAGAATAGAATGCCTTTATTGTCACTATACAGGTGTAAAGTGAGATACAGAGCATCTCCTACTCAGTGTAAAACAAACATACTCGGGGGGTGGGGGTGGGGGGTACAGTTCTGCAGCGCTATGTACATGTGGAAAGTAAGTGTTATATACAAATTATTGCACAGTATTGTTACAGTTCTGCAGCTCTATGTACATATGGACAGTAATGTTATGCATATACAATTATTGCACATGGAATTTGGTATCAATAGATAGTGGTGGTCAATGGAGGAAGTGGGAAGTGGGGGGCTGTGTTATCGGTGCATGCGTGAGTTCAGGGTGGTTATTGCTTTGGGGAAGAAACTGTTTTTGAGTCTGTGGGTTTTTGTATTAATGCACCTGTAGCGCTTCCCTGAGGGAAGCAGTCTGAACATGTTGAAGCCAGGGTGGGAGCTGTCCTTGATGATGTTTGTTGCCCTACTGAGGCAGCGGGAGGAATAAATGTCCATCATGGTGGGGAGAGGACAGCCGACGATCTTTTGTGCTGTCTTTACCACACTCTCAAGCTTCACTCTATCCGCCTTGGTGCAGCTGCCGTACCATACCGTGATGCAGTAGGTTAGCAGGCTCTCAATGGGCGAGCGGTAGAAGGTCAGCCGCAGGTCGGAGTTCAGTTTGTACTTCCTGAGGACTTTCAGGAAGTGCAGCCGCTGTTGGGCCTTCTTGATGACCGCTGAGATGTTTTCCGCCCAGGAGATTTCAGCAGAGATGAGGACACCAATGAACCGGAAGGTGTGGACCCTCTCCACACACTCCCCGTTGATGTAGAGGGGGGCCAAGTCGGTGCTGTGTCTCCTGAAGTCGACAATGAGCTCTTTGGTTTTCTTGGTGTTCAGGGACAGGTTGTGTTCTGAACACCATGCTGCCAACTTCAGGACTTCCTCTCTGTACTCTGCCTCATCTCCCTTCGAAATGAGTCCGACTACCGTGGTGTCATCAGCAAACTTGATGATGAGAGTGTTATTGTGGGTCGGACTGCAGTCGTGGGTGTACAGAGAATACAGGAGGGTGCTCAGCACACAGCCCTGTGGGGAGCCGGTGCTCAGTGTGCGAGTGGAGAAGAGATGAGGGCCGAGTCTCACAGTCTGGGGCCGGTTTGTGAGGAAATCCTTTATCCAGGCACATGTGAGAGGAGGGAGGCCAAGAGTGACCAGTTTGTTGATGAGGATGTCCGGGATGATTGTATTAAAGGCTGAGCTGTAGTCCACAAAGAGCATTCGGACATAGCTCTGCCGCTGCTCTAGGTGACTCAGCACAGCGTGGAGGGCTGTGGCGATGGCGTCTTCTGTGGATCTGTTTGCACGGTATGCAAACTGGTGGGGGTCGAATTCTGGGGGGAGGTGATCCTTTATGTGCTGAAGGAGTAGACTCTCAAAGGATTTCATGATTACCGGTGTGAGGGCCACAGGGCGGTAATCATTTTAGCTGGAGATGGGAGACTTCTTCGGTACTGGGAAGATTGTGGCTGATTTTAGACAGGACGGGATGGCTGCCTGTTCCAGTGAGAGGTTGAAGAGTCTGGTGAAGACGCAGCAGCAGCTGTTCCGAAGCTCAACCTGACATTTAGGTGTCTTCTCGTCTCCAGCAGGAGCTCGACTGCAGATTCAGACGTTGAAGTGGAGCACTTCAGACACCCACCGAGCTCCGTCGTCGCTCTGAGTGACTATTAGCTAAACGGTGTTCTTTTTCAGGTAAAAGAGGGGTAATTAAAGTGTGTACAAAGAACACCTGCAGACAGATGCAGATGAACGCTTTCATCACCAGGGGAAGGAGTGGGAGCCCCTCTCGTGTCATACGGGAGAATGATCTTTGCTTGAATCGACAGCAGTAACCTGTCACCACATGCAGAGACAAACGGCTGGGTTATACACTTTTACACACTTTGAGTTATAGTCAAAAGCTGCTGAGTCGAGGCACGTATCTGCATTTGCCAACTGCACTCTACTAAAGAGCTGCGTCGTGATTGGTTAAAAAGAGGGGTTCTGAAGTGCCCCGCAGTTGGGACCAGAGACAAATGAAGCAATGGAGGAGGGTCAATTTGTAAGACATGAAGAGGGCCAGCGGATTTGAGGCCTCGCTGTGGTTTGACCAAATATGCAACAAGAGCTCCGACGGTTCAGAAGTACTCGATGATACGCTGTAATTTGTGGAATTTTAAAGTGCTGAGCTGAGTAAAAATTAAAGAAATGAACCTCGGAGATGGCTGGAAGATGCATTAGGAGAAAACTGAAGCACTGTGGGCTTGTGATGACAATGTGGAGGAGAAGGAAATAAAACAGGAGGCTTGGAGTTGACTAAAAATGGGCAGAAAGAGCCCAGCCTCGTGCAGGTCATTCCTCACATTCCTGCTGATTCATAAGAAAAAAAGGTTGGTGAAATCTGGAGATTGGGATCTGGACAAGACAGAGATGACAGAATAACCAGGAGAGACTGATGTGTTTAATCATGGAGAAGGAATTAGTGAAAATGTCCCTCATTTTATCACACACACACACACACACACACACACTCACTCACTCAGGGGAGCTGTCTGTTACCACGCTGTCGAGCTCATTGCTGAGTAAACGCTGTGATGTGATTTTACAGCCTGTATCCTCGCTGCCAAGTTTTAGAGCTGACTGATTTATGTTTCATGACTGAAGGGTAACAGAAAGCCTCGAGGTTGGGCCTCCGCTCTCAAACAGAAACACTTAAGCTTGATCGGAGGCAGAGTTTCTCGCCTGTGCGCCACAAACGTCAGTCTGAACGTTCAACAAAATCACAAGGAGAAAAACCAGAAACCCCCCTAAAGAAGCGGCGACCCGCTGAGCTTTAAAAGTCACGATGCGAGGACGAGAGGAAAAATAATAACTTCTTTAACTTTCACTGAAAGGTTCAAATAAGCCAATCAGAGAGAAGCTGGCTACTTGCTCCTGTTTGGATTGGTTGGTAACGTTTGTGTGTTGAATTTAACCGACCAGGTGACACAACTCCAGGAAGCTTCGCGAAAAAGAGGAAAATAAAAGTCAACCAATGGAAACTAATGAGGCAGCAAACAGAACACACCTTACACCTGGATGTCTGCCAGGTAAAACAGAATAACCGTTAGAGACGGAAACATGTGCTTCAGCAGAGCACAAGGTCCATCCGACGGAATCAGCCGGCACGCCAAACTGACGATCCCCGTGTCTCCAGACAATAACAACTCTGTGACCCTGAGAGCAGCCGTTACAAGCAGACAGAGGACCTTTTCACACAGGCGCAAAAAAAAAAAAAAAATCTGGCATAAATATGTTTAACTGGAGAACATTCAGTCATCGAGACGTCGCAGTGAGCTGTCAGCACCTTTAATGATGGAGGAGAGTCATCACGCGGCCTCCTGACACACCTGGTGTTGGACAACCAGATGGAGATGGAGAACGATGAGAGATATCTGCGAGGATCAACTTAAATTTACCAGGAGACACAATGATGTAAGCACAAGAGACACGCAAAAATATGTTTTATTGTTTCACAAACAGGTTCCGACTTGCCTCAAGTTACGTTCAGCCAACTCATATGAAGACAAACCTGCAAAAGGAATGAGTCTGAAGCAGCTCAATCAATCAATCAGGGCCGATTAGAGAGCAGGCAGGGTTTCCCAGTAATCCCAACCAGCTGGTGACACACTCCGGAGGACAGAAACACCCTCTGCATTCTACAGACGCGTGTTTAAATGGGACGTTTAGAGCTGGAGGACGGGTTATTTTATTCTGTCAGATGTGGAAGCGGCATCGGGAATTCTTCACTGAGCTGCTGTTTGAGGTCAGAGTTTAAGAGGAAGAGCAAACCAAAGAAAAACCTGGAAGAAACGACGAACAAGTTCAGATGTGCCCCGGCTCATCTGTGTTGTGTGGTCTTTACTGGGGCGTTTATTCTCTGATTGATGTAAATAAAACACTCCCTATGTCCAACATCTGTCTCAAACTCAACGCAGGATTTTACTCTAGATCCGAGACCTGCTCCACACCCCGCTGTGGGTCGCGGTGCAGAGTTCTGAAGAATAATCAGACCGATTGTTTAAACTCTCAGAGAACCTTCGGGAGAACCGACTGTCGTCCTGAGAACCACGCTGAACCTGACAAACCTTTTTCTGCAGAAACTCTCCCATGAAAAACGGGAAGCATCGTGCTTGGCTGATTTTCTAGACGTGCTTCGCATTTGTCTCTGGCTTTTCGTGGAGAATCCTTGATGTTTTCTTGGCCGTCTGATTTAGACTGTTGCCTTTATTGAACATAAACCTTCACCTCGACCTGAAATCCTGAAAAGTTTCACTCAGGATCGTTTTATATTTGCATTCTATATTTTATCCAGAGTATCCTTCTGGTTCCCATCACATGTAGACACCTGCAGGATTCAAAAGGTCAGAAATTTTAGTCGGAGATCCAGTCGGGCTGTTCCTGAGCCCCCATTCAGTTATTATAGCTAAGAAGGATTATAACAAGGCTTTAATGAGATTTAAGTGTTGATGTGCTTCTGTCTGCTTTAAATCCAAAATATTTGTAAAACAAAATCTTAAAAAACGAAGATCGGCGTCGTGAACAAGAAGAATTCCAACATTTCAAAGCTCCACAGAAGGTGTCTCCTGTTGTGTTGCAGGTCACAAAGGTTGGGTCAAAAGCTGCAGCTTTCTGTGTGTGGAGGACTTTACCTTCCCACACACACCCACCAAGCCCTGTCTGGGAGCACACTGACCTCACTGGGCTGAACCCTGACCCTGTGACTCCCAGCGGGTGTGCTTGTGCTGTTTTTCTACTTACACATGTCCTCTTTAGGAGCCGGGACGCATCGGGCCCTGCACATGAGCTCCTAAGCTTTCATGAAATGTGACTTTGCGCATGTGCTTCCACGTGCATGAGTGGTGTTTTTGTGCATGAACTAAATTTCCAGAGCGGGCTAAGGTTAGGGAGCAGCCAGGCGGTAGATCGGATCAGTGTCTTAGTGTTTGCCCTTATAAGGAGACACGGGACACTCCTTACAGCTGCTACTGGAGAAACTGTACTCCTAGGGATGTAAATAAACAATCAGAACATGCCAAGAGGGTGAGAAAGGTCAAGAACACTTTACTGTCAAGGAAAAAAGCTCTGATATGAATCAGGTGGATGCCTGGAAATCGGTTTTCAGAACCTCAAGACCACAAAGCACACACACACGTGTGGAAAAATGGAAATATAATCAGGATATATGAGCGTGAGGGACACTTGGTTTCTCCGAGGAGGGAGTTTCATTCATCTCTCGGCTGTGAGATGAACAAAGAATCAAATTAAGGCTGAAGTTATTGTGCTGCACCGAGAAGACAGGGAAGAAGCGATCACATTAAACTCTGGCTCGGTGGGACGACACCCCCTCAGACCTGGGAAAACCTCGTCCCCCTTTACACTCGAGGTAGCAGACATAAAGAACTGACACATGGAGGAATGCATGTGGGTTAAAGGGGGGAGCCAATCATTAGCTAAGTCCCACTGGGCTGAAACGACAGATCGGAGCAACGCTTTGGTACAAATCAAACTTTACATGGGTCATCACAATATGTCCAATCTGATCCAAGCGGCCTGTCCAGGTCAGATGAAGCCCATTCAGAATAACGGTGACCCACATTTCAGAGCTGGGCTTGTGACGGGGTTTTATAAAAGCTAATGGGAAAGAAAAACGTTCTCCGTATAGTTTCCATCCTGAGCTGCTGTCAGACTAAAATTACTTTGTGATTTATGATCACGGATTAGTTCGACAGCATTTATCCTCGTTTTACACCCCCCCCCCCCCCATTTAAGGTTGGCAGAAGGTTTCCAACATTATAAATCAACATAATGTGAACCCAAAAAAGATGTTTTTCCATATTCTACATTACTCCTGATTAAACAATGCCAATAGGAATGTTATACATCTGTTAACAAGGATTTGACTCTTTTCTCCTATTAGATTTCCTTCAGAACCTTTTTATTCATTATCTTTATGGATTAACCCAACTTAATATTTAGTTAATTCATCTGTGCTTTAAAAATATGCATCAAAGGGACATATTAGGATTCTTTTTTCTAAAGTTATAGTAGTCCTATGGTTTATACAATACATTTTTTTAGCACAAAATCCCTCTCCCATAAAGCGATCTCGGCATTTTTATTCTTGAAAATTTTCAGTACCTTGCAGAATGAGTCATTTCCAGGCTCTTGTCACTTTAAGAAAACAAGATGGAGCTGGCCACGCCAACCCATCCCCCGCTCAGGTTGCTATAAGCTGAGAAGCTCCGACATCCAGGAGAGGTTTGGAGTAGAGCCACTGCTTCTCTGACAACAGATCTCTATGCAAGTTAGAGGTGGTTCTTTAGTAATTTCCCCGCTTGTGACATAACAATTGAGGACTTTGTTAAACGGCTTATTTTAGGCATATAATTGTAACGGAATGAAATGACTGTTTTCCACCTAAAAGTCATTTCCCCCTCTCCTCAGCAAGAACTTTTCATTCGACCATAAACCAAAACATCCGAAGTATAAAACTATGCCCATGTCATCTTAACACCAGTTCAAAGCGTTCTAGATTAGTTGACGGAGTGGCCAATCCGTAACTTTCCTCTTCAGCCGAAAGAACCAACGACAAGCTGGATAAAACCTGTTGCATTTTACCAACCAAGCAACGGTTCCTTTCAGAATAAAAGCTGAACTCATTGACCCTCCGGCCGGGTCCATCTGACGCTGTCAACCAACTGTCGCTTTTTACCTGGGGACAATCCAGAGACTAGTCTGTCGTACTGCTGACGCTGTTTCATCGGCTCAGGTACCGAAAGAGGGGTTCGAGGACCTGGCATTCTGGATCTGTGCGGAGGTCTTATTCTAAGGGTATGTGTAGAGCGACAAAATGGCGTCTTATGTGTTTATGAATCTCTGAATCAAAGCTTAGCGCGAAGACATCACCTTCACTCCCATCAGAACTAATCGTTTCTCCGGATTTGCTGGTTCTGAACAACGTTCCACACTACACCATTCTCCGTCTCACTTCACCTTAGTCACACCACACATTTAGTGTTTAAAGTTAGTCTAGTTTTAATTTGTTTAGTAATAAATCTTTAAACTTTTAAAACTTGACTCTCTTTCTTTTGTCTCCGAGTTAATACGAAGCTGTTACATAATCCCTGCAATGAAAAGTTCCAATCTTCTGGTTAAAAGTACCCAAAGATCCATAAGATTGATTTCATATGTATAATGGAATCTCATGTCTTATGGTTCATTAAATAACATGTATATTAAATTCTTACATAATTCCAAACATTGGTAGAAAACAGATGGATGGGTTTTTCATGTTTGGATTGTTTAGAGGCAGTGTAGACACACATGGCAGCACAAAAGGATGCAAAATGTGAGTTTTGCATAATATGTCCCATTTAAAAGTGCAAAACACCAGTGCAGATCATGGTAACATGAAAAGTTCAAATGTTAGATTTAGTTTTTTGCAGAACAAAACAAATGAATGAAACAGAAATAAACTGTAAATACTTTATTGCTAAATCACACCATGCATTTAGATGGAAAAATGCTAACGTTTTGTGGCTTTAATCTACGGCTCCAGGGACACTTCTGAGCTGAATTTGTTCCAAAATGACTCCTTTCATCCTCAAATGAGCTTCACTGTGTCTTTGTCCGACGCTTTTATGCCATTAAATCAATGTGACTTGTCCCAGCGATGGGGGGGCCGCTTTCGGGTTCACAAATCTGTTACAGTATGACAGATTTCAGCAGGAGAGAGTCATCATAAATTAAGTTACGAAAGACGATGAATGCTTGGATACAGCTGGTCTGTCAGCGAAAACAGCAGGTGCTAGAAAATGATGACTCCCCTCCGACTACGGATCAGTCTGATGGATCTGAAGCAGGCTTGGAAAACTTTTGGTTTTACCATGAAAGAGACAAAGGAGTCAGAGAGGAATAAAACACAGAATATAAGCTAAAGTTGTTCCGTTAGCTCCACGTCGGGAATAAAACCCCTCCAGTGTAACAATAACAGGACGGGCTGCGCTAAAAGCAGCAGATCTGCAGTATTCATCTCGGGAACGGCCCAAATTTAACAAGCGCAAGCAGGAAAACTAAACATCAACATCCGCCTGATGATGTTCAGGACCTCAGGAAATGCCTCTTCCCCGAGGGAGTCACAGAACAGCCATGGGGCTGATGACAGCTCGTCTGTTTGGTTTTTCCATTTTAACAAACATTTCTCAAGAAAGCTGAACGTTGCAGATTTATTAGTTTTAATGCACTGGTGATTGACAGACAGCTTAGAGCGTTTCTGATCAGCATAACTCCAAAAGATGATGACTGGATAAACATTTTTTCTTTATAGTTTTTGTTTTTAGTTTTTAACATGTCACAGGTACAGACCCGTCTCAGAAGCATCCTGCCTTGGTCTGCCTGAGTGTTCGTGGCAACCGGGTCTGGGGGTTTAAGATTTTGGCATCTGCCTGATAGATCCCGGTGGCTGCCTGGTGGGGTCTGGGTCCCTGGGCTCTGCTGGGTCCCCGGCGGGGGTGGTCGCCCCTGGGTCCCGGGCTCGGCCGGCTAGGCGGTGGGAGGCTGCGGGCGGGCCTGTGGGCTTGCCGCTGATGTCTCCCGGGACTCTGCCGGCTACTGGTTGTGGCCCCCCGGGGCGATCCTCTGTGCCTCTCGAGGGGGGCGGGGACCTTTCTGGTTGCAGTCTCCTTGGGGTTCCTGTGTTCTGGGGCAGCGCCTGGATCTCTGGGACTTGGAGCTCCCCCTGTCTCCTGCACATCTTTGGGGGGCGGATCTGTGGTCCCTCACACTCTCTGTGGGACGCTCCTATAGAGAAACCTTAAATAAACAAGCGCGTGTACACACAGGTGCTCTCAAAAGTATGGGCTTGGGCACGTTAAACACAGGTCTTAAGACTATGGTGGGCACTTAATGCACTGTGATTTATTATCGTGATTCTTCAGCTAAGCAATGTTGATTATATATTTCTTCATCAAGTTGATGCAGTGATAGCTAGATCTTGTTGTATTGTTGTTGTGTCCCATTTTTTTGCCCTTTTGCTTTTTTTTTGTCTTTTTCTGCAGGTCTAGAAGCAGACTCTTGTTCATTATTGTTTAATTTTGTGGAACCCCCCCCCCCCTCTCCCCCCCACCTTTTCTTTTCCTTTCTCTTTCACCTCTGTCTCCATGTCTGGTCGGAATTACAAAGCATTCAATAACAATAAAGTTTTAAGTATCAGGCGTGACATTAAAAGCAGACGCTTTGATGCTCCACCTGAGAGTAAATCTGTAAGGCTTGTTACCAGCATTCAGACATCAATTCTGCTTGCTTCACAGCCAGACAGGATACGGTAAATAAAAAAAAAGCATCCTGCAACCATCTGGGTGGCAAATTATTAAATGTGAAATAATTTTTTAATCAGAAACAAACAGATTTAAGATTTCAGTCAACTCTCTGTCCAACTAAGTGGCACCAAGGTGCTGTCGAACAAGGAGAAGCAAAGAAAAGAGTCCACCTTTTAATCTTTTATCCAGATCATTTCCAAAGGGCAGAATGATGGAGCAGACAGACAGATCAGACTCTGCTGGATCACTTGGAGCACAGACGATGAGAGCCGTGGAGCTGCTGGAGCAGGCTCGGGTCTGATTTAAGCTGCTGGTGGCTCTTTATAAAGCTGTAACACTGACCTACCATCGTAGTTAAGATCAAATCTTAAATTCTCTGATTTTTTAAAGCACAGCAGCAATAAAGTACAATAACGTTTGAGTTGGTTTGTGTAGGATCAAACATGCAAACACAATTTCTGAAGAAAATTCTGCAGCTGAAGGTGGTGAAAATGAGAAAAATAGATTTCATTTAGAGGTGTGGTTTACTGAAAAACCCTTTTTAATCTTTCTGATTATAATCTGTCACAGTTTTTCATCCAGGCTGAAAATGAAAATAGTCTCCTACACCAATCTCCTGCGATAGCTTCTGATAGAAAACAGACGAATGAAATGTTAGGATTTGAAAATCCTCACATATCTATGTCACACTGTGAATTTGCATTCATGGCCATGCCCATCTTGGCTCTGACCCACCCACAGAAAGGATTTTTGTTGCAGCAAGGAGAGAGCAAAGAGGTGTTTCTCAATGTCAAGGAGATGTCTTGCGTGGCCAGGCGCCTTGTTTACAAGAACACCGTCCTTCCTTCGTCAAAGAAACGGTTAAATGGAACAGAATTGCATCACGTGACAGGTATGGCAATGTTATGTTTTATACATATAAGTTTCAATATAAATATATAACGAGACTTTTACTTTTTAAATTGTGTATACATTGGTTAAATTCAATATGTAAGACAGTTACTACCTGCTAGCCACCAATACTGCAACTACTAAGCAGCTAACTAACCATAGATAACTGATTTCGATATTTTACAAAAATCTTCAGATATCAACCTGATAGCTACAATTAGTTGACTTACATTTAAACTGGAAATTTGCCCCCGTAGTAGTTGCTGGCTTCTGATTCGCCATCCTTTTGAAAATACTGTGCTGTCTGCTGGGAAATTTTTGACCACGGCCAGGCTACAAAGCACCTCCCGTGCATCCTTGCTCAGCTAGCTAAACGGCTAACAAACGGAGAACAGACACCTCGGTAGAACATGAACATTGGAACACGCCTTGGTAAGGTTCCTTAGCATTGAGAAAAAAAAACACCCAGTGCCTTCGTGATAGTGACTTGCAACATGGCTGAACTCATTCTGTCAGCCAATCAGAGGCAAGATGTGCGCATTTCATTAATAACAATGAGTAATCCTACTGTTTTCAGCCCCAACAACTTCTGCATCTAAGAACAGGAGCATCATAGCTTTTGTTAATGACTTAAATTAACAAAAGGCATTGATTTACACTTAAAAAAACAATGCAAATTCATTGAATTAATGAGTAAACCACACCTTCAATATACAATGTGATTTAACTGTGCAGCTTGAGACCTTAGAGTATTTTTCTGATGATGATGCACCTATTTTGACACTTATATTTGTTATCCAATTGCTACTTGTCAACAGCAGCAGTAATGTGCAACTTTTGACCATTTAATAAACACAAATGCACATCAAACCCACAGATGCACAATCATCTTCTCAGGGTGCGCTCAAGTTTCACATCTTAACGGTCCTAAAATCCATCTCAAGTCTTGTAAAATGAAACCACTCGGACTGAACTGTTGTTCTGTTGAAACAAACCACTTAAAAGCCAAAAAAATAGATGTGTTTTTTCTTCTCCCCTGCCCCATTTAAAGGAAAAAATAATGGCTATTTGTAACAGAATCCAGGAACAAAAGTTTCCATTTGTATAAAAAAACTGCTTTTATTATCTCTCTGCTGCCTGGTCATTTGTTTGGATATTTGCTGACAAAGGAGCAGCTGAAACGTGCAGCCTGCAAGGGTGCAGATAACTTGCGGTATGTCGGTTTACAGAAAACTGATAAAAGTCAGTGTCTTTGTTTTAATAACCATTAGAGGAAATGGCAAAACACCAACTCTTCCAACAAAAAACACATGCATTTATATGTGGAAGTTGTTTAAGGTGAATCTGAGGGCTTCGCTAAAATAAGCTCATTCTCCGACTGTGACCATTGGGTTCTTGTCTGAACACAAGAGAGTCTGAAGTCATAAGACAAAGACCCAGGGGTCCCATTCATCAGCCAAACTGGATCACGGAGAGAACGTGACCTTTTTAAAAACATGTGAATGCTTGTTGCTCACCAGGGAGAAAGGACGGTCACTGGGAAGACTCATCAGCACAGCAGGAACCACACACAGTCATGCACTCATGCAGATGTGGAGGTGAATTTTTTCTGAGATAATTAGAGGGAAGATCACGGCGCCGCCAACAGTCAGGAGTCTTTTTCAGAGTTAAGTAGGTTGATGCACCTGTCCCACAGCCAACAGACACCTGCAAACCAAACTGGTCCAGCAGGTGTCTGACACAGATTCAGCTGATAACCTCGCCTGTCAAGTCTTAATCATCTGATCTGTTGGGTAACGACTCAGTCTGCTCAGGAGAACCTCTCAGGACCAACATCCTACTATCCTACCAGCCCCTTCCCACAAAAAAAAATAATTATTTCTGGTGATGCATAAATAAATGTCAGGAGAAAAGAAAAAGCTCCTCCTGGTTGCTATGGAGGGGATTATATAGGCATAATAAAGGGTGCTTGGGCTGTGAATAGAAGAGCAGAGATGGGATTAGCAGCGTTAGAGGCCGCCATCTGACCTTCTGACTGTTAAGTTCATTAAGATCAGCACAAGAGTGGAGTTTGTGTTCATTGCCCAACTGTTGTTTAATGGCAGCCCCTCCACCCGCCTTTACAACCGGCTTAATCAAGCTTACTGTCCTGAAAAACAAGCCTCAAACATCACCAGAACACCACGTTTCAGTTCCTAAAAATGGCACAACACAGTATTCTGATTTGTATTTCACCACAATGAAATGTAAACTTCTGCTGTGGGTTTGTTTCCCTTTGAGAAGATCACCGTGGAAAACTCTGACACTCCAGTCACCACGAGCATCATCAGTGAAAGTGTGGGATCTGGGTGGCCTTAAAGCTCCTGCGCCGGCAGACAAACGAGACATTTCCAATCTTGTCCAGTAGGACAGAGGGACAATGAAAACAGTTTTTAAAAGTGACTAAACCATCTGCGTGATGTGCATTTTGCTCTTTGTCTCTGGACAACAGCAGCTTTTTACTGCAACTTTTTTGCAGAAGTGAAGACGAGGATGAATACTTCCCCCTCAGTAAGCTCAAATTTATTTATTTCACATAAATATTTTAAAAGTGATTTTCTAACACAAAAAAAAATGAAGCTGAAACTACAAAACAAAAATCCACAATGATGTTCTCACTCTCTGAACAACACCTGAGCGTTTCCTCCTTTAGTTTAACCCATTCTTTTCTGTTTTGCTCCTACAAACACACAAAAGCCTGATAAGTCATGGAAGACAAGTCATTGTGCAACTGTCACTGGAGGTAAAAGTTTATCCTTTAGCGTGATTTGTGAGAAGACAAGATCTTAGTCAAACAGACCCAGAGTTAGGGGAAATTGTGGTTCAAATAGTGTCACACGGGTCAAATAAACATCACATTTCTACCATGACTGGTCCCAGAGTAAACAACCGTCACTCTAATGTTGTGTTTGTTGATCTTCAGGAACTGCAACAAACAATAAATGAGGTTTTCTACCTAAAATGAGTAAAAGTTAAAGTAATCCAAGAGCTGGTAGACTGAGAATAACTTTCAAAAGCTGACAAAAAGCACAAAGTAGTCATAAAATGACTTCTGCTTGTGTTTTATTGCAATTATGACTCATATTTACGTCTCATGTTTCAGACAAATGACCCATTAGTTGTGTGTGATTCAAATAAATCACAATGTGTCTGGATGAGGACAGGATGACTCACAATTGTAAACATGTCTGTTTCATCCTACTGTACGTGTTACAGCCTCACCTTCCTCCACCACAGGAAACAATTAGATTATGACTGATAGCCAGAAGATGTTACAGCTTCCACATGTTTCTAATTCCTCTGCTATTTTAAACGCAGAAATGCACTTTTGTTATTAAATCATCCATGCTATCGTTCAGTTTGTGTGAAATGGTTCCATTGACACTTTGTTATTGAGACATTGGAGACTGAGAGTGCAGACATGAGTAAGTAAAGCTCTGTATGAAAGCAGGTCATCCTTCAGGATTATCGCTAATACTCTGCACATCCTACCTGCCTCTCAAGTATGTTAATTAAAGGAGAAGCTACCAAAGAGGTTCAAAATGCTATTTTCGTGTTAAAGCGGGATTTTATTCAGCTTGCTGTTCATAGTCACGTGTATAGTTGCAAATACAGTTTATTATAGCGAATTTAAATAAAAACATTTCCTTTTAAGGAAGTCAAATAGCTCTACTGAAAACTATTTCTTGTGGTAAATTAAAGCTCACCAAAGCTCGGAGAGCGGGCTCGTCCAGCGCTGAGTAAGTCTCCTGGGACATCTTAACCAGCTGGGTTCAGGTGAGACGAGAAGGTCTGGATGGATGGAGTCTCGCGGTGAAGTGGTTCCCCGGTCAAAAGCGTGAGTCACCTGCAGCGCTCGTGTATGTCGTTTTGTTTTTAACGAGGATTTTTCATTTTCTGCTCACCTTCAACGTAAAAAAAGTAACTTTTGTTACGCCGGTGTCCCGTCGGTGAAGAGCATTTTTCGTGGCGGTCTCCAAAGTACCAATGAAAACAGAAACAAGTCCACAAGAGGACGTTGGCAGCTTTTTGAACTGAGAATTCCCACTGAAAGCTGAAGCTCCGCCCCTCTCTATCCAAGCGGCTGCTCCCGGTGTTCATTCGGAAAGCGCCGCTGTGTGGGCGGAAGCGAAACCGCGTCCAAATAAGGAAGGCTATTAGTGCCACTGGTGGTCATCCAAGATATGTCATAAGATTTTCATGAAGCAGAATTAATGTCGATGAGCAAACCCCATTTCTATTCAATCATAGATTTTCAAACTGTCAGTTATGTCAGAATACAATTTTTTTTCTCGAATAGAATAGACTTTATTGATCCCACAGTGGGGGAATTCACTTGTTACAGCATCACAAACACTTAACATAATTTGAAGAAAAATAATAAGAAAATAATTTTATTATTGGATGTAAAAAGAAGTAAAATTCAGAAACTTTTTTCCTTGCAAAATTACACTGGACAAGACCAACAGTGGGTAAAATTAGCTAAATAAAGTTGGCAAATGTTTATGTCAAAACCTTTATTTAATTTGGTCACACAAAAATATTGCTATTTTTTAATTTATCTAACATGTTTAAGAAAATATTAAATTTGTTAAAAGAGCATGTCTGCCGAGATTTGCATGCCCTGTCATCACAACCGCAAATTGAGGTAGTTAAGGATTAGAATTATGAGCAACAAGGCTATTTTTAATAGATTTTTAATATGAATGTTTCTAATCCATGTTTCTCCTAAAAAGGTTTTATTTTTGACTAAAAATATAATGAAATAATGATATAATTTACGTTTTTGTAAGGAAGCACACAGATAATAAACATGTTAATATTACAAATGTACAAATCTGCCTCATTACTCATATTTCTAATCGTTTCCATTCTCAACAGTAGGTTGGATGCGCCTTCCCACAACAGGGTACGCAAATCTCAGCAGGCATGCTTTTTTTTGGAACAACACCTGTCCAAATTAGTGACCACAATAAGATCTACTTACTTTGCGGTCTCATTTCCCTTCTAAAAATATGAAAAAACAGTTTAGTTTTCAAGACTTGATATAAGATGTATGTCAGACCTTTGACAGCTTTAACATGTGATGCATTTTCTGCAGCATCACCCTAAAAATATAATAAATAATTTAAATAGCATCAAAAAGTTAATTAGGATTAATTTTAAAAAATGCCAACAGTTGTGTCAACTCAACTCTTAGAACAAATAGATGCTGTACCTTGTAAAACTGAAGTGGAATAGATGTAAAAAGAGAAGAAACTAAACTAATAATATCCTTAATTAATGCTTTAATTATCACACAAGACAAGGAGCACCGCATCAGTTGTTCAACAGAAGCATTGAGCGGCGCAACGAAAGCCCAATTTAACATGACAACAAACGTTCTCACAGATAAGCTGCAGCTGTTTAGGGTCACCGATAATAAAAGAAGGAAAATAATAATTAATCAGCTGCAGCTGCACAATTAATATGGATTACTGATGTGTTACAAACAAAAATACACAAACAATAAAACCACTTAGTCAACCTAAGGTCCAAACAGAATACACTTTGCTTTAAAACATGTTAAAAGAATGTCACAATCGGATCAAGAGGTTACAATTATAAAGAAAAATAAACATTACTACACTGTTACACAATAATAATAATAATAATAATAATAATAATAATGATGATGATAATAATAATAATAATAATAATAATAATAATAATAATAATAATAATAATAATAATAATAATAATAAAGACTAATAGTTAAAGTAATCAAATTGTAAAAATGCTGAGAAATGTTAGTTTCAATTACTTTGGGGGGGGGGGGGTCCAAGAAGCACAACTGCCTTAAATCTGTTCCTCCAGCCCTTTTTAAACTAAAATAAAAATAAAAGTGCTTCGTGTTAAATAGAAATGAAAAACCTTTGAAGGACAAAGGGATAACCTGAAGGAACCTACAATCAAGAGTGGAAACAAAAATAAAACAACGATCTTGGCATCATGATATGAATAAGACTCAATAAATCCACACAATTAAAGTCATGTTTTTGATGTTTTCAGTGTTTTCAATGAGCTACGACTTTACGGTAACAAAATATCATAAATTAAACTGGTTAGGTCAGACTGAATATTACAAATGTCAGGATTTGGAAACTAAGCAGAATCTGTAGAATAAAATCAACTTGCTTAAGACATTAATAGTAAAATTTATCAGAATATAAACTGTAAGATATTAAAGTTCCCACAGGCACTTAGTTATACTTCTAATAAAAATGTGCAAAAAATATGAAGCAGAAGAGGTGGGTTTAGATTTTTTTACCCTTTAGATCCATTTTCTCACTCCTCGTTTTCCTGCTCATCATTCTGGTTCTTGGGAAGCAAAAACAGAAAAAATGCTTTTAAAAACTAAATATTTTTACAGGCAAAGAAAATGTAACTCTGAAAATAAAAATAATTATACCTTAGTTAATGGGTTCCCTCTGCTACTGCTCCCTTCTTTGTTTTCTGGGCTGTGAGGTCTGATAGACAATAAAAAATAAAATCATAGAATAAACAAAGGTATTTACAATAAACTAAATAAATAAATTCAAAAAAAGGCACGTTTTATTTGTTTTTACACTTTTACTGATGCAGAACCAGGCCTCTCAGAGTCATAGGGAAAGAAATGCGCTCCCCCCTGCTGAGCTCTGGGTTTTATAGAATCGTCACAGTTGGACGTCTTCATTGGATCTGGAAGTCCAACGTCTCTCTGCCACATTGGTCGGCTTTGATCTGACGCTGTGTCCCGAAAAATATCAAAATCGTCATGCAAGACGTCAGCTGTGTGAAAAAAAGAAAAGAAAAGGTTGTGTGTGTGTGAGTGTAAATAACAACATTGGAGAAGAGTTTGTGCAATAGCTTCCTTTAAGGGGTTTTGTGTATCTGCTTCTTTCATAAATACCTCATTAAAAGTGTTTTACCTTGGTGTTTTATTCTTCTCGGAAACTCTGCAGATTTCCATCCACAGGAGTCTTTGCTGGGGCTCACGGGTCTTCTGATGGATGCCTGTGCTCTGTTATTCAGGTGCTTAGCCAGATCAGGGTGCATGTCACATTTATCCTAGATATCAAATGAGTAAAAGACAAGAAGATAATACAAAACTGATTATGCACACACAGGTTCTAGTCATCCTTGTATTATTTTGCATGCAGGTGAGTTTAGTTTTTATTATTTTATGTGTTGCTCTTGTCCAGATGAACAAGAATTAAGTTAAAGGAGAAACTTTTTTCAGATGTAAAAACAAATTTACTTTTACAGACACATCAGAGTTGATTTGACAACACGAGCCGCCTGACTGGTCACACACACCTGATGATGAAACACCACAGATTCCTCTAGTGCCACGCCACAGAATTCACATGGAATAACCACATCGCCCACTAGTGGACTGGCTGGAGGGCTGTAGGAGGCAGGTGAGATGGACTGAGGAAAGGTGGGAATGTTAGACGCAAGTGTGTTAGGAATGTTCTGCATTGGTCCTAAAGTATTCTGGCTCATCCTGCCCTCCTTAGATGGAGAAGACGGCTGCTTGCTAAAAGAAGCAAAGGCAGAGGCGGGACTGCATCCAGTCTGAAATAAAGTAAATGCAAATAGAAAGTCCGAATTCTGTGTTTAATATGCTAAATGTTCATTTTTTATATCAGAATGAGAATGTGTTCAATAGGGATTCTCAAACCTCGTGCAAAATAAGGTCATCTTCAGGAAACAGCTTGCCACAGAACTCACAAGGCAGCATGGTGTCTGGGAAAACAGTTTTAACAGATAAACCGACAGCAGGGTGACGTGATGTGCTGTGATCTACACTATTTTACCTGTCTGACTGCTGGCCTGGACAGCACTCGTGTTTGTCCCTCCACTGAAGACTGGATGGTTGTAGTTGGACTCAGAAAGTGAAGATTTTACAGATGTGTTGGACTTCTCGATCTTTTGGTCCCAGGGATCACGCCACACGTTCCCCTCAGCGCCTCCAGCCACTGAGTCTCCATCACACTGCAGGCTGAGAGCCAACATGTAGTCGAGACCTGATGAATCCTCGTCCTCTGTGCATGCGTTTGGTAGCCATGCTCTGCTGCTTCCACTCAGAAAATCACTCTGCTCCAAGACTAAAAAATATAATCACACAAACATTTCAGAAAATACAAGTTTACATGCCGACTGATACTCTTGAATTAAAACACACTCACAGCGGCTAAATGATGTTTTCTGAGAAGCATTCTTCCCGTCTCCAGAGGGCAGAAATCCTCTTGAAGGGTTGAAACCTGGGGGTTCAAATGGTTGAGGAAAGCATTGCTGTTCTGCTGCACTGATGTTATTATTTTTAAAACCTCTGTCTTGGGTTCTCAGGAGATTTCGGATGGAGTGTGTTTCAAGCCACGCATCTGAAGGTGGTTGCTCTGCTTGACTGCAACTCGTCTTGCTGTTGTTTCTCTCTTGGGGCGGTGTGAGGCTTCCACATATGACTGAGTGCACGGTTTGTTCTCGTAGCATCACGTTGCAATTGCATTGTGGGCAAGGCTCGGTGCGCGCTCCACAATAATCCTCGTGCTCTTTGGACTGACCGAAAACAAGCTCCAGTTCGCAGTACTGGCATGGGACGAGCCGCTGAAGACACTCAGAGCTCTGCAAAACAGACAGACAATAGAAATATGAAGGTTAAATAGAAGAAGCCAGTGTTTTACAGCTTCTTCCTGCAGTTAAATAACATTTTCCACAGTTTCCACAACCCTTTGGCTGAGTAGCAATATGGTATGTAGGACATTAATCTTCACTGTACCTGATGTACATCTAGAAAATTCTTCTCAATCTTCAATCCACACTTGCACATAATCTGAAGCAAAAGATTAAAAAAATGTTTGAAGTAACAAACTAGAGGTTGACCAATATTGTTTGTTCTATAACCAATGCCGATATGTAGGACACGGTCAGCCGATGGCCAATATGTACTGCCGATTTTCATGGCTGATATCCAGAAGATATCCACCTTATTTTCATACTAAAATGTTCCTAACAACATCAGTTGATGCACAAACCTTCTGAAGCTGAACCGGTTTATGAACTCTGAATTTAACTAAGTGCTCAATCTTAACTTTGTGCACTGCTCAGTGTTAAAAATAAAGTTAACTTAGAGCATTTATTATGCAGATGTTTTTAGTGAACGTAAAAACACATTTAAATTAAATTTTGCAACACCACGAGCTGCCCGAGGATGCGCCTAACTTTGAATCGGCTCTACTTAGGACAAATATCGGCCGATGCCAATACATTAAAAAAAACTGTAAATATTGGCCCGATATATCGGTCTTACCCCCTAGTAATAATCATACAGTTTCAGTATGATGTTGCTTTCTAATTAGTGGTTTTCATTGGAAATTAAGCTACTGTTGGCTTGATGGGTAATTCACGCAGAAAATTACTTGGGAAGTAAAAAAAATCTCAGATAAAATTCCCCATACTGTAAATGTATACAAGGCTACCCTATCAGGACTATTAGTGACTCTCAGAAAAAGACACAAAGAAAACATTTTTGTTAAATCCTTGTTTTTTTTTAAGGTTAAGACCTTCAGTAATAAATACAAACATGTCACATGTCGATGTATATTGTGATATTAATGTAAATTGGTTACATCATTAACATTATGATATTATTATATTCTATAACGTGAAGGTTTTAGATGTTTTGTTCAGATGTACCCGAGTGTGCTCTTGAATCTTGTGCTCCAGAAGATCTGAGTGAGGCACCGGCTCCTGGCACACGTCACAGAGGGCGATGTTTCTTCGACAGTGAATCTCATGGGTGGTAAAATTTGCCTCAGGAATGTCTCTCTTACTAAACAAAACAACAACAGATTTGATTTAAAACAAACATACATATAGGCTATGAAATACATTAATGATCATAAGATATAGTCATACTTACCAATTACCACAAAAGAGTGTGTTTTCATCTGCCATGACTGTCCTAAAGGCTGTAAACTAAAAAGCAGAATTATTAATCACACAAACCAGCTTTTCAGGGTAAACTGGTTTTAAAGAAGCTACGTTTAGTATTAGATAGTAATTAAACATTATTTGATGCTGCATCAGATGTGAAACGTTGAATCAGTTAATTCAGCTGTTTGTATTTAGTGTCAGAGCGCTAATGAGCTGCTTGTTTTAATTCATGGGAAAAATGCTCCGTGAGTGTACAATGCAGATGTCTGACTCAGCAAATGAAACTGCGCTTTCGCTTTACTCGATCATTATTTAAAAGGAATGTAACTAATGCTAGCAGATAGAAAACGGTCCATAATAAAGCGGTGATTCTTTGTTAGATGATCAACAAACACTTTAACGACTTCAGAGTTATAATAGCTTCATTGTCTTTAGCTAAAATCCAACAGTTAACAAAGCAGCAACAAAGCCGCTAAGCTAGCGAAACTGAAGGATTCGAGACTTCTTCCCACAAGAACACAAAATACGGTCATTTTGAGGTTACCAGTGGCCAAGTAGTAAATTTTAACAAACGACAGAAGACTTCCTGACGAGAACTCGAGTGGAAAAACTGTTCGTTCCTCGGTCTTTCCGCTAGAGAAAATCTAAACCCAGTGTATTGTCTTTCAGGGTGCAGCATTGGCATCAGAACAGTCAAACCAAACTTTATAACAACAATGTAAAATAATGTTAATGGGTTAAAAGACAATTGATTTGAATGTGAAGTTGTATCTAAAAATTACTCAGCCATGATTTTTAAAGAGTTTAAGATAAAATTTTCCTGTAAACCCTAACTCAGGGAAAAACAATTTGTCCACGCTCCAATTTGATTGGTTGGGTAAAAGCAGTGCGCCATGAAATGTTTCGGGTGATACCGATGCTCCCCAAATATTCGTTCCTCTAAAAATTTGTCATGATTATTCGAGAATGCTTTAAAATATACTTTACAGCTTAAAAATGCTGTAGTAATCTATACACAGTGTATATGATACTTTAATTTTTTAGGAACAAATAGCAAATTACTGCTGCCACTTCCCATTTTAAAGAACAATGTGTCAGCTTCATAGTCCTAGAAATCCAGAAAAAATATTTTTCTGAGATTTCCAAGTTACATTCTCCCCATCACAGAGTCTTATTTGAAACCATACTGCTTTTGGTGATCTTTTTTAGTAAAGCTTGTAAAAACTTTCTCAAGATTAAATGAGCCTGTGACTGAACCACCATCAGCTGAAGGTCTCCAGATGATGTAGTTTATGGGGGGCCACTTGTAAATTCATAATTTAACAGCAGTATTTATGGTTACATAGCCTATCATAAGGAAAAAATGGGAGTAAAATTTCAAAATTAAATTTTCAACATTTTATTCATGCATTTATAAATGTTAAAAGTTTCTAACAAAACATTTAGTTAGCAAGCAAAATATTTAGTTTTACAAACTAAATACTTAGGCCAGATCTAAATATTTAGTTTGTAAAATCATTATTTAATTTACTAACTAAATATTCAATTTGGAACTAAATGTTTAGTTTACAAACTAATTTTTTAGCTTCTAATTAAATATTTATCTTCCAAAATTAATATTTAGATCCCAGTTAAATATTGTTTTGGAGCTAAACCTAATATTGATTTTGCACAAATGTTATGATGTAAATATTTTTGGGGCAAATTAATATTTACACAAACACAAATGTTGGCGATTCTATGAGTTTTGCACTACTAGCTCTTAAAGCAGCTTTTGACACAATGGACTGAAATGATCAATGTCTGGAGTAGTGGAGCGGTTTAGATGGTTTATTTTTTGCTTTAGCCTTGTTGATCTTGTGTCATCCTCTGTTCCTTTCCTGTGGGGTACCACAAGGTTCAGTTTTAGGAGACCATTCCTTTCTCTCTATATCCTTACACCGCAGCAGGTCCCTGAGGTCCAGTGATCAAAGCCTACTGGTTGTGCAGCGCACCAGGCTAAAAACGAAAGATGACAGATCTTTTGATGCTGTGGTCCCCAGACTCTGGAAGTCTCTCCCCCTGAGCCTGAGATCAGTGGACTCAGTGGTCTCCTTCAAAAAGCAGCTGAAAACTCATTTGTTCAAGCTGGCTTTTGCATGACCTTCGTCACCACCCTTTCCTTATTCTGCTCTTTCTACTTATTCCGCGATCCACTGATTTCCAAATGTGGAAAGAGTACTTCCGGGTTGAGACTAATTTTAGAGCCGCATTGTGGGGGCTTGGTTCCAACCCAAGCCCCCACAATGCGGCTTTAAAATTAAGTCCAACCCGGAAGTAAGAAAAATTGCAGTTCCACCCTCATCCGCTGGGGGCTGGTGTCAGAAGCGAGCAAATCCTCATTGACTCCCATGTTAAAAATGCCAATTTCACAGCAGAAATATACATGTTTACAGCCTGGTACCAAAACATGTTTTTTGTTTAAATTATCTTGCTTACACTCACGACAACTCTGAGGGGGGTGAATTTTTTTTCTCACTCTTCTGTTTAAGTGTATTAAAAGCCTAAAATTCTGTGGAAAGGCCTCAGTAGAGCCTCGGCCTGGCTTGGAAACTGTTCCGGGATTTTGAGTCTCTGTGTCTGTGTATTCTTGTTTGGAAATTTTTTGTGCAATTGTTGGACAAAATGACTTGATGTGGCATTAATTGCACTAATAGCGCGTCCAAGGAGTCTCCACTTCATTTTTTTCGGTAAGTAAAATTATATTTATGTATTTTAGATCACTGCCAAGCTGAGCTTAGATTTGAACATGTACTGTTTAACCATGAAATTTAAATGTAATAGGGTAAAACCCAGTGCATTTAACATATTGCTGCACTTTAGAAAATGGGTTGAAATATAATATGTTGGTGGAGCTGGGTTCCGACTATCGGCTTGTGGAGCTCTCGGGAGACCGATGTTTTCCACCCGGAATGCCGGCTGTTTCTCCCCGCAGCCCGGTCCATCTCTGTCTGATCGCGGCTTCTGTTAGCTGTGCGGGCTGATGGCTGGTTCTCCCAGCAGCTCAGCGCATCGCTGTCTGATCGCGGCTTCTGTGTGCTGCGGCGGGCTGACGGCTGGTTCTCCCAGCAGCTCAGCGCATTGCTGTCTGATCGTGGCTTCTGTGTGCTGCGGCGGGCTGACGGCTGGTTCTTATGGCAAGCCAGAACCTTCAAAATACGCCACTTCTCCCCGTAGCTCGGCGCATCTCTGTCTGATCGCGGCTTCTGTGTGCTGACGGCTTGTGGAGGTCTGGGATGGAAACCTTTCCACCCAGTTCTCCCCAGCGGCAGCTCTGCGCATCTCAGATCGCAGCGGCACTTGTCTGCTGTGCGGCTGCCAGCTTGTGGAGGTCTCGGAGACCTCTGTGTTCCACCCGGTTTTACCCAGCGGTCAGCCCGGCGTATCTCTGACTCAGAAGCTCTGGTGTTGTGCACAGTTAACTCCGGTTGTAGCTAGGTTGCTACCTCCGTTAGCTTAGCTCCCACCTCTGCATTAGCTTTGGGTTAGCTTCAGGTTAGCTTGTAGCTAGTTCGACCGGGTGTCGTCAGTTGATCCCAGCCTTACAGCCCCACCCTCAGCTCCTCCTCTCTTCCCTTTTATGGAATTGTCTGGGCTTGACAGAACCTGTGACACGGTCAAAATGGCGGTGGTGGCCACCTCCCATTTGGGATCAAAAACTTGTTATTGGAGCCTATGGAAACCCATTGTCCATATATTAATGTCGATGGTTCCAACCCACAGGAGAGGAGGGAGAGAGGAGGTAAACAGCGAGTGGATCACAGGGACTGAACTGATGTTTTTGAGCAAAACTGCGGTAAAAATGGCTGTTTGTCCTCATTATCAAAAGTGTACCCCCCCCCCCCCCCCCACCGTTTAGACGCAGCGCTCATGCAGGTGTCTCTTTCTGTTCCGACGCTGCTACACGTAATATTTTTAATTCATTAAGCCTACAATTTATTTTTACTCAGCAACAGATGATTTTAAATGTAGCGAATTATAATTCTTTTTTTAAAATGTACTCAAGTAAAAGTACAGATTTTAAAAACGACTTAAAAGTATAAATATACAAAAGCTACTCAATTACAATAACGCGAGTAAATGTAATTCATTACTTTCCACCTCTGCTGATTTCCCCATTTCCTATTCCTTTTTTCTGTCTTTCCTTACATTATTATTTAAATCACAATTTTTTTCTAATTTTAAACATATTTTTAATTTTTTTTTATATTTTTCATGCTTTTTTTTGTTGTTTGTTTTTGTGAAGTGCCTCGTGACTTATATCTTGAGGGGCGTTATATAAAAGATTGTTTCCTTTCTTCTTTATATTGCTTCTCCCAAGCTGCTGCGGTCAGGACGCAGTGAATTGTTTTTACTTTATGCTAACAATAATCAGACTTATGGGTCTTTAGAACAAACTATATATATATATATATATATATATATATATATATATATATATATATATATATATGAATTCCTTATTGTGCCACTATGTTGCTTCGGTGCTTGGATGATTGGTAGGGCCCGGATGTCATTCAGCTTTGTGAAATCCATGAAATCAAATCTGTTGAAAACTGTCCAGTTAAACTAACCCACACTTTACCAAATATTAACTGCAGCAAAATGAATGACACAAAACACAGAAATAGTCCTTTGTGTTTATTTTTTTTTACCCATCAATACTTTCATTAAATATGTAATTGCAAGGCACAATTTTGTTCAGATAAAACACTGATCTTATTTACAGCAAATGTTTGGACGTGGTTCGTGTATCTTTCTTAGCTCCTTTGTCTAATTAACCACACAATAATCAGGCCAATGTTTAAAAAAAATCATTCATTTCAGAGTCCTTGTTTCTTCAGTGACTAAAATGATGGAGCTAATTTTCCATTGTGATAGAACATGTAACCAAAACCTCAAAAATAACATTGTGTACAGAAGCAATACATACAAAAGGCTGAATGTAAACTGAAAAGTACTGAGTGACTATGTCTATTAACGAGAAGAATGTTGGATTTCTTTTTGCAAAGCAACAACTTAACCTATAATCAAGGTGAGTTAAGTATTTATTACATTTTGAGAGCTTTCAGCTATGGGTCGGTATTCCAACTGTGTTTTTACAGTGATGTAAAATATAAAAAGCATATGCCGCTCTTGATTATTTGGAACTTATTGATGAATTTGAGTTATTTCATTGGATTATATTTGGTTACATGATTGTCTGATGAGTTTCAGTTTGAAGTCAAGAGAGTAACAACCCAACTTCCTTAATTAAACTTTGGAAAACTAGGCATTCTGGAGAAATATCAGCTGCATTCTTCAGGAGGAAAAAAAATTCAAGAAAAAAATGGCTAAAGGTTCTACAATCGAGCCACAACGCAGACATAAACTGAAACATCAGAATAAACACATTTACTCTATTGTCATAATTACTTTCATTATGAATTTTCAATTTAAAGGCTAACAGGATTTAAAGACTCTCCATAACCAAACGGTACACAGCTATGAAGATTAATGTTTCTTACATTTAACCCTATGAAAATGTGCAAACAATGTTATTGCTCAACAAAACTGAAGCATGAACATGCTATGCATGGATGCCGTGTTTAATGTGGCTGCTGGTGTCAACAGGGAAAATGCTACTTTATGTGACAGTGAGCTTTACGTACTGTGTACAAGTGCATTTTTGCTCCCACCTTCATCTATTAAGTTGTTACAAGCACAAAAGTCCACTTAACAACTATTTCATATGACTCTTGTTTGCAGTCCTCACTCTATACCGTAAACAAATAAAACAGTAAAAAAAGGAAAAACAACAAACATTGGGATATTTGGTCAGTCGCTATTATTCTAACCAAAAAAATAAAGCTACACGTGTTTAGACAAACTAAACACTGTACAGCATCCTCTGAAAGAAGATAAACTGTTTTTTTCACTTCCAAATGTCCTTGGTCCAATATAAAAATCTGTATTTTGCTCTAAGAGTCATTAACCACAGTCCTGTGAAAAATATTTCTTCTTTACTACACTGTTCTACATAAAGAAGCTAAAAAAAAAGTTCAAAAATTGCATCAAAAATAAACAAAAAAAAAGAATAAAAGAAGTACAAATATTCAAGAAATGTAAAGAAGGCACAGAGTTTTAAGAGCTGAGGCTAGAAATCACAGAGGTAGAAGAGGCCAGAAGACAAAAGAGAGGAAGACCTGGTTTTCTAAAAAAAAAAAAAAAAAAAAAAAGAAAGGTGTGTGTGTGTAATGAAATGTCTATCTGTCCTTGGATCCAAGCTTCTCGATCAAATCCTGCAGGGGAGCAAGCTCTCGCCGGTCAATGAGGTTGAACTCCTGCGGGGGGGAGATGACAATATGCATCAGGACATTACTTCTGTAGATGCTTTTGACCTCTCGCGCTAGTGTGACGATCTCACCTGGACAAAGAAAATGAAGTGCTTGAAGGAGGTGTTGAGGTGAGCCTCCTCCTGCAGCTGCATCACCGAGTCAAAATGTTGGTGGTAGATGTGAGCGTAAACCCTGAACAGACGCTTCAGGATGGTTTTGGCCACAGACATGAAGTTCTTAGGGAAAGGAACCCCTGTGGAACAGAAGGTGGTGGAAAAATACTCGTCATCAGGTGCAGAACTTGGGCTTTTTACATAATCCTTTAACATCAAATCCACAAGGCTGAGATTTAGCCATCCTTTCCACCGACCACACAAGCAGCTTGTAAAGAAATAGCGACATTTTACCTGCGAACTCCCTTTCAACCAGGAGCAATTCTGTTTACATCGGTTACACAAGTTTCACAGGAAATGACGTCCTCCAAAAGACTTTTATTTTTAACGTTTGTGGAAATTTTACACTGATTTCGTGTTTGACTTCCTGTCTGGCCAGATCTAAACTGCAGAGTTTGACGTGTTTTGGAAGCGTAAAGTGTAAAAAATAGATTTGAAATGTTAAGATAGCACCCCTTCGCTTCTGGGACCCGACCAAAACATTACACTTGCCAGTGGAAAGGAATATGTCCACTATAACAGCGGCTAATTAAAGTGTAGTGCGTTTCACAGCCGTTTCATGACGTTTTCACATGCGGTGGAAGAAGGAGTTAGATTTGCTGAACAGGTAAGTTCTTTAAGGTTACATGTGAGTATTTCTCAACTCACCTTTTCCCTCCTAATTTCTGTAAATTCTGATTGACTTACCGATCTTGGAGGGGAAAAGGGTCTCATCATCCAGCTGATCCTGCACCCAGGTCATCAAATAGTCGATGTACTTAGGCGCTGAACATTTGATGGGCTTTTTAATATTAGTGCCATCAGCCCAGTGATACTCATACCTAGAAGAAAATACATGAATAAGTGAAAAAAAAATAAGTTGGTGGCAGATATATCAGTCGTATTCTTGGCGGGGGCTAAGTCAACAGGAAATAAACCCACGTGTCTTCCTCTTGATTAGAGCCTCAGCTGTCTTGGAAGAAGAGAGGATAAAGGAAGTACCAAATCTAGATTCTAACTAAGCAGCTTCAACCGAGAGATCACATGCAAAGTTTATTTCCTGTTTTCTCCATGTGACACTCAGGCAAAACGTGGCAAGTTGTTTGACCGTCACCTCCTCAACCATTTTAAATGAAAACAGTCGCTCTGCTTGATGCAAAAGTTATCCAGCTCCTAAAATCCAATAATCTCTCAAAAAAATAAAAAATTAAATTACAACATAGTGACTAAAGAAAATGGAAAATGTCACATTGGCAGATAAAAGTTCACGAGGCTTTAATTCAGTTTTTGTGACACTTTTGGTTAAGAGTGAAGTAGTACAAGCCTTTTTAGTCTCAGCTGGTATTCCTCTTCCTTACAGAAGCATCATAACCTTCATTTGCTAAATTCATCATGAAGTCAGCTGGACTACACTTTATTTAGGAATCGTTCTAAATCTGTTCAACCCTCTAAAATGCCAGTGTGCCCCTAAAACACACTGACAGTAAAATAATCACATTTTAAAGTCTAAATACCTCAATTTAACTATCTCTGAATGCTGCAAGCTACCAGAAACACACTAAGGAACATTTTATCACATCTCCAATCCTTTCAGTTCAATTCAATTAAAAATACTTTATTAATCCCAGACGGAAATTAGAACATCCTGTTTGCTGTTCAGCTCACTTTAACATACTGCAGCTGACATTAAGGCCTATTTATTCACTCAGTAAAGCAACAAAAGCCCATATGTGTGTGTGTGTGTGTGTGTGTGTGTGTGTGTGTGTGTGTGTGTGTGTGTGTGTGTGTGTGTGTGTGTGTGTGTGTATATATATATATATATATATATATATATACACACACACACACACACACACACACATATATACACACACATATATATGTACACTAACTAACTATATTACCATTTTATCAACTCTCGTGTCATAATAGTTGATCAAGATTTAGCATGTGATATAGCATTTAGTCTAACAGAACAGGACCTTACTCCACCTCTCAGCCTTCAGATGAAACATTTTGATACATAAAATTAAGAATAAATTGATTTGTTTTTTTGTTTTTTAATGAATAATCCTAATTCAGGTGTACAAAAACAGGAACAACTCAAAGCTCAATGATACCAAAATTAAATGTCTTAGCAACACAAAATCAGATGTGGAGCTAATAGAAAAAAAGGTTGTACAGGTAAAAATAAAACAGTCTACCTTGGTCCTGCTGACATCACAGAGCAGCTGGTCTCAGTGCAGAACTCGGTGATGGTGCCATACAGCATGTTGATTTGGTTGAAGAAATCCACCGCTGAATGAAAAGACAAACTCACATTTTATTGAAGCCATTCTAAAGATCAAATGTTATCCCCAGATAAAGTTGCAGCATTCTTTCATTACCACTGCTTCAATGCGCACAAGATCAACTGTCACATGACAGGACTTGCATTGTTATGTTCAGCTCAGACTTGGAACAAAACTTTGTTGCAACTTCATACAAATAAAAAAATAAAATCTAAAAAGTTCTTGTTTTCAACCACATGAGAGGTTAGGCTAATAAAACTAAAATTGGAGACTGTGATAAATGAGTAATGTGTAGACTCTGCATGCACAGTAGAAAGAATAAAAAACATAAAAAATAAAATAAACCTGGGAAATTATTGGAGTTTGGGAGTTCTGCAAAACCTACATGTGCCTTTTAATTCAGATATCTGTGTGATTATTCAAGCTGGAAGTTACGGAGTAAAAAGATGATTGTAGAAAACATAACACCAACAAGCTGAATATATGAACATCACATCTGAAAGGTTTGTACTTGTGTGCACAATTTATTCTTTTCTCCATCTGTTTGGGTTTCATTTCTGCTTTTACAATTTTTGGAGATAACCAAATATAAAAATGTTTAAAATAGCTCTTTTGTTTTTCTTTTTAGAAAAACCTTTGTGACCTTTAACCAAAGCCAGCCAGACACTTTCAAATCTCATGAATTGATCTTGTGTAGCATCAGAATCTCAACAACTGTGTTTCTTGGCCAGGTCAGTATTTAAAATGTTGCTGATGAATAAAATCCACAGCTGGTAATCAAAATATTAACTTTCATAAAGGTAAAAAAATCTAATGTCTGTTACTTTAGCCACTTGATGTGGCTCATTAGAGCTATTCTGGCATGTATTCATAAGCAGCCCTAGTAGATGTGTGTGTTCAAGTGTCTCCAAGTAGGGAAAAGACATTAATTATCTTATGATTTTGAGAACTGGGATTACATACTTGGTAGTAAATCAGAACTCCTGTAGATCCACTTTTAGGTTTGTTCTTGAGTTTTATTCCTGCACCTATTACAACCTACTCCTGGAAATATTTGGTTTTTGTGTTAAGATTACTTACGGTGTGTTTGTATTAGGGTTGTCACGGTAACCGGTGTAGCGGTAAACCTCGGTAAAAAAGTTGAAAATAATAATAACCGTCTTGTTTTAAAAAAAAATTATCTCGGTGGATTTTCGTGGCTGCGGTGTAGGTGCGGTGACCCTTACCAGCCACCGTATCATCTGCAGAAGTTGCCGGCGACACGTGCGCGCTTTGTTGTTTACGACCAAAACTTTCTTGAAGCTAAAGCTGAAATAATAGCCAAAGAAGGAGACAGCAGCGCTCAGGACATTTATTATCCCTCAAAGAAGACAAAGTCGGAAGTACGGGCATTTTTTGGATATTTGAAGAATGCCGAGGGACAGCTGATAGAAGACAGCTATCCTGTTTGCAGCACGTGCAGAAAAAGTGTCTGTGAAAGGCAGCAACGCTTCAAATCTCATGACACATCTGCGTGACCATCACCCACAACTCTACAGTCAACGCAAGGCAAGCTAACATTAGCGCTTTAGCTAAAATGTGTGATCCGAGGATTTGGGTTGAGGGAGAATGCAACGAGTCGCTATATAAAGCAGCCGCAGCGCCGCTACCTGCATATAAACCGTGTCGCGGACACCCCCATGTTGAAATGACGCTATGCATTACGGGGCTCCCAGGGGCAGATAAGAGTTGGTCTCTCTCCGAGAATAATTATAAATTTAACAATGATTACTGCCTGATGACATTTTCCCAAATCTGCAAAGCTTACTGGAAGGACACAAACTGAGGACAATATTTTCCTGATATAGGGTTTATTACTCAAGTAAGGGTAAAAAAGTATCTGATTAGAAGGCTACTTGAGTACTGAGCATCACCTGATCTAATATTTTTAAAATGATGACATCAAACAGACAAAAATAAGAAGTTATGGGCAAATATTGGTATTTTAAAGACTAAAGGGGAAAAATGTAAACAACTAAACAACATAATTACAAAATAACACATTTTAGGCAAAAGTGAGACACAAAGTGAGGACAATATTTTCCTGATAGACAGGATTTATTTAGAAAATGTAACACGTTTAAAAAAAATACCGCGATAATACCGAAAACCGTGATAATTTTGGTCACAATAACCGTGAGGTTAAATTTTCACACCATGACAACCCTAGTTTGTATGTACTTTGTACTCTTCATACACCACAAAGTGTTGCAAACACTAAGCCATTTTTACAAAGATCATCAAAGATTCGTCTTAACATTGGCCTCTAGACAGTTTTAAATGCTTGTTTGCATAATAAGTGCATAGGGCTTTTTGTATTTGTTCACTCACTGTTGACAGCAATCCATTCATTGAGATCCTCGCCCTCTGGGAGCATGACAGCCTGTCTCAGGTTCCCACTGCCCAGCGTTGCTTCAGCATGTTTCAGTAGCTCATACTGGTGGGAGCCCTCTGGGATATTTTTCTTCGGCTTGAAGGTCTTAGATGAGCGACTGCCACTGAAGAGAGAACACAAAGATAAGTAAATAAATAAATGTAAACAACGGAAGACTGTGTTATGCTCTATGGAAAGCTGCTTAAAGGGCAAGTCACCCCCTACACGTCTTACTCCACTCCCACTTCCTGTTTGAAAAATGCAACAAATGCCGTTACCTAGCAGACTGAGAGGATGGAGCCACTAACAAATACACTAACACAGGTGCCAACAACAACATTGTGACATCGTAATGTACCAGCTTACATCATAGAATACCTCTTAGCCAATAGTGATGGCAGATTTAAATTCAAATGCAGTGTACATTTTTTACCTGACGATTGTGCAACACTGACCGTTTTGGAAGGATATTTTAACTAAGGTGCACTAAAGTGCCAAATTATTGACTGCATGTGTCTACAGCACAATTAGACACTCATTTATATAGTTTATTAGAAGAAAAAAGTCTCAGCCTTTTCCTGCCTGCGTATTTGTCTTGATGAATAATACGACTTGATAGTTAATAAATGTATCGTTACGGCACTTATTAATGTATATGCGTCATTCAATTGTTTTAAAGAGAAATTTTTCAATCCAATTATCAAAGCTGTCAACAGATTATAATGAACCTTCAATCGCATGTTAACACTCTAAAATAGAAACGATGCAAAACTGATGGACTGAGTCAACTAAAAAAAACATCTATTTTCTAGGTTTCGTCTGTGTTTTGCCTTTTTACAGCATTTTTGCTTCATTTGGTTAATTTGTTCTACTTGATTTGGTGTGGCAGATCATATTTAAATCAAACGTGCAATTAGCTAGCTGCTTTCACACATTCGTTAAACTAACATAAAACTGTGACTTTTGGTTTTCAGAGGAACTAAAGCATGTCTGTAATATGTGGTAACCTCGTTGTTGCAAGTGACAGGAAATGTGACCGTGTCTAACGGCGTGACTGTAAACACAAGACAGAGATTAACTTCTTCAGCATTTGGAGATCTCCAAAAGATTAAGACACTATAGCTGAGCACCAGTTTTAACTTAATGTTAGCGTAAATTATTATGCTAATCAAGTTAGCGTAACTATTTTTTCTCCAAGTTATTTCTGCCAAAAAGTGGTTATAAATAAACGTAGGTGAAAATCGAAAAACGTCGACAAATGATATTACATATAAGGGGAAACGATTTACATTTGACCCCGTAGTTTTGACATTCGATTAGCTGTCTGTTTTTTGTTAGTGTCTCGGTTGAACTTCCCTTCTGTCGGCGAAGTACGAAGAAGCGCAGCTAACATTAACCACAAGCTCTCCGACTGAAAGTCAGGAAGCACTTTTTCACACTTTACTCACAACAAGAAGCTCATCTTGACGAAGACGCTGTTGGGGAATCTCGGCTGGAACTCCTGGTCCTAGTTTAGAAGGCAGGAATTTTGTTTTAGAAACGTATTTTGGGGATAAGCACTGCCACCTAAATAGCGTTGACGGCTACTTTGGCTGAACTGAAACTGCACCCACACAGTGACTCTTCCTCTGTTGGCTAATTGCAGCAGTTCATCGGGTAGTCTAGCGCCCCTCTCAGGTAGAGAATAGGTATGACACTCATAAACTTTTTTTGTGCAGGAGGAATTCATTTTTATTAAAATTGTTTTATACAAAAGTATGAAAATACAGTGACATGTTTTGTTTTACAGTCTTTTTAGGAAAATTTGCATTCCTTATTTTGAGTTTACGCTTGTTAAGTCATACTGTTGTTTATTTATCCTCATATTTTACTCACTGGGGAATACAAAATTGTCTGCAAGTTGACAGAGACAGAAGGAATTTGGAGGTTCAGAGTAAAGTCTGTAGTACTAAGTCTCAGGGCCTCTTGTTTTCAAGCATTTTATGTTGATGATCACAAGAATGGACTACAATGACCATTCACCATTTTAACCAGCGTAAAATATAAAATTTAATTGACTCCACATGCAGCAACATTCAGTGTGAGCAAAAGTACTAATTGCATTAACTAACATAAATGTATAAAAAAATATATAAAAAAAACATGGCTTTTGGAAAAATGCAGCTGTAGCTTCAAACCTCAATGAAATACTGAAGGCTTAGAAGACTCCAGTATCTCCTAGGCCAACTGCTCCATGAAAGCTTTGTGGGTGAGTAGCTTTGAATGAGTGTGGTCCTGTCTCAATTTGTGTAGCCCCTTGTGGAGAAGGTAACTGTTTGCTGCTGTTACATCAACAAAGTGATAGAAGAAAGCCTTGTACCATTTGCTTGTTTTGTACTGCAATCTGTAAGAAGAAATCAGTGCATCCGACAAACCCACCCCACCTACATTCTTGTTGTAATCAACCACGCAGTTAGGAACAGGGATGGATTCATTTTCCCACACACCACCCTTTTTTATTTGTCTCTTTATTGTCTGCCCACTGAAAGCCTGATTGACAGTGGGGCAAATGTTAACTACCTTTGTGTCCATCCACTTGACAAACAGAAGTTTGTCTCTTCTTAACCATCAGATGTTCCCCCGCTCAGCCGTTTTCTGCAGGTCGATCGTTGGCACTCTTCTGAGGGAATCCGGTTGTACCTTTCTTGACAGTTCCACAACAACCAATCTTCTTTGCAGGCAAATCAGTGAAAAGAGTGGGGCTGGTGTAAAAATGGTCAGAGTACAGGATGTAGCCACTGCCCAAAAATCAAAAAGTCAGAAGACCCATCACATTGGAGTAGCTCAAATCATGGTCTTTGGAGGAATTAGCTTGGCCAGTGTACACAAAAAAATTCCAGGTGTAGCCCGTTGATGAATCTGCCAACACAAATAGTTTGTGTTGGCAAGTGGCGACTAACCGTTCATTTACCGACAAATTTTGATATGGTTGGAAATTAGATTTGCAGGCAGTCACTATTTCTGTGTAAAGTCAAGTGGTTTTATTTTGAAGAATTTGTCATACTCAGCAGTGTTCTTTTTCTTTTCATTTTCTTCATCTTCCTTTGGGTTGCAGATGAAGACACCAGATTCGAAACGGTCCTGTGCCATCTTGTCACCGGGAAAGGGGAAGTTGTACGGCCAGGCCTTCCTCCAGTAATCAGACCTGTGGTGGACGGACACCAGGCTGGTGAAAATGATAATAGAAAAGAACGTGTAGAAATCCTTCACCGTCAGCACTTTCCAACTGAATTTCTGACCTGCCTTTTTCGTAATATCTGCATTTGCATTTGTGTTTGCTACTATTGTTTTGATGGCAGAAGTAGAAAAAAAAGCTGGAAGAGGCTGAATGGAGTGGTGTCAAATGTTGGTCCGAGGATCCTGGCAGGCATGAATCTGAGAGGATCAGGTTTTGTGTCTTCATCTCGTCTGTCGTGCAAATCATCTTAAATGTTTGAAAAACTCTCTCTCCTCTCTTGTCTCTCAGTTAATACAAAGTGTTATCTAATCCCTGCATTAAAAAGTTCCAATCTTCTGATTAGATAACCCAGTGGTCCGTAAGTCATACTTGATATGAAATCTTAACATCTCACGGTCCTTAATTAAATGTAAATTACTATAATTGCACAATGGTGAGCCATTGCCTGATATTTACAAATTTTTGGACACTTTGTGCTAAGTCTGAGACATATTTAAACAGTATCTAAAATACTTCTAATTAAAAATGTGATGTTTCCGGTTGAAAACGAGGCGATCGCATAATCCGCCACTAGAGAGCAGCATCTCCATTTAAAGCAAAGGGGGGTTGACATCAGTCATCCTCCACAGGAGGCGCTGTTTCATCTCAAATCATCCTAAGCCTCAATCAACAGCGTCCTCACGGCGGCCATCTTACTTCAGACAGCTAACCGTTCTCTAGTTGAGGGTGAGTGCGCGGCTCAAATAAAAGTACTTATAACTCGATGAAATATTAACGGATTTACAAACGGTTTGCCTTATTACAAACCGTATGATACATAGACTTGACGCGGGATATTTACACATTTTGAAATGACCGCTTTTACTTTTCAAACACAACATACTTGTGAACAATGTGTCTCATCTAATCTCGTGCGCGTTAGGTTGAGAGAGAGAGAGACCACAATCAATATTTTATAGGGTTCGTATGGTTCAACGAAACTAAGAAGTGTACCTAAACCTAATGTTTGTCTAAATGGCTGTCTTGGTGGATGTTTTAGTGTTTATTAGCTGTCTAAATTGGCTTAGAGAAGACGGGGATGCTGTGGCTGCGCCGCTTAGCTACAATGTTTTACCTCAGTGGAAGCTGAGGGTAAAATTGCCCTTGGTTTCCAGGCGGCTTACTTTGTTAAGAAAAATGTAAAAAAATAACTTTGAAGTATATTAAAATAGCGGAAATTGCTGGCTTTGTTTTTACAGAAATACATGTGAAACCCAACAAGCATGCCTGACTTTTGTGCTGCCTATGGATGCTCTAATAAACGATGTCTTCTATCACAACAACGTGGGACCACCTATTGTAAGATTTAACAATAACAAACATTCAACTGTGTTAGGCTGATAAGTCTCTGTTATCTGCTTTGCTTTTGAACTATTATTAGAAAACTGCCTTTTAGAAATAACAGTGATGGCAAAGTTTAAGATCTATCAGCTAATTGTGATTTTAAAAAGTTTCATTGCTTGAATTCAAGATTTCTTGTTTAGTCAATCATTGCATGTTTCTGTCTTGACACCTTTTGTTTAACTATTGTTTGTCTTATGTTCATGTTAAAGGAAATGGCGGTAAACAATTTACAATGATTTTTAAAGCTGCCTACATTTTGTCACTTGTTTAAGATTTCCCAAAGATGGAGAAAGAAGGAGGTAGAGGGAAGTTGCCCTAAGAAGTGTCTGCGATCTTCCTCAGAGCTGACGCTCAGTGGCGTCACGATCAAAACTGTCAGCAAGGTAAAAAAAAAACCTTCCCTGTGTTTCAAAAAGAACCTAAAAATGCAGTCAGAAGAAAAACACAAAAGATGTTTGTAGTCTTTTGAAAAACTGCTGGCTTATCAAATCCCCCTGATAAATACAATGAATAAATTCCACACTTACTAATCATGATTACTTGTTTGCCTTTAGGTAGTCAAACTATAGTTCTTGTCTGATTTCTCTCCTGACATCATGTTGTTCTATATGCCTATGTAAAGTATAAAGGCAACCACACTGTCCAGTTCAGTGTTTCCCTTACATAGGTGTAGCCATGACGGCCCGCCACGGCTGAAATCCCACCGCCACGCCTACAAGATCCCAAGTTTTATTGTTTGTTTATTTTTTATTTTATTTTATTTATTTATTTTTTATTTTTTTGCGCCGTTTCCCGAAGAAGCAGCGGGAACTACTGTGTTGTTGCTTGTGATCACAGCCGGCAGGCAACAAGGAGGAGGAGCCAGGGCAGGGTGGTTACAGCTAGTGATGAGCGTACGGATAAAGCATTTTTGACGAATACGAGCATGAAATGAGTAAAACTCGTAAATATCTGTAATCGTGCTGAAGGAAAATCCTCATTGGGTAACTGACTGTCTTCACGCTCTGTGACTGGCCAATCACATTGAGCGCCCGCCCCTCCCTACACGCAAAACTCTGCAGCCGGGATGGGAGCTCAGTCCGCTCGGCCCAGGCATCCATGCGCACACGCACACACAGACAGTAACAGATCTCTCTGTGCTTGCTTCACTGTAGCCCACGTTTCTTCAGAACTCCCTACGTTTTCTTCAGCTCGCCTCTTTTTCAGTTCAATATTTAAAGTTACTTTTTTCGTAACGTACGTGGTTGCATTTGACAAGACAGGGCTGAAAACGGCTCGTGCATGCGTCAGTCACTGCCTCCACTCCGGTCAGGTTTTTTAAAATTATTTTAACTCACTCTCTCTCTCCCACTCTATCTCTCTCTCACACACACCTTAATCAACATTGTTTTGTTTAACTGTGTGTGGGGAAAAATGCCAACAACGTTAGGAAAAAATCAGTTAAATCAAAAATAAAAAGTTGTGTCTGGTTCTAATATTTCATATTTCCTAGTTCCTACTGCATGAGTTCAGATCATGGTTCAGATGCATTACTTCATGCACTTAAATATTAATGTTCTGATTTTACTGAAAAACTTGTTCTGTAAGATTCCTTTACTATTGTGATCAAAAATATTTAATCTCAGTTCTGAGGCTGCTCTGTAAATAGTTTTCAAATAAACAACCGTTTATAAATAAACAACTTCTGATCAATCCATATCAATTTCAGATTTAAAATAATGAATTGATGTAAACCACACCCACTAATTTCCAAATAATAAGAGGTGCATTCATCTGTGTATCTCCTTTGATCCGCATTAGTGATGTTTTCAGCACCAGAACAATGAAACAAAGAAACAGATTCCTGAGTTTGTTAGTAATTTTATTTATTAGATGCATCTGACCTGTTCTATTTTTCTCTGAAATGAGATCAAATCAGTGCTTCTATGGGTTGTCTCCTCTCTGCACTAGAAAATTTTACTTTATTATAATGTTCACTGTAATGCATCTTGATGTTCTTAACAAATGAATAACATCAAAGATATTGGTAAATAATGCCAAATATGTAAATTTGTGTTTCAGTCATTTTTATACTGGCTTAAAAATGCTTCATTAAGTCTACTAAGCAGGAGTGTAGAATGTTTTTAATGGGGCCAGCCCAGTAATGATCTTGGACCAAAATAAAGGGGGGTGTAAGGTTATGAAGTTCATTGCTTTCAACTCCATACAGCTGCCCCCTGGGCACAATAACACCGTGTAGAAAAACCAAGGTCGGGTGTTCCTCAGACTGTTTACATTCTAGGAGAAGAGTCCGAAGGAGAAGAAGAAGCTTTACTTAATCAAAGTACTTTATTTGTGATTAAAATTATTAAGCAAAACAGATGTTGATCAACAATAATCAAGTGAATGATCTGTGAAATAAATATGTCATGAATTATGTTTAATGAAACCAGGACTACGGCACAGACATACTGATCCTCATCTCCATAGAAACGCATGACACATTGTTCCAACCAATCAGAGCTTTCGGCTGCCGCAGGAGAATCTGGTGTTGACTTCAAGTGTCCAATCCACTTTACTCCAACTTATCAACAATTCAGCGATATAAAACAAGGCAACGCCATTTTAAGCTTAGTTCCATTTTGACTTCAGTTCTATTCAACATCATCCTAAAGAAAAGCACAGCCTGTCCAGATGTGTTTTCTTCTCTAAACTAAGAACTGTGAAACGGGAGATTTTCGTCATTTAACAACCAGACGACGTCCTTTCAAAATAAGAGCACCTGCTGACGCCGACGAACGGTACCGGGGTCGACCCTCCAGACGGGCTTTGAAACGTTGCGACCGCTGCACCGACAGCTCCAGCGTACATCCGAGGTTCTTGGACCTGGCATTTCCTGATCTACCTGGGAGACCCCCACTGGGTACGTACACGGCAAAATAGCGGCTCATGTCATCACTTTATAAGCCTCGTGATATCTAGTCATAACAAAGACAACCAGATTCCTTTACGTCAGCCTAGAGAATCTGAACCAAACACACACACACACGCACCAACACAACATCCGAATCCATTCTCATCCATCACAGAGTAGTCCTGGTAGATTGTTTAGAATTTATAATTCAGAAATTAAAGATTCTCAAACGATCCCATCTCTCTCTCTTTTATTGTCTCAAAGTCAATACAGAGTGTTTAATTAAACTCCCTGATGATAAAAACAGCCTATTCTTCTGTTTATAAAAAGTGAACTACTAACAGTGTATTAAAATACAACTTTAGATAGTTACATCACTTTGATTCTGTTACAATATGGCGAGCCAGCCAGGAGACCCCCACTGGGTACGTATATTGTAACGGAATCAAAGTGATGTAACTATCTAAAGTTGTATTTTAATACACTGTTAGTAGTTCACTTTTTATAAACAGAAGAATAGGCTGTTTTTATCATCAGGGAGTTTAATTAAACACTCTGTATTGCCTTTGAGACAATAAAAGAGAGAGAGATGGGATCGTTTGAGAATCTTTAATTTCTGAATTATAAATTCTAAACAATCTACCAGGACTACTCTGTGATGGATGAGAATGGATTCGGATGTTGTGTTGGTGCGTGTGTGTGTGTGTGTGTTTGGTTCAGATTCTCTAGGCTGACGTAAAGGAATCTGGTCGTCTTTGTTATGACTAGATATCACGAGGCTTATAAAGTGATGACATGAGCCGCTATTTTGCCGTGTACGTACCCAGTGGGGGTCTCCCAGGTAGATCAGGAAATGCCAGGTCCAAGAACCTCGGATGTACGCTGGAGCTGTCGGTGCAGCGGTCGCAACGTTTCAAAGCCCATCTGGAGGGTCGACCCCGGTACCGTTCGTCGGCGTCAGCAGGTGCTCTTATTTTGAAAGGACGTCATCTGGTTGTTAAACGACGAAAATCTCCCGTTTCACAGTTCTTAGTTTAGAGAAGAAAACACATCTGGACAGGCTGTGCTTTTCTTTAGGATGATGTTGAATAGAACTGAAGTCAAAATGGAACTAAGCTTAAAATGGCGTTGCCTTGTTTTATATCTCTGAATTGTTGATAAGTTGGAGTAAAGTGGATTGGACACTTGAAGTCAACACCAGATTCTCCTGCGGCAGCCGAAAGCTCTGATTGGTTGGAACAATGTGTCATGCGTTTCTATGGAGATGAGGATCAGTATGTCTGTGCCGTAGTCCTGGTTTCATTAAACATAATTCATGACATATTTATTTCACAGATCATTCACTTGATTATTGTTGATCAACATCTGTTTTGCTTAATAATTTTAATCACAAATAAAGTACTTTGATTAAGTAAAGCTTCTTCTTCTCCTTCGGACTCTTCTCCTGGAATGTAAACAGTCTGAGGAACACCCGACCTTGGTTTTTCTACACGGTGTTATTGTGCACAGGGGGCAGCTGTATGGAGTTGAAAGCAATGAACTTCATATCCTTACATATCCCCCCTTTTCAAGGTCAATGTGGTCCTTCAAGAGACCACTTGGTCGTTGAACAAACCCAAGTTATGAAGAATCTTGACAACAGAACAGGATGCGATCCCAAGGGAACAGCCATCTGTGGTGAGGCACGAACCCCACGCCGGAGAACAGTCTCGCATACTCCTCAGGAAGAACACAAGTCAGCAGGTTATCCATTCTCATCCATCACAGAGTAGTCCTGGTAGATTGTTTAGAATTTATAATTCAGAAATTAAAGATTCTCAAACGATCCCATCTCTCTCTCTTTTATTGTCTCAAAGTCAATACAGAGTGTTTAATTAAACTCCCTGATGATAAAAACAGCCTATTCTTCTGTTTATAAAAAGTGAACTACTAACAGTGTATTAAAATACAACTTTAGATAGTTACATCACTTTGATTCCGTTACAGGGGCAAAAGGAGATGCCAAGAAAAATTAAATGCCAAATCCCCCTGCAAAGTGTGTCACTGAGAGTTTAAAACAGAAATTATTCTTGTGCAAATATTGGTGGATTCACCTTTAATACTAGTTATTAAAATGCAGCAGTTGCTGGATTGGTGCAGCTCAAAGTGGAATGCATCAAATAAAACAATATTAACATAAAGGTGAGACGTGTCATAATTTCACACACCCCTTCACCACCACCACAGCTGGAAAAATTCCTAGGGCAAACACTGCAGTTACATTGGTAATTGTAATTTCAGTATTTGTTGTGCGGCGAGCCATGACCAAGCTGTCCTGTGATGTCTGCCGTGCCAGCCTGGTGATGGATGCTGCATCTGCCTGTGATGACCAGAGCTACCATTTGCTGACTCTGAAGAACAACGTGGGTCTTGTGGTCCCATCTAAAGGTACTGTGAGGGTCATCAGAGCAGCAGAGTGGGCATTTCGCCAGGCATCAGTGGGCAGACGATCACAGCCCATCAAACCACTGGAGGTCATCTACATTGTGCGCAAGAGGATCGGGTCAGAGGATGTGTTTTTGCTTGGGGAGCACATCAGTGAGACAAAGTACAGAATTGAGTCTCACTCCCATACACTGTTGACATCTATTGTCTCCCTGTTCTTTAAGCTGAGGATGCACCACATTGCAAGATTAGCAACTCTTAGCTCTCAGTGTGACAGCGTGAGACAGAAGCTCACAAAATCTGTCCTTTTCAAAGGTCAGTAGGAAATCACAATGTGCTTTAGCATCTGTCAGTAGATCTGTTATTTTTATAATCAAAAACATGTATAATCTGTAATAAACAAGTTTTTCATAACTGTCAGTCTGTCATTCATTTCCTCTTTAATTTTTGAAGTGTTTATCTAGCCCTTTAATTCACAATTATCCCAGTTTTCTCTTCTCAAACTTTCATTTTAAATAGGTTGCAGGCTGAAAGTGTAAATAAATATAAATTATTATAATAACTTGCCAGCCAGTATTTATTAGGTTCACATTACTTGCAAATATTAAAGTCAAATTAAATAAAATATATTCTGTATATCTTCATTTGTCTTTTTATAAAATATTTTCTCCGTCGTTGAGGTTCTAGAGTTGTTTTGTTTTTTGATTTTTTTGGACTGGGTGTTTTAACTTGAAATTTTGTTTGCTGCGTCTGTGCATTTATATTTTGTTTTGGTTTTACTATTTTCTATAAATTAATTCAGGTATTTGAGTTTTTATTTATAAGTTGATATGGTAAGTTATAAGGTATCTTAAAACTTATATTTATAAGTTGACCTCAGCTTACAAATTACAGCTAGTTAATCAGAAGCAGATCTTGTTGACATTAAAATGGTAAGTCTATGGAAATTGACAGGATAGGGGAAAACGGCTGGAAAGGAGTAAAATAAGGGGAGTTTCCTGCTAAAACTTATATATTTCATAGCCACGTCTCTAAGGTTTCTAAAAACAAACCGTATGAAAATCGGTTGAAATTTGAGAACGTTATGAGTTGTTTAAATAGTGCATGCACCACTAAACACCAGTGTTAGAGGGGGGGCAGCTGTCCGAAGTAAGATGGCCGCCGCGTACGGACGTCAGGGTCCATTGACGAACAAACAGCGCGGGTGAGGAAGATAGTATGTACCCATAATTTTACTCCTCATTGTGCCACCTTGTGGAATAATCGAGTAATTGTTTCAAACAGAAAGTCTTTGTTTAACCTGCAGTGGTTTGATCAAGGAATTATCTTTGTACATGATATTATGGATAAAGATTGTGAAATATTACAGCTACAGAATTTTAAATATAAATTTAATAACATTCAATGTACTCTTCAGGAATATGAGAAAGTATGTAAGGCTATACCAGTGACTTTGATACAGATGATAAAAAACACAATCCTATTCTCTAATGTTCAAACAAAACTTCCTAATTTATTAATAGGAGAATTGAACATCACAGAAAGAAAATGTGAAAATAATTTTTTTATGGAGCCTTTAAAAATATATCTATCATGATTATGATATAAAGATTAAATTAAAAATATTAGGAAATCCGGTAATTGAAGGAAAACAATTAAAATTTCTAAAATGGCCTAAAATGCCAAAAGTAAAAGAAATGCAATTTAAAATTCTTAACGACAACCATCCATCAGCAGAGACACAGAGGAAGAGATTTGGTTTTGAATTTGACCCTTGTGAATTCTCTAAGGGAAGCCCTGAAGGAATAGAACACTTATTTTTCAGCTGCCCTGTCAGTAAGAAGTTTTAGGAAGAAGTCCTTTGTTGGTTAAGAAATAAAATAAGAGAACTTGATCGTTTTACAAATGAAGATATTATTATTTACAATTCTAAATTAAATGGGAATAATTCATTGTTAACACTATTATTATTATTATGGGTAAATGCCACATCCTCAAAAGCAAATGGAAAAAACAACTGCCAAACATGAACTGTTTAATAGATGAATTCCATATGTTCTTATTCACTTTGATTCGTACAAAAAATTCCAATGCAACTGCAAAAGCCATTTGTCATGCTGCAGAAAATCGTTTAATCTGGTAACACTGTTTTTACTTTGTGATATAAGTGCCTCTTTTTAAGTTTCTTATTTGTTTTTCTTTTATTGTTACTAAGGATGCCTTGCATGTTTCCATTATGTGTTGTTGTCTCCACGAGAAATTGTAATAAGCATATATTGATAATAAAAACATAAAAAACAGCGCGGGTGAGGGATCTAGCTAATATATCTATGTGCATAAACTCATCAGAAACGAACGCTCGGCCAGCGTCTGCACGTCAATCACGTGACCAAGCGCAAGCGTCGGGTCTGCTCTCAGTCTGCACCTAACGGTCTGCACGCATCTCCTTTCCTAGTCCTTTAATACGTCACTACTACCTGCCAGCGTCTGCACGTCAATCACGTGACCAAGCGTAAGCGTCGGGTCATCTTCTTTCCCTTTAATACGTCACTCACTGCTACCTATTAGCTCATTTCAACCTTGAGGTTGGTAGGTGTTGCACGTCGGATACCGGTTGGGAAAAAAAACGTTTCAAAGGAGTTTCGTGTTTTTCTGGCTTATTTCACTTCTGATTACTAGCAGTTTAACCTCAGGTGAGTTTTTAAAAAGCAGAAATTCAGCTTTTTTCTAAAGAAACTCAAAGGTTCTTTATGTCTGAGGAGCACAGTAACCTGACACTTGTGGCTGAATTCAGTTTATCTACTGTCAGCGATTCAGTTAAACAGCCAATCCAGGAATCCAGAATGAACGAATATACTAGAATTCAAGCCTTAAAACAGAACATCAGTAGGGAGCGTGAAGGGTTTGAGGAAACCCCGTTTCACCAAGTCATATCTGAGCCCAGTACTCAGAGCCTTGACACTGAATTCATGTTTCCCTCTGTCATTGATGCAGTTAAACAGCAAATCCAAGAAACCAGAATGAAGGAAAATTCTATTATTCAAGGATTAAAGTTTAAACTCACAGCTCTGATTCAAGGGCTTGAAGAACAAATGTTTAAACTTCAAAAAGATCGAGAAGATTTTGAAATCAGCAAAGTTAGGTCAATTGAGGAAATAGAGGGTATGAAATCTCTTCTGCTGGATCAGAGAAAAGACTTTGAAGAGGAAAGATCTCGATCAGATTACGAGATAAATGAAATTCGGACTTTTCAGCAAGATGAAAGAGAAATGATTGAACTTTTGAAAGACAATTTAACAGTTCAGAGCAACTTCCACAAGGAAGAAAAAGTAAGATTACAAGAGGAATGGCATCATCTCGAGCAGGCAAAACTCCAAACGAAAGAGGTTTATGAAAACCTACAGGAGGAAAATGAGAAATTGAAGAGACACATAAAGGATATCGAGAGAGCCAAAGCAGACGCTGATAGAGAGATTGAAAACATGAAAATTCAACTCGAAGCAGATAAAACGTTGTTTGAACAGACGAAGAAAAGCTCAGAGCTGGAGTTTGTAACTATGAGAGAAGCTTTGGATGATGAGAAACGTCAGCTTGACTGTGAGAAAACAGAGTTTGAGAAAACAAAGACTGAATCACAGCAGGAGATAAGAGACACCATTCAAATGCTGAATGATGAGAAAATGGATCTAGAAATTAGAAAGAAAAGCTCTGAGCAGGATTTAATAAATATGAGAAAAGCTCTGGATGATAAGAAACTTCTGCTTGAAGCTCTTAAAGAAAACCTAAATAAGCAGAGAATTGTGTTCGAACAGAAAAAGACTAAATCACAGCAGGAGATAAGAGACACCATTCAAATGCTGAATGATGAGAAAATGGATCTAGAAATTAGAATTGGACATCTAAACGAAGAGAAATGCGAGCTGGAAGCCAGATCCCAGCTCAATGACAAGCAGAAGGCTTCAGTTGAGGAAGAAAGGCGGTTACTGCAGGAACAAATTATTAAACAAAACGATGAGAAAAAGAAACTGGAGGAAACAAAAATCAAATTGGATCAGGTCTACGACAAATTGCTGAAAGGTAAAGCTAAACTGAAGAAAAACATCCAAAAGTTTAAGACTAACAAAGCAGAAATGCAGGAGATGATGGGAAGTCTAGAAGAACAGAAAAAGGTGTTCGACGAGACAAAGAAAAGCTCTGAGCAGGATTTAATAAATATGAGAAAAGCTCTGGATGATGAGAAACTTCTGCTTGAAGCTAGTAAAGAAAACCTAAATATGCAGAGAATTGCGTTCGAACAGAAAAAGACGGAAACCGAACAGGAAATAAGAGACACCGTTCAAATGCTGAATGACGAGAAAATGTTTCTAGAAATTAGAATTGAAAATCTACACAATGAGCAATCTGAGTTTGAACAGAAAAAGACTGAATCACAGCAGGAGATAAGAGACACCATTCAAATGCTGAATGATGAGAAAATGTTTCTAGAAATTAGAATTGGACGTCTAAACGAAGAGAAATGCGAGCTGGAAGCCAGATCCCAGCTCGTGGACAAGCAGAAGGCTACAGTTGAGGAAGACAGGCGGTTACTGCAGGAACAAATTATTAAACAAAACGATGAGAAAAAGAAACTGGAGGAAACAAAAATCAAATTGGATCAGGTCTACGACAAACTGCTGAAAGGTAAAGCTAAACTGAAGAAAAACATCCAAAAGTTTAAGACTAACGAAGCAGAAATGCAGGAGATGATGGGAAGTCTAGAAGAACAGAAAAAGGTGTTCGACGAGACAAAGAAAAGCTCTGAGCAGGATTTAATAAATATGAGAAAAGCTCTGGATGATGAGAAACTTCTGCTTGAAGCTAGTAAAGAAAACCTAAATATGCAGAGAATTGCGTTCGAACAGAAAAAGACTGAAACCGAACAGGAGATAAGAGACACCATTCAAATGCTGCATGATGAGAAAATGTTTCTAGAAATTAGAATTGAAAATCTACACAATGAGCAATCTGAGTTTGAACAGAAAAAGACTGAATCACAGCAGGAGATAAGAGACACCATTCAAATGCTGAATGATGAGAAAATGTGTCTAGAATTTAGAATTGGACGTCTAAACGAAGAGAAATGCGAGCTGGAAGCCAGATCCCAGCTCGTGGACAAGCAGAAGGCTACAGTTGAGGAAGAAAGGTGGTTACTGCAGGAACAAATTATTAAACAAAACGATGAGAAAAAGAAACTGGAGGAAACAAAAATCAAATTGGATCAGGTCTACGACAAACTGCTGAAAGGTAAAGCTAAACTGAAGAAAAACATCCAAAAGTTTAAGACTAACGAAGCAGAAATGCAGGAGATGATGGGAAGTCTAGAAGAACAGAAAAAGGTGTTCGACGAGACAAAGAAAAGCTCTGAGCAGGATTTAATAAATATGAGAAAAGCTCTGGATGATGAGAAACTTCTGCTTGAAGCTAGTAAAGAAAACCTAAATATGCAGAGAATTGCGTTCGAACAGAAAAAGACTGAAACCGAACAGGAGATAAGAGACACCATTCAAATGCTGCATGATGAGAAAATGTTTCTAGAAATTAGAATTGATAATCTTCACAATGAGCAATCTGAGTTTGAACAGAAAAAGACTGAATCACAGCAGGAGATAAGAGACACCATTCAAATCCTGAATTATGAGAAAACATATATAGAAATTACAACTGGACGTCTGAACGAAGAGAAACGCGAGCTGGAAGCCAGATCCCAGCTCGTGGACAAGCAGAAGGCTACAGTTGAGGAAGAAAGGCGGTTACTGCAGGAACAAATCATTAAACAAAACGATGAGAAAATGGATCTAGAAATTAGAATTGAAAATTTACACCATGAGCAATCTGAGTTCGAACAGAAAAAGACTGAAACCGAACAGAAGCTAAGAGATGTTGTTGAAATGCTGAATGATGAGACAACATATCTAGAAACTAGAATTGAAAATTTACACAATGAGCAATCTGAGTTTGAACAGAAAAAGACTGAAACCGAACAGGAGATAAGAGATGTTGTTGAAATGCTGAATGATGAGACAACATATCTAGAAATTAGAATTGAAAATCTACACGAAGAAAAATCTGAGTTTGAACAGAAAAAGACTGAAGCCGAACAGGAGATAAGAGATGCTGTTCAAATGCTGAATGATGAGAAAATGGATCTAGAAATTAGAATTGAAAATCTACACAATGAGCAATCTGAGTTTGAACAGAAAAAGACTGAAACCGAACAGAAGCTAAGAGATGTTGTTGAAATGCTGAATGATGAGACAACATATCTGGAAATTAGAATTGAAAATCTACACAATGAGCAATCTGAGTTTGAACAGAAAAAGACTGAAACCGAACAGGAAATAAGAGATGTCCTTCAAATGCTGAATGATGAGACAACATATCTGGAAATTAGAATTGAAAATCTACACAATGAGCAATCTGAGTTTGAACAGAAAAAGACTGAAACCGAACAGGAAATAAGAGATGTCCTTCAAATGCTGAATGATGAGACAACATATCTGGAAATTAGAATTGAAAATCTACACAAAGAAAAATCTGAGTTCGAACAGAAAAAGACTGAAACCGAACAGGAAATAAGAGATGTCCTTCAAATGCTGAATGATGAGACAACATATCTGGAAATTAGAATTGAAAATCTACACAAAGAAAAATCTGAGTTTGAACAGAAAAAGACTGAAACCGAACAGGAGATAAGAGACACCATTCAAATCCTTAATTATGAGAAAACATATATAGAAATTACAACTGGACGTCTAAACGACGAGAAATGCGAGCTGGAAGCCAGATCCCAGCTCGTGGACAAGCAGAAGGCTACAGTTGAGGAAGAAAGGCGGTTACTGCAGGAACAAATCATTAAACAAAACGATGAGAAAAAGAAATTGGAGGAAACAAAAATCAAATTGGATCAGGTCTACGACAAACTGCTGAAAGGTAAAGCTAAACTGAAGAAAAACATCCAAAAGTTTAAGACTAACGAAGCAGAAATGCAGGAGATGATGGGAAGTCTAGAAGAACAGAAAAAGGTGTTCGACGAGACAAAGAAAAGCTCTGAGCAGGATTTAATAAATATGAGAAAAGCTCTGGATGATGAGAAACTTCTGCTTGAAGCTAGTAAAGAAAACCTAAATATGCAGAGAATTGCGTTCGAACAGATAAAGACTGAAACCGAACAGGAGATAAGAGACACCGTTCAAATGCTGCATGATGAGAAAATGTTTCTAGAAATTAGAATTGAAAATCTACACAATGAGCAATCTGAGTTTGAACAGAAAAAGACTGAATCACAGCAGGAGATAAGAGACACCATTCAAATGCTGCATGATGAGAAAACATTTCTAGAAATTAGAATTGAAAATCTACACAATGAGCAATCTGAGTTTGAACAGAAAAAGACTGAATCACAGCAGGAGATAAGAGACACCATTCAAATGCTGAATGATGAGAAAATGTGTCTAGAATTTAGAATTGGACGTCTAAACGACGAGAAATGCGAGCTGGAAGCCAGATCCCAGCTCGTGGACAAGCAGGAGGCTACACTTGAGGAAGAAAGGCGGTTACTGCAGGAACAAATCATTAAACAAAACGATGAGAAAAAGAAACTGGAGGAAACAAAAATCAAATTGGATCAGGTCTACGACAAACTGCTGAAAGGTAAAGCTAAACTGAAGAAAAACATCCAAAAGTTTAAGACTAACGAAGCAGAAATGCAGGAGATGATGGGAAGTCTAGAAGAACAGAAAAAGGTGTTCGACGAGACAGAAAAGCTCTGAGCAGTAGATCAGAAACGAGTTATTCATGGAGACAGAGCAGCTGGTGAGTGAATTGAAATGAAAAGCTAATTACTGAATAACTTTTGCTGCACACAGGCTGCTTTACACAGCAGCTCTTGGTTCAGCAGGTTACGTCTAAGTTACCCTAACCCTTACTCAACACATCAGCTGGGTTTCCTTAGATAGAAAACATTTGCATTTGATTAATAAATGAATAAAAATGACACATAAAATAAAAAAATACATAAAAAAAAACTAACTCTGCCTGAGTGTCCCTTTTGGGTCACGTCTGCCAGTCCCAAGCCTGGATAAAAGAGGAGGGGTTTTATTTGTGACACAAAACAAAAACATGGTTTTATTTCACACTTTTTGTCTCCCTCATGAGAGTATTCTATGGGGAGCCTGAGAGTCCTCTCTTTCCAGTCGGCTCATGAGTTCCCAATGTGGCAAGGTGGAGAAACGAGGACCCGGGCGGGATTCAATCCCCAGGCTCCCGGGTGAGAGTCATACGCTCTAACCAGTCAGCCAAAGGGACATCCCCTGTGACAGTGTGAGCGTCCTGTCACAATGTCCCGATTGATCACGCGCCCTGGCTACTTGGCCAAAGGGATGTCCCTTTGGCTGACTGGTTAGAACGTATGACTCTCACCCGGGAGTCTGGGGATCGAATCCCGCCCGGACCCTCGTTTCTCCACCTTGCCACACCAGGAAGAATGAAAGCAAGTGAACGGGGCTAAAAGAGACATTTTCTAATCCGCTTTGCCTAACGCCCTGAGTCACACACACGTCATACTTCAATTTAAATGAAAAGTAGGATGTGTGTTTTGACCATGCCATAAAACGAGATGTGGTAAGTAGCAGCTAAGCTAGGGCAGAGGAGATTCTCTGGTGACGTCATACATGCGATGCACCGACATTTGATTTGCAGTCATGCTAATGACGAATTTTATTGAGCTACTCTCAAAGTACGTGACTGGCGTGGTCGAAACACACTTCATTACTTTTCATTTAAATTGCAGTATATAACATATGTGCGATTCAGGTAAAGTGGATCAGAAAATAGCTCTTTTAGCCCCGTTGACTTGCATCCATTTTTTCATTCTTCCGGTGAACCGTGAGCCGACCGGAAAGGGAGGAGACCTAGGCTCCCTACACGACACACGGCCAATAATGCTAGGTTATTATATAGTTTAGGCATCATTTTTATGTTGTAATTTCTAATAACTAGACAATTCCTGAAGATATTTTAAAAGCAACCTGCCATCTGACACTATGAGACATTTTTATTGCGGTGTTTTAAAGCGCACCGCGACCCGCCCCCTTCGATGACATAATTGAATGAATAATTAACTAATTCATTAAATGGCAGGCCAATTAGAGAGGCATTCTTGCTGTTTTTTTTCACTAAATACATCACTAAATGAATCTTGGGGTGATGTTGGGGTGATGCATTACACTTCCAAGACCGAGACGCTGTTTTCATGTGTCTTATGTAGGGGTGCAGTACTCTGCTTTCTTTTGAATTATTTGACAATAATCACTAATTTCGTAACTAATGAGTTGGTAAAACAAATCGCGTTAGACACTGCTTCCAAAAGAAGCACATTTCTTTACCATTATGTTACAGTATTTTTTCTTGGGTTGGGTGAATATAAAGTCTCAATGAGACACGCATCTGTATTTTACGCAGACTGGTGCCTGGGGGTGTGACGACTCTGCTCTTTTATTCTTTATGATAGGACCTGTTTGAAAGCGAGATGTCACAGCCATCTCAAGCAGTTTTAATCTCATGAAAAAAATATATATCAGTTGGTGATCGATAGGTAACATCCGCCGATATTGATGCATCCCTAATTTTTAGACATTTTTTCAGCAAATTTGATTTAGACAGAATGCAAGCTCAAATGGTGTCGGTGGCAGCCTGAAGTGTTTCCATCCAGTTGACCTAAATGGTACATACAATCAAATAAACAGATTACAATTAAAATTTAGTCAAAGGTCAAAGGTAAAAAGAAGTTACTGGTTACTTTTGGTATTTGATTTTTTATGTGTTTGAGTTATTTTCATTCATTGTGATCCAAATACATTAATGCTGTCCAGTTTAACGCTTGTGGTCGCCGATACACATGGACATTGGGCTGAGTCTGCTCCTCAATGGTGAATGGCTGCAGTGGGTGGCCGTCCACGGCCGCGATGCGAATGTGACAGGTGACAGGAACCAGGGTTATCTTCAGCTGGACGGCCAGGCCACGGTCCATAAAGTCATAGGCAGCCCTGGTATCCAGGAGGGCAGTTATCTTGGTCAGGGAATCGCCATCTGGGAAGCCCACTTGAATAAGGAGTCTTGAAGGGGCAGCAGGCGATTGAGCGCCAGGGAGGACACCCCCATGTCCTCCTGGCGGTGGTGTTTTCCGGCCGTTTGGGACATGCGACTCACCGGTGTTGGGGGGAACCACAGTAGGCACAACGGCCCTGGAGCCAGCGTCTTTCTTGTTCTGAATGGGGCAGACCTCCAAGGAACCTCCACAGGTTTTGCAGCTTGTTGTTCCTCCGGTGGGGGTTGTGGAGGTCGGCAGGCAGCACAGCTGCCACTTCAACCTATTGGTCTTAATGAGGATTTTGAAATGTCTGTATTTCTCTAAATAATAATTTATATGGTTGGATTATATATATATATATATATATATATATATATATATATATATATTATATATATATATGTGTGATAAAACTGCCATAAAAAGTCAATGCAAAGTGCCTTGTGGATCTCATGCATACACATAAGCCGGCTGTTGCAGCGCTCCGCCAATGACATGGCATCCGTAGATCAAGGCAGATCAAGGAAGCGCTATTTCACAAGCAGAAATTGAGGTACCTGTGGGTGAGGTGGAGAAATGAAAGGAAGTGCTTTTGCTAAACAAATGAGAAAATCCACGGAGTGGCACAGCGTTGCTGAAGCCATCAATGTTGTGAATTTTTCAGAGAGATCTGTGGCAGATATTAAAAAATGGTCCAATTGGGATTCAATCCCAAGACTCCTGGGTGAAAGTCACGTGTGCTAACCAGTCAGCCAAACGGAGATCTCCCTAGTCCAAGTAACCAGGGTGCATAATCAATCGGGTCACAGTGACAGGACACACACTGTTACAGACGCATGACATTCCGTCTCAATCTGTCCCCCTTCTGATATTCTGCATTCCGTATTCTGCGCTTCAGGCTGTGTGTGTGTGTGTGAGTGTGCGTGCATGTGTGTGTGTGCATGTGGGGGGCCTTGTTCTGTGTGAAAACGAAGCGGTACAAGTGATAATGCTGCAGGATTTCATAATTTTATCCTTCTCAGCAGCAGCACTGCAGGTGCTCTCCATATCCAAAATGTGTGTAAGCCAGGTCCTTAGTCAACTTAAAGTTCCGCACATTTTTCCTCTATTTTTTCTTTCATAAATCCCAAAGTTTGCGTGGAAATTTGCTTACGCAGTTTTCCGACCCCGTTTTGTGCGTAAGCAAGCTTGATAAATGAGGCCCCAGCTCTCTCTTCACCATGACAGATCGGTACAACGCCTGCATCACTGCACATAGTCTCACACTCCATCTTTCCCTCTCTTGTGAACAAGAGCCCCCGATACCTAAACTCCTCCACCAGGAGCAGGGCCTCGTCCCTGACTCGGAGAAGGCATTCTACCTTTTCTGACTCATGACCATGGTCTCAGATTTAGAGGAACTGATTCTCATCCCAGCTGCTTCACACTCAGCTGTAAACCGCTCCAGTGAAAGCTGGTGAAAGATCACGTTCTGATTAAGCCAACAGGATCACATCATCTGCAACAAGCAGAGACCTGGGGCCTCATTTATCAAGTTTGCTTACGCACAAAACGGGGTCGGAAAACTGCGTAAGCAACTTTCCATGCAAACTTTGGGATTTATGAAAGAAAACTTAGCGGAAAAATGTGCGACTTTAAGCTGACTAAGGACCTTTCCGTAAAAGCCCTTGTTATATTAGCTTTGGCTAACTAGCAGCAAGCTAGCGACACTAGCTCGTGAGCTACTATCAAAATATATTTTTAATAACGTTTCAATAGTATAAAGATATAGGCACAAAGTAGTGACACAACAGCATTTATAACATTTATCACCACATACACACGCACGCACGCACGCACGCACGCACGCACGCACGCACGCACACACACACACACACACACACACACACACACACACACACACACACACACACACACACACACACACACACACACACACACACACACACACACACACACACACACACACACACACACACACACACACACTTACACTTCTATAGTTCAGCTCAGTAGGTTTAGCCAGAAACTCCTTTTTGGGTGGGCCTAGTAAAAAATGGGTGGGCCCTATAAATGTAATTGAAAACACATCAGAAATAATGTTACCTTTAATTTTGTTGTATTTCATTTAATTGTATGATGGCCTAAAAGAACACCTCTCCAAAATAAAGTAACTTTACAGATCATTTTTAAGGGAACCATTTGATTGGGTGAGCCCTGGAAAAAAAAAAAAAAGAAAAAGTGGCTATGGCCCATTCATATCCACGCCCCTGGTTCAACTCTCTCAACTTTATTATATGGCACCTTTCCCATGAATACATCCACAAAGTGCTTCCCAGAGAAAATTGTCTTTTTTTTTTCGAATGGGATTTATTTTTAGGAGCTTTTGCTGATTGTCCCATTTGGAGGATGCTTGTGCTGATAAACAGGGTGTTGCTCATATGTAAAAGGGTGTGGACCACTTTTAGAAGCCTGACCAGGAACCCCTTCCCCTTTGTAGCAAATGCCCCCTTCATTCTACTACATTTAATCACATTTCAGATTGAAAGCTGATGCATGTAAAATGGCACCTAAGATCTTTAGTATAAGCGTCTTCATGTTTTGTACTTTATGTTTTGACAGGTAGAAAATTGCTGGTCCATATTAAATAGTTTAAGTTAGTTTGCAGCTGCTGTGAGTGGGCTGACTCTCTTAAGGCAGGCTGTTGTAAAATATAACAAGTAACACACTTCTTCCATTAATTAAAGTCTGCTTTAAATGGTAAGTGAACTAATTAATTTTTCTAGCCATTGAATTCAGAACATTTAGTTGGTAAGTATACAATTATCTAATATTTATAAATTGCAGAACTAGATGTTTTTGTTAGAAAGACATAAAATATTGTTGTGTTTTAATTTTTAGGAGAGATGATTTAAAATTTTTTTTATCCAAATATTATGTGTCAAAGTCTTTACTTTAGTATACCTTCCTGCTTTTATGTTTATGTCAAACGTAAGCTATTATTGTGACATTCAACCAGTTAAAACAACAAATAAAAGAAAACTTGTATTTCCAGAACTATGCAGCATAAGGGACATAATGTACATCCGGTATTGCACATATATTGAACACATACTTAATATTCCAGCCAGGTGTAAAAAGCAATAAAGGTGCATAAAGCAATCTTAAAGCTGTTATAGCAAATCTGCAAATAGGCTAGGTATTGAATGCAACATGGTCATGGAACACTCACTCCTCCCCTCGGACATTTTTCTTGAGATGCTTCTGCCGGAACTGGAAACTCACATGAAACGAGGAGTGCTGAATGTCACAACCTCTCTTGTCTCCCCGTTCTGTAGTCATGTGTCTCTGTTAATTGCTCCCACCTGCCTCTTGTTTTCCAATCACCCAAGCTCCCAGTCCTCATGTATTTAAACCCCTTCAGTCCTGTGTCTCAGGTTGGTTCATTGTTTCAGTAGTCCAATGTGTTCTGTTATTTAAACCCTTTTGGTAAACCGTTCCTGCTTGTCTGCCTGCCTTTGCACCCGCATGTGGATCCTGCCTCCGCTTCACTCACCGGCACGTGTGTGACACTGAACACCAGTCATGTTCTAGGTGCACATGTCTTTTGTTGTCCGTGACTTCAAATGTGGTTTTACTTTTTAGTTTGCCCTAAAATTGGAGCATTAGCAGCCAACTGTTTCTCCTCCTCTGATCATACTGAGCAGAGAACCTCTCACACCAGTGGTGTTCTGTTGCTAAATAGAATAGAAGAATAGAATAGAATAGAATAATCCTTTAATAGTCCCACAAGGGGAAATTTGGTTGTGTCAGCAGCAACATCACACATATACAAACAATGCAGGACACAGAACAGAAGCACAGTTATTACCTATTTACATCATGGACAATAGTTACCAGAGCAGAGTACAATACAGTTGTTTATATAGGCGCACACATAATGTGTAAGCATAGCAGGATACTGAAGATGTTAAAATAGTTTTAAAAGTTTAAGATGATTAAAAGAGTGCAGATTGTTTATTTTTTACCCGTTCATTAAAAAGTAGACATGTAGCCTTCAATAAATTATTGCATGTATAAGCTGAGAAAAAGTAATGTGTAAGTTATAATTGTAGAAGTTATTACAGCACTGATGCCGACAACTGTTTTTTTTGGGAGCAGTTCTGATTGTACAGTCTAACAGCTGCAGGGAGGAAGGACCTTCGGAAACGCTCCTTCATGCATCTAGGATGCAGCAGTCTGTCACTAAAGGAGCTCTGCAGTTCAGCAACATTTACATGCATGGGGTGGGAGACTCTGTCCATCAGAGATGTTATTTTGGCCAGAGACCTTCTGTCTCCCACCACCTGCACTGGGTCTAGGGTGCATCCTAGAACAGAGCTGGCCTTCCTGATGAGTTTATCCAACCTCTTCCTCTCAGCTGCCAATAAACTGCTGCTCCAACATACCACACTGTAAAAAATGACTGATGCTACCACAGAGTCATTGAAATATGCAATTTCTTAATGAATAAAGGACCCAGGGAAGTGCGGCGGTTTGACAAGTCCAACAACCGGATGGTCCAAAAGTTGCTTTTCCAAAATGTGTAATTGGGGGAGGTTTTTAGACAAATACGAGAGCACTACTTTTTAAAAAATTTCATTTCTTAAAATCTCTATAAAATATTTATAGCTCTAATATGTTAGAGGTTGGTTATGAGGCCTGAAAAAAGTTTAAAGCTAATTTGTTTCCCAAATTTTCAATTACAACTGCAAAACTTTAAATTGGCTGTTTGACATGTTTTGTGATACATCGGCTTGCCTAAATTAATAACTGACGCAGATGTGACGCAGGAAAAAGGGGGGTTGCCTTTTAAAGCCTCTTTGGTCTTCCTCCTGCTTCCCAGGCGGTGCTCTGTCAGACCGAGTGTTGGTGTGTGAGATTCGTAACAAACGGGTGGTTGTGTGTTACTTCTTAGTGAGTTAGAAATGGCGGCGATCAGGACTCTCGGGAAACTGTGTCAACAGTCTCAGCATCAAGTCTGTAAACTGCACACATCCGCCTTGAGGTGAGTCGATCATTGATGGTTCTGCCTCTATCTGAGCGAATCGCACGTTCCCGCTCCAATCGAATCAAAAAGAGCGCGAATCAAATTTTTTATCCTGATCTCCTTCGCACGTGTTAGGTTCATTAATTGCGCCTGGATGAGGTCGATTGTTTTATGCGCAGTTTATTTGATTCATTTGTACTAAATGTCCGCAGTTGGTCGTATTGTAGTGCGCCCCTAGCTGCAAGCCGGTAGCATCGCAGCACTGGGGCGGCTGCGAGGCTGGCTGATGAAATCAGGGAAAGGGCTTGCACTCTTTGAACAGCTTCTTTATACCAATGTATTTGTTTGCATGATGGAAGTCAAGCATTTGTATTTTTGTTTATTATTGATATTAGATATGATGCCGGGGAAAAGTAACTGATAGGAAAGGGATGATGAGCGTACAGCTAAGAAATTCGCATCCCGTGCAGGAATTTAGTAAAGGAATGAGCTGTGTGAAGCCTGACCCTGCATAACTAGGATGCATGTGATGTTCTAATGTTGCACGAATGCCTAATGAAATTATGAATCCTGCACATGATCTGCAAGATCACAAGATGGGTGCTATCAAATGTATCAATGGCATGCAATTATCACTTTTATTTATATGCATCATGCAGTAATTAACTGAACTGGCTGTAGAAAAAGAACATATAAATATTAAAGTTGGTTGAATTTTAAAATAAAAAGGACGTTTTGGTTAAGTTTGTATCAAAAATAAGACGTTTTCTGCTTGATAAATAACTTTTTTGTGGGGCAGTTTTCTTACAGACCTGACACAGTTTGTATACGCTGGCCCTGTGCTCTCAACCTGTTGCAACCAAACACTTTTCCAGGAGGTTTAATTGGTTTTGGCTGAAAGACGGGCTGTTACATCACTATCGATGGCTCATTACTCTGCAGTTATTGCCTTTAATTTGCTGTTATATAACCTAGAACCTTTTCAAATCAAAATAAACAGGTCAGCACTACATACGGTTATAAATACTGTTCTGATACCAGGAATATGATTCAGCCAAGTGCAGTTATGTTACCTCTAAATTTAGAAGCTTCACTTGCATGATCAAAAGCTATAAAAGGTTTCTGGTGTCAGAAGTCCTGTTAAATGCAGGCCATTTCCAGGAAGTAAGTTTTTTTTTTTCACTGATTAGTGACAGTTTGTGCAGCAGTCAGAATCAGAGCTTGTTGGTCATTTTTCCTTTATCTGGACCACTAACTTTTAGGCAGGACGCAGTGGTCGTCTCAGGAAGGAAACTGGCACGCCAGATTCGGGAGGAGACCCAGGTCGATGTGGAGAAATGGGTTTTAGCCGGCAACAGGCGACCTCACCTGAGTGTGGTTCTTGTTGGAGACGACCCAGCCAGTCACTCCTACGTTCTCAACAAGACCCGGGCAGCAGCTGATGTCGGTAAGTAGACAAAACAATCCTCGTATGTGAACCTATCTGACCTACAAGTGAATAAAAAAAGTTCGGTAACCAAGTTCTTCCACTTTTTGGATACATTTTTTACTTTAAAACCTGTTGAAAACAGAGCTTTTGTGAAGGTTAAGTCAGTCTTTAAATATCGGTTTTCTTTTGCACGCTGGGTTGTTTTCTCACTCTAAACTCCCACAGGAATCTCAAGTGAGACGATTCTCAAACACTCAGACATCAGTGAGGAGGAGTTACTGGACTTGATCTACAAACTCAATGCAGACCATCGTGTGGACGGCCTGCTGGTCCAGCTGCCTCTGCCAGGTTCATTAATGTGTCTGATTATGTGCTGTGTGCGTCTGTGTTTGTCCGTTTCTCCTGACTGAAACTTGTCTTTAACTTCCCCAAAGATCACATTGATGAGCGGGTAATCTGCAATGCGGTTGCCCCTGCCAAGGATGTAGACGGCTTCCACGTGGTTAACGTTGGCCGCATGTGCCTGGATCAGTCCACCATGCTTCCAGCCACCCCCTGGGGAGTCTGGGAAATCATCAAACGCACAGGTAGCAGGGGTTACGGCTCATTGTACATCCTCTCAAGATAGAAGTGCTGTTTAAATGGGTGTAAATGAGCTTTCCCCCTTTGTATTTTCCAGGTATTCCCACTTTTGGGAAGAATGTATTAGTTGCAGGACGCTCTAAGAACGTGGGAATGCCCATCGCCATGTTACTGCACACAGACGGACGCCACGAGAGGCCTGGAGGTTGGTGATGCTGATGGTCACTTGAGGCAACACATTTGAGACCAAAGAGTTAAGATTGTATTCTGTTCTTCCTGTCCTGCTTCAGGTGATGCCACAGTCACCATTTCTCACCGTTACACTCCAAAGGAACAGCTTTGTCAGCACACAAAAATGGCAGACATCATCGTGGCCGCTGCAGGTTTGTTGTTTTTTGTTTTGCTTATTTGTTTGGAAATCTCCATTTCTTTTTTTTTTCTTTTTTTTTTTGCTGGGATTGAGTTGCTTAACGGTGCTGTTTCCCTCTGTACCGTCAGGGATCCCAAACCTGATCACAGCAGACATGATCAAAGAGGGGGCAGCTGTGATTGACGTCGGAATAAACCGAATCCAGGACCCCGTCACTGGAAAAAGCCGCCTGGTTGGAGATGTGGACTTTGAAGGTACACAAAATATTGTGGCGTGATTGGAATATTGTATGAATCGACTGCTGTTCTGTAACATGTTTTCTGTCCACTTTCAGGCGTAAAGAAGAAGGCTGGATTCATCACACCAGTTCCTGGAGGTGTTGGGCCCATGACTGTGGCCATGCTCATGAAGAACACCATCAAAGCTGCCAAGAATGTCCTGCAGATTCCCGCAGAGAGGATCCGGATGGCTGCTGCATCCTAATGAGCCAGAGCACAGCTCGGCAGCAGAGACACATTCCACCTAACACCACACTCCTATGCTTCTTCTAACTTGGAGCGACCTGGTCGAGCTCTTCTTGCACACTGACTGAAAAGATGATCACGCTTGGAGGCTTTCAATTCTGCTGACATCTTTCTGAGGATCGAGTCCAGCAATGTTTAGTCTGTTACATCCGTTCATGCGTCTGCATGTCCTTTGTAACAGTATTTATCATTTGCAATGTAATTCTGTGACAGTTTTTAGGTTTTTAAAAATCTTGAGAGATTGCTTCTATTTATTGCTACAGAGACACATTTTAAACATGAATGCAGTGTTTATGACTCCAAGCTGAGTGACTGGTCTTTTCTTTTGTTGTTGATTTAGCCTTATGTATTAAGAGTGTTAAGGGCTAACATCAGGAATAAGATTATTTATCAAAAACATTATCAAGCTTTAAAGATTTCACATTTGCCTTTGCAGAAACTTTAAAATAAATACATGTATGTTGTCACATTGTGTCAAGTTGTTGTCACAGGTTTTCTATGCACAGATTTCATTCAATTGTCATAAAATAGGAAACTTGGGTAACATTTTATTTTGTTTTTGTTTTGATAAACAGATGAGTGAAGCTCCTAGTATGAGATGCTATTTTTAACTCAAGCTCTTTTTATTCCAGTGTAAAGTTGCAGTGGTTGTTCTGATCTTATGTGTTTGTGGGATTAGTTTGAGCTCATTGAAGCTGAAGGTTTATTTGTGCAAGCTTATTAAAAATTTGGTCCTGTTTTGGATATTCATACCCCAAAAAAGCAGTGTAAAATAAGGTAAAATACTGGAATTATTAAAGAACATTTTTATGAAAATGTTAACCATGTGAATTTATTTAAGATAACTAAGTGAATGAAGTGAGTTTGGACAGCAAGCGGAAAAAATGCTATTAGATTAGTATTGTTTCATTTTCCCTCCTGTGATGTCAAACCAACCGTACAAAAAAATTTAAAGGAATTTATGGAAGTATGAGCAAAATTTCTCTTAAAAAAACGTACAAGTTGTAAATAATGGGAAGGATTTTCAATAAGTGAACATATTATTTCTCGTTCTGTTTAAATATTATAACACCATATTTGGAAACAAAATTACAGTGTGGTGACAGCAAATTCACTCAGATCAAAACATCAGAATACTTTAATCTTAAAATGTTGAGTGGAAAAGGCTGCGTTTAGTTTGTGTTTCACACATTTAGTGTCTGAATCGTCGTGAACATAAATGTGTTTTTTTACAAGAATCACTGTTTCTAATCCATTTAAAATGTAAACCAGTGTATCGCATTTCAAAGAGTTTCAAAATACATCTGAATGTTAAAGTAATAAACATGCTTTTTATTATTGTAAAATGTGCTTTCAGGCCACGATAAAATACTAAATAAACCTAAAGCGGAAATGGGAACCTTTGTTTTGTTCCGGGACAAAAATAGCAAACGGACACACTTCCGGTTTAAACATTTGAGCTTCCGCTAAAAGAACAACACTGTGAAAACGGTTCCAACCCCCTAAGAACCCGTTGTTCTTAAAGATGGACCGCGTAAGATCTTCGGACAGAGCTGGAAGAGAGAAAAAACACGAGAAAAAGAAACGAAAACGACCTCCTTCTTCCTCTTCATCGACCTCCTCTTCCAGCAGCAGGAGCAGATCGTCTCAGAAAAAAACTCACAGGAAGAAAGAAGGTTTGAACTGTTTTTTTTTGCGTGATACTCCCCGTGACCATGTTGAACATTTGTTTTTCTTTTAGTTGCGCAGAGAAAGAAACGCAGAACACGATCCTCGTCCTCCTCCTCTTCTTCGTCCTCCTCCTCTTCCTCCTCCTCATCATCTTCGTCATCCAGCGATGAGAGGGCAAAGAGGAAGAAAAGCAAAGCAAAGAAAAATAAGTTGAGAAAGCAAAAAGCAAAGCTGAAGAAGCAAAAAAAGAAGGAGAAGAGGAAACTGAAAAAGAAAGAGAAGAAGCTGAAGAAGGAAGCAGAAGAGCTCCAAAAGCCAGCAGAGAAACATCCGTCCTACCTGGAGGTGTGGCAGAATGCTGATGGGGAAGAGGACTTCGGGCCTGGTGAGACATACAGGATCAGTGAAGTTATAATAGAAACAGATCATAGGTTTATAGATCTTTGTTAATAATCACTTCTAGAACTGGACTAAAAGCTTTTCCTCTGCAGTCATGACCGATGAGCAGAAGGCCCGTCTCTCCACCAAGAGGCCCCTCACAAAAGAGGAGTACGAGGCCCGGCAGAGCGTGATTCGCAGGGTGGTGGACCCTGAGTCAGGAAGGACCAGGTGGGATAGAGATAGTTTACCATTCCTAAGAGATGGGTTTCATGGTTTGAGGTGTGTGATCTATTTTACTTTCATCCAGACTGGTGAGAGGAGAGGGGGAGATCATTGAGGAGATGGTCAGCCGGGAGAAACACAAAGAAATCAATAAGGTAAACCATCAGCAGCTATCACTTTATTATTCACTGCTACACTTCTCTAGTGGCCACATCCGTGAACGTCTGTTTGTCTCACAGCTCGCTACAAAGGGAGATGGAAACACCTTTCAGAGAACACTCGGCATCAACAGATAGAAGAAATCAAAACGGCTTCGCTAAACCACCACTTTCAACAAACTGCTGCCACATTCAGAGAATTCAGCCAAATGTTTTTGAATAAAAACTAAAACAACGGCTTTACATGATGACAAATAGTTTTACTCTTTTATGCCAAGTTTGAGGTTTTTAAATCTTGATTTACTCTGCAAGGATTTGAACAGAACTGAGTTCTGACTAAATGCTTTCAACTTTGATATAAACAAGTATGTTTTATTTTTTACTTGATGTAAAATTAAGTTTAAAACACAAAAAGATTCAAAGTGCTCTGTGTCTGTATTTTGGTTAAACACCATATAGCCATATGGCCATATGGCTTCCATCTTTTATTTTTGTTGTTACTATAAAAAGATGCCAGAAATTTAACTTGTATGGTTTCTTTTTTTAGCCTCGGCAATTTTTTTAAAGTATTTCAAGTTGATCGATTGTTTTTCATGTTTTCTTGGGACATCGGTCTTATAGGAAAGCCTGAAGCCACAGGGGTCAGGACACATCTAACCCTAACCATCATCCAGCACCTGGTGATGCTTTTGGCTTACGGTCTTAATAAAAACCCATCTTTCAAGTTAAGCCAAGTCATAATATTTTGATTGTGCACAAAAGGTCAACATTTTGACAAAATTCAGATTCCATCAAATGTGTAATCCTAGCTAGTTTTTGTATTTTTCCAAATATAACTTGCATTTTTCATGTTTACAGCTCAAGAGTTGATGAAACAGTTGCAGCATTTAATCAACCTAAGAATAAAATTCTAATTGATGATTACATTAGTCTGATTTGGGTGGAAGATGTATTTGAGTTTGTGCAGTACCCAGTTCTGTCTATAAGGTACATATGAGGCATCTTTACATGTGCACTTATAACAGAACTGACATGATGGTGGGCCTGGAAGTATCCAAACATCACTGCAGCGTTTCTTCTTAAGCAGCAGTTTAATATCATTTACATGGTAACAACAAACACATCTGATTAAGAAGCTGTAGATACCTGTGAACTGGGATGCGTCACAATAATGATCTACTCTCACTGAAATGGTTTAAGTTTTAAAAAACTGTAAAGATGTTTCATTTGAATCTCCCCATATGTGTCAGGGGTTTTAGTGCAGCGATGCAACATTTTAACAGCAAATGTAAAACAAGTTTGGAAGTAGATGCTCCTGTGCTGCAACAAAAACATGACATCTCCACAAAAAGAAGAAGCCATCAGCAACACTGCACTCCATCAGGCCAATGCCACTTTATTGTGAGAACTCCACTTTGTAAAATGTGCATTGAACCTGCTGAGAATCCCTCTGTGATGTATCGTCTGTAGAATAGTGCCAGTTTGACTGATTGTCAGTGCACTGTGATGTTCTGACAGTGCTGCTAAATCATATTGCACGTTTCCCCTTTCATGTTTGCTCCCGATATTGGTCCACTGCATTCAGCTCTTAGTGCTGCCTGTTAGAGGGATGAATTACCATCATCTGAATTTTAAAAACGACCAGTTTTAGAAATAAATGGCTAACACCATAAAGCATGTTTCAGCTGTGTTCCTAATCTCAACAACATATTGTACATAATTTACAGTTTGCACAACGTCTTCCTCTAAAGGCGCAACGGAACAAAGAAAGAGACCGTCCCCTATGGAGGGATATCTAATAGCACATTCAATGCCTCATTTACAGCTCTGTAATAACCAGAAAGAAGCTAAATATCAAATTTCCCCCAAAATGGCTAATATCAAACATACAATATATGACATAAGTTCTGATACAACTCTGGTGATCTGCAAGATAAAACCATAAAAATACAATACTGTGCCAGGCAAAGACTTCTGCATTTTGGCTGCTGCAACTCAAGTGGAAGAAAAAATACACAACAAAACAAAATTTACCTTAAAAACACCTTTTTTGTTAAAAAAAAACCAATGCATTTTAAATCAGCCATAATTGTAAATAGCAATAATTGTCAACAATCAACAAAATATGTCCTGAATGAGTTTGCGCCCAGAGTAAAGAAGACACTTTAAAATGGTCTTCAGTGGACCAGATACCAGATCTGCACTGTAATATAGTAATTATGTACAAGCCTCGTTGGGGTATTTAATTACATACTTACACAATCGGGTTCATTTTTACATACAAGACCTCAGAGGTCTCCTCTCTGCTCGTGTGCAGAGTACCGCTCTGCTTACTTTGGCACCTCATCTGTACAGTAGTACGTTTTCCTATAGTTGAGTCATAAGTTAATTGGTAAAATGCTATTAAAAAAGCAAAAGTTTCAGCTGCAGTTAAAGGGTCAGTTCAGACTTTGTTTGGTGTTCATGTGACGATGAGCGTTTGTAACTTTAAGAGAACAGATCAAATTGTTTCTACTTGGCTTAAAAATGAGAATTTTTTTAAAATTACTGATCAACGGAAAGTCATTATCGAGAGAACATGAATATGGAGGTGTTGTGCTTGCATGTGTGTAACGTTGTGTTATGTGCTGCGGAATACAGCTCAGGGTGGATTCATCTGTTTCCAAAGCCTGTTGGAGGACAGCAGGCTTTATATTCAACACTGAAAACTATTTACTTAACAGAAGACATGGTCTGGACCCCTAAAGTTGAGTTTTTGTGTGTGTACGTGATTCTGCTCCAGAACTGCTCGTCCTTGTTTAATGTGAATGGTGTTAGTTTATAAGGAGTGGTTTATAGCACCAAAGTGCCCTCTGGTATCTATCTAGTTGGTGCAAACCTGCAGTTTTTCACTAACTGGATATATTTCAACACTGCGTGTCTCTTTTCTCATCTGTAAAAGTCACTCCAGTAGAAACTCCCAGATTGTCTTTATCTCATCACTTTGGGCTAAAAACACCAGAGTCCAGCTTGGAGCTGGTGCTGCTGCTGCTGCGCCCCCAGCAGCTGGCGGTGATGCTCATGCTGCGCTGGGTTGCTCCCTGGCTGTGGCAGTGAGCTCGTTCCAGACGCTCACGCTCCAGACGCTCGCTGTCCGATTGGCTCTGCGTGCGCTCGGGCCTGTTGTGGACGTTGCCTGTCGGGGAGTTGGGGGCTGGCTGTGAAGAGATAGTGCGCAGCAGGTGGTTCCTTTTTCTTAGGAAGTCGCTGTTTGCACCTAAGCCGAAGCTTCCTTTACGGAGGACCATGCGCGCGCTGCTGGACTTGGCTGGCCGAGAGCGGTGGTTGTACTCCAGCTGGGACAAATGAGCTGCATATCCCTCTGTGATGAACTGTGGAGAGAGGAAAGGAAATAAAAAAACACGTTTAAAATAATTTCAATAACTGAAAAGCCTCTATTTAGCTGCTACCTGGCACTGGTTCTGCATCTTTTTTGAGGGCCTGCCGACGATGTAAATTTGAGAAGAAGGAAGGCCGATTGAGGTGTAGACGGAGATATCTTTGGTTGATCCATATCCAGCAAAAATCTTCATGTTAGACTGGAATCAGCCAAGCAAACAAAAAACATAAGTATCTCATTTTCCTTACAAACCAGTACAAACTTTTTATGACTGACAAAGATTGCCTTTACACCAAATCTAACCTCCGTGAGGTTCTTGAGGAAGTTCGCCTTGTGTCTGAGTGGGTCGTGGACCAGACCATCGCAGAAGGAGACAATTCCATGTGGGAAGTTGTGCTGAGATAACCATGCCACCACCCGCTGCTTCTGCATGTCCGGACGCCCGGTTACGTAGATGATCAGGAAACCTAAATCCTGCCAGTGCCTGCCGTGAAAACAAACAACTATGCTAGTAATCTTTCATTTGAGAGGAAAATTTAAAACTTAAGACAAAAAACAAACAAACAAAAAAAAAAAAAAAAAAAAACAGAAGAAGCAGGGTACCTGACAACATCCACGGCTCCAGCCCGCACTTTGGGATCGCTGCCCATGATCGACACGCTGGCAGCAAACGAACCGTCGATGCTGAAAACTACAAACTCTGTGCCACGAGGCACAACAGTCAGATAGCTGTCTGCAAACGTGTGGTCGCCTCTGGGAAACAAAAACATAAGACGAGTGAGAAATAGGGAAAGATGATGACAAATAAAAACACTGCTGGTGTTTAGCATCTAAAGCTGCTGTCACCTGACGACCATCTTAACGGGGTAGACGCCGATGCCCTGACGCTTGTCCTCTGGGATGGTGAAGTACACACGGCCGCTGCTGTTGGTCACATCAGTGCTGAAGTACACCCATTCTCCTGATGGGGGTTGAGTCATGATGTGGAGGTCAACCTGTGTGCAAAAAAATAAATCACATAAACAAACTTTCAAAACCAAAATGACCACAAAGTCTGATTCTTGCTGTTTACCTTCTCTCCGGCTAAAGTCACCATGTCCAGAGGGCCATACATGAAGCGACCCGTTATGACCTGCTGGCTGTCTTCAGTAAAAACAGCATCATTCACGCGATGGTTGGCGGTCACATTCTATCAAGTAAGATCAAATAAAACACATCCTTTGTGAAAATCAAAAACAAAACTTGAAGAAGATAAATGGAAATTGCTGCTTCCTCCAATCTCGCACTCACCCTGATCTTGACGTGAGTCCTCTTGCGGAGCCACTTTTCTCGAGGTTTAGATGGGGTAAACTCGGACACTTCTTTCCCATCAAGCTCCAGAATGCTGGAGTTTTCATGTCTCATGACCTGACGGTGAGATTTGAGTCATTTTTTATGTTTCTGTGACTGATCCTCAAAGCCTGCAGGTCTCGTATGAAGAATGGGACGGGACGTTTGTAAGGCTTACATACCTGCCTCAGGAGAAAAGACACAACATCAGTGGACTCCCAGTAGGACGCGTGGAAGAGGTGTGGCAAAGCCACGGTGGGGAAAGCCGTCAGAGCATCGGGGCAGTACAGAGCAAAGTCTAGCCGCTTTGTGCCCCACCAACGTGCTGCAACTGCAAAGGGGAATGAATCACATCAGGTGCAGATGACATGAACTGGTGGGCTAACACGATGCCACACAAATGTGCAATGCCCTTGAAACTAAAGAAATAAATCCCCCCTGAAAATCATCACCACTTCCAGCAATCCTTCAGCTGCAGGTGAAAAAGGAAGGAGTTTATGACCTTTTTCAGAGGACTCATGCACTAAACCAAAAACAATTAGGTGGTTAGAGCTGATGTGTGATTCAATGAGTAGCAGGTTTTAAACAAGGGTGCCAGAGCTTAGTCCCAGTGAGTAAAAGTGTTCTTGAATCTGTGTGAATTAATTTTGTGAAAGACTTCCAAGGAAAGAAGAAGCGGCTTCCTGGAAGAGCAGCAGTGGGGCTTTGGAAAGTGCAGCGCAGCACGCAGAAAAGACCCAAAGCCTCGCTGCGATTCCCCCTCCCTTTGGAAAGATACCTTGCACGACTTCTGCTTGGGAGTCCAGTGAGACCAGATCTGATATAGCATAGTCCAGACCCGCTGACAGGATGTTCTCGTACTGTGAAGTCGGGCTTAAACTTTCACTAGATTCGGCATCGACATCCAGCTCCATAACCTGGTCTGCATCGGGAGATCCTGCAGCCTGGTTGGCTTCGGGTTTCTTACGGGACTTTGGCGGACTTTTCAAGAAGAATTTGTTTTGTGGCGTTAGGGCAAGTTGGGACAAAAGACTGGACATTTTGGACCGGTTAATCTGCCCTGATTTAGCTATAAGGGGGAAAAGAAAAGGAGAAAACCAAACGATAAGATTTTTACAGTTTGAACAGAGACATGCTGAGATCCTTCAGCTGAAAAAAAAAAAGAATTGTTAGTAGTGGAGAAAGGAAAAAAGGAAGGAAGGCTGGTGTTTCCGAAGATTCTCTGGCTTTGGAGTCAAATATTTTAAGTGCTTTCTCAGGTTTGTTCTGCGGCTGTGCGAGCTACAAATAAAACATTCGGGCAACAGAAATAAAAACGTGGAAGGGAGGAGGAACTTTGGTGGACAACCAAACAGAAAAAAAGAGCTGATTATCTCAGCAAACATCGTAAACAATGCAGTGATGGTTCTGGGGAGGTGTCCACATGCATTCAAACGTTAAGATAAATGCAGCACTCGGCCACTGCATTTACATTTAGACAGTGGATAAGTGTAAGACAGACAGTGGAAAGTGGCTCTAAGCTTGCTGCTCTGTAGGAATCTGATCCTTTATCAGCATGTAAGCTGTAGCAGAGATGGGGAAAACGTCCTGTGTGTGGCTCCTTTGATCATGTGTACGCGAGTTCTCCAGGTGGTGGGCAGGGTGTGTGTGGAGTCAGAGCAACGAGAGCTGATGTTGTGAGAGCTGAAAAGAGGAACTGGACTGAAGAACAGAGAAGTTGGCCTGAGAGTGAGAGAAAGTGGGAAACTAGCGAGAGCAGAGTGTGTGAGTGGAAGGGAGGGGCAGAAAGAGAGGGAGAGAGACGGGTTGGTGGTGAGAACACTTACTGTTGGCTATGTTGGTGGCAGTGAAACTGTCTGCCATTCCTGAGACCTGGCTGGCAATGCTGACCTCACTGGCCCTCCTTAGGCCCCGGAAGAGGGGGCCCGTTACAGGGGATGAGGGGTACGAACTGTCCATGAAGACACCACCATGAGACTGAACAACATCCGCTATTGAGCCCAAACAAGGAGATCCCATTAGACAGAGACACAGGTAAGGGGAGCTTACGGTGATGGGTGGGAGGAGGGGAGGGGGGTGACAGCAGGCACCATGGTTTCAGAGGACATGTGAAACCACATGATGGCCAACCGACCAACGCATGAGTACATAAAACATGTAAAGTCTGAAACATCTGTAATTTTTATGATTGAATGAGTGTTGATTTTTTTATCCCTGGGGAAAAGATTTCCAAAGAATGTCATTAAAAGCAATAAATAATTTGACTTTGTAAATATTACTAGAGATATTATAAAATCAAATGACCTCTGACCATTTTCACAAGAGGAAAATATTTGTCACGTTAACATCAGGATGTTACACAGAGCTACATATTCGCAGTGCAAACACAACACCGAAAGCAGCACAGGGTGCACATCAGCACGGTGCTCTGAGCTTTGGGCAGCAGAAAAATACCTTCTGGTAACATCGAGAATCTGAAATCACACAGATGATGCAAACAAAACTTGGCTCAAATCGCACAGCATTAACACAAATGCTCCTGCAAACGCCAAAACACACATACACACACACACACACACACGATGGCAACACAGTGACTGGAGCCACAAGATGTTTGTCTGATTTTTTTAGCCAAATATTCCCAAAGAATTACGTCGATTTTAGTTGCAGTAACTGGACTGGATTTTATCAGGAGAACCAGGATTCACATTCCTGATTCTTGAAGCAACGGGAATACTCACAGAACACGAAAAAAATCAGAGCACCTTGGACTTGAGAGGAATTAAAGAACGAAGAAAGAAATGGAAGGATGCTGTGAATGAGGGGGTGAGAAAGATGGAAGTGAACGGGAGAGGCTACACACACTCCATAGCGGCGGGTGTGGCTTTGAGGGAGCTCTCCTGCCAGTTAAGCACAGGAACAGGAATGCAGGTCTCACTGATGGTCTCCTGACAGCGGAAGGCCAGGGGGGGCCCACTGTCAAGCAGCAGCTGAGCGTTGCTCTGGACTGTCTCCACTACAGAGGGAGGTGCGGGAGGCAGGGAGGGCAGAGGTGGTTTTAGAGGGCCGGGTGTGCAGATATGGGGGACAAGAGGCCGAGGAAGGAAAGGAGACAAGGAAGACACAAAAACGTGAAAAAACTGAACATGAAACAAGAGTCAAGCCCTTAGTGGACCTCACTACTCAACTGTTCTCTAGTATGAACAATGTCATCTAATAGGAACTCATAAAAACTTAATCAGCTCGGAAAATCTCCTAAGTTTCACAATAAAAACTTGAGAATAACTTTTAAGCCTGAAACAATGAAATATTGTCTTCTTCGCAAAACTTGAGAGCACTTGTGCAGCTTTTTAATACATTTTAATGTACAAAACAGCTAATCCTGTTCCAACTAGCTAACTTGCTAATATACAAGTCTTTATCATTGCCAGTGATAGTAAAATGTTGATAAATGGAGCTGGTTGAGGTTCCAAGGGTTACTCCATCACAATAAAAAGTTACAAAATAATAATAATAATAATAAACAAAACAAAAAAATTAAAAGCAGGACCACATTTAGATGATAAACTGCTTTACAGAGGATGGTGAAGCACAAACAGGAGTAAAATGCATAATTTTTCTTTAAGACGAGGTTTACTCTGAATGAACTGTGCTACATTTGCTGTGCATGGCATGTATCGATGACAAACAGGACGACTATCCAGTGTCTGAAGTGTCTGCTGATTTGAACTGAACAGGAGAAAGTAAAGCAGTTTTTAGAACTGGGATTTCTGCATTTGAGTCTCAGCTGTATCACTGGATAGTTGGCGAGGCGACATCACGTCGCTACTGCGGAGAACTCACCCAGCAGGGCCGAGTTGCCATCTCCCAGAGGAAACCGCTGGTAACGGGGTACGCTGAAGGGGGGGAAGAGGTGAAATTTCCGCTCCAGCAGAGGCTCCAGGCGTGAGGCTGAGGGATCAGGTGGGTGGAACAAGTTATAGACCTGCTGACAAGCAGGTCTCAGCTGGGCCACTAGGGGGAGAAATCAAACCACAGACACAGGGGGTAGAGATGAAGAAGCTGCACGAGAGCCAAAACTTTGCATATCTGAAGATACTCACCATCCAGCATCGGGATCACGGTCTTCCTCAAGGCCAGCACCAAGCCAAGAGGAGAGCCAAAGAGGAAAAAATCAGACACTTCAAAGTCAAACTTCCCCAGGGAGACTCCGTCCAACATGGTGCTGCTGCTTGATCGGCGAGAGACCGCATCATTCCGCAGGACGCTGGAGTGCAAACTGGAAATGGAGACCAGACAAACGTAACCTTCAGGAGTCAGGCCAGATCAGCCGAGAGGCTCCATCATCCTACACGAAACACACCTGGATAAAAAAGCCTGGTGCTGTTTAATTGTGTCCAGCTCATAGGTGGAAGAGTCACTCCTCTTGCGAGGCAGCTGCCTCTTGGTCTCGTCGCTCACACTGGTGCGAGGAATATCAATGTTACTGCGACTGAGGTGGCGGCTGCCCTCTAAGGTAGGGGAGGCTGATCCGTGCACACTGTTGACGGTGATACCAGGAGAGAGGAGGTCCTGGTCCTGGTGGGGGATCAGGGAAATAACAAATATATTTAAAAATATAAAACAATGTTAAAGTAAAGCCACAGCAAATAAAGTTCTGATTCTGACCTGCACACTGATGACGCTGCCCCTGCGACTGCTGTTCTGGCTTTCGTTTACTGTGGAACCGCTGTTGCACAAAGCGTCGAATCCCAAAATTCCTCCCACACAATCCCCAATGAGGCAAACCTAAAAAATATCAGGAATAATATACACAGAAAATGAGTGGCTGCACAAAAATCTTACACACGGTAAAAAAAAACAGCAACAAACCTGGCCGGAGAAAGACGCTCCATCCAGAGACTTTAGAAACTCAGCGTACACCTGATTGGCTCGAGCAATGACCGTGGCCACAGAATCCTGGTACTGTGGCGATGAGGTGGCCAGGAGAGGAAGAGCTGCAAGCGGGATGTGGTCCTGGCTGCTGGACAGACAGCCCTCGTCATAGCTGTAAGGGCTCAAGCTGTAACAGAAAAAGAAGCTCGAGTAATTCAACGATTCCAAAAAGGGTTTTCCAATAGAGAAAACAGCCGGCACACATGAACCCTACAGTCATAACACACACTGCCTGGAGCCGGCAGATTAAACAAATACTAGTGCAAGTGTCTTCTCTTACTTAGACACCAGAGAGAAGGCCTCGGCACAGATGGCAGGGCAGGGCACCAAGCGGATGGCGATGCGTCCCAGCGCAGCGGGGTAGTGAACACGCATGACTGTGTCAAAAGCTGTGCTGATCGTGTTGATGTCGGCCTGCTTGCTAGTCTGGTCCCCTCCACCTGCATCCAGGATGTTCCCTCCGTGTAGGACCAAGATCAGCACGTGAATCTTAGAGGGCTGCAGACTCTGTTGAGACGAGCTCTCCTGAAAACAAAGAGTTATGATAAAAAGTGGCAAACTTTGACGAACAGCACCTGGAGAATGATTTGTAATCACTTTTAGTTGTCGGTTTGAACATCGTTCTGCCTTTTCAAACACGGATCACACAGAAGACGTCTATTCACCACCACAGAGGGGCAGAGAACCATGCTTCTGGGGGGATTTCACACAACCTTGCGGAGAATAATGTGTAGTTTTGTCTTCTGTGTCGGACTCAAAACTTTCACATTTTCATAGAATCACCATATGCACAGTTAACGCCACAGCTGTTGAGTACAAGCCGGTTGAACAGAGGGTGGTGACGTTCAGGAAGACACACGAACTAGGATTTGGACAACCAAAGGGGGAAAAGGAAGGGCGGTCAGTACACGGATCCGATCTGCCTGTGGGACTATCCTATCCCACAGTGCACTGGGGCCAAAACGTTTACTTACTGACTGGTGCCTTGTTACCAGGATGGTGGGAATGGGAGAGCTATCGGCATGGCCGCTAAGAAAGCTGCGTATCTGAACACAAGAGGACAGAAAGGCTGATATTCTGAGAGCCTCTCTTTCTTCCTCTAAAATTTAACATATTGGGAATTTTACAACAGGTTTTGTCTTTTATTTATTTATTTTGGAAAAGTTATTCCTGGTTAGGCGTTGCATTTTGTAAACATCTGATACACACATACCTCGTCTAATCTATCCTCACTTGTTGCTCGCTCATAATCCGCAGTCATTTCCTTAAAGGGTTCATCTGAAAACACACAAACACACACACGGAGTGAACATCACATCACAAGAGTGTAATTGTGATGAAGCTCCTTCCAGTATTCTTCCTCGTACCAGGAGTTTCCTCTGTGTCTGCGGCTTCGATCTTGTCCATGAGGTCGTTTGAGTTCCATTTGGCTATTTCTTTTGGGAAAACCTCCTCTCCATCCGAGAGATCCTCTAGAGAAAATAAATGGATGATTTGTGTTAGCAAAGTTTCCCAAGTATGCACGGATGACCTCTGCTCACAATCTTAAATTAGGGAATAGTGAAGCAAATGTTGGAGCCTCCACCCCTTGTGGCGCAACACTCGCTGTGGGGGCCATATTAGGTTTAGATTTACAAAGACGAAGTAGAACCTTGCGTAGAATAAATTTAGGAGAATCTCTGCATGCTGGACAGGTATGTCCTGGAACATGTCACCAGTTCACCTCAGATGATAAGATTTTCCAAATTTTTAAAATTATTTATTTTTAAATTAGCTTAGTTTACAGTTCATGGATTTAATGTGATTTTTATAACACGTTTTTATGTTTGAAATTATATGTGCAGAACTTATTGATACATCAATCAATCAATCAAATTGTATTTGTAGAACACCTTCCTTTGCCTTTACAAGGCACTGAACATGGCATAAAAATCACCAAAGAACAATAAAACACGTAAAAGCAGCATGCAAAATTGATTAGTGCTAAAATAGAGAAGATAAAAATCTAGAAACCATCTTAGATAAATGCCAAACGACAAAAATGAGTCTTCAAGCAACTCTTGAAGACACGTAGTGATGGTGACTGATTGTAAGTGGTAGCTCATTCCGGAGTGTAGGAGCCAAGACAGAGAAAGCCCGATCACTTCTTGACCCGTACCTAGATCGCAGACCAGCAGCAGATTTGTCTAAAGCAAGGATTTTTAATGTTGCTAAGCTGCTGAACTGAAGGTAGAAATTAAACCTATAAATAATAAGAATTTAGACACAGAATGTGGCATCTTTAGATTTTTGAGTGCTCTCAAGACTAAACTTTACTTATTTACACAGAAATTTGGAGAACACACATCATTATGGAGTTTTTGTAACAGAGGATCGCCAAACTATAATGCACGTAATCTAAACTCAGTTGTATAGCACACTTGTAAGCTTAACAAGAACTTTATTCATCAGGTCTTTGTAAGTGACCGAGTTCATTTGGATACATCACAATCTTTAATCTACCATGAATAACTGCTTATTTCATGACTGGGCAGAAATATTTAATAAAATGTGATCTGATTTCATTACAAACTCCAGAAAGAAAAGAATGAATGACGTGCATAAAGAGTTCATATTATTAACAATGTTCAGCTTTATTCTCATTTCATCATCTTCATTTTAATAGTTTGTCATTATGTCACCACACAGCTTTAAGGATAGTTTATTGTTCGACTTGGCATCAAAGAGGATTTTACAACTTGATGTTGGGATGAAACACCTGGTCTGCCAGCTCATCCCAACAGGGAGCGCCTATTTCAACTGCAGCCCCAAAGCATGCTGGGTATCTGGGAAATGGTTAAAGAGATTCATGCAGAGCAACTGAAGAAGAAAGCCAATAATTTCTTTTTTTTGAATAGTGAAAAGTCACCATCACAATAAAAATCTAAGCATTATTTACCATGAGCATCGAAGAACTCTTCGTCCGAGCTGTCGTCTGAGTCTCGTGCGATGCTCTGCATCCTCCATTCTGAGATGCTGTGACGAGACGGGCTCACTGAGAAACACACACAAGCCCAAAAGTCACTGTTACTCGTGGACACACACCCACATGCACAAAAATACTTCAACAAAGACATGTTGCACAATCCAGTACGGTGTTATATAAACATGGAGCTTTCTCTGTGGACCACTACTTCATCACAGATGGACCGTTGGGTAGTCTGAGGTGGTGTGTTAAATGTGAGGCACAGATGCGGCACCAACGCACCCAAAAATCCAACGCCAGCCGGGGAAAATGTCTATCATATGTCTTCAGCTGACACTTCATGTATCATTAGCGCAGCAGAGGAGAGCGAGGCGGGGGGAGGGGGCTGTGGGGGCACAGCTGTAGCTGTCAGGACACACAAGGAAACAGCAGCGGTGGAGGGGAGGGTCACCCGAGGAGCATCAGCCTCCTCGGATCTGTGACGTCAGCACTGATGCTAAAAATAGCTTGACAGCGAACCACCGAGGGGGGGAGTAAAGGGGTGAAGCAAGGCGTGCTGAATGGAAGTCAGGGTCTGTGTGGTAGCGACAGAGAGCGCTACCTAAAGAAAGGATGGCACAAGGGGGTGAGTAGATGCTAAAAATAGCCCAGGTGGGAAGGAGAGCGTTGAAGTTGGACAGTGAATCTAATACGAATGAGTAAATGAGAAAAGTGAAAACGGGGTAATTAATAATGTACGAAAAAATTGACTTTGCATATTAAAAAGCTGCTCCTGATGCGTTTTAATTTACCACAGATGAAGACACAATTTGCACCAGCTGGATATTCATTTATCTCCTGTTTGCTCAGTTTATTTTTTAGATTCAATCTTTTTTCTTCTTCTCATTTTAAAATCTAATCCACGTCTGACAGCGGGTCTAAATCCATCACAGCATCGTGATATTTACACTTTCATGATTTTGTTGCTAGAGTTTTTGACTTTTAATTCCATTCTTTTGCAAGAAAGTAATCAACAGACAAACTGAGGAAAATTTCTCCCTGGCGCTGCTTGGCAAATACGAGATCTGGTCGCTTTAATGCAGAAACACATTTCTACGCTTTCACTTGTTTCGTCAATAAGGAAGGGTTGTCCATCAAGCAGAGCAATGTGAAGGATCTGAACAGACATTCTGTCAATAGAATATTTCTCTAGTTATGTTCTGTAATGTGTGCGGTTGTTGCTTGTGTGTTATACACAGAGGTGATGGACGAACAGCTGAAGATGCTCTTCACCTCCTCTCTTGGATGAGCGGGAGGATCGAGATGAGGTGGACCACTGCTTGGTGAGAACACCTCGTGGCTGAAGAGTCTCCACTGATCTGGTAACCACTTCCTGGGCTTCTATGGCGCTGATCGCCTCTTTGGCCTCCTGGTCTTTGTCTGGAGATGGAGCGCCTCCATTGACCTCGGTGGCCTCCTCCGCCTGGCAAAACTGGGCCATCTTCCTGGCCAAGGCCAGCTGGGTTTCCAGCTCCAGCAGCCGGATGTCCTCAATGGTCAAACCACACCACTCATCCTGCCAACACCAGGCCTGCCGGTGGGCACGCACCATTACCTTTCTGAGTCCTAGAGGCGGACAAGAGGACAAATACACAAGACTTAGATGGAAAGCGAAGGACACCTGTGCTAGTAAGTGTGTTGAATCATCGCATCAAACAAAAGCTTTCAACTTTGTACTCAAATTCAGAAAATCTGCTCACCGACATCATGAATGAAGCGTTCGATCTTGGACTGCATGCCCCAATAACGGAACTCCACCTTGCACAACTTGTAGGCACACATGATGGGCGTCTTTCCTGGGTTGTTTTTGTACTCCTCTATCCAGTCGTCCCGCAGAGGTCCCCTCTGGGTCTTAACAGACTTGTATAGCCTGGGGTCTTCCTCTGCTTTGTACTCGTGCGTGGGGATGGGATCTGCCACGATGTCGATTTGGTCTGTCAAAGACAATCAGACTGTCAGACAGCTGTGACTGATGAAATCAAGTGATAAATGATCAAAGATCGGTTTTATACTGTCATGTTTGAATGACAGGGTGGTGGAGCAGAACTTGTTTTACAGATTTACATTCTGTTTTACAACAGAGTGAAGGCACAAAGGAATGATTCAATTAAGTTGTGGAACGTTATGTTTTGATACTACAGCTAAACTAAAAACTCAAGGGTCTTACCAATGTCCCTCTGTCTCTTGTCTGCTGCAGACAGGTTGAAGACATTTCCTTGATCGCCCGTGTCAGGCTTGTAGTACGTCTCTATATCAATGGAGAACTTCTCAACAAAAGGACAGGTGTATCTGCAAGAGAGTGTGTGTGAGCCAAAGTTTTAATCATTGTTGGTCATTCACATGTGAGTTTATGACATGATTGTGTATATAGGTTTTTATGGGTTTTACAAATGTGTAATTTGGATGTGTTTTTAGAATTTAGAGATTTTAGTGCCGGCTGCTTCACAATGCTGTCTCGAATTGCCCCTCGGGGACTAATAAAGTTGTCTTGAGTCTTGAGTCTTGAGAGAAAAAAACTAATTACAGCAACTGATTTAAGCAACTTAAGCACGAATAAAGTTTATTCAATGCCTCACGCTTTAAAGATGTGGCCAAAGATTAGTCAAAGAGTGACAACACATTCTCCCTCCAACCCTAAAAATGAGGGCTCACTCACTGATCTCACGGCCTGCTGGGTAATATTCTGATAACCTGCACTGAAGTTTCTATACTCTTGACTTTTATTAGTGTTTGAGGTATTTATTTACCTGCAATTGATCATGTATCATGGCTTTACATGTAGACGTAAAAAGTAGCAATTTCTCCACAAAACTAAATGTTTTGCGCCACTGTTTCAAGTCTCCTCCGAAGTAGTTTTCATACAAGAGCCAGTACCTAGTTCGGGTATAAGGGTAGGCATTCCACGACTCCTCTTCGACCCTCAGAGCTGCTTTGGGCAGGATGGAACGGAACCAGCTGGGAATGTGCATGCCGATGTGGTAGACCTTGTGAGTGTACTGACCCGTCCCGCCTGGTCCATCTGTGTAAGGCTTATTCTCCAGGATCTCCACCCCGCTACCTTCGCCGCAGCTCTCTTCTCTGCTCTTTTTCTGCAAGTAAAATCATAAAAACATGAGTTAACATCTGTGTATAAGTAGCACGCAATGCAGGTGTCTGATTTCATGTAAATTCTCATTTTTATTTGATTTGAAAGAAGGAAACGGATGGATAAACAAGCTACATGGATTACCTCACCACAGACCGAGTCAGATGTAACAATGACTACATGGACAGAACACACACACACATACACACACATTTAATAACTTCCTTAAAGCCAGTTCTGAATTGCAAATAAAGAGGAAGCCCAAAAGCGAGCTTATGGAACCACACCTTTCCCATATTTACATTCTGGGTGCACAGAGGGAATGCTGGGTGGAGTCTGGAAGTGTAGTTGCATGGAGTTCGAGCTAGGTGAGTCAATGGTTCAAAGACCAGAATGTAAGGGAAGGCTGTGGATTGTTAGAAAATCTGTGACAGCAGAAAACTAAATGGCTGAGCATAGTCCAAGTGCTGATGACACACACACACACACACACACACACACACACACACACACACACACACACACACACACACACACACACTAAAGCCAATGAAACATAGATGATCATAAATGTAGATATCTTATCTTACTACCCTACCAGCAGTAGTCTAGTCTTATCATTCATGTTTGCTGAATGCAGCACGATGCCCACTGCACTGATAAACGCAGATACGTGTTTCTCCAGTGATTCAGAGGAGTTGCAAGGAGGAAGTCATGAGGCACCCAGCACTCTGGACCTCATTACCTCTGACAGGTCATTCATTAGCCACCCGTCCAGCTCTCAACAACTCGCACAGCTCCACAGACATAGCACAGACTCCACACAGCATGCTCGTGCAGGCCGAACACACAGCCAGAACATGAGAGAGGCTTTTAACAGTCAAACATGCTCGATTTCAGGTTTCGATTGGAGTAATACATGCAAAAGACGTGTGGAGAATGTCCATGCCTAAAGACTTTTCTTTTTTCTTGCTAACCCTTTCAATGAGGGAGATAAATAACAGGATTAACGTTAAACACATTTGACTTTAAAGGGGACCTAGAATGCAGTTATTCAGTAGTCGAAAACTGATCTTTGAGTCTATATAAAGCATCTAAAATTTTGTTGGAGCTTAAAATGTCCCAGGATCCCCTGAGAAATGGACAACTAAAAAGTGCATAATGATGCTCATTATAAAAAGACCTGTTGTCCCCGCCCACTCCACCAGTGTGTGTGTTTTGGTGGGTGGGTCGGAAGTGGTGGTGGTGGTGTGTGTTGGGGGATTTGAAGAGAAACAAGTGAAAGCAGAAACTAAACTACAGTCAGTGTTTCTCAGTAACCCACTCAAGCCTTATATAAAACTGATTATTACATCTTTAATAAAAAGGGTTTAAAAACAATTAATATTTGAACTACATATAAATTATTTGAATTTATTTGATGTTTTTGCAATCCTGCATATGTTTTGTGTTCAACGTTTTATACATTTTGTGATTTTTTTATACTGTTTGTTCAATAAAGTTCTGAAAAGAAAAAAAGTCCCCACTGAGTGCGTTTACCTGCAGCCAGTAACCCTTTAAAAACCCGAATAATCACAATAACCCGGTTCCGCAGGTCCTTGTAAACACCGCCAAAACCCCGGATATGCTCATAACCGGGTTTTTAAAAACCCAGTTACTACACCTGGGGTAACCCTTTTCTAATCCGAATGTTTGGTCGTGTAAACGCATATCGGGATATCCCCATCAAAGCGTGTGTTCTGAGCATGCTCTGTTCGCAAGGAATCTTGGTCTTTTGAGTAGCGAGACGTCTTGTATGCGCCAGAACAACGGAAGTAAACAACAAGTTGGGAGCAACATGGCGAGTTGCGGCACAGCACCACACTTTTGGAGTGACGAGGAAACCTCCGTCTTCACCGGTCTGGTGAAAAGTATGAACATTATGTCTTTTGTTGATGGCCGAAAGTACAGAGACAGCGAAATATACAAGAAGGTAACCGCATATTGCGTCTTGACGTAGTCCATACGTCCTGACGCTACCCCAACGTCCGCATTTTAATCGGGTTATGCAAGTTAGGGGTAACTCTTTCTATTTATGCATGTAAACGGGTTATTCTGATCAACTCAGAAACCCGAATGCCGACCTTAACCCGATCATAACCCGGACACTGGCTGCATGTAAACGTAGTCACTGAAGCAGTAAGTCAAGAATGAGTGCGTGGCCAAGACAGGCTGCTTGTATTAGGGTTGCAGACTAACAATGATGAAAAGTACCAGACCAGACCACAAGCTATGGATCTACCAGGCATTCACTTATAATCTGGATTTTACCAGTATTTCCTGGAACCTTAGTGGCAAGTGCTTGTTTTTCTCTCTTTCAACAAGACTGTTTCTAGCTGAAGCTAACAGCTAGCTAGGGCTGTCGCGGTAACCGCAAAAATGAAATATCGCAATATGAAGAAGCCCACCGCGCTGCATCATGGGCCACCGCGATTACTGAACTTGGTTCAACTCAATGATGCATGTTGAGAAGGATGGCTGCACTGGTATCAAAACAAAACGTTACTTCTCTCCTTTGGGAGCACTTTGGTTTTCAGTACGTCAGCTGCTGCGCAGCCAGAGTCCTTGGCCGAGACAGAGCTGCCACCAGCGGCAAAAAAAAAAAAAACAAAACAAAAAAACGCTCGGAGACCTGCTGAAGTCCCGGACAAGCACTGCTTCTGCAACCGTCCTGAAGAGAGTTTGAGCCGAGCTGGAGCTCACTCACTACCTGCAGGAGGAATGCATCCACCCTAAAGAAACCCCCCTGTCATGGTGGAGCAACAACCGGGAGAGATTCCCTTTGCTCGCCAGAGTCACACGCAAGTACGTGTGCGTTAGTGCAACGAGCGCACCATCCGAGAGGGTTTTCAGTGTTGCTGGAAATGTTGCCACCCCTCTCAGATCCTCTCTCAAACCGTATATGGTTAACATGCTGGTTTTCCTTGTGGGTAACAAGGACGTGACCGAGCTATAAAGCACCGTCATTCGTGTGTGTGAAAGTGAAATGATAGTGCGCCCGCCCCCCGGCGCGCGCGCGCCCGGTACATGTAATTTTTTATGCTTGATTTTAAACAACTAAACAAAATGGGGACTTGTTTCGTATTTGTTAAATGCTGCAGCCAAATTTGCATTTAAAAGTTTAACCTCCTGAATTTTGTTGTTTTTAAGTTCAGTCGGACTCCGACTGTCGGAGAAACAAACGTTACTGCGATCTGTGTTGTTACTGCCCTTTGATCTGCATTCAGTAAAGTGTTATTAAAGAAGGCACGGCAATTTTTAACCTTTTTTAAATGTGTAAACATTATGTTTAGATAGTACTGCAATAAAAAAAAGTGCTGCAATAATATCGCACACCGCAATATTAAGCCACCCTGAATCACCGCAGGGGGAATTCCTCAACCGCGACAGCCCTACAGCTAGCTGATGCTAACAGAGTCCTGGCTTACCGTGGCTCTGCAGTAGCATTGCTGCAACCAGTGTTTAAATAATGCTGACGCTGAAATGCACTGGAACATGAAGCTGTAGCAGGAGTGGTTACCTTGTGAGATGACTAGGAAGGCTTGCTCAGAAAAGGAAGTTTTTCTCTCGCCTTTTTCTACATTCTACTTTACATAAAAAGTAGGTCACACACGGCTTTGACTTTTTGGTGTGCTACTTTTGACCACCCAAGCTGCCTTTTTCAACAACAAGAGAATGTTGGATTACATTCTAGGTCATCTTTAAAAACAGAAACGAGAGGACAGAGGAGCTTTAAGGTTGGAGCTCTTGTCTGGACTGAAACAACAACTCCAAAATGCAATCAAAAGCACTACAATTAGAGCCGGTTGTGTTGTGTATTCAAAGTTCAGATGCAAATCCTGTGCCACATGAGTTTATTCCTTAAAACAGCAAGAAATCAACAATCACGTCATGGTCTGCTCTTTATGTTTGGATGATCTAACAGGATGGGAGTCACATCCTGAGGTTCTTTCCTTTTGTCGACAACTTGCAGAGGCACGTTTCCTGCCAGGAATGTTGCTTTTGACATCAGTAAAAATATACAGAGTGGCTGCAGTGTCAAAACATGGAAGATGTACGCCAATAAATGAGACACAGGAAGAACAGCTGATATTTAACTCATTGTCTGGTTTTGAATGTGCATCACTGCATTTACCTTTATTTCTATTTAACATCATCTCTTAGAAGGTGGTTATATGAGACTAATTAAGAGACACAACAAATATGTTCTAAGGCCTGTTGAGGTGTGCTGGATTGAAACCAGACACACCTACATGTGGTCGTTTCCCTGGTAACATAAAGTAACGAAGCACAGGCAGGAACACTTTTTCCTTCCTCCCCTGTTCTATTTCTTACCATCCCTTCCACCAGTCTGTCTTTTTATCCTCCATTTCCTCTTTTCATTCACTCTCATGAACAAAACCTGACCACCAGCATGCTGCTGATGTCATGGTTGCCGTAGAAACAGAAGCCTTACAGGACCGAAGCTGCGTGGAGATGTTGAGGTCAGTGAAAAGGTAACCGCGGGTCATGTAAGAGTTGCTCACACGACTCGTTTAGGCATCTGACGGCGAACATGTGAATCACCTGGTCACAGGTGTGTGTAATTATTCTTTTGCTTATTCCTCATGTTGCTTCTCACATTCTGTAGTTGGTACAAAATCTTAATGCAGATTTAAGTTTCATAGAATTGATTCCACACTTGAATAAAATCAGCTGGTTTGCAGTCTCTTGAAACATCCTCTTTGAAGGTTTTTTTGTACACTTTAAACTGCTGCATGGTGACACTGTTGCCTTGCAGTAAGAAGGTTGCTTGTTCAAATCCCAGCTGCAGCCTTTCTGCATAGAGTTTGCATGTTCTCCTCATGCATGCATGGGTTTCCTCCCACAGGCCAAAAACATGCATGTTGGCTTCATTAACTGCATTACTATATCTACAATGGCAAGTTGCTTTGGGTAAAAGCATTTGCTAAATAAATGAACAACAAATTTACAATTATCGATCTTCAACATGTTAGAAGGTCATAGAACTTAGGTAAACTTGTGTCAGGTTTGCAGGAGGAAGCAAAAGTGAACACGTCATGAATTTGCCTGAATGCTGATTCTATCTGACACTATGTCAAGATTCACTTCTGCATGTCTCGTGGTGTCTGAACTAGTCAAAAAGTCAATAACTGATTAAACTCATATGTGATCTGTTCTTTAACTGCAAACCTTACACTCTGCTCGGTGCCACCGTATTACATAAATCCCCTTTCATTTGCTCTTGCCACAGGAAGAGAAATTATGCCACACAGTCTAACAAAAGCTGGAACTGCCTACTTGCACCATTAAACCAGAAAGCTTGATGGAAACACAGCTAAGTCCATGCTAAGTTTGAGCCTAAAGACGTCTAGTTTCCTCCTGCAGAAACATGCAATCTGTGACAGTTAAAAGCAAATCAGCTCACAGATTTCAACTGGATAAGCTAAAAGCATAAAACCTCCCTTTGTGGTTTTAGGCTTCCAGCGTCACGCAACTTGTGACAAATCCTTTTGTAATTGTTTGGTTTTGGTTCATCTTTCTCACTGCTGGTGTTTCTGGCTTTCTTGAGTTTAATCACTTCTGACCGTGTGTGTGCATGTGTGTGTGTGTGTATGTGTGTACAAGAGATGAAGGTTGGGCCGTTACCTCACCTGGATCATATAGAGCTGGGCGATGCGGTACTCCTCCACACTCATGGGCATGGGGATGTGGTACTCCTTAATGAGCATGGTTGAATCTTGGAGAACAGGGAGACTGGATAAGGGAGAAGACTGACAGGGGAACGGGAGAGGGAAGGGAAGGGATGGGGAGAGGGGTGAGGAGAGACTTAAGTCACTCCTATATGTGGCTCGTCAGTTCACCAGCTGAAGTCCGCATTGACAGTTCCTGTCGAGGGAGGAGAAAACACGAGAATGAGAATCAGCAGTCATTACTAGATTAAATAAAGGCTGAAGATAAATGTTCAAAACCAACTCGTGTTTCTTTAAACACGTCTTCATCACCCAGAAGCAGAAGCCAGTGGAAACCATCCAACGTGTCAAAAGACAGGCTTAAAGCAGAAGCTGCAGAAATCCTCACAAAACAAGCCCGAGGATAAAAATTCTCACGGCTCACTCGCTGAGACGCGTAAAGCCAGCGCTCGCTGAGTCCGACCGCTCGAGTTTGAGCCGTCACACCTCCAACTACGGCGTCTACCAGAATAACAGTCCCTTCTTATAAACTGGCCTCTCTGAACAGTCTTCCCCAATCCTCTGGCACAATCATGTTGGGGGGCTCGCTCAGCGTTAAGAGGGATTAAACTTGTGTGGGGACTTTTGCATAACTTTGCACCGAGCCCCCGTGTGTGTGATTATGGTTTCTCGAATAGCTGCTTTAGAGCTACACAAAGCTTTGTTTTTCAAACCACTGGGCTGATAGAGGTAGGTGTGGGCTATACATACCCAACGTGTGGGTGGCATGAGTTGCAGAAAATCTGCTTTGACCACGAGGAAAGAAACAGCTCTGTTAAACTATAGTATGAATCAATGTGGTAACTCTTCACCTCTGAGCAGAGCTGTGGAAAGAGATCAACTAAGTTAAATGTCCCAAGTGTTAGCTTAGCTAACACATTAACTGAAGTACAGTTGGTATAAAAACTATCCACCAGGAGAAAGAATTCTAACAGAATGAGTAATGCTCACACAAAGACAGGCTTAGAGAAAAAAAGGTCACTTAAGTGCACTTTTCATGTACTGTGGCTAAAAGCTCAAATAGCCCCTCAAATGATAACAAGCAGATACTAAATGGTCTGGTGTGTTTGAATTCAGATCTGGTGATATCACACTAAATCAGGACTCCGTACTATAATATAAAGTGGAAAATAACACCAGGGTGTTAGCCATGGCTCCATTTGGTTGTGAAATGCGACATCACAGCATTGCATAACCACAACATTAACTACTTTCTGACCTATGGCAGCAGCTGGAAGTAGCTTTAGAGCCCAGCCATTTCGGCTAATTGCTCTAATCACTCTAATAGTCCCACAGCGTCACTTACACAGTGAACAAAGACCAGCTCTGGTGAGCTCCTGCACAAACCAATACTGGTCCTCCACCTATTGGCTGACGTCTCTTGAAACACCTCGTTGAACCCGGTTGGATCTAATAAGCTGCCTGATGCCCTGCTGCTGTGATGAGGATGCAGCTCGTCCAACTTCGGAACCTGGAGCAGAGCTCACAAACACGGTGGGAGGTGGGCTGTTTAAAAGAGTGCTAACATTTTCTGTTGCATTCATTATTCATGTAGAACCTGGGGTTTACACTGAGGAACAATGCACTAGGAAATCAGAAGAGAACACCACCTTTTGCTGGAAATAACTGCACTCTTGAGAACGACTAAGAAAAAACTAGGCTTGCTGTTAAGTCCTGAAGAAAAGCCTGTGGCTCAGGAGCCCAAGAGGTCTCAAGAAAGTACAGCCAAGATGTGAAGGGGAGGATCACAGTGCCCCTCCTTGCTGAGGGTGGCTGAAAAACCCGCCCCCTTCATCTTGAAGCGTTGCACGACGAAGCTGCAGCCAGCTTTTCAGTGTTTCTGAGAATTTCCCTCTCACCAGAAACTATGCATGTGTGAACACTTGTATTATTGTATCTGCAGAAGAGTGACAGGTGCATAGTTTCAGTCAAAATAAATGACAACAGGTGTGTTAAAAGGAGCAGCAGACAGACAGGAAAACAAAACTAGTTTTCTGCTTGGTTCATCTTTGGGTCAGCCTTTGTCAACCAGGGACCGTCAATACTAATGAAAGATGGATTTCTTCAACAAAAACATGCAAAATAAGATTGACAAAGTTAGTGTTGATGTTTAAAGTATGCAATAATCTGAAAAATGTGTTTGCACCCAACTAGATTGATTTCAATCCAGATTAAATTGTTTCCATGTAGCTATTTATAAAGATGGCTGTGAAAATAATCCAGATTTGCAGTCGTGCATCTCTGGCTCTTTCCTTTGAAGTTGATGCATGTGCAGTGGACCTGTGCAGCCCGATCCACCAGCATTCAGTGTACGGGCACCATGCTTGACCCAGAAAAAAGGCACTCTCACACACAGAGTTCAAAAATAGCTCAGTCACAATAATCCAAGCATACGCAAGCAGAGTGCTTTGACGTTTGTTCAGAGAATATGCTCATTCCCAGCTAAAAATACGGCCCCAGCCCCCCGTAGTCAGTGACGCTGCGGTGGCACACGCCGACGCTCAGGGGCCCATCACAAAGCAGCCCCCAATGTCTCCGCTTGTGTTTCAGCAAACCGAAGCGAGGGACAACTACATGATACTTTGTGTTAGGCTGGCTTTCCCTCCTCTCCTCATCATCGTTCCAGTCATCTGTAAAACCTAAAACTGTGTCAGTGCCAGCATGCACCCTCAAGTGTTTAAGTGTAAAGGTGTGTTGCAGTGAATTTTAATGCAAAACCTAAGAATCTGACTGTTAAACAACTCATTTGATTTTACAAGAGTCAAAGTGCTAATTAATCATCACCTAGAATCTTGTCAGAAGGATCCAGAGGAAGCCTGTTGATGCTATGATGCCTAATACCACAGGAGTCAAAGGGTGATGACTGTTAACACAACTGGATCCATGTGATACAAACAGAAGAAGGACGCGTTTTCCAGGAACCCAACTGTATATATTTCCATAACGGACTTAATGCTTGGGAGGTAGACGGAGTGCATTGAGACAAAGAGCAACAGCTGGGCTTTGCAGTCAAAGACGGAACAAAATACTTGGAAGGGGAGTACAGAAAGGGGTGGGGCGGGGTGTCTTCAGTGTGATTGCCTGTCTGACTACTGACTGGAGGAAGGACCCCTTTAAATGTTAGCCATTCCACTGCTCAACCTGCTAATCATCAAGTTTTTATTATGTTGTTCTAATATTGTCAGCAGTGACAAGTGTTGCAAACACAGCTTCGTCCTGTGACAACAACTCTTCAGGAAGTTTACGGGCCCAACCACCACCAGTGAAATTATGTAAGGACAAATGAAAGACGTTCATCTGCTTAGTTTTGGTTTCAATTTACTAATCAAACAGTTTTCTGTCACGAATTGGACATTTGACCCATGTGACAGGTATTATGAAACAGAAACCACTCTGATGAGTGCTTAGAGAAAAAAAGGTCACTTAAGTGCACTCTCACACACAGAGTTCAAAAATAGCTCAGTCTTGAGTGGACAAAGAGCATGTTTTATTTTATTTGTGTTCAATCAAGAACAAACAAGAGTTAGTCAACTGTCATCTTTTCATCCCATTTAAAAAGCAGCAGGATTCCTTGTGTGGTAAATAATGCAAAGCTGATAACCAAAGTGATGTAAGAACACATGCAGAGATCTCTTTGTCAGTCTGAGGAGAATAAACTAAAGAAAACAGAGTATTTAAATCAAAACAAATAAAATATATTACAAAATTAAGGTCGTGCTCTTGTTACTCACGCCCTTTAACTAACTGCAAAGTTTAGATGTGCCCCTGTTCTTTACTCTTTATTGCAGTACAAGGGGAATGCTAAAAATACTTGACACCCAGTGTGCATCTCCTCCGTTGTGTTCCTTCTCCTGCTCCTCATCCTCTTCCTCCCACTGCAGCCCTGCAAGGATAAGAACCGCTTCTAAAAATGATCCTCAGACAGAAGCGAGCACCCACCTAGCATAAGGAGGAGCTGAATCTCGACAAAATTCTAATGAATCCTTAGCAGATGGAACTGGAATGTATTATAATGAAATTCTAGCTTGAAGGATGTCACTTCATGACACAATTATTCATTTGAAAAACAGATGATTAAAAAAAACACCTGATACATAACATAATCGCTCTTACCTAATTAAAACAAAATAATTTGCATGTGCACACTTCCTCATCTGAGCCAGACAGCAGGTCCTTTTGCTTAGGGCTCCTGGACATCCTGCTATGGGATAGACACGTACAGAATTCCCAAACGGAAGTGTGTTGCACTTTAGTCAGCGATGCAATTGTTTCACTGACCAGGAAGGCAGCAAGTGAATGGCTGTGAAATTGGACTGTCTCACCTCAGCGTCGACGCCTTACAGGTACATCTATCTGCTAGCCATATGCTCTGTCGCCTAGCAACTGTGATAACGCTAAACAGAAGTTAAAACAAAATGCCAATAAGGGACCCACCATACGAGCTACTTCTGTCCCTAACAAGAGGATTTTTTCTACAGCCACAGACAATCTAAGTGCCAACAGGTCTGTCCTTTCTGCAAATGAATTTGTCTAGCAAAGAAAGATGAAGGTTGAATGAACCTGAACAAGGCTACAAGCTGGAACTCCTCATGTTGCACTTAGAGAAATGCAGAGTCAATTTTCTAAGCATTTGTACATTATTTTTATTTTATTGTAAACATCTTTATGTAATCTAACAATATTTTGTTGGGGAATTAACAGCAAGGGACGTTTTATTTTAAAGTCTCCACAAAAGAAAACTTGTTTTTAAAGGTGTAAACACTTTTAAACCTTATTTCTGTTCTTAATCGGTCATTCTGAGTTTTTCATGCAGGCTGAACATGAAAACAGTCACCTACACCTATCTCCTGCATTAGCTTCTGATATAAAACAGACGGTGAAAATCTAGGATTTAAAAAACCTCACAGATCTATGTCACACTGTCACTTATCATATGTGGACTCACCCATCTCGACTCATGATGGGGAAGGCTGTTGTTGTTCTAGGATCAAGGACACAATAGAGAATGTTCGCTAGTAGAAGCTAACCATTAGCATTTGCAACTTCACCACATTGCAGAACTCCTCTAGGCTTGAGTTATTTGTTGAGATAAAACATCCATTTTGCAAGTTAATGGTAACGTAGCATTGATGTTATCCAGATCAGGGTGAGATGTCAAAATATCTGTATATAAGACTCCAAAACCTGCCGTCTGAAGCCCAGCTTTGATGTGTCTCCCTTCTAGTTTCTGGGAATTGTGCATTGGTGATTTTTGACTCCCAAGTATGACTTACAAGATATTCAATCCCACTAGAGACCACCGCAAATGTGTTGATTAAATGAGTGATCCACACCTTTAACATTGTTCCCTCACTCTACCCAAAACTAAAAGTGAAACTAAAACCAAGCAACACAACAAACCGGGATTTTATGCACACCCTTACACCCCTAGTGATGGCAAACATGTGGAGAGCAGCCCTTTTATTCTGGCATAAATAAACAGAGTTGGAAGTGATGCCACCAATATCAGCAAAGCTCTGATGAAGGCTACAGTGGTCAGCAAAGGTAAAAACAAGATCTATTTACTCTGTGTATAGTGAAGAACCAGAAAAAATGGAACGTGGAGAGCAGATCTGTGGATCTCATGAGTCAAACATAACAAGTTTTACATTTACTACCCCATCAACCATGTAATTTAATTCAGCATAAATAAATCTGTGACTGCTGAAAACTTCAAGCTGATTTAATAATTGGAGCCACTGTTTCCTTTCGAACCCAGTGGAGCTCATCAGCGTGAGGTTTCTTTTTTTTTTCCAAACGGGTCCATTACGCACCAACTGTGTCTCTAATCAACACCATTCTTTACTCTGAAATCCAAAATTAGATGACCTTACATGCAAATTACGCTTGGATTAATCAGTTATGTGCCAAGGTTAAACGAGGATCCCCCTCCTCAATCCCTCTGAGCGTTCTCACTGCCTAAATCAACTGCGCAGAGAATAGTCTTATATAACTCCAGCAGATACAGGAAAGTAAAGCATTTCCACTCCAGCTTTTTGTCCATTCCATTAGCTAATTCATGTGGCCTAAAGGGCACATGGTAGGAAATGTATTTCTTTTTCAGTTGCAGAAATCTCTGTTAAACCTCTCCATTAGTCGAGTTTGGCAGCAACAGGAGGCTGAATCATATTAAGGCTTCTTACCAACAAGGAGCCTGGTGAGGCCTGACACGGTGGCTTAAAAGAAAAATCCTAAAAATCCAGCATCTCAGGCAGGCTCTGATAAAATAGGGATGAGATTTATTGGCTTTAGGTGTATATTGGCAGAGCCACAAGTTAAAACTAAAATTGAATTGATCTGATGGAAAAATAAGGCCTGTTTGTAATACACTGAGCTAAAGTAAAAAAGAAGTACACAAATCGGATCCAAAAATGTGGGCTGATATCGATATCAGATATTAATATCGCTGTTATACCCGATAACCGATATTTACCGATTTTACATTATTATAAGAAGGAATGTATGAAAATATCAATACACATAAATGATAAATGACCCGCACTTGTATAGCACCTCTCAGAGTAAGGACTCCAAAGCGCTTTACACTACAGTGTATCATTCATCCATTCACACACACATTCACACACTGGTGGGGATGAGCTACGATGTAGCCACAGCTGCCCTGGGGCGCACTGACAGAAGCGAGGCTGCCGAGAATAGACGCCACCGGTCCCTCCGACCACCATCAGCAGGCAAGGTGGGTTAAGTGTCTTGCCCAAGGACACAACAGCAGAATTCTCTGTCCGGAGCCGGGATCGAACCTGCAACCTTCCGATTACTGGACACTCCGCTCTACCTGTTAAGCTACTGCTGCCTAAATATCTTGATAATTTGTGTAATGATGAAGGGTTGATATTTAAAAGCAGTGAATCAACTTTTTATTGAGAATTTATAGGCAAACATTTACTGTCTTTTGTAGGGCTGCACAATATATCGTAAATATATCCAGGGTCCGAAATTAACACTCGTCACTCGCCAAATGCGAGCAAATTGCTCCATTTCGCGAGTAAATTTTTTAGCTCTATCTGCCACATGGCGAGTAAATGTTTGCACCAAATTAGTTATGTTTATCAGTCATCTCCCATAGATTTCTGATACTCCTCCCGCCTGCATGCAACGTACACAAATGTACGCGAAACGTGAGCGCCGCATCCAACGTCATTTCCGCCTATCCCATTCAATCAGTTTATCAAGTTAGCAGTTAGCTTTGTGTTAAAACTAGCGGTGAAAAGTGGCGGTTTTTAACTGGAGTCAGCCAGCCTTCCAAAAGAAAACTCATCGAACTGGAAGAAAACCACCAGGACCAGTGGCAACCAGAAGATTTTGTGAAAAGTGGCGAACTGGAGATGGCGGAGTCGTGAGACAATGGCTACAATATGATGGCCACGTAACGTTGCTGCCTTTCACAGACAACTGTCCCTTGGCATTCTTCAAATATCCGAAAAATGCCCATACTTCCCACTTTGTCTTCTTTGAGGGGTAATAAATGTCCCGAGTGCTGTCGTCTCCTCCTTTGGCCATTATTTCAGCTTTAGCTTAAAGAAAGTTTTGGTCATAAACAAAGTGAGCATGTGCCGCCGGCAACTTCAGCAGATGATGCGGTGGCTGGTAAGAGTCACCGCGCCTACACAGCATCATCTGCTGAAGTTGCCGGCGGCCACGGTAATCCACCGAGATAATATTTTTTTTTAAAAGCAAGACGGTTATTATTATTGTCAACTTTTTTACCGGGGTTTACTGCTACACCGGTTACCGTGACAACCCTAGCCCTGACACACTTTCAGATATTCTCATGGTGCAGCTGTGTTCTCCAGAGATCAAGGACTATGACCCAAATGAGGCTGTAATGCTTTGGCACAAAGACTGTGTCAGAAGCAGGAGGCCAGACTTCATGGACAGAGAAAACAAGGAGTCTGACTAGATTTCAATGAAAGAGTTCATAAAAACATCTCTAAAAATAAATAAATAAATAGTAAAATGACAAAAGAGTTGTTTTTCTTATTAATTGATGTTTTAGCATCTGCTAAATACATAAACATAATTATTTTGTCACTCTGTTTGGAATCAACATAATATAGAATAACATGCTTTTGGTAGATCTAAATCATTTAGAATTTTGGCCAGTAAAAAATATGCTTGGCCGGTAGATTTTCATCATCTACCAGCCAACTTGGCGGTGAGTAAAAAATTTAATTTCGGACCCTGAATATATAGTTATCGTGATGTCATTATGCACAATATGCATATCGCAAAGAACAGATGAATATCGCAATAAATGGTGAGCTCAAATGTTTGTTAAACATAATGCATTCTGTCAATCAATCGGAAGTATTATGTTTTTTTAACAAATCAAATGGAGCTCTTCATCCATTTGGCCAAATTGGTGGGTTCTCATAGGTTAGATGCCCGCCCCAGAGGCGGGCAGCACTTCATTTTGATGGTTAGCAAACACCTGAGTTAGCTTTGTTCTGCTCTTTTTGCTGACTCTGCTTTTCCCGGGATCCACTGATTGCCTTTTCTTCTTCTTTTTATTTTTCCCTTTCCTCACATCTTTTGCTATTCTCATTTTTACAATTTTTTTTTCTTTGTTTTTGATTATTTTTGTTCCTGAGTTAAGTTTTTATTTATCGCAAGTAATATCGTCATCGCAATATTAATCACTGTTATCGAATATCGCAGGTTTTCCTTTTATCGTGCAGCCCTGTGGCGCAATTCAAACCTTGACTGCTAGGTAGCAGCAGTTTTTTCCACCTTCACTCTGACAGAGAAACAAAATCTTGCAATAACTCTTTACACACTTGGAGGCATCTGGCCTGAGTTTTCCCCTTAAGTTGAGTGAAAAATCACAAATATCATCTGGATTTTAGTATTGCAAGATATTGTATCGTCTCCCTTGTATTGTGATATATGTCATATTGCCAGATTCTTGCCAATAAACCGAAATATGAAAATTATAAATAAATATATTATTATTATAAATTCACACACACACATTTACGCTTCTGTGATGATTACTATCACAGTCATATGATCGACCAAACAATTACACATTATCACCCTCCACACCCCCGTTTCTGAAAGTGATACACAAATGGCTACTAGATGGGGGAAAAAAATGTGTTAATATCGACCCAGTTTCACATATCGGACCGATACTGATATGTTAAAGGGACTTTTGGGACTTTTGAATTTTTATGCTCGCGATTGCCCCCTCAGGACAAAAGCGTAATGGTAGCTTCAATAGTAGGCTCATGCACGAGGCGCGCATGCTGTACGTGCACACTCCTTAACGAAAATAACAGCTGAGACAGTCCCGTGTGTGTGTGTCCCGGAGGACAGAAGAACACAGCAAATTAATAAAAATAATGTGCTTCTGTCTCTGCAGCTGCACTTTCTCGTCGTCCGGCTGAACGTGTGTGTGTGTGTGGGGGGGGGACAGGAGAACACACAGCTAATTAATTAAATAATTTGGTTCTGTACCTTTCTCTTCAACACAGCTGAAAAAGGTTTAAGATGGGTCAGTCCTCCTGCATGCTCAGATCATTCCCTTCCCTTGCTTGAAAAATTGTTCCAAAATGAAAGTTGAACCCACATCTTTTTTATCCGTGATTTCAATGCCTTTCGGCGAGTCTCAAATAAAAATGTGGGCGTCTTATTACTGTAAAAAAAATTATTAATGTCAAAAAGAAACTCCAAATAACGAAGTATGTTCACACCTGGAATTGAACCCAGGTCTTCTGCATGAGAGTCAGATGTCTTACTAGGTGAGCTAAAGCACCAGTGACATTCATTTTATCTGTAACATTTATATCCTTGATGACAGCTGAAACAACGTCAATCTAACAAACGGTTCGGAGCGAAAATGGCTATTTTGTTGCTAATTTGCAGGAAATATCTAGAAGAAAGTTCTACAGAAAGTAGCTAATTTGTCACTAGGCATTATGAACAGCGACAACGTCGCCGAGTTGGCACTCTCTCTCTGCTGCTAAAGCTACGGATAGCAAATGCTACGGGCTATGCCTGAGCGTGAACATGCATGAAGCAGCCTGCTCGACCCGAGCATCTCTCTTTTTCTGTGATTTTACAGAAAAACAGGCAATCACAGTAAAAATGCCAGGGCTCATTCTACAGGACCAGGGCATTGCAGGAGAATATATGAAGAAGAAATTTATTATTTCTATACATGTTTTGACTGTCAAACGTCTTTACAGTCCCTTTAAAAATGACTAACATCAGCCGATACCAATATTGATGTCAATATTCCCTAAAAATTACTAAAAATCTGTATATTTCATGAATTCCAACAGAAATTTCTGAAATATTAGAGTACATGAACAAAAAAAATTCCCACAACATAAAAAAATATTATTGTGCTCTGCCTCAAGGCTGTTTAATGTGTCACAAGTCCCTATCTCACTAATCTCCGCATTTGACCCATCCTCATGGGGAGCTTTGGCTGCGCTCGGGGAAGTATTTGGTGGGGTAACCCCCCCATCCAGCCCCTGAAAGCTGAGTGACGAGTGGGGAGGCATTGGATCCCATTGTTAAAGTCTTTGGTATGACCCAAATGGGATTTGAACCCCAATCTCCCAGTCCCAGGGCAGACACTACCACTAGGCCACAAAGTTTCCTAAAGCTAATATTAGAATTCTCATTTACCTTGTTTTGAAATGGTGTTATTAAATGCCAAATAATCCAAACTAAATGAGTTAAACTCAACTAAACCCGTGAAGGAAAATGTATTCCTTTAGGCCAAATTGTATTCTGTTTCCTGATGCTTTATCCCCTCATCGTTGTTGGAAAGGGGAGGGGGTTGCCATGGAGACACAGTGGGCTCTTTCCTTATTGGCTGCCGCACAAGAAAGTCAGAGTGACAAGGAAAGTAGAGACGAGACACTGCCGGGGCTGATACGTCTTTCTCCTGTTTCCTCTGTCTCTACCTTCACTTTTTTTCTCCCACAGTTCATCCCATTGAACTCTGCTATTGTTCGGCCATCTATTAAGGCTTTACAAACATAAAATATTTGTTCCAAAGCACCGCTGATGCTATTAATTATTTAATATGAAAGCCAATACAAGCCTGCTACTGCCTGCATCTCATAATTATCATGCAGGACTTTCTTTATGTATTAATCCACCAGTAATAGATGCTGCTGATGTCATTTACAAGTTATTTGCTCGTGAATCTCTTAAATTAAAATTTCACACTGGTCATCAGCTAAGGGAACAGAAGATTTGGAAAGAACTGTCAAAATATGTGTGACTACAGAAAGAATGGCAAATAGGGATGGTACTAAGTACTACAGTTGTCACGATAACCGGTGTAGCGGTAAACCTCGGTAAAAAAGTTGACAATAATAATAACCGTCTTGTTTTAAAAAAAAATATATTATCTCAGTGGGTTTACCGTGGCTGCGGTGTAGGCGCGGTGACCCTTACCAGCCACCGTATCATCTGCAGAAGTTGCCGGCGGCACATGCGCGCTTTGTTGTTTACAACCAAAACTTTCTTGAAGCTAAAGCTGAAATAATGGCCTAAGGTGACAGTGGGAAGTACGGGCATCTTTTGGATATTTGAAGAATGCCGATGGACAGTTTATAGAAGACAGCTATCCTGTTTGCAGCACGTGCAGAAAAAGTGTCTGTGAAAGGCAGCAACGCTTCAAATCTCATGACACATCTGCGTGACCATCACCCACAGCTCTACAGTCAGCACAATGCAAGCTAACGTTAGCGTTTTAGCTAAAATGCGTGATCCGAGGATTTGGGTTGAGGGAGAACGCAACGAGCTGCCACAAAAAGCAGCCACAGCACCGCTACCTGCATATAAACCGTGTCGTGGACACCCCCATGTTGAAATGACGCTATGCATTACGGGGCTCCCAGGGGCAGATAAGAGTTGGTCTCTCTCCGAGAATAATTATAAATTTAACAATGATTACTGCCTGATGACATTTTCCCAAATCTGCAAATCTCACTGGAAGGACACAAACCGAGGACAATATTTTCCTGATGTAGGGTTTATCACTCAAGTAAGGGTAAAAAAGTATCTGATTAGAAGGCTACTTGAGTACCGAGTATCATCTGATCTAATATTTTTAAAATGATGACATCAAACAGACAAAAATAAGAAGTTATGGGCAAATATTGGTATTTTAAAGACTAAAGGGAAAAAATTTAAACAAATAAACAACATAATTACAAAATAACACATTTTAGGCTAAATTTAGACACAAACTGAAGACAATATTTCCTGACCTACAGGGTTTATTTAATTGTGTGAAAATGTAGCACGTTTAAAAAAATACCGCGATAATACCGAAAACTGTGGTAATTTTGGTCACAATAACCGTGAGGTTAAATTTTCACACCGTGACAACCCTAAGTACACAGGTGCAATATTATAAAACTAATCTCTTGTTCAGCTTAGCGTAAAAAGCTTTGATCAAACAAATCACTCAAAAGGGGGAAAACACTTTGAATGTCACACAAAGGCTGCAGCTGTCTGTTTTTGCTGCTCCATCACGCTTTAGTTTCTGGGTTTAGAAATCCCAAAGTTCACTGGCTCAGAGAGCGGGGCTGATGTTTTGGAGGACATTATGCATTTTGGGCTAATAAGAGGAAATCTGCTCCTGAGAAGTGAGGGTGTCTGCTGCCCTTTGCTGAAATACTGCAGCACAAGTAATGCAACCCTCCCTAGAAATGTACAACCTAGAACCCAAAGAGTGAAGAAGACTCTTGGGCTGACCATAAAAGGCCATCTTCAAATACGACCCTGGTCCTGTGAGTTGGTTAACGTTTCAGCGGTTTCTGAGGTCAAGTTTTAAGATTTTCTTTTACACATTTTCCAGAAACATTTAAACACATAAAATGAATATGCTGACATTTCACTCTGTCTGGCCAGAGCAGTTCGTATGTGGGTCCTTGTCCAAAGAAATGGCAATGTACAGAGACCTCTGGATAAAAAGACCTTTGGAGAGGGATTGAAAAATGAAAAGAAGCGCAGGGAAGCAAAGAGGGGGAGTTAAGGTCTGTGGGAATCTATTTTTAGGTTTTGAGAGAAATCAGGTGTCTGTGGCCAGTAAAAACAAAAAAGGAAAGAAAGAAAAAAGGAAAGAAAAGCGTGGGTAAAGTGACATGAAGCGGTGCTGTCGTTTTCATTTTACATGATCCATGTGACTCACAGTACGGGAGGAGCTAGAACAAAACACAAACACGTAGAAAATAACATACAGCATTCCCCTCATCGCAAGAAAGGTTTTGCAGATATGAAGCAACATACCAACTATAAAAATATGCCTCTCATACAAACAGCATTCCTCACAGCAGACGATGCCCTGGGAAGATTAAATTCGTTTCCAACACATCGACAATGCATCACAGAAACAGAAGTTTCCTAGTAGGGTGGGTGTGTCAGACTTCCTCCACTTCACTTCATCCTTCAAGCCTGGCAAACATCACCAACAAATAAATGGCCTCTACCCTCCCTTAACTAGACAAATTGACTTGATTGCTCTTTCATAAAATAAACTTCCAATAAGGAGTCGGAGAGCACTGTGGACAACAGCTATAAAAAGACTCCAGCTCGTCTTGGAGTCCACCCACACTGCAAGAAAAGCTGGCGTCCAAAGAGAAGAGGATGCAGAGCAGAACCACACAAAGCAATTGTCTTATTTCCCAGACAACGTTGCTGTGGGGCATTAGTGATGATGTGCCATTCATCAGCTGGCTCATCAGGGATGCACGGGGACAGGTTGTACCCCTCTGGTCCCACGTCAACAGCCTAGCACAGGCATTAGCATCCCCCGTGTGAGGGAGCTTTTGCTGGGCTGTGGCAGGCAGTTTGTGGGGGAGAGACCAGAGCAAGGTGACACAACACAATGTTTCATTCACCTGGGTGGCAGTCAAACACTGCCACCCAGGTGAATAATGGACGCTTATCTCAGGTGCTGTCATGACACCAAAATGAAAAATCAGAACTTAAGATGATCAGCCCACTCCCGATGAAGAAACAACGTCAAAACTAACAGACATCATTCTCGAGGCACAGCTCACAGGCGTCCGTCCGTGTGTGTGTGTGTGTGTGTGTGTGTGTGTGTGTGTGTGTGTGTGTGTGTGTGTGTGTGTGTGTGTGTGTGTGTGTGTGTGTGTGGCAATAAACAGGATTTATTGTTCTTTATCCATCGGTCATCATTATGCAATTAAAAACGGATGCTGGATTGATCTCATCAATAATTCAGCTCAGTGCTAAGAACCCAAAACAATATGCAAAGATAAATCCAGAGTAAACACTGTTAATTCTATTATCATCTTTCAGGATTTGATCATTTCATTCTCTCTGAAAAAAGAAAAGGGCTCTAATTATTAAAGAACGGTACATAATAAAACCACCAAGGCCTGTGTAGCTAGGACTACTTCCTGTTTCATAAAGTTAACCAAACAAATCAGACAAAATATACAGACAATAAAGCTTTATTTAAATGTAATTATATGCTTTCAACGTCCTAATAGAAAATGTTTCCATTAAAAAAAATGATAAATTATTTGTGCAAATTAAATATCGTCTCCACTGACTGTCAAAGAAATGATGTGACTGTTTTATGCGGAGGTTATCAGCTGTGAAAAACATAATTAACCCCATAACCGTCCAAGAGAGCATGAAGGGTTTGTTGTGAATCTCTCTGAATAGCCTTAGCGCCTTTTGTTAGAGCTTATTTTGCAATTTCCCACATGACAAGCCAAGCTGTAAAAACAGGACTTTTTCTAAAATCCAGATAAAGCAATCAGAGAGAGCTGGTAAGGAAATACATCAAAGTTAGAGAAAAAAATCCTACATCTCATTATATTGAGATGTAAAATGTAAGTTTCCTCTTGTAAAAATCCGGATTTTAATCTAGGATGTTTTTTTCACAGATATGAAGAATGTATTTCAGATTATCTGGAACTGAAAGGACCTCTCCCTGGGCTCCTTACCGTGGTGGAGGGGTTTGAGTGTCTCCATGACCCTAGGAGCCAAGTTGTCTGAGGCTTTCAGTCTCTGGTAAGGTCACCCACGGCAAACAGGTCCTAGGTGAGGGATCAGACAAAGAGCAGCCCGAAGACCTCTTATGATGAATTATATAAATGGAAACCATGTTCCCTCGCCCAGACATGGGTCACCGGGGGCCCCTCTGGAGCCAGGCCTGGAGGTGGGGCACGTTGGAGAGCGCCTGGTGGCTGGGCTTTCACCCATGGAGCCCGGCCGGGCACAGACTGAAGAGGAAACGTGGGTCCCCCTTCACATGGGCTCACCACTCGTGGGGCGGGCCAAAGGGGTCGGGTGCAGCGTGTGACGGGTGGTAGTCGAGGGCGGGGACCTTGGCGGTCTGATCCTTGGCTACAGAACCTGGCTCTTGGCACATGGAATGTCACCTCTCTGGTGGGGAAGGAGTTGGTGTGTGAGGTTGAGAGGTTCCGACTAGATATAGTCGGACTCACCTCAACGCATGGCTCTAGCTCTGGAACCAGTTTCCTTGAGAGGGATTGGACTTTCTACCACTCTGGAGTTGCTCCCACTGAGAGGCGCCGAGCAGGGGTGGGCATACTAGTTGCCCCCCATCTTGGTGCCTGTACGTTGGGGTTTACCCCAGTGAATGAGAGGGTAGCCTCCCTCCGCCTGCATGTGGGGGGACGGGTTCTGACTGTGGTCTGTGCTTATGCACTAAACTACAGTTCAGACTACCCACCCTTTTTGGAGACCTTGGAGGAGGTGCTGGAAAGTGCTCTTCTGGTGACTCCCTCGTTCTGCTGGGGGACTTTAACGTTCACGTGGGCAACGACAGTGAGACCTGGAGAGGTGTGGTTGGGAGGAACAGCCCCCCTGATCTGAATTCAAGTGGTGTTTTGTTATTGGACTTCTGTGCCAGTCATGGATTGTCCATAATGAACACCATGTTCAGAAATAAAGCTGTCCATATGTGCTCTTGGCACAAGGATACCTTAGGCCGCAGCTCGATGATCAACTTTGTTGTTGTTTCATCTGGCCTGGGGCCGCATGTCTTGGACACTCGGGTGAAGAGAGGGGCGGAGCTGTCAACAGAACTTTCAAAATGTTCCGGGGGAGGTGGGGGACATTGAGTCTGAATGGACCCTGTTCTCTGCCTCCATTGTTGATGCGACCGACCAGAGCTGTGGTCGCAGGATCTTCAGTGCCTGTCGTGGTGGCAACCCCCAAACCCGCTGGTGGACACCGGCGGTTAGGGATGCTGTCAAGCTGAAGAAAGGGTCCTATCAGGTCTTTTTGGCCTGTGGGACTCCAGAGGCAGCTGACGGGTACTAGCAGTCCAAGCGGAACACGGCTCGAGTGGTCGCCAAGGCAAAAACCCGGGCATGGGAAGAGTTCGGTGAGACCATGGAGCAAGACTTCTGTATGGCTTTGAGGAGATTCTGGTCCACCATCCGGCGCCTCGGGGGGGAAAGAAGTGCGCTACCAACACTATCTATAGTGGGGACGGTGTGCTGCTGACCTCTACTCAGGACATTGTGGATCGGTGGACAGAATACTTCGAAGACCTCCTCAATCCAACTGACACGTCTTCCAGTGAGGAAGCAGAGTCTGGGGACTTTGGGTTGGCCTCTCAAATCTCTGATGCTGAGGTCACTGAGGTGGTTAAAACGCTCCTCTGTGGCAAGGCTCCAGGGGTGGATGAGATCCACCCGGAGTTCCTTAAGGCTCTAGATGTTGTGGGGCTGTGTTGGCTGATGCAGCTCTGCAATATCGCGTGGACATTAGGGGCAGTCCCACTGGACTAGCAGACCAGGGTGGTGGTCCCCTTATTTAAAAAGGGGGACCGCAGGGTGTGTTCCAACTACAGGGGGGATCGCACGCCTGAGGCTTCCTGGTTAGGTCTATTCAGGGGTTCTGGAGAAGAGGGTCCGTCGGATTGTTGAACCTCAGATTCAGGAGGAACAATGTGGTTTTCGTCCTAACCATGGAACACTGGGCCAGCTCTATACCCTTAGGGGGATCCTGGAGGGTGCATGGGAATTTGCCCAACCAGTCTACATGTGTTTTGTGGATTTGGAGAAGACGTTTGACCGCGTCCCTTGGGGGGCCCTGTGGGGGTACTCCGGTAAGATGGGGTACCAGGCCCTCTGATACGGGCCGTTAGGTCCCTGTATGACCGGTGTCAGAGCTTGGTCCGCATTGCCGGCAGTAAGTCGGGCTTGTTCCCAGTGAGAGTTGGACTTCGCCAAGGCTACCCTTTGTCACCGATTCTGTTCATAACCTTTATGGATAGGATTTCTAGGTGCAGCCAAGGTGTGGAGGGCATCCGTTTCGGTGGCCTGAGGATCAGGTCTCTGCTTTTTGCAGATGATGTGGTCCTGTTGCTTCATCAGAACGTGATCTTTAGCTTTCGCTGGAGCGGTTCACAGCCGAGTGTGAAGCAGGTGGGATGAGAATCAGCTCCTCTAAATCTGAGACCATGGTCTCGATTCGGAAAAGGGTAGAATGCTTTCTCCGGGTCAGGGGTGAGGTCCTGCCCCAAGTGGAGAAGTATCTTGGGGTCTTGTTCACGAGTGAGGGAAAGCTGGAGCGTGAGATCGATAGGCGGATTGGTGCTGCATTTGCAGTGATGTGGGCGCTGTACCGGTCTGTCGTGGTAAAGAGAGAGCTGAGTTAGAAGGCGAAGCTCTCGATTTACCGGTCGATCTACGTTCTTACCTTCACCTATGGTCATGAGCTTTGGATACTGACCGAAAGAACAAGATCGCGGATACAAGCGGCCAAAATGAGTTTTCTCCAAAGAGTGGCTGGGCTCTTCCTTAGAGATAGGGTGAGAAGCTCAGTCATTCAGGAGGGGCTCGGAGTAGACCCGCTGCTCCTCCACATCGAGAGGAGCCAGTTGAGGTGACTCGGGCATCTGGTCAAGATGCCTCCTGGATGCCTTCCTGGTGAGGTTTTACGGGCACGTCCAACCTAAAGGTAGACCCAGGACACGGTGGAGGGATTATGTCTCTCACCTGGCCAGGGAACGCCTTGGGATTCCCCCAGAGGAGCTGGCCCAAGTGGCTGGGGAGAGTGAAGTCTGGGCCACTCGCCTTAGGCTACTGCCACCGCGACCCGAATCCAGATAAGCGGATGAAAATGAACAGAACAGAAGTTTCCTGGTAGGGAGGGTGTGTCAGACTTCCTCCAATGAATGAATGGATGGATGAATGGATGGATGAAAGGACAAGAATAGCTTTTGAATTATGATACTGAAACCAAAAACTCCACATGGAACATCTGTTGTAACTTGTATAAATTAGCATTTCAGAATGTCGAAATCACAGACTTGGGATTAACATGTTCACTGACTAAAAAAATTAAAAGTAACTTTAAGTGTCAGATTGCTAAATCACCAATTAGTGATACTGAATAATGGCAAATCCCAATCGCCAGCTGAATTTTGATATAAATCTAGTTTTTGGTTAATACTAGATTAAAATTAGTTGTATGTGCATTGTTGGTCATAAATTTAGGAAGAAAGAAATGTTGCCAAGTTTGTATCAGACTAGGTGCATCTGCAAATTAGTGTGCACGCTTTGTGATAGACATCTGTACTTAAGCAGATGTCTAATGGGATTGGCGAATGTTGAGCGGCGTTCAATTCAAATTGCATGAAGCTCTACAAGACAGAAAGTGGGCCTAGCAAAAGAAAACTGACATCTTGCCTACATTATATCACAGTGAGGAAGCGGAGGCTGGGGACTTTGGGTTGGACTTTCCAATCTCTGGGACTGAAGTTAATGAGGTGGTCAAAAAACTTCTCGTGGCAAAGCCCTGGGGGTGGACGAGATCTGTGCGGAGTTCCTTAATTCTCTGGATGTTGTGGGGCTGTGTTGGTTGACACGGCTCTGCAATATCACATAGACATTGGGGGCTGTTCCACTGGATTGGCAATTTGGCATATTGGGGTGGTGGTTCCCCTGTTTAAAAAGGGGACCGCAGGGTGTGTTCCAACTACAGGGGGATCACACTCCTGAGCCTCCCTGGAAAGGTCTATTCAGGGATTCTGGAGATGAGGGTTCGTCAGAGAGTCAAACTATAAATGTGGTTTTCGTCCTGGCTGTGAAACACTGAACCAGGTCTATACCCTTAGGGGGGTTCTGGAGGGTGCATGGGAATTCACCCAACCAATCTACATGTGTTTTGTAGATTTGGAGGTGACTGCGTCCCATGGGGGACCCTTTGGTGAGTACTCCAGGAGTATGGGGGTACCATACTTTGGCTGTTAGGTCCCTGTATGACCGGTGTCAGAACTTGGTCCACATTGCTGGCAGTAAGTCAGGTTTTTTTCTGGTGAGAGTTGGACTCCGCCAAGGCTGCCCTTTGCCACCAAATCTGTTAATAACTTTTATGGACAGAATTTCTAGGCGCAGCCAAGGTGTTGAATGGATCAGTTTGGGTGGCCTAAGGATCAGGTTGCTCCTTTTTGCAGATGATGTGGTCCTGTTGGCTTCATCAGACAGTGATCTCCAGATTTCCCTGGAGTGGTTCGTAACTGAGTGTGAAGTGGCAGGGATGAGAATCAGCTCCTCTAAATCAGAGACCATGGTGTTGAATCAGAAAAGGGTACAATGCCTTCTCCAGGTCAGGGACGAGGTCCTGCACCAAGAGGAGGAGTTTAAGTATCTTGGGGTCTTGTTCACGACTGAGGGAAAAATGGAGCATGAGATTGATAGGCGGATTGTTGCTGCATCTACAGTACTGCGAGCGTTGTACCGGTCTGTCATGGTGAAGAGAGAGCTGAGCCATAAGGTGAAGCTCTCGATTTACCGATCGATCTACGTTCCAACCCTCATCTATAGTCACGAGCTTTGGGTAGAGACCGAAAGAAAGATTGTGGATGCAAGTGGCCAAAAGTTTTCTCTGCAGGGAGGCTGGGTTCTACCTTAGAGATTGGGTGAGAAGCTCAGTCATCTGGGAGGGGCTCGGAGTAGATCTGCTGCTCCTTCACATCGAGAAGAGCCAGTTGAGGTGGAATGGACATCTGGTCAGGATGCCTCCTGGTGAGGTTTTCCAGGCACCTCCAACCAGGAGAAGACCCAAGGGAAGACCCAGGACACGTTGGAGGGACTATGTTTCTCGGCTGGCCTAGGAAAGCCTTGTGATTCCCCTGAAGGAGCTGGCCCAAGTGGCCGGGGAGAGGGAAGCCTGAGCATCTCTGCTTAGGCTGCTGCCGCCGCGACCCAAATCTGGATAAGCGGCTGAAAATGGATGGATGTCACAATGCATATGATAAAAGTATCATTTTTATGGATTTCTGAAACAAATCATGCATAATTCCTGAAAGGGGGAAAATTATGTTTGTTGTTTAAATGTTGTTTAAATGTAAAAGCAGCCTTTTAGGTATTCTTAGATATTTTCGAGTTCAACCAAGTACACACGTAGCCGGGTATTCAACAAAATGATATTTTTCTAAGTTTTGGCCTGTATTCCACAAGTACTGTAATTTCCGGCCTACAAGCCACTATTATTTCCCTGTGCTTTGAAGCCTGCGGCCAATATCATGGTGCAGCTCATGTGTAGATTTTTGTTGGCCAACAACCACTAGAGGCACTCTCCAGCAGTAAAGTGAGACAACGTTATGCGCAGAAGAAGACGCTCTTTGATTTAAAGCGACATGTTTACACATCAGACACACCCTCGTCATGGAAAACACGTGGATATCATATGTAATATATGCTGCAGCTTTCAAGTTAAAAGCGATCGATCTGGCCATCAAACAAGGAAACAGCAAATGCACGGGAGCTTGGCATAAATGAATCAATGGTGCAACATTGGAGGAGGCAGCGGGAAGAACTCAGTCAATGTAAAAAAACCACAAAAGCTTTCAGAGGAAATAAAAGCAGATGGCCAGAATTGGAAAACATTCTTGAAGACTGGGTGAACACACAAAGAGCAGGCGGCCAAGGTGTTTCCAGAGTTTCCACCGTGCAGATCATTACTAACCAGGCATGTTTTGTGTGCAGTTTTTATTTTCTAATCATCCAGGGCTTATTAATGCTGTGTCATCGCTGTTCTTTTCTTCTAAACATGCATGCAAATTACCAGTAATAACGGGTCAGTGCTGTTTTTATTTTATAACTATCCAGAAATATGAATGCTATCAGTGCTGTTTTCTTTTCTAAACTTGCAGGCACGTTCACCCATGTTTAAAATTTGTTTTGTTGAATTAAAACAACGAAAAACTTCTGTGTAGCATCTTTCTGTCTAATTATCTAATGTTGTGGCCATACACGCGCTGTGCACCGGAGACCTGCATGTGGCTGCTGCGCAGAGGCTTGTATTTGAGTGTGGTGTGTGTAGAAAACCTTTTTTTTTTTTGTTGGTTGCGGCTTATATTGAAGTGCGCTCTATAGTCCGGAAATTATGGTAAGTGAAGATATGTCACCCAATATAAATCCCTTCAAACCCCTTAGACCAAAGTGGAGATTTGGGATTTCTCTATTGTCAGCTTTTGCTTGTGGACGTAAATAACCGAGGTTTTAAGTTTCACGTTACTGCCTGAAACAAACATGCTCTGGCATCATATGCACAACTTGTGTTTAAACTCACATACTTGCTTTTACGAGCTCAATTACTGCTCTATGTAGAAGACCACAGGCAAAGAATGACGTTAAGGACATTTATTGCCAAAAATCAAGCTACTCCTTGTCTAGGGATTTGTTTTCGGCAAAGACAACAACAATTTGGGGAACTACCGGCACCTACAGGCTATGCAATAAAAAAACAAGATGGTATTATAAAATTATGAGACACCTGAATTGTTTAAGTATCACGTTCCATCTTTCAGTTCTTTTTAAAACACAGAAAAGGTTTATTTACCTGCAACGTTTCGTTTGCGGCTGCAAACATAATCAGGCTGACGCCGATGGTGGCGTCACTTCCTTCGTTTATCGTAAATAAACCTTTTCTGTGTTTTAAAAAGAACTGAAAGATGGAATTTGAAACTCAACACAGCAAGAACACACCAAAGTTGTTTAAGTATATGTTACAACAGCCTGCTATAAAGCTGACCAATTAAACCATGCAAACAATAATCTTAGGGCTACATAGAGACAGTAAACTACGCATCTGCTCATTTATATGCTGACAAGACAAAACTGGAGTGACAAAATAATTTATTTAAGATAAATGCATCTTATCAGCTTTGAGATTTCTATCTTGTGGAGGGTTGGAATGAACGTGGCTATGCTGCAGGGTGGGCGAGATAAAGCAGAACAGCAACATCTCAAAGACTTCCAAAATAGTCCAAGAGTCAAAAATATACTCTGGCTTCCCTCTCATGTTATGGATAAATCACACATAACATACACATTACAGGACAGTCACAAAGGGTTTTGCAAAAGCAGAGGTGCTCTGTGTGCACCTGGTGTTCAGTCACTCTTCCTGTGCGACTGATCTCAGTTGATAAACAGCTCAGAAAGCACCCATATGGAACCAAAATATGAAGCCAGCAGCTGCATACGTCATCCAGGCCTCAGTGTCAGGAAATGTGTCTCGCTTTGTTCCTTTTAATAAAAATGCAGTAGTCAACGGCTCAAACTCACTTGTCATCTATGTTCTTTTTTGTCGCAGCATGATATATTTATACTTTGAGAGAATGATAAGTCAAAGTGAGGGTTACTGCAGGAAAACAGATCTGTCACATGTGCAGTGCTATGAATACTCAAACAAGGCTGGGACACATGCTCCAGAAGCTGCAGGCTCCTCTGTCAGGAATTTTCCACTCCACCATCACTTCGTCACACAGCATTTATTTACAGTGTTTTGCTCTTGACCATCACAAGCCTGGCAGACTCTCCTGTGACTGTATAACATTGGGAGGGGGGGGTGAGTAATTTTAGTCTTGGAGAAAAGGACCTGCATGACACTAATGAGCAAACATTAGCACAGGATGTGCACAGTTAGAAATTATTACCCTCATTCGTCAAAGAGCTTGTTGCAGCGTCTCCACCTAGCTTTCTGCAGTCACTTAAAAAAGACAGAATTTACAATGATTGAATTCAACAACTACAAAGGAGGAAAAAAATGTTTGTCTTCACACAGTCAATGTGACAAATTTATTTTTCCTTCCATAAAAAAAAAGTCTGGCAAACCTTTGCAATCTAACTAAAATAAAATGAATAGGGACAGGCTGAGTTATCGGTCGACTGATATTTACCCATTTTTAAATATCTGCATCTGCTAATATAACTCTTTAGTAGAGTCGATTTTAAGTCAGGCACATCTGTGGGCAGCCTGCAATTATGTATATTTACATTCCTGAAAACAACTTTATAGAGATTCAAATCTCCGTCGGATCATACCCAAGACTTTAAAAATTGGACCCAATGCCTCCCTGCTTGACACTCAGCTATCAGGGGTTAGATTGGGGGTTAAACCACAAAAAAGTTCCCGAGCGCAGCTATTGCTGCAGCTCACTGCTCCCCGTGAGGATGGGTCAAATGGGGCAATGTCATTTCACCAGTGTGTGATGATGACTAGTGGGACTTTATATATATATATATATATATATGTGTGTGTGTGTGTGTGTGTGTGTGTGTGTGTGTGTGTGTGTGAGCGTGTATTTTTCCTGGTGATAGGGGGCAGTGCATACCTAAATTGTAGCAAGCAAGCAGTATTTTTGTGCTGGAGTAAGACCTTACTATGGATCCTCATTAGGGTCAAAAAGCCCTGGGGAGTGCAAACTTCAGAATAACAACAAGCACATCAGACCCCCTTTCGTCAGTGGCAATGAGTAAAGAGATAAATGTGTAAAACAACAACGTTTATAAATGGTGAAAGTTTTGAAACTGTTTGTTACAAACCAGCAAAAGCATTTTGTCCTCAAGGGCTCCCGTAGAAGGAAACACTGCATCTAATATGGCGTCGCCCAGAGACTTAGACCCCCCCTACCATGTATTTTAGACCAGATTTTTATGGTTATATGTTACGAAGCCACCAATATTTTTCAACAACTGAGCATCATTTAATTCATTTTTAACAAAATTTTGATGGATATTTCCAGAGATTAACAAATAAAAACTACACATTGTTCCTTTAACACAGGGTTTCTCAACGGGGGCTGTAGCGCCCCCCCAGTGGGCGTTCAGACTATATAAGGGGGCGGTGAAAGTTTTTTGCCACTGAAGGGGGCGCTGAGATGCTAATGGTGGGCGCTAGCAGTCCAGGACATTCATAACAGACAATGGCTCAGAATAAAAAGAAGTGTTGACAGTACAATGTGCACTACCTTCGGTATGGACGTATTCCTTCACCCACGAATCCACAACTCCCCATGTGCCCGCTTTGTGAAAAGTTTTTTGAAACGAAGCAATGAAACCCTCCCGGCTTAAGGAGTCCAAAATGCATCCAGAGAAAGCTTTAAAGGAACTGAACTATTTTCAGGTAATTAAAGAGAGACACTCTAAGAAAGGTAGCATTAGCAGTATGTTTGCTCGAAGCTCGAATTTACTGGACCGAGGATTATTAGCTTCCTACAATATCTTGTTGCTAATAGCTAAAAACACTTTTTATGATACTTTTTATGACATATTTGTATGAAACAGTTTCAAACTCAAGGCTGAATTGTTTATTTATTTATTTTTTTATTATGATTTTTATTTCAAAAAACTTTCCATTTCTCTGCATGGGACATTGGTGGGCAGTAAGGGATTTCAGCATGACTTGGGGGGGGCGTTTAGCTGAAAAAGGTTGAGAAACCATGCTTTAACATTTAAGAGTTTGTTAAATTTATTGTTCAAAAACTTATTAAGTTTTGGATTGTTTGCAATCACTGTTATAAAAGACTCTAACCCTAAGGATGCAGATAAGGTAGAAAATATTGCTTTGTTGTGTTGCTTTAAAGTTGTGGGGAAACTTGTTTAGTCAATAAATTTGCAGAAGTCTCTGGTAGGACTGAACGTCTTGGAAGCCATACTTGGGTAAAAAAAAGCCCAGAAACGCCTGCATCTGCCACATCAGAGAAGAGCTTAACATGACAGGATTTTATGTTATTTTACCTGATATTTGGACATTTTGCCACGGATTGGATAACAGCAATGTGACTCGACCCCTGACTCTGTTTGCGCTGCGATATGGATGTTTTAGCTCCACAAATAACTCAAGCCTGGAGGAGCCTCTGCCATATGGTTGAGTTGTTAATGCTAATGGTTAGCTTCTGCTAGCCAAGACGTCCTCTACAGATTCTGGATACTAAAACAACAACAGCCTTCCCCATCGCGAGCCGGTATGGGTGAGTCCATGAATGCGAACGTTACAGTTTGTAATTTCCTGGCGATAGGGGGCAGTATATACATACATTTCAGGGTAGTTTTACACCATATCACCATGGCTGTTGCTAGTTTTAAAAAACTTTATGCTAAATGTTGTTACCTGTGGAGCAGAATCATGCAACCTCAGACTTTCATGACCCTTCAGTTTATTCCATCAACAGAAAACAATCTGTTGATGGAATCTATCTGTCCAGACAATCACCTAGTGTGTGACATCATTGACAGGTGCTGGACCAAGCTGGCCAGAAGGAAACATGGCACCTAATATGGCGTCCCCCAAAGATAGGTACTTTAAACCTGATTTTTTTGGGGGGGGGGGGTTATAAGGTACGTAGCCACCAATATTTTCTAACAACTGGACATCATTTTTTTCATTTTCAACAACGTTTTGATAAATATTTCCAGAGATTAATGGTAAAAACTACAGATTGTCTCTTTAAGTGAGAGTGACGTAGATCTGTCAGGCTTTTCAAATCCTAGCATTTCAACGTCTATTTTCTATCAGAAGCTAATGCAGGAGATAAGCGTAAGAGACTATTTTCATGTTCAGCCTGCATGAAAAACTGCAGAGGAAAAACTTAAAAGAGTGCCTGATTATAATCAGAAATAATCATTAAAAATGTGTTTTCAGTGAACTACACCTTTAGCAACATTAAAAGAGCCAATGTCAGAAAATGTGACTCATTGTTTCAACAATAACGGAAAATTAAAATGAGATTAGCCATCTTTGAAACATGTTCACGAGTGTTTAAAACAGACATGAAAAGAAACTTTTGCAAGTTCTGTAATGAGGACTTTAGTCCAGTCAGCACTTTACTTTGTGTCAGTGAGGGAATGAAAAACTACTAGTCATTCCTAGTGTAGTGATGAAGTCATGAAGCTGAAGAAGCAAAGATCATAATCAAGAACAGTGTAAAATTAAACAGAACAGAGGACTTACATTATGATGGCAGCAAAAAAACAAAAAGCTTCTGTCCATGCAAAGTGGGATTGCATCAAAACGAGTCCAAACAGAATCCAACTGTAATTGATGAACTATAGATGCAGAATTGTTTTCCAACGGCTTTTGGATGTTGAAATTTGCATAGTCGAAAAAGCCCTTTCCATGTAGGACACACGTTGTGAGACAACACCTCGGAGGGAAAAGGGAGAAGATCCACCTCCACAAACTGGTTTGACACACTGGCACATGAAACAGGAGCTGTCATGCCCACAGGAGAGAAACATCAACAATATCCTAAAGGTCACAGCAATACCACTGAATCTAAACTCTAATTATATCAGTGTAGCTTTTAATCAATGCCTCAAGAGAGGACAGAACAGCAGCGAGCCGTGTCTGTTGTTGGTCACTCATGAAAAAAGAATGATGAAATATTTGTTCCTGACAGTAAGATTAGATTACATTAGGAATTCAAAATGACAGGAAATTTTAAGAGCTAATTGCACTTTAACCAGATGTCATTATTAAAGGCTCAGCGAACAGAAGTGTTTGCAAAGTGCAAAAAGCCAATATTTAAAAAAAAAAAAACAGTAATGCTGATGCTTACTGTCACACAAATCCTAAACATTATAGCTTCCAGCTGGAACTCAAGTTTTTACATGTCAACAAAATCTCATAACCTGATTGAGAAACAATTTTTCCCCTGCACGCCCTGCATTTCTGTCTCCAACACATTCACGTCACATCATGTTCCAATGAGGTTCAGCGCTGACTCCCAAAACCACTATCTTAGATTGCGATCCTATATCAAAAACATGCAACGGTGTTGGACATAAAGCAGAGGGCCACAGTGGATTGACAGCACAGCAATCGGCTGGAGAACAGACGCCACAGCCAGCGAGTCAGCACTGCTTCAATGACTCACCCAGGCCCTGCTGAGTCGAGTGAAGGGACATGCTTCATGCAGACAAAAATCATTAAGTCACATTTACACGGAACCATTCCTAAGGTGTGGAAGAACAAGTCTTCAGCATGTAAGTTTGGCGGGAAGTCTAAAGCAAACTGAAGCTTATTTGTCCCCAAATAAACCTTGAGTCTCTCTTGGAGAGTGTTGCCATTTGAAGCAGGGTCTTACATAAAGTCTCACACTTGTATGTGTCACTGTTTTCTGTGTGGACAGAAAAATGAGCATTACTGAATTAGGCCCCAAAGTCAAAGGAGTCAGTGGAGAACAGATTAAGAACAACCACTAAGAGAAAATGGTTAAGATGTGATAAATGATAGGAAATAAGCACATACAGACTTTTTAGGCTTTGTTGCAAAATGAAAGTGTGTGTGTGTGAGAGAGAGAGAGAGAGAGAGAGAGAGAGAGAGAGAGAGAGAGAGAGAGAGAGAGAGAGAGAGAGAGAGGGAGAGCGAGAGAGAGAGAGAGATCCCAAAGGTGGTCCAGGGGCGTGTCCAGGGAGTGGCCTGGGGTAGCACACGCCACCCTTGGAATCTGATTGGCCACCCCAGGTGCCACCACACTAATTTACCTTTAAATAGGCTTTTCATTGTCCACAAAAGGCTTGGAGGTAAAACAAAAAAAGCATAACCATTGGTGCCACCCATGCACAAAGTTGTGCCTCACCTGGGCCACCCCATTTTAAAAGATCTGGACACGCCACTGAGGTGGTCTGTTGTTTCACAATCCCACCACGATCATGTGTGTGACAAGATAAGCAGAGCCTACAGTCAGGACACCAAACCGGAACATGTCTTCAGTCATGCCTGTGCAGCAGTAGAACAAAGCCATCATTGCAGAGCGTTCACACTCACAGGAGGAATGCAAAGTTAGTCTAAACACCGATGAGTAATGGCAGCGGGTGTTTTCTGAAACCCTTTCTGCATCTGATTCGTTTAACGTGGCATTGCATCTCTGAGAAATGAACTGGAGTAAACCCATCGTCCTTTAGTTACCTAGCAACATGGCAGCACGGTACATGGCAAAGTGATGGCAGTTGATGTACATAACATACCTGAACCTGATGCACCGCCTCTTGCTCTTCGCTACTTCGGTAATTCGAAGTTCGTCCGCAGCCCTTCTGTGGAGGTTTTCTGGTCACCACTTTCTACACGGACGCAATCCCTTCAGCGTGAAGCAGCCTCCGACAAGATGATGTCTGGAAACGACATCCCCACCACAGCTGAGAGAGAAGCGCATCGAAACTCAGCGACTGGTTTGATTTCCTTTCCGTCGCCGCTTGTTTGTTTGTCCCCGCGGCGGAGGAAGAGGAGCGGGTACGACGTGTAAAGATGACACGCAGAGACACATTATCAGCCCGGGAGTGTGTTACATGGAATCAACAGTCTGCCCGTGTTTACAAAATTTGGCCACACCATTGCGCCGGAGAGAAACTCACGGTGGTTTTCCTAAATCGCCCCCCAAAAAAGAGCCAAAGTTGCAAAAAATGTTAAAATGTCCTTGGCTATCCAAGCTGCGCTCGCGTGAGTTGGCGGTTAGACTTGACCTGTTGTCAGATAGCGACGGCCTCCGTTCAGTAGCGGCTTCCTCCGTCCAAAAAACCGGGAAGGACGACAAGAAGAAAGATGAGGGCCTCTCACCATCATAACTTGACAGCCCTCTCAAGTCTGAGGCACTGCAAGACTTCAGACCTTCCAAACACTACACAAATTTCTGTGAAAGTGTCATTGCAATTAAGCTTCCGGATACAATTTCAAAATAAAAGCCGAACTAATTATGCAGCGTACACATAGTCGAAGCCTCTTTATTAACCCCTGCCCTTTAGGGTTACAGATTTAAACAATATTTACTACCTAATATTTACACACAAAATTTTGAGTTGTAACTTATGCAAGAAACACCAATTACTTTTTTTCGAAATGCATGCCAACGTAAGTTCCGGTCTTTCTTGTTTTATATGAAAACTTGACAACACAACTTCATCCAATCATTTCCGTGTTTTACTGCCCCCTGCTGGCATCAAAACGCTTCAAACAAGTGGGTATACGCATTTCCGCAGACACGAGCGCGTTGACAAGTTATACTGTTTTTTAGCACTCAGTGTCCTTAAAGTGAAAGACAAAATGTTCAAAATTGTGCGTGTATCTGTTCTGATACTCTTTATTTAGCCCAATACCTCTTGAAAAAGGAGGGGGAGATAAAGATAGATAAATAGATAGATAGATAGATAGATAGATAGATAGATAGATAGATAGATAGATAGATAGATAGATAGATAGATAGATAGATAGATAGATAGATAGATAGATAGATAGATAGATAGATAGATAGATAGATAGATAGATAGATAGATAGATAGATAGATAGATAGATGATACATAGACAGACAGACAGACAGACAGACAGGCAGGCAGGCAGACAGACAGACAGACAGACAGATGATAGATAGATAGATAGATAGATAGATATAGATAGATAGATAGATAGATAGATAGATAGATAGATAGATAGATAGATAGATAGATAGATAGATAGATAGATAGATAGATAGATAGATAGATAGATAGATAGATGATACATAGACAGACAGACAGACAGACAGACAGACAGACAGACAGACAGACAGACAGACAGACAGACAGACAGACAGACAGACAGATGATAGATAGATAGATAGATAGATAGATAGATAGATAGATAGATAGATAGATAGATAGATAGATAGATAGATAGATAGATAGATAGATAGATAGATAGATAGATAGATAGATAGATAGATAGATAGATAGATAGATAGATAGATAGATAGATAGATAGATAGATAGATGATACATAGACAGACAGACAGACAGACAGACAGACAGACAGACAGACAGATGATAGATAGATAGATAGATAGATAGATAGATAGATAGATAGATAGATAGATAGATAGATAGATAGATAGATAGATAGATAGATAGATAGATAGATAGATAGATAGATAGATAGATAGATAGATAGATAGATAGATAGATAGATAGATAGATAGATAGATAGATAGATAAAATTAGGGATGCTATAGGAGTGATTGTAGAAACATCTACAGTTCTATTAAATTATTTCAATGTGTTTTATAATTCAAAATTTCAAAGACTATAATTTATCATTAATAACTAAATGACCCACATGATGTCAAGTTGTTATTATTGTTGTTGTTAGTCTCAAGGGCAACATGCCGATTATCACTTGTAAGTCGCTTTGGACAAAAGCGTCTGCTAAATAATACATAATCATAAACCCACGAAGGGGTGGGGGTTAGGGTGTGTGCTGTGTACAAAATGTTTAAATTGGTTGTGAAATTTTGATGTGTGGAAGCTGTGTTTTTAATCTATAAACATAGTTGCTGTTTTTTTTATGTAAATCACATTGTGCTGATTTTATCACTAAAAGTGCTTTACAAAAATGTTTTATTTGATTTTACATCATTAAAACTGCAACAATGTTTCCTTTCGCATTCCCTGTAAAAATCTAGTTGTCTTTTTACATAGGTTTCACATTTTTAAATGTGGTCAATTCAGTTTAGTCTTTTAATTATCTTTGCACATAAGCTTTTTGTTCACTGTACAGTCTTTTATTTGTTTTTCTTTATTCTTCTTTACTCCTGTTGTGATTCTTCATGCTGCGAATCTGCTTTGCTGCTGTGACACCAGAATTTCACTACAGAAGGACAACAAATGGATTTCTCTACTCTGCTTTACTTTACTCTACTGTTCAAATTTTTTGTCATCTTTGAGTTAAAATATGTTATTTACTAGTGAGTTATGAAATTTTACCGATAAAGTTAAGAAATAAGACTCACGACATAAATATTTTTTGTTTAATTTGTGAAATTACACTAATGTCCACATGGGGGCGGTAATGACCCAATACAGCTTTGAACACAACCACGAGGAAAACTTTAAGCCTGCTGATTGGACGGTTGTTCACGGAAGTTAAATAAAAAATAAGTAAATAATCGTTCCGTGACTCTGAGAGAATCTAAAACCAACTATATTTCTTTCCTTGCGTCTAGTAGCTTGGGATGTTATGTCACTGCTTGTCTCGTTTACCTGCCGGATGTTGAGTGTGTCTAGGTGGCTCATGTGGAGAGCTGCTCCCTGTCTGCTGAGACCGAACCCACCTGGACTCACGTGTGTTCTGGCTGTTGGCAAGAAGGATCTGACGGATCTCCCAGTCCTAGCTGAGGATGAGCTGGAAGAGCAGTTTGTGAGAGGATCTGGGCCCGGAGGACAAGCCACCAACAAAACCAGCAACTGTGTGGTGCTTAAACACATCCCCACAGGGATTGTGGTGAAGGTAAATAACGCTAGAGTCGTAGATAAAAATAGGTTAAGAACAAAGGCCCCATCTTTTAGCTTTAATTCTGTTTTCCCTCCAGTGTCATCAGACCCGATCTGTGGATATTAATCGAAAGCGAGCCCGTGAAATCATGAGGGAGAAACTTGACGTTTTCTGCAAAGGAGAGTTCAGTGAAGTTCTTGTAAAGAAGAAAGAATCTGTGTTAAAGAAACAGGAAAAAAGAAGAAAAGTGAATGAAAATCTGGAGAGAAAAAGACTGTTTAAGGAAGCTCTGGCTGCACACTCCAAAGTGGGAAACGATCAAGAATGATATTTACCTTTTCACTGTTTCAATTTAAATAAAAAATTACAAACGAGGAAAAAAGACTTTCATTTCAACCCATAATATGGAATATTATCATGTTAACATGAATGCATGTTACAGAAATGTACACAGAAACTAAATGAAAGCGCTGGTTGCACATCCAGGCATTCCACACCGCATGATAATAGGAGGAGGGTTTGGAGATATGAAAATAACTTTTTGGGAAGGGTATACCACTAAAGAAGATATGAAAAAGGAAGGTTTTGAACTAGCACACACTAACAATAGAAAAAATAATGCTTTAATAATTACAGTCAAATGCTTATTTGGTGTAAATATAACAAGAGTTTTTCAACAAATATAAACTTGGTTTGGGAAAATAATAGTTTAGTGTAAAATAGGATGTGTAATAAACAATAAAATTGTTATATTTATGTTAGCATGGAACAGACAATATGATCGAGTTCAACCAATTTATGGAATTCTGGTCTATCGCCCACCTGGATCTACTTCATCCTTCCTGTCAGACTTTCAGGACCTCCTATCTTCAACTATTAAACTAGACAGGATAATCATTGTTGGAGATTTCAACATCCACGCTGAGGATCTATCTAACAGCTCCACTAGGGAGTTCCTAAACATGATGAACTCTTTTAACTTCTCTCAACACGTGTCTGGTCCCACTCACAGAGCAGGCCACACCCTGGATCTGGTCTTTTCCTACGGACTTCTTGTTGATAAGCTGCAGATAAATGATGTTGTGTTCAGTGACCATAAGTCAGTTTCTTTTCATATTAACCTAAATTCTGAATCTTTTACCAGTCTCTGCTAAGCAACGACGTATTATCAACAGTTCTACCATTTTAAATTTCTCCTCCCTCTTTGACTTTGTACCTCCTTCCTCTGATGATGTAGAGCTCCTTACCAACTCATTTAATGATCACTGCCTCAAAATTCTAGATCAGGTCGCCCCTTACAAAACCGGCCGCAGTTCCAGTGCCTCCAGTTCACCTTGGCTGAACAACCAGATTCTTGAACTTAGACGTTCCTATAGAAAAGCGGAACGACGGTGGAAGAGGACAGGTCTGGTTGTTCATTGCGAATATTTTTAAAGAACTTCTAGAGTCATACAACGAAGCTGTAGAAAATGCCAGGTCTTCTTTCTTCAGCAACCTCATATGCCAAAATAAGAATAATCCTAAGGTTTTGTTTGATACCATCTCCAGCATCGTGTCTTCTCCTCCGCAGCAGGCTCAGCTATCTTCAGCTGATGACTGTAACAGATTTCTCCACTTTTTTGCAAACAAGGTGTTGAATCTGAGATCCAGCATTCCACCAGCCCTCACCCCTTCGGGAGGGGAGGCCCCTCAGTGCTCCGAGTCTTTCACCTCCTTCTCCCCAATTACACTAAATGACTTAACCTCAATAATCAGTCAGATGAAACTCTCATCATGCTCATCAGATATCTTAACTCCCTCTGTTATAGTCGGGTCCCTTGGCGCTATCAGTCCATCTCTGTTGACTATGATCAACAGCTCACTGAGCCAAGGCTGTGTTCCATCTTACTTTAAAAATGCAGTAGTGACTCCTCTCTTAAAGAAACCCAACCTTGACGCCAGCTCCACCAGTAACTTTAGGCCCATTTCTAAGCTACCTTTCATCAGCAAAGTACTGGAGAAGGTTGTTGAAACCCAACTCAGATCCTGGTTTTCCAAGTCAAAGATCTCTGACCCCTTCCAGTCTGGCTTTCTGAAGCAGCACTCAACTGAGACTGCTCTAGTAAGGGTGCATAATGACCTCCTGATGGCTGCTGATGCAGGGAAATGCTCTGTCATGGTCCTGCTAGACCTCAGTGCAGCTTTTGACACTGTAGACCACAACGTTCTACTAAACAGGTTAAAGGCCCTGGCTGGGATTTCAGGTTCTGCTCTAGACTGGCTCTCTTCTTATCTCACCAACAGAACATTCACAGTGAAGTCCGAAACCTTCTCTTCAGAGACTGCCTCTCTAACATGCGGGGTCCCACAAGGTTCATCTTCCCCTAGCTGGCATCATTCAGTCTTTCTCAGACATCTCCTACCACATCTACGCTGATGATATTCAGCTCTATATGTCCTTAATGCCACACCAGTTGAACAGGCTGGCCACACTTGTACTCTGCCTGACCCAGATCAGTAACTGGCTGTCTAGCAACTTTCTTGTCCTCAATGCTAACAAGACAGAGACCCTGATTGCTGCACCCCCGGAACTTCAGCCAAAAATCGAGCAGGAAATTGTCTTGTTTTGCCCATCAGCCAAGGCCAACATTAGAAACCTAGGAGTTATTTTTGATCCAGCTTTAAGTTTAGACTCACACGTCAAAACCATCTCCCGCTCTTGTTTCTTTCAACTGAGAAACATTTCAAAAGTCCATAAACTGGTTTCTACTGCAGATCTGGAAAAAAATCATCCATGCCTTTGTGTCATCACGCTTAGACTACTGTAACGCTCTTTTTACTGGTCTCAGCAAAACCTCCCTCTCACGCCTTCAAGCCATCCAAAATGCAGCAGCCAGACTCCTAACCAAATCCAGCAGACGAGCTCACATCACTCCAGTTTTACAGTCCCTCCACTGGCTCCCGGTAGAATATAGAATTCAGTTTAAAGTTTTAGTCCTGACCTATAGAGCTCTTAACAACCAGGCTCCAAGCTACCTATCTGAGCTTTTATCCCCACACACCACCTCACGGAACCTTAGATCCACATCTGAAAACCTCCTGGCTGTTCCTCGAACCAGACTGAAAACCAAAGGGGACAGGGCCTTTCAGACTATTGCACCCAGACTTTGGAACAGTCCACCTTCAAATCTCCGTCTCTCTAACACTGTAGAGGTCTTTAAAAATCATCTAAAAACTCACCTTTTCATCCAGGCGTTCCCTCCCTAAATGTTTCAAAAAGATGGCTTTGTTTGGGTTCACACCTTCACTTCGTTTATACTCATGATTTAATTTTCTACTTTATCACTGCTATTGTTTTTCGGATGTTTTTATTGGTTAGAGGTATTTGACCTGATCTTTATCATGTTGTACAGCGCTTTGTGATTTATATCTGTGAAAGACTCAATATAAATAAACTTTTACTTACTTACTTACTTACTATTTGCAATCATTTTTAATGACCCAGGAAAAGAAGAAACAAAAAAAAGGTTTGGATCAAATCTTCCAAAAATTTATTAATATATGTTTTTTTATTCTAAATGTTTTAATTTTTATATTGAATTTGTCAACGTAGAACATTCTTTATCATTTTTTATTACAAAAGAACAGGTTCTCTTGGTAGAAGACGTTTTATTTTGCATTACCACTAGATGTCAGCAAATGAGCTTTTCCTTGAATAACCGTCAAGTATTCTTCAGTCTGGATTCACAGAAGTGGAAAAACATTGTAGAGATAAGACAAGAAATGAGCATAGTGTGACACGTTAAAGCATAGGAGACTAAATAATCATGAGAACAAAAAACAAGAGACAATATTAGACAATTTTAGAATTTTAGCATTAATCTCTCGCTGCACCGGAATTTCTAAGTATCAAATGATAATAATCATCCTTTAGGTAAAACAACAAACTCAAAGTTTGAAAGCAGCGAAAACTGTATCTATTATTAATTAATTAATTAATTAATGTTTTTTTTTTGTTCTTTTCAACACTGAGGTTACTGAAAGATATAGCTAATAAATCAAGATCTAAAAATACTTTCTTACATTTAGTGTGTTAACGTATTTTCTGAGTTATTATTTCAGCCTTTATTTAATAGATCAATGCAACATAAATGTAGCATTGGTCTTTTGATGTCTGACGACTACATTTTCAAAGTTTTGCCGCATCACGTGTGTCTGAGACGTGGTCTGAGAGAGCGTCGTGACGCACAGAGCCACGGCTAATCAAAAGGCTGCTAACCTGTTCCAGCCCCGCCCTGTCAGACGAAAACAGCCAATGAGAGTCGAGATAAAGCTTTTTAAATCCCCCACAAGCTCACCGTTGAAAAGTACACTTGTGTGGTATTTTGATGTGGCTGTCTAACCCAACCACGCTTCTTTAAGCTCACTTGGACTCCGAGGGCAATATTAAAGATACCATACCGTCTTCAGACTGAATTATAGGAACTGAAATGGCAAAAGGTTGACTTTCTTTTACGTAGTTTTTTCGAGTTCGTGTTCAGCTGCAAAATATTTATTATTTTTCATTGCTAATTAGTCAAAACGGAGCAGGCTTTAACGAACCTTGTTCTTTTTAACTAACTTAAACGGAACTACACTTTAATAATGTATCATTTGTAATTCTGTGTTGATATGTCCCATTTTAAAGATAATAAACGTGGGCCGAGAACCGTCAAAAGGTCAGAGAACACCGAACATACCGTCACGTCACAAACGGAAACAAAGGAAAACAAGCCAGCAAACAAGGTATGTTGACTGTCTACACGCCTGCTGGTGTTCACTAGCTAACAAACCTTTACTTTCTAACATATTATGTTTTGGTTAATGTTCTTCTCACGGTCTTATCTGTTCTAAATGTCTGCAGAATTTACATCCTTATGAAGCAAAAAACAGCAGCCTAGACCCTCCTACTGCCTTTACCCAAGTTTTAAATTTAAGTGAATGAATGAAAAGGCAGCCAAAGACGATAAGTAAAATAACTATGATAAGTTACATTTAAATAAGTTAATGCAACTTAAAAAAAAACGATAAAATGTGGCTGGTTATGAGCCAATATATATAGAAAATGGGTGGTTAAACAAAGCACATACCAAAGATAATACAGAGCAGCTTTAGTTTTTTTGTTGCTGTTACTATTTTACCATTAAAAAAAAGGTCAGAACCCCAGCCTTTATCAACGTAATTTTACTTTTCTTATTTCCAGGATGGAAGTCATAATATTATTAATTAGTTCTGTTTTTGACCCATACATTATTATTTAAGTGAGATAACATTTAAATGGATCCACTGGAAAATACAACATTTGTGTTATATGCAAAATAAGATATCACAAAAAAATACAGTGTCAGAGTTTTACATGGCACAACATTTTATTTCATTATTTCCTAGATTTATCTACCTATTGTAAAACAGCTCTGTTTAATATCAGGTGTTAAATAAATCATTCTAAACATTTAAACTAGATGCACAATATATCTTCATCAATATCGGTATCGGCCAATATTAGTCATTTTTGAATATATCTGTATCAGCCCGATAAGTATAACTAGGCTGATATTAACAACTGATATTTTTTCCATCTTGTTTCTGTTTGTGTATCTGTTTCATAGGGTAAGGGGGTGATGATGTGTAATTTAGTCCTGTTACAGTGATTGTAATCATCAGAGAAGTGTAAATGTGTGTGTGTCAATAACATATTGCAAATTCCACTTTTATAGAAAAATAGCAAAACATTAAAGGGGCATTATGGAAGTTTGACAGCCAAAACATGTATAGAAATAATCAATTTCTTCTTCATACATTCTCCTGCAATGCCCTGGTCCTGTAGAATGAGCCCTGGCATTTTTACTGTGATTGCCTGTTTTTCTGTAAAATCACAGAAAAAGAGAGATGCTCAGGTTGAGCAGGCTGCTTCATGCGTGTTCACGCTCAGGCATAGCCCGTAGCATTTCCTATCCGTAGCTTTAGCAGCAGAGAGTGAGGTAGTGCAAACTCAGCGACTTTGTCGCTGTTCCTAACGCCTAGCGATGAACCTAGCTACATTTCTGAGGACCCTTAGCTACTTTGTTCGAGATATTTCCTGCAAATTAGCAACAAAATAGCCATTTTCGCTCTGAACCATTCTTTGAACATTGTTTCAGCTGTCATCAAGGATATAAATGTTACAGATACAAGAGATGTCACTTGCGCTATAGTTCACTCAGTAATGCAGCGGACTCCTGTGTGGAAGATCCGGGTTTGATTCTGGATGTGAACATAGATTTTCAAGAGTTTATTTTTTACATTAATGGTATATTTTTTTACTGTAAGATGCCCAAATTTTTATTTGAGACTCGCCGAACGGCATTAAATTCACAGATAAAAAAAGATGCGGGTTCAACTTTCATTTTGGAACAATTTTTCAAGCAAGGGAAGGGAATGATCTGAACATGCGAGACTGACCCATCATAAACCTTTGTCGGCTGTGCTGAAGAGAAAGGTACAGAACCAAATTATTTAATTAATTAGCTGCACGTTCTCCTGTCCTCTGTCCTCCGGGCCACACACACACACGGAGCTGTCTCAGCTCTGTGAAACTGACCTGTCAGCTTCAAAAGTGAAGCTGTTATTCAGCTGTTATTTTCGTTAAGGAGTGTGCACGTACAGCATGCGCGCCTCGTGCACGAGCCTACTATTGAAGCTGCCGTTACGCTTTTGGCCTGAGGGGGGCAGTCGCGAGCATAAAAATTCAAAACTCTGTAAATTTCCTTTAAAAAAATTCAGCGTGCATGATTTCAGAAGTGTAAATCGATATTGGCAAATATCGATTATCGGCCTTAACAGTGATATTAATATCGGATATCAGATTACTTAAATCTCTGATTGAAGAAAAACTACCAACAAAACACGCATTTTTTAAATATTTATTCTGCGAATTGTGCTGAAAAATGTTGTGACATAATCAGCTGAAGGGCTATATCTCAGCATGTTTAAAAAGGGAGCCTTTTCTCCACTTCCGTTTGGTTCATGGATCCCATGAACAAAATAAAAAGCATTAATGTAAGTGAATGGGGCTATAAAGCAATTTTTCATATTTTTAAATCATTTTCTTGAGCCAGTATGTGCTAAAATTACCCATTACAGCAGTGAACTTCAACTGGTGGCCCGCGGGCCCCATTCGGCCCGCCAGACCTTTCCACCCATCCTCCCAACCCTGTGGACCCTAATGCCCCCCAATTGGGGGAATTTGAAGCTTAGCAAAATTCATGTCCCAAATATCAATAATTGTTTACATTGTCCAAACACAACTAAAACTACAATTAAAACAGTTTTGATGGAAAACAAAGCTATTTAAAATATTATTTAATTATGTACTTTGTTTTAGAGGAGCATCTGGCCCTCACAGTGTCTGCTTGAAAAAAAATTCCAACCCTTGAACAAATTTAAACCCCTGCTTTACAGGGTTAATGAAAGACCACCCAGCCCACATCACAGTTGTTGGTCCGGTTTGTTGGACTTCAAATAAATTGAGCTGACATGCCTGGAGCTTCAGTCTGGTTCCAGCACGTTTCCTGTGTGTTTTAGATCATGAACACAGCTGATTTGTTTAATTTAGTGATGAATCACTCCTGTAGACACTAATGAAGGGTGGGGAGACATTTCAGCTGTTAGATTAAGGTAGGGCTGCACAATATTAGGAAAAACCTGCAATATTCGATAACGGTGATTAATATTGTGATGACGATATCACTTGCAATAAATAAAAACTTAACTCAGGAACTAAATTAATCAAAAACAGAAATAAAAAAATCCTAAAAATGAGAAAGGGAAAAAGAAAATGAACAAGAAAAGCAATCAGTGGATCCGGGAAAAGGCAGAATCAGCAAAAAGAGCAGAACAAAGCAAACTCAGGTGTTTGCTAACCATCAAAATTAAGTACCGTCCACCTTGGGGGCGGGCATCTAACCTATGAGAACCCACCCAACTGGCCAAATGGGTGAAGAGCTCTATTTGATTTGTTAAAAAAACATAATGCTTCCGTTTGCCATAATGCATTATGTGTATCAAACATTTGAGCTGACCATTCATTACGATATTTATTTGATCTTTGCAATATGCATATTGTGCATGCTGATTTCGCGATAACGATATATAATATATAATATATTGTGCAGCCGTAGATTAAGGTGTTAAAAAGATAAATGCACAGCAAAGAGAGGTTTCATTTTTGGTTCTACTAAATGAACACCAGGGGGTGCTAAAAGCAAGCCAAAACTGCCTGGTCTCTAAGTAGATGGGTATGAGTAGACTCTCCATTGGTGAAAATAGTTTCTAGTTTTTTTTATGTCAGTTATTTTCAACTGTGCTCCATTTATAATTTTAGTTCATTTTCATCACAAAGATTCACTGTATTTCCCAGTTTGGTACAAAAAGCCATTTACTACAGTGAAGTGAATGCATGCACAAGAAATTGATTTTGAACAGTTTGTGTAGCTGGCGGGTAAAACAGTTTGTTTATTCTAGTTACTTCAGCTTCTGGTGGATGTACAAAGATTAAACTTGTTAGCTGCATAATTCTCACCATACCTGTTTTTTTGTTTCCTAATCCTATAATGTAACAGGATTCTGCAGTTAAAACACCATCAATTCTCCAGACTCTGCAGAGTCCAAGCAAACCCAGATCTCCATTAGGTGAAAATTCAAGCACGCTAATCCAGGAGGGAAATGGTTCGGAGGCAACTAGTTCAGATTCCTCAAAGCCTAAAAAAGGTGAGCATTAAACCTAATTGACCAGACAGCTGGTTGCTCAGACTTTGCTGCTGACCTCTTCTTCACCACCAAATAGTCAGCAGATCCGTGTATACCACAGAAACATTTGAGTAGAATGACGGCAGTGTTCTGACCCATCTCATGACCTGACTTAATAGCATTTTGATGCTCTCATTTTCTAAATTAAGGCTAAGGGACAGGTTAATCTTTTGTTTCTCTCTCATTTTAGACATGCCCAGTAAAATTAAATCTGAAAGCTATGAGCAGAAATCTGAAGTGACATGCCCGAGTCCTGAGGAGACAAAGCAAGCTTCTGACCAGCCTAAGCAAAAAGAAACCACCAAACAATCTGATGTCAAATCTACAGTGGATGCTAAAGATTCAGCACCAAAAACTAAGACTAAAACCGGCCGTAAAACCAGAGCAAGAAAGTGAGTTTTTACTGAGCTGACTTGTCAGAACAGCTTGGCAGTAAACATTACTGTTTCACAGTCTGTTACACACTCACAATGTCTTCTCAGGGTGGAGAATAAAGGACTTCAAAACAGAAAGGTCACAGACTATTTTCCCATCAGACGGAGTAACAGGAAAACTAAAACTGAGATAAAGGTCTGTATGAATGTTTGGCAGCAACAATAATTTACAGCAACAATGTAAAAATGTTCATGTTTATATTTTGCTGGATAAAACTGTGTCACCAGAGTGAAGAGCACAAATACATAGATGATCTGATAAAGAACAGCACAGAAGAAGGAATGCAGGTAATATCGGATGTTTTAATGTCTTTGAATCAGCTGCATACTGTTGAGTTGTTTATTACAAGTCTGTATTTATACAGCAGTCAAATCAAATCAACTTTTCATTGTCTTCAGGTCAAACACATAGAGGGAAAAGGAAGAGGAGTGTTTGCTGTTAAGGCTTTCAAAAAGGGAGATTTTGTAGTCGAATACCACGGTGACCTTCTGGACTTAACTGAGGCTAAAAAGAGGGAGGCTGAGTATGCCAAGGATCCTGAAACAGGCTGTTACATGTACTACTTCCAGTATCAGTCTAAAACTTACTGGTAAGTTCAGATGTTGTCTGTACCACTGTAAAAGTACTCTACACATCATAAATGCAGATATTTAACACATATTAACCAAGACTACAGTCTGTTTGTCAATCTCTGTCCCATGTTTCAGTTGATTTTTCACATTGTCCTATTTGGGGAAATGCAGAATATAAAGAATTATTTACTTAAAAAAATTATATATAAATTATTGATATATATATATATATATATAAAGTTGCTTAATTACAATTTCATTATTCGGTTTTGTGTGAATTAAATGTTTTTCGTCCGTTTTACAGCGTTAACAGTTCATATGGGCCAAAATGGATTTAAAAACAGTAAACTGCTAGCATTGCTACCATTACATCTCTTATCAGTATTTTTTGTTTACTTTTGCAAAAAAAAAAAAAAAGTGCAATCAGACGTTATTTCTGCTTAGCCTTAAAAACCATGAATGACTGTCCTGTTTGCACTGACTGATCTTTATGCATTACAGCGTGGACGCTACAAAGGAAACTGACCGTTATGGAAGACTGCTGAACCACAGTAAAAATGGAAACTGCCAGACAAGGCTCCATTCTATCGACGGGAAACCTCATTTGATCTTGGTGGCTTCCAGAGACATTAAATCAGAGGAGGAGCTACTCTACGACTATGGAGATCGGAGTAAAGACTCCATCTCTGCACACCCTTGGCTCAAATACTGAAACCTTCATCTTATTAAAAAATTAGGTAAATTATTAGGTAGCCAGTGTCACATTACACATGTGGGCTTTACATAAAGAAAAGCCACAAATGAACGTAAAATGTTTTTTCTATGAAGTAAGATTTTTGAAAGTTAAAGCTGCAACTTGAGTATTTTAAAGCGTTTTTACATTTTTGGGAGATGAACTGTAGCAGGTAGATGTAAGCTTAGAGCAGCATTTTTTTAGGAAGTGATTAACTGTCTGGCAGCTTTTCTCTGTCAAGTGGAGTCACTTCTAGGTGCTGTAAGTGACCTGAGTTGACCTGAGCTGCATTGTAAGAAATAAAATCAATTTAAGTTATTTCAACTGGTTCCACTAAACCAAGTTTCTTAAATATAAAGAGAAATATTTACTTTTAACATGTCTAACAATGTATATCATTCTTCATGTTTAAGCAACTTGGTTTGGTGGAACCAGTCGACGTCACTTTAAGTAAGTTCAATATTTCATTTTTAGAGTGTTGAGTATTTAAGAATAAAATATTGTTGCATTTAAATTTTAGCGAGACATGGTCAGTGTTGAGAAAAGTCCTATTAAATATGATGCCTTGAATCTACTTTTTTTGTAATTGAGAGAAACAAGTTTTTACAATGAAGCCAAACGATATAAGGTGGAAGGGTAAAAACTAATTTTCAGCAAGTGCATCTAACATGACTTAAAACAAGTAAAATAATACTTTCCAGTTATCTCGAGCTAAATTATTTTCATATTATTTATAGTTCTGCTTACCCTCTAAAGCTAAAAAGGATAAGGATAAAAATAGCTTGTGCAAAATGTTAGAATGAGACATTAAAAAAAATCATTACAAAAAGATGGGTGAACAGTTGCGACAAATCCAGTTTGTCTTTGATGTGTCAATTCTTCTGTCAGGTTTTTCTCATTTTCGTCTGAATGAAAACCTAAAAACAGAAAAGTCAAGAGTTAGAGTGGATTTAATAAGTCCGTGTAAACCGTAATTACTGACTGCAGCAGGTCGGAGGACAAACCGTTCCAGGCTATTCCTTTCCCCTCAAGTCTTCACTCAAACATCCAGCATGACTTCACTGGGTCACAAGTACATGATTAGTGGGCTGAAGAGGGGCTGTGAGCAAACTTTCAGCGTTTATAACGTGGCTGCAGCAAACTTAACGGAAATAAAAGTGGTATATTTAGGCTGTTTTGGGGTATATTTGAGATTCGAACTATCCCCAGAGAGCCTTCAACTAACACACCAAGGAGGAGCCTGAAAAATGTTCCCGTCCCCACCCACCCACTCTCATGGCGCTATATTGAAAATGGTTGGACAAGTGACTTTACCCCCACCCTCACCCCTAGTCCAGGCTCTTACGGCATTCTCACAGGGCTCCCCCGAATTACTGTGTGATTTGAACCCTGGCTATTTTCATACTGTAACAATACTTACAGTTTTCCTATAGTTGTCTTCTCATTCATTGAGGCTGGACTATTCTCTATAGCTGCTGGCGGGGTCAGGTCCACTTCCACCAAGGCTGGTTCCGCTTGTGGCAGAATTCCACTGCAGGGGAATAAAATAGTACACTATCAATGGTATCTAATAATATTTTATGCAACAAGAGCTATCAATAAATAAAAATGCAAATTACAATAAAATGCTATTGAGTTGGAAGGAAGTTATCAGGATTTATCTGTAAAATATATAATTAATGATATTAGAAATTAAAGAATCTGGAACAATTTAATATAATTAATGTTTTAAATTAATGCTGAAACTAGTGAGTTGTTTTTTCAGGTCTGTGGCAGATGAAGCAGTAACAACCACAAGTTAGGCATGCCTGGATCTAAAGTTTCAGCATGATTGTCAGTCATAACAAAGGCCGGCGTGAGTGTTACATTATCACGTTGGGTTCTGAGATTACAACAGCTTACTAAATATGTATTCCTATATCATAAATAAAAATTGAGTGTATTAATTTTAGAATTGATTATTATAGATAGGGGTTATTTTTTTAATTGGATGACTGTAATGTGTTTGATGGTCTTCCTAGTTAATAACTTATGAACATTTTTCAATCTGCAGTTAGTATTATACTATAATACATCTTATCATTTACCTCTTATACAACTGCAGCTCCTCTTGAGCCACCATGAGCTGGGCCTTCAGCTGGTTCCTCTCCTGCAGAACTTCCTTCAGCTCCTGCATGGTGAAGCGCGGTCTGTTCGGGTCTGTCAGGTCCACCACCAGCTGATTTGGTCCTCCTGTTTGCTGGGATGAAAGATGATGATAATGAATTAGTCCACCTACTTGTGATCACAGCTTCAAGCAGAGACTCACTATGCTCTGCCCGGAGGAGGAACCGTCTTTCATGATCCTGTCCAGCTCACTCCTCAGGTTGTCCCGCTCCATTTTCATCTCCTCCAGAGACAAATTATATTTGTTGACCAAAGTTTCAAACATTTCCAGAACTCGGACGATCCTGAACTGTAAATCTGACACTTCTTCTCCCGTGCTGCTTATTTTCAACAAATCTCGTCCGATGACGTACGAAATGTCATAAACGTCTTCGACCGTGAGCTCAAAAGCGTTCTTCTCAAAAGCCAGAGCGGGCGACGACTCTTCACCAAACTCCATGACGGGACGGTATGGCGCTTTGAAACCGCAGATAAAAGTTGATTACCTCCAACCAACAGCGACTTTTACTTGTTTTCGACAATACGAGCAGAGTTCTTCAGACTTCGGCTGAGATATTTTCCTGAACGGAGCAAACCAACTTCCAGCAAAACTGCACTTCCTCCATCACTCAATCTCCAATGACGTGACTCGATGGACAGCAGAGGAGGGCAAAGTATCCTAGCGACAGGTAAACCCAAAGATCGTCTACGAGCCAAGAGAACTCACTCCTTCACCTTTTAACATTAGGAAAGCAACAGGTCTGGGAGAATATGAGTGAAGCTTCTCTTCTCCAATTTTCTTTCTTGCTATTTAGAAATGTCAAGTAGTAAGCAATCAGGTGAGAAACCACGTGATTTCATGCTTTTGCTTTTTTTTTTTTGGAGTGAAAAGCATCATTTGACAAAATTGGGTTTTGGCTAAATTACCATGCAGTATACTCAGAGTAAGGGACTGTTTTATAACTGAAATTAATTGCTGATTTGGAATGATTTGATCCTGAATTTTATACGTTTGTCGTAAATATCTATTATCAATTTCAAAACTCCCTTTTTTGGCTAAAGTTCTGGAGAAGTTGGTGGCAGGGCAGCTGACTACTTTTCTGAACCTTAATGTTTTAGATAAGTTCCAGTCAGGCTTTCGTAAGATGCATTCCACTGAAACAGCTCTGTTAAAGGTATCTTATGATGTACTGATGGCGGCAGACTCTGGCCAATATACTGCACTGGTTTTATTGGATTTGTCTTCAGCTTTTGATATGGTTGACCATAAAATTATGTTACATCGACTACACAATGACTTAGGATTTTCTGGTACGGTTCTGAAGTGGGTTTCCTCCTATTTAAATAACAGAACATTCTCTGTGTGTAAACAAGATTAGGTCTGAAGTCGCATCTTTGCTTCACGGTATTCCCCAGGGCTCGGTCCTTGGCCCAATTTTGTTTTATACATTTGCCCTCATGGGGAGATTATTATAAGCTTTACTAATGTGTCCTACCATTTATATGTGGATGACATTCAACTGTACTGCTCTTTCAAGGACACGGTTTAACAAGTTAGTTATCTACTTGATTGCATGATTGAGCGTATTAAGAACTGGCTAGCCAGTAACTGTCTTCAGTTGAACTCAAGCAAGACCGAAACAATCATTGCTCCTGAACAGAAAGTGCTTTTAATCAAACAACACCTCAGTTCCCTGAGCTCCTCAGCCCAGGCCAGTCTCAGAAACCTTGGCGTTCTTTTTGACCAATCCATGTCTTTGAGCTGCCACTCAAAACATTTAGTAAAAAACTGCTTTTATCATTTGCGAAACATTTCCAAATTGAGAGCTTTTACTTCAAAATCGGACTTGGAGATGATTACCCATGCTTTTATTTCTTCTCATTTAGATTATTGTAATTCTATCTTTGTTTTAACAAATCAGATGTCAGTCGTCTCCAGTTGGTCCAGAATGCTGCAAGGCTTTTAACAGGAACCAATAGAAGGGCTCACATAACACCAGTTTTATCTTCTTTACATTGGCTTGAAGTTTAGAATTGATTTTAAATTTTTAGTTTTGACTTTTAGAGGTCTTAATGGAGAAGCTCCACAATATTTATCAGACCTTTTAATCCCTCACTCTTCTGGCCGCACTTTACGGTCCTCGGGTCAAAACCTACTGAAGGTCCCTAAGACCAGATTTAAAACTAGGGGGGACCTGTCCTTTCAACCTGTAGCTCCCAGACTTTGGAACGCCCTGCCCTTGTTTCTTCGTGTGGCTGACTCTGTGGTTCTTTTAAAAAGCAGCTGAAGACACTTTTATTTAGACAAGCTTTTATGTAAGTTGACCTTGTGCTCCTGTCCTGTTTTGCCTTTTTATGTATGTTGTGAAGCACTTTGTGATTTTATCTGTGAAAAGTGCTACATAAATAAAGTTTTACTTACTATTATATTTTGCATAATTATTGATATTTGATAATGACAATTCAAAAGAGTAAAAATAAAAAAATGTATTATGTCATTCCAACCAAACAGTTTTTTACAGGTGCCTGAGAGAATATTTATGCTTCATACACTCCTTAAATTGAAAACACTGAGGTGATGTAGACACAATTTGCCAGGACAATCAGAAAATACACTTTAACATTCCAGATAATAATTATGTAAACTTTAATCATATAACATGTCCTGTTAGCTTGCTTTTAAACAGGCACATCATGAAAAATCAAATTGTCAGAAACCATTATGTTAAAAAAATAAGGTGAAGCACAAGATCTTTTACTTATTCTCCATTAAACATTTGAATGGGTTCTATTTGTTTAAAACTCTTAAATATTCAGGCTAATACAAAGCTTTCAGTGATAATTAAACAAACTTAATTTATAAAATATGTTTAAAATTATTGAATAATTCCACAATTGAACCAGTTGTTGTGGAAGTGTAAAATTTCCTGAGACAAGCAATAAGTTATTTTAATTTATGATCAGACAAATGATAGTCTTCTGATGGGCAACAAGGTGGGGTCGTCTGTGAAGAAACCAGCAGCCACCATTGGCATTATGGCAGTGAAGATTCTGTCCAGAGAAGTAATGAGGACAAAAAGGACATAAGAATTAAAATAATGTATATGTTTTACGCCTGATTTTTGATTTTTATGATGATTTTATATGATTTTTGAAAAATAATTTATAGCTTACAAAATCTAAATTGTTAAAAATACCAAACTTGTTACTCACATGCGTCTGATTCCTGATTCAGGCTGATCAGCTGAAGTTGCCTGAGAAGCTGAAGCTGTGCAGACACTAGGATTGATATCCTCAAACTCCTCACTGAAGCAAAATGGACAAGACAAACTTCATGTAACTCCTGTAAAACAGTGACATCTAGTGTTTTTAAGCCAAATCACACTTTTTATAATATGCCAACTCTTCCTGGAGCAGGAACATTTGGGCTTTGAGTTCATTCCTCTCCTGCAGGACATCACGCAGCTCTTCCAAGGTGAACCGAGGTTTGTCCGACTCTGGCTCTGAGTTGTCGGATTCCTCTCCTGGCTCTGTATCCACTGATCCCCTCTGTGGTGCAAACACACATTAAGCCCTTTTTCTGTACTGTCAGTACACCAATAATAAAAAAAGTTGCTGGTAAATGCACCAGCCAATCAGAAAGAAACCATAAAAATCTGTTCATATTACACGATTACGATAAGAAAGTCCCTACCATGTTTTCATCTAGATTGGCGTTCCCATTATTGTCTTTGTTTGCAGACTTGGGCAGAAGGGAAAGGCTTTTGTCACACTCTAAGCACTTTGCCACAAAGCCAGGATCCCCTCTGCATTCGACCCACACGGACTTTGGCTTTGCAGAGTTAGAAAGTGTTTTTGGCTGCATTTGGAACACAGAACATCCAGTCAGCAAACACTAAAACAGAGTTTTAACCTTAAACATAGCTTCAACGCTGACGTTTCTTTACTGTGATTGATGGGGATGACATCTCAGATCTACAAAAAGGAAGCTCGTCAACTGCAGAGATGTGTTTTTCAAATTCCTTCTCCTGAAGCTCCTTTCTTAGCCTTGTGACCTCCAGATGCAGAGCTCCATACTCCTGCTGTCGAGCCTGGGCCGAGTTCTCCAGCTCCGCTCTCTGCTGAATCAGCGTTTTGCACTGAGCCTCTATCACTCCAATTCTGTGAAGAAGGTCCTGGTTGATCCTCATGATCCGATGCTGCTGTATCTGGAGCTGTTTTAAAGGGACATTTTAAATTATTTAAATAATACTGGTCTCAGGGGCTGTGATGTATACAGATGTAATCCTCACTGCGTCAATGTCCTCGTTCTTTAGTGACAGCTCCCGGTCTTTAGCCCTGATTTCATCTCTCTGTTTATCCACCAAGTCTTTCAGCTTCTTGCTCACTTGGCTCTCCTTCTCTGACATTCCTGCTCTTATAAAAAAAATAAGAATTCTGAATAACCACCACTAAAGAGGCATACTTAGTAACATAAATGTTTGCAAAACTGTTCCTGGCCCTGGGTTTTTTGTAGTTGCTCAAGAATTGGTCAGTGTCCGGAGCACTAATGCAACTGTAGATACAGTACTGCTATCATGCCATACCCTTGGATTTGGCTTAACACGTGATTAAGTCTGTGTGTGTTGGCTGCAGCACTGAGTTTTATACACAAGATATATTTAAAGTCTACGTCAAAAATAGTCTCCCTTGAAATGTCCTGACTGTGTCTCTTCATGGCCTACTTTCTGATCAACTCTATTTGTATGCATGTCTCTTTAGTCTAATCAACGCACTTGCAGCAGGAGTCATTCACATAATCTATTAAGCAAAATAACGTTTTATTGCAATAGCCAAAAATTTAACTTTCTTGATGTACATGTGTTGTTTAAATTTGATACTGATTTAATAGTAGCCATGACAAAAAGTTTCCAGTGATGATGAATTATTTTGGTCAAGTCACTCATTATCTCACAGACACCATAGATACCAAAATAAAATAATACCTAATCAGATATTTACCTTGGAGCCATACCCTCTATTCCCATGTTCTAATTCTTTAGTAGGACTATTGTTACACTGGTAAGGATAATGTGATCTTGGAAGTTTTCAAATGACAAAAGAATTGTCTGTCCTTGCTAAACAACTGCATTTACAGATGCATTTTAAAAGATGCTTATTCATAAAAAGTCCATGTCATATTTACTTTAAAATCTAAAAGGTGATGAAAACATCTACTGTAAGAGCCAGAGAGCTGTTGCTGCACCCACCCTCATGTTCCTGCAGCTCCACATCTGTGGCTGGGGACTCTTTCAGAGAGAGACTCGCCAGCAGCCTCTTGTTTTCGGTTTGAAGCTGAGTGATTTGAGAGAGCTGGTCCTGGACTTCCCCTCTCCACACATCCTCCACCTGCTCCAGCTCCTGAGCAAATATGAGTGTTTCTTATCAGAGGACTTGATTCATTTAATCAAAAGACTAAAACTTTACCTTCTGGTGTTTCCTCTCCTGCTCATATCTGTCACTCCGCTCCTGGCGCAACCTGTCCAGCTCCCTCCGCAGCTCCTCGGCATCCTGTCCGGTGGATCCAAGGCTTACAAGAACCTCCAGGAACTCCAGAATCCGCACAACTCTGGGCACCACCTCCACTAAACACTCGCACCCAAAACGGTCTATGACTCGCACAAACTCATGGCCGAGCACCGCCGCGATGTCGTACACATCCACCACGGTGAGCTCCGCCGCGGCTCTGTCGAACGCTGACATAACGTCGGTTACCGTCTGTCCTGTGCTTTTTAAATACACCTCCGTCATTCAACATACATCCGTTAACGTGCACATAAAAATTGCGCACAAAAGCTCAGCGAGGCGTACTTACAAAACTTGTTTACATTTCGACACTTCCCATACTCCTGAGGTTAGCTACCTTTGATGAGTTCATGCCAAGACAAGACTCGAAAACGTGATCTTCTCAAGTGTGTAAAAAAATAAAAATAAAAACTTCCCCATGCTTATGAAGTTTATAAAAGCAAGAGGAAAATACGAATTTACAACTTTTCACTCCTTTTGTTTTACATCTTGTACTACATGTGCTGTAATCTGGCTTTAATAGACACGTTAAGGACACGCCGTTTGAGTGCTCTAACCTTTCCAACGGCACGTGAAAGCAACACACTTTATTGCGCATGTCAAGATTTTTTTAATTACTATCAACATTTGTCCAACACAAACCTGCACAGGTGGAAACCATGTACGTAAACAAACATTTGGTCAGATTTATGCTAATTGAATGTGCCACGGAAAACTTTCCTGAAAATCTAATCAATCATATTGGTTTTAACCAATACACGTCTACAATTTTTAGTGTAAACTACTGCACTATTTCTTTAGCAAACTATATTTAAATGATTAGTAAATAAAAAACAATGCCAAATAAAATCAAACATTTATTATTTGTATGACATTTACACTTCTTACAAGGGAAAGCCACCAACATCTTTACTAAAATATATTAACAGTTCTGAGAGTAGAAAGACATTTCAAACAGAGGAAAGGACAGAACATAAAAATTTTAGGACTCCGTAAGAAAGGCTTCCAGTGGCAATGGACATCTTGATGTTGTATATTAACTAACCCAACATTTTTATATTTGCCTAAAAAGAAGCATTTGATAAGTACACCTACATCCAATATAATTTGTCTGCAAGCATTACATCTACATATAGGCATTAACTATTGTTTTGTAAAGGGACATTCAAGAGATAAATGTAGAATTAATTGCACCTTCTTATACAGACTGCATATCTTTACAAGTATTATTTAATGCATTTGTAAAGTATATTTCAAGGCCTCAAAGACAATCTTAAGAAAGCTATTTGCACATGAAGGCAAAGCTAGAGGTATGTCAAACTTCTGCAGCAACACGGACACACAAAGTGATTCCCCAGTTTCCTTTCCCACCCTCAAATCATGAAACAGCAATACAGCAGTTTTCATTAAAAAGTGTGATGTGCTCAACAATGAACGTTCAAAATGGTGTGCAAAAAGGCTGGATTAAACATGATCAAATCTAGCTGTTCACCACCAAGTACAACATAGGTTATTGGATTCTGGTCAATGTTAAAGTTTGTATTCTAAAAAAGAGAAACTAGTAGTAGTTCTTTAATGCAGAAAATAATTTAAAATTAGTCTGAAATGGAAAAAAGTGTGTTCTTAATGTTAAATATTAAAATTTAAATATATGTATATAATGTGTTATGTAGAAAAAGTCAAAGGGGTAAAGATGTACCCCTGTAGGCATAAAGGGTAAAAAAAAACAACAACACCTGGCTTCTGAGCCATTTTGGCAAAAATAAAAAGGACCAATTACGAAAACAATAAGAAATTTGACAACACAAAACTGTCGACATGCAACTACAAGAAACTTGCAATCCAGGCATCTCGTAGTCGGATATTCTCGGCCTTTGCTCCTTTTTTACTTCAACTGCAACAAGAATGAAATAAAAGTTACCAATACAAATCAGAACAGCAGAAGTTTGGCTTTGACTCAAATCACACAATTCATTCACATCGAAATAAGTATTTTGCACAATTTTAGCTTAATCCCAATAAATATTTGCAGTGTTTATGACAAAAAGAAAGTCTTTTGAAGCATCAGTCACTGGTCCACCTACCGCTTTGGTGGGATGCCGGGTTTTTGAGCCAGTGGAGGTTTCCTCATGGGAGCAGGTTTGATAGGCTTGGGTGACATGGTTGCAGAACGGAATAGCGAGGAGGTTTCCTCGTTCCCCTCAGAAACCTGCACTGAAGGAACTCCAGCCAAATCATAATGCTTCTTCCTCAGCTCACCCAAACGGAGGCGCTCGTTCTCCAGTTGAGTTTCCAGTTCTAGCACCTTCACCTGAAAGGTTTGGAAACAAAAAGCTCATCGACTGAATGAAAATGTGTTGGATTTATTTTGGTTCTATAACAATCAAAATTTAAATGTGAGAAGATTTTCATCACTGCGGAATCCGTTGACTTACTTGTGACTCCATCTCTTCTTTTTTCAACTTAATTAGAGACATCCCAGAGAAATCCATGGTTTCTGTTCATTTATAAAAAGGTTATCAACAGACAGGTTAGAGGTTTTTCAGAGTTTGTGATCATCTTGTAACACAAATATAAATCTACTCACCTTTGTCATCCAGGTTCTCCTGGCCCGTCTTTGTGGAAGCCACCACATTAGCTGCCATCTCGTTGACAAGGCGAGAGGCCTGCTGGAGAACGGTCAGCTTTGTGCTATTGCGATCCGCTTTGACCTGAGAGCAAAAGGGCAGTGGTTAAAGCCGGTTTAGTCAAAAGCTTTGGGTTTACGTTAATGTAATATATTTTTTAACTTTAAGCTAGAGCTTTAACACTGATCTCAGTGATTGTTGAGTTAGAAACTTGACCAGTTTCATATTCTTGACACCACTCTGCAGCCCTCTGCTGACCAAAACCCACACTTAATAGTTCTGTGGAGTGGGTAGGTGTCTCAGGGGGCGTTCTTTAACCGCTTTATGGCTGTTGGTTGTAATGCGAATGGTTAGCAATTTCAGTTTGCCGATTGACAATAAAAAGCACAAAAAAAATAGATAAGCTACTTTGCTTTTTCTGTTGGCATAATGGCGGAGCCTGGAAGTGAATGTAAGAGACTAATGTCTTAAGCCTGAGTCATGCTTCTCCGTCAGCTCCAAAAGGGAGAGACACACACGCACGGACGGAGATATTTTGTCCTCATACTTCTCCGTCTCCTGGGGAGTGTTGCAAAGCAATTCCCCGCCAGGACAGCAGAGGGCGTAGCACTGTTCTGTGGTATACTCTGGGACGTAATTTTGGGGGGGGACGGGTGGGACATGTCCCCCCCACTTTTTCAAAAGGCAGTTTCGGTCCCCTTCACTTTTTTCCGTCCAAAAACAATATTACGCTCCATTAAATGGATTTGATTGAGCACTAGGACCGAAAGCTAATCTATTGGCTCTGCTGATACTTGCTAACGTATTATTGGCTGATGCTGCTGTCACTCAAGTTGTAAACAGTCAGAACGTGCTCACGTTGTTTTGCTAGTTTGGAGCCGCTAGGGAACACCGGTACTGAGTCACATCGTCAACTAGACGCTGTGTAATATCAGAGCTCAGCTCAGCTTCCATTACATAACATTTGAATAAGTGTTCATTTGTGAGTCTTTGGTAGTTAGGCACAGCCAGGAGGCAGCATGTCAACAAACGAAAAGTGGATATAAGAGACTTCTTTCAAAGTCAAAACGTAAGTTGGAACATGTGACACCGCTGCATTAAGCTCAGACTCACCTCCTCCTTCACAAACATACTCAAAACTAACTTTTACAAACTCATCTCCTCCACATAACTGACTCCTCAGACACAATTTATTCGTATTATTATAATTATTATTATTTATTATTATTATTACTATTATCATGATTATTATTACTAGTAGTAGTAGAAGTGTAACTTCAAAACTTTTATCATTTAACTTTATTGTAAACTTATCTATTGCAATGTATATGTTCACATTAAAAAGCTCTGAAAAATGAACAGTATCATCGTCAACAGATTTTTTTAAGCTTAATGTCAAAGATGTACTCTTTTCATTAGATTTATCTTATTTTTTCCATTTATTTTTTGTGTGTTGAAATGCAACAACTGTTTAAACACTTTTAAGGGAAAAAACATATTTAATATGTTTTTATACACTCAAATTGGTAATGAATAATTTACACATTATATTAATAATAATTGTGAATCATACTAGAACCATCCTGTAAATATTTCTGTTTGTTCCATTCCAAAATCTCCCACTGTTTATAGTTCATGCATCTTTTTTTCAGGTGACTGACAGAGATGCAGGAGGAGAGACCGGTGAAGGTACAGCAGGAGAGGCTGTAGGAGATGGAGGACGAGAGCCTGGAGGAGATGGAGCAGAGGCTGGAGGCTCACAGGTGAGGTTGAAATAATGAAGATACGATAGACATAAAATTGATCATTGTGACAAATGTTAGGGTGATGATCATGTGTAAAACATTAGTTCAGCATGTCCTCTAACACAGCAAATGAACAAACGGCCAGATCTCAGGAGGGACCGTTTATGTATAAATACTTTTTATACTTTTGACTAGGCCTGGGAAAGTAACACATTTTGCTGGATGATATTTTGTCCAACAAATTGTTGATGATAAACGATATCATTGTCAACATTATCTAGACCAAAATAACCACTAATATAATGTTAATATATCATAATAATGCAAGTACACCCTTTAAAATGCAACAAATAAACCTTCATTTAACATTGAAATGTCCAGAACCAGAACTTCTAAATGAATAAAAATAACAAACAAAAATTAAATAAAAAAAAGAATCTCACTCCCTGTTAGAAAATGTTGCACCAAAAACAATAAAAAAAGACCCAAAACAATAAATACAATGGCCTATCCATTGTCAACAGCCAAAACTGCACTTCAATAATGATAATAAATATTAATGATAATAGAGTTGTACATTTTTTAACTTTGATATATATATATATATATATATATTGAGGATGGAAAAATTATTGAGATGGGCATGTGACGTGTCAAAGGGTCTTTACATAACACCCCCACCCCAAATCCGCACAAGCCTGCTGTGTCCCCCCCACTTCTGAAATCAAAATTTCGTCCCTGGGTATACTGTCATGTATCCGGTCAAAGATAGTGTGTTTATATTGTGTTTTTTGTATATAAGAGACTTTTTAACACAGACAAATTTGTCTCATTCTCCTCCACCTCTTCATGCGCTCGCCACCTCTAAACCCACGTTTCCTGTCATTTCTGTCCACAAATAAAACGCTCGCTGCGCGTCTTTTCACTCCTCCAGTCACGGGGGAATCAAACATTCGTATTTTTAGAATTTTTTCGCGAGGAATTCCTCAAGCTTCTCCGTGTCTGCCGCTGGTTATCCTCGGCTCTCTATGTTTTTGAGGGCGCAATGGCGGCGGTGTAGATGACAGCGGTGCCCTGACCAATCACAAGCTTGCGTTCTCCATCTCGACGGACGGATGTTTAGAAAAGAGGGCTCGACTCAGTCCGTCCTTTCGGGGATCCTCCAGAAGCCCCGCAAGGACGGATAATGGTGTTGCGTGTCTCCGCACTGATGCAGACGCAGAAGCATGACTCAGGCTTTAGGAGGTGAAGCAAAGAGCTAAAACCAGAGTGAACATCAGCGTGGCCTACACTTGTTTGAAGGAACTGAAGGAGACCATGAAATCACGGACTGATGGTGACCTAGCTTTGTTGCTACTGGACTTGTAAGGAATAATATTTTTTGTCCAACAAAGTGGATCTTCTAACATCGTGGTTTATTTTAGTATTAGTTGGCTAATGTTAGTGTTAGCTCATTGTTAGCACTAGCTACAGCAGGCTGCTGCAGGGTGTTTTACAATAGTTGTAGTTCCACTTTCAACCAGTAGGGCAGAAAAGCAGGAAACCGTTCTGTTACTTTAACAGAAAAAAGATTCACCTTGGTTTGACAAATTTTATATTCAAGTTCGTACTAAAGCATGGAAGGTTTATGTCAAAGTAACATGAACTATGATCAAACCATCCCCTCTGAAAGAACCAAGGCAACAATCAGCTGAGAATAAAATCGGTTTTGGTTGCTTCTTCATCTCGGATTCAAATTTTATCTGATTTCTGAAACTGACCCTAAAAAATGCTAAATTATTCTAATCAATTGATGTGTAGCTAAATCAAGTGATAAAACATTAAAACAGTGGATTAATTCCACCTTAAAAATATTTGAATTTTTCTATCAATTTAATAAACTACAGTGTTATCCATCACATTTCATGATTGTACACCACTTTTTTTTGTCAGGTATAATTCACATGTTACCTTTGAGGCAGCCACCAGCTGAGCCGTGCTTGCAGCGATTTCATGAGAGCAGACGATCAACTCCTCATATTTACCCATGTGCAGCACCACCTTATCAGCAGAGTCTCTGCAAGAAAGCAGGAAAACATTAATCTCTGCATGCTTCCCGTCAACTGTGAATGCAGCAGCAACAATAAACAGCCATGCAAATTTTCAAACGGGAACTTACACCAACTCTGAGGCTCCCCATCCCACAGCCTTGGCAGCAGAGATGAGTCCCTCGGTCCAACGAGAGTTTCGAGCGTAAAACTCCTTAATGCTGGCTGCACCCTTAAAGAGCAAAACATCAGCACAGTTAGATGAACTCCTTTAAAAGGAACCAAACATCCTATTCAGAAACTGATGCTTAACTTTGGATTTAAAATTAGAAACACGCTGACTCACCCTCCCGCCCTCGACAATCTCCTTCTGCAGGTCCGTGGATGCGATGATGAGCATGCGAATAGCCTGAAGGAGAGCCGATGATGAGAAAACAGAGTGAGGAAAAACACCCACATTGAAAGATGCCACATTGTTTGCAAGGGGGGGGGGGGGGGCTGTTTTTTTTTACCTTCATCAGATCTGTGCAGCTAAAAAGAATCCTGAAATAAAAGAGCAAGAAGCAACGGGGTTTGGATTTAAATATTTATAAAAATCTGGAATATTTGACTCAATATTTGAATTAATTTAAAAAGCACAAACCTTTCATTGACCTCCAGTTTAACTCCGGATGTATCCTTTCGTGCCTGATTCATCATTTCCTAAAGATTCAAACCATAATAAATTTCAGTTATCTACAAATAATACACTAAACATGGGCCATTTAATCAGACGGGTCGTATAGTGTCAGGTCATCGAGTGCTCACGTCAATTCTACGAACTGCCTCTTCAATAGCTGCTGATGTTGCTGCCATTTCCTTATCGACTAGATCGCCCAGCTCCTCCTGACGGATGTCCATTCCTTTAGGCCGCAGCTCCTAGAGAAATCAAATTGATTTTTCCATTTCATTGTTTGATTAGTTTACCTAAAATACACAGTTAATGCCAGAGGTAAGAAGTGTGAGATGTGTAAACTGCGCCATCTGCTATCAGACTCCTAAACAGCTGATTGGAGCAAATATTGTGGCTCTTGCTGTATTGTTTCTATCACAACCCTGCACTATTTTTTGCATCTTTGCACAATTTTTGAAGCTCATTTTCCCCCATAGAACCTTTAAAATGCATAACTTTGCACAGACTTATACTGTTTTATAGTTTTCATTCTTTACATTTTCCTTTTCTCCCTTTATTTCACTTCATTTTTTTTATGATTATAATGGATGAGTGGATTTATGGGGATATGGATGGGTTTCTTTGTCTGGACAGCAGCTGGATTGCTGGAGTGTGTTTTTAAAGCAAACCAGAAGTTGCAGAAACTCTCAAAAGGTGAGTTAAATATAACGCACAGTTGGTCTTTTTTGCAGCAGATTCCTGAGGATTCCTCGGACTGAAACATTTAGCAGTGATGCATTCTGCCACCAAACTTCTATAAATTAGACTCAAATGTCACACTGCACCACAAAAACCTGCAGGTCTGTTCAGATTTCTCTCACCTGACCCAAATGCAGGATCTTCTGTACGATTATGCGAACAGAAGCTGGATCTGCCTTCTGGAGGGTGTCCTTGGACTTCAAATCCTTCAGGTAATCAAGACTCTGTGTGGCACAGCTTCTGCAATTTTCCGTCAGTCCTGTAGGGCATCAAATGCTCACACTTCTGCATTTTCTGTTCAGAAACAACCTTGTATCCAAAATTGTTTCTATGGATCTGAGAGTGTTATTAGTAAACTAATATTTGTTTTCTCTGTTAATAAATGCCGTGGAGAATGCACAAGTAATAAAAGGGAAATTGATATTCTTCTTACTATCTGCGTGATCAGTGGGTGCCATGTGTGCGGTAGCGCTGCCGTTAACGATTGTGTCCGCAGCCAAGTGAGAGAACTGGGTCAGAGCTCTCAGCAGTCCTCCAGCATCTGGTTACAAGAAGAAAGGAAGAAAGAAGCATCTTTAGAAAACCAGATGAATTTAGAACACAGTGTTTCGAGGTCAAGTTAAATTAGAAATTAGAGAAACTCACCAAACATGTTATGCAGATAATCTGCATGGCCCTTTTTCACTTTGTCGATGGAGCTCAGCGTGGCCTCTGCCCGGTTTATGAGGTAATCTGTTTGAACGAGAGCCAGAGCGTTACATTAAAAAGTTAAATCAAACACATAGCCATGTGAAATAAAGATCAGTTTGTGTTCTCTTTTTAATTTCATCTGTTGGTAATGGGTTTATTTCAGTTTGAAACATCAGAGGTGGTCTGACCCGGAGAGCTGGTGCAGCGTATGTGGAGAGGATCATCCAGCTTGGCAGCAGCATCCTGGATGATGTTTTCAGCTTCTGCTATGGCTCCCTGCAGCAAAGCAAACTGCTCTTCCAGAAGCTTCTTCTTCATCTGCTCTTCTTGGCTCGTCTGTTTAAAACAAACAAAACAGAACACATAAACAGGCATGATTACATAATTGTTCCAACGCTAGACTGCATATGCATGTATCCAAGCATTTAATGATACCCACCCAGCTACGAATACACAATCCTCACATTAAAAGCATTTTAGATTATTACTATTAATAATGATAATGAGTATAATAATAACTATTTTGGGGTGACTCAATATGGTTTTGGGGTGCTCATCCAAACATAGCTTTTCAAAGTGTTTCGAGTTACCGTGGCAACCTTGTTAGGAAAAAAATTGCAAAAAACGTTTAACTGTGCAGGCTGGCAGGCCTTTCAAATATTTTTTCAAGAATTTTCTAATTATTACAAATAATATGTTCAGAACAGTAAAAAAAATCTGTAACTCTTCTCTGGACTGTCACAACAGTAATTCTGCATATTTCCAACTTTATTGTAACAGGTAATGTTTGACAAACAAAAAGTGAACAATGTCAGCTGATGTTTTGGACACGACTGTTTTGGGAATAACACGGAACAGAAGATTTTCACTGACATTTCCTAACCGGCTCAAACCCCATAGGAAAAAAAGCATTGGACTTGAAATTCTTCAGTCTGAAATACAAAGTAAAAGTCCGTCTAATACGGCAACATCCCATGATCGTGTTAGATGAAAAGATGTCACTCATATGTTTATGATTCATTTCTAAGCTTGTGCTGTAACAACAAAAGTCCAGATATACAAATTCACCCACATCCTGCTTTACAGCCCGTCTCCTTCATCCTTTTTAACTCATTTGATGCCAGCGTTCCTCACTGTTTTTACAGTTTTTTAAAGAAGAGCTAAGATGTTTTTTCTCACAGTGTGGGGGCTCGTTCCGATGCCCACACAGTAAAAAAAATGCATATGACGACTTTAATCGTCATTGGCAGTGAACGGTTGGGTTTAAAATGACGACTTTAGTTGTCAATGGCAGTGAATGAGTTAAGCGGTTGCCAGTTATGGATGCTACATGTGGACAACTTCTATATGGCCCCTTTCCAGCTATTGACCCTTCTGTTAAAGACTTCATTCACAGGCCTGTTTTTGTGATCTGAAGAGCTCTTTAGAGCTTTTATCATGGCAGAATAAGATGGCTGAATGAACTAGTATTTTAAAAAACCCATCAAGCATCCCTTTGTTCATCCTTAGTCGGAAAATTAACTTATCTTTGCGTAAAATAAACATCTAAACATAAAAACAACTTGTTCAAAACCAAAATTTATGATTCAATGTGCTTTTAATAAAGCAATCAAAAATGCTGCTGCGAGAAGACAAATGTCTGCACTGCAGAGTGTTCAGGCTCCACCGTCCTGACTGACCTTCTCCTTCAGCTTGCCCTGCAGCTCTCCCAGCTCCCTGCTGCTCCTCTCTCGCTCCTGCTGAAGTGACGACTGCTGCAGCTGCGACGCCTGCCGCAGAGACGACAGCTCCGCCTCCTTCTCACTCACAGATCGCATCAGACGCTCCTTCTCCGCTTGCAGAGCTGTCATTGAGCTGCTCATTTGCTCCGACGTCTGTCAAAGTAAAAGAAAAAGAGCAATGAGAGTTGCCAGAAAGGGCAGATGGCTGAGACGGAGATGTCCATCCGGAAACGGCTCTCGCCTTGAGCAGGGACGATGAAACCTCTGATTACTAAATCAATGAAGCAACCCCAGATGCACGCTCACCTTTTCACTGCTTTGCAGATTTGCTTTGATATGCATCACTTCTGCCATCTTCTCCTGCAGCTCTCTTCTCACTCGCTCCACCTCAAACCTCTGCTCTTCTAACTATAGAAACATTACTTAGTTTTAAAAAAATTCCATCATCTACATCCATAAAGTCCCTAAAAACCCAAACCAACCTTCATCTCTGACTCCTGTTTGATCCGTTCCACCTCAAAGGACAGCTGGTGTTTGGTCCTCTCCACTTCCTCCTGGGTCTGCTGGGTTACCGACAGCATCTTCACAGTGTCTGCACTCTGTTAGCACATTAACACATTTCAGGCCAGGTGCTGACGTGTAATTGAAAGCAGATACACCTTAACTGGTCTGGAGCCTATACCCTGCGGAGCAGCTCAGCGTGGCTGGCCACCAGTTCGGTGTGCTTCTCTTTCAGCTTGTTGTAACGCTGCTCGGTGGCCTGAGCCTTTTCTGAACAAACGAAGATAACAAACGTGTAATCATGCTTGTGATCACAGCAATTTCTGGTCAAAATGGGATTTCAAGGCACAACTTACTCTCCGCCTCGATGAAGGTGATCTGTAAGCTCTCGTGTTCTGCAATTCGAAGGTGCGTTGTGTCCAGCTCCATGCGCAGCTGCTCGTTTTCCACAAGAGCACGCTGTTTCTGCACGCGCTGCTCATCCAATTCGGCCTCCAAACTGTTGATTTGGGATTTGAGCTGCGTGACATAGCGTTGAGCCTTTTGCAACACAAAATGCAATTTAGACGCAGTAAAGACTTAAAGTGGGAATTTTTTATTATGTAGCAGAAACATAGTCATGAAATTTAAATCATTTCAATTCAAACTAAACTTCTCAAGAGGACTTGTGTAACTCCTTTTAGAGATTACTTGGTACATTCTACATGCTCAGAAGCAGCATGACCCAGATTCCTGTGCACATAGATCACTGTGCCTTTTATTGTCACACAAACAAGGGAAAAGAAGGCTGACTCTCAAGCACCAGGCTACTCAGCAAATCTTACCTCTGATTTCATCCTCTCCAGGTCCGCTCTCAACATTTCAAGCTCCGTCTTCAGGCACTCGATCTGCAGATCCCTGTTGGACAGCAAACCCACCATCAACACTCAAAAGCCAAACCATGCAGAGGGAAAGAAAACAAATGTGGCTCACCTTTCATCAAAGCCGCCATTTGGAGGTCCAAATGTCTGATCGAATATGTCCATTTGCTGAATAAGAAAAATAGATTAGAAAAAAGGTTAAAGAAAAAAAAACTGTTGAAAACATCTGTGACTGGGTTCCCATACCTGTGGCTGTGTCTGAACATTAGATGCTGAGGTGTGACTGACTTCAACGAGCGGCTCTGGTTCATCATCTTCATCTTGTTCTGGTTCGTCATCATCAGGGATGACCACCACCGGCTTGACGTGTTTGGCCAGGGAGGCTGCGTGCAGGAAGTTAGGCGGAGACTGATGGCAGAAGGACAAGGTATTAGTACCATTCAGAGCTGGTGGAAAATAAAGCTGAACATTACTTTTTACTCACAAACACGGTTTAATTAAAACTCAGCAAAAAATAGGTGACTTTATAAATAATACGCTTGCAAGAAATAAAGTAGCTGCATCAGGTGAAAAGAATGAGGACCTGACTCAGCAGCACTTACATCAGGCAGCCTGGGAATCTGGATCAGTCTCTTAAAGAACACCATCTCTCTGGTTCTGTTAAAGAAGTTCTTAAGACTGTGAATAAAGGAAAACATCCATTAGTCACCTCATGTTAATGCACAAAATACACAGGCTTCTGTCGCTGATATGCATCATTTAGGTATAATCTTTCATAATCAGTGGTGCACCAAAAACATTTTCATAGGGGGGCCAGTGACATTTTTAGGAAGGCACACCAAGTTGGTCCCCTTGGCAACTCTGGTAGAGTTGGCTTGTAGCTGTGCAGTGTTGCTCTTTCATTATTTTTCATTTAAAAAAAAACAATTACATCCAACACATTTACCGTAAACACTTAGGGGGGAAATGGACGACACTTCATACAGTTATTTCCATGAATTTTTTCTCCAAAGTTTTAAATTTTATAAGTTTACTTTAATTGTCTCAAAAAAAAAAAAAAATCCATAAAAGATATTGGGACTTCTTTTTTGAAAATGGTGAGCATCAGTGACATTTTTATATATCTAAATTGTGATTGATTAAACAAAATTAAATTAAATAAGTGTATTTTTTTCCCTTTAACATTTATTTGATTAAAGATGATTGTGATTTATTAAGGGGGTTGGCCAAAGATTTTGCGGGGGGGGGGGGGGGGGGCATATTTGGCCACCCCTTTGAGGCACCGCTGTTCATAAATGAGGTAGGTTAAAGCAAACTATATAAAAAATGTCACAATCACAGCTGTTCAGTGTGGGACAAATTACCCTCGAAGGACTTTCACTGAACCCAAAAGGCACAACAGAAAAAGTATGCGACTGTAACACCATGACAGAAGGTGGGGCGTGTGATTGGTGCCGTGGTTACTGGGTAGAGGATCATCCAGGATTGCATATTTTTGGCTTAAATTAAAACTTTGATGTAATGATTCTAAAGGAGTGGCTTACCTGTTGAACTGCTCGCGGAAACGATCGCGATGACCTTGTAGGGTATCAGCAGGGAGACCTGAAATGATCAGGCAAATTTGAGACACAGATAAACAAAGATTCCACTTCCATGAAGCGTTATTTGGGGATGACGGGTATTCTTACAGGCATGCAGCTTGAACAGCAGCTTGACTGTGAAGTGGTAGAGCTGGCTGGAGTCTTGAATGACCTGGATGAGGGGAGCCAGGCGGCACTGACCTGATGTAAGACTGCTAACGGCGATGGACGAGTTCAATTGCCGCAACACTGTAGGAAAATAATCAAAAATGGGAAAAAAAATGCCACATTTAGGTGTCTTAAGAGTTTTCAGTCTTTTGTTTTTAAACGTTTTTGTGCAGGTCAACGGTGTTCTCACAAAAGTGTCCAAACCTCCATGGATAATTAATGTGGGCTCATTGCAATATTTAAACCAACCCAATCCTAAAACAGCTCTGCTGAGGAAAAAGAAACACCAGGTCACTCTCAGTTTTTACATTTTTACTCGAAAATTTAAATCCTTAACCAAGGTTGTGACCTATATTTATCCTCAACATGCTGCAAATTTAGTTCTGAGCCTCCACCCTGCAGATGCAGGAGGAAGATGTCATTACCGCTAAATAGGAGGAAATCGCTGTAATGAGTACAGGCATTTCCTTACCAGTAAAAATCAAAAACAAAGCAGAGTTCAAACTAGACCAAGTCGCTAATTAACCATCCATTTTCAGCCACTTATCCGGAGTCGGGTCGCGGGGGCAGTAGCCCAAGTCGAGAGGCCCAGACTTCCGTCTCCCCAGCCACTTGGGCCAGCTCCTCCGGGGGAATCCCAAGGTGTTCCCTGGCCAGCCAAGAGACATAGTCTCTCAGGCGTGTCCTGAGTATTCCCTTGGGGCCACCTCCCAGTTGGACGTGCCTGGAAAACCTCACCAGGCAGGCGTCCAAGAGGCATCCTGACCAGAAGCCTGAGCCACCTCAACTGGCTCTCTCGGTGAGGTGGAGCAGCAGATCTACTCCGAGCCCCTCCTGAATGACAGAGCTTCTCACCCTATCTCTAAGGGAGAGCCCAGCCACTCTGCGGAGAAAACTCATTTTGACCGCTTGTGTCCAATATCTCGTTCTTTTGGTCACCACCCAAAGCTCGTGACCATAGGTGAGGGTAGGAACATAGCTCGACCAATAAATCGAGCTTTGCCTTCCGGTTCAGTTTTCTCTTCACTACGACAGATCGGTACAACGCCCACATCAGTGCAGACTCGGCACCAATCTGCCTGACGATCTCACACTCCATTTTTCCCCTCACTCATGAACAAGACCCCGAGATACTAAAACTCCTCCACTTGAGGCAGAACCTCGTCCCTGACCTGGAGAAGGCATTCTACCCTTTTTCAATTCAAGTCACTGATCAGAGTCTGTAAAAGAAAAAAAAAAAAGCAAACCAATAGCTTCCTATGTTAGCTCTTTTGCGCATCAATAGATAATGCCAGAGGTTCAGGTTTCTCCTGCTTGGAGAGCCCTGATGAGGGAAAAGGTAGGAGGAGTTTTAGCTTTCACCTGTCTCGGCCAGTCGCAGCTCTGTGTCCATGTAATCAAACACCTCCACTGTGAGCTGGAACCTGCAGAACAGAAGTTGATATCTTTGTTAAATAGAAAGGAAGCCTCACACACAGCACAATGCTGCACCGAACTACTGAAATGTCAAAAGTAATGAGGCTCACACAACAGATGAGCAACCAATCCCTAAACCAGCTGTTACTTTACCAAAGTTTTGATACGTACACATTACTAACGTCTGAACCTGCAGTTCGCTCGAGGACTTCATCTGTGACCTCCAGGTTTGGGGGGATTTCTGCATGCTAGGCAAGTGAAAAATCCTAAATTTAGCTCGAGTTAAAGTTTTACTTCAATAAAGGCACCGGAAATTCATTTACCTTTGAATGAAACTCCAGTTTTTTGCAGAGCAGCTTGGTGTACAGAACCACCAGCTGTCCATATTTGTCATGGATCTGACCCTGAAAACCGCAGGAGAAGAAAAACACAAATTAACTCTTGGAATAGATTTAACTTTAAGTAAAAGGTTTAGGAAGAGATTCTGGAACTCACCCATAGTTTTCCAACTTCAACCAGAGAACTGTGATGTCTCATGCAGTCTTGTAGCACCTATGAGGGTTGGACAAACATTTAACCATGCAATGTCTGGTGCTTTGTAGAGTTTAGCAACAAGGGGATTAGGGGCTCTGGTCCTTACATTATGATGTCCATCTCTCAGGATTTTGTGCAGTACGTGACAGAACTTCCAGCCCAGGATGGAGCTGCTGGCCAGAGGAAAGCCCTGGGCGTAGGACCAGAAGGTGTAGGCTCCCTTCTCCCTGTGTGTCCCCAGGATGATTCCTGTTTTCATCATTCAGGAATAATTTAAAAAGTCTACCACAGAATCACAGCCGATACAACTGGACATGTGCAACTACTGAATTTCATAATCAGCATTTTATTATGCCTGTCTGCTATCAAATTTCATCCCTGATTTTGGTTACAGCTTAAGAAATAACCTTCAAACACCACTAGTATCAGTCTGACTTTCTCTGCTTTCTCTATCAAAGGAGTCGGATTGGAATTGCAAAAGCATTTTGTTCCAAATTGCAGCTTTGTGATGATTACATCCAAAATCACATTCTACACAAGTAGTTCCAGAGAGCCTTTTATTGGCTATCAAGACTGTTGATAAAAGTCCAGTGTGCTTCAACTGTGTCTGCATAAGACATTAACTTTAAAAGCACACATAGGTGCATCACTTAAATAGCCTTTCTTAGTGCAAGAAGTGCTTCTTGGTCACCGTTTTGTTAAATAATAATTATTAATAAATTAAAAAAATTAAGGATACGGCGTGCATGTTTCTCCTTCACGGGCGTTTCTGTGGAGTTTATGGCTTTGCTGATGCTGCTGAGCTGAAAGGAGAAAAAAAGTTGTATTAGATGTTATTGGGGAACTAGGCTAGCCTAGTAAACTAGACCAAATTCTTGCTTTGCAAAGTTTGGTCTAGGAACGCTCCACTGGAACCTCTGCAGCCCCAACAGCATTCTGGCTGGCCAATCACAGCTCTCTAGAGGGGTTTCACACACATAAAGAGCTGTGATTGGTCCATAATGGTGGCCCAATCATAGTGCTCTGTCTGCTTAGTGAACAAATCACAGAGCTTTATCCGCTTTGTGGGCCAATCAGGGCACTCTATATGCCTGGTGGGTGGGATGATGCAACAGAGTGAAACAAGAGTATGTCACATTCATTGTCCAGTGGCATGCGGAGATCATTTGAAAGACAACGGTAGAACCCGCCCCACAACCGAGAGCCGTCAATGGAGCGTTGCCAGACTAAATAATACATTTATTTAGTCTGGCAACTAAATAATACATTTATTTAGTCTGGCTTGCCAGGCTAGAACTAGGCAGTTTTGGCTTGCTTTTAGCACCCCCTAGTCTAAGTTTGTAGAACCGAAAGCAAAACGTATCTCCTCGGCTGTGCATTTGTCTTTTTAACACCTTAGTCTAACTGCTGAAACGTCTCCCAGCGTTCAAAAGCGTCTACAAGAGTGATTCATTAGCCTGGCAAGCCAGACTAAATAAATGTTTAAATAAATGTATTATTTAGTCTGGCCATGCTCCATTGATGGCTCTCGGTTGTGGGGCGGGTTCTACCGTTGTCTTTCAAATGATCTCCGCATTCCACTGGACAATGAATGTGACATACTCTTGTTTCACTCTGTTGCATCATCCCACCCACCAGGCATATAGAGTGCCCTGATTGGCCCACAAAGCGGATAAAGCTCTGTGATTTGTTCACTAAGCAGATAGAGCACTATGATTGGCCCACCATTATGGACCAATCACAGCTCTTTATGTGTTTGAAACCCCTCTAGAGAGTCGTGATTGGCCAGCCAGAGGCCTGGTAGGAGCTGCGGTGGTTCCAATGGAGCATGCCTAGACCAAACTTTGCAAAGCAAGAATTTGGTCTAGTTCACTAGGCTAGTGATTCATCACTAAATTAAACAAATCAGCTGTGTTCGTGACCTAAAACATGCAGGAAATGTGCTGGAAGCAGACTGCAGCACCAGGTATGTCAGCTGTTGGCAAGTCCCAACAGAGCAGCCCACTCTGTGGAATATTCTGGCCACAGGGGCGATAGGGGCAAGGTGGCCTTTCATTAATCCTGTAAAGGGTCACTTTAGCACATAATGGCTCAAGAAAATTATTTTAATAATATGAAAATGTGGCAAAATCTAATTATTTTTCACCCACATAACCAGCTATAGGACCACCTACAACCCATGCAACAACAGTCATGTGATGTCTGGTGTATTTTAAAGCACTAAACACATGTTTAAACGTTGTTTTCATGCTTTTAAAATTACATCAGGTGGTCAAAGTGCAGAGCAGGGCCTGATCAGTTTAAAGTACAAAAAAAAACTAAAACCACCAATATGTGATGATGAAAGCAACACAAACATGCATCAACAGGATCCAACTGTTTTGAAGCAACAGCAATAATGGCTTAGTTTAATGTACATTCAGTACAGATTTACTAATTGATCATAGAGAGAAAGCTGCTTACTTTAAAATCAAGCAAATGTTATCTTGTCATTGAAACATCCATGATGAGCAGATCAGTGTTATACAACAGAAATAAATAGGCAGCACTGGTGCCGCCTTTATGAAACAATAGGTTCAAGGTTTCTGTGAAAACTTGGGTCAAACACCAATTCAAAATGCGACACCTTTAATGAACCTGGGAGAATGGATGGTGCGTCACCACGAGACACTGAACAAGCTGCTTTTCAACTGGTTCTGCAGGTAAAGCCAGCTCTGCTGAGAACGAGCAGGATGGGATGGACAAAACAAGACAATGCAGGACCTCTATTCTCCTGGTTTTAACCCACTTCAGATACAACAAACACCAAATAAAGGATCAAATGGTTGAGCCAGTACAACCCACCACAATACTTTAGTTCTTTTTTTTGTACTTTTAAACTGGATTGCTGCCAGAATGTACCTCATGTTGCAGTATGGGCTCAAAAGAAATAGATTTTTAATAATTTGTCTAAGACAAAGCCAGAAAGCTGGAAAAACCAACGTCTGTGGAAATGTCAAAATATATGCCAAGACTAATTATCCCATTAACTGCTCTGGTATTACTAGCATCATGTTCAGTCTTATGTTCCCAATTAAAATCCCAAACGGCTCCAAAACATCTATTGATTGAGGTTGTTTGTGTTATTTGGTCTTTTTAAAAATAAATCATATCCATTACCTTGTTGAAAACTTCACAGATTAAGACAGAGAGGTCTTAATTTATTCTGAAGCTCTCTTCAAAAACAGTAACTCGGACTGAGCCTCGAGCTCCACAGATTAATAAGAACCATCCTTCTGCCTCCTTTCTGGCTCAAATCAAATGCGAGCCCCTCGTTTACTCAGCGCGAGTGAAGGGGGCCGGCGTGGATGTCTGTGTGACAATGAGGGGTTTGTTGGGGGGAGGAGGCAGACAGCAGGGGTAGAAGATTGGGTTGGACGGGGGGGAAGCGCTCTGGCATACAGAGCCTGGCACAGAAGCCCCAACAGATGGCTGCTGAGCAGCGAAGCTACAGGGAACCTCATCGAACATTCAGCATGGCTGCCGGTCAAGAAGGGACGGAAAGCAGGGCGTCAAAATCCAAAACGAGCTGGAAGGTGGTTGAATACAGAATACTATAAGCTATGGTCTCACTTCAGTTGTCAAACTTTTGTTTGTCTCCAAAAATATAAGATAAATGACAGCAAACACCTCACTCCCGTACCAGCAGGAAGGACAGCGAGAGCCCCAGATGAATCTGAAACCTACCGTAAGGTCTAATGCCAGCAAGCATTAGCACGGTAACACACACACACACACACACACACACACACACACACACACACACACACACACACACACACACACACACACACACAGAAAGTTGATTTAATGAGGTGTCGTGGCTCACCATGCCCCCTTTGGTTTTCAGCAGGGGGTCCATAAGTTTGTTTTAAAACATCGATGGAAGTCAAAGTACTGCATCTCCGCTGCTTCTCTGTGCACATAAAGCCCTGAGCTAAGAGCATTTATTACGGATCTTTATCTGCTTAATTCAACAGTCTGCTGCTCGGGATCTGGCCTACAAGGTCACAGACTTCTGCACAGCTCGCACCCAGTCGCTCAGGTTAGAGTCACGATGCGTCCTAGCAGGGCACAAAGTGCTCAGATTTTAGTTCTTAAATTCATTATTCCACCATCCATCAAACAAGTCTGCAACGTGCAGATTTTCTATTTTGTGTCTCTTTTCTGGCTAAACTACTGCAGCCAATAACCCTGACATGAACTCAGTGGATGTGTCGTTTCTCACCACTTCACCTACTATTGTAGTGCACACACAGGAAACACTAATAAAACCCATCGATGACACCATAAACCACATATGCTCATTTACAAACTGAAAAAGTTCACATCAAAAGGAGAAGGTCCTTTTGTTTCCTGGATGCTAAACCAACAAGCTTTCCCCATCATGAGCCAAGATGGGCAGGTCCATGAATGTCAAGCGGCAGTGTGACCTAGATCTGTCAGGTTTTTCAAATCCTAGCGTTCTACCGTCTATTTTCTATCAGAAGCTAATGCTGGAGAAAGGTGTAAGAGACTATTTTCATGTTCAAGCTGCATGAAAAACTCAGAGTGACTGATAATAACCAGATTTAAAAAACAGGTTTTCAGTGTTCAACACTTTCATTTTATCTGATTTATCAATTATGTGGACAAAATCCCACAAGTGAATAAATTAATTTCTGTGCTTTTAATTCAGTCTTCACTCCCACTTTAGAGGCTGTGTTTACCCTCTACAGGACTCCCATCCCCCTCTTCTCTCCCTGATGGGTGCTTGCTCAGGCAACAGGAGGAAAAAGAAAGCAAACACACACACACACACACACACACACACACACACACACACACACACACACACACACACACACACACACACACACACACACACACACACACACACACACACACACACACAGAGGTCACAATAAAGAGCAGAAACAATGTGCAGTAGAGGAGTTTCGGTCAACAGGAGGCTAAAATCAGCTGATTTATCAACTAAAAACGATTCATTTTTTTCACTCAGGAAAAGCCGTTCTCTATTGGGAGTAATCGGATTTCCAAGTCGGGATGTCAGATTCATTCTCCACCTCATTTGCATGTTGCCCAGTGAATCCATTGAAAAGAGCTGCAGTAAATAAAGTCTGCAGTGTCATTTAAACATGGATACAGGGTTCAGCCCCCTTTCTCTTTGAAATGTGTTGCTCACCTGTAAGCCTGCTTTTGTTTTCCAGTTTTTTTAAAAGGAAAACTACTCATTTGTTTCCTCATCAGGAAACAAGTAAAGCCACAGCCGCTCCCGTTTGACATTTCTCAGAGAGCGAACAGAGGCAGCTTAGGGTCGTGTCGAGGTGTGCGGACAAACGCAGACTGTTTTGGTTGGGTGAACTTTCCCTGCTGACGTATAAGTGCTGACCTTCCCATTCCACGTCTTCGCTTTACAAACAAGGCGTGGATTTGCAATAAAGGTGCATCAGTCCTGCCTTGAGCATGGCATGTGAAAAGGTTTACTGTGTGGTCCGGAGGTAGACGGGAACCAGAGTTAAAACAGTGTTTGTACAACCAGAGAGAGAAACGTAGGTCTGTAGATGGTCGTTCAGCTGAAACAATAGTCGGGTAGTGCTCGGGTTTATGACCTGAGCCATAAACAAGACTCAAATATAGTTTTTTTTTTGTCCAATCAAGTTTTCTTGGCAGTTATTTGTACCAGATCAGCAAATAAATTCCAATATCAGACAAAGACGACCTGAGCAGACAGAATGCAGTTTAGAAATGACAATGATGTCATTTATAAGGCATAGAAAACTCTTCAAACCAACCTGACCACCTAAACTTTAGGCAGGAGGAAGAATTCAGCCGAATTACAGTTTATTTTCATAGCACCAACAGCCGGTTTAAGGTCAAAGGTAAGACAATTGTTCCATCAGTTACAACAACTCTGTTTTTTTTTCCCCACTTTTCCCAATTTTGATATTTTAAAACCTCTATTTTTTAAATTTTGTTCTTGTGAAGCGCCTTGTGATTTTTATCTTCAGAGGCACGATCATTTATTCTTTTTCAGACCATTACCCTACCACCACCATGTTTAACTTCTGGTTTGTTTTTCTGGAATGCATTCCACTTTTGTCCATCAGCTCACAGAATGCTTTTCAAAAAGTCTGTAGGACCATCAAGATAATGTTCTGGCGAATTTGAAAACTAAAGGGGGCTGAGACTTTCAGGCCTGGCTCCCAGATTGTGTAACAGTTTGCCCCTAAAACTGACTGTTTTTGAAAATAAGCATCTTTAACTACCACGCATTTGCCATCTCGATTTATTTGCACATAAAGCTTTCTTTGTCTAACAAGCACCGAATCTTGGACAGTGGTATCCGTGTGGCGTTTCACACTAAATCAGTTGTGACTCGAGATAAACATCTGGTGTGATTAACCCACAGCAAAGGAAGGGAGTGCAGCAGACAGAGAAAAGTAATCTACAGATGGAGAAATAGTCATCTTTCATCCTGCTATTTTTGTCTTCAAGATAAAGAAACAATCTTTTTGCAACAATGATCACAGCCGGCCAAAATTAATGCAGGGGTGTGCACATTTCGTCGTACACTTGTGTAACAGGTTTTAATCGACTCCTCAAACTGCTGTTGTCATCTTGGGTTTGCGCAATTTGTACATAACTCAAAATACGTTTTGAATTTGTGATATATGTATATCAAACCGGTGGTTTTAATATATTAGCAACTCATTTAAAGAAAATATTTAAGAAATGTCAAGGGTGGCAAATCTGAAAAGGTTTGACCACCTCAGCTTCTCCTCTCTGTGATTCAAAGGCAAATAAAACATTTACAGGAAGAGACGCTGGGCGAGGGAAAAGCTTTGCCCTTTTAAGATAACAAAACACAGAAGGTGCCGAAGAGCCAGCTGTTCTACTGTTTGATTTTATTACTCGGCCTTCTTTGAATCACATTTTTGTCACATTGAGGTGTTTTACTACAGTGAAAGGCAACTAAAAGTGTCACATCACACCTGTGGGATGAAGAATTGAAGTGTTCAATCCAAAGAGAGAGAGAGAGCAATGCCAGACCAGTCATAGGAGAAAGGTGGCCAAACAGGAAGGACTAGACTGGTGTGGGGAGGAATGAATGCCGTGACAGCACTGGCATTCAGTCTGCATGTCAAAAACACCAGTTAACTTTTATTACTACAAAGGGACATTTTACAGTTAAAAGTTTGACCAAAGAAATGACACGAACCCAGTTACTCATCATTTCTGTTTTTAAGTTAATATAACGAAGCTAAAGGCTTTTGTGAGCTTAAAACATCAAATGGTTCAGTTAATTGGGTGACAGTGAATGTGGCCTATGCGGTAAAGCCCCAGCAGGCCCCAAATTAAGCCCAGCTCATCCCAGCAGAACCAGAACCACCCGTCCTCTCTGTTTACCTGCTGCTTGTCAAAATTATCCCTCTCCGCTCCGAGGTGCGCCTCGGTCCGCTTGCTTTTCACGCGCGTGTGAATGGTGTTCATCCTATCAGGCGGTACCGACGGCTTCAGTGATGATTACTAATCTCCGACAAACACAAGAAAGGTCCAAACTGCTGCTGGCTGTTCTAACTAGACTCCGTGTTGAGTGGGTCAAGTACATCTCCGAGCTGCAGCCTCATTACTGCTGATGCGCCGCGACTGAAGGGAAGAGGAAGACGTAGGAGAGTGATTGTGTGACGTAGGCGGATCCGCCCCCAAAAGGTGGGGGCGGGATATTCATTATCATCATCATCCATCTACAGGCAGGTTTTCCTCCACATCACTGAGGTTTCGGATTATCTCCTGCTTCTTTGGTGATAATCATTCAACAGCAGCTGGGTTTAAAATGCAGCAATGACACAAAACAAGAAATTAAACTCAGGCATGAATCACTGGTGGGTGGGTGGAGGTGACACTTCACTCGGCTTTGGATTTCGTAATGGAAATAAAATAAATTGTGAGTAATTAAAATGGTAATTTTACTGAACCATACCATACCATACCAACTTTATTTATAAAGCACATTTAAAAACGGCATGGCAGCCGACCAAAGTGCTGTGCAGAATAAAAAGTAAAAACACAATATAAAACAATACAGTCAACAATAAAATGCACAACAAGGCAGATAATCACAGTTAATAAAAAGACACATAGTAAAATAATAAAAGTCTGGGATTTAAAAATGCCTGGTCGTAAAAGTGAGCCTTAAGCAGCGACTTGAACCGGAGGAGGGATGGTGCCAGCCTCACTGAAAGAGGAAGAGCATTCCAGAGTGTCGGAGCAGCGTAGACAAAAGCACGCTGCCCCCGCGTTTTGTATTTCATTGATGGAACACGAAGCAGCAGGCAATCAGCAGACCTCAACGCCCAGTTTGGCACATAACGAGTGACAAGATCCGACAGGTATTCCGGAGCCAGACCGTTCAGGGCCTTAAAAACAAAAGTCAGGATTTTAAACTTGACTCTAAAGTTTACGGGTAGCCAGTGGAGCCGTACCAGTACAGGTGTGTTATGGTCTCTTCTAGGGGTGTTAAAAACCTGGCTGCCATGTTCTGTGCTACCTGAAGCCTGTTAAGAGCGGAGGCAGGTAAACCAATTAAAATGGAATTTGCATAATCCAGTCGGGAGGTGATAAAAGCATGAATTACAGATTCCAGGTGTGCCCGTTTCAGGATCGGTATTAAGCGAACTAGTCTGCGCAGCTGATAAAAACACGATCTGACCACTGCATTAATCTGAGGGCCCATGGAAAAGTGTGTATCCAGTTTCACCCCCAGGTAGGTAACACACTGCTTGAGGTCAAAAGGGAGAGTGGCCAAATCAGAAGATACGCGTGTGGTTTTGTTAGGGGTCATCAGGAGTGCCTCAGACTTAGAATCGTTTAGCTTAAGGAAATTGTTGGCAAGCCAAACCCTCACTTCAGCCAAACATTGGTCCAGAAGAGAGAGGGAGCCTGGTTTGTTCAAAGCCAGGTAGATCTGGCAATCATCTGCATAAATATGATAGCCCAGGCCATATTTCCTCAGGATGAAACCCAGGGGGAGGATGTAAATTGAAAACAGGAGAGGCCCAAGCACAGATCCCTGCGGGACTGCCCATGGAAGTGGAAGGAATGTAGAGGAACAATTACCCAACTGAACCTTGAAAACTCTGTTTGACAGATATGAGCAGAACCACTGAAGTGAGGTACCCCTAAGCCCTACCCATGACTCAAGTCTATCCAGCAAAATATCGTGGTCAATGCAATCAAATACTGCAGAAAGATCTAATAGTAAGAGCAAAACAGGCGACCCAGAGTCAGAAGCCACCAGGATGTCATTGGTCACGCGAAGAAGGGCTGATTCGGTACTGTGAAGTGGCCTAAACTTAGACGGGAACACATCAACCAGAGAAAAGCTATTCATGTGTGCTGTAATCTGTGAATAAACAATCTTTTCAAGGACCTTAGACAAAAACGGTAATTTGGAGATTGGCCGAAAGTTTGCAAGGTTTGAGCTGTCTAAACCAGTTTTTTTTAAACAAAACAAAAGGTATGCAGCTGCAAATGCCCTTATATGGGGTGCCGATTGCATAAAAACATTTTTGCCATTAACTTTGAATAATAGTATGTAAAATAAGTTTTAAAAATCTAATCTACATACATTTAAATATTGAAATTGAGGTTCCATCTAAACATTTTGATTCAGTTTCATCTCCCTTAGGGTAACCTGAATATTTTTATATAAAAATTAAAATTGTTAAATCTAAAAATTGTGAAATTATGTAGAATCTAAATACAAAAAAAAAAGACATATTTATTATCAAATCATGTATAGTCCATAGTCTGAACATAGACACAAATTCGTAGATGTGCTATTGGGTGGTGGAGAGCATAACAATGTTGCTGCCATATTGAATGGATACCTGACTCTCCAAACCCAACTGGAGTCAACGCAGGGTGAGCAACTATGCTTATTTTTGTGCAGCCTATGGTTGCAACAATCAGCACTATTGAAAACAGATCATGTGGGACTACTATTGACTTTTCTAGCCTACCTGTAGGGATTTTATATTTTAATTTATATGATTTATTGAATCTAAATTTTAACTATCATGCCATACCACATGGTATGGCATGATAGTACTGACTTTGTGAAAAAGCACAATAAATGTGTGTTTTTTTAGTTCAGTACACACATTTCTTGCAGAAATAAATACACTGGGGGATGGAAAGCCATCCCAGATGGAGCCCAACCTCTACAGCAGCTCCAATAGGCAGCATCAGTCCACGTTGCGTCTAAGTATATGATGTCTGTGAGTTTGATGCCCAGTTAGACTTGAGCCTGTATGGGATGAAGGTGATTTTAAAAGGTAAAAACAGCTAGTTTTTAAATTAAATATTCAATACCTAGATTTTAACTCTCAAGCTTACATTGTCCTTGCACAGTTCTCAAAAACAAATTAACCAACAAACAGGATTTTTGTATTTTATTCTTTCATTTTATGCTTTTAACACACCAAGCTTGATCATCTGTGCAGAATCATCAGCGGATCAGCAAAAAACACCTGACAGTAGGCATCCATTTTCCATTTTCATCCGATTATCCGGAGTCGGGTCGTGGGGGCAGTAGCCTCAGGTGAGACGCCCAGAGTTCTCTCTCCCCAGCTACTTGGGCCAGCTCCTCTGGGGGAATCCCAAGGCGTTCCCCGGCCAGGTGAGGGACATAGTCCCTCCACCGTGTCCTGGGTCTACCTTTAGGTCTCCTCTCGGTTGGATGTGCCCGGAAAACCTCACCAGGGAGGCGTCCAGGAGGCATCCTGACCAGATCAACTGGCTCCTCTCAATGTGGAGGAGCAGCGGGTCTACCCCGAGCCCCTCCCGAATGACCGAGCTTCTTACCCCATCTCTAAGGGAGAGCCCAGCCACTCTTCGGAGAAAACTTATTTCGGCCGCTTGTATCCGCGATCTCGTTCTTTCGGTCACTACCCAAAGATCATGACCATAGGTGAGGGTAGGAACATGGATCGACCGGTAAATCGAGAGCTTCACCTTCTGACTCAGCTCTCTCTTCACCACAACAGACCAGTACAACGACCGCAGATGCAGCACCAATCCGCCTATCGATCTCACTCTCCAATTTTCCCTCACTAGTGAACAAGACCCCGAGATACTTAAACTCCTCCACTTGGGGCAGGATCTCATCCCTGGCCCGGAGGAGGCATTCTACCCTTTTCTGAATCAAGACCATGTTCTCAGGATTACAGGAGCTGATTCTCATCCCACCTGCTTCACACTCAGCTGGGAACCGCTCCAGCGAAAGCTGAAGATCACGTTCTGATGAAGCAACAGGACCACATCATCTGCAAAAAGCAGAGACCTGATCCTCAGACCACCAAATCGGATGCCCTCCACACCTTGGCTGCACCTAGAAATCCTGTCCATAAAGGTAATGAACAGAATCGGTGACAAAGGGCAGCCTTGGCAGAGTCCAACTCTCACTGGGAACGAGCCCGACTTACTGCCGGCAATGCGGACCAAGCTCTGACACCAGTCATACAGGGACCTAACAGCCCGTATCAGAGGGCCTGTTACCCCATACTCCCGGAGTACCCCCCACAGGGCCCCCCGAGGGACACGGCTAAACGCCTTCTCCAAATCCACAAAACACATGTAGACTGGTTGGGCAAATTCCCACGAACCCTCCAGGATCCCCCTAAGGGTATAGAGCTGGTCCAGTGTTCCACGGTCAGGACGAAAACCACATTGCTGCTTCTGAATCTGAGGTTCAACAATTCGACGGACCCTCCTCTCTAGAACCCCTGAATAGACCTTACCAGGAAGGCTCAGGGGTTGCCACCACGGCAGGCACAGACAATCCTGCGACCACAGCTCTGGTCGGCCGCCTCAACAATGGAGGCACGGAACAGGGTCCATTCAGACTCAATGTCCCCCGCCTCCATTTGGTTTGGACCTGCCTGGTCTGACCGGCATCCTCCCCCACCATCTGAGCCAACTCACCACCAGATTGTGGTCAGTTGACAGCTCCACCCTTCTATTCACCCGAGTGTCCAAGACATGCGGCCGCAGGTCAGATGAAACAACAACAAAGTCGATCATCGAGCTGTGGCCTAAGGTGTAATGGTGCCAAGAGCATATATGGACACCTTTATGTCTGAACATGGTGTTCATTATGGACAATCCATGACTGGCATACAAGTCCAATAACAAAACACCACTCAAATTCAGATCGGGGGGCCGTTCCTCCCAACCTCACCTCTCCAGGTCTCACTGTCGTTGCCCACGTGAGCGTTAAAGTCCCCCAGCAGAACGAGGGAGTCACCGGAAGGAGCGCTTTCCAGCACCCCCTCCAAGGTCTCCAAAAAGGGTGGGTAGTCTGAACTGTAGTTTGGTGCATAAGCACAGACCACAGTCAGAACCCATCCCCCCCACACGTAGGTGGAGGGAGGCTACCCTCTCATTCACTGGGGTAACCCCCAACGTACAGGCACCAAGATGGGAGGCAACTAGTATGCCCACCCCTGCTCGGCACCTCTCAGTGGGAGCAACTCCAGAGTGGTAGAAAGTCCAACCCCTCTCAAGGAAACTGGTTCCAGAGCCAGAGCCATGCGTTGAGGTGAGTCCGACTATATCTAGTCGGAACCTCTCAACCTCACACACCAACTCAGGCTCCTTCCCCACCAGAGAGGTGACATTCCATGTGCCAAGAGCCAGCTTCTGTAGGCAGTTAAAGGAAATAAAGGTTTATTCATGTTAGAAGGCTCTTGTAAGACAGGAATTTCTTTCATTTTATATTTTTTCTCTCCCCTGCCGGGTGGAGTTGCTACTGTGATGTTTTGTTTGCAGGTATGAAGGTGAAAGATACACCAGGGCTGACGAGACAACAGGGTGGAAACAGAGATATGTAGTCTGTCCTGCAGGCCAAACTGGCTTTTTCACATTTTTGCTGCTTTGTCTAAAACACACACACACACACACACACACACACACACACACACACACACACACACACACACACACACACACACACACACACACACACACACACACACACACACACACACACACACACACACACACACACACACACACACACACACACACACACACACACACACACACACACACACACACACACACACACACACACCAGTCTGGAGAGGCTTGTCCAGTCACAGCCATGGATGAAAAAACTAAGATTTGTGTGAGAAAAAAATGTGACTGACGTTACAGCATATGAAGTCATGCAGGAAAAGTTTGTGTGAACCTTTGAGTTTCTTTTTAAACATTAGGCCACTTGTTTTGCTTTTCCAACTGCATGTTCCTGTACTAAACAGCTAATTTGACTGAAGTGAGGTCTGAAATGACAGTTTATAATTAAAATGTTAAAAGCTATTAGCTTAATCCCTCACATCATAATTATTAAATTCAACACTGTCAAATATTAACCACTAGACAGCACTACAGATCAATTTATGACCCAAACACATTAAATAAACCTTCCTGAGATGAGCAGCCAGCATGTTCACACAAAATCCTAAAACCAGCAATTGTTTTAACGAGATAGTTGTAATCTAATCTGGACCATTTCATCTATGTGATTATTCTTGTGAGTCTAAAAAAACCAATAAACCATTTGTGTCAACAGATGTTCTCTACTGCAAGCTGTGAGCAGAAATGCACAAATTAAAATGTAATTTAGTCACGAAGGAAGTGTTTTCCTTTTGGCTCTGCATGAATGGTTTGAAAACAATAAATATTACTGCCATCAAGAACTTCTGTAAGAGGTCACTTGTCTGATCATGATCTTGAATAACTTTTACCTTAAATTTTTTTTTTGCAAAACCTTTTGCTCTGTTGTGCTGGGTTCACTTCCTAGCCTGGTGTCTCTCTGCAAGGAGTTTGCATGTTCTACCTGTGCACGCGTGGGTTCTCTCCAGGTACTCCGGCTTCCTCCCACAGTCCAAAAATATGTCAGGTTTATTGGTCTCTCTAAATTGTCTCTAGATGTGAGTGTGTGCATGCATGATTGTTTGTTCTGTGTCTGTGTTGCCCTGCAATATTGCGTGGACATCAGGGACAGTTCCACTGGACTGGCAGACCGTGGTGGTGGTCCCCTATTTAAAAACAGGGACCGCAGGATGCGTTCCAACATCAGTGGGATTACACTCCTGGGCGTCCCTGGTAAAGTCTATTCAGGAGTTCTGGAGAAGAGAGTTCGTCGGATAGTTGAACCTCGGAATCAGGAGGAGAAATGTGGTTTTCGTCCTGGCCGTGGAACACTGGACCAGCTCTATATCCTAAGGGGGGTCCTGGAGGGTGCGTGAGAGTTTGTCCAGCCAATCTAAATGTGTTTTGTTGATTTGGAGAAGGCGTTCATCCTCAGGAGGCCCTTTGGCACTTTGTGGTACCAGGCTCTTTGTTACGGGCTGTTAGGTCCCTGTATGACCGGTGTCAGTGCTTGGTCCGCATTACCGGCAGTAAGTAGTAAGTCAGGCTTGTTTCCGGAGAGAATTGGACTCCGCCAAGGCTGCCCTTTGTCACAGATTCTGTTCATACCTTTTATGGACAGGATTTCTATCAGTCAACTTTATTTATATAGCACTTAATCCTACAATGCATGCAAATCAAAGTGCTTAACAAATTAAAAAGGCCCCGCATTCCCACATTCCCTCCCATCCCCAGAATTTTAAAAACAGTCTGGCAATAAAAACCACACACGCACACACACACAATAGGTGCAGCCAAGGTGTTGAGGACATCAGTTTTGGTGGCCTAAGGTTCAGGTCTCTGCTTTTTGCAGATGACGCAGTCCTTTTGGCTTCATCAGAACGTGATCTCTGGCTTTCACAGCCAAGTGTGAAGCAGCTGGGATGAGAATCCGCTCCTTTAAATCCGAGACCATGGTCTAGAGTTGGAAAAGGGTAGTATGCCTTCCCCAGGTCAGGAATGTGGTCCTGCCTCAAGTGGAGTTTACGTATGTTGGGGTTTTGTTCACGAGTGACAAAAAGATGGAGCGCAAGATTGATAGGGTTAGGGTTAGGTGATGCAGGCTTTGTACCGGTCTGTCGTGGTGAAGAGAGAGCTGAGTCAGAAGGCGATGCTCTCAATTTACCAGTCGATCTACATTCTTACCTCACCTATGGTCACAAGCTTTGGGTAGTGACCGAAAAAACGAGATCGTGGATACAAGCGGCTGAAATGAAAATTCTCCACAGGCTGTCTGGGCTCTCTATTAGAGATAGGGTGACAAGTTTGGTCATCCGAGAGGGGCTTTGAGTAGGAACTGGCCCAAGTGGCTCGGGAGAGGGAAGTCTGGGCTTCTCTACTTAGGCTGCTGCCCTGTGACCCCATCCCAGACAAGTGGAAAAGAATGAATGAATTGATAGGTCTTTGTTGTAAACTTAAATGTGACCTGAACAACTACCTATATCATATCTAATATTTTGAGCATTTTATCGCCCTAATCTTCATATTTTATCAGCTCAGCTGTTGTCCTGCACAAATACATGAGACGTCTATGAGGAAAGTCAAGAGCTGAAACATCTGTGTTTATTTGGATGTCGAATAAATAAATATTTTTGAAACTGGAATGGTTCACTGTTAAATTCTTTTGAGTTGTAGCATTCACAGTCACCATTTTGGAAAAGACAGATACGAACACTGAAAGTCTTGACACACACTGGTCTTCCTGTTAGAAAAAAAGGTGTCAATGACTAAATTCAGCCATAAGATCATGAATCCCATGACAGGGTTTCACACTTTGGTTTAAATGCAGCAAAAGCATCTTCACACATACATCAGCATGACACACTTGAAACTCTTACCTTTGCTTTAGAAAAAAATCCTTATTTGTGCATTTCATCTGTTCAGACAGCAAAAACAAATCTGAAGATATCACCTGAAGTCTGGAGGCAGCAGACAAATGTTGCTTCTGTACCAGCGGTTTCAAAATTTTATGCATTTTTTCTGTGACTTCCATCTTTGATTCCAACTGCAGCCTGATGCTGCCACCAGCAGGCGCAGCAGTAGACTTTTAGGTTTTAAGAGTTTCACATGCTGCAGCAGAAACATGATCGGTGTTTTGTTTCCTTTATATGGAAAGAGCATGAATAAGCCAGAGTGACTCATAACTGTGACTAGATGTAGTCTAGTACAGAGCTTTCTTTCTTAGAACAGGTTTTACTCTGTAGTCATCACGTTTCAGTTTAATTCTGGAACAGCACACGAGAGCAGAAAAAGGAAATGAGAACCTACCACCAAGTTGACATTTACAAGCTATACATGTCTGTTCTTGGAAATGATAAAAAAAAATCTTAGTTGGATTTTAAAAAAAGTGTAAGAAATGGGTGTCGATTCTTACTAAAATAGTATAAATTATCTTTAGACATTTGACAAATGAAATAAAAAATAAAATAAAACCTATACTATGCAAAATACTTTCATATTAAAATACTTTTAACCTTTTGAAAACTTCTTCCCGGGTAAAATGATATCTTTAAGTATTGGGGAGAATTTTTTGAGTTAATTTATAAATAAGAAGCATCTGGCTTCCTGTAAAAAAGCCAACCACACATCTAGCCTTTTTTTCCCCTGTGTTGTTGTTTCCCTTTAAAGAAAGCAGACAGCCCTCATGGGGCCACTACTTTGATCTGCGTTCAAAGAGTCCAACCACTCAACATGCTGTGCAACATCAGTGCACCTGTGCTGATCCAGGTGCTCCCTCCGCTGCTGGTAACGGAGTTTATTTTGGGCCTCACTGGAAACGGTTTGGCTCTGTTCATCTTCTGCTTCCACTTGAGGCCGTGGAAAAGCAGCACGGTGCTCCTCTTCAACCTGGCAGTGACTGACTTCATGCTCATCCTGGCTATTCCTCTTCGTGCCAGCTATTACCTCTCTGAGCTCAAGTGGATGTTTGGGAGCGGCCTCTGCAACATCTGCCTCTTCATGCTGGCCTTGAACCGCAGTGGGAGCACCTTGTTCTTGATGGCCATAGCTGTGGACAGGTATATGCGCGTGGTGCATCCCCACCATTCCATCAACTCCCTAAGCGTGGGCAAAGCCATGCTGGGAGCACTTGGGATGTGGCTGGCCCCCGTTTTGCTGAACGTTCATGTCTTCTCACTGGAGCACATCAATACGACCCGCTGCGAGAGCTTCGCGGTTGATACCAACTTCCAAGGCAATCTGTCCTGGCACAAGTTCACATTCCTGGTTTCCTTTTGTGTACCTCTGCTAGTGATTCTTTACTGCACCTTCCACATCACCAGCCACCTCAGGAAGAGACAGCTGTCACAGCAGGCAAAGTTCAGGAAGGCTCTGTATTTCATAATTGTAGTGGTGGTGCTGTTTATCATCTGCTTCCTACCGAGCAACATCACACTGCTGCTGATCTGGATCAAGGAGGGATTCCATGACTGTGCCGCTACAGAACACCTGACCACAGTCTTCTACATCACCATTAGTATGACTTATCTCAACAGCGTGCTGGATCCTGTGGTTTACTACTTCTCCAGCCCGGCCATTAAAAACATCTGCAGGAGGGCTCTGCATCGGTCTCGAGACGAGATGAGCGAGAGCACGGGGAGGAAAACGAGAGAAACAGCGTCCCAGTCCATCAGCCAGCTGTGAGCATGCGGAAACAGGATGTTTCACTGCTAACACCAGATAACGAAATAGATCTTTTCATTATTCTTGTAAGTGGATCAGCCAGAATGATGCTTTAACTTCTTGCGAAGCAATTTGACACGTTTCCTTAAAAACCTGGTTAAACTCAGCTTGCAGTGTTATTTGACATTTCATTTTGCAGTTTATTTACTGTAAATTCAAGTCCATTGCTTAAATTATGTATTTGTTTATACTGCCTTATGTAACGTGATGAAGGAGATATTCCTCCAAGGTTATTTAACCTCTCTCCACAGATACCTCTGACACAGTACTAGAGTGCATGAGACTGCCTCAAGGTCATGTATTTGCTTCTAAATCTGTTTACTTTCCAGCAAGAGAAGAATGAAGATAAAGGACTCTTTTCTTTTAATAAATCAAAGAACTCTATTTTTAATAAAGCTAATCAAAACAACTGTTAGTCAATAATATAATGTTGACCGATCTGTGAAATAACAATGTTATGATTAATATGCTTTAATAAGTAAATGACTTTAATCTAGTCACTAGACACGCTGATACATGTAATGTAAATGCAGGACACATTGCTGTTACTGATCCAATCAGAACCTTCCTTTCTGAAGCGTGGCATAGTCTCTGTGGTGTTTATAAATCTGCCAACTTTGATTCGACCAGAATTCAAAACATCCAGATTAATAAAACCAGTTCCCACGCCATCTTAAGTTCAGTTCTCAAGATCTCACTGGAGTTCACCGCATGCTAAGCGGAGTATCGGACCGGCCATCTGGACTTCCATTTTAAGCTGAGAACCACCAAGCTGGATAAAATCTGTAGCATTTTACCAACCAAGCAACGGTTCCTTTCAGAATAAAAGCTGAACTCGCTGACCCAAGGAGGGTCTCTTTTGACCCTGTGAACCATCTGTCGCTTTTTACCTGGAGACGATCCAAAGACTAGTTTGCCGTATTGCTGACGCTGTTCCATCGGCTCCAGTACAAAAGGAGGGTCAGAGGACCTGACGATCTGGATCTGTACGGAAGTCTCATTCTGAAGGGTATGTGTGGAGCGACTAAAATGGCGTCTCATGTGTTTATGAAACTCCGATCAAACTCTGATCATAGCTAGAAGAAAAACATCATCCATCATTCAGACTTGCTTCTCCAGACACGAGAGTTCTGATAATAACACCACTCACACACACCATTCATCTCACATCTCATTCACCAGATCCATCCATCATTAGAGTAGTTAGTCTTGTTTAAAATTGTTTAAATTGTTTAGAAATAAATCATCTTAAACATTTTAAAGGTCTCTCTCTTCTCTTGTCTCTCAGTTAATACAAAGTGTTACAAAATCCCTGCAATAAAAAGTTCCAATCTTCTGGTTAAATAACTCAACGGTTCGTAAGACTGATTTCATATTCACTATGAATCTTAATGTCTCACGGGTCCTTAATTAGATATAAATTAACTTCTTTTACACTTATAAGTTGAAATATTTTTCATACTCTCATGAAACTATTAGAAAATATCTTTCTGCTCTGGCTTTAAGACATAAGTAATTACATTTTCCTGTTTTTACCACTAGGATGTATCGCAAAATTTGATTTTCGTGTAACATTCAAGTACTTTCCACAAAAAATAAAAAAATCAATGAAATGAATATACTTTTAAGGCCCAACAAAGTATTTTACTGTCTATATGGTCTTCTACACTGAAAGAAAAAGTCTATTGGATTTACATAATTTAATCATGTACATTGGTTGCATGAAATTAGATTGTTTTGAGTTTTGGTTTTATAACTTTATTATATAATGCCAACATGATAAATACATGTTATTAGAACATGATCATTTTTTCTTCTTACAACTTTAACATGTTATAACATGAAACGGCCGTGTTCCAAAAAAAGGGTTCAACACAAAATGCATTCATATAATTTCCACAATCTCACTAAAGTCCTTTTTTCAGTGTATCTGTGACACATGCTTCCTGTGATTTCCATGTGTCATTCTAGTTAGAGATACTGCTGAGTGCTTTTTGAACCCCTCTGTACTATCCCTTTAATTCCTGGTTTATGTTTTTGCTCTCTGCCAACTTCAGAACTATACACAATTGTTTTAGCACATGTATATTTCCTTTAATTAATAATTATTTAAATGTGAATTGAGCTTAAACTGTAACCGACTGATTTATTTTAATTTCAACATTTAGAAAGAGTGCCATGCTGGGAAATCTGTTCCATCCAACCAGTAATCAGCGAGCTGAATCATGAACACAATCTTCATGTTACCCCAACAAAGATCATTTATAAACCCCTGTACCCTTTTACAGCCTTACATAAGTCAGTCATGTTCATTTACCAACTTAATCCAATTATGTAGAAACTATATGTAAGAAATAAGTCATTTTAACTGAGGACTTTCATTTTTCCAGTGTATATTGTTCACTGAAAGTAAATTAAATCAACCTGGTTGATCAAAGAACGTTTTATGAAATTATTTATTCTAGAAAGGCTACAAGAAAGTGCATTGCAAGTTATAATTTTTACATCCTGAGCATACTTTTTATCAGTTTCATACCTGAAACCACAAACACCTTGTTTCCTTGAAAATTTCAGAAACAGTGACACAAGCCAGGAAGATGATCAGTGATGTTGCAAAAATTCCAAAGAATGAAGTTTGCACAGCTCTGTTCCTCATTCAAACCTCAAGTCATGCAGTGTAGAATCGCTGTAACATTGAAAACTACTTTCTCGTCGTTATCCATGACTAACAATGTAACGCATAACTTTTCAGAAGTGCAAAACAGCCAAAATGTTTGTACAGTTGTGTTTTCAACATGAGTCAAACTATCCAATAGATGAGGATCTGCAATTTTCATGTCTGCTTTCTAACAAAAGTGCATGCACGTCCTGCTGCCGAAATAAAAGGAACTGCTCCAGCAAAGGCAAGCGTGACCTTTAGAGATTCAAGCTTCTATGACTGTTTTACAAGAAAAGTCTTCCAGACAGGGAAAAAAGGATGAAAATAAATTTAAATGTCAGTACATGCATGTGGTCACATGTGTGTCATTAATTTTACCACTTAAATAAAGAAAACTTTTCTTTTGTGCCCAAACTTATTAAACATGTTAAAAATGTTAATGTTTATTACAAAAATGTCAATTATTCTTTATAATGATCCACTGTTGCCTGAGATGTACAGTTGTTTAGGCACAGTATTTTGTTTCTTAACAAAAAGGTTTTTCTTTCAGCATTTTAGTTTAAATTAATTTAGTAGGTTTAACCTGTGAGTCAATATAATAAAGTGCTTTTATCATTTCTATACAGGCAGGATTTCAAACAACTAAGTTTCTGAGTTGATGAAAAAAATACAAATAAAAATAACTTTTCCAATGAGCCACAATCCTAGTTAAGGTGATATATTTCATCCAGAGTAAAAATGGTTTAATTTCTTATATAAAATTGAACAATCTGGAAAGAGATTAGATAAACATGCACCATTAAAAGGTTGAACTTGAAATGTTTTATTTAGTGAATAAGAATTACATGAACAGTTAAAAGATGAAAGTTAGCGCAAATATTACAGCTCAGCTTAAGGCACAAAAAAAAACAGAATATATAAATTTGACTGAAGGGTATAATCGTCTTATTCTGAAACTTCATTTTCCATTTGAAGAAACTCCTGAAACAAAATTTAAAAAACTACATTAAAAGTTTAGTGTCTGATCACAGAACAGAAACAAAAAAGAAGACAAGGTAAAATCTTAACAATCTAAGGAAAAAACCACTAAACATTTCATGAAACAGGATGTGATTCTACCTTCAGACAGTTGTGTGAAATGGAGCCGTTCCTCAGCCTTTTCCCTTGTTGACGCTCTCTGTGCTTCAGATACTCATGAGTAAGTGAGTCTGCGTCATCCTGACTAAAAAACAGATTTATATAAAATAATGTAAGAAAAAATCATTTGTCCTACATGTAATGTCTGAACTTTGTAGGACAAGGAGGTCCAAACTTTGCGAGACAAGGGCCTAATTTGCCAAGTTCTAAGGTCATCAGGGCCAGAAATTAGATAAAAAAATTTTTTTTCCCCATTGTGAATATCTAATGCCTACTGGGGACAAAAATGCCCCCAGGGCCACACTTTGGACATGCATGTTGCGGGAGGAAATATGCAGTTGGGGATTCACAGATATAATAATAATAATAATAATAATGCATTGAACTTATATAGCGCTTTTCTAGACACCCAAAGACGTTTTCACACACTCTCACATTCACACACTGCTAGTGATGGTAAGCTACTTGTAGCCACAGCCGCCCTGGGGAGGTCTGACAGAGGCGAGGCTGCCATTTTGGCGCCGTCAGCCCCTCTGACCACCACTAACACAGGCAAGTTGGGTGAAGTGTCTTGCCCAAGGACACAACAGCAGGATACCCCTGGCGGTAGCTGGAATCAAACCCATGAACCATGATCATGAGGCAACCCGCTCTACCTCCTGAGCTACTGCTGCCCCAGATATGCAAGTTAAATTCACACCTTGTAAAACTTGAATGACATAATACTTTATACATTCTGTATTTTAACAACTGTACAAATCAGTAATCCTTCCCAGTTTAGTTTGATAAAATCATCACATTAAACAGTTAAAATTCTACTTATTAAAACCAAAATAAAATTGAAAAAAAAATCACGAAAGAATCTATGGGGGAATTTATTTAGTCTGGCAAATCTTTCAACCAAGCATATTCTGACGAATTTCAATGGCATTTTTGGATAATAAAAGACCAAAAAAACATATTCTCATGATGTGCGTCTGATAAATGTATACGGAAACATCTATTACCATTCTTTGTGCAACACAATAACCATAACATAACTGATGATGATGGAAAGTTCACCAGCTCCAGAGGAGGGACCTTCAACAACCCAGAGACGACAGAGGCTGCAGCCCTTCATCTCCTCAGTAACATTTGTGTTTAATTGGATTCTGTTGTAGTTTACTCTTTAGGGTCACTTATCATAGCAGAGTTATTTTTTATGTGGTACCAAGTGGTTCTTATGGTGAAAAATAAAACCTACTCATGGACTAAATTACGAAAACATAGTTATAATGTATTAAACAAATCTCACCAGTTCTGGCTGATGAGGCAGTCCACCAAGTCCTTCACCTGGTTAGGTTGTCCACTTGTCACAATAAACTGCTTCAGATGGTTGAAGTGTTTTGTTTTTATTAGTTTCTGGTGCTGTCTGTTTTGAGTGATGAACGTTAGCACGGTCTGTCTGATCTGAAGGAGCAGAAAAGGTCATTTTAAACAAGAACACAAAAAATAAAATCCAGATTAATTTTAAACATCTTTTGTGTTAGATAAACAAATCTGTTCACATGATTTCTGAGCTTACTTAGACATGTAAGTTTTTATATAACCATGGTAACATCTAGTCAACAGAACGATGCACTGTGCACCATCAAAATAATCCTAAATCACTTCCTGTTGAACAGCTTTGCTCACGCCAAGCTGAGGATCTGACAGCCTTGATGTGCAAGGACAAAAACACATGAAGGTGTCTGGCAAAGCCAAAGCTTCTTTTACATCATTAACAGGTTGTTTTGATTTTGTTAGAAAAAACTTTATGGAACAATAAAGTAAAAAAAAAAAAAACTAGCATTTGAAATTTTTGTTTAATGTAAAAAAATATAGAAATAATCAATTTTAGTGTAAATAAAGACAATGAAATGAAAACTCAGATTGGCTAATTATGTAGAATAAAATGTTTAAAATGCATTTGGATAATTATTTCATATGGCACTTTGAAATTGGAGTTTCCATTTTATTTTAAGGATTTTCTCACAAATGAAAACAACTGAAAAAGAGTGCTTGCATCACCACCCTAATAAATTATCAATAAATAACATTAATAGACACAACTGGGGAAAAGGAATGTGGTCCAACAAAAGCAGTTAGGCTGACAAACCTGCAGGAAAGTGAAATATTTGGGAAAGGTCGTCTAACCTGTGAAGGGATTCCAGCTAGCTCTCCGGTGTTCATAAGTTCATCCACCTGCTCAAGGACGGCGACCGGGTTACAGATGGACAGAAAGCCCTGCAACAGCGGAATAGCCAGTTATTATAAATGGCTCAAAATAACTCCAGACATGTGGCACGGACAGTCACTCACCTGGACCTGCTGCGTCTTTTTACCGGCACACGGGATGAGGAGCAGCGTTCCCAGGGCGAATGCGGGAAGATTGAACTGAGAAAAGCGGTTTGCTATTCCGATCAAATCCAAATTTAGCAGGATGGGGCACCTTGGAGGGTGTAATTAAAACATTACCCATTAAAACATGAACAAAATAACTTGATGCACTTATTCAAGAGTTTGGATCAAACCTCCAAACTGAATCCATATACTAGAAAAATAATGTTCTTAATAGATTTTCAGTTGACAAAGATTGTTTAGCAAATAATCACAATAATGGAAAAGACCATAAGTTGCTGGATTTGGACAAAATCATGGTTGGCGTCTGTGGTTTATACCTAAACATTAATACACTGAAATTAGAGTTGGTAGGATGTTGTGAAAGACTTACACTTATCAAATGTGTGAATAAATGTGGTTTTATGCTGTTACCCGTATATGCAGCAGTTCTTTAAAGTCAGTGAAAACATACTTGAGCAGGAGAACAAAGGTTCTGTAGAGAGTCGTTCGTTGATCTGGGCTCAAAGGAAGTGAAGCTGTAATAAAAACACGAGAAACACGGGTGTGTTCAAGACAAATATCCACCAGTGGAAACGTGCATGTTGTCAATCTTCGGAGTTTAAAAACAGACAGCTGCCTTTTATATAAGCATGACACACAAACCACAAAGGGGGTTTAAACTAAACACATCTGCCAATAATAGTCGGCGTGCAACATGCAACAAAGGAAACCTTCTCTTTTTTTACTGAGGCATCATGTAATAGGAAATAGAATACAGTGTGGACACAATTTAGTCTGCATAACAGAGATTATCAGGATTTTATACACATACACACACACACGCACACACACGTACCTGAAACAAAAGGTGCCAGTATCAAACTCCTCCACGTTCTGGAGAAACTCGAAATCTGTAAAATTAAAAATGAAAAAATAACGAAAGAGCGCTAAAGCTGATTTGCTTTTTTCCATGTGAAATCCCCTTCATCTTGTTGCCGTGGCGATGCTCAGAAATACTTGTCTTACATTTGTCTCAACTACAACAGGACATCCGCTAAAGAGTAAACAACGACATCTAACATTTACCTGGTCTCTGTGGTAACATTAGTACAGTTTTATTTTAGTCTGCTTTAGTATTTCTGAAATAACTGAACTGTATTGTTACCTCCCACAAAGCTGGGACAGCAACTATTGCCTCCAGCACCTTCTGGAGGTGGCTGATCTGCACAGAAAAAAAAAAAAAAAAAACACACAGACATGAGTTTTCTTTCAGCACGGAAGCTTGTTTTTTACAATTCAGAAAATCCTAATACGATGCGTTATTAAAAGCACATTTTGGTGAATAAACCCCTCACCAAGTTGAAGCTTAGCAGCTTCTGCAGCAAACTGTTCCAGAGCTGAGGATCATAGACCTGGTACTCCAAACACAAGTCAGCCACCAGATGCACAGCCTGAGACGACAAAGAGTTTTTTCAACAAATTTATCAGAACTAAAATGTAAATTGGTGGAAATGTGCAGATCAGCTTTAATGTTTTGCTTCTGTGTGTACCTGTGGCTCATGACTGTGGTTCTTCCACAAGCCTTTAACCAAACCCTCTTTGGGACTGCTGAGGAAAGACTGCAACGTGTAAGGAATGTTCAGCACCTCCAGCTGGGACACAAAGATGTAGCACTTCAGATAATACCTGCACGAGAAAATAAGATACAGAAGGATCACTTCCTCCGACGTTCACTTAGATAAATTAACCTTTATTTGTTTCTTACTCTGATTTGTTCCTCGGTATTTGTAACTGGGCCTCCAGAGTTTCTGCATCTGCGAGGCGGACGAGACAAAGCAACGCTCGAGTTCGATGGCAGAAAGTCAGTCGAGGACCTGACGTGCTGAGCGGCTGCAAGAAGAATCCAGAAAACAGCATCAGCTGCAGCTATCTGGAGAACATTTAATCCATAAATATGCACCATTCTTGAAAAACACACCCAGGTTTCAGCAGTTAAAACAGGTTTCAGAAGATCAACGGCATCCTCCACAGGGCAGGACTGTAGTATGTAGACCACCCTTCAGGAATCAAAAATACACAGAAAATTAAATACTTGTCTTATTATTACAGAAACTACTTAAAGATTAGAATCTAAATACAAATTGTGTTTATACAAACAGGAGAATCTCAGAGTTTCAGCTCTGTGGTTCTTTTAACTAATCAAACTACAAAAATCTGCTATAAGTGACTGAAAAATTACCTCATTAAATCAGGATCCTCTTCAATGTCAGTGAAACAGTCTTGATTTCCAAGTTCCTTATTAAAAATAAATAAAATCCAGACTAAATCATTGATGCAACATGAAAAAGGCAGACTTCACAGGAATACATAAAAAACTAATTAATTTAAGTAAAAGTAGTAAAGAGACAAACCTTGGTCACAGCTGGACCCGTTTTACAGATCCACTTTTCTAACAAAATGCAGCGTATTTTCACTAGATCCACATTATTGATGGAGGCGATTTCCTTCACCGCAGCGTGTATGTCTGCAACATATTTTACAAAGAAGAAATGACTGCGAGCTATAGTCTGAAAGTTTCATGATATGCTGCAAAACTAGACAGTGTTTCTAGTAAAATGGCAATAATATAACAAGAATAAACAAACTGGTATGAAAACAAAATTTCTATTAACTAGGCCAAACATTTTGATTAATCTTATTTTTAAATTATAACAAAAATGTCCAGTTCCTGAAAATTAAAGTCAGCGTGAGCAACATCCTTTTTCTTTAGGACCTTTTACAGTCCAGCACTGCATTATATAAAACTGCGCTGCTCTGGGTGGCTGCATGTTGGAGTAGCTCTGCTGACTATATGTAAGTTTTGCCTTTTCTTGGGTATTTTTTATTCTAGTTTCTCAAAAAAAAACTGTATTTTTTTGGACACTTTACTTTTCTGTTTCTGGTGCTGTGAAGCTTGGAGGATTTTTAATGCTTTTCTTTTTAGATTTTTTCACTTTTTGAGCATTCGTTGTGATGCATAACCATGGCAACAAGCTGGTTTACAATCAGGAGCAGCTTATTAATATTGGAAAGGCTGAAATAATACCTCAACTGAAGCCACAAATCCCAAATGAGCTAAAAGGCAAGAAGCGTGTGTGCAGAGCGGGAGGAAAACGGAGACAGAGAAAGAGGAAACCATCTCTTCCATCGATCATAATGGGCAATGTGAGATCACTAGCCAAAAAGATGGAGGAACTCCAAGCCCTTTCAAGGACTCAGCCAGAGTTTCGGCAGTTTCAGAACTGCTGGAGGAGATAATGCAAAGAAGGATTCTCCAGAGAATCAAGAAAATGATGGACAACCCTGAGCGTTCTCTTCACAAGACTGTCCGACAACGGAAGAGTGTCTTCAGTCAGAGGCTTCTTCAGTTTCGCTGCAACACTGACCGCTACTGGAGATCCTTCCTGCCAACAGCCACTGTAATATACAATAACTCTTTGATGACTTATTATTATTATTCTGAGCTACTACAGCAATCAATTTCCCTCTGGGACTAATAAAGTACTTTTGAATTGAATTGAACATTTCCACAGAGGGTTGCATTGTTTTGCATGTTAAGGCACCTAACTGTTTAAAACGTGCTCACCAGGATACGCGAGACCCGTGGTCTCTCTGAAGCGCTGCTCCACACTGCTGTGCTCATACAGGGCCACGATGAGCCTGGCTGGTAGCCCGGTCAGTTTCAGATGCTCTGGGCTGCCCAGCTGACTCATAATCAGCGTATTTTCAGTGGCAGAACGCTGAAACTGCAGCTTCAGCTTGGACAGAAAGGTCTCCCCACGGGCCCGTGCAGCCTCCTGCTTCACAGCATCAGGGAGTAGAGATAAAAAAATAATGCTTGACGAGGTTTTTAGATTGGTAATGTGATATCTAAAGCTAAAAGCAGAAACGCAGACCTCTAGATTTGGATCTTTAAGCCATGCATCCCCAAGAGCCAAACAGAACTCCAGTGCCTTAGTCTTCTCGTAGCCTTCAAAGAGCAGGAAACATTTAGACATAAATAACATAAATAAACAAATGTGTGCCCTACAGATGTGAGATGTAGTTTCTAACGTGCTGCTCAAACCTGCTGGAAGCTCCTGGGCTATCTTATGGGCTGTGGCAGCAGCCCACTCTGGGCTCTGGATGCACTGGATGTACTTCATCATGGTCTTGGCCACTTTAAAAGTGTCCTTGTTGGAGCAATGACCTTGACCCTTCTGTCTTTGCTCCAAAATGAGAGGCTTCATTTTCCTCTCAAACACGTGGTTTGCTGCCGACATGTACAGCTTATCAAGGCTCACCTGGAAAGAGACAGGAGGGTTGGACTGACGGTAAAAATCTGATTATAAAAGAGAGAGATTACATTTACAGTTTGGGCGCCGCACCTTCATAAGTTTACTGATAAGAAGTAGAGTTGGGAACGTTTCGTCACTCATCTCGGGAGCTAAAAACAAAAATATTATCAATTTACATAAATAAAGCTTAGTTATTGTTTAAAATAGCCACAGGAAACAAATACATTTGGGTGATTCAATAGCCAAGTTTAAGACAAAAAGGACTGAACTGATGGAGTTTGAATAAAATCCATCTTTTTCAACATTACAGAGGTGAACTCACAGATAATCTTCCAGTAATGTTTTGTCTGTATGAGCAGGTGGAAGGGGAGTCTCCCGCTGGACAGGGAGTCTGGCAGCATCCCGTTTTCCAGAAGATACGTGTTCTCCACGTCTGATGGAGGAGAAGTGCGCCTGTAGGACTTCAGGTGCTGAAGAAGGCCCATAGCCTGAAACAGTGATCATAGTCCACATAATTTAATTAAAAAGACATTTGAGATTATTTTTATTATTTTAAATGCAAAATTATTAATTTGTTCCTACCTGACTAACAGAGATGGCTGTCACATTCTCGTCTGCAGCCTGTATGATCTTCAGCACCACTTCGATTCTCTCGTAGTTGTAAGGACTGAGCTGCATGTGAGGGGAGATGTAAACATCAGGTTTTCTGGCAGCAGCAGAAGCGCCATAATAAATAGTTTAAACAAACTACTTATGTGTTTGAAATAAGCAGGGAATGCTATTCTATGGTAATTTTAAAAACAGGAACAGTGGATTGATGATTGTGAGTTGTGATTTCTCACTTTTGTTTGCATAAAAATTATTTAACTTTTACATGACAAAGATAATATTGCAGCACCATGTCACCCTTACCTTGAACATGGCTGCACAGAGACTGTCTATGAGCTCGCTGGTGCTGTGCAACATCGGGATGATCTGCAAGCCTCGCTCCAGAGCGTCAGCACTGCATGGAGACTGCAGCTGTCCCTGACCTGAGCTGATGACACCCTCGCTGTCTTCATCCTCTTGGAGCAGCAGCAAGGTTGTTATGTAGCGGTTGATCATGTGGTCACGATTTAAACCAAAGGTACTGTAAAACAGTAGCTTTTAGCACCCGTTTGTACCATTTTACTTTTTTATGTGTGGTGGAAAAAAAAAAGGGGGGGTTAACAGGATTATGCATCTGACCTGCAATACTGGAGGATAATATCTGGTGTGATCTTTCTGTTCTTCACCATTTCAGGGATCAGACTGCTCTTCCTCTCAGAACACTGCCGGAACACCGACTGGATCGATATCTGAGGTGGAGGAACGGAAAGGACAAATGAGGACATACAGCGATAATAAACACACATTTCTTCAGATCTAAAGGTCTGTAGCAAGCTTCATTACCTCTAATTTGCTGAGCTTGACCCCCCACTCTGCATCAGTGATCACCGAGAGAAACTTCTCATGTTCCTCTGGTTTGTTGTACAAACTGCTCAGATTGGCGCCAATCCTTGCCACGGCCTAAAACAATAACAGATACAATCAGTATATGAAACAATAACAGATACAATCAGTATATGAAACAATAACAGATATAATCAATATATGACCATCTACTTTATTTTTTTCTGCAAATTGAATATTTTCTAAGATTTCACGTGTAAACATGACTGTAAACTAATGAGCTAGATCACATGAAAAAGGCAAATTGTTCAGACCGACAGTGCTTAAAAACTTACTTCCTGTACTACCCCCCCCCCCCCCCACCACCACCACCACCCAAAAAAAAATGTAAAAAGCAGAACAACAGAGATTTTGCCCACCAAGATTTTGTCGTAGTTTTGCCAAGTGTTGTCGATAACTTTCCAGAGTAATTTGAAGACTTCTGCTTTAGAGAGGAGTGTACAAAGACCGATGGCCAGATCACAGTCGACCACTCTCCAGTTAAACACCTGCAGAGCAAAAAGAAAAATGTGACTGGTAGTTGGAAACACGCTGCAATGTTGTGTTCCTTTTAACAACACTGAACTCACCTTGTTCAAAAGGCCCAAGGCCACGACATTCAGAGAGGACGTTGTAATTTTTCGGAAATCATTCAGACACACGTTGTATTTCTTAAGCTCTTGTGCATCATGAAGCTGAGGAATACAGTTTAGTTTAATCATAAAAAGATCACAATAAATTCAGCTGACTGTTGCTGTAGATGTGCTGTTCATGCACCTGCATGCTGAGCTTCACGTCCATCACATTAGAGGTGACGTGCTGCAGACAGCTGCAGTACAAGTTGACCAGAACTCTGAGGGCCAACTCCAGCTGACTGCACTCTTGCAGCATCTGCAACATGTTGGTGAGGGGACCGAGGAGGGGCCGCATGTAGTTTGAACCTGCACAAAAGGCAAGTGAAATGCAAGAATAACTTCAGTATTTTAAGGAAAAGTTTTAAAAAAATGCTGCCTTTAATACCTACCATCTTCAAAAGAGCAATGTGACAGACAGGAGCAGTCCAGTGGAAACAGTTTAGAATCTGCAAGAAAGACCAGACATGATTATAGGTGCAGATTAATACAAAGATGCAACATAAAAAGTTTTTATCTTTACCTTGGGAAACTGGCAGCAGGCAGTTGGTAATTTTATACTGAACAGGGAGCACAGACACTGGATCCAGCACAATGCAATCCTCATTAAAAACATCCTGAAAGGTCCACTGTGAAGCCTCCAAACTCAAATCCTGTCATTGATAACAACCAAATACTTTATTTTTTATTCACCTGTACTGTAAAAGCTAAACACTTATGAAAAACATTATTTTAATTATTTTTTACTGTAATTAAAATAAACACCTTAATTCGTAGAGATTGATAAGTGAAATATGAGAAATAAGATAAAGTATCAAACAAAAACTAGAACAATCAAGACATCTCTATAAGCTACTGACCTTGGATATGAACCCATAGTCATCTGATAGCTGACACTGATGATAAACATCCATTGCTACTCGTGTGCATTTGCAAAGCTCCAAGCAATCCAGCAGCAGATCTGTAACCATTAACATCCTTTTTGAGTGTTTTTAATGACTGGATGCTTCATAAAGCAGCAAAACTGGAGTCAAATGCATCCATCAAACATTCTGCTGCAGACTTCCAGCTCTGACTAATCATGTCGGTGAGTCACGGGTTCTTATTACCTGAGTGACACAAAGTGATGGCCTGACAAGCCAGTTCATGGATGACTGCCGGCAAGTCCATGCCTTCAGGAAGCACCATGGGAACATCTGCTTCCAACATCTGGCATAACGTCTTAGCAGCACTGAACAAAACCTTCCCTGTACTGCTGTTATAGTGGTGCTCATAAAGCTCACTGAAAGAAAATTAACAAAACATTAAATAAATGTTCATTCTGTAAATAAAACACCAATTTGTTCAAGTTAATATCTGCAAGCTTTATCAGCTCCCCGTTTATCGGCGTTCATGAACACCTCAGCCTCCACACCTAAAGATCTTCAGGGCCTTGTCCACTTTCCCGACTCTCAGAGCTCTCAGGCCCAAATCGGACCACAGCTCCTGTTCAGAGCGCTGCAGCTGCCGTCCCAGACGACGTAAACCAGCTTCTGCTGAGATCATCTTGGTCTTGCCATCGGGGTCGTTGGCCATGACCGGTGTTGTCAACGCCTTCGTTTTAGACAAATGTCGGGCTCGAGTGTTTTCATAAGCTGTGATGTGATGCTCCTGGATTTGTTTTCGGATATTTGGATCCTCGTAGTTGGAGGGGGTGAAGAAAACATCAAAATCCTCCTAACGGGGGAATTTTAAAAATGGCAAGTTAAAAACTAAATCAAAACTAGACTTATGAGTTCTGTAAACAAGTCTCACCTGCAGGTGGGCGATCGCTTGGAACATGATGAGATCATTCTCACATTGCATGCTTATAAGAGCATCATCTGCAAAAAGAAAAACTTCAGATGTATTACTCTAAAAACAAGTGCACATTTAAAAATGTTCATTGCTATGATTCAGAATGTTAATACTGACATCTGCCTTAGATTCATGCAGTACAAGCTTACCGGTATATTTATATATACATATATATACATATATATATATATATATATATATATATATATATACACATACATACATACATACATACATACATACATACATATATATATATATATATATATATATATATATATATATATATATATACATACATACATACATACATACATACATACATACATACATACATACATATATATATATATATATATATATATATTCACTGAATTCTCGGCAGTTGGAAGTTGGTCAATGATCAGGTAAAGAAAGTCTCATCAAGGTTGTTTGGTACAAATTAAACTAAATTAGAACCAACTGTGGTAACTATGTCTCAACCTTAAATAAAAATCTAATTCTCATCCTCATTTGTCAAGATGTATTAGGTGAAACTCTGAATCCAACATGTCGGTGAGAAAAAAAAACTGACTATTAAACGAATTGCAATTTCATCACTTACTTTTCACGATGATATGCAGATATTTAAGAGCCTCCACCATCACCTGAGCTACAACCATCTGCTGTTTCTGGTGCTAGTAAAGACAAACAAGGAAGAAGTTGTGATAATTAGATCAGATCATTTAAGGCTTATTTTTTACCTTTATTTTTTAAGGACTTACGTTGGTAATTTATTAAGTAGCATTTCCCCGTTTATTTTTGTTCATGCATCATTTAAATGAACAGTTAGGATATTTTCTTGTTCTCACCTGCTCAGAAATGTGGCGTTTGTCCTCCAGCTGCAGCCGAGCCCACGAGGTGAGACGTTCGATCACACACGCAGCCTCTGATGGTGACAGACTCTTCAGGAGAGTCAGCACCTCCTCAGTCTGAAAGAAGCAGGAGAACCTCCTCACAGTATCCCACAAGCATACACCAGTAACAGTTGCTTACATTCATTTTTTATTTTAATACCTTGCTTTGGCCTATCAGCTGAATGAGGTAAAGAAAATGTATCTGCATTGTTGGGAGTTTATATGCTTCCGCTAAGGTCAGAGCGTCCTCCAAAGACGTCGGTAAGTTTTTTTTCAGGATGCATCGTATCAGTGTCTGTTAAACATAACATTGAATGGATGTTACTTGGTTGGCAACAAAATTCACATCCAACTGAAATAATGTTACCATGACTTTAGTGTTGTCAGAGAGGTTGAGACTGCGAATGCCGTAGCCTCGGAGAAGTTTCCTAATCTCCATCATACGGTAGCTCTCCTTCAGGAGCTCTTGTCTGATAAAAACAGAACAAAATCATTCTCTGGTTCTAGATTATGTAAACAGTAACTATTTTATAGGCAAAACCAATATGTTCATACTTCGGTCCGTCCATCTCTAGGTACTGATGTACGAGCGTTTCTACCACATTGCTCCAGGGTACCACAGCTTTCTCCATGAGCTCCAGCACAGCATCCACCATCAGCTGGCAGGAAACACAATCATGACACTTTGTCAGCAAAAAACATTTTTCTTCATTGTCTGGCTTTTCTGCAGCTGCTAAGGCTGATCTTTTGTAGTCAAAACTTGTAAAAATGAAATAAAACAAACTTACATCTGTGTCAGTCAAGCAGCAGAGAACAGCCACTGCTTTGGCTTCCCATTCTGTGAAAAGTGTTGATGTCTGAGAACTGCAGTGCTCCAGCAGATCCTGGTCAAAACCCAAAATCAAAACAAAGCACTGACATTGTAATCTTATAAAAAGGAAAAGTGCATTAAATTGAATTTCTCTGAATAAAAACAAAATTACATGTTGATGAAATAAAAGCCTGAAAAAATATATGGATTGAGATTTTTATTTTGAAAATTTATTTTTTTGCCGTTTCGAAAGTCGAAAGTCTCGGGAGACTTTTCGAAACGTTTCTAAAAGCAAACACAAACAGAAAATGGATGGACAAGTTTTGTCATGTTTAGAGCGTTTATACAGGTCCTTCTAAAAAATTAGCATATTGTGATAAAGTTCATTATTCTCTGTAATGTACTGATAATCATTAGACTTTCATATATATTAGATTCATTACACACAACTGAAGTAGTTCAAGCCTTTTATTGTTTCTAATATCGATGATTTTGGCGTACAGCTCATGAAAACCCAAAATTCCTATCTCAAACAATTAGCAAATTTCATCCGACCAATAAAAGAAAAGTGTTTTTAATACAAAAAAATATATCAACCTTTAAATAATTATGTTCAGTAATTGGTTGGGAATCCTTTTGCAGAAATGACTGCTTCAATGCGGCGTGGCATGGAGGCAATCAGCCTGTGGCACTGCTGAGGTGTTATGGAGGCCCAGGATGCTTCGATAGCTCATCCAGAGTGTTGGGTCTTGCATCTCTCAACGTTCTCTTCTCAATATCCCACAGATTCTCTACGGGGTTCAGGTCAGGAGAGTTGGCAGGCCAATTGAGCCCAGTAATACCATGGTCAGTAAACCATTTACCAGTGGTTTTGGCACTGTGAGCAGGTGCCAGGTCGTGCTGAAAAATGAAATCTTCATCTCCATAAAGCTTTTCAGCAGATGGAAGCATGAAGTTCTCCAAAATCACCTGATAGCTAGCTGCATTGACCCTGCCCTTGATAAAACACAGTGGACCAACACCAGCAGCTGACATGGCACCCCAGACCATCACTGACTGTGGGTACTTGACACTGGACTTCAGGCATTTTGGCATTTCCCTCTGCCCAGTCTTCGGCACCTTGATTTCTGAATGACATGCAAATTTTGCTTTCATCCGAAAAAAATACTTTGGACCACTGAGCAACAGTCCAGTGCTGCTTCTCTGTAGCCCAGGTCAGGCGCTTCTGCCGCTGTTTCTGGTTCAAAAGTGGCTTGAACTGGGGAATGCGGCACCTGTTGCCCATTTCCTGCACACGCCTGTACACGATGGCTCTGGATGTTTCTACTCCAGACTCAGTCCACTACATCCGCAGGTCCCCCAAGGTCTGGAATCGGTCCTTCTCCACAATCTTCCTCAGGGTCCGATCACCTCTTCTCGTTGTGCAGCGTTTTCTGCCACACTTTTTCCTTCCCACAGACTTCCCACTGAGGTGCCTTGATACAGCACTCTGGGAACAGCCTATTCGTTCAGAAATTTCTTTCTGTGTCTTACACTCTTGCTTGAGGGTGTCAATGATGGCCTTCTGGACAGCAGTCAGGTCGGCAGTCTTACCCATGATTGCGGTTCTGAGTAATGAACCAGGCTGGGAGTTTTTAAAAGCTTCAGGAATCTTCTGCAGGTGTTTAGAGTTAATTAGTTGGTTCAGATGATTGGTTAATAACTCGTTTAGAGAACCTTTTCATGATATGCTAATTTTTTGAGATAGGAATTTGGGGTTTTCATGAGCTGTATGCCAAAATCATCAATATTAGAAACAATAAAAGGCTTGAACTACATCAGTTGTGTGTAATGAATCTAATATATATGAAAGTCTAATGTTTATCAGTACATTACAGAAAATAATGAACTTTATCACAATATGCTAATTTTTTGAGAAGGACCTGTAGAAGCAGCAGAGACCCACGTGGCAGCACAATGCATAATGCGACTTCTTTAGAATAACATTCAGCAGTGCAGTGTTTTACCTTGATGTACTGCAGCAGCAACTCATTGACAGGAATCTTGTGCTCCTCGGCGTACGGCAAGATGGCGTTTTCCACCGTGGTGGCGATCAGCTCTGGAGCAGCAACTTTGTCCAGCATGAAGAACGCCACGCTCCACACACTTCTCTTCTAAAAGGACAAAACAAACTAAATCAACATGACTGCAGCTCTTAGCAAACAGACAAGTCGACCATTCTGATCAAATAGAAAATGTTAAAGCAGGATTTCTAAACCAGAGCTACCTTGATGCTCAAATAAACTAAAATATACATCATTTTGCTGTTTTCCACTATTTCCACATTTAATTTTATCTGATCAAGTTTAATCTCTTGGGTTAAAGGTACAACATGTAACACTTTAAAAAGACGAGGTGCAGCTGATACGTGTCAATATTAACACACACCTTCTCGAATACTGAAAGTGAAAGTCTGCAGTTATACTTCTGGTGGAGCTCCAGAAGCTGTTGGAGGTTTGACACGAGGGACTTGAGGTTCTCCAGCTCCTCAGCACCATCATTAAAATCCTTAACCAAATTATAAAAAACAATACTGTTAATCAAACTGGTCATTACTAAGAAGGAGACAAAAATAATTATTAATGTTTTACAGATTTCATCCAGGCCCACAGAGACGGAAGTCCAAGCACCGCCAGGTCCAGTCCATTCTGAGGCCAAGATCCCTGAGATAAAAAGCAACTGCATCACCAAAACTGCTTAAAGGGGCATTATGGAAGTTTGACAGCCAAAATATGTATAGAAATAATAAATTTCTTCTTCATACATTCTCCTGCAATGCCCTGGTCCTGTAGAACGAGCCCTGGCATTTTTACTGTGATTGCCTGTTTTTCTGTAAAATCACAGAAAAAGAGATGCTCGGGTCGAGCAGGCTGCTTCATGCGCGTTCACGCTCAGGCATAGCACGTAGCATTCGGTATCCGTAGCTTTAGCAGCAGAGAGTGAGGTAGTGCCAACTCAGCAACTTTGTCGCTGTTCCTAACGCCTAGTGATGAACCTAGCTACATTTCTGAGGATCCTTAGCTACTTTCTTCTAGATATTTTCTGCAAATTAGCAACAAAATAGCCATTTTCGCTCCGAACCGTTCTTTGAACGTTGTTTCAGCTGTCATCAAGGATATAAATGTTACAGATACAAAGGATGTCACTGGCGCTTTAGCTCACCTAGTAAGACGTCAGACTCTCATGCAATAGACCTGGGTTCGATTCTGGATGTGAACATAGCTTATTTAGTTTCTTTTTTACATTAATGGTATATTTTTTATTTGAGACTCGCTGAACGGCATTAAATTCACAGATAAAAAAAGATGTGGGTTCAACTTTCATTTTGGAACAATTTTTCAAGCAAGGGAAGGGAATGATCTGAGCATGCAGGGAGACTGACCCATCATAAACCTTTGTCGGCTGTGCTGAAGAGAAAGGTACAGAACCAACTTATTTAATTAATTAGCTGTGCGTTCTCCTGTCCTCTGTCCTCCGTGCCACACACACAAGGGACTGTCTCAGCTGTTATTTTCGTTAAGGAGTGTGCACGTACAGCATGCGCGCCTCGTGCACGAGCCTACTATTGAAGTTGCCGTTACGCTTTTGACCTGAGGGGGCAATTGCGAGCATAAAAATTCAAAACTCCGTAAAGTACCTTTAAACTAAGACGTATTTTGTTGTACAAATAACCTAAAAGACTCAAACACCATCTTTTAATAGTTAATTTGTTTACCTTCTCAGTTAACTCCAGATTCCTTGCCTTTTGCTCAATCCACTTAGCCAAGATTCTCTGTAGGCACACAAAAACATTTTAAATGCCCCAAATGTAGCTCTTTACTTACAAGTGAATATTTCCTACCTGTCCTTTTGGGAGGACTCTCCTAACAAAAGGAACAAAAACGGTCCTGAACCAGGGACAGAGGTCTTTGGAAGGCAGGTCTTCTGGAATGGCGCTGAGGACCGCATCCAGACTCTTCTCATTAAACTCTTCAGCAATCTGCCCCTGTCCAAAATAAAACACTAGAGATCATCCCACCTGTTCCATAACATTTTGTTTAGTTACTTTTATTCAACAAATGGTGAAATGACGGATAAATGAAAAGATGTTGCATATTGAACTGAAAAATAATATAAAACAAACTTAACGATTTGTTACCTCACATCTGAGCCAAATGAACTGTGCACCCTTCATGTCCCCATCTCTTAAATGAGTTAAAACATCTCCTAGATTGTCGGTGCTGTTCAAAAACTCGATCCAGGCAATTCCACTGTGAGTAAAAATAAACTTTAAATTACTGATCCACGCACAAAATAAACCAACCATTTGGAAGTCATTCTGTTGAAAGAGAAAGGTTTTGACTTTACTTGAAATTTTCTAAGCCGTGTAGGTTGCAGAAGGTCGCCAGCCTGGCTAAGGCCTCTTGTATCTGTAAGGAGGAGTATCGCGAGGCAGCGTGGTTTAACATCTTCTCTGCGGTCTCAAAGGTCGGCCACGGGGCCTTCAGGCAATATTCCACCACATAGTGCTCATCCTGTGAAGGAAAGACACATTTTGTTAGTAAAACGTTATGCTTTTGAAAATGTGACTCGAGGTCAGACAAAAGCTGCTTTGTTGCGCTCACTGTGATTTTCATCAGGTTGGTCTTAGCCTCATCTACAAGTTCAGACCACACCTCCTGTCCATATCCACCCACTGATGCAGAGGCCAGCTGCTCCAGCACAAAATCGAGCTTCACTTTGTAGACGAGCTGGAAAACAAAACCGCCAGATAAGCATCCCAGAAATAAGAGTAAGAGACTTTAAAATCTGTTGACTTCTGCGCAGAACACAAAATGTCTACCTCTACATCAAGCTCAAACGTGATGGCAAATTTTTCTGCCTCTTCAAACATGTGTCTGTGAAGAAGTCTGCTAAATCTAGAGACAGAATAAAAAATAAAAGGTGATAATGAGGCACGAACTGCAACTTGTAGAAAAACATAAAAGGAAAAAATTTGGTACCTGTTCTCTGGCAAAGCCTCTGTGAAACATCTGATGAGAACAGAAGCTACAGGCTCCCCTCGACTACACAGAACAAAACAATAATGTTTAAAAATAAATATTCCAGCGATGGATGAAAAAGTATTTAAATAACCAGACCTCTCACCTTTCTGGGTTCACACACATCCCCTCAACCAAATACATTGTGTCCTGAAATGATGAAAGTAAGAAGAAATATCTTAATCTAGAAACGGCACAGGCAAAAACTCTGATAATTTACTATATTTGACTATTTACCATGTTTGTTTTCATCTGGACGAGACAGGAGACCGAGGAGACATCCAGAGAGAAACAAACACTCATGGAGGGAAGACATCTTATTTCAAATGAGCGGATCTGGAATGTAAAAAGCAAAAAACATAAGAATATATATATATATTTTTAAATAATCTGACAATTTCATTAGATGTGTGCTATTACCTGACTGTTTCCTTGCTTTGTCAGCATGATCATCTTCATGCCCCCCTTTTCTTGACTGCAAAAAATTTATTATATTTGCATCTTTCTGTATAGTTTGATCAATACGTTTGTTTCAGGAACTAGAAAAATGCCACTTCTGAGGAGAGCTCAACACGGCAGGATTTGGAGTCTTACTTCCTGATATTTGGACATCTCCCCTCTAATTGGCTAACAGAAACACAACCACCACTGACTCCACTGGCTTTGCAACGTTGATGTTTTACCTTCACAAATAATACAAGCCTGGTGGAGTTCTGCTGCATGGTAGAGTTGCTAATGCTAACAGTTAGCTTCTACCAGCTGAGACGTTCTCTGCCTTCCCTGTCGCGAGTCAAAATGGGTGAGTCCATGAATTTTAACAGACAGGCTTTTCTAATCCTAGAGTTTCACCGTCTATTTTCTATCACAAGCTAATGCTATTTTCATGCTCAGCCTGCATTAAAACTCAAAAGTGACCAATTATTATCAGAAATATCCATTAAAATGTTTTTTTCAGTGTTCCACACCTGTAAAGTAACACCACTTAATGACAAACGGATACTTACACTATCATGGAGGCAGAGTCGCACTCTGTGGTGAGTTCAAAGTCATAAATGGGAAGATCTGGCCAACAATGAATCATTATAAGAAGGTGGATGTCCCAAAGACTCAGATTGTCCTGAGAATGAGGGATCAGTGTGAGACACAAAGTTATTACCATTTAAAATTTTCAGTCTCTAATAACTACCAGTGAACTTACCTCAGAGTCAAGAATATACAACAGGTTTTCCATCACCATCATCTTTTTCACACCTGAAGAGAAAACACACAAAAACCCATGTCAAGATTTAACTTCAGTTCTGTTACATGTTTGTTATCAACTGTTTCACTTTATTGGTTTAAACACCGCAAAACTACAACAATCCATCACTTTAAAATAAATAACACACGTTTGGATTCGAAAAGACTAAATGAAATGTTACCAGGGATTAAGCTGTTGTCGATGGACTGAGCAAAGCACATCTTGGCCTGAAGTGGATCCATCTTCCAGTGAGTCACAACATTTTCTTTGCCCCCCTGCCAAATTATAAAGTAGGGAAAGAAAACATGCGTAACTACAAAATTTTAACTATCCTGAATTAGATGTTTCTCAGTCTCCTAAGGGACACCGACCCCAATCATGAGGTGGAGTTCATGGCCAAGATTAAACATCACGGCTGTGCTGTTACCCTCGTCATGGTACTCCTCTGTGGAGGTGAGGTCTACCTTGATGAGACTCTGGAGCTAATTTAAAAAGATTATTTTATAATTATAAAACAGTTATTAATGAATGGGAAACATTGTAAATTTTTACTTAACTCACTTCTTTCAAAGCCCCATCGTCCATTTTTTCAATTGCTACAGCATTAAAGGAACAAAGAAATTACTTAAAACGTGGTTCCAAATTAACTTAGAAGATTTTGCAAATAAAACTGAAATACCTGTCTCGATCTTTGCCAAAGCAAAATTTGAAATGTGGAAAAATCCATTTTTTATAAGGAGGAACACATGAAACATTCCTGACATAAAAAAAACAAAGGTAAAAATGAAAGATTTTAGGCCAAGAAAATTTTATATTAGACACAAATGAATTATTAGATGAAAAAATAGATTATGCCATCTTTTAGACATTAATGACTCTTTTCAGTTTAAGTATGAAAATTTTACCAGAGGATGACTCGTCCTCCTTTATGGCCACATAGCGATAGGTTTTCTTGTTTTCACTGGAAGGTTTGTCAACCAAAGCCTGCAAATTAAGCCAACATAGATATCACACTTCAATCAGATACAAAAGTGAAATAAAACAACAAAGTCCTACTGCTAATATTAATGTTTAAATTAAATACACGTGTACCCTGGTGAGGAGGATTCTCTTGTGTGGGACATAAATCAAATGAAGGTTTCCGTTTCTTTCACAGACCACCAAAAACTGTCCTTCGAGGCAAATATCAATGGCATCCACATCGGTTTCTGATAAAAAGATCAAAACAAATCAATAATTCATCAAATCAAACTGATACAGTGAACATTAAAATGTGATGTATTACCAAAGTGGAGGAGCAGCAGGATGGTCTGGTAGCTCTGATCAAACATGATCACTGTCTTGTCAACAACAACAATACCCCAGTTTGAACCATTGAAGGATGACAGCTGGGGATCTGCCTGCACCTGCCAAAACCAAACATTTACATCACCTGTCATAAAGTCTCAGAGTCACTTGAGATACAGTGTTGTATTCCTAGTGAGATCTGAGATCCTAGCAGAATTTTTTATTCCAATAATGTAAATACGGGTACTACGTACCTGGCTGGCAGATATTTTAACCAGTGTGTCCACTTGGTACAAACAGCTACCATGTCCCTCCTTTGACACTCCATCGAAACGCACTGTGCTGGAATCCTCGTTGGTAAGAAGTTCAATGTCGCTCCACATCGCCATTTCGTGAAGCTAAAACAGACGAGAAGGAACTTTTGATAGCTGTTTTCTACATTAGCTAAAGCATACAGTCTGCTAATCTTACTAGATGTGGACGATAATTACGTTCAAATTTGATTACAAATGAGCAAACTAACAAAACGTACCTGCTCGTATAAAACCGAAGCTGTTCCGTTCGATAAAAAGTGTAAACATTAGCTGGTAATAACAGTTCACCAGTTGAGACAAAGAAAGAAAGAACACAGCGCGTCGTCGACGCTGTTCCATAACATTAGCTTTGGAATTTGGCGGGTGTGGGGTGGGAGGTCGTTGGGAGTTTTGCGTTGGTTTTTGTTTCCTGCGTTTTGCCTTACAGGAGAAACTTATTTCTCGGGCTAAGAATAAGCCTCGCGGCCTTGGTGAAAATTTGCAGCTTGAACACACACTACAACAAATTTTCATATACAATGCGTTTCTTATCTAAATCGGATCATAAAACCGAATAATTTCAATTGAAATTTGTGTGACCTGAAAATAACTCTTGCCTGGTAAAATAGTAAGGGCAAAATAGCACAACACAACACTACATCTGCGGTCTAACGTTGCCAGGTTCGACGGCAGATGAACGCCTTTACCATTTTAGCTAAATAATTGTACAAATTTAACTACATTTTTCAGAATTACACATACTGATATTGGATGGTTATTTCCTTGCTTGATTTTATTTTAAGTTTGTTCTTTTACAGCTGCTTTTTATCCGTCCAAGTATCTCGTTTGTTTTGCTTAGGGTAAGCTTCTAAAATCCCAACCTGGCAACCCAGATCAGATTAGCTGAGGAAGACCTCGGCCTGGTAGTCGGCAGATACCTACTTCAGGTTTCATTCGAAACAACTACAATTACAATTGTTACATCTATACATATTGTACTTCTGGATTATGTCAGTAAGTATAATAACACAAAGACTACTGATAGATACACATTAAAAGTTATTTTTGCGTAAAATATCTACAAATGGTTCTGTAGTTCAACTGATATTTTTCTTAAAGATGGCGGACAGCGTTTGCGAGTTTAGCAACAGAGCTAACATTAACAATCTTCCCAAATGATTATAAATTTCCTATCAATTATAAACTTTGCGTATCTATATATTTTGTCGAGGTTACATTAGTAATATTCAAGGTATGCTCAATTGGAGTAAATTATACAAATGAGGTGAAATGTGTCAGCTAGCTTAAAACAAATGTAGCAACCCTGTTATTTATTGTGCTTGATGCGTTTTCACGACTCATTGTTCTCCAAAACGCCAGCCTAAAATAACGTTAAGTTTTTTGTAAGTTTTAAATATACAAGTATGATAACAATAATGTTACATAAATAATTCAGATTTTGCTTTGAGTTCATTTCAATCAATTCCTGTTATTTTTTTATAGTTGGAATACGAAAGAAAGCTAACACAGGCAACCTCAAAAGTATAAATATCTAATATTTTTAAACAGGAAATGAACAATGAAGAAAATATTTCAAATATACACATAAAAAGTTACTAAATAAGCAGGTAAAAGTACTAAGCAATGGTCATTAAACTATAATGTACTTTAAATTAGTGTAATGTGTGTTGGAAATTGTTGTAATAAATAAATAAAGTTGTAATTCTCAGTCATAGTGTACAAGCTACATTACAAATGTTCATTAACATTTAAAAGTCAACTTCACTAAAATGATCAAATTGTAACGAGTTTAACCCTCTATACCTTTTGTAGATGTCTTATACAATGTGGGTTAAACACACAGCAAACGTCGGAGTTAATCTGTGTAACAGTGATTTGTGATCAAGTCTAAAAAAATACTTCTTTCAAAATATATGTTTCTGATCACTACTTTTAACACTTATTTCCAATAAATGGTGGGACTGCTGACAGTCTTCCGTCCTTTTGTTTCAGGCCAGTGACGACTCTGCTGCAGGCTCTCCAGCTCGTCACAGAAAAAAACACAGCATGGAGTCATCTAGATCTCCCAGAACATCCAAACACCACCATTCACGGTCAAGATCACGCTCCAGGGACCGAAAACGTAAGTATTTGAAAAGGCAAGGCAAGGCAATAGAGAACTCGTCAGCAGTATTAGAACATGTGTGAATTTTATCATTGGAATGTTATCATTTGAATGAATTGTACCAATAGAATTGCCACAAATGTATATTTAGTGTTTGTAACATTTCTAAAGTGGTTACTCTAACATTAGGAAATTCCACATATAAAGCATGATAAACAGGTGATTCTTCTGCTCTTGAGTCTACATTTCTGTTGTGCATTTGTTCATGTTTTATTCTGATTAGGGTGAAAAGACAAACTTCAAAATGTGTGTTTCTCAGCACTCTGTTTATTAATTCGTTTTTTGCTCTTTTCCAGGTGACAGAAAATACAGACGAAGTCGCAGCAGGAGCAAAGAGGTAATTGATGCATTGATTTCTATAATTAGAAACAGGGTTAGTGATTTTGAAAACGGTAGTTGCTAGCGTTAGGTTAAGGTGAGTATGTATTTGTAAAGAAATATTTATAATAGCCTTAGTTCAGAGCAAACAAGTGATGATGGGCTCATGTGAAAAGGGAACTTCTTTTACCCTTTTTATATTCACATGTCTGAAAGGAAACATGTGTCCTTGGATATCTGTCATTATTGTAGCCATATGAAATGGTGAAGAGTAGTTTTTCCTTTATTTTTTGTTAAATATTGTGTGTAGATCACATGATAACATTTCTACAATAAATTATACTCAGCGTGCTATTGCACGAAGAGACTGAACAGAGGACCCTGCTGACATAGCAAAATAATATGCCTACTACTGGGACAGGTAACTATCTGCCATTCAAACTCCTATTTGTCTCACATTATGAGTAGAAAAAGTGGTATTAACACTTTTCTTTTTTGCAGCAAGGGATGGGCATTTGCTGAATCTGAAACTGCTTTAAGTCTTACAAACAATGCAAGCTGGATGCCCATCCCTACTCTTAATTTTTCTGTGGTTGTAAATTCAAAGTGTTTAGGTTGCACCAAATTGTTATCGTTAAATTTATAAATCTGAAAATCAGAACTTAACATTTGCATGCACGCTGTTTAAATCTAGTGAGACATTCCAAATTGCTGTTTTTATTCGCTTCCTTTTACCATTCCTTTCTATCCTCATGTGTGCAGCCAAAATTGTACAAACACATAAATGGTCACATATGTAATCGTGCTCTGAGAATTATGTTCTGTTTTTGTTAAGATGGGTTCGACATGACAAGGCTCTTTTCATCTTGTCAGTTTTATTACATATTTTCTGCTGTAAGCCATGGTACTAACTCTTTTTGTTGCACTATTTTCCTGAAAGAGACAACTTCTTCTTAAAACAGGCACGAAAGAGGGACACTGCGAAGCTGTCGAAATTTCACAGAAAAACAGTGGATTTGCTAGAGCAGGAGAGACATTCAGCTGAGAATGGGGACGAGCGATCCAGACGCAAGGAGAGGAAGACGTCAAGGGGGCGAAGCTTGTCCAGGTCACACTCTAGAGAGAGGTTTGTCCTGTCCTCAAATGACAAAGAGGAGAAGTTAATGCTTTCAAGATACCAGAATATATATTGATTGTTGGACTCAGTTGTATTCCTCTTAAAATCTTAACATGTAGCATATTAATATTCATATTTACACCACAGTTTTTGTCAATAAAAACTGTTCTGGTTTAACCCTTGGAGGTTCCTTAAAAAAAGCTACACTGGGGACCCTCACACCAAAAAAATGCATTTTAGCAAAATGTGTAATAAAACCAAACAAAACATATAATGTTTAAAAAGTAAAAAAAAAATTCACATATTCTTTCCTTGGCTTCAGCCCTCACCAAACATGGTAAATTAATTGAGTGGTTTTGAGATTTAACCCCTTTAGTACCATGTTTCGTCAAAAAAATCAACAGTGTAAAAATAAATAACACAAATTTTTTTTGTGTGTTATGTCCACATTAGTTCTTTTGGGGCTGAATTGTGAGGGCTTTGGAGAGTTACAAATGAGCAAAAAAAAATTATTTTTTTTCTCTGTATTTTTGTGTAGTGTTAGATATTCAGAAAAACTCACATTCAAAATGCATTTCAGCTAAATGTATAATAAAATTTATATAGTATTTCAAAAGTAAAAAATATTTCACAGATTCTTTCCTTAGCTTCAGTCCTCACCAAGCATAATAACATTTTTGAGGGTTTTTGAGATTTAACCCCATTAGCGCTAAGTTTTATAAAAAAAAATCAACTTTATAAAAAATTTCAACCTAAATCATTTTTCGTTTGTTATGTCCAGAAGACCTCTTTTGGGGGTGAATTGTGAGGGATCTAGAGAGTCACAAATGAGCAAAAAATATTTTTTGTTTTCTCTCTTTTTTTGTGTAGTGTCAGATATTCAGAAAAACTCACATCCAGGTCCCTCGCACAGAAAAATGCTCAAACAGTGATAGTCATTTGAAAGTTTATTGGAACAACAAAGTGTGTGTGTGTGTTCATTCCCTACTTTTGCACAAACGCTGCAAACAGTACACACAACAGTGGAGTGCTCCTTGCAGACAGCCAGGTTACATTTGGAGCAGAAGCAGGCAAACATGCTTCGCTTGCCTTGGCAGAGATGGCACCTTTCCTTCTTCCTCCGGAGGGCTGCTCTGCTGCTGGTCCACCCGTCTCCACTCTGGGAGCGGTACACTCTAGCCAGGATCAGTAGCCCAAAATAAGCCTGCCGCTCCGTCGCGTCAATCAACATCCACTTGGCATTTCTCCGGATCCTCTCCGTGTTCATGTGGCAAACGATCAGGTTGAGGATTTCATCCGTAATAAAAAAAATATTTAAAACCATGCTCAATGCTTTCTGTCCGGCTCACGGCGTACCGAGTGATACCGGGATGTGGGATTTTTTCTCGCCGAAAATGATGGCTCTCCTGCAGCATGCCGCTCTTTGAACTCCACGAAGAATTATCTGCCCCTCCCTCCTCCATCTCTTCATCAGTCAGACTCTGGGCCTGCTGGGACAAAACTTTCATCTTCCGAGTCCAGGAACCTCAATGTTTCTTTATGTCTATACAATGTTTTAAATGGAGTAGGGGGTGGGGACATTTCATTTTTAGTAGACTTACCCAAGAACACACAGCGGAGCAAAAAACAAAAAGAATTGCATCAATACAGCCAAAGTAATTTAAAAACCATCACCGCCTGTGCAAAACAATGCACGGGGGACCTCTAAGGGTTAAAAAAGCTAATTATTAGAAATATTTTAAGCAAAATATTCACCATAATGAGTAAAGATTGTTAGAAGTTATGACAACTAACAACATAACAGATAATAATGCATTGGAAAGTAATTTTTGGATGTGCTGCTGGATCATATTTCTATCTATTGTCTTGATCTGATTTAAATGTCCAATTACAGGCGGCACCACAGCAAAAGTAGGGAACAACGGCGGTCACGATCGCGCAGCAGGGAGCAGAAGAAGAAGGCTAGATCGCGTTCAGGTTCAAGGACCAAACACCGTCATCGTAGCAGAAGCCGTAGCAAGAGCAGGTGAGGACAATTCATAAAAGGCTATTTGTTGTAACTCTTTGAAAGCTTACATTACTAATATGTTTATTAATTAGCTTTGATTTTTGCTCCAGGGAGCGAAAGAAGAGGGTTGAGAAAGTGCACAAAAAGAGTGGAAGTAGGTCTGTTAGTCCCCTGATCTTTCGTGGTCGGAACACAGCTATGGACGCACAAGAGGCTTTAGCCAGAAGGTAAGGCAACAGTAAACCGCTGAGTTAAGGACATTCAGCCTGATTTGTTTTGCTTGTGGTGGTTTGAAACTTAATTCTTATTGCCTAGGCTGGAGAGAGCTAAGAAGCTACAGGAACAGAAAGAAAAGGAAATGCTTGAGAAACAGCAGCAGCAACAGCAGGAAATAGCTGCAGGTGAGAAATAGTTGTTGAATAAAATGTTGACGATTCACTTCAGACTGTTACTTATGCTGCTCTGTATGTTGTTAGCTGTTGCTGCCCCTATAGCAGCAGCAGCTGCTGCAGCGGCCACCTCAAACCCTGCCCTCAACGTTGCAGCCCTTCTAGCCACTGGAACACAAGTCACACCTCAGATTGCTATGGCTGCACAGATGGCTGCCCTTCAAGCCAAAACCCTGGCAGAGACGGGCATCGCGGTGCCGAGCTTCTATAACCCGTCTGCTGTGAATCCCATGAAGTTTGCAGAGCAGGAGAAAAAGAGGAAAAAGCTATGGCAGGGCAAGAAGGAAGGGGTAAGTCATTTTGATGGGTGTTTTTAGTTAGGGTTATTTAGATGATACTTAGCTTTTTGTTCTCTGCTTTCTAAGGAAAAGTCACAAACAACAGAGTTGTGGGAGAAGCTCAACTTTGGAAACAAAGACCAAAATGTAAAATTTAGAAAACTCATGGGTATTAAGGTAAGCCAGTTTTTTTTTATTTATCAGTGTTGCTTCTTTTGAGCTTTTACTTGTCAGTGAACATTTACTTTTGCTTCTACAGGGAGATGAAGATGAGACAGAAGCTTCCAAACCACTAAATGATGAAGGCATAAAGACTCTTCAGAAGCAAGAAGAGATGTTTAGGAACCTTGATGTACAGTATGAGATGGCTCGATCTCAGACACACACCCAGAGAGGAATGGGTCTCGGCTTTTCCACCTCTTTCTCTCGTGGAATGGATTCTGTCTAGTGCCAAACACCTGCAGTCTTCTCATCTTTAAAAACCACCACTTCATCGCTAACCCTCAAGCTTGCATGGATGTTGCTCTGGAGTTGTAATTTATTTAGAGACGTAGGTCTCACATATTGTAAATAGCAGGATGCGGTGTTTAGCAATCTACATCTTTGTAAACAAAAGCATCATACTGATTGATGTTAGGTGTAGTAATTTTTTTTTTCTCTTCAGTAATGTGGTAGCTTTTTTAAAAACTGGATTATATATAGATATGCAATTGTCTGAGCATAGTCTGAATACAATGTGGTCTAAGTAAATGCTGTTTAAATCCATTTAGCAAAAGACGTTGTCTTCTGGATTTCTGTGGATTGAAGTCAGCTTGAAAGATTAAAGTTTCATGTTCTCGAATTTAATGGTGTTGGAAGAAGAGTTTTACAGATTAAGAGTGAAAGGTTAAATCAGATTTGTTGAGAGGGTGTCAGGTCAGCAAGCAGGTTAGAAAAGTAACAGTAACATGAACATACTGGTTCAGACGAGGCAGAAGATGTACCCTGGGTTATTTTATCACAAGTAGGTAGCCTATGAGACTTGTGGACATCAGAATGTCTGTGGTGAGGCTCATGACTGCTGTTTAAAGCTTTGACGGTACCGGTTTTACTTGTGTATTTAGTATTACCGGTAGGTGGATGCAGTTTCTAAAATGATCGCAAGTGGAGCAATAAACAGATTCCGAACCTAATCTACTTTATGGAGAACTTGAAAGTGAAAATTGTCCAATAGGAAAGCAGCTTAAGAAAAGGTAAATAAAACTTTGTTCCAATAATCAATATGAACAGAAGATGCCAGTAAAACAGCTGTTATGGAGTGATGATGCATTTCAGTTATGAACACAGGCTGATCAAACATTGATAAACTAAACCAAACTGCGTGGGATAATACTAACCAAATTCTAGAGCCACAGACTACCACTGCAACGAGAGCCTACAGGGATAGTACATCCCAAAATAATGGGATTATTGGAGCAGACAACGCTGAATGGGTTCATCTCAAAAAAGTTAAACGTGAGCTTCCGAAGAATAATTTTACAATGTCCTTCGAGATGAAAACTGCCTGCCAGATAATATTTATAATGCAGAAATAAGCTTCTCTAAAAAAGTTCAGGCTACAATGAAGAACAAAGTTTGCTGTACTTTTTTTTTTTTTAAATTAAATTGTGCTTTTGGTCTTATGAACTAGTTTCACTTTTTATGAACTTCAACAGAATACAAAAACCTTAGGAGTAGCTTGAGACTTTAGCACAGAACTAAAGTTTTCTACATCTTGTAGGTGTGAAAGAAAATGAAAGAGCTAATCTTTATCCTAATAAAGACAAACCCAATAAAAAGAGATGAAATGTTCTTGCATAAAATTTGCCCGAGTGTCCTGAAAATCTACATGTCAGGAAACATTGCAGCTTTGCTGTATGAATCCATGCAGAAATTCATTTTCACTTGCATATAAGACTTGAGTACAACACATGAGCTACACCAGTAATGAGGTTATGGTTTGCAAACTCTAAAATGAGGAGCAGGATCGGGTATTCGCTATGCCTCTTCTCTAGCGTTGCCTCTTCACAGAAGCCCATCCAGTGAAGCAGCAGTGTCTGCATAGCTTCAGGGAACAACTCTGCAGTCAGTTCCTCAGCAGGCGGCAAGTCACTTATTCGCTCAATGTGCTGAACTTTGAAGCCCTCTACTCTCTGGCTGATGCTGCTGTTGGCTGCGTGGAACTGCTGGCCGAGCCAACGCCCTACACAGGTAAGCAGGTAGCTGGAATACACAGAGTCTTTGACCCAGTCCTCAGCCTTAAGTAGGGCCAAAACTGTTTCAGTTGCATCCTCTTCTTTTAGATTACCCTTCATGTATTGATCGACAGATGTCAAAAGCAACAGTACAGTTTCCAGTCGTTCTGCACAACTTTCAGATGGGGAGGAGAGCTGGTCCTCCAAACTGTGCAACTTTTCTGTGAGTGCATCTACAATCATCTGGCTTTGCTCAGTTTGCAAACCATGTCTTGAAGAGGAGCAATAATCATGGTCTGCTGATGTATCCACTGTCCCACCATCACACACATGCACCATGTCTCCGTCGGCCTGGTAATGATGCCCTGGCATTCCACTCTTTGACTCATCAGACACATCAGCAGACAATAAACAGTCGAGCTGCACACTGAGGCTGTAGGTCATTTTCAGAGGGCTTTCATTTATCTGTGATTTCCAGACCTCCTATAAAGAAAACACAAAAGCATTAGAGACTAAACACAGAATTCAGCGATATCATCAGAGTGCATACATGTGTACGCACCTGGAAGTTCTCCAGCACTGCAAGCTGATCTTGCTTACTGAACATTTCAAAGGCAACTCGAAAAAGTCCTTGAATGCTGTAGAACCACAGACTGTTATTAGCAGCAGGCACCTTCAACCCCTGGAACCTGAATGCTGCAACAGACCAAAAAACAAGCCACAGTTGTTGTGCTCTTTATCTACGTAACACAAAAGGCTTATTTTAGATTTTACCTGAGGAAAAATTTATTTTTGTGGCGAGCCCTTTTTTGGCAAACCTGGCATGGTATCTGGGATGGTTTTCTGTTCGGATATCTGTGTTAGAGAGGAGATCAGCTCCCAAGTAAAGCGGAGTTACTGTGCCCTGAGGAAAAGATGACAAAAACAGAATTTTATATATATATTTATATATAAACATTTTTTAATTTTTTTTTTCACATGAAGGTCAAGTGTGTAGGCTGCTAGGTGTATAAAATATATATGTAATTTAAAAATCCCAAACAAGATTTTATTTATTTATTTTACTTTATTTTCTGTACAAGTTAAGACCTGTTGTCAAAACAATTCAACGTTTAATGATCAGGTGCTTAAAAACAATATTTAATTAAAACAATTATATAAAGCAAGAGACTCACGTGGTTAGGACAATTAGTCAATTTAAACGATGTTAGGTTTACCAGGTAAATAAAACGAATTTTCCTAGAACCACCATCCCACTGCGGTAAGGCTAAGTGGGTTACCGAGCGGCTCGACATCGTTGAAGACAAATGGAGCTTTCTTGTAATTCAAGTGTCACAAATATTGCCTCTTTTGCCAAACAAGAACCCACGAAATGATAACAATAAAGCTGAAAACTCAAACAAGCTGAATGAAATAAACCGGAAGTTTGTCGATGGGAAAAACGTCAAAATTAGACAAGTTATTCCACAGTTTTGACTCGCAGAACATATACACGCAAGTTGCTTAAGTTATAAACGAAATGGCGAACAGCTGTATTTATGTGCGTCCTTTTTTCTATTTTAACTTCTTTTGAAAAATGTAGAAGAAAGACTAGATGGTTTTTATTTAACTTTATTCTCTATATCCTTTAAGACTTTGCATTGGGTGAAGTTCACGTGACTCAAAAAGAACCAATGAATTAACAGAGTTCCCTTGTCTGGAACCAGATACCCAGTAGGTGGCAGTAATGCGCCGCAATGTTTAATTACTGACCGCCTTATGACAACTAAAGAAGAAAAACTAGGAAAAATGTCCGACGTTGATTTCGGTGATCGTGAGCTCTTTCAGCAGCTTGAGGACTCGGAGCCGTTTGTCCCGAGGCACATTCGTTTCACAAATGACGATGACGACCAGGATGAGTCGAACCAACTTCAGATTAAGCTCGAAGAGTGTGAAGCCAGCATTCAGAGACTGTCTGAGGAGAATATCCTTCTTGCTTCAGTGTTTGTTAGCATGTTAGCAGCACAGCGCGATCCTTTTATATTCAAAACAGAAAGCGCAAGACCTGTAACTATATGTTTGGGATAATTTTGTATGTATGTTTATTTTCTTAACCTCTCCTCCACATAAAGTCTTGCAACGAAAACTGAATATTTTGACACGACCTAGGTAATACTGACGTCGGTTATTGGCAACCGACGCACGCTTCAAATAAAACGAAACCGTCAAATAACACCCAGCGTTAATTTCTGCCTGGTTTTACAGTGGAATCACCATTGATGATGTCAACATGGATGGACCCCTGCTCCAGGTTCTTTATACAAATAGTAGCATATCAAAGTAAGTTCAGTTGTTTACTATTGGATGTAATTTTTGTTAGGGTTAAGATGCTAAATAAAACTATGACCTGGCTCTAGCAAAATAAATATCGTAAACATTGTTTGTCTTCAAGGCAGTGTCGTCAAGAAATTGAAGACTGCATCTGCAGTGTGTTCTTGAAGCACCAGAAACCAAAAAGTGAAAAATCGAAAACTTTGTTTCACATTAAGCCACAGGTATTTTGTCGTAAATATTTCCTGCAAAATGTTTTTCATTTAAATGTAGAAACTGCTACAACTGTGCCATTTACAAAAAAATATGTGTTTATTGTATCTCTAAAGAACTCAGCTTTTGCTTTGGATGAAGATCCCCAGAAGTTGTCCACCAGTAGTGTGAAAACAACAACAGAAGCATTTAAAGTGAGTATTAGATTTTATTTCTCTATGGATTGGAAAGTGTGTCATCAAAGTAAAATAATAATTGTCTTTTTCTTTCTCCTTTAGGTGGTTGGAAGTGTTTTATATTTTGCTACCTTTGGTGTTGACAAACTTGGACAGCCTCTGGTGAATGAAAACCCTCAGTTGACAGATGGATGGGACGTTCCAATGTATCTTTATAACAGATCTAAAATATTTATTTTAAAACACAAAGTGCACCCTGAAACTTAAATTTAGTCACTCGTGGACAAAAGTGTAGACTTATTGCAATTCAACAGTTAAGATGGGTTGCTTTCTAAATCTACTTCGAGTCAACATATCCGATGCAGCAAATGTCAAATGACTTCCTGAATTGTTGCACAGCTATCAACAAGTTTTCAACCAAGTCATTGGAGCGGATGGACATGAAGTAGAAATGAAAGACAAAAGGTTCTCCTTGAGTTATTGTGTTTGTAATTTTCTGTTTGCTGACTTGCTTTTTTTTTTTAAACTTTCATTTAATTCTCCCATCACAGACCCAAGAATATGTGTTTTAACTGCGGTGAGAGCAGCCATCAGCTTAGAGACTGTCCCAAGGTACAATTCTTTGTGTTGTTAATATGGCATGAATCTAAATAAAGTCCACACTTGATTTTCTGCATTTATACACTTACTTCCCTAGCCTAAAGACATGGCTGCTATTAATGAGCGAAGAAAGGAGTTTAATCAGAACAACAACGCAGCCATTCAGAGTAACCAGCGTTACCATGCAGATGAAGTGGTGGAGCGCTTTGCTAAATTCAAGCCCGGAATCATTAGGTCTGATTGTTGATTTGTGCATATCAGAACTGAATCTGAAAAATGATAAGGAACTATTGATGATAGATGTCTTTGCGTTGTGCTTTTGAACAGTGATGAGCTGTTGACCGCCCTGGGAGTTGAAGGCAACACTCTCTCTCCTCTGATTTATCGGATGAGGCAGCTGGGTTACCCACCAGGTTGGCTGAAAGAAGCAGAGATGGAAAATTCTGGCTTATCACTGTATGATGGAAAAGGTCAGATGTGTAATTTACTCTCCTCTAGTTAAGTTTAACACTGTGCTCCTGCTGTATTGAATCACAAACACACATAGTTCAGAGGTTGCTAGATTTTCATCATCTTTTTACCAGATGGCAGTGAAACTCCTGGCAGCCTGTCACAAAACATCTCTTACGATGTTTCCAAACTGGTGGATTTCCCAGGCTTCAATGTGCCAGCACCTCACAAAATGAAAGATGTAAGTGTTTGGTTTTCTATGAATTGACTTGGATTTTCTTTCTTGTTGCACGCGGATTTGGCATCCTAAACGGACCCCACAATTTTATTCCAGAAGTTTTAAGAAGTTCTTGTTTTCATCTGTGCAAATAATGTTTCTCTGACTTCTAGGAGTTCATGCATTATGGTTCGATTCCGATGCAGAACAGCCACATGAAGCAGAACTATGCAGCGTACCTATCTGACAACTTCCCCCAGGTATTTGTCCTAAATGCATTCATGTATCCGTGTTTCCTTTAAACACTTAGGCCTGAGGCACACAGCTGTGAAATGATTTTTAATATCTTATGTTAACAATAATGTAAAACATTTAAATTTCCTAAAAATATAATTTGTCCTCATTATCAGCCTGGTGCCACCTCCTCCAACAAGAGACAACACGAGTCTGACTCCTCTTTGCAGCTGAGGAAAAGGAATAAGTTAAGTCCTGATCGGTGCTCAGACAGAAGCTCAGATATGGATGTTGAATCAGGTAGCTGTTCATCTTAATCTTGTTCTTCTTCATGTAGTTAGTCTGTGAGTTTATGTGCACTAATGTCTTGTTTAAACGTGTAGCTCAAATATAGAAATGAATAGAATAACAACTAAATTATAAATGAGTTTTATTTGGTCGGCTAGCACTAGCCTGCGCGTTTAACTTTTTTACTCCCCACAGATCCGGGGATGCCTTATGCTCACGGCCCTGCAGACTTCCAGTTCCAGCCTCCCCTCCCTCCCAGCTCTGGCTCTGGCTCTCCTTGTTTCAGTTCACCCCCTCCTTTACCACAGGGCACACCCCCTTCTACTCCCACTCCTCCACCTCTTCCAAAAGGAACACCTCCACCTACACCCAACAACGGCTCTCCAGCTCTGCCAGGGCGTTACAGTAACTGGACAGTAGTTGATGAGGCTGTGGGAGAAGATGATCTGACTCTGGAGGAACTGGAAGAGCAGCAGAGGCAGATCTGGGCAGCTCTGGAAAATGCAGACACAACCACTAATAGTGATAGTGGGACTCCTGCTTTAGGAACACCTGCACCCAGTTCACCAAGTGTTTCTACGCCAGCGCGCATGGATACAGAGATGGAAGAGTTTGAAGAGCCAGTGGACACAGTGAGACCTGTTGAACCTTGCAACAGCAATGAGAATCAGCAGGAACCAGACGTACCAGAGATTTGCGCTCAAAGCCCCAGACAGATTAAAGTTGAGGAAGAGACTCCTCAAAGCCCCGAGCCCATCAGGTCCCAGGATGATAGTCCTCAAAGCCCCGAGCCAGAGGTCTGTAATTTGGGGTCTGGAAATTTAGCTTCTCCTGCACAAATGGAGAAGATCGCATCTGTTCCTCATCGAAGCAAGTTTGCAGCTGGTATCGTTCCATTTGAAGATACACCTGAGTTCACAGAAGTAGCAGAGGCCACAGGAACGTACTTGCGTATCAGAGACTTGCTTAAATTTTCCCCTCGAAATTTGACAAAGAAAAAATAAGGCATTCATCACCTCAATTCAATTTTAAAAGTAAATGATTTCTAGGTTTATTTTTACCGAGCATTTTTTTTTTCTTCTAGAAAGTCGATTTGGAAGAATACAAACCTGGAGAATTTGAATGCAATTTTTTTATGAGGTTTGGTTTTGCTGCAGAAATGCTACATCGTGTTTATTTTATTGTAAAACTTGTATAGTTGTCATTTTATACGGCAGTCTTGGCTTTTTGTCACACTTCAAATGTTTGTAAAACTTAAAATAAACATGCCTCTGAACTTTTCATTGCTTGACTCACTTACATTGATTGCACAATATTTTGGTGTATCAAATACTCAGCACATCCCCGTTAAGACAAACTGGATATATAACTGTGACCACGGACTATAGGATGATAAACCATCATCTTTGAAGTGTCATCTTTGCATTGGTCTTTTGATAATACATTGTGCATAAATAAGTTTCAACATAATAAAAAAATAATTCTTGCAAATCTTAGTTTTTATCTGTTAAATTTTTAATTGCTTTACAAACTCAACTACTTGAGTTTCAGACTAATGTATAAAACAAATTTACGCTAAAATACACCATTAACATCCTCGCAGAATGCCTGAAAATTAATTGGCTCATTAATTACAACTGTAAAAAAGTTTTAAACCAGACTTGTTAAAGTTCTGTTAATTTTTTAGTTTTAAATTTTCATTATAGACCAAAAAACTACAGCTAAGAAAGACATTTTTGTTAAACTTAAAATGTCTTGTTTGACTTGTAAATTAATAATAAAATAAGACTGAAATAAAAAAATAAGTTACTGTGAAATGTACAATGTTTAAAACAAACTAGCAGAGTTTATCATTTGTTGAAGTGTGTGCATAAAGAAAATCGTTTCTCATCCCAAAACGGTCTGAAAATGACAGCTAAATTGAATGAGGGTATACTGTTTTGTTATTTTACACCGAAAAGGCTCCTCCTTGAACCGTCACCTTATCGTGGTGGAGGAGTTTGAGTGCCCTAATAATCCTAGGAGCTATGTTGTCTGGGGCACTTTGTGCCCCTGGTAGGGTCTCCCATGTCAAATTGGTCTTAGGTGAAGGGTGAGACAAAGAACGGTTCAGAGGATCTTTCATGGATGTACAATCAAAGAGTCGTAGTACCCGACCCGGAGGGTTACCGGGGTCCCACCCTGGAGCCAGGCCTGGGGTTGGGGCCTGTGAGCGAGCTCCTGGTCGCCGGGCTTTCGCCCATGGGGCCCGGCCGAGCCCAGCCCGAACTGGATACATGGGCTCATCCAACTGTGGACCCACCACCCGCAGGAGGAACATGAAGGGTCCGGTGCAGTGTGGATCGGGTGGCAGACCGAGGCGGGAGCCTTGGCGATCCGATTCCCGGACAAGGAAACTGGTTTTTGGGACATGGAAAGTCACCTCGCTGGTAGGGAAGGAGAAGGAGCTTGTGGCAGAGGTTGAGCGGTACCGGCTAGATATAGTCGGACTAACCTCGACACATAGCATTGGCTCTGGAACCCAAGTCCTTGAGAGGGGATGGACACTCCTTTGCTGGAGTTGCTCTGGGTGAGAGGCAGAGGGCTGGGGTTGGCTTTTTGTTAGCCCCAAGACTGTGTTGGGGTTTACCCCGGGGACAAGAGGGTAGCTTCCCTGCGCCTTCGGGTCGGGGAACGGGTCCTGACTGTTGTTTGTGCTTATGGGCCAAATGTCAGTTCAGAGTACCCACCCTTTTTGGGGTCCCTGGGACAAGTGCTAGATATTGCTCCATCAGGGAACTCCATTGTCCTGCTGGGGGACTTCAATGCTCACGTGGGCAATGACAGCATGACCTGGAGGGGTGTGATTGGGAGAAACGGCCCGCCTGATCTGAACTCAAGTGGTGTTTCATTATTGGACTTCTGTGCAAGCCGCAGTTTGACCATAACAAACACCATGTTCGAACATAAGGATGCTCATCGGTACACTTGGTACCAGGGCAGCCTAGGTCGCAGGTCGATGATAGACTTTGTAGTCGTATCATCTGACCTGCGGCCGTATGTTTTGGACACCCGAGTGAAGAGAGGAGCGGAGCTGTCAACTGATCACCACCTGGTGGTGAGTTGGATCAGATGGCAGGTGAAGATGCCGTGTAGACCTGGCAGACCCAAACACATAGTGAAGGTCTGCTGGGAACGCCTGGCAGAAGAACCTGTCAAGACGGTCTTCAACTCCCACCTCCGGCAGAGCTTTGACCGCATCCCGAGAACAGTGGGGGACATTGACTCCGAGTGGACCTTGTTCCACTCTGCGATTGTTGAGGCGGCTGTTGCTAGCTGTGGTCGCAAGGTGGCCGGTGCCAGTCGTGGTGGCAACCCCCGTACCCACTGGTGGACACCAGAGGTTCGGGGAGCCGTCAGGCTGAAGAAGGAGGCCTACATGGCGTGGCTGGTCTGTGGGTCTCCAGAGGCAGCAGATAGGTACCGGATAGCCAAGCAGGGATGCAGCAGTGGCAGTTGCCAAGGCAAAATCTCGGGCGTGGGAGGAGTTTGGTGAGGCCATGGAGAAAGATTATTGATCGGCTCCAAAGAGGTTCTGGCAAACTGTCCGGCGCCTCAGGAGAGGAAGGCAGCAACTCGCTCACACTGTTTACAGTGGGGATGGGGAACTGCTGACGTCAACTGGGGCTATAGTCGGACGGTGGAAAGAATACTTTGAGGAGCTCCTCAATCCCACATATGCGCATTCCGATGAGGAACCAGAGCCGGGAGACCTGGGGATGGACTGTCCAATCTCGGGGGCAGAAGTTGCTGAGGTAGTCAAGCAACTACACAGTGGCGGAGCCGCGGGGGCGGATGAGATTCGTCCTGGGTATCTCAAGGCTATGGATGTTATATGGGGTGTCATGGTTGACACGTCTCTGCAACATTGCATGGTCATCGGGGCAGTTCCTGTAGAGGGACAGACCGGGGTGGTGGTCCCCATCTTTAAGAAGGGTGACCTGAGGGTGTGTTCATATATAAATATGTATGACATATTTATATGTTGATGGTTCCAACTATGGGGGATCACACTCCTCAGCCTCCCTGGAAAGGTCTACTCCAAGGTACTGGAGAGGAGGGTCTGATCGATAGTTGAATCTCAGATTGAGGAGGAGCAATGTGGTTTTCGTCCTGGCCGTGGAACTGTGGACCAGCTCTATACCCTTGCAAGGGTGATGGAGGGGTAATGGGAGTTTGCCCAGCCAATCCACATGTGTTTTGTGGATTTGGAGAAGGCCTATGATCGTGTCCCCAGGGGCACCCTGTGGGGGACGCTCCAGGAGTACGGGGTGGGTGGCTTTCTGTTAAGGGCCATTCAGTCCCTTTACCAGAGGAGCATAAGTTTGGTCCGCATATCCGGTAGTAAGTCGGACCTGTTCCCGGTGAGAGTTGGACTCTGCCAGGGCTGCCCTTTGTCACCGGCTCTGTTCATTACCTTTATGGACAGAATTTCTAGGGGCAGCTGTGGTGTGGAGTGTGTCGAGTTTGGTGACAGGAGAATCTCGTCTCTCCTTTTTGGATGATGTGGTCCTCCTAGCTTCATCCAGCTCTGACCTTCAGCTCTTGCTGGGTAGGTTCGCGGCCGAGTGTGAAGCGGCTGGGATGAGGATCAGCACCTCCAAATCTGAGACCATGGTTCTCGACCGGAAAAGGGTGGCTTGCCAACTCCTAGTCGGGAGAGAGGTCCTACCTCAAGTGGAGGAGTTTAAGTATCTCGGGGTCTTGTTCACGAGTGAGGGTAGGAGGGATCGGGAGATCGACAGGCGGATTGGTTCAGCGTCTGCAGTGATGCGGACGCTGAACCGATCTGTCATGGTGAAGAGGAAGCTGAGCCAGAAAGCCAGGCTCTCGATTTACCGGTCGATCTACGTCCCAATCCTCACCTATGGTCATGAGCTTTGGGTAATGACCAAAAGGACCGAAAGGAGTCAGTTGAGGTGGTTTGGGCATCTGGTCAGGATGCCTCCTGGACGTCTCCCTAGGGAGGTGTTTCGGGCATGTCCTGCTGGCAGGAGGCCCCCGGGTCGACCCAGGACACGTTGGAGAGGTTACATCTCCAATCTGGTCCGGGAACGCCTTGGGGTCCTGCCGGAGGAGCTGATGGAGGTGGCCGGGGAGAGGACAGTCTGGAGCTCCCTAGTTGGGATGCTGCCCCCGCGACCCGGACCCGGATAAGCGGAGGAAGATGACGACGATACACTGAAAAGGGTAGCAAAGGCTAGTAGTACAACATAATTTGTAACTACAGGGGCCCAACAAAGAATGGCCACGCATCATACTGATGTCTTCGGATGTTTATTTTGCTCCCTCTCTCTTATTGTCTTCAGACACCGTGAAAACGTGTGCGCCTCTTGGACCACATGCAGAATGACATTAACGTCGAGGCTATAGACGCATCTGTAGCCATGTATCCTGCTATGTTACAGTTACAGTTACAACAGCAGTTACAGTTGCTATGGTTGCGCTCTAAACCAAACTCTGATCATGTGACCATTACAAACTCTACCTCATACAAACTTTACAGCATGTTACATATTTAACAAACCCCTATTTTGTAATCACATATTTTAGACATGTTTTTAATCAATGTTACACTTTTATCATCTTATCTAGTAATTAAATGAACCAAATTAAGCATCTCTCTATCACAGAAACATTTGAAATAAACAACTTTATTTTAACTGTCTCAGGGACAGTTACATAATTACTTTCTCTTACATTTTCCTCAGGGTTTTAGTATTTTAAAAAATGCCACTGTAGATTTTAAACTTCACTTTTGCATATTTACCTAATTGATGCAACTCTTGGAAACGGCGGGGGGAATCATCTTGCCTTAACACATTATCTTTGGTCAGCACTCTGATGACGTTCCAGTCGGCCGTTGAAGAGACAGCTCGCGCTCGGCTCGTGCGTGATATCCGAGCAGTAGTGGTTTTGTACTTAGCTCGTTAGCTAGATATTTTTCTTTCCTCAGAAGACTGAGCTCTAACAGGAACCTATCAGGTTAGTGACTGCTCACGCCCTGGTTGTGTATTTTCATTGGTTTTAATTTTCATGTGTGAATGATAAACAGGGTGAACTCGGAAGGAAAAGTTGTCCAGGTGGTGAAGACTTTACTTGAGGTGTTTAGTTAAGCTACGTAGCAGCTCTTTTGACCACCCCGGTTTGCTGTACCACTCAGGCCTCCCTGCTAACGTTATTTAGCAACTAATCATCACATCTGATTTTCCTCTGCTGTTAAAGAGGGATTCGTATAGCCGAGGAGGCGACAGGTAACATACCGGAATCGAACCAAAGGGATTTAATCTATTTTGTAGTGATCTTCACTTGTGGCAAGATCACTGATGGAACCTCGGCGACGCTGGGGAATTATTAGACTTGTGGAATTTGTTTCAGTCGGTTAGCTTACGGCGGTTTCTGGTTTTTGTATACCGTGATTATTTCTCACTAAACGCCCAGTTTAGCTAGATGTAAGTTAGCTGACATGGCAGTCTATTGCATCTACAATCAGACGTGCCACCTCATCGACAGATCTGGGATCCTACTAGCAACAGACGTGATCAGTGAGTTTAACAGAGCACTTTCCTAACCAGCCAAACAAACAAACAAACAAACATGTGATTTAATTTCTCAGGCACGCAGTGTATGCTGAACCTACGCAGTAGTGGAGTGGTAGGGTTGTAGTCACTAAGGCTTTCATGATTTAGCCTTTATGCATTAGGAAAAAAAACAGCTTAGTCTATTTGAACAGATGACCAAAGCCTCAGTGTTGTTGCATAATGGATTTTCTAATATTCATATTTTTTAATGTTTGTCTTCATGTAGCTGAGCAGCATAAATTCATTTTAGTAAGGTATGAGACAATGACTTTCATTTACGGGCTAAAGAAGAAGATCCTTCTGCAAAATTCCCAGTTCACACAAAAAAAAACCTTATTGATCTCATGTATGTGACCTCAATTTGCATAGAAGACAGGATGAATTAGATCATAAACTATATTAATTTAGTTTTAAGGTTGCTTGTGCGCAATAATGATTGTAACTTCAAAACAATTTCTAATATTATTTTTGTTTTGTTTTTCACAACTTCTGTGTCAGGGGCATTAGGGCCCACGTAATTGTCCTTGCAGATGCTTCCTCAATAAAAAAGGAACTTTTATTGTAATTGCAATTGCAAAACCTTTGGGGGAGTGTTAGATACCTCATATAATGCATACTTCTGATTATGTAAATGTGTTTTTGCTGAAAGCCTCTAGAGAAAGTTTCTCATTGTGTGAGGTAGAAGTGCAGAAGGACACCTAGACATCCAGGACACAGTTGAACCTGCTATACTTGGTCCCATGTATAAACCACAGGCTAATATTAACTCACTAAAATATGTTGTGGAAAGTTATCTGGTTTCTCTAACAAATCCCACTTCCCAATCACAAAGCTAGTAAATATAACATGACATAATATTGGGAAGAAATTTGAAATATATCTGCACTTTTCTGTTCTGACATTAAAGGACTCTGGGTGTGTTGCATTATTCCACCATTAAACCAGAAGTTGACATGCTAATGCCATTTAAGTATGTCAGTTCTGTTTAACACGTAGCCACCCATCTGTTTTTGTTTGTATTAATCATAAAAAGTGAGTGTAAATTATAGGGATGTAAGAAAATATCGATATGGCAATATATCGTAATATTTTTTCTAGCAACATTATATCGATATTCAAAAGCCGTGTATCGGAAATATCGATATGGCAATATATCGTGATATTTTTTCCTGCGATTATTACATCGATATTCAAAAGCCGTGCATCTAATTTTTGAAAGAATTTACATGCAAACTTTTGTGTATTTTCGTTTCGTGCAATTCAATCGCCACCCGCTAGTTGGCAGCAGTGTGCAACGGGTTTTGTTTCCACCATTGAAATGTAAAACCCTCCATCATGGTTCAGATACCTCATGTTAAACATGTTGCGTATCAGTTTGGACTGTTTATTGGACATTCTTACAATAAACTCAGTAAAAAAATTGCTTGTAACATCTGAATGAATGTATCGCAATATATCGTGATATATCGTATCGTCTCCTCTGTATCGTGATATGTATCGTATCGCCAGAATTTCAAAAATACACATCCCTGGTAAATTATAAAGGACTGAATTTACATAACAAATCTTCTAGTTTCTGATACTGTTTGAGTCCCTTTTTAAAAAAAATTGCAAACATTGGTATTTGGCTTTGTCATAAGCTACAGATTAGATAAGAGTCAAAAGTGAAAGATTAACATTGCTGGGAAATATTTTTGTGTAAGTAGATCATGTGCATCAGGGTACCAATCTGAGCTAAAACATCTGTTAGTGCGAACTGTAAATGTTGCTGTTGAATAGAGCTTGAAGAAAGGGATGCTAAGTTAGTCAGTTTTTTGAGGTAAAATAAACAGAAAGTAAATTGAAATGGTGCTGATGACACATCTAGAAAAAAAACTGGAACACTCTGTTCAAATTAAACCATGCTTGCTGATGGCCACCCTTCTCGCTGAGAAGTTGTCTTGAACAAGTGTGAGAGCTTCCCTTCATTTCTTCCATCCACTCATCGATCTATTTTCGGCAGTTTATCCAGGACTGGGTTACTACAGGGCTGCAGCATGAGCAGAGATGCACCAAATCGTTCTCTCCCTAGCTGTCTCTTTCCATCTTGGGCAAATATACATAACTGTTCCCATCCAGTCTTCAGATAATCTCTCCTGCTAAGTCTGAGTCTTCCTAAAGGCTTGCTCGCAGTGCCGGTAGATGAGCACACCTCAGCTTTTAGGCCTTTTTAGGCCTTTACAGAAGTCAAAGCATGTTTCAGTGAACCTCCCAAACAAGTCAAACAGTTAAGTCGAGCGTCTCTGGCAGATTTACAACAGCCCGACTTCATAATTTATTTTATAATGCAGGGCTTTTAAAATGCAACATTTTATTTCTGTACTCAATCAAAGCCGTATTGCTTACAGCTTCATATTAAACTCAGAAATGTTGTAACTGATTCGTAAAAGAAGTTCCTGTTTTAAAGAGAAGATGCAGGACCAGTTACGTTTATTTTTTGGTGTCATATTAACTGGACATTTGACACCGTATTCTATGAAATATTTATTTAGACAACTTACCCTGCTTCAGGTCATTGTGTGCATTTGACCTTCACTGACTGCATTAGTAATGTCATATTTTGTGTTCCTCTTTTACTACACCTGTTCTTTGTTGGTGTGAGCAGACCTTTTGCTGAAATAGGTGTGAAAGCTGCAAACTAGTCAACTAGTAGAGGTGACATTAGTCCTAATTGAAGCAGGCAGTGAATCCTAAAGTAATCTGACAAAATGGATAATCTTGTAGCTGGTAGTGGTCGTGTTTCTACATGTAATCCTGTTTTAGAAAAGCTGCCAGTGAGCTTTGCGTGATTTTTGTCGGCTGAAGGATTGAGTTGGGGGGAAAATAACATTTGTTGCTTGCCTTTTTATCAAGGTCGCTTGCTGAGGTTTTTAGATGCCTGTGATTGGTGAACTATAGACTCCATATTGGCTGTTAGTTTTTTAGATTATTTTTAGATCTGTGACAGTGTGTGTGCTGAGAAGCTTGTTGTCACTAATGGAAACAATCTCTCTGTTAAGCCCTATGAAGAAAATAAATGGCAGTGGTTTAATTAACTTGTTTATGTAATGCATATTATTCCTGTGTACTACTACTACTACTACTACTACTACTACTACTACTACTAATAGTAATAATAAAAATAATAAATATCCAAAACTATTAATTATACTTTTTACAGGTATATTTTGAATTAAATGGATATAATGTTTGGTCCATATTTATTTAGGTTTTCTGTGAATGCTTTTTAAAATTATAATGATCAAAAATAAAAAATTAAGCAGTGTGTGTGTGTGTGTGTGTGTTTTATCTGACAGAGTTCCACCTGCAAGCAGCAATTTTTCTCCCTTTTCCCTTTTCCTGTTTTTTTTTTCTTTTTCTTTTTCTTTTTATCCTGATCTTTTGTGGAGAGCACAGCTTTTCCATCCAAGAGCTGGCGGCTGTGATTTTGATGGTTTGGAGCCGGTCTGTCCCCGCTGACGGACACAAGCTTTGTGGTTCAATTCACTGCTGGAAATATGAGCACAGCCAAGTCAACTGGGATCAAAGTCCCGAGCAAGATATCTAAGGCACCTGGATCTGGAGCTCCCAAAACAAATCCAGTCACAGGTATAAATCTCTGCCTGTTCATCCTAACACTGAAGTGTTTGTCACTGAATACTGAAAAACTAAAGGTTTGTAGGATTGGATACAAAAAGAAAATAATTAACTTAGCAGGATGTTTTATTTTTTGGTTTGTTTGATGAAGTCATTTACTTAATGAAAATCCTCTGTTTCTGCAAACACAGCAAAAGCTGCTAGTGCTGATAAAGCAGCTACAAGTGCCAGTGGAGGCGATGACAACAATGCTGAAGAAAACTTCCAGGTTGGGGAGCGAGTGTGGGTGAATGGAAACAAGCCTGGCATCATACAGTTTTTGGGAGAAACCCAGTTTGCTCCTGGACAATGGGCGGGGGTTGTCCTAGACGAGCCGATTGGAAAGAACGATGGCTCAGTGGCAGGCGTCCGTTACTTCCAGTGTGAAGCCCTTCGAGGGATATTTACCCGCCCTTCTAAATTGTCTCGCACGGAAGGTGAGGCTAATGGAACTCAGACTGCAACAGCTTCTCGAGCTGCATCACCCACCCCTTCAGTTGGAAGTGTTGCCTCACACACACCTGCCACAAAGTCTGCCTTGCCCAAAACTACAACAGCAGCTAAGAAGGCCCCTTCCACGGCAGCGGCTACTGCCACTTCGAACCTCGCACACACCAACAGTGAATCTGTCTCCAACCTTTCAGACACCGGCTCAGTCAAGAAGGGCGAACGAGAACTAAAGATCACCGATCGTGTGTTGGTAATGTTTACAAAATAAAACCTGCTGTCTTATGTGAGGATTTCATCAAAGGGTCAGATCTGTGAAACACCGTTTTTGGCTTTTTAACCAACGTCAGCTGTGACATGAGCAGAAAGCTTTAAATACTCATCTCTAGTTGAATTTATTGGTGTAGAATTCTCAGGAAGTTTTACACATAAACAAGATGTTTTATCATGCTGGTGCACTCACTATGTTTACAGTTCTGTAGGTCCACTGGTGGGAACCTTTCTTCCTCTGCACTTGCCTTAATTTAGACCTATTGGACCTATTAGACCTATTGGCTGTGTAGCACATTATGTTTGCAGGAAGTATTGCTGCCAGTCCTGTAGAGGAAATGTGCTCATTATCAACTATGGGATTTTGCAGTCTCTGCTGCTGTGCAATTTTTAATAACTAGAAATGAAACCTGTTTGGGTTTAGTGTTAACTTTTCAAAGCTCAGCTGTTTATTTCTGTCTCTTATGGAATGATCTTACTAAGGGTTTTCTAGCAGACAAAGCTAGTTTGTCTTCTTATCTGAGAGGATTAAACATTTGACTTAATTTTTACTGTTTTCATCTTAGGTTGGTGGCACTAAGGCAGGAGTGGTGCGATTCCTTGGAGAAACAGATTTTGCCAAAGGAGAGTGGTGTGGTGTGGAACTGGATGAACCTCTAGGGAAGAACGATGGAGCAGTGGCTGGCACCAGGTAGAAAAGCCACATAAACTGTGAATAATTAACAGAAAACTTGTCTATCAACAATTCATCTTTCTCTTTTGAACACAAACAGAATTGTAATTAATTTGTTTTTCTGCAGATATTTCCAGTGCCAACCCAAGTATGGCTTATTTGCTCCCGTTCACAAGGTCACACGCATTGGCTTTCCTTCTACAACTCCAGCCAAATCCAAAACAACAGCTCGAAAAGTGGTGGCCACACCATCTGGGATAAAGAGAAGCCCTAGTGCCTCATCTATCAGTACCATGAGCTCAGTGACATCTTCTGTTAACACTAAGCCAAGCCGAGCTGGACTGGTGAGACAAAGACATGCTTAGTAACAATAAAACAAACAAAAAAACCTTATAATTCTGCTCTTCACTTTATGATCATGGTACTGTTCTTTTTTTTTTTTTTTTAACAGCTCACAGAGACCTCGTCAAGGTATAATCGAAAGATTTCAGGCCCTACAGCCCTGCAGGAGGCACTGAAGGAGAAGCAGCAGCATATTGAGCAGCTAATGGCTGAGAGGGACATGGAGAGAGCTGAGGTTGCTAAGGCCACCAGCCATGCTGGAGAGATGGAACAGGAAATTACCCTGCTCAGGGATGATCAGGAGCAGGTAAGCTCACTCTAAGATACAAAAGTGCTGTTAGAATTAAAGTATTGTCAAATCAGCCCATCATCGCTGTTCATTTTCCTTGATTTTTGAAGATGGAGACAAAAATGGATCAGTTGCGTGGCTTAGTGGAAGCTGCAGACAAAGAGAAAGTGGAGCTGCTGAATCAATTGGAGGAGGAACGCAGGTAAAAGTTCTCTAGCAATTTGAGACAAAACCCACTCAGAACAGTATTTTAAGTTAATGATATTGTTGTGTTAAATAGGAAAGTGGAAGACCTTCAGTTTCGTGTTGAGGAAGCTTGCATTACCAAAGGAGACCTTGAGGTAAATTAGCAATACTTAACTCTTATTTCTACAAGTACTTATGCAGCTTTTCTTATTTCCCATAATGAAAACATGGCTGGTAAACATGTTTTCATTTTACTTGCTTCATAGATGTAGAATAAACTGTTTTTGATGTCCTCTGCAAGTTACATTTACACAGAATCAACTGTCATCCCTGGTCACAGAGCTACAATTCAGGTCATTTGCATCATCTGTCGTCATCAGTAGAGACTATCCACTCAGCACTCTCCTTAGCTGGGTTTGCATGAACAGTTTGATGCTGGCTTCATCTCAGATTAGGTGAAGGGTTGTCAAATGTACCCAGTGGTGGAAAAACCACTCAGATCTAAATGACAAGGCTATGCTAAAAGGAATAACCACACATGATTTCCCATAAAGCCATACAACGTCTCTTAACTGCAATCTTAAAAGTCTGTCGGTCTTGTGTAAATTACACAAACTAGTTGATAATCACTGGAAAATGTTTTCTTTATCTGTATAACATTATGCTCTGTAAATTTTTACCTGTTTTAATAGAGATGAATAAGGCTCTTATTGTGTTTTTTATCCTCTCACTCACATTAAGTCATGTTTTTATCCATAGCTACGATAGACAGAATTAAGGAGCATAGTTGGATCTTCATATCTGATCAATCTATTTACTCCACAGTGCTGCACAGGGGAATCTTCTTAGTAATCCTGAAGACATCCAAGCTTGAAATAGATGTTGAAAATAAGAGCAACAGGGTTGGAAAACCCCTTTTATCTTCTTTTCTAACTCGTAAACTAACAGTTTATTACCCTTTCATAAGCTGTGAAATCATCCCAAATTGCATGTAGCTTGAAATGCAGCGACTAAAAACAAAACGACTAGGCTGAACTAAAACAGTTATTAATAGCAAACTGTTGGAAGTTGTACTAATGTTGAGCTGTAACTCCCAGTCCAGTGGTGTGATCGTATTTCTTGTTCTTCCCCCTCGTCTTTTCTGTCGATCCAGTACTCAGCATGAAACCACTGGATGCTCATTTGTCCTTCCACTTCCCGACCACAGACCTGAATCCCTTTTCACTTCTGCTACCAAAAGGGACTAACTTCTCTGAAGAATTTAATAGAATGTTGATTTTCAGGGTAACTGTGCCACCAAGTTATTTGGTACTATTAAGTAAAATTATTAAAAGCGAAAGAAAAAAAATTGCAGAGGGTTAAAAGAAACAAGAGTAGTCACTGATCATAACCAAATCCATTCTGCTTTGTTTCTTTTCATGACGTGCTACATACGTTTTTTTTAGTTCATTTAACAGATAATTTGGTCATATTGTGTCTATGAAACTTTTAATGCACCACAGCGTTTGAATTTAGATTGATGTTACCTGGCACCTTTTTTTCAATATTCAAGCATTCAAGTTAGACCAAAAGTACAACATTTAGCCTGGAAGTTCATTTAAATGATTTTGTTCTTGTTGCACCACATGGAGTGGATTATTTTTATTTCTTGAGCACAAAAAGTTTAATTTCTCTAGTATTAATCACACGTCACACACATGGTAGCGTGAAATTGTTGTGGTTTTAAAAAAGACACAATTAACAGTATAAACTCTTACTATCAGCGAAGAAATAAAGCAGTGTGGTTATGGATTATGCTTAAAGACAAAGTACACAGAAAAACTGTGTTTTTACTTTTCATTTTTGAAACCTGATCTGTAACTCTGAGTTTCACATGCAGGCTAAACACAAGAATAGTCTTCTAACCCTATTTCCTGCATTAGCCGCCGCTAGAAAACAGACAAGGGAAACACTTGGGTTAGAAAAGACAGTCAGATCTATCTCACAATGTAAATTAGTACTCATGGACTTGCCCATCGTTGATTTAGCATCTAGGAGAGAGCATGGCAAGTCTTGGCTAGTAGAAGCTAACCATTAGCATTAGCAACTGCACAGTGCTGCAGAATTCCTTCAGGCTTGTGTTATTTGTGGAGATTAAATATTAGCTGCGAAGCAAAGTCACGTTGCTGTTAGCCAATCAAAGGCGAGATGTCTGAATTTCAGGAAATAAGATTTTCTGTCTTCTGCTCACCTCTTCTGTCTCACTACTACCTCCTGAAACATGAGCAGCAGAGCTTTTTCCCCATAGAGATCAACTCACAAGGCATTCATTTATCCTAGAGAGCGCTGTAAATCTATTGAGAAAAATGGGTGAACTTGTTAAGATGCTACTGGTTTACCGGCAGTACAGGTGTAGAGGATAAGGTGGATTTTAAAAAATGCTAAGTTTAACTAGTAAACTAGTATGTAACCATTATAATAGAGGATCATCTATTTTGATAAAGGATTGTAATGGGGAGGGAAACCAGCACTGCTTTCTCTTCATGCTGTAATGAAACATTTAAACTTGTCTGCACTGGTTTGATACACATTATAACATTTTCTATGCATAACAGACCTGTTTCCTTTTTATTTATTTATTTTTATTACAAGTTGTCAGTTTTGCATGTTTACTGCTAAACTGTTCTCATGAACATCCTCAACCTGCACGCCCATTATACATGTCCACTTTTTTATCTGCTTGTTCTGTATTTTCCAACACTCAAAAAAAATCTGTGTTTGGAGCATAGCATGAAATTTCTGCACGGGAGTTGTTTGCTCATTTTCACCCATCACACTCATCCGGTACCTATTCCCCTGCCCTACACACACACACACACACACACACACACACACACACACACACACACACACACACACACACACACACACACACACACACACACACACACACACACACACACACACACACACACACACACACACACACACACACACACACACACACACACACACACACACACACACACACACACACACACACACACACACACACACACACACACACACACACACACACACACACACACACACACACACACACACACACACACACACACACACACACACACACACACACACACACACACACACACACACACACACACACACACACACACACACACACACACACACACACACACACACACACACACACACACACACACACACACACACACACACACACACACACACACACACACACACACACACACACACACACACACACACACACACACACACACACACACACACACACACACACACACACACACACACACACACACACACACACACACACACACACACACACACACACACACACACACACACACACACACACACACACACACACACACACACACACACACACACACACACACACACACACACACACACACACACACACACACACACACACACACACTTACTTTGCTGTTTCCCTTCCTCTCTGTCTGCGTTGGGCTGGCATGTGATGGTGGCACTGGTGTGTTCTCTTCCTCTCCTCCTTGTTTACTAACAGACGCAGACCAGACTGGAGCATGCCCACATTAAGGAGCTTGAACAGAGCCTGCTCTTTGAAAAGACCAAAGCTGAGAAACTCCAAAGAGAGTTAGAAGACACTAGGGTAATGAATTCTGCTCTGGGATGTGCTGCATTGGGATAGAGGGTCTGAGCTGGGTTTAAGGGGGTAAAGACCTTCCTAGGTTTCACATGACTGCTTTTTTTTTTTAAGATGTGGATTTCCAGTTTCACGCATCAAAATTCCTCATACAAAACAATGTGAATTAGTTCACATTTTTGTGTTCAAATAGAGAAAACTGCATTTAAATATTAACAGTTACACAATTTGGTCTCCTGCCACTCTGTTTTACCAATCAAATGGCTCAGAGTGACACCTTAATACTTTAAACAAGCTGCCCAACTGAACAAACTTCTGCTTTACTGGTAATGCTGCTTAGCTGCTTAACCAGACAGACAATCTTGTCCCTTCTCCCCAGCGAATCATTTTCCTAGATGTCCTGTGTTTTACTTCCCAATCCTCACTGGCATCCATTTGTCCTGCTTTTTTTTGGCGTCCCTGCGTTTTGCTAAAGGCCGCTTCACTTCCCAGACTAAACACCCTGGTGTTTTTCCATGGTATCAGTCGTAGAAATACTGTTTAGTTCATGTCATTTTTTGGAAATAAGGCTTTTTTTCCACCTTTCTTATACAAAGATGGTTTTAATGAATTGATCCTTGTCATAATTAAGCTTTAAAACAGTGTGTTAAAACAGCTAAATACCATGTTTTTTAAAGGTTTATAAACTAAAGCAGATTTATGGGATTAAGCTGTAACAGAAAACACGATTGCATCTTAATGTTAATGACTGATGTTTGTTCATGTTTTGATAAAATTATAAAATTTATTAATTTGGATTAAAGCTAAACCGTTGGATTTAAATAATCTTGCATAGTTTGCTTCACTTCTATTATTAAAGCTATACCTTTTACAACCACTAGAGGTCAGTATAAGGATGTTTTTAAGACTTGGTTAAGGAAGCAGTTTGACCCCCCCCCCCCCCATTAGAGATCAAACGTTTACCTCCATATTTAGTTGTTTGTACCAGTTATAAGAGTTTATGTTTTATTAATAATAATTTTTCTGTATACAGTTATGCCAACTGGAACAGATTTTTAAGTGCTATGTTTCTACTTTTAAAGGTTGCTACTGTGTCAGAAAGATCACGTATTATGGAACTCGAGAGAGACCTTTTGCTGAAAACAAGAGCGGTAGCAGACCTGCAGCTGCGTGTTGGGATCCAGCAGAGCTCTGATGTGTCTAACTCTACCCAATCCCCCTTATTGGAGGAGATAAATGCTCTTAGGGACCAGCTGGCAACTCAAGAAGCTAAATGGCAAAAAGAGATGGGGCAATACAAAGAGAAACTAGAAGCTCAAGAAAAGATTCACAGTGAAGCAGTTTCTCAGCTTGGGGCCACATCTGTAAAGCTGTCTAGTGAGAAGGAACAGTTACAGATGCGATTAAGCCAAGCTGAAAAGGAGAATGCGGAGACTGTAGAACTATGGCGTTCTAAGTTGGAGTCCACCATTGACTCCCATCAACAAGCTATAAAAGACCTGAAGGCTTCCTTCAGCAAAGGTGCAGATGTCCAAGCAGAGGAACTTGTAGAAGCCAAAAGTGCTTTAGAAAAGCTCAAGCTGGAGCACAAGTTGGCTTTAGATGAGACTACAGCTAAACACAAAGCTGATGTCTCCTCTTGGACTCAAGAGATGCAAGCAATGAAGGCACAGCTGTTGTCTTTGACTGAGGACAAGGAGCGACTGGAGGAGTTCCTACGGTCCAGTGTTGAGAGAGCAGAGGAGCAGCACCTTGTAGAGATGGAGGACGTTCTTGGAAAGCTTCATGCTGCTGAAATTAGGGTTAAGGAGCTTGAGGAGAAGGAAGCAACGATAGCACAGCAGGTTCAAGACAAAGACAGAGAAACCAAAGAGCAGAAGGCAGAAGTGGTGGCTCTCTGCAGCCAGTTAGCTCAAATTAACCAGGAGTCTGTGGCCCTGAAGAGTCAGTTAGAGGAGGTGCAGAAACAGGGACACAGCCATGGAGCAAAGGTGGGTTTTTAAAAACACTTTTTGGTTCCAGTGCTGTACTGCTGCATTGTTAGTATATGGAAATAATTTTTTCATGTTTAATTGTTGAATTCAAGGTTAGTGAACTGAGCTCCCAGCTGGAGAGTAAAGAACAGGAAGTTGTCTCTTTACAGCAGAATCTGGCTACTGTAAATCAGCAGAAAGACTCCCTGGAACAAGAACACCACAGCCTGGTGAGGTTGATGGCTTTCTATACATGTAAACTAATACCTTCATGTTTTTTGTTCAGTGCTTTTAAGACGTGCATTTTTCCATTTGATTTTATTTTCATAAATAAAACTTTTTCATGGCAGAAAGCAAAGTTGGAACAAAGCACAGAGGAGCTGATTAAATCTGCTCAAACAATGCAAGGTACAAGATGTTATCACTTGTAATCAAATATTTTACAGCAACATTTTCTCATTTACCACAGTTTTAAGTTTATCTTCCAAAGAATGTTGATTACAACTACTTTTTCCGCAGAAACACTTGAGAAACTTGGTAAGAAGGAAGAGCAGTGCACCACCTTAACTACAGAGGCTGAGATTGTAAGAAGTCAGCTTGCTGGTGAGCATGTGCTAGAATGTTGTGATCTCCTTCATTATTTCACTTTAGTATACCTGTCATGTCTTTTAAACATAGGCCTATAATCAGATGTGTTTTAATTTAGCAACAGAAAGAAAACTGAAGGCTTCAGATGAAAAGCTTGAGCAGTTTTCAAAGGACAAAAGCAAGCTGGAAAATGATATTTCAGACATAATGAAGGCAACTGGTGATAGTTCAGTACAGCTGACAAAAATGAATGATGACCTCCTACAGAAGGAAAGGTACGAAATAAAATGTTTACCTTTTGTGTTTTGCTTAAATGTTATGGATTTAATAAAGCATTTTTTTCTGCATGTTCTCTTCTTTGTTGTCAAACAGGAGACTGGAGGAGTTGCAGAATCAGCTAGCAGAGGAGAAAGAGAGAGTGGCACACCTGAATGAACAGCTTCAACAAGAGCTGTCCAACAAGGAGCAGGAGCTGAAAGAGACCAAAGATGCCCATCAGTCTCAAATAAATAGCCTCCAGGAGAAGATGGCTAACTTGGTTAGTATGTTGGAGTTGTCTTCAAAGAACGCGTTAAGATTTTTCATGATTTATGTAGCTTTTATTCTTGAACATGTGAGATTTTCTAAGATTGTGTCTGAAAAATAGCTGTTTTGTGTGTAGCTTGTCCAGAATGACAGTCCTTTGACTGATATTTGAAAATCTCCATGAGTAAACGGAAAGCCACACAAGCAGTGAAAGTAGCTGCAGTTCTGTAATTGTTGTGAAAGATTAACTCCCATATATGGTCTCACTCTGGATGGAAAATCCTGTCAAGACCTGCACTAATGTGGCAGACAATTGTTAGTATTCACTTCTCCAAAATGATCCTTGAACATTTCAGGATAAACACCTTTTATGTCTGACAAATTTGTTAAAACTGTAATTTGTTTATTATCTTTATTGTTTTCTGTTTATTAGGAGACAACTCTTAAACAGAATGAGCTCCTTCTGCAGGATCTGAAGGCATCAAAAGAAAAGTCCCTCTCTGAGGCATCAGAGCTCCACATGAAGGAGCTGGAGGTGCTGCAGACACATGTGGAACAGTTAAAGTCAGAGCTCTCGTCCTCCAAGGACAAAACTCAAGACTTGGAGAAGATGGTATCTGAGCTGCAGTCATACAAAGAACAGGCTCAGGTAAGCGTACAAGCTCATCAATTCAGTCTTTTTACACATTTTTATCATCATGTCATCAAATTACTTTGCAAAATATTGAAAACTACAAGCAAATTCAAGAATGTTATTAGTTTTATTAACATTGTCATTTCAAAATTCTAAGAAAATTTCTTCTAATGAATTCTAATAATTAGAGATGTCTATTGTCAATTGGCATGGAGAATAAAGCAAAAAGGGCAAGCAAAACAAAGATTCGTTTATTTTATCTTTAGACAATTCACAGCTTTAAATGGATATATGTACAGCATTTTTTATTTTTAGTTCGTAATTGATTCTGAAATTAATTTGAAATATCACTTTTGCAGACTTTAAACCTCAAATGCAAATTCATTTTTTATTAGAAAAAAATGTCCATAGAAAATGCTTTAATGTCATAAATAGATAAAATTGACCAAATAAAAAAAACATTGTTTGACCAGTTAGTTATATAAATTGCAGGTTTATCAGCTTTTCTACTCATCCATCAATCAGGCACAAATGATAAATGACCCGCACTTGTATAGAGCCTTTCAGAGGACTCTAACCCCGGGTTTCCACAGGAGCCGTCAGCAGCACGTTACTGCAGCAGCACGTCTTGCTCGCGTAAGCTGCTGCTTGGCCCTTCCCACGAGACGCGAAGCAGCAGGGGAGCAGCTGTCACCGACCGAGCACGAAGTCACACGAGTGACTTCGTCAGTAAACACAACAACAAGCAGGAGAAAACTACAACATGGTTTGTGTTTTATGTTCTGTCCGTTTTATAATCGCCAATACGGACCTGAAAAACAAAGGAGACCGCTAGCTAGGTTATAACTTCTCACGGGGACGCACAGTTAGTAACCTTTTTTAAAAGTAAAGCAACCGGAAGGCAGTACGTTCTTTATTCTGAAAATCTCGGGAGCTTCTCTCCATTTCCGCGTCCGATTTCCTGTCTTTCCTTCCCCAAAAATGTCGAACTTGACCCGTTTCAGAGGCGTCGCGCGTAGAAAATAGAACCGGCGCGTAAAGGCCGCGACATGCTGCTCCTGAGACGCGGCCGACTCGCGCTGCTGACGGCTGCCGACGGCTCCAGTGGAAAAGGTTCTGTTGACCACAGCGGTTCCTATCAGTAGCTATGACGTGCTGCTGCAGTAACGTGCTGCTGACGGCTGCCGTGGAAAGCCGGGGCAAAGCACTTTACACTATAGTGTATCATTCATTCATCCATACGCACGCACGCACGCACTCACGCACGCACACACACACACACACACACACACACACACACACACACACACACACACACACACACACACACACACACACACACACACACACACACACACACGTTGATTCAAATCATGTTGCTGACCTCATCAGAGCAGTTTACAGTCTGCAGAAAATTGTGGGTCTGTTTGTGTTTGTTCCAAATCAACTGACATATGTTCAGCTTCTTATGTTTAACTTTGGCAAAAGCTTTTCTGGGGTTTGTTATATTCCTGCCTTAGACAAGAAAATGTTCACTTCTACCCAGGACTTAATTTCACATTCTAAATTTATTATAATTCATCTTAAAAAAATTCTAATAATTGTTCTGCTAGAACATCAAAAGTAATTTCTGCATGATTACATAAAATAACAGCCCTGTAGAAAGTGGTTTTACATTCTCACTCTGCAGTCATTTCCTTTGTTTTGAATGAAATCCATATGTTTACATCAATATTATTTGATATTGTTGGGGGGAGGTGAATATTTTCAAGTTTTACTTTTTATTCGTTTACTTTGAGTTACAAGTTCAGGTGTGAACTTTTGCAGTGTTTTTATCCTTCTGAGGCTTTCCATTTACATATCGCTTATTTTCATATCTGGGTGGTTTGCTTTGTATTTATTCATACATTACCCTGTGTGTCTGTATGTGTGTGTGTGTGTGTGTATATATATATATATATATATATTCCCCTTTTTTTTTCTTTCACCTTTATTTTTCTAGCGCCTTTCTGCTGAGCTTGACATCTACAAAAATGACGTTGACCATTTATCCAAAAAGTTGGAAAACTTGAGTCTAGATCTGGAAAACAAATGTAAGGAAAGTCGAGAAGTTAAAACCGAGAGAGAGGAACTGGAGAAGCAGCTTTCTGAAAAACAAAATCAGCTCTCTGCCCTTGAGATTAGTCATAAAGATCTTTTGGTGCAGAATGAACAGCTGCTAAAAGCTAAAGATCAACTTTCTGAGTATCAAGAGGAGCTACTCGCTAGTAAAACACATTCAGATGAAGAGAGCATTTCACTGAAAAAGGACATTGAGACTCTCAAACACCTCCTTCAAGAAGCCCAGAATGAAACCAAAGAGCTGCAGAACGGTCAAGGTGATTATTTGGCTCAAATCGAGAAGCTTCAAAGACAAAATTCAGAGAAGGATGAAAATGTCTCAAAGCAGCAGTTGGACATTCAGCAAATCGAGTCTAAAAAGAAACAGTTACTTGAGGATTATGAAAATGTCTGCAAAGAGAGAAACCGACTTGAAGAGCATCTCAATGAAACCCAGTCAAAATTCACATGTGAGAGAGCGAGCCTCATATCGGAGCGAGACGCAGCTCGAAATGCCAGAAACACGGCTGATTCTAAGAATGTAGAGCTGCAGGGAAAAGTCAATTCTCTGAATTTAGAAAAAGAAGATCTTACGATGAAGACAACTCAACTGCAGGTTCTGGTAGAAACACTAACTAAAGAGAAAGTAGGAATGTCTGCTGAAATCAGTGCTGCTGCTTTAGACAAAACCAACTTTGAGACTGAGAAGGAGGCACTTCAGAACAAGCTGAATCTAATTAAGAAAGACCTGGATAGTCGAGTTCGTGAGTGTGCCGAGCTTAATGCCTCTAAAACAAGCCTGGCTCAGATGCTGGAAGAGTTCAAGACCAGCAGTGAAGTTACAGACTCTGAAAAGCTCTACCTTCTGCAGGAGAAAGAGGACCTGATTGCAAACCAAAGAAAACTCTCCAATGAGAAGGAGGAGCTGATCAGAGAGATGCAAGAAGTCAAGGAGAAACTGCTGCTTTCAACGGAACAACAGTCTCGTGGTAACGAGAACCTCAAAGAGGCCTTATCTGCTTTTGAACAAGAGAAACAAGTATTGCGCCTTCAGATTTCTGAAGCTGAGAGGACGTTGCATGATTTGCGAAAAGAAAAGATGGGCCTAGATTCGGCTCTAGAGCAGAGGAGCATGGATTATGAGCGCTTGGCCGTTGAGAAAGGAGAGCTAGAAGAGAAGTACTCAAAGTCCACATCTGAGAAGGAGGCTCTTTCTCTTGAACGAGAAAAGCTAATTGGTGACATCCGTAGCACTAGGGACCAGTTAGATAGCTTTACCAGAAGCAATGCCGATCTTCTTCAAGACAAGAACAATTTAACAGCCATGCTTGAGGATAAAACCCAGAAGAAAAGTGAGCTGGAAGCTGAGCTGAACTCCTTGAAGCGAGAGAAAGCTGGCTTACAAAATGAACTTCAGAAACTTTCCTCTAACGCTGAAATTCTGGAGAAGGCCAAAGCTGAACTTGTCTGTGAGCATGAAAGAATAAAAGACCAATTAGAAAAATCAAATCTAGAGCTCGTTAGGCAGGTGGATAATCTGAAAAATGATTCTTGTCAGATTCAGACACTGCAGGCTGGGGCTGAAAACAAAGTGCAGTTTTTACAGAACGAGAACCAGGTTTTGCTTCAACAAATCCAGGAGTTAAAAAGTCAGATTGAATCTCTGTCTGAGGCCCGGAGCCTTCTTGAGACCGAGTTGCAATCAGAAAATGTTGAACGGCACAAAGCCATGTCTGACAAAGATGGTTTATTCAAACAGCTGGAGGAACTTCAGAGATCTTTGTCGACAGCTACACAAGAAAATAAAGACATTTCATCCAACTTCAAGAATGCCAGTGAGCAGAATAAGTCCTTTATGGTGGAGGTGAAGGCTCTGAAAACACAGTTAAAGCAGCTAGAGCAAGAAAATCACAAACTGATGGAACATAAGGAGCAGCTATTATCTAAGCTTGAAGAAGTGGACAAACAAATGACTTTGGTAACCACAGAGAAAGATGAGCTGTCAGCAAAGCAGTCTAAACTGGAGGAAGAAAACTCTACTCTCTGTACAAACAAGGTGGACTGGCTCGCCGAACGCTCGACACTTCTGGAAGAGGTGAGGTGTTTGCAGGCTAGCAAGAAACATCTGGAGGATGAAGTTCAGTCCAAGCAGGCTGAGAAAGAACAACTGGAAGAACAGTACAAGGATGCTGTTGCAGAGGTATCCGCATCTGCTGCAGTGAAAGAAGAGATTTCCTGCAGCCTCTCAGGTGTCACAGCTCAGAGGGATGCCATGCAGGTGGAGAGGGACGAAGCCACGCAGAAAGTCAGGGACCTCGAGACGCAACTAAAAAATGCTCTTTCTAAGCAGCTTGAGGTATTTCTCCTCCAGTACTAATCACTGACTCTCACACCTTAGTGTTGCTGGGGCTATGCCACCCTCTCACTGCATGTCTGCTGGTTCGTCTCCCTTTTCTTTTCATGTCTTAACGTTCATCTTCCATCTACTAACTGCTGTTGGTTATTCTTAGCTCCCAGCTGTTTCCTGTGGGCTTATAACGTGAGCTAATGACCGCTTACACCATTATGAGGGTGATTTTTTTTAGCACATTTAAATTTTTTTTATGGATGACTACATAAAGCCCAACAGTTTATCCTTTTGAAAAGATCTCGATCTGATATCTCAATTTTTTTACAGCTTGACTGTATTTCTGTCTCCGTTCTGAGACCACAGGTTGTAGAAATGATATTCCTTCCCTCTGATTTCAATAATTGCAAACAAGACTGTGCTTGAAAATTGCAATTATTTTGATAATTTAGTTGTTTAATTGGTAATAAACTTTATTAGCTAAGCATAGATAATTATTCCAATAAAATTAATGCAAATGATTTTTTCGAAATGAGATGAGACAATAAAAAATGTATATCAATGGGTTGCTTTTGAATAGAAATCACAGATCTTAGTAATTTTCTTCCTTGCACTGTTTAGGCCACAGAGGTTGCTGGCAAGACTTCTGAAGCGATTGAACAGCTGAAAAAGGAGAACGCTGTTCTGTTGAAGGAGAAGAATGAAGCTCAGTCTTTGCTGGAAAAGCTCCAGGGTTCAAAGGAGGAACTACAGACACAGGTGAGAGGAGGCTTAGCCGAGGAAAGGATGGACATTTCAAGAGTTAGAGTAATATAAAGAGAAAAACACGTTATTACCAGTTATTAACACATTTGTCAATGTTGACTTAGCTGGAAACTCTCAGGAAAGAGAATTCCACGTATCAAGAAGACCTGAAAGTGTCCAAAGAACAACTTTGCACAAAAACGCTGAAGACAAAGATTTTGTTTCAGGAAATGTGAGTACATTCAACTTAAACAAAAAAAATAAAAAATAGGTTTATAAATATGCATTTGGCAGATTATTCTTAATCAACAGATGTATTATTAACATTTCTGTTTTGAGCAGTGAAGAACTTACAGAAGCCGTCTCTGTGAAGTCAGAGTCTCTGCAGATTCTGCAAGATCAGAACAACAAGCTGTCCCAGCAGCTTGACAACAGTCACAAAGACCAAAGTGATCTTGTGAAGGTGAGACACTTTCATCATTATTGTTGTCGCTACTATAATTAATATTTTGTAGTATATTTATTATTTATTTGCGATGCATTGACTACATTTACATTTGTTTCTCCAAAGTTGCAGGACGAACACTCAAAATTCGAAAAAGAGCTGAAAGAGTTGAGACAAAGGTTAGAAAATATATTTATATATTGAGATAATTTAGTTGTTTGGGTTTTTTCTTTATCAGTATTTTTGCAACTGCCCTCTTAAAAACCTACTCGTTTCATCTGACACTTATTATATGCGGTGCTTCTTTTCTCTAAGCCTGCCATGTAATGCCTTCAGGTACTTGATGCTATTCAATATGTTTTGTCATAATCATCTCATAAAAGAAATTAATTTGACACATTCATAGAGCTGATAACACATTTTGAGTCATCTGCTTGACAAAAACAGCTTCTGTTCCTCATTTTTTACATTTCATAATTTTTTTACTCAGTTTTATCATCAAACACACGTACACATTCAACACTGTGTTGTTAATAAAATCCTCTAAAGTCTGCTGTAGGTAAATCTTTGGTTCTCCATAAATAAATGGCATGAAAGATATTTATTAAAACAGGTTAAAACATTTTTTTTTTTTTCATTTGATCCTATTTGCACTTTTCCACTCTGATGTGAAACTGCCATTGTGTTAAACAGTGAAAGCACTTTGAAGAAGCAGTTGAATGAGGAGCAGGCTGCCTTCCAACAGTCCCTCCATAAAAACAGTGCCTTAATCTCAGAAAAGGAGCAGCAGGTGGAAAACCTGAAGAGTGAGGTAAGACACTAACATTGGTGATTAGGTGCCATTACTGACAAACGTATTAAATAAGCTAAAGAATTTAGGAGCAGAAACCTGTTTTCTAATTAAATTCTCTAATTTTCTAATTACAGGTCAGAAGCACATTTCTTTCCTGATTTGTTACAAACCCTTAAGTACTCAAATCCTCAAATATTCACATTTGAAAAGAAATGTTTTCTGAAGCTAATTAATCCTCTTGCAGAATAATTGTTTAGACATCGAAAACAAAAATCAAAAGATCCTAAAGACATTCTCAGATTTAATACCTCTGTCAAGTAATGACCTGCTTTCATATAATTTCTTCTTAATCTGAAAGGTAATCTATGACTGTTGTCAGCCGAAAACTAGACTTGATAAGTGACGTAAATTATTGCTTGTGCTTTCCAACGTTGTTTTGTTGAAATACATAAAGAGTCATAGTCTCTGTTCAGTATTTATTACAGTGGTTTATTTTATTCCATAGTTGGCTGCGGTGCAGGAAGAAAGTGCCTCCATTAAGACTCTGCAGAGAACAATTCAGACGTTGGAGCAGGACAAAGCTAACCTACAGGAGCGTGTTCGGAGATTGGAGGAAGATCTCACAGCTGGACCTGACAATATCAACAAGTCCTTGGGTAACACAGGGAGTGACTAAGAACTACGGTTACGCTTACATGTAGCTCTAAATGAGTCTTTTTCATGATCTGAAGAACGACATGTTTGGTTTGTTTCCCAGGTGATGCGACTTTAGACCAAATGAGGGAAGACAAAGAGACAGCGGAGAGTCAGGTTTGTGCTATTAACCTCATCATGAATTAGCTGCAATGTTTATGCTTTCTATGTATTGATGGTTTCCTACTCTGCCCATAAACCTTTCTAATAATATTTTATTTGATAAGCTTTTTGGGGCAGCTGTACTGAAACAGCCTTACTAAATGTTGTCCGTGCGAATTGAGAGTTTTTATGCATTAATTTGCTTCCAGATTCTATAAAAACAATCATAGACTCTGGAGTTTTTGGGGCAGTGTGGACTCTGGTTACAGTATAATGCTTTTGCAGAGGTGAAAATGGGTCTGAATGACAGCGTGATCCTCCCATCCTCTCACCTGAGTGGGTTTCAGCCACACTCAGAACCATAATGCTCCATCAGTGTGTCCATTCACCTCTGTCTCCTGTTCAAAAACATTATACTGTATAATCTGTGTATGTGTGTGATGACATGTGTGTTGTCTGGCAGAAATGGGGTCCTAATGCAAGTTTCATTTTTTTTCTTCTCTCTCTCATCATAATAAATTCAACTCCTCCTCTTCCCTGTTTCTGATGTTGGCAATGCTACACCACCGTCAGGCTGCGGTTTGTTACTGTTTTTCATCAGCTTCATTTGTGCATGCTTATGTTTCCGCTGTGGCTCTTGTCTCATTCTGTTCAATCACACCGTAGTTAGTGGGGAAGTGTAGAAACTGTCATCCAAAGATGAATCGATTAAGAACGTTATCATTTATGCAACTGTTTTAAGTTCTTTTTAAATGTCATAGATGCATCAGATCTTAAAACAGCGTATCTGCAGGTCCTTAAAAAGTCTTAAATTTGCTTCTCCAAATTTAAGGCCTTAAAATTCCTTAAAAATGACAAATAATCCTTAAATAGAGTTTCCAAAGGTCTTAAATTACCAAAGACCCAATAAACAAGATTCTTTTATTTCTATAAAATTTTCGTGAATTTCAAGTTAGTGTTCAGCATTTTTTGTTTATGATATTGGCGTAAGCGGAACCGTGCACATTCGGTTGGTTGTGAAAGGGGGCTATTTTTAGATGAGCAAGCTAGTGGGAGTTTGCGCCATGGGGAAGTGCAACATTAATGGTAACTGGATGGATAATCCCACGTTCGCGATGTGGTCAGCACCGGTTCCAGGCAATAGCTGGAAATTATAGCTTAAATTTAATTTAAAAAAATAGCTTAAATTTGGTCCAAGTGGCCTTAAAAAAAGGTCTTAAAAAGTCTTAAATTTGGCTCCCTTAAACCTGCAGACCCTGTTAAAATACTTTTCATTAAGATTCATATTGGGTATTTTTCTGGTTCTGGTCATTCCTAACTTCATGTTGTCACTGATTCACCTCTGTTATCAGGACTGAGTTCATCTTTGAGGCAAGACGTTAGCACTTCAAAAATATTAGATAATTTCACATTAAAAAAAACTTATTGCAATATAAATCAGTATTTGCCTGGTCATGAATTTATGCCACACATTTCTCTTGTCTTCACAGGTTGAATTCCTGAACTCTGTTATTGTTGACCTTCAGAGGAAAAACGAGGAGCTCAAAGACAAGTTGGAGAAAATGGCTGCTGCGGCTCTCAATGGGAATAATCCAAATGAACTGGAAAATGATGACGGGTAAGTTCCCTTCACAGCAGACGTTTCAACATCTCACACCAATGTTCACACAGCTGTTTAATTCCTCTCTCTAGCTACGACCAGCAACCCGCAAAGAGTAAGCTTCCTCCAAGACTGTTCTGCGACATCTGCGACTGCTTCGACCTCCATGACACGGAGGACTGTCCCACACAGGAGCAGATGCCGGACTCGCCTCCACACACCACTTACCACGGCAATAAGAGCGACGAACGACCCTACTGCGACACCTGTGAGGTCTTTGGCCACTGGACCGACTTTTGTAATGACGACCAGACCTTTTAAAAGCCTTTTAAACCCTTGTTCGCACAGTCAGTATATTTGCTCATCACATTGGTTCTGCCGTGCTCCTAGGTTCTGTGCTGTCCACATCGGCCTTTAAGCGCTCCTGTAGCATCTAGAAACATACCACGCAGAAGCTACCAGTCATTGTTTTTAACTGTAAATGGGTGTTGGAAGGAAACTGTTGCTATCCTGGGTTTGTGTGCGCGGGAGAGTAACTGTAAGTGGATGTATGGTTCTGGGAGAAGCTGTGGTCTTCCTCAGATCTGGTAATTTATCAATATCCTAACATTTGCACAAAATACCTGGGGCTATAAGATTAAAATGGTATCATAAAAGGTGTTTATTTCAAACTGTAAAAAACTTGATTGAAAAACAAATATAGGTTTGTGCAAAAAAAGAGAATTGGTGAGCCATAGTTTATTTTTCTATGCCTAAAAATGCTATATGTGTAATTTTATGATGGGAGATTTGGGGTGGAGCATACGCCCAGTGCTCTTTGGCTTTAATGGGAACTTTTTTAAGGAGTTCTGATGTTGATCAGTAAGAAACTTTGTGCTTACTGTGAGACTTCTGGGTTTGGTTATTATGAACTTTTCTGAAAGCTTGTTATTGATAAAAAATGATTTGTTTGCATAAATGAAAAACTTTGGCATCTCTCGCTACATGTTTTAAAAAAACTATAAAAATAAAGTTTATGGACTAATTGAAAACATATTTCTGTGCATTGTTGTCTTTGAAATAATATAATTTCCTGTAATGTAATACTATGTTTCAGAAAATATAGTTATTGCAGAAGGATAGTAATGCAGCATTATTTGTGTTTTTTGGTTTAAAGAGGATATTTTTTGTGAATTTAAACAACAAACTGCAGAAAGGGAATTACTGATTGTTTTGGTAATATCTGATTTAGCTTTAAAAGCTTGTGCTGTTTCAGATTCCACCTTAAGAAAAACAAGGTGATGTAATTTAATCATACCTGTGTGCACAATTCATTATTTTGAAGTACAATGAAAAGCATTTTTGAGCTTACAAACATTTAATAACTTCTTCACCACAGATTTGAACAGTTTTCTGTCTAATCCATTATTTAGTTTCTGTTTGACGTTTAACAAGCTTCAAAACCTTTTTTTTAAATTTGGGTGTGGCAGTGAGTTGAAGCGATGGTTGAAGCATGTCAGATGCTGTCTGCCATCTCTTCAGCTCCACACACAGCTCCACGGTTACTGGTTCCTGTCGGGCAGGTGTGGACGGCTCTGACTGGACATCTGCGTCTTCGTTTCCTTTTCCTTTTGTCAAAAATATAAAACCAGACCCATGAGAGGATGCACACTGAGAAAAAGTCTACACAAAATATAGTGTCATTATTATTTATGTTTAACATTTTTAAAGCGTATGTTAGAATTTGGTGTTGAAACCAACAAAAATAAAAAACATACATGTTCTTCACAGGTAATTTTTTTTCATTAGAACATTTAGTAATTGTTTGAATTAACCTTTTGATGTTGCTGTGCTCTTCTTTGCTCCGCTGCCTCCTGTCTGTTTTGATTCTTCGTCTTCCTTCTTTTTCTCCATAATTTCCATTCCAAGATCCTTAAGACGTGATCAAAACACTTTCATGTTCAATACATTTTCATGTCATTTAAATGAACATAAGAATTTGTTTTAGCCCAGTTAAAACTAGCATATCTCAGCTCTGGATTTACTCAAGGTTCGAGTTGCGGGACAATGGGCTCCCCAGCATGGATGTAATTTGGGGGGGGGGGGGGGGGACATGTCCCCCCCACTTTTTCCTAAGTCAAGTCTGGACCCCTGCACTTTTTACCATCCGCAAACAATATTACGCTATATTAAATTGACACTGGTTGAGCTCTAGGACCAAGCAGAAAACAACCGTTTGTGTTGAAGCCTGTTTACCATTAGAACATACTGTAAAGATCCCCCCACCCCCGGCCCCCCACTTTTAAAGTGGAAGTTACGTCCATGCTCCCCAGGAAGCCCTCAACTGACACTTCCAGGGGGAGCCGGAAAAATTGTCCAGTTTCAGCCTAAATTACATAATTTATATGAACTCTTAGCGTAGCGTAACTTCATTTGAGCAGGCCATGGCGCTATGCCCCCGCCGCTCTTATGGCATTATGATGTAAATGATAGGAGACCCTACCCTCGTCTTACAGCGCTTCCCCAGAAGACAGTACAAACTGCAGGATGTCAACTTGCCTTTTGAAGGAGTCCAAAGTCACAGAGGACATTGACCTTCTGACTCCCCTGGACCATGCTGTGCAGGGGAACGTGTGCAGAGCCAAGGATTGCACTGATGGGGGGGTCCTGAACCAGTTCTGGTGCAGATTTGCTTATTTTGTCCTTTGTGGAAGTTGATTTAGCTGGAATCTTAAAGAAGTCAATATATTCATTTTCAATTAGATCTCAGTATTTTCGGTTTAATCCTAAACAGAGTCATGACTTATTTTTTTATTGTTTTTGCATGTTTTAAAGGCTGCATTTTGGATTTCCTGCCAACTAGCAGGGTCATGAACTCAATAATGCACCAACATGCTTGGTTTTTTATGAAAAATGAAAACCAAACTCACTTCTTCTTTAGTTTTCTTCTCCTTCTCAGGCCGGCTCGGTTTCCCCTCCTTTTTGAAGGCTGCAGGACAAGACAGCACCTGGCGTATCAAATAACAAATGTAACTTTGAGCTCATGTTATGCCAAAATCCTCCACCATCCCTCCACCCCACCTAACTTTCCACACCTTTTCCTCCTCCAGCCTGAGATCAAGTCCTTCATTGAGAAATTTCTTCAACTGTCCCAGAGAACTGACAGTGTATGTTTGCTTGTCATTGAAGTCCATCTCCTTGGACCACATCATCCTAGCCGTGCTGTGCTGCGATACTGGGGGAAAGGGGGGAGAGATAATTCTCACAATCACATGTAATTAAAAAGAAGCTTTGAATGTGTTTGACAGAATCTGATCTTCTTTGTCATCACTTATCCACCCCACCCTCTAGCAATGCTGACTGTTTCTCTGAAGACCTTGCGGATAAGAAAAAGTCCATCCCAATTCCAGTGGATTTTTTCTGAACTGCCTCATATTTCCTGGCCAACGCCCCCTTGATGACTTAATGACATTTTTAATGACTACTATATTACGCAACGTCTCTTCTGTAAGACCTAAACCATGTATTCTTACAGTGTTGAAATCCAGTGTAGGTTTCATCATGGAGCGTGAAAGCTCCCGTGTCTGGTTTGGACTGCTCTTGGTTTGTTTGTTGTTGGTCAGCGTCCGCCTCTGGCACGTGAGCTGTAGAGGTGGTGTCGGGTTGAGACTCACTGTTGAGTTTCTGTGAGCAACATTACACACACAACAAATGTTTAGTGTGTTTTTGAACTGTATCTGTTTAAATATTATATAGTTTGAGGTATTTTAGCAAAAACACATTTTGGTCAGATTTTCACTCAAGCTGAAACTGCAGAAAATTTACTTTAAGCATCAACATATAAAACAAATTATTGTAAATTAGCATTTGGCTTTTTTTATCTATTGATTATTTTTTGGATAATTTACACAAATATTAGAATTTGTCAATTATGTTTGACACATAAATCAGCTAAGGATTAATGCTGAGAATGTGCAAACCTTCATCTGTAAAATTAAACCTTGTTTAGTAATTGTAATCAGTAACTTGTTCGTTACAGCCAGTAAAGACTTTTTTTTTCACAAATTACAGGTGGCAACGAGGACAACAATTTGTCATTAAATTTAGCTGAAATAACTGGAAAACAACTGAAGAGAATTTGATTTATTGTGAGGAAATTTGTTTTTTTTAATTAATAAAATAAAATAAAAGTTTAAAGTTCAGATTAAAAAATTTAATGTGAGATTTTAAAAACAATTTCTCACCGTTTTATCGGATGCAGAAGAACAGAGGAACTGATATGTGATGAAGTATTTGTAGGATACGGGGGCAACGGGAGAAGTTGTTTTCATCTCACTCGTCAGAACATCTGGAATTCCTCTTAGCCTGCCCAGACTCACTGTGACCGAAGCCACATCCATAGTCACATCTGCACAAATAAAAATGTATCCTGCATCACAAAAAGTTGAATCTTCACACAAATAAAATGACAGGTTGGCAATACCTCTCACTGAGGCCAAGCCTCTAAAACGACTCCTTTCCTTAGGAAAGAGCCACAAGGTGTCCAGGCAGGCCAGCTGTGGGAGACAGTCCACAGCCAAGCCAGGGTACGATGGTGCAAGGGTGAATGGGTTTCCTTTAAGCATCAGCATCTTCAGAGACGGGAGAGAGCTCAGAGCATTCAGCAGGGCTTGCTGGTCCTCAAACTCACAGTCGTTGAGTTCCAAAGTCACCAGCTGTGGCCTGAGGGCACAAAGGGTCTAAGGTTTTATCTGGAACTTTTGATGTAATGTGAGGGTAGAAATGTAATTTATTACATTTAATGCAGCCTTTAAATGGCAATATTATTACATAAAAGAATAAATTAGCCTTTTTTAGATAGTGAATTGCTAAGATTGTGCTGAATAAGCAGAACATTCTGATGAAAGTGTTTATGTGAGAAAAGTGAACTTTCACACCCACAGGAGCACTTTGTCCTGGCAAACTAAACCGACTCCAGTACTAAAGTTATATCAAAAATACACCCATGTGCATCTCATGTCACCTTTATTGTGTGAGCAATAGTTGCAAAAGGATTATAACTAGGGGTGGGACTTGATTAAAAAATAATCTAATTAATTAGAGGCTTTGTAATTAATTAACCTTGATTCATCGTGTTTTATTCATTCAGGACAATCTGCGCCCAAGCTATTTTTAAAATCAGTAATAATGTTAATTAGGCACAGATGATATACCAACACTTTAATCAGTATGTTTCTGTAACCACAAAGACTTTTTGTTTAATTTGGTCTCATAAAGGTAATCATTGTGGGATTTGTTGGGATGTGTAACTATTAGTACATGTGCTACTGATGTAGTGTAAATGGACATGGAAAATTGTAAATGTTGTGTACTGAACTGAACACGAGGTGGCAGCAGAGCAACGCTAATATGTGTAGAGGTGTAGTGTAGAGTTCAGGGGAAGTTCTGCTGAGGGTTACAAGATAAATGCTGTATGTTTGTTCCTCCTGTTGTAATAAAGTTCATATGGATAAAGTTTCTGCCTGCCTGCTTTACCAACTAGAAAACATAACGGTAAAAAAGTAAAACATTTCCTTCCTTTTTTTTCTTCATGAAGATCGATTTGTCATGATTTATTTAATTGCAGCTTTAGTTGTGTTTGGAGCAGGTGAAAAAGGTTTATTTAGTCTTGTTAGAGGTGCAGCTTGATGAGACCGGCCCCCAATTGGGAGAAGCTCGGGTTCAAATGGTGAACATTTTTACCACGTTATTGTTTTCTAATTAATTAATCGTAATTAACTAATTCAATAACACACAATTAAAATGACAGGTTTGCAATTACACATAACGTGGTAGGAAAACAGGCATAAGATCATAGATTTGTGACCCTTACCTGACAGATTTTTATTAAATAAATAAAACATTTTGTAAGCATAAACTTCACCCATCTTTAGGATAAACCCCCACTGCTTCAGTTGTAGTATCAGTGCAAGCAACAAGCTGTGATTTTATAAAAGCACTGCGTAGTCTCTGGTATAAAATCTATCAGAACATGTGTGCTTGTGTGAGATTTAGGTGGGATCAACAGCTTTGTACTTAGAGGCATCTTCTGCTGCATTACTAACTAAGCATTTTGTGTGTCAGTGGGCGTCATCACAGAAAACTGCTGTTGGATCAGAAAAACCTCCTCAGAGAAGCACGCCGGCATGATGGGGTATCACCGTCTGACCTTGCAACCAACTACAAAGCCCACATTTGCGACTGAGCTTTCATTTGACCTGGTTTTTGGGTTAACTCTTTAAAAACAACAACAACTTCCTGTGTGTGTGTGTGTGTGTGTGTGTGTGTGTGTGTGTGTGTGTGTGTGTGTGTGTGTGTGTGTGTGTGTGTGTGTGTGTGTGTGTGTGCGTGCGTGCGTGCATGTGTGCATGTATGTGTGTATTAACCAGTATCTTCCTGTAAGACAAGAAATGTCTTTATGGGAACCCAGCCTGTTTGAGCTGAGGCCGAGGTACTGCAGCTGAGGAGGCGGGCGCTCTGTGAGACTGCACAGAGAAGATAAGCAGTTTGCACGTAACTCCAAAATCTGTAAAGAAAACAGTCGTGTTGCATCACCAGGTAAAATATTTCATTGATGAAGTAAAAGTTTCACACATTGTCTGCTGCATGAGTGACTTCAGCCATGTCCCAATCAAGTGTTTAACCTTTGATTTTTTTAAAGTCAATTACTTCCTGCCATTCATATTTAGCTGTGAGTCAACTTGTGCTAATGACTGAAACTTCTGGTATGACAAATTGCAGAAAGTTGTTGCATCAACCAAGTGCAGCACAAAGACTTGCCTTTAAGGTGCTGGGAAGGCTCTCTGCAGGAATTTCTGAGATTACATTACAGCTCAGATCAAGTTTCTCCAGTTTCCTGAACTTCAGTAGGCCTCCATCGATAACCGATACCTGGAAGCAGAAGGACAAACTTACAATTATTCCACATTAAGAGTATCTGCTGTTTCAAATTAGCATAAAAATCTGTGCAAAGCTTTTTACCATTCCCCTAATAAGTGATTGCAACCTTACATTTATTTTACCACAGGATTTTGAATGTGTCACGTTAATATTATTCCTGCTGTGTGTGAAAAGAAATTTTTTTAGAAAGCAAATATTATTTATTTTTAGTTTTCAGAATATGACAATTTAACCGCTTATTTTAAGACAGGAAATTGAATCACATTTTGCTTAATTAATTTTTTACTATGAACATAAATAATAAACTCCTTGTGAACTATTGTGTCTGCACATGCTTCTAATTTTATAACATATATGTTATTCATGTTTAATGTCAGTAAAGCTAAAAAACTTTAGAGATTTCAATCTTAAATAGAAAAATCTTCAAACACTGATAAAATAGTAAAATTAACATTTGCGTCATAATTAATCACACAAGTCCAAAAGTTAAATTAATTTAAGCAAATACTAATAAAAATGATAAGAATTTTATAAAATACTAGACATAAACCCTCTGCTGCCTTCGTGTCCTCACAAAGACTGTTACTCAGACCTGAATTATGATAAAACAGAATGCTTCTCTTTGGCTTTAGTTGTTTATTTTCTTACAAATTAACTGAATTTCATGTCAGATGTCACCCGTATTGATTGTAGTGTTTTGCTCTGAGATGATCTTCATAAAAACATGTTTTATTTGTGTATTTGATGTTTTTTGGTGACTTAATGGGTTTATGGGACAGCTGCTTGTTGTCCCCTTTTACAATTTATGATGATCTCCAGCTCTTTGGTTATTATAAAAAATTTCACCTTTTAATAGAAAATATTTTTTGATATGAATTTTTTCATAATGTAATTACATAATATAATTATTAACCAATCCTGCAAAAACAACTGAACAAATACTCAGGTCCTAACCAGTAGGTAGAATTAAGAAAGAACTAAATCAAACAGATCAAAAAGTCTGCAGACTCACGTTTTTGTTCACGATACAAAATGAAGTAAAGAAACTGTAAATGAATTTTGCTGTGAGACGTTCTGGATGGATCACAGCCAGCCGTCTCAGTTCCTTAGCTTGAGGACTCCAGGAGTAATCATCAAGCCACCACGGAGAGCGAGGACAGTCCAGCAGATCCAGGAGGGCGTCCCTCGACTCAGTTTCTGCTCTCTCTGGACCGTCTTTGGTCTCCCTCTTTAAAAAAAGCACATTCGCTGCATTAAAAGTGGTGCATGCAACAATTCAAAGACTTGAAACCACTTCATAAGATGCAGTAGCCAAGAGGAGCTCACCCAGGAGCCGGATCCACAAGGAAAGTCACTCAGACAGAGACGTTGTATCCTCTTCTCCAGCACAGCAGAGAGAGACTTAGAGCTCATTATTACTGAGAATATGTCAGAGAAAGCAAAAGGACACGTTAGCTACAGGAGCCAGTTATCTTAGAAGGTTGTTTACAAACATTTGCTTGTTGCCAGGCAACAGCTGAAGTTCTGTTAGGGAACCCTAAAACAGCGGATACGCAAAGATACCTGGTTTAAAATGCTTGAAATAATATTCTACGTGAATAAAATGTGATTTGATAGCTGAGAAAAACACATTAGTCTCTGGTTTTGATTCATCAGACCTGATTCCCGCTGGAATGAGTCACCCCCGAAGGAGCTTTAGCTAATACTCCTTCTGGATTTTAGACGGAAGTTCCTGACTGCAGGCTGTGATTTCTACAAAAACATCCAGTTTCATTAAAATGCTGCAAATCTGGAAACATTTGGACCACACTTTTACTTGGCATCAGACCTTTTGTTTAACTGATTTTTAATGACTAGAAATTCCAAACTTTTTACCTGATGTCATTCTTCCGTGTTGTTTTTTTCCCCCCATGCCTTGTGTCTCATTACCAGAACATCTGAAAAATTATATTTTCCTTGTTTACAAAGTAATCTAATTCACAAGTTTACAAATCACACAGGAACATCTCAGTGGTTTTAGAGTTTGATTGCATTGAGGATTTGATACTTAAAATACATTATAAATGACTGAAATAATACCAAATCATTGTTTTTCTAAACGCCACATCAAAAATAATCTGTGGCTTAAATTACGACTTGGAGCAAAGCGATGTCTGATAGTGTTATCCAACCTGAGGAATAAGAGATAAAGGTTCACAGAAATGGATACAAATTTACATTATAGGAAATGTTTAAATATCCATCTTTTCCCCTGATTAAGGCTTGTTTAATGCTGTCATGGGTTCATGGAAATAAGAAATCCTTGTTCCTAATACCTAAACAGGTAAAATTGGTGTGGAAATGTAAAAACAAAGTTGAACCAGACAATTTATCTTTATATTAGACAATTTATCTATTTATAGACCTTTTAACATGTGTTGGGCATCACAGCAGTGACTGATCAGTTTGTAAGAGCATCTGAGTTTACAGTTTCAGTACAGGCTAGAGATGCCATTGATACCTTTGTGGCAGTTTATGCTTCCTCCTCACAGTAAACCACTGTGGTAAACTCTGTTCTTCAACTGTAAAAAAGAAACATTTACAAAGAGATTTTTTGAATGATAATGACACGGTGGCGTCATCAACCAGCTAATGGAATGCAAAAAAAAAAAAAAAAATCCCACATTGCAAAGGACTATATAAGCAGCTTGTGCCAGTACCAGAGCATTAACTCAGCGAGCGGGAAACAAAACACACCATGAGTCTGGCCAAAGGTAAGCCACATCTCTCCATGATCAACATGATTGTTGTTTAGTTGTGAGATATTTGTAAATTTTAAAGGGTTCAAGCACTCATTCATTTTTGCTTTTCTAGAGCATCGTCCCTTTCTCAGCATCTTCTTGAATTTCGTTTTCACGTTGATTCCAGTCAAGCCTAGAGGAGGTTTCGGGTCACTTGCTATGCAGATGACATCATTGCATCTTTTGTTTTCATTTGCAGCGCTCCTGCTTTTCTTCATCACTACAATGCACATCACCTCTACGGTCTCCCTACCACTTGATTATAGGAGAAAATTTGGGATTGTTCTGTGCAATCTAAAAATGGCAGAAAATAATTGTGTAAGTATGTGTAAAATGTGATCTTGTCTAGAAGCTTTTGTAAATTATCTTGTTGGCACTAAAATGCTTTTTCTAGAATTAAAATGTGTTAAATTAAGTAGTTTTTAAAGGTGCGGTTCACTGAATAAAGCATATTTTAATTATTATTTCTGATTATAATCGGTCACTCTGACACTCGGAGTTTTTCATGCAAACTGAAGATGAAAACAGTCTTCTACACCTATCTCCTACGTTAGCTTCTGATTTGAAAATCCTCACATATCTATGTCACACTGAGAATTAGCATTTATGGCCTCGCCCGTCTTAGTTCACGCCCGCCCACAGGAAGTCTTTTTAAAAACTTTTGCAGAGAGGAGAGACAGAGGAGAGTGTCTTGATGATAGTGACTTTGCAACATGGCTGAATGTTTTCTGTTAATCAGAAAATAGCTGTGTGCATATCATTAATAATAATGAGTAATTCTGCTGTTTTCAGCCCACCTTTGCACAGCAACCTTCTGCATCTTTGAGCAGGAGCATCAAAGTTTTTTAGCTCATTAACTGCCAGCATTCTTGAGCATTTTTACTGTTTTTTGAATAGTCACATTATGCTCTATGATCATGCAAACACCAAAACTACCAAAACGTTCCAGAACTGCGCTGCTCTGGGTGGCTGCATGTTGGAGTAGCTCTGTTGACTATATGTAAGTTTTGCCTTTTCTTGGACATTTTTTCTTCTAGTTTCTCAAGAAAAACAGTATTTTTGGACATTTTACTTTTCTGTTTCTGGTGCTGTGAAGCTTGGAGGATTTTTACTGCTATTTTTTCACTTTTTTCACTTTTTGAGCATTTGTTATGATGCGTAACCATGGCAGCAAGCTGGTTTACAATTGGGCAGTGTTGGGAGTAATGCGGTACAAAAGTAATTAATTACTGTAATGCATTGCTTTTTGCTGTAATGTGGTAATGTAAGGCATTACAGGGAAAGAAAATGGTAATATTTACTCGGTACAATTGTCAGTAACGCGGTAATTACAATGCATTTTTAAACCCAGAATCAAGATGTGTTCCTTAAAAATTCAAATTGCGGGAAACCCGAAGAAAGATCCAGTATCTGCATATATTACGTCATTTATGGACTCAGCTTTGAGGGCAGAGAGGACGCCGCGGTAACGGCTCAGCTCAGCACGCGGCCGCTGTAACAAATCGCTCCACTAAAACAAAATAATTCACTTGCGATCGTTCATATCAGCGCATATTCTCTGGTATTTTGTGCTTTTCTGACGTGCTTTGCCTCAGCTGAGTTCATAATCTGTGCCCCGGTGATTTCAACTCATTACTGCTGGTGCGCTGCGCATGTGAAGATCCCTTTGGCTGATGGTTAGAAAGTAGGAAGTCTAGGAAACAGTTTTTTCTGGAAGATGGAGAAAATATGCAGCATGCAGGAAGGTTAGAGAGAGAAAGGGCAGGAAATTATTCAAATAAAATCAAGAAAAAAAGAAAAAAGTAGGTAGATTTATCCCCAATACACATTTTTACCAGTGAAAAGCAATAATATATAAGCATTTAATATTTATACGTGTGATAGAATCAGATCACCCCAGAAGTCAGTCCCACATCCAAGGCTGTATCAAGGCATTTGGGGACCTAGGCAAATATAGGCGTAGAGCCCCCACCACCTCACTCCCTGCTCAGTTAATATAAGATGGCAGCGTGCTGAGAGTACAGATTGTTGTTGCTTTTATTTAATAAACAATCATTTTAAAGCACTGTTATTATATCTGACTGTTTTTAACAGCAATCCTAGCTCAGACACCACATCACCTTCCACATATATGTCATGAGCTCACTGAGCGTCACATTACCAGATTCATATTGAAGTTGTTTTGGTGAAAGTAACTTAAAGTAATGCAAAAGTAGTGTAATGCCTTACATTTTAAAATCAGTAATATTGTAATGTAATGAATTACTTTAAAATGAGGGTAACAAGTAATAAATAATGCATTACAGTTTTGAAGCAACTTGCCCAACACTGCAATTGGGAGCAGCTGATTAACATTGGGAAGGCTGAAATAATAACTCAACTGAAGCCACAAATCCCAAATGAGCTAAAACGCAAGAAGCGAGGGTGCAGAGCGGGAGCAAAATGGAGACAAAGAGGAAATTCAAACCATCTCTTCCATCGATCATAATGGGCAATGTGAGATCGCTTGCCAACAAGATGGATGAACTCCAAGCCCTTTCAAGGACTCAGCCAGAGTATCGGCAGTGTAGTGTTATGTGTTTCACTGAGACCTGGCTGCAGGACCATATCCCCGATTCCAGCGTCTCTCTGCCAGGATTCCTGACTGTACGAGCAGACAGAGATCTGAAGAGGAGCGGGTAAAGAAAAGGAGGTGGAGTGGCAGTGCTTGTCAACAACAGATGGTGCCATCCATGTCATGTTTCAGTGAAATGTCGTCTCTGCAGCCCAGATGTTGAACTCTTGGCAGGAAGTTGTTGCCCATATTATTTGCCAAGAGAGTTCACCAGTGTTGTCTTGGCAACCATTTATATTCCACCTTCAGCCATTGCTGAAAATGCATGTGATGCCATCAGTTCCGTTGTCGCTAAGCTACAAACCCAGCACCCCAATGCATTTGTGGCTATATCTGGTGATTTTAATCATGCCTCGCTCTTTGCTACACTTCCAACATTTCAACAGTTTGTCAGCTGCTCCACCAGAGAAAAGAATACATTGGATTTGTGTCATGCAAATGTTAAGAATGCATACATGTCCAAAACAAGACCTCCTCTGGGACAATCAGATCACATTCTTGTTTTTCTACGCTCAGAATACAAACCATTTGTTCAGAGGTAACCTGTGACAAGAAGAACTCTGAGAAAATGGTCACAGGACACTGAAGAAGCCCTGCAGAGTTGTTTTGAGACCACAGATTTGATGACTCTCTGCCAAGGATATGAAGAGGACATCAATGCCATGACTGGATGTGTCACTGACTATATAAACTTCTGTGTGGACAATATCATACCCACCAGAACAGTGAGATGCTTCGCTAATAACAAACCCTGGATCACCAGTGAACTGAAGAATCTGCTAAATGAGAAAAAAGAGCCTTCAAGGAGGGAGACAGGGAATTATTGAGGAGTATACAAAAGCAACTGAAGATCAATATCAGAGACAGCAAGGAGGCATACAGAAAGAAGCTGGAGAACAAACTACAGAGGAACAATATCAGAAATGTCTGGTCAGGGATGAAGAAGATCACAGGCTTCAAGCAGAGGAAGGATTGCACAGATGGCAGCCTGGACACAGCCCATGAACTGAACAAGTTCTTCAATAGGTTCTGTTCAGGAACAAACCCAGCATCCTCCTTGCCTGTCCCCAGCCAATCAGACATCCCATCCTCCTCTGATCCAACATTTTCCTGTTACACGCCAGTTCTTTTGTCCTCTAACGCAGTCATGGACTCTTCTGGTTCTATAAATCTGTCTTCAACCAAGTCAGGAGATGCTGCTGCCCCATTTACCTCCCCCTCCCACCTATCTGTCTCTAGAAGTCAGGTGAAGAGGCAGCTGGAGAGACTGAACAGGAACAAGGCTGCAGATCCAGATGGTGTCAGACCCAGGGTACTGAAGGCCTGTGCAGGGCAGCTCTGTGGGATTCTGCAGCACCTCTTCAACCTCAGCCTGGCCCAGGAGAAGGTTCCAGTCTTGTGGAAGACATCCTGCCTTGTTCCAGTTCCAAAGAAAACTCGCCCATCAGTCAATGACGACTACAGACCGGTTGTCCTGACATCCCACATCATGAAGGTCCTGGAGAGACTCCTGTTGGTCCACCTGAATAAGCAAACTAGAACATATCAGGACCCGCTGCAGTTTGCTTATCGCCATGGAGTTGGAGTTGAAGATCCAGCTGCTTCAACCAATCCACTGTCATCTGGACAAAGCAGGCAGCACTGTGAGGGTCATCTTCTTTGATTTCTCCAGTGCATTTAACACAATCCAGCCTGATGTACTTTACCAGAAACTCCAGAAGACACAGGTGGGGGCCTCAACTATCGCCTGGATTAAAGACTACCTGACAAACAGACCACAGTTTGTGAGGCTGAAGAACTGCACATCAAACCAGGCTATCAGTAACATTGGAGCACCACAGGGAACTGTACTCTCACCATTCCTTTTATCCCTGTACACCTCAGACTTCCAGTACAAATCAGAGACCTGTCATCTACAGAAATACTCAGATGACTCTGCAGTTGTCGGGTGTATCAGAGATGGACAGGAAGATGAGTACAGAGAGCTGGTGGAGCGCTTTGTGGCATGGTGTGGAAACAATTATCTGACCTTGAACGTGAACAAAACAAAGGAGATGATTTTAGACTTCAGAAGAAACAGGGTGGAGTCAAACACTGTTTCCATCATGGGAGAAGAAGTGGAGGTGGTTGAGGAATACAAATACCTTGGAGTTCACCTGGACAACAGACTGGACTGGAGAAAGAACAGCCAAGCCGTTTACAAGAAGGGACACAGCAGACTGCACTTCTTGAGGATGCTTAGGTCCTTCAATGTGTGTAGCAAGATGCTGCAGATCTTCTACAAATCTGTTTCTGAGAGTGTAATCTCTTCAGCCATCGTCTGTTGGGGTAGTAGCATCAGAAGCAGGGACCTGAAAAGGCTCAACAGCCTAATAAAAAAGGCTGGTTCTGTTCTGGGGATGACTGTGGAACCACTGGAGGAGATAATGCAAATAAGGATTCTCCAGAGAATCAAGAAAATTCTGGACAACCCTGAGCGTTCTCTTCACAAGACTGTCCGACAACGGAAGAGTGTCTTCAGTCAGAGGCTTCTTCAGTTTCGCTGCAACACTGACCGCTACTGGAGATCCTTCCTGCCAACAGCCATTGTAACATACAATAACTCTTTGAAGACTTGATTATTATTATTATTCTGAGCTACTACAGCAATCAATTTCCCCCTGGGATTAATAAAGTATTTTTGAATTGAATTGAAAAGAAAGTGTAGACTCACTTCTTACATCTGGAGGAATCCTCATGTTTTCAGCTTTTTACATTCTTTCACAATCTGTTGTCAATTATTTCGCAGCAGCGTCCCAAAAAGATCTCCAAATTCATGGATTTTCTGCTTCCTGATCACGTGACGTGTGACACACATGGGTGAAGATCAGCTTTAGAGCTGTGATGTTTATTCTCAAGGTGTGCAAGCTCGTTCCTGAGCCCCAGTTAAAAACACAATTGATGAATAATGAAGAAGAAGAAGAAGAGAAGAAGAAGAAGAAGAAGAAGAAGAAGAAGAAGAAGAAGAAGAAGAAGAAGAAAATATAATTTCTATAGCACCTCTCAAGATAAAAATGATGAGGCGCTTCACAAAAACAAAAATTGTAAAAATATAAAAAAAGCATTTAGAAAATCTTTAAAAATATATTTAAAATGAGCAAAAATAGGCAATTGTGATTGAAAAAAAATGTTAAGAAAGAGAGAAAGTGAACAGGAAAGAGGGAAATCAGTGGATCCTGAGGAAGGTGGAATAGGTGGGGAGAACAGAATAAAGAGAGAGGGGTTGAAGAAGGTCATACAAAAGCCAGCTTGAACAAGTAAGTTTTCAGCTGCTTTTTAAAGGAGTCCACTGAGTCCACTGATCTCAGCCTCAGGGGGAGAGAGTTCCAGAGTCTGGGGGCCACAGCAGCAAATGTTCTGTCACCTTTGGTCTTTAGCCTGGTGCTGCACAACCAGTAGGCTTTGATCACTGGACCTCAGGGACCTGCTGGGGGTGTAGGGACTAAGAAGATCACCAATGTAAGATGGTGCTTGTCCATGTAAGGAGCTATAGACCAGAACCAGGATCTTGAAATGAACCCTGAAGTTGACTGGCAGCCAGTGAAGCTGGAGGAGAAGCGGGGTGATGTGGGGGTGTTTGGAGGACTTGGTCAGAAGCCGAGCACAGGCATTCTGAACCACCTGTAGACGGTTCAGGGAGGTTCTGCTCAGACACGTGAAAAGAGTTACAGTAGTCTAAGCGTGAGGAGATGAAGGTGTGGATAACTGTCTCAAGTTCAGAGCGGGACAGAATGGGACTCAGCTTAGCAATGTTCCTGAGATGGAAGAAGGAAGAGCCAACAAGAGAACTGACATGAGAATCCAGGGTGAGAGCTGAGTCAAAGGTCACACCAAGATTCCTGACAGAAGGTTTGGTGTGAGAAGCAAGATGACCAAGAGAGTCTCTGACTTTGGGAACCAGCTTGTCTGGGGCACAGATGAGGATCTCAGTCTTATCTTCATTCAGCTGAAGAAAGCTCCCAGCCATCCAGGTTTTGATAGAGTCTAAGCAGGTGTGTAACAGCTGCAGCTTAGACATCTCATGGGGCTTAAAGGAGATGTACAGTTGGATGTCATCTGCATAAAGATGGTAGGAGATTCCTTTGAAGGAGCTCAGGATGTGCTGAAGAGGAAGCAGATAGAGGAGGAAGAGCAGAGGCCCCAGCACAGAACCTTGTGGGACACCATGGGTAAGAGAGGTGGTGGAGGACCTAAACTTGGAGACGGCCACAGAAAAGGAGCGCTCAGAGAGATAAGAGGAGAACCACTCCAGAGCAGATCCTGATAGGCCTACCCAGTCTCTGAGCCTCTCCAGTAGCAGGTGATGGTCAACAGTGTCAAAGGCTGCAGTCAGGTCCAGCAGGACCAGAACAGAACAGTCCCCTGCATCACTGTGAGTCAGAAGGTCATTAGAGACCCTAAGAAGAGCTGTTTCAGTAGAATAAGCTCTACGAAAACCTGACTGGAAGCTATCATAGATGTTATGTTCATCAAGAGCAGCTGTGAGTTGTTTATCCACAACCTTTTCCAAGATCTTGGAGATGAACGGAAGTTTGGAGATGGGTCTGAAGCTGCTATGAAGAGAGGGGTCGAGACTCGGTTTTTTAAGAAGCGGGTGGATTATAGCGTTCTTAACGTAAGCAGGGAGTAATGTAGTAAAGTAGTGGCAGCGAGTGGTTGGATTTAAAATGACGACTTTAGTTGTCAATGGCAGTGAATGAGTTAAATGACTCATAAAGCATTGATTTACACTAGAACAATGCAAATGTATTGAATAAACTAGGAAACAGCACATTTAAATAACTCACTAAAGAAATGAGAACAAATAGTGCTGGTAACAATGTGTGTGGTCATTTGTTGAGTTAGCATTAGCATTTATTGTGACAGCTTTCGTTTCCTCCACAGGTCCAGCTCCTCTTCAAGAACTTTTCAAGAACATATAACAATGAAACTTTGGAGCCACTTGATGGAATAACCTTTCCGGCGGAAAACAATGTTTCTGTAATCCAGGAATCCATGAGTGCCATCCATCACTACCTGCAATGCCTGCCAAACCTGGTAAAGGGTCTCACTCAAAATACCTCTGTGATCATCAGTAATGCTACAAAATTTAACAATTACTTTGAAAACATGGCAAAGAAAAAATATCCCACCAGACGCGATGATCCCAAAGGATGCCGCTTGCCGGAGCCGCCTGGTGACTACGCTAAGAGAGATCTGGTCTTCCGGATGATTTACATTTCCAGAAAATGGACAGAGGAATTCCTCAATGTGACCAGCAGCTGTGCATGACCCCTCTGAGGTCATTTATTTGTTTATTATTTATTTATTTATTGGTGTATTTATTTATTTTAAAAGATTTTTACTTTATTTGTCACGTTTTGCTGCCGTTGTCTGACTGGTAACTTTTGCCTTCAACCTGAGCAAACAGCAATAATAAATAAAGATGACTTCAAATGAAAAATGTTATTTTTTTAAGTTATAATGTTTCTTGTTCATTACACAGAAATCAATAAGTGTTTTATTTATTTATTTTTGTTTTAGAACAACATTTTAGAATTCCAAACCTGGTTTTTACCCTGAATTCAAACTAAATCTTAAGCCGTGATTTAAATTTTGTAATTGGAGTATTGTAAAGTAGTATTATAAATTAGTGTAAAGTATTACTGACCAATTCTGCAGAATCAGAATCATATTTATTGCCAAGTAAGTGAGAGTCTCCCATTACTAGGAATTTATTTCGGTGGAATGGTGCAAACATACAAGTCATTCTAATACACTGTTGAAATGATGGGCCAACTCATGTCCCGTGTAACACATGCAGGAATCTGAAGAAACAGAGTACAACAAAGTTAACCGGAGTTAATCGGTGCGTGTCAGCTACTGCTGCACAAGGCACCGAGCGCCCTCTGCTGGCCAACTCTGTATTTATTGCTCAGACTGCAGAATAGACTATTAATAGTTATGTAACGTTGATTAAAACTAACTATAAAAATAGATGGGGGGGGGGGGGGGGGGGTCTACTATTTTAACTAAGGCATATATATTATAGTATCACACTCTCCCCCACAAAATTAAATGTCTCTTGACATTTCTGTTTACCCAATATGGTCTCTCATAGTTCTATCACACTTCAACAGCCCATGGTCTCCAGAAGACATTACTCTCAACCGCATGAGTCTTAATTACTTTGCAGTCTCTCTGAACCAAAGTTGGGGGGGCCTAAAGTGTCTCGTCTCGTCTTCCTCCGCTTATCCGGGTCCGGGTCGCGGGGGCAGCATCCCAACTAGGGAGCTCCAGGCCGTCCTCTCCCCGGCCTTGTCCACCAGCTCCTCCGGCAGGACCCCAAGGCGTTCCCGGACCAGATTGGAGATGTAACCTCTCCAACGTGTCCTGGGTCGACCCGGGGGCCTTCTGCCGGCAGGACATGCCCGAAACACTTCCCCGGGGAGGCGTCCAGGAGGCATCCTGACCAGATGCCCAAACCACCTCAACTGGCTCCTTTCGATCCGGAGGAGCAGCGGTTCTACTCCAAAGTGTCATAACTTAATACAGTGGGTTGCAGTATCAGTGGCGGCGCCAGGGGGCGCTATAGCTACCCCTGGATTAGTCATTGCACCCCCATAGCACCCCCAAGTAAATATTAGCTTTTTTTTTTTTTACAATTTAATTTTAATTTAACGTGTGGATGTGATAATATTTAACATACAAAACAAAAATAATCAGTAAATTATCATATATATATAGTAAAAACTTAAACCAAAACAGGAAATTGATGTTAACCTTTGACCTCATTTTCCACCTGCAAACGAGTGAAAGGTAGAGCTAGTGGTAAAATGGATCAGTTTTTGTCGCCCAAATTTCCACAGGTTCTTTCAGAAACAAATAAATCTTTGGAAGTGATCTCAGACCAACAAAAACCTATGCATCTGGATGAAGAGAGTCAACCCTCAACCGCCGCAGCAGTCGAGGGTTTTGCAGCTGGAAATGCTAACGCTAATGTTAGCTAACCTTGCAACACTATAGATGGTTTTCTGTGTGGCTGTATGTGTTTATGATTTCATAGAAAAGTCAACAATTGTTCATATGTTTATGATGTATATTAATGATTGTTTCAGGAGTTGTTGAGGTTTTGTGCACGCATGTGTATCTGCTAGTGTTGAAGGCGTTTTAGAGAACAATAGGTACACATGACCACTTCCTTCATAGCACCTGCAGAAAAACATTTCTGGAGCCGCCACTGTGCTGTATTAATTCCAGAGAGATGGCGGCGCGCACAGACTCAGCGACTCACGGCTCCCAGCAACTAGGCACAATTGTTTGTCTTTTAGGTTGTCTTGTTTTATCAGCCCACTTCTGCCATGGACTTATTAAATACCCACCCCAGGAGATATTGGCCATCGAATCTCAGCTAAATACTAAAGTAACAGTTGAATTCACCCGGACATACAATATTCCACCAGATAGCCAGACCAGCCGGAGCTCTGTGGACTGTTGTTAGCTCTGCTAGGCGTAGTAGACGGCGCAGAGACAGGAAACAGAAGTGAGGCTGCCAAGCAGTTCTACTAGCACAACTAAAGAGGAAACCACACCGCCCGCCGCTACCATCCATTCTGCTCCTAAATGCCCAGTCTCTTGCCAACAAAATGGATGATCTGCAATCACAGCTTGCTTACAACCACACCACTTGTGATTGTTGTTTGCTGATTATTACAGAGGAGGAGGACTCTGTTTATGTGCATGAAGACTGGTGTCAAAACAGCAGAGTAATAAATACCTTTTGCTCATCAGACTTAGAGGCTCTGTCTGTCCAGTGCAGACCATTCTATCTGCCATGGGAGCTAATACTAGTCTTTGCTACTGCTGTTTATATCCCACCTAATGCTAACGTTAGCGCTACACTCATCCAGCTTCATCACTTTTTAACCAACCAGCAGCAGGCTCATCCAGATGGAGTACACATAATAGCTGGGGACTTCAATAAAGCATGCTTAAAGACTCCCCAAACTCCACCAACATGTCAAGTTTGCAACCCGGGGTAAAACACTGGACAGTGTATATACCAACATCTAGCATGCTTATAGAGCTACACCCCTTCCCCGTCTTGGACAGTCTGACCATCTCTCCATGTTTCTCATCCCACCTTACACTCCTCTCAGGAAACAAACAAAGCCCACAACACACACCATCACCACCTTGCCTGCTGAAGCCCTCCTACAGCTACAGGACTGCTTTGCCTGCACAGATTGAAGTGTGTTTGAACAACAGGACCTGGAGGCACACACAGAGACGGTGCTATCCTACATCAGAACCTGTGTAGAAAATGTCACAGTGACCAAACTGATTCGGATCTTCCGAAAAAGAAAGCCCTGGATGACATCAGAGGTCCAGGCTCTAATCAGAGCCCGCAATGTTGCCTTCAAGTCAGGTAACAGCAACTTGTACCGCATAACTATTCTGAGGAAGGGCATGCACCAGGAAAAGAGAGTCTACAGGAGGAAAATAGAAGACCTTTCACAACAACAATCCCCGAAAGATGTGGAAGGGGATTCAGACTCTGACCAACTGCAGAGGCCACACTCTGTCCAACACTGGCAGCAGCAGAACACAGGCAGAGGAGCGAAACAACTTCTTTGCTCGTTTTGAAACCACTGCCCACCCACTTTTATACCCCCCCCCCCCCCCCACACACACACACACACACACACACACACACAACGTGAGCACCCCACTCCTCCCTCTCTCATGCTCCAGGAAGATGAGGTGAGAAGAAGCATGAGAGCAGTAAACCCCAGAAAAGCTGCCGGACCAGACAGCATACCGGGGATCGTGGTCAGGGAGTGTGCCAGTGAGCTGACAAGTATCCTCACCAAGTTTTTTAACGTATCCCTGTCTCATGCTTCAGTCCCAAGCTGCCTCAAGTCTACAAAAATTATTCCCATCCCCCCAAAAAATCTTCCATAGACAGCTTCAATGATTATCGACTGGTTGCCCTCACACCTGTAATCACAAAGTGTCTGGAGCGACTTATCTCCAACCACATCCAAACCTGTCTTCCCACCTCCTTCGACCCCTTCCAGTTTGTCTACCGGGGAAACAGATCAAGAGAGGATGCCATTGCCCTGATGCCACACACAACACTGAGCCACCTAGAGACCAGAGGAAGCTACGTCAGGATGCTCTTTGTTGACTTCAGTTCAGCTTTCAAAACCATCATCCCAGACATTCTTATCTCAAAACTGCTGAGCCTTCAGATCCCTCCCTCCACCTGCCACTGGATAAAAGACTTTCTCACAAATCGTCCACAGCATGTTAAACTTGGCTCCCATCTCTCCTCCTCCATCCTGCACAGTACTGGCTCTACTCAGGGCTGTGTGCTGAGCCCCCTACTGTACACTCTGTACACATCGGACTGTACCGCATCCCACCCATCCACTGCCATCTTCAAGTTTGCTGATGACACCACTGTGGTCGGCGTCATCACAGACGAAGATGAGGCAGCATACCGGGCAGAGGTCAAGGTGTCAAGGTGGTGCTCAGATAACAACCTCACTCTGAATATACAAAAAACAAAAGAGCTCATTCTGGATTTCAGGAGACACAGTCACACACACGCCCCTCTCCTCATAAATGGAGAGCATGTGGACCGTGTCCCCTCCATCAGATTCCTTGGCACCATCATCTCTGCTGACCTGTCCTGGTCTGCCAACACCAGAGCTCTGGTAAAAAGGCTCAGCAGCGGCTGCACTTTCTCCGGGTCTTGCGAAGGTGTGGCCTGAATCAGAAACTGCTGCTGGCTTTCTACCACTGCTCCGTGGAGAGCACCTTCACCTACTCTACGAAGAAGGACAGATCTCCAGTGAACCAGGGTATGAATGTTTGTTCAGTCTTTTTTTTTTTTTTTTGAACAACTCTCAACTATTTGCTAACTGTAAGATTCAGCTTCATTCCAGCATTATTTATCTTTTTACAATAAATGATTATTTTTGCTTGTGTGAGGTGTGCAGGACTCTGCCAGCAGCTGGAGAGAAACTGCTTCAAGGTCTACCACATCAAATAAAAATGTCTGAAAGTTTACAAAAATAAATTGTCTTAAAAACTGCTAAAAAATAGATACCAAGGTTCAAACTTTTTTAAGAATAGATGCATTACAGTTCAAAGTTTAAATTGTTCATTCCAAACTGTTTGCCCAGTAATTTTGAAGTTCCTGTTCAGTAATAAATGTAAAAAATTCAAATCCATTTTTTGCTTTTTTCACTTTTAAGCAGATTTTTTAAAGGCCTTAATAGAAATAAATTCTAAATGTGGCAAGGTGGAGAAACGAGGGCCCGGGCGGGATTCGATCCCCAGACTCCCGAGTGAGAGTTGTACGCTATAACCAGTCAGCCAAAGGGACATCCCCTTGGTCAAGTAGCCAGGGTGCATTATCAATCGGGACATTGTGACAGAACGCTCACACTGTCACATAAATACAAACCATACACTGAAAGCTGAGGTTGTTCTGAAAAAGTGAGAGAGTTGCACGCACTTTGCACTTTTTATTACAATTTTACAGCCATAAGATAAAAAAATACCAGGCGGCCCTGTTATAATTATGGTCATAAGAGGGTTATTAAGACGGCGGGCACAAACAGGAAGTGATTGGTAGTCATTCCACTCCAATCCAGTTGGTGGCGGTAATGCACCAAATTGTTGTTTGCCAAGTGTCATAAGACCACAAATAATAATAAGAAGGGAGACAGCAGCATTCATAATAAATTCAAAGCGATAGTCAAAACATTAAGCATGAAATGGAGTTATCCTAGTGGCTCCATTTTCACTTCTGAAAGTGACGTTGTTTTTCGATGTAAACATCAAAAGGAAGCAGAAAGGAAAGACAATGGAAAATGTTTAAAGGGGGGAAAACAGACCAAAATGGAAAATGGAAAAAAAAAATAACTAAGGCTAAAGCACAGGAACACTGACAGGAAAAAGAAAGCAGAGCAAATACTGAAAGCGCTCAAAGGGAGAGAAATACAGGAAAAAAGAGGAGGACTAATAAAAAGGGAAAATAACTCATGTCAGAAGAGGGGAGAGTTTCGCAAATCCAGTTAAAGGTAAGATTGTCGAAAATTTAGTGTAAGGGGCCCCATATCTGTGTTCACCTTGGGCCCCCAAATTGCTAAATCCGCCTCTGCCTGTTGCCCTCAGGGCGCTGCTTCAGGTCAGTTAAATCACATACCACCAGACTTTCCAACAGCTTCTTCCCTTGGGCCATCAGAACATTCAACACAACAGCACCATTCAACCCCCACATCCCCGTCAGTAATGTGGACTAATCTGTTTTAAAGCCTTTTAAATCGTTGTTTTAGCAGATCTGAATCACTGGTTACACTGCACTTTCTTGGTGTTTGCTAAATGTTTTTAAATTGTTATTAGTCCTCTATGGTTTTGATATTCATTGTTATTTATTGTCTTGTGCACTGTTGATGGCGGACCATCTGTAATTGAATTGCCATGAGCAATTACAATAAAGTCCATTCTATTCTATTCTGCTGTCTATGTCTCTGAGGTCACTGTCGGACAGACTCAGTCTCACCTGTACTTGCAGTTGGGATATCAATCACAACCTTACCACTCCCTGGCCTGCTGAGGTCGGGTTCAGCATTAATAATCTATTGAAGTACCATAGTATGTAAAGCATTTCTAAATATGCTTCCCCGGCCCTTTTTCTTGAACATAACCCTTTAGGGCCAACGGCTATTTAGACACTTCGACTTGCATCATAAATGATGTTGGTGTGCCCTTTCACAGACTCTTAGAATTACAAGATTTCACCCAACCAATCATCAGAGATCAAGCTAGTCACAGTTTGCACCATGGTCCCATTCAACCAATCAGTGCGGGGCTATAACGCGCCAAATATTGGTGTGTCTGCAGAGCCAGAAAACTGCTCGGTCTCCTCTCGTGTTTAGGGTCAGATCTCCAAAACTAACAGTGCTAGATTTATGAAACTCTCACATCACAAGGTGGACTAGTTGTGCTAAATAAGGATATATGTGTTGTAAATGTTGATGGAATCATAGCATGAAAATCAAACCTACCATGTTTGAAAATACGCTCTGAACAAGGAAAAGAAATTATGAATATTTTTAGGTAAAATCAGTTGTTTTTAGACATGATCAATTACATAACAATTACAATATCTAACAGTTTTAAACTAAGATTTCTATGGAAAATGGAGGACGACAGTTATTGTGCCAGCCAATCTCGCCATCGATGAAGAAAAATGACGTTGAGGAAGATCTTCAAATATAAAATGTTAGAAAATATTATAATAATCTATATTTGATCAGAAATTATATATATCATGCAATACCTTTCTAAAAAATCTACAGTAATCTGTTTTTATAAAATAAACTATATTATTTAATAATTGTGATATGTTTTGTATTATTCTACAGTGATATAATTGTTTTAAAATTAGCTTGATTTTTCTAAAGTGTCTTATAATAATTTATATTATTAAAAAATCACGTTCATTTAACTTGTTCATTTGATTTTATTTTGGAATTTTGTTTACCGGAACAGGGCCAATGTTCATATTTGATCACTTCATTTTCTCTGATTTTCTGCATGAAGATAAATATTTTAGGAAATTGTAACAACAGAAAAACACTTTGGTTATTTACTACAATAAACACACTCATTTCAATGAGTGCCCTATAAAGGGTTAAGGACACTTAATTAACAGTAACTGTCACGTGTAGGAGGTGGAGATGGTGGACCATGTCTGGATGAGCTGAGCAGGAGGTAAAAATGCAGGCTTCAGTAAAAGTAAAAATGGTTTAATGGCAGAATGGGATGAACAGGAACACCAACAAACAACAACAACAATGAACTGACAAAGGACAGGGGCAAAACAGGTGGTTTAAATACAGAGGGCTAATTAGGGAAACATGGACAGGTAAACGAGGGACAGGTGAGTACAATAAGGGTAATCATGGCAGGAGGGGAACACAGACAGGCGGGCAGGGGCAGATTGTGACAGTAACATTAATAAAGGGACCCTTATTGTGAAGTGTTACCAAAATCTCTGTGATTAGGTTTGGTAAACAGATGAACTAATTTAACGGGACTTTTTTCTTTCACGTGGATCATTATTCAGTTCCAGGTTTGATTTCAAGAGAGCACTTCCTGGTGGTGATCAGGCATTCATCATTAGACCTCATTCACATTACTGTAAATCTCTAATAGTCGAGCTGTCATTACTTTGGAATTTGCCAATTCAAAATCCTGCAAGCCAACTTCAGGAAAAGGCAAGGCAGCTTTGTTTATAGAGCACATTTCAAACATTAAACTATTCAATGTGCTTTACAATCATCAGGATATGATATGAAAACACATAAAAACACAAATTAAAGTACACACAGAATTACAGTTTAGGGCTAAAGGAGAAGACAAAGTTACAGCGCAGATTACAGTGGAGACGATGCAGCATAAGAAACAATTAATTTAAAGGCTGATGAGTACATTAGGGTTTTTAGTTTTGTTTCTCTCAGTGACATCCCTACTCTGGCATCCTGTGAAGGATCCAGTTCAAAATCTGAGTGTTTTTTTCCCCCCAGAGTGAAACATAACCACTTTATTAGTCAGATATTTTGCACTTTTGACTCGGATGCTTATAAATCAGCTGTGATTGGGCCTTCCCGAGGTTTGGACCATAACAGAGGAGTTTATCGTTACAGATAAGTGCCTTCTAGTTTTATGTCCTGGTTGAGTTGAGCATCTTGTTTTTATCTAATGATACCCCCAACCACAGCTTCATTCTTATTCATCTTTCTTATCTTTATCCTTTCATGTTAACACCATTTCCTGAATGAAACTATGAAGAGACATGTAAGCATTTTTTCCCAATTGAGTCACTAAAAGTTTTTCCTTCCATGTAAGGTGATATTACCAGAAACATTCATATTTGCTAAATGGCATGATAGTGAGAAGATAATTTTCCTAATTTACAAGTGTTTACATATACTAAGATTATTATGCATAAAATGGGAAACCCCAGTCTGGGGTTTCCCATTTTATGGGGTCCCCAGATGATGGCTTTACAAGCATAGCTGACAACATTTTAGCTAATTGGCTGTACACTTTAACCCCACAGCTTCCTTGTGTGACATCACAGGGAAAATAAAAAAGAAAAAGGCCCAAATTCCAGGAAGGGAAAACTGTCCACCTCCACAACTCAGGTTCATCTGAGTGGAATTTCCAAATTGCCTAAAGGTGTCAGATTTACCTGTTCAGACAATTATATGAACGTATTAGCACTTTGAGATTTGAACATAGTTCTCAGGATGAGATCTGGTTCTGTGTCCCAGACAGTCATTTGTTTTAGTGCAGAATGTGAGTCTCCACCCCAAAGAAAACATGAATAACATTGTAAAGGAAGATATTGTTTCTATAGTGTTGTTATCCACAGTTATGAGTTAGCATAATTGTGGAAAAAAAGCCACATTACCATTTTGAATCAACACAGGGACAAAACCCTTTTTCGTGACACATCCTGTCATCTCATGAAACTAAATTGGCACTCTTCAGCCATTGTTACCTTTGGAGGAAGAAAAGGAAGCTGGAAAACCCGAGAACACCATCCCAGCTCAAAGTACGGGGCTGGCAGAGTCATGCTGTGGGTTTCTTTTGCTGCACAACTCAAAATAGATCGCAACACAAGATAAGAAAATGATGCGGAAATATTGAAGCAACATCTCAAAACAGCAGTAAGATGAAGCTTAGGTGCACTTTTTTTCTTAAATGAACAATGGGTCGAAATATGCAGCCAGGTTAGTTTGTGAAAGCTGGAAAGGCAGCAGACAAACCTGACTTAGTTACACCAGTTCTGTCAGGCACAGAGGTCTCAAGGGAGTAGGTACTAGGCAGAGGTGTGGACTCGAGTCACATGACTTTGACTCGAGTCATTATTTTAATGACTTCTGACTTGACTTGATAAATTCTATAAAGACTTACGACTTGACTTGGACTTGAACGCCAATGTAACGATGTTACGTAGTGTATTGTGGGGGGGGGGTTTAATTATGACCAATAAGATATGAGGATTCTATATAAATATAGAATCTCAACCTGATTGATCTTTGAATGTTTAACCAGAAGAGTTTAGGATTTTTTGCTTATTCAGTGACCATAAACAGACTTCGTATTATTTCAGACAGAGTCAAGTATATAATTAAAATAAACTTTGCTTTCTAGACTAATTATAATACATGACAAGCTATGAAACAATGTGATGGATGTATATGTGTGGATGGAATGTGATGAGTGATGATGGAATGTGATTTTCATCAGAACCTTGTATCTGGAAGAAATTGTGAGTTCTGGGTGCAAAAGAATTTGGTCTGCTATAAACTAGAGTTGATTATTAATAAAAGAGCATCAGATGCAATCTTGTCGTGTCTACGTACCCTTAGGAGACCCTCTTTTGGATCTGAGATGTCTGGGGGTCAGGTGACCCCAAGGCATTGGAGTTCGTGGATTAAACGCAATGCGACCAGGTCAGTCCAGAGTCGTCTCCAGGTCACAACAGCATGAAGGTTAGTTGCGTCTAAGAATGGACTCTTAAAGAGCAAGTCACCCCCTGCCAGATTCTTACTCAACTCCCACTTCCTGTTTGAAAAATGCAACAAATGCTATTGCCTAGCAGACCAAGAGGGCGGAGCCACGAACAAATACGCACACTCACGACATTGTGACATCATAATGTACCATCTAACATCATAGTGTACCTCTTAGCCAATAGCGATGGCAGATTTAAGTTCAAATGCAGTGCAGAGTTTTTACCTGACGACGGTGCATCACTGACTGTTTTAGGCAGAAAATGTATTTTTACTAAGATTAACTAAAGTGCCAAATTATTGACTGAACGTGTCTACAGAGCAATTAGACACTCATTTATATAGTTTATCAGCAAAAAAAAAGTTGATTTGAGGGTGACTTGCTCTTTAAGGAGTCGTGGCTGAGTCAGCTTTGCAGCGTAAAAACAGGTTTTGACGGCTTGTCAAAAGCTTTGATGGTTCAAAAAGTTTTCCTCCGGATTGGCCACGCCGAAGTTCTGCTCAAAACTCAACTCAGCTCCACTGAACTGCAGAATCTTCTGGGCTTTAGGAGACAGAATAGAAACTCCACTCAGATTTTGCAATTACGTCTGTAGATGACCGGATACTGAAGAGGTCAAACTGTAGCTAAAAAATGACCCTTTCTGGACGTTGCACCAATGACTTGTGACTTGAATCGACTTGCATCTGTTGACTTGATGATGACTTGAGCATATTTGATATTTTAGCACAAAAGTGGCACGACATGGACAAAAATCACTCTTCGTTCTGGGTTTGATCTTGTTCTGCTAACTGCAGCCGCACTTTGTTTATAATCAGTTTCAGTTGCGCTTTCTGCTTGTTTGAGAAAATAAGTTGGACAGATGACTTAAATATGACTTGAAAATTCAAAGTTAAGGACTTGGACTTGACTTGGACTTCCACATCACTGACTTTGGACTCAACTTGGACTTGGTTGTCTTTGACTTGGACTTGACAAGAGACTTGACTGGAAAGACTTGTGATGTACTTGTGACTTGCAAAGCAGTGACTTGGTCACACCTCTGGTACTAGGGTTTAAAATGACTTATCAACTCTATTTCATTTGTATAGCGACTTACAGACACCAAGGAACTTTTCAGAAACAATAAAACAAGTAACATGATGAAAACAGATAAAGAACTCAGGTAAATGCCAAACCATAAACGTTGGTCTTTAGCCTTGTTTTAAAAACCATCATAGAGGTAGAAGCCCTTATGAACAAGGGAAGTTCCTTCCATAACTTTGGACCTGCTACTGAGAAAGCCCTATGCCCTCATCTTCAAGTGAGACCTTTGAACTGAGAGGAGCAAAAGGTTCTCCGAGAGAAGCGTCCAAGCAGGGGCATAAGACTGAAATAAGGCTGCACCAACCAATTTAAAGTTTGAAAAGCCATTAATCTAGCTTATTCTCATTGAGACCCAGAAAGTTTCCAGACACCCACGTCTTGACTTCAGCCAAACACTCCAAGAGTCTGTTAATAGGGCAATCACCTGACTTATCCAGGGGCAAGTACAGCTGGCAATCATCGGCAGAAAGATGAAACTTAGTGCCAAACCTATGCAGCATATCACCCAAGGAAAGAATATTAATTGAAAATAGAAGGAGTCCTAGTATCAACCCTTGCGGGACCCCCCTTTGATGAAAAACAAAAGATTGCTAATCGGTTTAAATGGTGTGTACAAACTTCTGATTTCAAATGTACACAAACATGTTCAGGCTTTGGTTGATCTTGGAAGGATCTCATCTTTTCATGCAAGATTTAGGAGATGTGACACCTTCAAGCATAATTTCACTTTCAGAAAAACAATTTAACATTTTTATACTGATAGTAGTCACAAAAGCATAGTTTAAACACTGCAACCATAACTGTGGTTCATCGAATCATCATCTTACTTAGTCACTTTAAGGGAGGTGGGATTTTTGTGGATCTCTTGCCAGTCATACGTAGACAAAATTATTAAAGTTGCAGATTTTATCTCAAAAAGCCTCCATAAAAGAGATGTTAGAACACTGGATGACACTAAGCGTAACACCAGAGGCGAAGACTCCATCGATCATGGTTTTCCGAGCTGGTAAGAATCTTGTATTACAGATTACAGTCCCTCTGCTGTTTCTATCTTTAAACAAAGCTGCATGAAAAAAATAAGTTCAGTGTGGGCAAACATTGTGAAACGCTGAAACTTTCCCATGCTGGCTGCAGATTGTTACGTTGCATGTGCGTTTGATTCTGATTATTCCTCTTCTGTGTGCTCTGTCATGCTGCAGTTGCAGTCCTTATCTTGGAATGCATGCTTTTTGTGAAGATATCCTGCCAGCCTGTCAGGAATGAAGACCAGCAACAGGCCTTGAAAATGACCACCAAAATGACACTGGACAGAATAGCAATCATGCACTACAACCTGGTAAGTCTCTTGATGCCTAATTTCATTTAGATTAAGAGTTTAAATGTCTTACCTTTGATTTACCAAATTTTTATGAATTAAACTTATGAAAACAAAAAATGTTGCTTGAAATTAGGTCAACAATATATAACTATTGCGATCACATAAGACATTTGCTGCTTTTGCTATATTTTGATCATTTCAGTTTAGACTTCTTTTATTATCTAGGGACACAACATTTTTATTCTTCATTATTTATTTTTAAAAAGTTGTCAACATTATTTTTTATATTGAATTAGTACAAATTTTTATGTTTATGAGGTCTGGCTAACCTGAAATAGCTAAATAATGTTTATTTTTTGGAACACCAAATAAAAATTTGTGTCTCCGGAGGTTAAGCCCCTCATTGAGAGCATCAAAAAATACGAAGACTGTTATCCTGCGGGGGTAGGCTAATTATGGTCAAATAGTTGCTATCAGGATATTTAAACAATCAGAAAAAATTAGATACTTGATTAAAGAAAGTAAAAAAACAACATGTATGATCAGTGATTAATAAAAAAACTGCCTCTTTAACACCTAATTCTTTTGTTTTCCACCTATTTTGCATCTTACAGTCTGCCCCGGGACTGCTTCCAGAAAATTCCTGCAGCTCCGTAAATCTAACGATGCTGCTTGGCCCGGAACAGCAGCCTTTCACCGAACAGCTCTCCACCTTCCGCTGCTACTCCGAGAAGTTCTCAGAACTCGTCTACGAGCTATCAGAGGACTTCTTGATGACCGTTCAAACGATGAATGATATGGAGCAGCTACAGAACAACGTGGTTGTCTCCAAAAACTGTAGCCTGTCTGCCTTTGCAGATTACACTTCTTGTCTTATTCATGCAAAATGCTTTCTAGAGGTCATGCAGAAAAGACTACAACACATCTACATTTGAGATGAATAGCTGCATCATTGCTGTTAACTATTTATTTTTAGTACTTTTTGTACAATGAACTTGTATATGTACTGAAGGTTCTTGATGCACTAAATATTTATTGTAAACCTATTTATTGAAGAGTAAACAATACAGACGTGACTTTAATGCTCTTGTGTTTATTGAGATTCAAAGCGATTTAAGGCATTTGATAACATTTTACACACCAACATCTGAAAACACTCATAAGAAAACACACATCTTAAGAAAATGTTCTTTTCTTAAAACAAACATCCTATAAAGGGATATGGGAAAACTGACATATGCAGATCTAATCTGCAGTAATATATTGTGTGACATGAATAGGGCAAAGAACTTCCATGGAAATGACTCAAAATCTGGGAACAGAACGTTTCTAAAACCTCACAATCTGAACCGATGCTTTTTGAGCAACCAGGAGAAACAGAATCATGGGCAAGAAACAAGAGCAACATTCAGAGGTGTCTTGTTCTTTCTTATTATTTCTAAGACAAAAAAAAAAAAACAACCAATGAATCACTTTGGGGTAAAAATAAAAAGCTTTGTAACATCATATTGGACTTCCATTTCCCACTTTTTATGTTAAAATTGTGCAGAAACGACCAGATCCAAGCGAATCCAAGTGAAATATCTAACACTTTGCCAGTGTCAATCTTTGATCGCTGCTTTGTTCACTAGCGTTTCATTTTTCACAAGCATTTCACCTCATAGAAAAGCCAAACCTCTAAAGAGAATTCACATTAAAATGTTGCAATCTAAAAAAGCTTTGAATAAAAAACAATGCCTTTGAAAAACAAATACACAACAAAAAGCCACATCTGCCTGAGGAGTCATGGGCAAATGAAAACAAAAACATCCTGCAAGGACACTTGACCTTAGGACTGACGTTCACAGATATGTTTCCATATTTTCTCTCAAGCTTTGCCATTTTAAGAAGGAATAAAATAAAACTCCTCAATATGGATTTTGTTGAGTTTCTTTGATACAAATTAGTGTAACATGTAGTTTAAATCGGCCCAGGGGATCAGTCCAGATCACACAATAACCTCATGCACTAGCATGGACCTGAGTAACCATAAAACAATAGAAAACCCTTTTTGCAGAGAAAATCATTAATCTTTAATTGTAGTTCTTTAATGCGTACTGCTTTGTACGGTCGGTTCTGCTACATACAAGGGTTTAAAATAATTTGGCTCAGTCGTGTCAGAACATGCACGTCTGTGTTTATTTGTATTTTGATCCTTAGGCAGAATGCCCTAACGGCAGAAGTTAAGAGTGGATGGATTACACTGGTGTTAACCGGTAATCTACACTCACATGAGTAATTGAGCGATGTGAAATAGTGCTGATTGATCCCCACATGGGGTCTTACTAAATACACTAAAAATAAAACCACATCTCCCATTTGCACTAGAAAAAAAAAAACCTAGAATTCCGGATTTGTCTCCTGGTAAAAAAAATGTTTTATTCTGAACAAACATTCACTCTGTGCTTCCCTTTTTAAATACGCCCTTCACACAAAGAACACCTTTCCTTCCTAAATCCATATCACTGTTCGATGTCTAAACCACAAGTACCAGCTTCAAATAAAGTATTCAGGAGATCGGTGGAAGCAGTAGTCGTTTACTGCATCATTCCCATCAGTCAGCATGCCACAAACGTAAACAAGACCAATGTAGTACTTGTAGTAGTCTTTGTTTTTAATTACCTCTCTAGGACTTTCGGGATCTTTGGAAAACACATTCCAAAAAGTCTTACAGGAAGAGTAGATGTGCTTTCTTTGACGACTGGAGTCAAAAATGTTCACCTCAGCTCTCGCGAGTCGGACTACCGGTCTGTGGGTGCGACAGCTTCGATGGCTTCTTTAGGAAGGAGGGAGGGATCGGTCAAAATGGAGGTGGTCGTACTCAGCTGACGAAGTGTACTCAGCACCACTGAAGAACAGCAAACAAATAAACCACTAGAGTCAAAAGCACATTGATAACACACCGTGACCTTTAGCAGACTCTCACACCAACAAAATAATAAATAAATTAAAAAAAACAGCTGCAAAGTAAATTCATAATTATTAAATCTGAAGTGATTCCACTAAAACATGTGAGCAGCATGTCTGCTGTTCATCATTAGGAAGACTGTGTGTTCAAGCATGTTTTACTTGCTCTTTTCTTTGGTTTCTGAAGACAACTTCCTCCTTCAGCTGAAAGTGGGGTTAATAGGTACAGTCATAAAAACAGCAGGGCACAAATCTGTGGGCAGCAAAACGTAAATGGAAAACAACAAGCAAAGAAGACTAACCGTTTCCGTAGAAAGGACACTGTTTGGGAAACCCCACTTACATGCACCTCACACTCATTTGTTCATTTGGTGTTAGAATCATACTAAGACTGTTGAACTGAGAAAAAAAATCTTCCGTTTGCAGAAACCAAACAAAATTTACTAATTAATCATTCAACAATTGCATTGACCTATCGTTAAAATATACATTGTTATTACTGATGAACAACAGTAATAAACACATAGAGGACTCTAACTGCTTGGCTCAGCAAATTAACATAATCAAACCAGACGAGATGAAGAAAAATGGCGGTGTGTTTAGCTAGCTTTGCATCCTTCTTCCAGGATGAAATGAGCATTAAAAGTGCAGAAAACCGTCATAAATCTGGCCATGTGGTAATTAGCAGCTATGCTGGGGAGAAGAGTTTCAGCAGCTTCTGATTTGTAGTCTTTAATTACAAAATTTTACAAACAATTACATCTCTAATTACCTGACAGACATAGTTGAAACACACACGATTATTTTTCATTTAAATTAAAGTATACAGCATTTGTGTGATTCAGGGGAAATATTGCCCCACTGACTTGCATCATTTTATTGGCAAAGGTAATCAAACATTTCTAGAAATCACAGAAAAAGAATGAATGAAATTCAGATATTTCTTTTTAATTCAACCGAATATTGAAAAACCAACTAATGAACAAAAATGAATTCAGTATCTGCTGCATGACCCTTTGAAGCAATCAAATGACTTACTCAACTCTCTGTGGGATTACATCACCTCTCCACCTGTCATGAGCAAACAGCTCCAGCTATCTCGGGTTTAAAGGGCGTCTTCTCCAGATGTTTCAGCTACTTCCACAGATGTTCAACAGGATACAGATCAGGGCACATAAGAGACCCCTTCTTAGCCATTCTTGGGTGTTGTTAGCTGTGTGTTTTGAGTCATTATCCTAGTGAAGGACCAGTGCCCTGCGACTGAGACCAAGCTTTCTGGCACTGAATCACTTTTGTTCAACAGCGGTGGGTGGTGCTATCTTGGAGTTCACCAAAAGTCTCTTTGGTTACGTTTGTATTATTAGCCTCTTCGGTTTATATTTACTTAAATTTATCTAGAATAGGTCTCAGTGTTGTTTCACTAGCCTGACCCCAGCTGGTAATACTATACCACATTTAGGATCGAATCACGGTATACATCACTATCTTGTCTGCGTCCAGAGAAAGACCATTTCTCATACGTGTGAATGTTGTGGCCATTTAAAAATAAAATGTGTTTATTCAAGTTTAATTTTCAATCCAGAATCAGGCTAGTTGATCAGAATTTGGTAACTGTCAGTTTTTCCACCTTTAAAGCTACAATAGAAAATCTAGCAAACAAAATAGCTCAACTTTTCTTCTTGCCTCTCAACAACTTTCTAACATAGGATAGCTATAAATATATTGTGGGGATGAAAAAAACAAATAACAAAAAACAAAAATGAAGTGGTTTTGTCGCATTTGTCTAAAAACCTCCGCCAACAACACAGCTTGGAAAGAAAGCAGCTATTGGACCATCCGGTTGTCGGTCGCGTCGAACTGCTGCACTTCCACATTTACCTGGGTCCTCCATTCATTACGTGATCATGCATTTTGCAGAACACCACTAGTGCAAGAGGTTCACAGCTCAATAATACCAGCTTAAAGCCAGCTGTATCTCCTCCTCTGGTATTATTTAGGACAAACTACCAGAGTTCCAAAAAGAAAAACACCATTACGCCGGGGATACACCGGCTGCCGAAGCGCCGGGAGGCGAAGCGCTCACGAAAATCGGCCGCTGCTCGCTACTCCTCAGTTCAGACCAGACGCTTGTTTCTCTGCTCCGGTCGAGGCGTGCCTCGTACTTTTTCTTGTGTCCTCCATTTCCTCTCTGCCTTTTCCTCTACACCCCCCTCCCCCTTGCTGTTTGTGTGTGTTTGTCCGCGTGTGTGTGAACCAGTTGTTAACAGCTGGTCTACGACTTTCTGCCTCTCTGTCCTGTTTGTTCTGGTTGAAAGACACCCAAAACCACACCCCCTTCACGTGGTCTCACACACACACACACGTTCGCTGTGTGTGTGTGTGTGTGTGTATGTGTGTGTGGTTTTTATGCAGTGTCTGTTTACGAACACATTTGACTATCGCAGAATTGTATTTTGAAATGCTTTATTTTGTTAAATTTACCGGCCTGCCTCTTATGTCTAGGTTTGACTTCCTGCCAGAATTGACGCGGTTCACCTGCGGCTCGTGAAAAAAATAGAGCAGACGCCGAAACGATCGCTGCACGGCGCGGGGCACTTCGCGGCCCATGTGGTCTATAGAATAGGATAACAAGGGCGCCGAATGAAGGCGGTCCCCGTTTCGTGACACTTCGGCGGCCGGTGTGTCCCCGGCGTTAAAAGTCACGGACAACAAAAGATGTATAGACCTAGAAAATTGACATTTATGTTTAGCACTCCCTCGTTACCTCTGACAATGCGGGTTCCGATTGCGGTGGATGTGGCCCAGGGATGATACCTGATGGGGGGGTGAGTGTTCTGTAACCGTGTTTAAGTTTAAAAGCTAGCTTGTTTTATAACTTTGCTATTGCAGCTTTAATAAGAATATGATTTAGGGAGGTTACACCATAGCTTTAGAAGCTAACTTTACCAGATGCAGCATGTATAACTGTTTCATCTACATAAAATGTCCTGGGAGATCATTAATATAAAGATATTTTCACCCCTTTAAAAAGCAGACTGTGTAAGACTGAATTCTCATGTGGTGCTGATTACAGAGCAAACCTCAGCTTATCATGTCTATAGTTACATTATTTTCCATCTTTCCTATAGGCACCATCATTTTTGTCCAGACCGGTTTCATCAGTTTGTATTAGAAAATGTACATATATACTCTAAAAAATTTGGAATTAATAACATCTACAAATAGTGAGTGAGCGAATGAGTGAGTCTGTGAAAATTTCAAAGGAAAATTGTTTCCTTTGTGCAGAAGAAATTGCTCGTTCCCTAACAAGCTACAGAGCTACTACAGAATGATGGAAATCATTTGACATCATCATTTTATCTTCAACAGCTAAACTCACTTAGTCAGGAAAAAAAAATTACATTTCTTTCACTATTCAGAAATGGGTAAAATCCCCATTACATCATGGTAACTGGGCAGATGAGTGATATTTGAAGAGTTAGAGGTCAGTATCCCTAAAGTTTCATCATGATGACTATAGATAACTGCTCACATAAAATTTCACACTGGGTAAATGTGTGGAAACACTCGAAGCACGCACGCGCACACACACACACACACATAATGTAAACAGTCTGATTCTAATCACACAGTGGTGTTTTTTATGTTTTACTTACTGGGTCTAAGAACAGGAAGAGAACAATGATTATCAAGCCACTGCAGCGTGGTCTGGTGCAGCTCAGTCCGGCTCATTGTTGACACCATCCCATTGAAAGACTCAAATAGGGGCTTGATGATGATGCTGAACTAAAGCACATTACAGTCAAGGATCATTTCACATCAGAAAATGATATTTTACACCCTGCAGAATGAAAAAAATGAAGCAACAGGCTTGATCTTGTTGTCTTCTGTCAATGGATCAGGATTTATTTGATGACCAAAGCAGATTTATTTGTTTTTGGTCTAATATTACTCATTACGAACCCCCCCCCCCCCAAAAAAAACAACTACCAAAACTGTTTTAAAACTTGATATAGTTTAGAAATAAAACATATTAATGCAAGCCTGACAAGGCATCCTAGATATGTAAATATAAAGTCCCATAGACAGATCTACCGTTGTCATTTAAACTGCCTGTGCACACAACTGGACAATGCTAGGACCAATCAGAGAAATGTGACGATTTCATAGCAACAGAGATCGATCAACAGGACAATCTGCCATACACGGTCCTTTTTAAACACAGGACCTAAGTGTCTCCATCTGTCTCAAAGAAATGCCTAAAGCCTAGTTCATACTTATCCGTCGGCAACTTTGCGCTCACACACACAACCTACTGATGGAGATGATTTGCATTTATACTCCTCCATTGGTGGGTCAGATTTGTGAAGAAATTCTCCCCAAGGACAGCAGAAGACGTAGCGCTTTTCTGGTGCATCCTGCCGTTATTGCAGTCACACCTTTAGTGTGTTTATATATTTCAGAGACTTTTTAAAACAGACAAATTTTCCTCCACCTCTTCATCCAGTCTTCACCTCTAAACTCACGTTTCTTGTAATTTCCTGACACGAATAAAAAGTCTGCTGCGTATCTTTGTATTCCTTCAGTCACGGGTGTATAAATGTTTTATAACAGACTTTTTCCGCGAGACGTTCTTCAATCTGCTTCGTGCCGGCCGCAAGACATGTTCAGCTCTCGTTTTATTTCTTTGAGGCAGAATGGCGGTGCTGTTGACAAATCATAGGCTTGCAGTATTTAGAAAGGTGGGCTCTAATCCGTCCGCCCTAGCGATGACGAATAATGGTGTTGCGTTCCTCCGTACTGATGCAGACGGAGAAGCAGAGGTGTGGACTCGAGTCAGACTTGAGTCATTATTTTAATGACTTTTGACTTGATACAATATACAGGGAGTGCAGAATTATTAGGCAAGTTGTATTTTTGAAGAATAATTTTTTTATTCAACAACAACCATGTTCTCAATGAACCCAAAAAAAAACAATATCAAAGCTGAATGTTTTTGGAAGTAGTTTTTAGTTTTAGTTATTTTAGGGGGATATCTGTGTGTGCAGGTGACTTACTGTGCATCATTATTAGGCAACTTAACAAAAAACAAATATATACCCATTTCAATTATTTATTTTTACCAGTGAAACCAATATAACATCTCCACATTCCCAAATATACATTTCTGACATTCAAAAACAATACAAAAACAAACCAGCGACCAATATAGCCACCTTTCTTTGCAAGGACACTCAAAAGCCTGCCATCCATGGATTCTGTCAGTGTTTTGATCTGTTCACCATCAACATTGCGTGCAGCAGCAACCACAGCCTCCCAGACACTGTTCAGAGAGGTGTACTGTTTTCCCTCCTTGTAAATCTCACATTTGATGATGGACCACAGGTTCTCAATGGGATTCAGATCAGGTGAACAAGGAGGCCATGTCATTAGTTTTTCTTCTTTTATACCCTTTCTTGCCAGCCACGCTGTGGAGTACTTGGACGCGTGTGATGGAGCATTGTCCTGCATGAAAATCATGTTTTTCTTGAAGGATGCAGACTTCTTCCTGTACCACTGCTTGAAGAAGGTGTCTTCCAGAAACTGGCAGTAGGACTGGGAGTTGAGCTGGACTCCATCCTCAACCCGAAAAGCCCCACAAGCTCAGCTTTGATGATACCAGCCCAAACCAGTACCCCACCTCCACCTTGCTGGCGTCTGAGTCGGACTGGAGCTCTCTGGGCTTTACCAGTCCAGCCACGGGCCCATCCATCTGGCCCATCAAGACTCACTCTCATTTCATCAGTCCATAAAACCTTAGAAACATCAGTCTTGAGATATTTCTTGGCCCAGTCTTGACGTTTCAGCTTGTGTGTCTTGTTCAGTGGTGGTCGTCTTTCAGCCTTTCTTACCTTGGCCATGTCTCTGAGTGTTGCACACCTTGTGCTTTTGGACACTCCAGTGATGTTGCAGCTCTGAAATATGGCCAAACTGGTGGCAAGTGGCATCTTGGCAGCTGCACGCTTGACTTTTCTCAGTTCATGGGCAGTTATTTTGCACCTTGGTTTGTCCACACGCTTCTTGCGACCCTGTTGACTATTTTGAATGAAACGCTTGACTGTTTGATGATCACGCTTCAGAAGCTTTGCAATGTTAAGACTGCTGCATCCCTCTGCAAGATATCTCACTATTTTTGACCTTTCTGAGCCTGTCAAGTCCTTCTTTTTACCCATTTTGCCAAAGGAAAGGAAGTTGCCTAATAACTATGCACACCTGACATAGGGTGTTGATGTCATTAGACCACACCCCTTCTCATTACAGAGATGCACATCACCTAATATGCTTGATTGGTAGTAGGCTTTTGAGCCTATACAGCTTGGAGTAAGACAACATGCATGAAGAGGATGATGTGGACAAAATACTCATTTGCCTGATAATTCTGCACTCCCTGTATAAAGACTTACGACTTGACTCGGACGTGAATTCCAATGACTTGCAATTTGAATCGACTGGCATCTGTTGACTTGATGGTGACTTGAACATATTTTAGCACAAAAGTGGCACGATATGGACAAAAATCATAAATCATTCTTCGTTCTGAGTTAGATTTACTGCTAAATGCACTTTGTTTATAATCAGTGTCAGATGCACTTTCTGCTTGTTTGAGCAAATAAATGAAGCTTTAAGCTTTAATTCTGGAATTTATTTATTATCTTTGTCATTAAATTGAAGTTGGACAGATGACTTGATTATGACTTGAAAATTAAAAGTTTAGGACTTGGACTTGACTTGGACTTCCAGATCACTGACTTTAGACTCGACTTGGACTTTGTTGTCTTTGACTTGGACTTGACTTGAGACTTGACTGGAAAGACTTGTGACTTGCAAAGCAATAACTTGGTCCCACCTCTGCGAAGAAGTATAAACTAGCCTTAAGTCTATATTATCCAAAGTTGATGCCAAAGCCGCTTCAAACGGGCGCCGTCCCCGCTTCAATGACAATAATTGAGAACCACTGGGCTAGACCGACCTGCAGAGCTTAACTTTCTGCTACTGCGATGGCTTGTCTAGATGTCTAAACTATATAAATACAACAGATGCTTAATAATTCAACCTTGCCTAAGTTTGACAGATTCCCAATGCTGTACTGTACTTAGTTTGAGAACCACAAAAAAGGACTTGTCTCAGCCCTGTTTTTATTTTAAATCCTTGGTTTTACTCAAACTTGTGTAGAACGACAGTAAAAATGGCCACGACACACTATAGTGGTGATGGGAGCATCACACGGTTTGGTAAGAGAGTTCCTCTGTCGCAAAGGAAAAAAGCAGCAACTGCTCACAACACTTTAAGAAGAAATGTTGTGGATTTCCTCTGAATGAATTAAAAAAAAGAAACACTGATTATCTGACCCAGCTATCTGAGCTTCAGAAAATATTTCCCCATAGCAGAAGGCTGCTGTGGCCACAGAATTACTGGTGACAGACAAACTTAGTCATTTGTGCGGTGACTCAGTGAGAATTGATGATGTCTTAAACAGAAGGTACAAGCCCTAGACTCAGTAACTTGATAAACAGATCATTTTACGTTTCCATCACATAATAATCAGCAGCTGAGTTAAATATTTATCAAAGAACGGTTTATTAAACAGCTTGTCTCATTGAAGGATACGATCCAGAACTTCCAGTTCTGCAGAGTGCGTGTCTTCACGTATTCGTCGAACTTCTCTTGCATGTAGTCCAAACGACTCCGCCTCATGTGCACACCTGTCGCAGGTAGCTGCTCCTGACATAAGCTGTGGTTAACCAGACAGGGAAACAGAAGGAGAGGCCAGGCCATTTGTTACCTTATCTGGCCAACTTAGTGCAGAGGGTAATACTTTAGGCTTCACTTCTAAGCAGCCAGAATTTCCTTGTAGTCGCGTGAAGAGCCTTTTATGACTAAATGATGTGTTTAGTGGATTAGTATTAAAAGAAAAAAATCACTGCAAAAATAGTGAGGCACTAGCTTGAAATTATTTATCCAAAAATAAAAACTGAACGACATCCAGAAAGCTTGAAGAACTGTGGTTCACGTGTTTAATCAATACATTTGCAGTGGTCTTTGGTAGGAAGGAATGAGTGCCTTGTAAGTTGTGCTCAGGGCAACAAAAGCCCAGAATCGCTTGGATCAGCACCAACAAGTTGTTGCAAAGATCATTTGCTGATATCTGAATATCTCACCTCAGATTGGATAACAGCAACGCAACTCTACCAATGACTTGCAACGTGGATGTTTCATCTCCACAAATAACTCAAGCCTGGAGGAGCTTCTACTGTGTGGTGGTGTTGCTAATGCTAACGGTTAGCTTCTACTAGTCGAGACGTTCTCTGTTGTTTTCTGGACACTAAGAAAATAGGTGTAGGAGACTATTTTCAAGTTCAGCCTGCATAAAAAACTCAAGAGTGACTGATTATAATAAAAAATAATCATAATTTTTTTTTCTTCAGTGTTCCACATCTTTAAAGGTGGGGTCTGAGATTCTTTTCTGGAGTATGTTTTGCCCTATTGCCTAAAATGCTTTTCACATTCTGATGGCAACACTGAAACTAAATGTTTGTTAAAAAAAAAATTGAATTTTAATCGCCTCTGAAATATACAGTCCTGGAAAAACCTCAGCAAATCATTGTGAATGTTTGCTTTTGAACAGAGCTACGCGTGATGCTCCTACTTTATAGATGCGCTGAGCTCCTCTATCTCCTCTCGCAGTCTCCTGACCTCCTCCTGCATCTGCTGCCTCTCCTGCTGCAGCTTACCAATGTGCTCCACCGTCTTCTGCAGGGTGACCGCGTTAGTAATCTGAGGGGGAAAAAAGTCAAGAAACACGTTGGCTAATTTCATTTTGGAGTGCGTGCTGCCCAACTCCAGTAGCAGGGACTCACATTAGACTGTGACTTGAGAGTGGGAACCAAAGTGCAGAGTGTCTTGAAGCCGATGTTGATGTTTGATCGTCTCTTTTGTTCAGCAGATACGTGGGGTGTCCTCCGGCTCTGTTGCATAACACCAATGAAAATTTCTGCGTTTGTTCTGAGTGCATCTTTGTTGGGATTCAACATGGAGAGTGGAGTTGAATTTTCCGTCTGAACTTGGATCTGTAACCGAGGAACAAACCTGCTTGTACTCATTCTTTATCAGAACTGAGCAGCTGCTGATGATTGACTGAGGACTGGGAACTTGATCTAACCCGTGAGGGGACCCTTGACTGGACCCCGGATTACTGTGAACTAAAAAAAAACAACAAAAAGAAACACAAGGTTTTACTGAAGTAGCAAGCTTTAAATCTTGAGATGTTTTCATCTTAGAAATAAATCTCACCGCCACCGGCGGTCTCCTTCTGATTGTTTTGACAAGTAGAAAATGACTTTTCACTTGTGGCGATAGACTGAGGAGACTTTGGTGTAGGAGACAACATCTGAAACCCAGACGCCTGAATAAAAAAAAAACAATAATAATAAATTAAGTTATCCGTGGGCTTTACTTTGTAGCTAATAATCTTAAAAGATGCGATTTATAGCTGACTTTCAAAATAAAATGAAATCATACCGCTCCAAGCTGGGAGGGGGTAATGACCACTCCAGTGGGGGCTGGGGATGAAACGATCACAGCACCTGGATGACCTGAGAACGGGGCTGAGAACATTTGTGTGCATTCATATATACATTTAAAATAATTATAACAGATAACTTATTAGCTTGGTTTTAGAATAATTTAAGAAGTTGATCTTGCAAAAATATTCTAAAACAAATAATCACAATTCCTAAGTCTTTATAATTAATCTGACATGAATTTTTAAAGATTTTAGTAAATTATTTAAAGAACCAAAGACACTAGACTGTCCATCCATCCTGCCGTTCATTTTCGGTCGCTTATCCAGGGGGCATTCAACCCTTTTCCGACTAACGACCATGGTCTTAGGACACTTGAGACACTACAATTTACTATATTCATCAAAACCTCAGCATTTTACTTAAAGAAGTCCTTCACACATTTCTAATACATTTGCAGGGGTCATTAGTAGGAATGAATGCCCTGTAAGTCATATCTGGGGGCGAAAAAACTCCAGTGCACCTGTTTCAGCATGGAGAATTCAGCCAAAGGAGAAAGTAGTTTCAGACGACGGGATTTGGAGTCTTATTTCCTGATATTTGGACATCTCGCCTCTGATTGACTAGCAGCAACGTGACTCCACCACTGGCTCCAGTTGCTTTGCCAGTTGATGTTTCATCTACACTAATAACTCAAGCCTGACGGAGTTCTGCTGTGTGGCAGAGTTGCTAATGCTAATGGTTATCTTTACTGGTCAAGATGTTCTCTGCTGTCATGAGTCAAGATGGGTGAGTCCATACATGTTAAGTGACGGTGTGACGTAGATCTGTCAGGCTTTTCACATCCTAGAGTTTATCCATCTATTTTCTATCAGAAGCTAATGCAGGAGATAGGTCTAGGACACAATTTTCATGTTACGTTCACGTGTTAAAGTCAGAGCGACTGATGATTTTCAAAAATTATAGGTAAAAAATGGTTTCTCAGTGAATCACCTCTTTAAAATCTTCAAGCAGATCAAAATAGTTATGGTGACAAAGAATACAATCAATACATAAGAAAACAACCACACAAACCTGGAAAGAGGAGGTGGGAAGAGAGGGCTGGGGCAATCCGTTGCACCGGACGGACTTTGCTGGAGTTTCCCTGAAAAGAGCGAGGCATGGCGAAGACTTTAGGCTGCTGGACGTGAGTGGCGGGAAGCTGGGCCCGAGGCTTGACCTTAGACGAAGAAGCGGAGATGTTGCTGAAGGTGGTAGTCTTAACACTGGGTGTGACGGTAGAAGGGGAGGTGTGTGTAACCACAGAGGTAGGGATGGTCTCATCCAACACGCTCAGAGGGGAAGGAACCATGGGTCCTGCTGGGGTCAAAGTCTGACTTGGAAGGCACTGCGCCGGAGGATCTTGGGACAAAGGCCGGGAGACAGAGGAAGCTACTGGTGGATCGCTGGACGTCACCTGTCCACCAAACAGGGGCATGTAGTTTGGTACGTATGCAGATTTGCCACCAGCATCTGTCTGACTGGCCTGGCTGTCCATTGGAGAACGGGGGGGCAGGGGGCTGGTAGGGGTTATTTGGCTGCCTGAGAGCTGAAGGGAGGACATTAACGGTGTCTGGTGAGAGGTCAGAAAGGGGGAAAAAAACCCTCATCATTTTCTAATGATGCAATATCATAAACATGAAACGGCTCCATTCAATGCATGTTAGTTAGAAAGTCCATGTGGCTCTAGTTAAGTTTACCACAGTAATCAGTCTGCCTCTGGCTGAGGCAGATTTATTCATTTATTTCATTAGTGGTTAATTATGTTTACTTGGAATGTTAGCCTAATGCAAGCTAATTATACAGCTTGTTTTGTCAAGCAAATCCCTCCATAAACTGCAGCTTCTCCAGAATGCTGCAGCACGTGTCATCACTAGGACTCCCATCCTCTCATCACATCACCCCCATCCTGCAACAACTTCATCGGCTCCCCATTAAACAGAGAATCAGTTTTCAAAATTCTGCTCACCGCATTCAAAGCTCTCCATAACCTGGCTCCATCCTACATTTCTGATCTCATTCACATCACCGCTCCTGTCCGCGCTCTTCGTTCCTCTACTGCTCCTCACGCTCGCCTTGCCACCATGGGGAGTAGAGCATTCAGCCGCTCTGCTCACCACCTCTGGAATTCTCTTCTCCCTGATCTACGCACCACTCACTCTCTCGCACTTTTTAAATCAAAACTCAAAACCCACCTCTTCACACAGGCTTTTACCACACAGTTTTAATACATTGTGTTAAATTTGAGCATCCTAGTGTTTTACATATTTCTGTACTGTTCATCTTGTTTTATTATTTTTCCCCATTGTTGTAAAGTGTCCTTGGGTGTCATGAAAGGCGCGATTAAATAAAATGAATTATTATTATTAGTATTAGTATTATTATTGTTGTTTTCCTTGTTGTGGTTCTAGTTCCGAGGAATTATAATGCATCTACATTAGGACAGAAGGAGGGTAGAGGTTATCTGTGTGTGTAAATATATAAACTAAATCCTCCCGACACAAACGGTAATATTGGAGTGTGTTAGGGGTTGAGCTCTGGCTCGGTGTTTACCTGCGTCTGAGAGCTGCTGCTGGGTTGAGGGGTGACAGATGATGCAGTGGGGGGAACAGAGGGGAAGACAGGCTGACGGAGGCTGTGAAATAAGTCTGGAACAAGAGTCTCTATGTTAGCTGGAGGTTAGTAAAACCACACTACGTCTTCTTATGTTAGGCTAAGCCGACTGCTAAAGCAGCGTTACTAAAACAAGGGTTCTCCTATAGAGTGTGTTCCATTAGTTAGTGTACAGCAGCGGCTTTTGTCTTATTGCTACCTTGTAGAGGGTCAAAGGAGTCCATGAAGTCAAGGTTGGGTTGTAAGGGGATGAGTCCTGGTTGGATCATGTCTGCATTCCCTGCATGAGCTGTGGAAGGTGAAGGCAGACGCCAGGTGAACATGACGATATTTCACAGACACATTTATGAAAATGTGTTGGGTGATGATGACATTTCTCACCGATTTCCCTTGGGTTGGGCCAGGCTATGGGCTGGTGTGAGGCCAGCGTGGAGAACAAGGTGTCAGAGAACTCTGACATCAGAACGTCCATGTCAAAGAGCGGGTCCATCTCCATGGGGGCAGGCATTTCATTATGCTTGCGAGACGCTCGCCGTACAGCAAGCTCTTCATCCTGGTAAAAGGAAGCACGGACCATGTCTGGAGATACTTCCCCAAACAGTGACAACTGCTCCTCTGGACCCTTTAAATTTTTAGAATGCAACCATCGAGGCAGTTAATATCACACAAGCATGCAGTGGGATGCACAACTAACACAAGTATGCAATTCATGCAATATACTTGCAAAAACATTTCCTCTTTAACTCCTTTACTGCTATTCACGACAAACGTCGTCATTTTAAATCCAATCGCTCGCAGCCGTTGACGGCAAAAGTGGTCAATAGCATTTTCAAGGTGCGGGCGTCAGAACGAGCCCCCACACCAAGAGAATTAACATCACGTCTCTAAAGCCGACCTTCATCCACGTATGTCACACGTCACGTGATCAAGAAGCAGAAGATCCATGAGTTAGGAGATCGTTTTGGGCTGCTGCTGTCAAAAAAGCGAGGCGCGAACCAGAAAAGCTTCTGCCGCTCACAATTCGACAACGGATTATGAAAGAACAGATAACGCTAGAAACGCGCTGATTCTGCCTGAAGTAAGAAGTGTCTACTCTTTATTTTGGTAGTTTGGGCGTCTACATCATCATAGAGCACAATGTTCTGTGACTCTTCATAAAACAGTAAAAACGTTCAAAAACGCTAGCAGCCAGGGGCTTACTGATCAGGAAACGGCTGGCAATGAATGAGTCAATAGCCAGTGCTGTGCAAGAGCTTTAGGCACTTTAGAAACAACAGTCTGCTTCCTGCAGAGTTCTGATGACGTCCGCCAAAAGATAATTACCTGGTATTGTCTACTTTTCTTCAAGTGCCAAAAACTGTTGCACAACACTGTGTTTGTGTTGGTAAATGACTAGCTAAATGAAGAGTATAAGCTGTCAAACCCACAGGTATGTATATTCATAGTATCTTATGAAGTACACACATTGATCATGTTATATCAGAGTTTTTTAGGTGAACTAATCAGGATGCAAGTTTGCCTACCTTCAGTAAGCTTGAGAGGTCGTCGTCTTTGTGCTTCTGTAGCTATAAATGAATGTGAACCACATTCGAAAACAAGGTTTTATCATTAAAATTAAAATAATAATAGTACGGATGCAGAATAAAGTGTTATGGTGCATTTAAACAGAAAATAATACCCTCTTTTTAAAATATGTTCTCCACTTGTGGTACTCTCTTATAACTATTTCAATTCTTCTTTTCCAACATTTTCCATCTGTTGCAACAACCTGCAGAAGAAAGGCAGAAACAGGAACTAAACGGAAATGTGAAACGCACAGAAAGCACGAAAAAAATTTATAAACTAACCAAACAAGTAATAAGAAGAAACTGCATAAGAACATTTTTATGTACGGTTTTCTTTACCTCAGCAGGACGATTGACATCCGAGTCCATGTTTCCATCCAGGGGGGTTACAAAGTGACAAACAGGATTTTCCCTTTTCTCCACATCTGGGAAACAAAAATAAAGATTGAATCCCAATTTGAAAACTTTTCTGAATAAATACCATCTTGCAGCTGGACTTAAATTACTTCACTCGTCATTAAATACTGAGCAGTTTAGCCACATTAAAACCAAGTACAAGGTAACGTGGAGCTCTTACACTGCATGTACCAGGCTCTCCAAATGGCATTGTTCAGACGGATCTTGTCTCGCCACAGCAGCTTTAAACCTTTAAAGTTCTTCCACTTTGGAGAAACTAACTTCCCACTGGAAAAGGAGAAAAAAAAGCAAAAGGAAAGTGACAAGAAAGGTAAAACATCCAAAATATCAACATGTGGATGATGTCCAGTTCATTCTGTCAGTTTCACATTCTCACAAATGTGTGTCACATCATGAGATCAGATGTTTCATTGGTTAATTTGTTAAAGATTTGAGTTAAAACCTGTGAATTTGATAAGAACACAAAAGCCTTGCAGCTCACAAGACTAATATTTGCTCTTTTTACCACAAAACCAGCATCACTCTCACCAAGAGGCACATTTTGCTGATAGTGGGTCACATATCTGCTAACAGATTATTTTAATGGCCTAAATTTGGCTCAATGCCCACCAGGAGGAGATAAACGGGTCAAAATACAAATAAACTTCCTGTGTAATATCTGGAACTGTTAAAACAAACTACATTTGCACTTTCTTTTCCAAAGGTGATTGGTTTGTGTTCACAGGATCATGCAAGTGAAACAGTATCCTGACAATCCAGGTCATCGGAGTGTGTGCGTGTGTGTCCCGGTTTGGTTACAGAATGACAATAGCAAGCTGCGTGAGTGTCGGAGAAAATAGCATTCCTGTTCTTTACTGAGGATTAACGCTAAAAACTGTAACAAACAAACAAACTCGAGATCATTTTTGTAAGATGAACGATGACAACAAAAATAAGCAACTGGTCTATTCCTGTGAGTGAGAAGTTTAGTCCGAGGGAATCCTTCTACCAGCTGGCACCAAGACTGCAACTGTAAATAGAAAACCAGGAGTAACATGAGCCGTACAATTAATATCTTACTACCATCAGCTGAATTTCTATTAACATTTATGTAAAATGCTTTTGCACATGTAAATAATAACCCTGGTTTCACATGGTGAGGCAATGTCAATTATGTGGTTTCAGTGCATTTTGAAAGAAAAAAATTTGAAATAAGATTTCTGGTATTTTGTTAATTAAAAAGTACAAGGATGAATGTTACTGTCACAAGCATTTATCAAATAATAATTATTAAAATTGCTTATGACTGACCTACTAATACAAATTAATTTTGGACCCTAGAGTAGAGGTCGACCGATATTGGTTTTTCTATTGCCGATACCGATATGTAGGAGACATGATCAAACGATGACCGATGGGTCCTGCCAATTTTTATGGTCTGATTTTCATGGCCGATATTCAGGTGTTTTCCATCCTATTTTCATGCTTAAATGTCACTAACGACACCAGTTGATGCACAAAATGTCAGAAGCTGAATCAGTTTTTGAACTCTGAATTTAACTAACAAACCTCAACTTGTGCACTTTTCAGTGTTAAAGTCAGACACCTAAATAAAGTTAAATTGGAGTATTTATTATGCAGATGTTATTGGTGAATGTAAAATATATTTAAATTAAATTCTGCAACAGCACCAGGCTGCCTGAGGTTGTGCTTGACTTTAGATCGGCCATTGCCGACGGTACATGTCGGTCTACCCCTACTCGAGTGTGTTGGATAATTCAAGAAATAACAAAGACTGATCTGAAACATGTGTATAAGTATTATTTCAACATTGTCCATGGCTGAATTATCAACTTATGCAGAGAAAAAATGTTATTAAAAATACTGAGTGTTTGAGGATGAAGAAAACTTAAAAACTGCTTTTTAAATCATACATTTTTATAGATTTCCCCCTCAAATGATTTCAAGCTTCCTCAACTCAACTCAGCCTTTATTTATAAAGCACTTTACAGGCATGAGCATGCCACCAAGGTGCTGTACAACAAAAGAATAAAACAATAAAACATATAGCGCTACAGACATAATTAAAACCACAAATAAGAATTACGAAATATAAAACATTAACAATTGCTAACCCACAGAATTAAAAGCCAGATCATAAAAGTAGGACTTCAGCCTCATTTTAAAAACTGCTACTGATGGAGAGCCCCTAATAGTTAGGGGCAGTGCGTTCCACAGTTTCGGACCTGCAACAGAGAACACGCCCTGTCCCCTCCCAACTTCAACCTAGCCTTAGGAGCAACAAGCAGCAGCTGGTTCTCAGAGCGGAGTGACCGGCCCGGAACATATGGCTGCAGCAACTCCGTCAAATAGGCTGGAGCCACACCATTCAGCGCCTTAAACACCATTAAAAGAAGTTTAAAACAAATTCTAAAATCAACAGGCAACCAGTGGAGAGCAGCCAAAATTGGTGTCACGTGTTCATGCTTCCTTTTGTTGTCCAAGAGTCTTGCTGCAGCATTCTGGACAAGCTGCAGCCGGTTTACAGTACCCAAATAAAACGGAATTACAATAGTCGAGTCGTGAGATAATAAAAGCATGAACAACAGTCTCAAGGCCACGTCTAGATAAAAACGGCTTTACTTCAGCCAAACGTCTTAAATGATAAAATGAAGAGGATACTACAGTACCCACATGAGCATCCATGCAGAATGCACTGTCCATCTTCAAGCCAAGACTGACTGCTGAAACACCCAAATAGGAGTTCAGTTCACGCAGTCTACGTTTGAAAAATCAACATGTCCACTCGGACCAAACAACAGTGCCTCTGTTTTTTTCCCATTGAGACACAGGAAGTTTTCTGCCAACCATATCTTTATTTCTGCCAGACAATCCAAAAAAATGTTTTATCGTGTGATCACCGGCGCCATGTAGAGGCAAGTACAATTGGCAGTCGTCAGCATAGAGATGGAATCCAATTCCAAACTTTCGTAAAATGTCACCCAATGGGAGAATATAAAATGAAAACAGCAAGTGTCCCAGTATTGAACCCTGCGGTATCCCCCATGGCAGATGTGAGAAGCCCGATGAGAAACCACCCATCCTCACACAAACCATCCTGTCATGTAAACATGATCTAAACCAATTTAGGGCTTGCCCAGAAATTCCCACATAATGTTCAAGGCGATGGAGCAACACTTCCTGGTCTACGGTATCGAAAGCTGCTGTAAGATCCAATAGGACCAGCAGCACTGGACTGCCACCATCTGTTGCTAAAAGAATGTTAATGACCTTTATAAGGGCAGTCTTGGTACAATGCAACATGTTAAAACCTGATTGGAGGGTCTCTAAAATATCAACGTCCTTAAAGAAGTCCAGGAGTTGAGTATAGACACATTTTTCAAGCTTCTTACCCAAAAAAGGGAGCTTGGAGATTGGCCTATAATTCACTGGTAAGGAAGCATCCAATCCAGTTTTTTTAAAAGTGGGTGAATAACGTTTTTTTAATCCATCGGTACAAAACCAAAAGCCAAACTGTTATTGATTATGTGCAAAATCAGTGGTGCAACTGTTTGAAAAACTTAAAAACTGCTTTTGAAATCATACATTTTCTTGCACTAATTTTTAAAATTAATACAAAAGCTGATTACTCAGACAGCTGATGTAAAAACGAGTCATTATTACCAAACTATTGTTAATTTAGCTAATTTTCTCACTCCTCTACGTCAATACGAGACTCCAAAAAGCTCAGCAATAACATTACACATCATATCATGACAGATGTCATCGTGTTGCCTTTAATTTGTAACAAGATATAAAAAACGTAGCCTATAAGCTCATTTTGGCTCAATAATGCTACTCAACTGATCCTATTGGTCTTACAATGTCCACTCTCAAATAAAATACCAACACAAGTCTAATTAGATTTGTTTAAAACATTAAATACATTTTAATTTATATCTTTTTTGGTTTAGACAAAGTTACTGCGCATCAATTAGTCCTCATGCTAACAATTATTGCACAACTTAATATAGTTGGGTGTAAAACGTGTGAAAGGAGGTGTTTACTTCGCAGACTACTTTCATTTTTGCTGATACTTGCAAACTTCTTCAGATGACTGGTCCAACAGGAAATGACATGAATATTAGACTCGTGAGTGTGACTGGATACCACACTGGGCTAAAGTAAAAGTGCCCATGTGACAGGTGAGTGTAGCAGCTTACCTGTAGGCGAGGGTCATGCATTCAAAGAGTTTAGTCAGGGACGCGTCGATAGAGAGGTGCGACATGCTCGCCTTGCCAAAATGATACGTCTGGCAGGTCTGTTTGTTCACAGTGTCGAAGTCGTAGCCCTTCTTCGGGGGGTGCTCGCAGTGAGGCGACGACACCATAAAGTGTCCGCTGTGGATGATCTGGGACTCCAGTCCGTCCGCCCTCCGTAGCCCCAGCAGCTGGCTCTCCTCCGTGTCCGAGTCATCATCCTGCTCCTGCTTTACGTTGACCGCCGGCCGAAGGTCCGCCTGCCGCTGATACATCTCCCTGCTAGCCGTATCGGTGCAAACAAATAGCTAACGTTAGCCAGCGAGCTAGGACAATAACACCGTCCCTTTCATGAAGCTGGCCAGTGGCGCCGCGTTCGAGTCCGGTTTTTAAAGTTGCCCAACTCCGTGCCATGTATGCGGAGTTGTCACTTAATCCATAATCCAGCCGGCTCCAGGTCATTCAGCGGCCCGTGTAAACTTATGAGCTTTGTTTAGGTAGTTGACGTAGCTGTAAACCAGCTGACAAAAAGCTGTTCCTCTCTGTGGAACAGGAAGTTCCTTTGTTTCAGCGTTTCTGATTGGTTAGTTATAGCCACGCCCACAACATGATGCCCAAAATAAACAGAAGCGGCACAAGACAAGACAGTCTTCTCTTATAGCTATTATTCTCCAAGCCAAATACACAGTGAAATCTCTGGTAAACAAAAACAAGTATTATTTTAGGTGTTATTGCTTTCCAAAGTCCCTTAGATTTTGAATATCTTGCCAACAGTAATTATGAAGTTGGCTGATTTTAGAGCTTTTATTCTCAATGATAGTTTTTATTTTAAAAGCCAGAAGTTGTGTCTGCATAATGCATATCCAGTGCCAAGACGGAAACAGTTACATTATTGATAAAACAGTTTGAATGCTCTGCCCCTGGATAAATTCATTGATTTGATGTTTTTACGTGACAGCTGAATTTACCATACTGAACATAATGTAACAAAAACAGAATTTTATCCAGTCAGGACTGGATGTCAATGACTGATGTAGAGAGTTGAAAATAGCTTTCTAGTAAAATCTGGTATCAGAAATAAGATGGGGAAAACTGTTATGATTGTATGTGTGTACCTGTCAGTTTACAATGCTATTCCGCATACAGCCGCTAGAGGGCGCATTACGCGCAGTGGTATCGAGTAGCGTTTTGGGGCACAGAGGAAGAATAAACCTTCCTGTTGTGAAACTGACATCAGCTCAACGTGTGTCCCTTTTTCTATTCTTTATCACAGACACACGTTATTGAACAGGAAACCAGTTGCCCCTCTGGTCATCATCTTAGGGAGGCAACAATTCTGGGGGCTCGTCCGGGATTAGCACCATGGTGGTCAGGTGCTAATCAGCCAAGAATCGCGGGATCCATATCCTTCTGATGCACAACAGTAGTGACGGTTGACGCCAGGTATCCAGACATGGCCACTCTACATGACCTACAGTGGGAGATCCAGAACCAGCTTCATCAGCTGACCAGAGCCGCTAACAGGGACCTGCTACATAAACTTGCAGTATGGTGTCAAGAAGAAGAGGTGGAAGATGCTCCCGGTGAGGATGCAACCGAGGTGGAGCTCTTTGACTTTATCGTTGACTTTCTGAGAAGTAAACGACTGAAGAGCCTCGAAGATCAGGGCATGTCTCGTCTGCTTGCATTTCGTGACCTCATTGATGACCTGCAAGCATCCCAGGTAACTGTTGAACGTGGTCAAGCTTCTGATGAAGGGGATGCTGTGGCTGTACCAGAGACTGAACCAGCAGTAGTGGCATCAGTAATGAATAAGAGAGTCTCAACATCAGTGATTGCTGATCCTGTAACTGGTTTAGTGAAATTGACAGATGTTGCGGCATTGTTACCACATAGAGAGTTTAAGATACATGGTGGTCAAATCTCAGACTCAGCTTCTGATTTGAGTTTTAACTGTCTATGTAAACAAATTGATGAAGGTCTAGCTGAGGGGTTCTCAGAAACTGAGGTTGTCAGAACCGTGCTCAAGGTAATTAAGCCTGGTACCTTTAAAGATATGCTCATGACCAAAGACACCCTGACTCTTGCTGAGTTAACAAGGTTCCTTAAAGCACATCTTAGGGATAAAAGCAGCACTGAATTGTTCCAGGAACTAAGTAACGCAAAGCAAAATGACAAAGAAAGCCCACAACAGTTTATGTATAGACTAATGGGGGTCAAGCAGCGTATAATGTTTGCTTCTAAACAAGGTACAGACTTTCAATATGATGGTAAACTGGTGCAGGGGGTGTTTCTTCATTCACTTTACCAGGGGATGAATGAAAAATGCTCATACATCAGACGAGATCTTAAACCACATATTTCAGACATGAATGTGACTGATGACTTTATACTTGAGGTGATCACAAGATCACTGAGGGAGGACACTGAGAGGAAAACCAGGTTGGGACAGGTATACAAACAAAAAGCAATCAGTATCAACACAGCCCAGCTGGACAGTGATAAACAGAACGCCACTCAAGTGCAGGCAGAGGTGCAGGCCAATCGCAATGCGATACAGGAGTTAACAGCCCAAGTGTCATCTTTGGCCAAAAGTTTGGAGAAAGCCCTCACACCAGTAGCGAATGTGGCGACCGAAAACACTTACAACTCTTTTCCCCACATCAAACAGTCAGCCAAGCCTGAAGTTAAAGGGAAATGTCACCAATGTGTATCCCAAGGAAACGACGTCTGCTCACACTGCTTCCGATGTGGAAAAGAGGGACACAGAGCTATTGGCTGCTTACAAAAGGGAACTCTGTCGGGAAACCGGGTGAGGTCGCTGGGGGGGGACCACCAGTGACCTTGGAGAATGCAGAGTCCCCAATCCCAGAGAAGCAGCATTCCAAAGAGAAAAGTTCTTCTTCAACCAAGACCTCCAGATCGTGCCAAGCGTCCAAAAGGGAGCGTGTCGCTCAGCTGATTGGGGGTAGATGTATGGTAACCTGTTATCTTGATGGGGTCAAACTTCAAATGTTGTTGGATAGTGGGGCCCAAGTAAGTATTGTGGAGAAGTCTTGGGTGCAAAAAGCCTTACCAAACGTGACAATTAGGCCACTAGAAAGCCTATTTTCAGACCACCCACTCAAAGTTACTGCAGCTAATGGTACAGAGGTGCCATTTGAAGGGTGGATAGAAGTTCTTCTTGAGATCACAAGTAGCAGGCACGGCTCAGTTGCTATTTATGTTCCCATGCTAGTAAGTCGCGGAGGGTTAAGCAGCCCGCTACTAGGCTTCAATGTGATACAGGAGATGATTGCAGGGAATGGTGATCAAAGAGACGATGGCCACTTAGTAAGTCTCCTTTCAGAAGCTCTGAGAATTCAGAAGATTAATGCTGAAAGTCTGGTGTCAGTGGTTCACACAAAGTCACCCCTGGAAGAGTCAGAATGTCCAGTATTAAGAGTTGGAAAGAAGGGACTCACAATCCCCCGCAGTCAGATCTGTCAGGTGAAATGCCGCATGAGAGCTTTTCCTGGAGGAGGAGTCATGTTGTTTGAGCCCAATGTAGACTGGCAAATGCCAGATGGGTTGGAGTTATTTCCTGCGCTTGTTGATGTGCCGGCTGGCGCCTCAAAAATAGTGAGAATACCAATCCAGAATTCCACAAGGCATGAGGTTTTTTTACCTCCAAAAGCAGTGTTAGGATCCATTGAAGAAGTGGTGGAAAGCACGCCTGTAAACATCCATCCAACGATACAGGGGCCTGGAGAACCACACCATGACACCCTTCTGTGCGCTACCCAAACAAGTCCAACCAGTGAAGAACAAAGTAATGGGAAGGAAAATGGCCGTGCTGGTAGTGCGGAGGAAAGATGGCATCCAAATGTTGATTTAGATCACCTGCCTGAGCCTGACCAGAGCACGGTACGGCAAATGCTTTATGAGGAATCAGACGTGTTTGCTCGTGAGGAAGGAGACATAGGGTGTGTCCCTGGCTTACAGCTCAAAATCAATACGACTGATGACACTCCAGTCCAAAAAAGCTACAATTCCATTCCACGGCCACTGTTTAAGGAGGTGAAGGAGTATATCCAAAATCTCCTGAACAGGGGGTGGATTAGGAAGTCTGTTTCCGCCCATTCGTCACCTGTAGTGTGTGTGCGAAAAAAAGACAACAGTCTTCGCCTGTGTGTTGACTTCCGTGAGCTTAACCGCAAAACTGTCCCAGATCGCCATCCACTCCCACGGATCCAGGATTTGTTGGACAGCCTAGGGGGCAATTCATGGTTCTCCATCTTGGACCAAGGGAGTGCGTATCATCAAGGGTTTGTGAGTGAGGAGTCAAGACATCTCACTGCCTTTAGCACACCCTGGGGACTCTACGAATGGGTACGAATACCCTTTGGACTGACAAATGCACCAGCTGCCTTTCAGAGGTGCATGGAGGGAGTGTTAGAGGGCATCAGAGATGAGTGTTGTGTGCCGTATTTGGATGATGTCCTTTGCTATTCCAAAACGTTTGACGAACACGTAGACCATCTAAGACAAGTGTTCTACCAGATGCGACAACACGGCATTAAGCTCCGCCCAGCTAAATGTGAGCTCTTTAAGAGACAAATTCGATATATTGGGCGAGTGGTGTCAGGAGAAGGGATTCAGCTCGATCCAAAGGATTTGGAAGCAGTGCTAGCCCTGAAAGACAAGAAGCCTCGCACAGTGGGAGAAGTCCGGACGTTGCTTGGATTTCTCAGCTACTACCGGTCCTTTATCCAAGACTTTTCACGACTAGCGAGGCCCTTGTTTGAAATTCTCCAAAGCCCAGCTGAGATAGGTCATGCCATCAAGCCTCAGACTGTTAAGGGGAAAAGTCCAGTGACCAAAGGGAACAAGGGGCAACTTCCCTCTCGCTCACCTGTCACCTGGACTACTGAACATCAGAACGTGGTGTCCAGGTTGGTGGACATGTTGACAAACCCCCCCATCCTGGCCTACCCAGACTTCGATCTTCCCTTTGTGTTACACACAGACGCTTCAAACGAAGGTCTGGGAGCTGTATTATACCAACGCCAAAACAACAAACTGCGTGTCATTGGGTACGGCTCCAGGACCTTAACACCGGCAGAGAAGAACTATCATCTGCACTCGGGCAAACTTGAGTTCCTGGCACTTAAATGGGCTATTTGCGACAAGTTCCGGGATTACCTGTATTATGCACCAACTTTCACGGTCTATACCGATAATAACCCCTTGACCTACATCTTGAGTTCCGCAAGACTGAATGCTGTGGGCCATAGATGGGTTGGGGAGTTGGCAGATTTCCATTTTGACATTAAGTATCGACCAGGGAAGAGGAACGCGGATGCCGATATGTTGTCCAGGTATCCCGTGAACCTGCAGCAGCAGATGAATGACCATACAGAGACAGTGTCACCGGAGGTGGTCTCTGCTGTGTGGCAGGGGACAAAATTGGTGCAAGACGATGATGTTCCCTGGGTGGCTGCATTGCAACTAAACGGTGATGATGGGAATGCTGTACCACACACTAGCGTTTCAGACATCATTCCCAGGGATATCACCGCTGCACAGCAGGCAGATCCAGCTATTAAAGAAGTTATTTCTTTGAAACTGAGAGCTTGGACTCCAAATGAAAAAGAAAAAAAAACAATGTCTAAACAGACGAGGAGACTGCTCTATGAGTGGAACAAGTTAGAAGTAGAAAATGGACTACTTTACAGAAAAACAAACCAAAACCGACAACTGGTCCTCCCTGAACAGCTCAAATCAGTAGTACTGAAAAGCTTACATGACGACATGGGGCATGTAGGTTCTGAAAAGGTGATCCATCTGGCCCGAGAACGGTTCTATTGGCCGTACATGCAGCAAGATGTGGAAGAATACGTGACAAAAAAATGCCAGTGTATTAAACAGAAGCATCCCAATATCCCGCAGAGAGCTCCAATGGGATCCCTCACCACCAGTGCACCTTTTGAGTTGGTCTCTATTGACTATTTGCACTTGGAGCCAAGCAAAGGAGGATATGAGTATATCCTTGTTCTCGTTGATCACTTCACGCGCTTTGCGCAGGCATACCCAACGAGAAACAAATCAGGGAAGGCAGCTGCTGAAAAGATATTTCAGGACTTTATTCCTCGCTTTGGGTATCCAGAGAAGTTGCATCATGACCAAGGACGTGAGTTTGAAAACAGCCTGTTCCAAAGATTGCAACAACTATCAGGAATTGCACACTCACGCACCACTCCTTATCATCCTCAGTGCAATCCAGTGGAGCGGTTAAATCGCACACTTCTTCAAATGCTGCGCACCCTACAAGAAGAGAAAAAGAGTGAATGGAAAGATCATCTGCCTCAGATCGTGCATGCCTACAATTGCACAAGGCATGACGCAACAGGGTACTCTCCATTTTTTCTCTTGTATGGCAGGGCTCCACGGCTACCAGTTGACCTACTTTTCCACCAAGGCAAAGACACTGAGGCACAAAACCACCAAACGTTCGTTCAAAAGTGGGCCGAGAGGATGCGAGTTGCTTACCAAATAGCTGCAAATAACAGCCGGCAGTCCTCAGCCAAAAGCAAGAAGCAGTACGACAGACATGTAAGAGGTGCCACCCTCCAGCCAGGTGACAGAGTACTGGTGAAAAATCTGTCAGAGAGAGGAGGGCCAGGAAAACTGCGCGCATATTGGGAGAAAGTGGTACATCGCGTGGTGGAGAGACTGGGAGATGGACCCGTCTATAAGGTACAGCCAGAGAGAGGTAGTAAAGCCATGCGGGTTCTTCATAGAAACCTTCTACTACCAGTGAACGACTTACCTTTCGAGGAAGAACTTCCTGTGGAAGAAAAGACAAAAGCAAAACAGCGAAGACAACCTGTAGGAAAGGTCCATGAAACAGCGACAAGTAGCTCTGATGAGGAAGGTAGTTATACCTACCACTACGGCCTCCGGAGCAAGATTCCCTGCTACAGACTCGTGAACCCTCAACAACAAGGACCTGCCATTCAACAGGAGCAACCTCAGCAACAGGAAACTGTCATTCCAAAGCAGAAGTCTAACAGTGAGCCCAAGCTACGTGCGACAGCAAGAGAGTTCTGCCCACTTGACAGGCCAGAAGATGGGGGTGAACAAGATGTTGTAGAAGCTGAGGAGTTAGCAGAAAAAGGCAAGGAGGAAAGTGATGGAGAAAACAGAGAAAATGACATTGTAAGGAGGTCACAAAGGAGGGGGAGACCAGCGGAAAGACTCACGTACAACGTACTGGGTCAGCCATCATACTGCCACTGGAGGGCAGATATGAACACCCTTTCGGCTAGCCAACCCTGGATGTGGACACACAGCGTCCCATCATTCTTTCACCCCATCTATTCACAGCCGTACTATCACAATAACTTCGCACCCATAAACTGATGGGTCCACACATGAAGAAACAAATGTCAGGAGCCATTCCTTGAAGTGGGGGAGAGTGTAGAGAGTTGAAAATAGCTTTCTAGTAAAATCTGGTATCAGAAATAAGATGGGGAAAACTGTTATGATTGTATGTGTGTACCTGTCAGTTTACAATGCTATTCCGCATACAGCCGCTAGAGGGCGCATTACGCGCAGTGGTATCGAGTAGCGTTTTGGGGCACAGAGGAAGAATAAACCTTCCTGTTGTGAAACTGACATCAGCTCAACGTGTGTCCCTTTTTCTATTCTTTATCACAGACACACGTTATTGAACAGGAAACCAGTTGCCCCTCTGGTCATCATCTTAGGGAGGCAACACTGACAACCTTCAGTGGGATTCAAACAAAAATCAGCACACATTACATGTTAAATTTGCAGAGTGTAAATGTATTTAAAATTTGAATATGAGAAAAAAAAACTTAAGTAAATGTAAAAACAAAGTGTGACTATAAATGTTTATTAAAATAAAGTAGGAATTGAACATTCGGAGTTGGCGCTGCTGTTGTGTAACAGCATCATAAATGTTACACAATTGTGTAACAGCATCATAAATGTTACACAACTTTATGTCACACTTGTAAATGAGGACTTTAAAAACATGTACTCACATTTAAAATATTTTTACAGACTCAGCTTGTAATATTTAAACAAAATTTGCAGAAGCATTTTTTTTAAAGAAATACATTTTTTTGTAGTTTTTTTGTACTATATTTTCACCATCGAATACTAAGATAATCCAGCAGCACTGAGGATACAGTTTATGATTCATCCAATAGATTATGCTACAATTTAAACACATTTTTTGGAAGCTTGTTAACCTGAGAAGGTTTTCTTAAGCGCTGATATTCATGCACAACATTTGAAACTGAAATAAAAAAATTACTTACAGTAACTGTTAGCAAACGCTATAGAAACAAACCATTAAAGAGCAATACAAATCTAGTCATCAACACATCTTCTTGACTGACTGATGCATTCCATTATTCTGGAAGGGAAGACCTGGTGCTCATCTCTTCTAGGAATGGGAAGCCCAGGATTTGTGTTAGTGTCTTCATAGATAGCTCATCTGGGATCACACACTCCAGCAAGTTTTCTGAATCTGCACCTGTGTGCAAACCAAACAGTGATGAGTAGTCTTTAATGAATTTTATTGTTAGATAATTAGATGAGTCATGCTTACAATGTGCCCCTTCAGTCTCCTCCTCTTCCTCCTCATCGAGGCTTAGAAGTGTAGTTAAACACTCTGACACCTCTTTCTCTGTCATATGTTCCCCTGTCAGTCACAAGAGAAGTGTGGATGTTCCCAGATTCTAACAGTCAAATACTGAACAGATGTGAAAACACACTGGCACATCGGCCTACGGCATACCTTGACCTTTTAGGAGCGTCATCAGATCACTTCTCTGCAGAACTGGCTGCCCAGTGCTGCCAGTTTTCCCGAGGACGTTAAAAGCCTGAAGAAGCTCTCTGCTGGAGCTAGCAACGACTGGTCGGTGGTTGATGTACAGCTTGACAAAATCCTCTATACCAATTTCATTCACATATTTTCTTGTTTCTGCATATTTGCTGAACTTGATTTCATTTTGCATGTCATTTATCTGGTGAAATCAACATAAAAAGTTGTTTAATAAAAAGAAACAAAAAGTTCTGATAAGTGTGTATGTTTACCTCTTTTTCAGAGAGAAAGTAGCCCAAAGCTCTCATTAGAAAGGGAACCTGCGACAAGGGGATTTTGGTAGATGGTTGTCTCTTTGAACTGTGGCCTTGATCAATAATTTGGCAGTAGTAGAAATAGTTCTCAATCTCCTAAAGACAAAGAAAATGCTTAAAACATTGAGAATATCCAAAAACATTGTGTGTTTGCACAATAAGCGTAAATTCAAGAGGAGATGAAATTATTTGTTTAGCAATCATATGAAACAAGCAAACCTTGTAAACCCTTCCATCTGCTCCTCCCTCTAAGAGGTTGTAAAAGGGTTCCATGTCCTTTCCTCCCAAAGCGGCAGTGGCCTCTAACACTCTGCATCAACACAAAAAAAGACAACTAGTCCCAGGAAATAATTCACCACAATCCATTTCTTCCAGGTGGATCTTAAAACATCTTACTTCAAGTTAATTTCCCACAATATGACAGTGCAATCAGATCCTCCTGCAGTACAAACAAAGCAGCCATCGTAGGAGCAGGCAAGAGCAGCCGCCCCTGTCGGATGGCCGATGAAAGCAGTGGACTTGTGCGGGTTTCCGTCCAAAGGCAAAATCTGGAGGCCCAGCTGTGGGACAAACAAAATGTCTGAGTGAGAGGACAAACTATTTTAATCTGAACTAAAGGCAACAATATCAGACTACTGAGAGAAAAAAGAGAACACAGATGCAATGTAAAAACATGTTTTGATTTTATACCACAATTAAGATGAACAAGATGCAAAAAATTTAAATACACAACAAACAAGGTCCAGCACTGACCTCATCTTCTGTGATGTATGCGAGGTGATGGGACTTAACCTCAGGTTCATCCAATTTGGGAAGAACTACCATTTTCTTAACGGGAGAACCAAATACTGGGCCAAGGACAGTCTGTCTGTATTTGTAGAGCACGTGTCACACACACACACACACACACACACACACACACACACACACACACACACACACATACACACGCACGCACGCACACACACACACACACACACACACACATACACACGCACGCACGCACACACACACACACACGTCATTACATCATTGGCTGTGAGTGACAGAAAACTGAACTATGCTTCAACGTTTTGCACACCTGCACATCTTAGTTGTGCTGTTGAAAAGCTTCATCTTGTACTGGTCCGAGGCAACAAGAAGAAAGTGCTCTGTGGTTAGCGGAGGATACCAGGTCATGCACAGTGGCGTAGCACTCTGTTCAATCTGCTCTGAGTTTAGGATGAGGAGCTCATTCACGCTGCTGTTTTTCAGGTCATACTCCACCTATTATTCAGTTTCACATACACAAAGACTTGTGTGCAGAAAAAAACAAGCAAAAACTATATTTATTAGAAAACTGTAAGGCACAAAAGTTTGGCAAACCAGTTTGCGGTCCATTCCCAGAGAGAGTAGTCTTGGTTGGTTGCTGTCCAGATGGACCCCAAAAAGAAGGTCTTTGATAGGCTTATAGTGAGAACCATATCTCCCCAGATACGTCCATCGAGACAATGATCCTTCCAGTCTCTGTAATCTGAACACTGTCACTGCATTACCGGTGTCCTAAATAGGAATAAACACACATGCACTGTACTGTAATTATTGTAATCATAGTTTTAACAAGTTTCAGTCGAGAAAAGCGACATCAGCTTGTTTACCGCTGCAGCAAGGTACTGTGAGTCTGCTGAGAAGGTGATGAGATGGATGCTGTCTGTAGTGTAATGGAAAATTTCCTCTGGATCACTTTGCAAGGTGTGAGAATTTAGTATAATAACAACTCCACTCCCAAAGCCAACAGCCAGATATAATCCTGTTTGGATACAATGAGATAATCAACTACAGTCGACACTTGATGTACGAAGCATCAGTTGTTTGACTTCCTTCAATAATATCAGACTGGCTCACCTTTAGGATCAAAAGTAACACAATGGATGCCCTTTTCTGTCATAAAGACTTTATCGCCAATGGGTACTTTCTTGTTGTAGTCCCACATTTGTAAAATGCCCAGTTGGTTGCCCATGACAACAGTTGGTTGACTGGGATGGCATGCCACTGCATAGAGAGGCTCACCGGCTTCATGCAGGAGAGTCTGAGAGAAGTCACGCTGTGCATTCACATGCACAACTTTGGAACTGATCGTAAGTACTGTAAAGTTCCTACAAAGAAGAAAAAAATCAAACGTAATCAGCTGGGTTTGTAATCTTCTGGAAAAAACATCTAAAGCCCATTAGATTTTATATCTCACCTGAGAATAAATGGCTTGCCTTCCAGAGAGAGGTCTTCCACAAACTCATCGGCACATTCATTGGAGAAAGAAATGAAAACAATGGGGTCCAGGCTGAGGTCAACGAACCACCTGAGGAACTTGAAGTTTACGTCGAAAAACTTTATTTGGCCTTTGACGTTTCCAATCACACCACAGCTGTGAGAACAAAAGACATAAACAGAGGAGTAACAAGAGAACCAAATGTAACATTTCGAACTTCAAATAAAACATTTTGTGGCTACCCGTCAACCATGGTGAGAGCAGTGATGGGGTCTTGCTGGTGATTGATTTTCTTGATTTTGCTTGAGGGTAAGTTCTGGCGTTCAACTAAGTCTTCACTGACATCCATCATCACAAGAATGCCCCCGATGGCCATTAGGACCTGAGATTTTGTGCAGTGAAACACTGAGCGACTCAGAGATACTTCGGCAAGAGGGACACGTTTCGGCGAAAGAGGAAAAGGCTGTGTAAATACCACCGAACCAACGAGCTACAAAGAAAATAAAAGAGGAGACATCTTTAAAGCACTCTGAGAAATAAAAGACAAAGTTTCTGCAGCTTTTAAATTATTGCATAAATATTCCAAAAGGCTTTGAATGAAGGCAACTGGACTTCTTTGGATTCTTGAAGATGTTTTTTCTTATCTGTGGAGCTTTGTCTATTTTGACTGGAATATGGGAGAGTCGAGCTTATAAACTGTAGCCGTCTATTGTTTCTTAACAAACAGAAACTACATATGAATACCCTCTTCCCTACCCCTCCCTAGACACTGTTTTGCAGGAGGGTGTGACCTAGACTAAAACTACAACCACTCTCACACAACACAGGCTATCGACTCATCAGGGTGTAGGGAGGTATTCATATGTAGTTTCTGCTCGTTAAGCAGCAAAAGACAGTTACAGTTTATAAGCTTGACCCTTCCAGATTCCGGTCAGAATTAGCAAAGCTCCTCAGATGAGAAACTAAACATCTTCAAGAACCCAAAGAAGTCCAGTTGCATTCATTCGAACTTGTCTGGATTACCATGGATGACTGAGAACCTAAATTGCATAAATACCTTCTTAAGATTCAGTGCAAAGTACCGAAGGCTTCCCTTGGTCTGAAAAAAGACCAATGGATTAATTAGATATGTTTAGATGGCTCATCAGTTGTATGGTTTTTTAAATTAAAAATAACAACAATTATACCCACCATGCTATAAAAAACCATGTGATTCTTGCTGCTGCTGAGGAGCTGCATGCTGTCATTTGGTTTAAAAGAGATGTAATCCTGAATGACATAGTAATGTTTTAACAATCTTCATTAACATCATCAATGCAGTGCAGGACATCCAAAGTATGGAAGAAAAATACAAAGCTTGCATACCTGAAGACCATATTTTGGATGGAGTTCAGTCCAGCTGAGAAGCTTTGCTGCTTTTTTGGACCAATCCCAAATATGCACACACTAGTAAGAAAGTCCCAAGAAAATTGGTCAAACCTATAGGGATGTCCCGTTCCGATATCGATATAGAAAGTATCGGATTATATCGGACTGCATCAAAAATCTCCGATACAAGCAGTCCGTTAAGGTTAGCATTTTTGCAACTAATGGTTAAAAAAAACTTGTAATTTTTTCATACTTAAAGAGCAAGTCACTCCCAAATCTACTTTTTTTCCTGATAAACTATATAAATGCGTGTCTAATTGTGCTGCAGACACGTGTAGTCAGTAGTTTAGCACTTTAGTGCTTTTTTGTTTAAATTTAAATTTTCTGCCTAAAACTGTCAGTGTTGTGCCGTTGTCAGGTAAAAACTCTGCACTGCAGTTGAATTTAAATCTGCCATCACTATCGAGGGCGGAGCCACTAACAAATACAAACACACAGGCTCACAACGACAATGTGACATAATGTACCAGCTAACATCTTAGTGTACCTCTTAGCCAATAGCGATGGCAGACTTAAATTTAAATGCAGTGCAGAGGTTTTACCTGAAGACGGCGCAACACTGACAGTTTTAGACAGAAAAGTAAAATTTTAACTAAGATGGACTAAAGTGCCAAATTATTGACTACAAGTGTCTGCAGCATGATTAGACACTCGTCTATACAGTTTATCAGCAAAAAAAGTTGTTTTGGGAGTGACTTGCTCTTTAATGTTATTGGATCTTGTTCTCTGATTGAGTAATATCACTTGATTAAGCCTTTCATACATTCCACACTACAAAATAGACAAAAGTATGTATGATTTTTGCTGATATTGTGTCAGATTGATATCGGTATCGAACAATACTGAAGGCTGCAATATCTGTATCATATCGGAAGTGAAAAGGTTGTATCGGGACATCCCTACAAACCTACATGGTGCGTGTCATGGTAAACAATATTGTTTACAGTACTTGTTTTGTAGTAATTGATGGACTGAATGTATCTGCTGTCATACTCACTTGAACCTCTTCTCCACTGACCGTTGCTAGATGTTTGGTGTCACTTGAAAATGCCAAAGCAGTTAAACCTCCAACAAAGCAATCGAAAAATGTTTGAACGGGAATTCTAGAAGATGTCATAAACAGGGTTATCATTAGGAGAAAAAAAATCTGTGTAATTAAAAAAAACACTTTATTAAATTTAGAAATAAATGTTACCCAGAGTAGGAGTCCCATATTATCACCCAACCCTTTGACCCATTGTCTCCTGTTGCAATCCAGCGTCTGTCTTCACTGACACACATACAGGAGATGGACTGGGAGTGACCCTGAAGGCATCAAGGATAATTCACTGTTTATTATTTAAAATAAAAACTGTGGAATGACTTAACACATAATGATTTTCCATCAGAAATAAATAAGTTAGGCAAAGAAGTCTAGTATTTTAAACATGTGTTACATTCCTTTAATCAATACATTTACAGTGGTTTCTAGTGGGAATGAATGCCTTGCAAGCTGCACTCTGTGGGGACCCAGAAGCACCTGGATCAGCACAGAGGAGCCTGCTGGAGCAGATTTAGAGTCTTTTTCCCCTGATATTTAGACATCTCTCCTCGGATTGGATAACATTAAAGCAACTTTCTACCACAAAAGCCTAATTTATACTTCTCCATCTGCGTCGATGCAGAGACACACAACTCTAATATGCGTCAGCATAAGGGCTCTCCAACAGGTTAGCAGGGAGTGATGGAGACATGCCCATATGTTTAAAAATTGGTAGAATGTGAGAAGACCTCAAGCTTGTGATTGGTCAGATGACGCCATTGCCTGTTAAAAAGTAAAAAGATGATCTACGTCAGACCTGGAACAGATGGAAGAACGCATTGCGGAAAAAGTCCAAAAACATGAACGATTATTACCCTGTGACTGAAGGAGTATAAAAATACGGAGCTAACATTTTATTCATGGACAGAAATGACAGGGAATATGGGAGCATGGCTTAGAGGTGGCAACCACATGAAGAGGTGGATGTGAATGAAGTACAAATTTGTGTTATAAAGTCTCTGAAATATATAAGGGCAATGGTACGTACACTATCATGGACCGATACATGACTGTACTGGTGGCATGAAACCACAGAAAAGCGCCACGCCCTTTGTTGTCCTGGCGGGGAATTGCTTTGCAACACTCCCCAGGTGACGAAGAAATCAGAGAGCAAAACGTCTCTGTCATTGCGTGTGGGTCTTTCTCTTCCGGAGCTGACGGAGAAGTATAAATCAAGCTTAACTCTGTGGTGCAACGTGGATATTTTATCTCCACAAATAACACAAGCCTGGGGAAGCTTCTGCCATGTAGTTGAGTTGCTAACGGTTAGCTTCCGCTAGCTGAGATGTTCTCTGCTGATCCCTGGACACTAAACCAACAGCAGTCAAGATGGGTGATGAATGTTCAGTGACAGTGTAAGGTAGATCTGTCAGGATTTTCAAATCCTAGCGTCACACTGTCTATTTTCTATCAGAAGCTAATGCAGGAGATAGGTGTAGGAGACTATTTTCATTTTCAGCCTGCATGAAAAACTCAGTGACTGATTATAATCAGAAATAATTAAATATATATATTTTTTAGTCAACTACACCTATTAAAAAATGTTTTTTCAGTGTTCCACACAATTTAAAATAACCCTGAAGTTAAGAAATCCTATGCACTTACCTTGGATGCCATATTTCCTACTGTCACAATATTTTATAATAAGCAATTATCTAATAGAAACATGCATTTTTTTTTAGAATAACAACAATTTACTTTAGAAAACCTCTAAATTGCATGTCTGACTTTAGGGACTTTGCAAAGGAGTCAGACTAAATTACTTACATTTTAAAGCTGGCACAAAACAAATGCGGAAAAATTACATTTTCTTTATTTTACACATCAATGTTGCCCTGAAGGTTCTATAAGCATCTTTTTTTCTGGACTTTTTAAAATGCAGTTTAGGTGAAAAAAATTCCTGATTTTAAACTTGTCCTCAAGTTTTAGACCTTGTTCACTTCAGGACCTTGTTCAATATCAGATATTTTGATTAACTTTTTACCCGCAGAATATGTTGTGAGTTCGAAGTGTGATTATAAAGAACGCCAACATTAGCTGCAGCGGAGAGGAAAACCAACTGATCGTGGTCTTGCACATTGAAGACAGGTAGAGCTGGATTCTTCCCAAAGATCCACACTGGTGACTAGATAGAAGCAAGTAGAAAAACATGATTTTAAAGCGGAGGAACGTCATTCTTTTGATGGCAGCCAGCATAGAAGGACAATTACTTACCAGTCCATGGGTGCTTGGATGAGTCCTGTTGTTTAAGAAAAGTGTCTCTTTGGTTGAAGTGTAGACTTGAGATCGGCCAGTCATCTTGAGTTTGTTGGGATTTGGTTCAGCTTTTCTCACACCTACTTCATCTGTGCTCTTCACCGGATTCCCTTCATCTTCAGATGGTTGACTCTCCTGTGTTTTACCAGCAGCTTGCTGCAGATCAGTGCTTGTGGCTGGATCCTGTTCTTTTGCTTCACTTTCAGACATAATCTCAAAACGGAAGACAGTCAATCCCACTTCTTAACAACTTTACAGAGAATCTTTCAAATTGAGTCAATTCAGGTCAACGTTAAGCTAATCCTCCTTAAAATGGCGTGTATAAAAGTAATAATAATAACAATAATAAAAAAGAATTACAAGTTACCTGAACGCCTCCTTATAAAATATTGATCAAATGTGATTAAACATTGAATTTTAAAGCCGAACGCCCAGAAAACCTTTGTTCAGTGAAGCATTTCGTTGCCTAGCAACTTCCCGAGATGGTCGTAAAGCGTAAACTTTACCACAAAAAAAATCTATGTAATTTGTTTCCGGTTAAGATTTCCTAAATAAAAGCCCAACACGTGAACGTTCTGCAGTTAACACTGCTTAAAATACATCTTAAAGAGCAAATTGCAGGTTAGAGACTCCCATGAACCAATGTTTAGAGAAACATAATAGAAACTCGGTTTAAAATGTTTTTTTTACACATACATGAATTATTTAGGCTTTTAGAGTCATTTTTGTGAGAAATCTTTTATTTTTTGCCAAACCAAACGACGTCAGCTGAGGGAGTCCCGTTAGCGTAATCCAGAGAAAATATAGAGTGTAATGCCGGCTTTGACACAGAGTAAACTTTAAATGTTTATAATTCTACTTCTGATGGACCAAAACCATGAAGTTATGAGTTTGCTGCACACCCCAGAGAGCAGAGACAAACCAGAGGGAGAAACCATCGCCATGACCTCTCTACCCTAAAACTAGCCACTCTCCACACTGAGCTGAGGCAGCCTAGCCTCTAACTCCCTTTGGTTTCGTCAGTAAGCCAAACACATTACTGGCTACAAACCTAAACAAAAACGATCCGAAAAGCAGCATAAATCCCTTTGGAAATATTTAGTTGCATTCTTAAAGAATTACCTAAATATAATTTGATAATTTATTTGAAATCCATTTGTTGAGTTTTGTTGTTTTATTTTTAGAGGAAGTAATGCTGACATATTTTGCTATCTTTATTCTGACCACTAGATGTCAGTAAACCGCCATCATAGCTAAACACAGAGGGGTCATTTATTTTGTTAATCATGATAAAATACAATGCATATTTAGGTCTTTACATTTACATCATAGAAAAATAAATTTCAATCACTTTTTAAACACAATTAAAGTAATACCCGAGCAAAAAAATCTACTCTTCAAGCAACTATCAAGCGTTGTAGTTCAATAGTTCTATTTCCGGTTGAGATGTGCAAAATAAAATGTGTAACAGTAGCAAAAAATGCAAACTATTGTTACAGAAATGTTGCGATATTAAATTGACCAGACGTGAAGGCACACAAATCACTAATTCTTAAAAACTAAAACAAATTAAAGGAAAGTTAATGCGATGTTTCGAATCAATAAATCAGAGTTTCACAGTAATGAAATTGCTTTGAAAGGTTAGTGTTGCTTGGCAATATCACAAACTTCACACATCAGTTTGACTACTTTTTCTGGTTTCACTGGTTTGAAATCAGCTAGATTGTTTAGATTTCGTAACGTTTTTGTGTTTTAAGTTCCCCTCAGGTTTTCTGGTTTTCTTTTACACCTCAAACGTTTTCGTGGCATTAGTCGAGGTTGAGAGGGTTTCCATAAGCTAATGAAGACTTCACGTTAACAGACGAAGAAACGCTAAAGCGAGCTGCTAAAGTGTGGGATGATTTCACCTGTTCGCTGACAGACAGGTGAGGAGGCTGAACCTAACAAGCCAATTAATGACTGAGTAGATGGTTAAAGGTTTGTTCGGCTGTAGCTAGCATTAGCGTCATCAGCTGACTGTCAGCCGCTTTGCTTCATAGCTAACGGCTAATAGTTAGCATAAACAGTTTCTCTCTCTTTAGAATAAAAATATGTTCATTCAGGAAGAGAAGCAGTAATAAAATATGACCACTGACAAGTAAAGTGAGTAAATCTATAAGGAAGCAACATTTTGGGATGGGGTCATCATTTTTTGACTGTGCTAACAGACTAGCTACTATGTTTTAAAAGAGCTGGTGTAAGTTTTATAATGTACATATTATTTCCATCCTCTCGTCATTTGGGAGCCACTTTTTTATTGTTTAGTTGCTGCTGACGAAGAAATTTTCAAAAATAGCTAGCCGTTTTCCTACTCAAAACTTCTTATCAGTCAAAAAATGATCATTTGTTGACTTGTTGCATAATTTTCTGACCCTTTCTTGTGTTTGACAGATTTAGCTGGGTCATCTGAGAGAGCCTGGCGATGTGGACCGATAAACATAGAGGAATCAGAGTTTCTCAGGAAGAGCTGCTGTGTAAAAATGGCTGTGGTTATTATGGAAACCCCGCCTGGAAAGGCTTCTGCTCCAAGTGCTGGAGGGAAAAATCACGCCCAGCTGGAGTCTCAAGACATGATGCGAGGTGCGAAGTAATTATTTTCTGTCCTGTGTCCTTGCTTGGTCAGCTTGGCTTAAAGAAACTGGTTTGGTGGTCTAATTCTGCATTGGTTTGTAGGCCGAGTAATGATGGAGCGCCTCCAACATTCTCCAAGTTTGAGGAGAAGAAAAACATTGAGAAGGGTAGCCGTTATAACACGGTGAGGAGGCTGTTCTGGGGCAGCTCCTCACCTCCAAAACCCCAAGGTGCATTTAACATTTTATTATTTGGTGCCATCATGTCCAAAAAAAATCACCTGTCTCAGTATCCTCTGTTTTATCACATGAGTTATTTACCTGATGGATTAGATATTTATAACATTTTGGCATATGCGTAATGTTTTAGCAGCACTGCTTCATGATCTCAAGCTGCATTTTTATAAAGATTAACTTTATTCCCTTTTCTCTGCTGAACAAAAGAGCTTTTGAGGGAGTTTGACTGGATGCTGCATCTGCTGCATGTTTGTACTTTTGCTAAAAACATGAATTTTTTTTAATTATCTGAAACAACATCCACTTTTCCTTTCAGAGTCCTCAGAAAGCAATGCAAACATGTTAAAAGCCTTTCAGAGTCTGGAGCCTGGAGATTTCCCCAGTTTCCTAAAGATACTCCGGAGTCCATCTTCCCAACGTTTACAGTCCCGCTGTACCGCTTTCCTCAAAACAATGGAGGCTTATCATGTAATTATCCATTTTATATCATTTTTAAAGCTGCTTCTTTGTTATTTCAGACCTAAATAACACATTTCCTCCCTTTTTTGTAGGCTCTTCCGGTACAGAAGCAGTCGGACCTCGTGCAGGATTTTTTCCAGTCTTTTGCAGATGTTTTTCGAAGTGAGTGTCAATCAAAGCGTCGCCGTCTGCTTGCTCTGGACACACGTGAAAGGATGTTGCTTTTTGTTTTCAGGTTTTCCCGAGGATCATGTCACCCAGATAATGGAGCATGTTGAGAAGCTGATAATGACGCGGCTGCACAAGTGGGTTTTCTGCCACGACAGCAGCGATGACGAGCTGAAGGACCTGGCTCTTCAACGAAGGATACGGTATGGCTGCTGGTAAATTCAGACATTTGTGTTGTCTGTGATCTAAACTTCTGATCTTGACTTTCATGGTTTTGTTCCTTTTCCAGCTCCTTAAACTGGGTCACTCCGCGCATGCTGAGTGTCCCTTTTCCACATGAAAACATTCCAGTCACGGGTGACCCGTTTCTCCCTGCTATAACAGGTGATTCACCCTCTCATCAATCACTTTTGTGCTTAGTCTTGGAGATTTGGATAAAGAAGATCAATGTCTCAAGTTGCGTCATGCAGATTTTGTCCAGTGTAGACAAAACTGGTCTTTGTTAAACAGCGTGCCTCTTTCTCATCTAAATTTCTGCTTATTCAGTTCAATTCAATTCAAAAATACTTTATTAATCCCAGAGGGAAATTGATTGCTGTAGTAGCTCAGAATAATAATAATAATCAAGTCATCAAAGAGTTATTGTATATTACAATGGCTGTTGGCAGGAAGGATCTCCAGTAGCGGTCAGTGTTGCAGTGAAACTGAAGAAGCCTCTGACTGGAGACACTCTTCCGTTGTCGGACAGTCTTGTGAAGAGAATGCTCAGGGTTGTCCATCATTTTCTTGATTCTCTGGAGAATACTTATTTGCATTATCTCCTCCAGCGGTTCTGAAACTGCCGAAACTCTGGCTGAGTCCTTGAAAGGGCTTGGAGTTCCTCCATCTTGTTGGCCAGTGATCTCACATTGCCCATTATGATTGATGGAAGAGATGGTTTGAATTTCCTCTTTCCCCGTCTCCGTTTCTTGCGTTTTAGCTCATTTGGGATTTGTGGCTTCAGTTGAGGTCTTATTTCAGCCTTTCCAATGTTAATCAGCTGCTCCCGATTGTAAACCAGCTTGTTGCCATGGTTACACATCATAACAAATGCTCAAAAAGTGAAAAAAGCTCAAATATAGCATTAAAAATCCTCCAAGCTTCACAGCACCAGAAACCGAAAAGTAAAATGTCCAAAAAAATAGTTTTTCTTGAGAAACTAGAAGAAAAAATGTCCAAGAAAATGTGTCTGTATTAATCAAAAATAAGACATATAATTAAGATTAGGCTGTTGTTTCTAACTTTTTAAAGTGAAAAATAATCTTTATCTCTTTTTCATTACCAGCCATAATAGAAATGGATGCCAAACGTGCGCCACAGGATAAGCTCGCGTGTGTGTCCAAATGCAGTCAGCAGATCTTCGAAGCTCTCTCAGCCTCCAACAACGAGCCCGCCAATGCTGACGACTTCCTGTCAAGACTGGTTTATGTGTTGCTGAAGGCCAACCCCCCACGGCTTCACTCAAACATGCAGTACATGATTCGTTTTGGACTCCCACACAGTCTCATGGCCGGAGAGAGCGGCTACTACTTCACAAACTTAGTATGTAGAATCTGAAGTTGCTTGCGTATCAGGTAGTGTGAGTGCACTGATGACTCATTTCTCTGTTTTCATTCCATAATTCAGTCCTGCGCGGTGGCCTTCATTGAAAAGCTGGACGGACCAGCGCTCAGTCTCAGTCCAGAAGAGTTTGAGAGCTACATGCGAGGTCAACGCGCCCCCGCTGCTTTAACCAAGAGGCAGCAGGTTGTTGGGGACACGCAGCACGTGCTAGAGGAGCTGCAAGGCAGGCAGGAGAGGCTGCAACATGGAGCGGATGTTCTTGGCGTGGAGTTACAGGAGTGGGTTCGAGCAATCCACACACAGCTGGACGAGGCAACAAACCAGCTTGTGGAGGTGCAGAAAGAGATGAAAGCTCAAGCTGAGGCCTCACGGGTTTCATCAACATGTCCAGATGAGTCCACGAGAGGAAGGGATGAAGAAGAATCCATTCTAGTGCCTTCCGATCAACATGTTGGTCCAAAGAATCAGAATGTGGCACCTAATCATTAACACACACATGGGCTGCAGGAAAAACAAGATTTGTTCTTTTGCACATGTTTCATCTGAAGAGAAGATTATATTTATAAGCAACATGAGGATGAAGGAAGCTTTTGGAAAGTCTCGTGAGGTGTTTTTATTAATTAAACTAATTTTCACTTTTCCCATTTTAGGATGAATTCTGTGAGATTATTCCAATTTAGTGACAAAGTCGATTAAATATAAGTACTCAGGGAAAATAGTATTTAGTGATATCACAGAACTCTTAGCAGTTTTTCATTAACAGTGCTTACACCTTAACTGCTGTAAAAACAAATGTGACAAAGCAGGTTTTGACCACTACAAGTTTGTGGCATGTTGATGAGAAACACATACATGATAGAGCTGTTGTCTTTCCCCTTTTTTCCTTTTGTGAAAGTTGTTTACAACTAGTAAAATACGTATGAAGATAATTAAAATGTAATATATTTTGTTCAATAATTGTACCTGATAATATATTAAAGCTGAAATGTGATTTGAAGTTTAGTTTGATTATTTTGTGTTTATCCTAGAATGTTTTGAACTGATGTGAAACATTTGATCAGTGGGAAAATTCATAACAAGAAGTGGTGAATATTTTAGAGTGTTAGCAATCCAAAAGAAAGTATATTTTAAAATAAAACAAAAAATATAGGTAAGTTGTATTATCCAAGTGTAGTTCCTTGTTCTTAATGTTTTCAAGAAGAAATTAAACAAAGCTTATTTTTGTTAGCTTCATAGAGATGGTTTTCCAGTTTCAGAACCAGGATACAATTCCTGCATATAGCCACTGGAGAGCGACATTTTCCTTCATATTATGTCTGACCATCGTGTTACACACTAAGTTTTAATTGTGTTTTTAGCTGAACGACAAGAGAATAAGACTGGAGCAAGTTATCCTGTTGACACTAAAGTGCCATACTGTTTTATTTTGAAATAATTTACCAGAAGTGCATCTACTAACTATTGTAATTTTATAAATGTAATTCCCTCTTCCAACTCTTCTCATCTCCTGCTCATTTTTCTTCTGTATTAATATGACTTAAATATTTCCAAAAGGACATAATTTTGATAAGGAGGCTAAAATGATCTCTTCTGAATTATTTAACAGAACCAGAAGGGCGACAATTTCCCTCCCTTAATTAAACATTAAAAGTGTGTACAGTTACGCAGCGCAATGTGTAGCAACGTGTAGTTTATACAAACGATGTAATACATAGTAATTGATGTTTTGAATAATTTCTTGTTTAGTACAACTTTCTTCTTACCTTGTACATTTTCTCCACAATTTGGCCAGGCGGCGGCGCTGCAGCGGAACCACAATTGCCAGAAGTGTTGTAGCCGGAAGAATTCAGCAGATACAACTCAGCAGCTATGAAAACAACAGAAGAAAACAACAGTTGTGGAAGCTCTGCTATAACCATGGACGACGTTAAAAACCTCATTAAGAAGAAAGATGAAATAGAAGAACAGATTAAAGCTTATTATGACGTTTTGGAAGACGTAAGTTAGCTTGTAGACGCCATCAGTGGGTAACTATTTATTCTGTGTGCTAATTATGTTTTTACCTTGTTTACGATGCTTGTTTACAGCAAGGTGTTGGAGTTGAAGGTCCCCTGGTTGACGCTGAGGGCTACCCTCGAGATGATGTTAACTTGTACCAGATCAGAAACGCGAGACACAACATTTCATGTAAGTAACTAAATGTTTTTTTAGTGTTTATCAACTCAGGGAGCGACTTTTGTAGCTGCTGTGGTGTCTCCTTTTTGTTCGGGTATTTATCAACCTTCATTTTTCATTCTGCAGACCTTGAATAAAATATAATCAACTTCGGTTCATTTTGTTTACTATTTATTAACATGATCTTTAATATAAGGTGCTTTTTATTTTGATGCTCGTCCATCATCAGGACCAGTGCCATATGTTCTAGTTTTTTTTCTAGATATGCACTCAGGGCTTATGTTTTAGTCACTCACTACTTTTAGTCCAGTATTCATATCAGTTCAAATTATTAATGAACTAACAATAGATTTCAGTATAATTTAATTATGAAATGCTTACATTTGTCTTAGCTGTATATGTGTATATTATTTTCTGTTTGTAAATAGTTGATGTTTTCAGGTCTGCAGAATGACCACAAAGCCATCATGGCAGAGATAGAGGAAGCCCTGCACAAGCTACATGCTCGAGAGAAAGCTAAGCGTGGTCAAGATGAGGTTGAGGAGGAAGCCATGGAGCAGCAGGTCACTCTCCCTCCTCCGTTTGCACGAGTGGATTCTGTGACCGAAGGCTCGCCTGCCTCTGGAGCTGTACAGTTTGTTTTTTTAAATATTTATTAAGGCATATTTTCTTAACAGTTTGAATTTGATAAATGTTTCTGTTCCTTTGATAGCAATTGTTTTCTTTCAAAGGGCCTCAGGCTGGGGGATGAAATCATCGAGTTTGGTTCTGTGAACACGGAGAATTTTCAGAACCTCCAAAACATTGCTGCTGTGGTGCAGCACAGCGAAGGAGTAAGTTTTTGTTACTTCTACTGATATTCCTCCGGTGGATATAATTCATATTTACCTTTACAGTGACTATCCGTCTCTCCTGATGCGTATTATTATGTGTTTCTTTTTCAGAAACCTCTTCGGGTCTCTGTGATCAGGTCTGGCCAAAAAGCTCAGATGAGCCTGACTCCACAGCGGTGGTCAGGCAGGGGCCTGCTGGGGTGAGTGCTTCAGAGACACAGCATATGAGGCAGATAATACAATAAAAACCCCAAACACTCATGGTACTTTTCATTTTTCTTCTGTGTTTAATGATAGAATTCTCTTTTGTACGCACAATAATTAGTGGTTTCATCATCATTTATATGGAAATCTTGTCTTTTTTTCCTTCACAGGTGTAACATCGTTCCAGTCCAGAGATAATCCACATCATCCTTTGCTGGATTGAAATCTTTCAATTCTTTGAATTTCATCCTGAATAAAAAAAAATCTGAGTGGCTATACACTGACATGTTTTTTTAGTATGAGTGGAAACTCTTAAGAACTGTCCAAAGAATGAGAGTGGTATAGATTATATAAACAAAGTGTTGCAGCACTTCTATTTACTTCTGTGGATGATTAACACACAGAATGTGACCTTTAATTAACAGTTCATCTGTTATGGCTAGCATTCAGCTCCGATAAAGGCATGATGTAGACACACTCCTAAGACCAAGCTGGGAGGATGCTGAGTGACCTAACATGAAGTCCATATTTATCTATCCTATGTGTTGGACTAATAAACAGCTCGAGATGTGAGAAAGTATTCCCCCCCCCCCCCCCCCCAATACCAAGTTTTACATTTTTGACAAATGTTTCAGGTCAGCAGATAACTTGATTAAATACAAAGTAATGTAGTTTTCAAAATGATTTAACTGATTAGTGGAAAAAAGTTATCCTGACCATCCTGGACCCGTGTGAAACAGTAACTGTCCACCTTGTTAAATCAACTATATTGTTAAAAAAGCTGAGACTGACTCCCCACACCTCAATTATACCAGGCTGATGGCATGGAGGCTATAAGATCTCAAAAAGCAACACATTGTGCTTCGTTCTAAAGAAATAACAAAGAACAACATCCAACGACCTCACTTGGTTAAAGTCGTGAAAAAAACATCTTGATCTCCCGGCAGTTTGGGGAAAATAATTTACTGTTGAGTTTTATTATTTAAAATCACAAAAATAGTTTCAAAACAGTTTTAATGAAAACAAAATAATCCAGACTTGTGAACAAATACTAAGACTGAGCTTAAAATGTAAGTTTAATGCACATTGTATTTTCTTCAAAAAAATCATTGCTCCTCTGGAGCAAAAATACTGATACTGTTTATGTGAATCAGTCACTCCTGTTGCCTTGAAGCTGAAAAAGAAAGCATCACGCTGGCAGCTTTGGTTTCTTCTTTTTGGGTTTAACCATCTGTGGTAGTTGGATTTTAAAGGCGGTCCTAAAAAACAAAGATTCTAAATCATATCTGTGCCAAAAAATGAGGAAAAACACTTGATATACATTTAAAAAATCCTTACGGATGCAACAACTTAGAATAATAACAGACTTACTCGCATGTTGTGCAAATAGGGCTGAAGTTGCAGAAAACTGGAAACAGAAGGAAATTCACCCACAAAAAACCCCCCAAAGAAAACGTTAAAACAACGTCTCCAATATTGCTTTGACACATTTGTTCTTTTAGACTCACTTGACAAGCAAACCGAGCACACGTAACCTATTTCTATGAGGGTACGGTGGCAGAAACAGGCGGCTCTGTAGTCCACGTGAGCAGGTGGCGGCAGCACCAGCAGCGAGCGCTGCTCCGAGTCGGGCAGGAACACCCACTTTTCACAAAACATAAAGATCATTACCTCAAAGTAAAACAACAACCACGCTCTTAGAAATATGCTCAGCAAACTTCTTTCCTCACCAGAAGATACTGAGCCAGCGCTACTTTTTGTGGTATTTTCAGGTACAGACCTCCAGTTATATCACAAGCCTAAAAACACACCACAAACATTTACTCATTCAGTCATTTTCTTAAGCATTTTACCTAGAGACAACTTAGTCAAATTCAAAGATACTTTATTAATCCCAGACGGAAATTAGTCACCACTAAGCTAACATGCATGTTTACATGCCAACTCCATGCATGAAGGCTGCAGCCAGGATTTGATCCTGCAACCTTCCTGCTGCTCCACCATGCAGCTCTAAATGAAATGAAAAACAAATGGAAAAAGGATGTAATGAAGTACCTGCTGAAGGAGCCCCGAGTCTGAATCCAACACACACGCATCTATCAGGATATTCTGGACACAAGTATTGAAACAAACCAAGTAAGTGTTAAAGACAGGTGTTAGATTAGCAGAGTGAGATACACAACTCCACCTGCTTTTGTGCAGCAAAGATCACATTCATGAAGTTCATGTACTGCAGGGCGCAGTCGTCAGCTGCTTTTATCACCTGTATCACAATTAAAACAGAAGATGAGCTCCAGCTCAGCAGGAAAAGTCAAGAGAGAAAGCAAAAGCTCACCAATATTCTTGATTTAATCTCCTGTGCAACTAAAAAAGAACAAAAAATAACTTATGCAGAGTGCTAAAATAACAAAACAAACTGTTTTAATTTGATAAGGGACATATGTTATTACCTCCCACCTCTTTTGAAATCCTGTTGATATCTGGATAGTTCTAGATGGAAGGAAATGTTACAGAACAATTCAATCACACCGAGCTCTGCAAAAAGAAATAAATCAGCCTTGACCAACAAAGTCCTGGTTGAATGAGAAATAAACTAATTATATAAGATGATTTTTAAAAGCTCCTCCTTGAACCGTCACCTTGGAAGAGTTTGAGTGCCCTATGATCCTAGGAGCTATGCTGTCTGGGGCACTTTGTGCCCCTGGTAGGGTCTCCCATGACAAATTGGTCTTAGGTGAAGGGTGAGACAAAGAACGGTTCAGAGGATCTTTCATGGATGTACAATCAAAGAGTCACCCGGCCCTGAGGGTTACCGGGGTCCCACCCTGGAGCCAGGCCTGGGGTTGGGGCCCGTGAGCGAGCGCCTGGTGGCCGGGCTTCCGCCCATGGGGCCCGGCCGGGCCCAGCCCGAACCGGATACATGGGCTCATCCAACTGTAGACCCACCACCCGCAGGAGCAACATGAAGGATCCGGTGCAGTGTGGATCGGGTGGCAGACCTGCCGGAGGAGCTGGTGGAGAAGGCCGGGGAGAGGACAGTTTGGAGCTCCCTAGTTGGGATGCTGCCCCCGCGACCCGGACCCAGATAAGCGGAGGAAGACGACGGTTTTTAAAAGGATACAGCACAGAGCTTTGGCAAGGGATCCAGCCAGAAGAGTATCAGTCGAATTTCCCGTCAATTCCGCTGCAAAAAAAAGTATTTAGTCATCTATTTACTCCAAATTCTTCCCTACGTCACACAGACTTGCACCTACTCTTGGACATGATATCCCTGATCTCTTCAGCGATGAGGTTGTTGGTGACAGATAGGAGCTCATATTTTCCATCCCTGCTGGAAGACGTATCATCGTTCCCTTTCAAACGTTTACTTGGATACAGGAAGTGACTGAGAGGAAGAAATGCAAATGGAATTTAACCTCTGGATGCATTTATGGACATTTCAATGTTGACCTTTTGTTAACCTACATGAACTTGTAGGTTAATTGGGATCTATCAAGCAAATGTAAAACAGTCAAGTTTTGCTCAAATCTGGAAACTATAGGAAAAGTTATTCCATGAAGTATAAAGTTACCTGTCCTGGCAGTGAGCAGCGATGACAGCCAGCTGGTTAGTCCTGGTCATAGCCATGTGTGCGTTTCCCATCACCATGACTGCATCCAGACACTTGGACAAAGTGAACTTTAAAAAAGAAAAAGAAAAAACAAACATAAATATATATATATATTTTTTCATCACTCCTCTAAATCCGAGACCATGGTCTTGAGTCAGGAAAGGATAGAATGCCTTCTCTGGGTCAGGGATGAGGTCCTGCCCCAAGTGGAGGAGTTTAAGTATCTCAGGTTCTTGTTTATGAGTGAGAGAAAGATGGATCAGGACACTGACAGGCGGATTGGTGCTGCATCTGCAGTGATGTGGGCATTGTGCCGATCTGTCGTGGTGAAGAGAGAGCTGAGCCGGAAGGCAAAGCTCTCGATTTACAGTCGATCTACGTCCCTACCCTCACCTCTGGTCACAAGCTTTAGGTAGTGACCGAAAGAACGAGATCATGGATACAAGCGGCCAAAATGAGTTTTCTCTGCTGGGTGTCTGGGCTCTCCCTTTGAGATAGGGTGAGAAGCTCAATCATCCAGGAGGGGCTCGAAGTAGATCCGCTGCTCCTCCCCATCGAGAGGAGCCAGTTTAGGTGGCTCAGGCATCTGGTTAGGATGCCTCCTGGTGAGGGTTTCTGGCAGGGATGTGAATCTTAGAGCAACTCACTATTTGATTCAATTCTGATTCTTGGGGTGCCGATTCGATTCTGGATTCTCAAATTAAATCGATTCACAATCAGTATTAACAAAGCATGTCAGCGCCAGGATGAACTACTTTGTTGTACAAGTTAGTTAAAGCTATGGGACATTTTTATTTGACTTTAAACTGGTCATGCTCCAAAAACGCAAATTTACAATGTAAAATAAAGTGATTCTAAAACTGTAAACAGAAACAATCTTTTGACCAAAAGGCAACATTTATTTTTGCTTACCTTGTAAAATATAACAAATCTGTAGTTACCTAACAGTAGCTTTGAAAGTAATATGGTCAAATACTTTTCAAGTATGTGTAGAAAAAGTTACATGAGTAATCCTGAGTACTCATTTATCAACTTAGAAAATAAATAAGAGAATATCTCAAATTTCTGAGTATGGAAAAAATTACATTCAAGTGCCCTCTTATCAGCAGATTCAAACATAAATCATCTCAATTTATGGGACCACAAAAGTAAACGGAGTACTGACTCTCCTATCAAAGATCAAAAAATTGCATCTCAAACCTGTAACATGCCAAATATTTGAGTTCTTGGAATCGATTCTGAATCTTTATAAATAAGAATCCCGATTCAGACTTGAATCGGGTTTTTTCAGCACCTCTAGTTTCTGGGTACGTCCAGACCCAGAACATGCTGGAGGGAATATGTCTCTCGGCTGGCCAGGGAATGCCTTAGGATTCCCCAGAGGAGCTGGGCCAAGTGGCTGGGAAGTGGAAGTCTGGGCCTCTCTGCTTGGGCTGCTGCCCCCACGACCCGACTCCGAATAAGCGGAAGAGAATGAATGGATGGATGGAATGTGTAATATGAGATGTTGGTAATCAAAGTATTTTTGTAATCCAACACATTTCTAAAGTAGTAACTGATGTAAATTATAGAAAAGATTCATTCAAATAATATTTGGTGACTCAAATAGGAGAGAAGAACTTATCCCATGTATTAGATCTTGTCACAATTATAAAATATCCTGATTTAATATTAATAAACCATAATCCGTTTGTCTGACTTAAAAAGATTATATATCCTTACTACATATTGTCAAAATGTGATTTTAGTGACACTGCATATAAATAAATAAATAGTCTGTCACCTCCGGCTCGCTCTGAGCATGCTGGCCCCACCAGATCGGATTCACGTCCACCACAACCACCAGGAGACTGATTTCTCCCTCTGAAGAAATGAATGTATAAAACACCATTCTGCAGACTTGAAACAACAGTAATATATTGCATCAAAAGAACGTAGTGAGACAATAAGCAAAACAAACCTGATGCCATCTCGAAAGTATTTAATCGAAACAAAAGAAACTAAAGTTTTTCTAACAGATTTTTCTGTTGATAACTTCCGTCCATGGTAGAAGACCGAACAAAAAGTGTTTAGGGAAAAAAGCTTTTTGTCGCCGCTAGATGTGCGTCATCACTGTGCGACGAGTTTCTTTTTCACTGCTACAAACCAGCGCAGTGCTGCCACCTGGACTGTTGTTTTGTTTGCCAAATATCACATCCATTGCAATAAGCGGAGGGGTACCAAGCCCTCATTTCCATGCTTCTTGAACGAATTTAAATTATTCTACTCTTCATTAAGTAAAATGGAAAAAATGCGAGAATTATCTCACGGCAAATAACTGAGAACTGTTTTGAGTTTCCTTTGTAAATCATGCTCCTTTGTTTTTTATGTTATTTTGCAGCACGAAGGTTGCAGGTTCGAAACTCGGCTGTGGTCTTTCTGCGTGGAGTTGCGTGTTCTCCCCATGCATGCGTGGGTTTCCTCCGGTTTCCCCCACAGATCACAACATGCCATATAGGTTATAAATTGTAATAGTCGCTTTGGATAAAAGCGTCTGCTAAATGAATAAACATAAACATTTTCCTTTTCTTTGATAAGCCCCTAGCCTGTTTTTAAGCTTACATCCTCCATGAGAGTTTGTACCTTAATGTCGTACCTTGTTCTGTTATGTCTTTGTTCAGGAATAATAATTAAAAAATAAATAAATAAACAAAGCAGTACACCGGTCACTGTTCACGTTAATCAATATGGCGGAGTCACCGGTAGGTGAAAAAATAAACAATATAAACATCTAAGAAAAAAAACCTGGACTGTGACTTTTTTGTGACATCACACCAACGCCACAAAATATTTTTTGTGGCGTTGGTGGAAAGTAGAAAACACAACTACTAAAATATGTACACAATAAATAACAAATGTATTTGTTGAGATCTAACAAAGTGGATAGGCATGTTTCTCTGAAACTGTACTTCACACACCTGTTCATGTTCGTAAAAAAAGTTCTTGACCCTAACTGAAGCAGCTGTTTCTCATTCGTTAATTAATTAAATGTATATTCTAACAAAATGCTTCTGTTTAACAGCAAGTATGCATCTGCATTTAAAAAAACTACAAAAACTAAACATTTTTGTAAAACTACTAAAGCTAATACAAAAGAAAAAAAAACAGACTTTATTTGGACATATTATAAAATCAATTTGCATAGGTATAACATTTTATTAAAACGATCAATTTCATAAATGGCCTGTACTATATAGCGCCATAGGGGTCTTTTTTTCCGTCTTGCTTTCTGGCATCTTTTTTCTGTTAAAGTCAACTTCTTTACAGTCAGATAAAATGACAAAAGATAACAATACATACAAACATGAAAAATAAATGAATAAAAAAAGGAATATAACCTCTCAAGGCACTTCACAACACAAGCAGTCATTCACATGCTGGTGGGGATGAGCTACAGTGTAGCCACAGCTGCCCTGGGGCGCACTGACAGAGGTGAGGCCTGTCATGCACTGGTGTCACTGGTCCCTCTGACCGATACCAGCAGGTAAGTCGGGTTAGGCGTCTTGCCCAAGGACACAACAGCAACATTCTCCAGTGGGAGCTGGGATCGAACCTACAACCTTCCGATTGCTGGACAATCCACTCTACCTCCTGAGCTGCTGCTGTTCCTGACTCAAATAAGTTCCATTGTATATCATGTAAAAAGCACAAAAGAAATCCCCTACATTTCTGATACAGTTAGCTCAAATGGGGTTTCGTACAATACCTCTAGCAATGGTGGCTGCACCCTGTTCACATAAAGTTTTGTTTTCATCCATCTGCTGGGATATTTTTCATTAAGCATTCATGGAAATGTCTGAAAATGATTAGCTAACAACCTTGCAAAGTCATTCAGGGCATAACATCTTAAATAAATTATCATTAATGTTTTTTAACTACTTTCTTTCTGTCTCACAGAAAGACCTTTTGTGTTCTTCATTCTTATAGATGAAAATATTGTTTATTTTTTAAAACAAAGTTTTTACTAAGGTATTTTTGCTTTATTATTCAGTAGTCACTGTATTCATCAACATCTTAATTCCTTGGGTTTGGAGTTTGGACATTAAGTGAGACAGTCCTGTATTTCTCCACTTGGTAAACATCTGACTCGATGGGCTTGCTGGAGTCATTCAGTGTTACGAATATGTTCCCACCAACTTCAGTGACTTTATGAACCCTCTGCTTGACACCTTTGGAGCACCAGTAAGTCCTTATCGGTTTGACTGTAGGATTCTCTACAGCTTGATAAAGTCCTTCTCCTTCTGCTAGCGTGATCTTGTATTTGTGCCAAGGACACACAATGCACAGGCGTCCATTAAACTCCTAATGAAAATGATAAGACAGTCTGTAAATAAATACAGTTTATATAAATAGGTAACACAGATATTTATTTATGAATTCCATATATATCTGTTGAATTCTATTATTCACAGAAAGCATCAGAAGACCCACCTCTATGTCTCCATTCTGTAATTCACCACCTGAATCTATCAGTGTAAAAAAAAGAAGGCATTATGCACAGAAATAGCCATTGCAAATAAATAAAACAATCACAGCCATAATGTTATCCACTTTGTCAACAAACACAAATGCTCGAAGCTTACGGTAGCAACGCCTGTCCATTGCATAAAGCTGCCCCTGGTGATACAAGACCAGAACATCTCTGCATCCATTCACCAATTTGGTCACACGTCCAGCCCTGACAATGTCCTCCTTCTTTCCAATAAAGTGCAAAGCAGGAGAGGAGGGTGAAGACACAAGAGACAAAGAGGAAGTGGATGACTGGGATGCCTCCTCTTCTGATAACATGTCGAACACTTATTAAATGTAGTTTTAGAAGGGAATAACTGAAATATTCATTCCTTTGTAAGGTGTTTTTCCACTCCTGCTCCTTGTCTGCAAGATCCTTGGCTTTTTTAAAATCCTAAATAAAAAAACATCAAGAAAAAATTTAACTTAAACAAAGTTTAAAAGAAGTATTTTGTTAAATTAGAAGGTTGCCATATGACCTTCTGCTGTTTCTTCCTCAGTACCTTCTCCTCATTCAGCTTTCTACCAATTCTGCCTTCCTGAGATCCACTGATTACCTTTCATATTCATTTTCATTTTCTCTTTTTCTTACATTTGTAATCAATTTTTTTCTTTTCCTTGTTTTACATATTTATATATTTTATTTTTCATTTTATATTCTTGTGAAGCACCTAGTGATTTTTATCTTGAGAAGTGCTATATAAAGGATCGTTTTTTCTTCTTCTAAAGGTAAAATAAAATGTGACAAATCAGTCTGAAATGGAAAATCAGTGGAAAGATTGTGACAAATGCTTGGAAAATTAGTGAACTCAACTAATATGAATTTTTTTTAAAACATCAGTTTCATTGAGGCTTTCTAGTCTCAGTTTCAGGTTATTGTTGAATTTATTCTGCTTCTTAAAAAAGTTAAGACACACTGGACATCATTGCAAGATTATGAACTAATTGTATCGTAGGTTATTTCTACAGTGAGTGAAATCTAACAAGTTAAGCTGTTTTTAACTAATAACTAAACTGACATATTTAGATTTTATGTCATGTCATGTAGTTTGTCAGATTTCCTCGATAAAACGTGTACAAGAGCTTGAAAACACAAAAATAAACAACAAATATTAACTTTATATATATTTATATATTATAAATCTACCTTTTACTTGCCCCTATGTGGCAGCAGGACTTCTGGGTAACGTCCGGCTTATCAGACACTAAACTCCGCTGGTGTTTTATCTTTATCAAGCAGACTTGCTAAATAACTTGGACAAATTTCAAATGACGAAACATAAACATCACTTTCAAATTTCAGGAAACCCTGTAGACGTAAATAAAAAATAACAGCTACGCTACTGGATACCCACGAAGAAGAATAATAGTGTGTTACATCAAATTTAGTCCTCGCTGAAACACGAAGCGGAAGTTGTTTCTGTTTCCACAGAGTTGAATATGAATTAGAAACCAGCCATGTAATTAAACACGAAAACGCAGTCAGATTGCTGTAACGTTTAGGTGAAGCTTTGATATGAGCAGTGCAACAACATAATTTATTTGGATTTATTGTAGAAAATTTACATTCACGTTTTTTTATATTTACATGTTTTTAAAAATGTGAAATTGATTTTGTTACAAAAAGAAAAACGAATATATTAAATGTGAAATCTTCCAATGAAGCAAAAAAATATGTATATATCTGTCTGTCCCTTTAAACCGATAGGCTTCTTATGGGTTGCTGGTGGGCATAAGCCTTATACGGATTATCTCTGTGTGTAATAGCTGAACTGCTCGTTATTTCGACCGGTTGTCCCACTGAAATTCTTTATTTACGTGTGATAAACTTTTTTTTATTAATTTTTTTTTGAGCTGACAGAAAAAAGGACCAGTCAGCTGTTTGTGTTGTTATGGAGACTAATTCTGAGTACGGAAATACCATCCAGGCTGGCAGCTTAAATAATTAATGTTATTTCGGTTAAACGTGCTACTGTCCGATATCTTTGGCTGCTGAAAGATAAAAAGCCCAAAGTAAGTAAGTATTTTTAATTGTTACTTTTTTGAAAACTTTATTATTTTAATGGTGGTATTTAATTTTCTGCAACTATAAATATAGATCCATTTAAGTTTGCAAAGGTGAGAGTTGCATAATGCCCACAGAGATAAATGCACAAATGTGTCTGCATGTACTGGTCTGTGTCTCAGCTGTCCCACTCTTATCACATGGCAGGACAGTTACAGCTGCTGGCCAATCTACAGTAGAATTAGACTGTTGCTAGCCAATGTTTGCTATATTTATCAAAGTTGCTGCAGTGAAGAATCCTGTGTCAACTGCACTTTGCGGCTCTATCCTGCTAGTGTCAGATTTCAGCATCCCATGCTTTGCCTACCATCAACAGAGCGAGGTTGTAGTAATGACCCAGTGAGCAACCATTGGTTACAATTCTCTGACAAATCACCCTACAGGACACTGTCCTGAGTTGTTGTTGGAGCAGGTTGCAGTGTGAGGCCTTTTTGAGATGTATTCTGTGTAAGAGGAGTCATTTTATTTCTGTAGATTGATAATCTTTATGCTTTTGCTCTTTCTGATCTATGGATGAATACATTGTCTGTCTCAGAGGTGGTGCAGGGAAGGAGTAAATGGAGAGAAAAGGAAGGTCAGGAAATGACGGTTTGTCTATACGAGCTCCTGAGAGCTGCAGGGATGCAGCATCATTATGCCCGGTAAGCAGATATGTGCCACCCAAGGCCACACTTCCCTTGTGTTTTCCAGATATAAACCTGGCCTCCTGTTGTTTGTCTCTTAGGTTCACCTTGGCTGGTGTTTGCCGCGCAGTCCACCTTTCAGCTCTGAGGATGGAGGATTACCCCCTCCTGGGAATCACCTCAATGGAGGACAGAACACGACTTTTCCATCTGGTCCAAATGGTCAAAACTCTTGACTTAAATAGTCTAGTGAATGATGATATTATGATTTGTAATGATAACATTGGAGGTGATGGAGACTGTGTTGCAGTGGGTGGAAGAATCAGTTTTGGTGAAAATGTGAGCAAGGATCCTGACAAATACGGAGCTACAATAAATACATCTAATGCATCCAGGTATGCTGGACCCCAGTGTGTTTGCAGGCAGCTTGATTTCAATCTTGAATTTCCTCATTCTGTTCATGTTTCTGCAAGCCATAATAGGTTTGTTGAGCCTGTCCAGGTAAAAGGATCAGCCACAGCCATGCAACTTGAGCTTCCCATCAGAAATGCAGCCCCATACGGCCCCCCAAAGAGCAAAAACAATAGGAGGGGCACAGTTAGCTGCTCATGTGATTCCCACCATGAAGAAAACAGAAGAGGATTTTCTTCGGTCAATTCTGATGACAATTTTCTATCAATTAGTAAAATATCCCACAAACCAAATCCCAATTGTGCAACTGATACTGATAGCAAACCTTTTGGACAAAAACTCAGAGAAGGAACCTCCAGGAAGGAAAATGTCTCTCCAGACACGACTAAGCCCATACCTGTTTTTGAAGCAAAAGGAACAGCTGGCTACAACTACGGACTCCCACTGAGTTCTCCACTGGTTCCAAAAAACAAGTGAGTCCACAGCTAGTAAAATGTAACTATGTTTAATAACAATCTGTAATACTTTATCTGACGATAGTAATGTCATTTTGATTTGATGATTGTAATTCTTTACTGCGGTTTGGTGTGTGTGTCAGGTATGTGGGGGGACAGCGGATTAGAGTGTGTGTTAGGAAAAGACCTTTGACACGTGCAGAGTGCAGAAGAGGACAGGTCGATGTTGTCACGACGACTCCAGGTGAAGACTGCGTTATTGTCCGTGAAAGCAAAGAAGCTGTGGATCTCTCTGAGTACATACTACAGGTAAGAAAACAACCACCTATCTAACAATCCTGGAATTCTATGATTTATTTTTTATTTCCTATTCCGCATCTTCTCCTGCTTCTTTGTTTTTGCAGCACAAGTTTTACTTTGACCAGGTTTTTGGGGAAGGGAGCTCTAATGAAGAGGTGTATCAAACGACAGCCTTTCCTCTGGTGCAGCACATGCTTAACGGGTAGGGTTGCACAGCACCTTTTATCTCATGTTATGACTTTGTTTTTCAGTCCTTTTAAAGTTTATTTTGCGTGAATCCACAGAGGGAAAGCCACCTGCTTTGCATATGGACAAACAGGTGCAGGGAAGACTCACACCATGCTGGGATCATCTCCTGGGGAACCTGGGTTGTATGTTCTGGCAGTTCGGGACATTTTTGCTCACCTGTCCACCACACACACGCACTCATCCTTACTGGTTTATGCTAGTTTCTTTGAGATCTACTGCGGTCAGTTGTACGACCTGTTGGACAGCAGGAAAAGGTCTGTTGTCTGGTTAGGGTGTGCTTAGCAAGATCAAGCTTTCCAACTTTATCTTTTAAAATTGTAACTGATGTGATCCTCTTGAATATTTTCCTCCTTTCTTGCCTCTGAAGGTTGTTTGCGAGAGAAGATGGACAGAAAGTGGTTCACATTTCAGGGCTGCGTAATGTCAGAGTGGATTCGGTCAGCTCGGTGCTTAAGGTTCGCTCCTTTAAACAGATATGACTGTTTACATTTACGATCCAATGCAGATTCGGAGTCTAAAATACAGATCTTTATAGAACTGAGAAATTAAATTCTATCAAAGTATTGGATTCAGGAAAAAAGTGTATTTTGTTGATAGTTTATCAAATTTTTAATGTTTTTATGTTACACTTTAAACAATTAATAAGTAAAAACAACAACCAAGGGTCTCATTTATCAAACATTGTGTAGAATCCTTACTAAAACCGTACTTAAGCTCAGCAAAAAAAATGTACTTACGCCAAGTAGGTTTGTGATCTATCAAACATGGAGTACACACAGCTGCACGTAATCTCCTCATCATAAATCAGAAACTATCTAGAAAGGTTCTCAGCTGCTTTTTAGTCACATCCTGCCCTCACCACACCCACTTACTGCCATAAATAGTCAATGCAAAGTGCCTTGTGGATCTCATGCATATGCATAAGCCGGCTGTTGCAGCACTCCGCCAATGACGATGGCGACCGTAGATCAAGGCAGATCAAGGAAGCGCAATTTCACAGAAGCAGAAATTGAGGTACTTGTGGGTGAGGTGGAGAAATGAAAGGAAGTGCTTTTGCAAAACAAATAAGAGAAAATCCACAGAGTGGCACAGCGTTGCTGAAGCCGTCAATGTTGTGAATTCTTCAGAGAGATCTGTGGCGGATATAAAAAAATGGTCCAATCGGGATTCAATCCCCCGACTCCCGACTGAAAGTCGTGCACACTAACCAGTCAGCCAAACAGAGATCGCCCCTGTACAAGTAGCCAGGGCGCATGATCAATCGGGTCACAGTGACAGAACACACACTGTCACAGATGCATGACATTCTGTCTCAATCTGTCCCCCTGCTGGTATTCTGCATTCTGTATTCTGCGCTTCAGGCTGTGAGTGTGCGTGTGTGTGTGAGCGCGCGTGTGTGTGTGCGTGTGTGTGGGGGGGTCTTGTTCTGTGTGAAAACGAAGCAGTACAAGTGATAACGTTGTAGGATTTCATAATTTTATCCTTCTCAGCAGCAGCACTGCAGGTGCTCTCCATGTCCAACATGTGCATAAGCCAGGTCCTTAGTCAACTTAAAGTTGCGCACATTTTTCCGCTAAGTTTTCTTTCATAAATCCCAAAGTTTGCGCAGAAAGTTGCTTACGCAGTTTTCCGACCCCGTTTTGTGCGTAAGCAAGCTTGATAAATGAGGCCCCAGGTCCTTAAAACATTCACATATACACAAAATGACTCTGAAAAAAACCCCAATATAAATAAACTATCATCCACCAGAATGTGCTATTGATTGTCGACTATTTCAGTATCTTCTGTAACATCTGTCTACTGCGTTAAATTTTTTTAAATAATTAATTTTATTTGCATTCAAGGTGATTTCACAAGGAACAGCAGAACGGACTCAGGGAGTCAGTGGCGTGAATCCTCTCTCCTCCCGTTCTCACGCCGTGCTTCAGATTCAGCTCAGGGGTCCAAACCAGCAGACAGGTGGAAGGTGAAAATAACAAAACCAATATTCAGAGTTTAGTCTTTTTGTCATGCATTAATCATCTTCAACAGCACCGGCATACAACTGTCTTCACGCCCAGGTCTCCAAACAGGTTGACGGAGGCTTTCTTTTGCATTTTAAAAGCATGTATCTGTTCCAGCTGATCAACATCAGCAGGAAGTTCCATCCTGCCTCCTTAAGCTTTGATCAATAAAACAACATAATTGTAAAGATTCAGAAAGAGGTGTCAATATTTGACTGATAGGCAAACATTTCCCAACTGGTCAGAGCAGCAGAGAAAACGGGAACTTAAGAGAGTGAACAGATGAGCTTGGTGAGGGTCTGATTTTCATATTTATGTCTATTTGATTTCAAAATTAAATAAAAGCATTAGGGTTTGTATAAAACAACTGAAATGTTGTGTGTGTGTGTGTGTGCGTGCGTGCGTGCGTGTGTGTGTGTGTGTGTGTGTGTGTGTGTGTGTGTGTGTGTGTGTGTGTGTGTGTGTGTGTGTGTGTGTGTGTGTGTGTGTGTGTTTACAGGATGTGGTTTGTGGATCTGGCAGGAAGTGAGCGGGCATCTGATGCCAAAGAACCAGACAGACAGACTCGTATGGAGGGAGCTGAGATCAACCAGAGCCTGTTGGCTGTAAGTTATTCAAACACATCCTGACACATTAAGAAATCCCATTCAGATATCATTTATATTTCTAATTTTCAATTTGTTTATTTCCCCCCCTCTTAGCTTAAGGAATGTATTCGTTCTCTTGATAAAGATGAATCCCACACACCATTCCGACAAAGCAAACTTACTCAGGTAAAGAACCTGAAGATACAGATGTTATGATCGTCTTTCGCCAAGCCGAACCTCTTAACTTTGATGTATTTTTTTATTTTTAACTTTTATATTTAATCTCATTCAAGGTTTTAAAAGACTCATTTATTGGAAACTCCTTGACCTGCATGATTGCCAGCATCTCACCAGGTCACCAAGCAACCGAACACACGCTGAATACACTAAGATATGCTGATCGGTAAGTCTTTATTTAGCCTGAGTTAATGGTAAATGGCTGTATTTGTATAGTGCCCTTTTTAAGATACTACAACCCCCCAAGGCGCTTCAAAACACAATCACTTATCCATCCATTCACACACACATTCACACGCTGATGATGATGAGCTATGATGTAGCCACAGCTGCCCTGGGGCACACTGACAGAAGCGAAACTGCCGAACACTGGCACCTCCGGTCCCTTCGACCACCACCAGCAGGCAAGGTGGGTTAAGTGTCTTTCCCAAGGACAAAACAGCAGCATTCTCTGGCAGGAGCCGGAGTCAAACCTGCAACCTTCCAATTACTGGACAACCCACTCTACCTCCTGAGCTACTGCTGCCTAAATTGTAAAAGAAATGAAAAATTTTGTTAAAGAGCAGGTTAACTGAAAATAATAGTTTTTATTCTGACTTTCACATGCAGGCTAAAATAGTCTTCTATCGCTGTTTCATTAATTAGCTGCCGATAAAGCAGACAGGGAAACGCTCGGGTCAGATAAAGCCACACAGATCTACGTCACACTGAAAATGTACATTCATGGATTGACATACATGGCAGGCTGTTGTTGATTTAGCATCCACGAGAGAGCAGAGCACGTCTCGACTAGTAGAATTTAACCGTTAGCATTAGCAACTTCACAACATGGCAGAGCACATTCAGGCTTGTGTTATTTGTGGAGAATATAAAACATCAACATTGCAGCACAAACAGAGGCAGCAGAAGAGTGGTGTTGTTGTTAGCCAATTAGACGTGAGATGTCCAAATATAATTAATAATAATGAGTAAGACTCCAAATCTTGCGTTTTCTGCGCCCCACTGCTCCAGCTAACTTCTACTTCCTGAAAAAGGAGCGCCAAAATAACTCGCAAGGCATTTAGACTAGAGACCACTGCAAATGTATTTAAAAAATGAGCTAGATGAGCTGAAGCTAGATGAATGAAAGTGGAATGATGTATAATGCATGTTCAAATGTTTTATGTTTTTCCAGGATAACCTACATGCTTATTTTTTTCTTAGTGTGAAGGAGTTAAAGGGACAAGCAGAGGTAAGGGGAAGGAGAAGGTGCAAGACGGGACCTTTCTCTAAACATAACAGGAGCAGCAGCAACGTTGGCACTCCGAAAAAAGCAACCAAACTAAGTGAGACTATTGAACCAAATACACCTGCAAGGTTCCACACAGCGGGCGTATTCCTCCGCTTAACACCCAAGTACAGCAGATGTGAAGAGGAAACTCAGTCAAAAGGCAGAAGACAAAAAATACTTGAATCTGAGAAACCAGTTAGAGGTTGGCTGGCGAATGGTGAAAGGGAGAGTTGGACTAAAGAGGCAGACGAAGAAGAAGGTCGGCGCATGACACGTGGAAATTCTGATTCTCACCATTATGTTAGAGAGAAAAGTACCAGAGCAGCACCGGCACTCAAACCACAAACTGGTCAGCGGAAACACAAGGAACAAACTTGTGAGGATAATTTGACTTTTATGGTAAAAGAATGTGGATTCCACCGCAGGAAGAAAGATAATAGTCCACCAGAATGGATAGAAGAGGAAAGAATCTGTGAAGTAGAGCGACAAAGGGAAAGAGATTTAAAAAAGGCTGATACAGAAAAAATGAGACACCTAAAACAATATCATCAACATCTGCAGCAGTCTGTACCCTCATTGTCTTCATCAGTCCATTTCGTGCCATCTTTTAGATGTCCATCTTCTCCCTCCTCTACTCAGGACTCGCTCTCATCATTCCTGCCCTCCTCTCGCCTCTCGTTTGTAACTCACATGGATCATAGTTTGAGAGAGATTTTAGATGAATATGCAGCCACAGGAGGAGCCGATGTTGATAATGATGGACCGATTTCTTTGCTTAGAGGTGAGACTCAAGTTCAACCTTTAACCTCTACAAACCACTGCGAGAATGATGCTGGTGCCGGCAGCAGTAACCGTTTAAATGACGGCTGGAGGTTAGATGAGTCTGAAAGTGAGAGGAAAAGGCTGGTTGAGGAGAGGGCGAGGAGGGGGGAGAAAAGATTAGCTGTGAGGAAGCAAGCGTGGCGTGCTCAGGTGGAAGAAGCAGTGGCGGAGTCTGCAAATAGAACAGCAAACGGAAAATCGTCAAATGTAAATGTGCAACTGTCAGACTGCTGGGGTTTGAAGGACCAAAGAGGAACAAGCGTGGTCAGACCAAATGCGTCAGATGTCTCGGATAAAGACATGTGGAGAGCTGCACAGACAGATTCAGCTCACTATGATTTGGTGCATCAGCGAGCTCCTGCAGAAAGGCCTCTTTCCCCATCATGCAATGAGCTCCTGATCTCAGATAAGCTGCATGAGTCTCCTTTTGAATCTGCAAATGCTAAACGTGATAATATCCTACAAAATACTCCAGAGGCAGTATCATCAAACAACCACAGAGAGAGAAAAAATAGCTTTGTAGCTAATGCTAGTGAAGGACAATTTCCATATGCTCAATCAGCCACATCACCTGTTTCATCTACCAGGAATGGATGCATACAGCCAACAGATTGTGCTGTTTACACACACTCATGCAACCACACAGCCAAAATCTCTACTTTCCCTCAAGATGAGACAAATGTGGACTCGCTCAGCATTTCCCTGCTTCATGTCGATCAACAAGCTGCTGCCACCTCATTCTTACATTCTACGAATCTGGTAGACTCTGGTGTAAAAACAGGGGAAGAACTTGTAGAGGATGAAGATGCATCAGATGTAGCTAAAATGAATCTTTTAGATGCATCTGACAATGTGACACTGACTGAGCAGCAAAAATACACCAAAATAGCTGTCAGTGGAAACGGTAAGTGTCATTTCAGCATGTCAGTGTGTGTGTGCATGCTTAAAAATGATTTATTCTTTTTTTCTCATTCAGATGCAAACAAATCTCGCATTTCTGGCTTTAGGCAGCAGAAAAATCAACTTTTTAACAACACAGCTACTGCATCGCCACTTCAACCATCTACATGTGTGTCTGTGCTTACTCCTCTCTTGCACATTGGGAACAACAGCTCTCCTGCTGCACACAACCCAGCAGAATGTGCGAGTAAATCTTCATCCATTACAAGAGAAAAATCCAGCATCTCTGCTGGTCATCTGAATAGAGCGCCGTCCCACTATTCCTGCAACTCAAATGTTTTACCAAAACCAAAAAATGCAGCAAAATCAACCAGCAATCAAGAAATTAGACCCACTATGCATCTTTTTACCACAGATGGCTCTGAATACACCAAGTGAGTAGATATAAAAGTTGTATTTTCTGACAATTATCTAACAGTATCTGATTGCCATGGTACAAGTACTACTACATAATCCATATGATCTGTATTTAGGTGGTGTGTTGTTGAGGCCCACCTGGAGCAGCTGAAACAGATGGAAGCTTTCTGTCATAAAGAGGGGAAACTTTTATGGCGGCAACATAAAATGGTTAAGCTAAATCTTACCTGTAATTATTCTATGGAAGCCCATTCCCACTACTCTGACAAAAAAATCTCATAATCATGACTTATAGTATCTCATTATTAATTAGATACTATAAGTCAATAGGTGTGCTATTACTTTTCTAAGCGATCTGATTTACCGTGGCAAAAATTTTAGCAAAAAACTTCAAAAAATTTCTCAGATTGAGCTACCTTTTCAAACTTTGAGTGTGTGACTTTTTTTTACATTTGAAATAACTATCTTGTGCCTGGTGGCAGGTCCCTTTTTAAAATTTCTTCAGGAATTTCCCAATTTTCGAGTTGTCAAATTTTCAAAATTAATCGCTTTTTTATTAAGGGACCTGCTGCTGCTTCAGCAAGCAGGGCCCTTATTGTTATGCACCTGGGGAGTTTTCAACATTAATATCCTTTATTATTATTCTTCTTCCGCGAACGTGAATGTGGCTCAAATGGCTGCGTGCACCCCCACAAATTACACGTCAAAACGAGCAGATCAGCTGTGAGAGGTGTGCCCCATTTCTGGGCAGAATGAACTATCCTTTAAAACTCTGAGTGTGTGGCATTTTTAAAATTTTCAGAAAACTGTCTTGTGCCAGGTGGCGGGTCCCTTTTTAAAATGTCTGCTATCTCATTAATATAACTTAGATATCTCATTATTATGAAATTACTTTCTCATTATCTTGGCTATCTCATAATTATGAGATCATTTTTAATCAGAGTGGCGGGAGTGAGCTCCCATATATTCCTTCTTTTCATTTCATGGACTTTAAAAAGCACACCTTTCTATTTGTCTTTCTGTCCTACAGGCATTTGGGGAATATGTCCAAAAGCTGGCAGAGATCCTGGAGGGAAAGGCCAGATGTCTACACAGCATGAGAGCTCAGCTGCAGCCGTTTCTGACAGCCAGTACGTCCTCAAAACAAGGAAACACACATTTCCATACAGTCATGTAAATTAAATGTGTTTGTTTAAAAAAAGTTTTAGTTGTAGAAAACAAATTGGATTATTGGTGCACACTTTAAACACTTCTGTGTCAGTTTGATGCATTGATGTTTTTGGTTTGTTATTGTTTATTTTTATTTAACAGGTGCAACTTGAAGTATATTTTTCTTGTGAAAAGATAAGTCTGGAAGATTTTAATTGAAAATAGTGTTTTCTCACATGTTGGTGCTTATTTGTGTGTGTGTTTTTTTTATTGCAGCATGCGCTCATATTCTATACAATGTGTGTATGTGATGCTACAAGAATAATTAATGAAATATGATGGATTTAGTTATTTGGGACATGCATACCATATTAATTTATCTGAATATTTGGTATACTCATAAATGTCTGGTATTTATGCAGTTTTAGATGAAAAGTTTTTACCTTCCTGCCTTTTGTTTATTCTTAATTTTTTTCAAAGCACCAACCTTGATTTGATTTTTCTGAAAACGATATTTGGTTATTTAAAAATGAGAATGGACATTTGGAAATGGACCCAATCATTGGTAAGAAGTTAATTTAGACTTTTTTCTGTTTGAGTTTTAAAGGGACCACCCCAAGTCAGTGGTCATCTGTTTGAGAGTGGAATAAAGACATTAGAGAAAGATGTGCATAGCAATTTGTTGATTTGTTTTATTTCAATATTAATCTCAGGTTCAGAAAGAATTTCGTTAGGTGTGACTTTAAACATGATTCTAGAGAAATCAAAAATGTTATTTGCTTCATGGCATTTTAAAATATTAAATGAAATGTTTATTTTCTGAAATCTGTTTTTCGAATTTAGAATTATTTATTTGACTTAAGAAAAATAATCTAACACACTTCAAATTAGGCTGTTATAAACAAAGTGCAGAGCACAGCTTAAGGGTCAGAGTTCATGAGCCACACAGCTGGTCCTCTTGACTTGTTGTCTAGACATTGAGGCTGCTCAATCTTCTGACTGAAAGTGAGTAATCCATGGGTTGATGGGTGGGATCCATCATTATTTCCTGTGCTGCTTTGCACTTGCTGGTGTAATTGTCCTCTAGAGACAAAAGGTTTCCTGGTGGTAATTTTTAAGTAGATCTAACCAGTTTTTTGTAGTTCATTCTTGTTGGCCTAACAAATGTTTCCATACCAGGCTGTTATGTAGAGATGATGTCAGGAGGCTCTCCACAAAACACAGCAGTTATAGGAAATGAGCAAAGCCTGCACTGAGAATGGCCTTTTTCATTATGACTGTTTGTGACCCATGTAAGGTCAAAGGTCATGTGCGGACCCAAGCATTCAGCAGATTTCAGCAGTACCATGACTTATCCTCCAACAATCTGGTTCACATTTCAAATAACTGATCCACTCAGCTATCAAATTAAACTCGGCAGACTGTGGTGGTTGAAACCCTTGAAAAAGACAACACATCAATTGTTGTTCTGAAAAAAGATCTGACGAAATGTATCTGTATAAAGATACGAAGTAAATGTTTCACGACCAAATGCATATTATTGTTTATGGAGAAATATTACACCTGTTGTCTTGTCATTAACTGAGATGGAAACACGCTCACACACGAGAACGCGCACGTCAAGGCCACCTGAGCTGTTCGCTGATTTTGACTGGCAGGATCAGCTTCTCAGCGGCTAACGTCGGGGCGGTGGATCACGTGACATCAACTGCTGCTGCTGCTGCCTGCTGGCTGAGCGAAGCGTGTTGGCAGGTAAAATTAATTACACGGATTTACTTTGCTGATAACGTTTGAAACTGTTAAAAAAACATCGTGTCCTTACTAAAAGTTTTAGATGTATCAATAAAGTCCGACTAGACGATTCGCCCTGTTTCGTTGTTGGCTAACTGTTCGCGAGGCGAGTGCGTGCTTGTGTGTGGGTATCTCCATGATTACGCGAACACTGCATTGTGGATGGGCCGTTCACATGCCGGGGCTGTTAGCATATAGTTGTTCATAAGTGTTGAAGCTTTTGTGGGCCAATTTGTTTTGCTTGATTCCCTACACCTTCGGTTCATAGTAAAAATAATAGACACTGCCAGTTTTAAGTATCAACGAACCACGCGACGTATTTTTGTTTCGGTTAAGTTGTTAGCTTGTTGCTAACGTTAGCTTTTCTTCCGAGCTACACAAAGAGGAGTATGATCGCACTTTAGAGACGTTTGGTTGTTTCCTGGTTTTCTCTGTCCATCTTGGTAAGTGTGAAGAAAACCATTAATGCACTTTAACAGCTTAATATTGGGTTGCATTTGCTGAAATATTTCTCGTATAACATGGCGATTAAAGGCGTGGGAATCACACGGAACAAAGACGAGCGATTAGCTCCATGAGCTAGGTTACCCTAAGTGAGCGTTAGCCCGGGTTTCTCTCGATCAGGCGACTTTTGCAGCGCTGTCCAAAAATGATTCACGAAGATATGGCTTAAGTAAATGTAACTAGCAGCGTTAAATCACGATTATACAAATACCACTCAGTTTTACACACACAATGATATATTTTCTAAATATTATGTTCTTCCCCTGTCAGCCAATCTAGTGACGTTTCTGCCATCTCGCACGATCTGGTACGCTATACGTAAAAATAATAGTTTTTGATGGTATTAATAGTTGCGTAAGATGCAACGCATAATGGCTTTCGAGATGATTTTATTGTTTGATACAATGTATTTAATTTCTAAACAAATCTAAATATCGCTACCCTGTGGTAAGCAAAAATATTGAAGCGCTCATGCCCCTACTGGTAAACGTTCGGGCACACAGACCGTGTTTTTTGTGGGAAAGAGAGTGAGCGCTGTAAGATGAAACCTGAACAGTCCCCTCACTGGCTAAATTTAACCGGGGATGTGGGGGCGACAGTCGGGGTTATAGTCTTACATGGAATATCTGTTTATGTACAACTCTGGCTTTCCACGTGCACACCGCACTGTTTTAGGGTACATTGCATTTCACAGATTGACAGTGTTCTATTTTTATTTTTCCAGATTTTTTTCTATTTTGTACATACTTGTTTTGTATATACTGTATATGATGACTTCAGTGGTCAGCAATCAGACCCGGGGGACTCGGGATAAGACGCTGCCCACTACCACCACACAAACAACACAGAAACAGATACAGGTGGGGTTTCATTAATCATTACACTTTTTGTTGTTGAACATTTTGGGTTTATCGCCAGATTGTGCAAACACAGTGAATTTTATTTTAACAGTTGCAACTGATTAAAATGAATAAAGTACCGCAAATTTCTTGGTCTTGTTTCTCACTAGTTACTTTTTGCTTGCCAGGCCACAGCAGAACAGATTCGTTTAGCTCAAGTGATCTATGACAACAATGATGCAGACTTTGAAGACAAGGTCAAACAGGTTTGTGCATCCACAGAAATCTAGAAAAATGGGCTGTCTTTGATATGAGTTATTCCTGGAACTTTTAAACTTTAGGGCCTTTATCATCTCACTTAGTGTTTTTGTGTTTGCACACAGTTGATTGAGGTAACTGGGAAGACTCAAGATGAGTGCATGGTTGCCCTTCATGACTGCAATGAAGATGTAAACAGAGCCATCAATTTTCTGCTGGAGAGCCCATCTGACACAGTAGGTGTACACACGCACATAATGTTTACACAGACTTAAATTAGCATTTAAAGCTGTTATAGTGAATCTACAGAACAAGATAGGTTTTAAATGCAAACACGGTCACAGAACACTCGCGTCTCCTCTTGGGTGTCTTCCCTGAGACACTTCTGCCGGAACGGAAACCAGCGATGCCGGAGAAAACAAAAATGGTGCACCAGTTGCCTTTTCTAGGTCCAAATGTCTTTTGTTGCCCGTGACTTTAAATGGTGTTTTTCTTTTTTGGGACTGGTAATTTACCCCAAAGTTGAAGTGGTAGCAGCTGGCTGTTTCTCCTTCTCTTATATTACTGAGGCAAGAACCTCTGACATCAGTGGTATTCTCTTGCAAAATATGTGAGTTTGTAATAAATGGAGGACCCAGGGAAGAGTGGTGGTTGGCCAAGATGTACAACTGGAAGGTCCATTAGTTGCTTTTGGTCCGAAATGTGTTATTAGACGTGTTTCCATTGTTGGAACTTTGGGATAAATGCAGGGATGGGGAATTTGAGAGATATGTTGGCCCTGTCCTCTCAGCTGTTTTCTCGAAATTCAGCTCTTTTAGGACTTTGCACAGATGTCAGCATATTGTGGCTGCTTCTGCAGTGAGTGATGTCACTGCTCATCACCAGAAAGCATCCACAGTAACATTAATAGCATTAAAAGTTTTATTCTGTCAAAGTCCAGAGAAGTTTAGCAGCTCCATGATGTAAAATGTGGCGTTCAATGACAAGAATAAGCAACATTTTTTACTGTGCTCTGAGACAACAAAGCCCTGTCAATTACATTGTTGTGGGCAAATTCTGCCATGTTTTTCGGTGTTGGGAGTTTAGCAACAGCGATTTTAAAGCTGCACACTTGGTACTTATTTTCTTTTGCTTCCATTCTGCTTCACAAGCAAATATTCTAATTTTACTAATTGCGATTGTTTTGGATGTCGTCTGCTGAGCTAATTTCTTGGTGAATTACAACAAGTCCATGTGAGTTAACCAAAAGTTCCGCTCATCTACTCCACTGAGCCATTTCGAGTAACTACCCCTGATCTTGTACTCAAAAAGTTCCCGAACATGGCCCATTTGGCCAGTCTGGTGAGGTGGGGGGGACACGTGTGCCAGGAAGTTCTTGTACTTTTGAAAGATGTTTTTAAACAAATGCAAGAGAAACACTTTATTGATTAATTTATAATTTTTTAATCTTCACAATATATTCATAACTACACTATGTTAAAAGGCATAACCATTTTTTGGGCTAATTCGTTTTCAAAATTTGATATTGCAGCTTTAAATGTCAATATTTGATTATATCTAACGGACATTTATTCACGTCACTTTTTAACATCAGAACTCCTGGGAGACTGTGGGGAAGAAGCGTAGCCTTGGTAAAGAAGGAGGACCATCAGATATAAAAGAGAACAGAGAGAAAAGAGGGGAGAGAGAGGCTAGTCGTGGACGCGGGGCATCCAACAGAAGGGGCAGAGGAATCAGCCGAGGTCGTGAAGGTAATGGGGGGCAGCTTTCTTTTTATTAATTACTGCATTCATATGTCTGGTTGTACCTACTAAAACCACTAGCACTGGATTTGGACCCAGTTGTAACAAATTTTAGTTATTTCATTAAAACAGCCCCCTTGTTATGTTACCTATTGGATTCTAGGCCGGTCAGAGGAGAATGGGTTTGATGTGGTTCCTGGAGAAAGGGGGACAGACCGTGGACGCAGAGGGAGAGGCAGAGGTGTGTATTATAATGTAATTAATTTTCGGGATATGTATTTGAAGGCAGAGCTAGCGATTCTAAAGACAGGTGTGCAGAATTTATGTTGACAAGTTCCAACTTTAGATTGTGTTGCAGGTGTTGCTATAATTAGTTTATGATTTAATCTGCTACGGCTTGATGCTTTACTAAGAGTTTAATGAGTAAAAGTCTGCTGCTTTTCTTTTGTCTTCAGGAGTGGGGACGCGTGGCCGAGGAAGAGCAGCTGTTGGTAACAGGTTTTCTTCACAGGGAATGGGGTACGAACGTTTTCAAGAATCTTCACCTCAACATAATCTTAACTGGGTTCTGAGCTTTGTTTTTAAAGTTTATAAATTACCGTAATTTCCAGACTATAAGCTGCTACTTTTTTCACTTGCTTTGGACCCTGCAGCTCTTACAACAGTACGGCTTATCTATGTTAATATTTCTACAGCTAATGGTCACCAGGGGAGCACTGCAGACCCATTGAAAGTTATTGTTTACATCCAGGTAACTGCGCATCCACACAAGCTGGAGGGCAAAATCCCCATCTCCAGCCATTATCCAGTACTGTATCTCCACAATTTAAGCTAACAAAATAAAAACTAGGGATTTAGATATCATTACTTTAGATCATCTAACACATCTTTGTGCAGATGAACAAAAAAGAAACATCCCAAAACTAACTGTATTTAGCATAAAGCTTCAAGATCCACGTTTGAAATGGCTAGCAAGCTGTGGGGATGATAGTCCTTCTCAGAACTGAACATCTAGACTTTACACAGCTGAACTGAACGAGTAACTGGATCTCTTCTGTTTTATGGGTTAATGCTGAATGATTTCCATGACACTGCTCGTCTTTGGAGATTAACGAATGCTCCGTTTATGCTGACGAGTAACGTAAACAGAAACGCGAACAACATTACCTGTGGGACCCATGAGGTGATCGGAAAGGGAGCATTAAGCATTAAATCGCATGCTGCTTATAGTTGGGCGTGGCTTATAAATGAACAATCTGTAATTTCCCCCAGAATTAGCTGGTGCGGCTTATATTCAGGTGCGCTTTATAGTCAGGAAATTACGGTAACATTTGTGACTCATATCAAAAACTGACATATGTTTATCTTCTTTCTATTCCTTCTTATGTAATTCCGTTCTGTTTTTCCAGCACGTTTAATCCTGCTGACTACACTGCAAACTCTGGAGCTCAGCAGGAGAACTGGGATGGCGATGGCAATGAAACTGCTGAGGGGACTGGTTAGTAAAATAACAAAACAGAAGATGCCTTAGAGATTCTAGTTTTAGTCCGTTATGTTGTAGCACCAATTTTTAGGTCCTATGATTTCTGCTAAACAGAGAATGTGGACGGAAACGCAGAATTAAACAAAATTTTTAGAATGATGAGTTTTGGCACTCCAACAGGATGTTGATATAGATCGCCACTTGCTCAGATGTTTTCTTATACGCCTATTTTTGGTTTATTTTGAAGAGTACAAATAAAAAAATTATCTAAAATTATGTTTGCATTTTTTAAATTAAGGAAATCACATCCAAAACATACGGCCGCAGGTCAGATGATACGACTACAAAATCTATCATCGACCTGTGACCTAGGCTGCCCTGGTACCAAGTGTACCGGTGGGCATCCTTATGTTCGAACATGGTGTTCGTTATGGCCAAACTGCGGCTTGAACAGAAGTCCAATAACAAAACACCGCTCGAGTTCAGATTAGGTGGGCCGTTCCTCCCAATCACACCCCTCCAGGTCAAGCTGTCATTGCCCACGTGAGCATTGAAGTCCCCCAGCAGGACAATGGAGTCCCCTGATGGAGCACTATCTAGCACTCGTCCCAGGGACTCCAAAAAGGGTGGGTACTCTGAACTGATATTTGGCCCATAAGCACAAACAACAGTCAGGACCCGTTCCCCGACCCGAAGGCGCAAGGAAGCTACCCTCTCGTCCCCCGGGGTAAACCCCAACACACAGGCAGAGAGTCTCGGGGCTAACAACACCCGAGTGAAGAGAGGGGCGGAGCTGTCAACTGATCACCACCTGGTGGTGAGTTGGATCAGATGGCAAGGGAACATGCCGCGTAGACCTGGCAGACCCAAACGCATAGTGAGGGTCTGCTGGGAACGCCTGGCAGAAGAACCTGTCAAGACGGTCTTCAACTCCCACCTCCGGCAGAGCTTTGACCACGTCCCGAGAGCAGTGGGGGACATTGAGTCCGAGTGGGCCTTGTTCCACTCTGCGATTGTCGAGGCGGCTGTTGCTAGCTGTGGTCGTAAGGTGGCCGGTGCCAGTCGTGGTGGCAACCCCCGTACCCGCTGGTGGACACCAGAGGTTCGGGGAGCCGTCAGGCTGAAGAAGGAGGCCTACAGGGCGTGGCTGGTCTGTGGGTCTCCGGAGGCAGCAGACAGGTACCGGATAGCCAAGCGGGGTGCAGCAGTGGCAGTTGCCGAGGCAAAATCTCGGGCGTGGGAGGAGTTTGGTGAGGCCATGGAGAAAGACTATCGATCGGCTCCAAAGAGGTTCTGGCAAACTGTCCGGCGCCTCAGGAGAGGAAGGCAGCAACTCGCTCACACTGTTTACAGTGGGGATGGGGAGCTGCTGACGTCAACTGAGGCTATAGTCGGACGGTGGAAGGAATACTTTGAGGAGCTCCTCAATCCCACCAATGCGCATTCCGAGGAGGAACCAGAGCTGGGAGGCCTGGGGATGGACTGTCCGATCTCGGGGGCAGAAGTTGCTGAGGTAGTCAAACAACTACACAGCGGCGGAGCCCCGGGGGCGGATGAGGTTCGTCCTGGGTATCTCAAGGCTATGGATGTTGTAGGGCTGTCATGGTTGACACGTCTCTACCAACATTGCGTGGTCATCGGGGGCAGTTCCTAGGGAGTGGCAGACCGGGGTGGTGGTACCCATCTTTAAGAAGGGTGACCTGAGGGTGTGTTCCAACTATAGGGGGATCACACTCCTCAGCCTCCCTGGAAAGGTCTACGCCAAGGTACTGGAGAGGAGGGTCCGATCGATAGTTGAATCTCAGATAGAGGAGGAGCAATGTGGTTTTCGTCCTGGCCGTGGAACTGTGGACCAGCTCTATACCCTTGCAAGGGTGATGGAGGGGGCATGGGAGTTTGCCCAACCAATCCACATGTGCTTTGTGGATTTGGAGAAGGCTTATGACCGTGTCCCCAGGGGCACCCTGTGGGGGACGCTCCAGGAGTATGGGGTGGGTGGCTTTCTGTTAAGGGCCATTCAGTCCCTTTACCAGAGGAGCGTGAGTTTGGTCCGCATAGCCGGTAGTAAGTCGGACCTGTTCCCAGTGAGGGTTGGACTCCGCCAGGGCTGTCCTTTGTCACCGGTTCTGTTCATCACTTTTATGGACAGAATTTCTAGACGCAGCCGTGGTGTGGAGTGTGTCGAGTTTGGTGGCAGGAGAATCTTGTCTCTGCTTTTTGCAGATGATGTGGTCCTCCTAGCTTCATCCAGCTCTGACCTTCAGCTCTTGCTGGGTAGGTTCGCGACCGAATGTGAAGCGGCTGGGATGAGGATCAGCACCTCCAAATCTGAGACCATGGTTCTCGACCGGAAAAGGGTGGCTTGCCACCTCCGGGTCGGGGGAGAGGTCCTACCTCAAGTGGAGGAGTTTAAGTATCTCGGGGTCTTGTTCACGAGTGAGGGTAGGAGGGATCGGGAGATCGACAGGCGGATTGGTTCGGCGTCTGCAGTGATGCGGACGCTGAGCCGATCTGTCGTGGGGAAGAGGGAGCTGAGCCAGAAAGCCAGGCTCTCGATTTACTGGTCGATCTACGTCCCAATCCTCACCTATGGTCATGAGCTTTGGGTAATGACCGAAAGAACGAGATCGCGGATACAAGCGGCCGAAATGAGTTTCCTCCGTAGGGTGGCCGGGCTCAGCCTTAGAGATAGGGTGAGGAGCTCGGACATTCGGGAGGGACTCGGAGTAGAACCGCTGCTCCTCCGGATCGAAAGGAGCCAGTTGAGGTGGTTTGGGCATCTGGTCAGGATGCCTCCTGGACGCCTCCCCGGGGAGGTGTTTCGGGCATGTCCTGCCGGCAGAAGGCCCCCGGGTCGACCCAGGACACGTTGGAGAGGTTGCATCTCCAATCTGGTCCGGGAACGCCTTGGGGTCCTGCCGGAGGAGCTGGTGGACAAGGCCGGGGAGAGGACGGCCTGGAGCTCCCTAATTGGGATGCTGCCCCCGCGACCCGGACCGGATAAGCGGAGGAAGACGAAGACGAAGGAAATCACATTCTTGTGGCCCCCCATTGATGTCAAACATAACTTTTTTTGGCCGTCATCTTGAAAAGTTTGGACACCCCTGGCTTAAATTATTTAAAATTCACAAATTAAATGATCTACTTCTTTTGTTTAAATGAAGTTTGAGGCAATATTTCCCATTTCTGAGTGTGAAACTGAAGTATAATTGATGCAGGGATGTTATGTCAAGACATGGCTGTTTGTGTTTCTCAGGAATGTGGGGAGGTAATCTGGAAGAGTGGACTTCAGAAGACTGGAATGAGGATGTAAGGAAGTAGATTTTATTCATATGAAGGAAGTTAGAAGACCTTGCTATGATCATTTTGACAAACCTTTTGCTGCATTTTTAAACATCACATTTAGGTTACGTTAAAATGATTATCCATACAAGTCGTGTTAGTCAGCATTTTTATGGGCCATTCCCATCTGTACCGGGTCAACCCGGGCCGGGTAGCCCCAGTCGGCCCCAGCCTGGCCCGGTTGATTCCACACATCCTTGCCTTAAGCCCATGTGGGCTGATTCTACCCACCAATCAGAGGCTTGCTCTAATGGAAGGTGTGAATTTGCTGTCAGCAGTGGGTGTGTTGGCCCTGGTCGGCCTGAAGCAGACCCCCTCGAGAAGAGGGCTGAGAATGAGCCTTGGTTGGCCCGGAAAAATACCAGGCCACCCAGATATGTAAACAACCTACGCTACCCGGCCCGGGCCGACCCGGTACAGATGGGAATGGCCCATTAGTGACCTTAGTATAGGAAGTATGCAGCCACTGATCAGTAATGATCTGTAATTGGTGTCCTCTCACAGCTGTCTGAGACCAAAGTGTTCACTGCCTCTTCTGCTCCAATAAACCACATCGCACCAGGACACAAGTAAGCTTCTAACTCTATAATAGTCTTGAAAAGCTGCCAGGCAGTTTGTTTGTTTTCAAACCTAACTTTTCAAACTTTCTTCTTTCCGATCTTTTTTCAGTGTGGATCTGGCCAGCATACTGCCTAAGACTGTAGGAGGTGCTATGGATTCTGACTTGGGAGCGATAGTCGATGGTCCCTCAGCAGAGGATTTGGGCCAAAGCCTGGTTTTCACTAATTCCCATCACAACGGACGTGCTGCAGCACACAGCTACGCACATGCAACAGCCAACAGCTACGCCCATGCTGCCTCAGCTAACACCACCTATGCACATGCTGCGCTGGTATTCATAATCTTGTTCACACTCAGTGCAAGAACTAGTATAAGATGCTTTTAGTTAAAGCTGAACCTTTGCACTCAGTCTGTTTTTTGTTTATGTTTTGCTCTCAGTCATCAGTCATAGGTTCTGGTTTTGGGTCCCTGAATGCATCTAAGCAGGCACCAACTCCTGACATTCGGACATCAGAGCAGCTCAATGGGCCTCGGCTTGGTCAGAGGACAGGTCAAATGATGGCAACCACCAGCAACAGTAGTGTTTCCAAAGATGCCGGTCCACCTTCACTCCAAATTCCAGCTCCTGCTCACTCGTCTTCTGCAGATGTTAAAGCTCAGAGGGTGGAAAACGGCCCTGTTATGTCCCAAACCTGTAAGTTTGTTGTAAAATGTAAACAAAACTACAAATAACTGGCAACCATAATTATACTGATTACCCAATGTTCTTCAGTGGAAAGTAAGTTTCAACCAGAGCCATCAGCGGTGCTCAGCCAGCTTGCTCAAAGGCAGCAACAGTCCTCCATCCTTACCACCACCACGGATACTCTGGGTCTGTCTCAGACACACGCACCACAGGTCCCTACACCACCAGGTACATCTGCAGAACGTTGTCAAAGTATATGAACGCATGGCATTCTTTGGAAAATGCTATGACACAAATGTTTAGCTTTATTGAAGTTATAAATAAAAATTTTTAACTTTAGCCAGTAGCCACATACTGAGACACACTTCTGCTCTTATTATCCTGCTTCTGCTGAAAATGCATGAACGATTCTGACCAGTTTTTGGCCTGTCAAAATGCACTTTAATAATCATCTGACCCTTGTGGTGGGATACTAATTTACAATCTTAACTAGGGCAGGAATTTTTTTTTTAAAAGAAACCGTAGGAAATATATTTTAAGTGTGGCCCTGCTATTTTATGCTATTCGTTAATTAACTACTTTCAATAAAGAGCAGACAAAAACTGACTTAATTTCAATATTTTATTTAAACATCTTTATTTTTCTGGGACTGGATGATTTCAGAAAATGATGGAATTGTGTTCCTTTTTCTAGCAGAAATTGATATTTCTGTTTTAATTCATGATTTTCTTCAAATTAAGGTTAAACTGCAGCACATTATTCACAATATTTAATGATATTTACAAACATGACAGGAAATGACTTCATACCATCCTGTTTTCACTCATTTTCTCACTTTTCTGTAGCGCTAGGGCTGCAACTAACGACTATTTTAATAGTCGACCAGTCACAGACTATTGAAACGATTAGTCGACTTATCGGATAATTATTAAATTTTTCTTAAATTTGGCATGGGATTGCTTTATGTGAAAAATGAAAAACACAAGAAAGATGGGTACTTCAATGGAAAATGCATATTTTATTGAACTTTGTTGCTGATAGACCAATTCATACTAAAAGTAAATAAAAATGTCCTGACTTTACACCAGTTAGGCACAGTGCTCAGTCAGTATAAACATAAATGCATAAATAAAGTTAAAATACTTTTGTCAGGCACAGTCAGGCATAACATAAAATCTCTTTTTTTTTAAAAGCGAAAATACGTTAAAAAGAATGTACAATTTTTTTTTCCATCGCACCACATGTCTATTCATAGATATATATAATTATTGATTTATCATCCAGCCCTAATTCTAACTGAACTAATTGTCCTAAATTTCAGGCCATGAGTCCTCCATTCCATCTGTAAGAGATGGATCTTCTCCTGGAGGCAAACTTTCAGGTCTGGAGCTTCCTGTGGCTGAAGTCCCACAACGACAATTAAAGACACAGAAACGTAGAGCACCTCCTCCATCAAAGGTATGTTCTGGTGACTTCTTTTAAAAAATAACACAATTTGTAGACAGATAATATTAGCTGTAAGGGTTTGTAGTCATTTGAGGTCATAATAATAATTTTCTTTAATGCCATCAAGAAATCCAGTGTGTTAGGGACACGTTTGAGTGTCATCTAGCTCCTAAATGCTCACCATATGCTCACTGTCTTAAACATAAGTACAGAACATGCAGCTTTTATTACAGGATTTCTACTTTTGCAATGTTTCTTTCTAATGAGTCTGTTCTTATTTATGCTGTCTACTTCAGATTCCATCCTCAGCTGTGGAGATGCCAGGCTCTGCAGATATTCCTGGTCTGAATGTTCAGTTTGGAGCTCTTGACTTTGGATCTGAAGCTGGTGCAGGGGACATGTCCCAGACTGAGCCGTCCAGAGAACACCCTCCCGCTCTGGTCCAGACAAATATACCAACTCCTGCAGCTGTTCCCTCGCAGCAGCCTCAGAGCAGCATATTCCCCAAACCTGGAGCTGTGAGGTATGTGCTTGTGTGTGTTTTATTTTGTGTTTGGTATTTTGTAACTTTGATTGCATTTAAAACATTTAGGAATGTGCAGACATGAGAAATGGGTATCAGAGTTTGCTAGACAATAGGGCTGCAACGATTCGTCAACGTCAACAAATATCGACAGTAAAAATAGTCAACATTGAATTTCATTGTCGACGTTGTCGCCAGACGTGTTTTTTCTGATCCAGTGAGGCATCTCACTTCATTACAATCTCTACCGAGAGTCGCACATGCGCGGTAGCTTCTCTGCTGAGCGTCAACTAACAGAAATGGCGGCGTCCAATACAGCAGCTACGCGTACCAAAACATCTAAAGTTTGGGAGCATTTTAGCCTGGATTCGGCAAATAAAAAGATTACCTGCATTTAGAGTTGGGCATCGATTGGAACCGGTTCCAACGGTTGGTTTTTCCCGGAATCGTTCAAGAGTTGTTTTTTTTTTTTTTTGATTCCTAGTTTCGATTCCTAGAATGCAGACGGAAGAGGAATCCGTGGCCGATCCCCGTGAAAAATAAACTTGATCTGCAAATTGTGATCAACGCTTTTCAGAGCTGATCACACCAGCTGTCTGTGTGCAGAGGGAGTCCCCCCTCCCCCCACCCGGCGCGCAGCAGCCAAATATAAACAAACTCGTCTGCCGAACTTTTACTCCGTACTGTAAACTTTAACTCCTGCAGCGTAGAGGAAACTTGTTAAATACATCAACATGGTGGATTTAATAGAAGCTTTAAAGAACAAACTCTGGACAGTGTGAGGTGGGTTTGTCTCACTGCAGAAATAAAAACACACGGAGCGTCAGCAGTCAGATGCAGTCGCTCACCAACGTGTGTGTGTTTGTGTGTGTGTGTGTGTGTGTGTGTGTGTGTGTGTGTGTGTGTGTGCGCGCGTGCGTGTGTGTCTCAGAAGGCTGAACAATAACCTGTAGAATAATTGAAGTCATCATGCTTGTGAAGCTTCTCTGTGGTGGAGCACACCAGCTTCTGCCACAATAAATAATTAAAATAATAATAAATCACACACAAAGTTGTGAACATTTTAATTTCCTTTTTTTAACTATTTCTGTTGAGAGTTTTAATATTTAAAGTCTGTTAGATTGTTACTGACAGCAGCTACATTTAAGTTTCACTTTCTGTTCTGACTGAACGCTGCTGCAGCATGGAGGTTTAGGTTGTCAGTCATCCTGGACATGATCATCCTGAGAGTTTTAGCTGAAAACAGCTGGATGTTTCTGGATATGTTGGAGACATTTAGCCTCTCATCCCAGAGGCTTCTTCCAGACTTTCGTTGTGGTCAGAAACAAACACACTGGTTGTGCTGCAAGTCTTTTTCTTTTTTTTCTCTCCAAAACATGTTTTTGTCTAAATGAAGGTGATGTTATTGTTCATAGAATCAAAATTCATGTTGAAGTTAAGATTATTTTATCAAGTAGGACCTGTGGTTAGATAGCTCATTTAAAACATGTCATGTCTTGAAAGAATCTGAATCGGGAATCGATAGGAACTGGGATCGAACCAAGGAATCGGAATCGTTCAAAATCAAACGATGCCCAACCCTACCTGCATTATTTGCAAAGCAGTCCTTGCATATCACGGCAGCACCTCGGTGATGCATGAACACTTAAAGAGAAAGCACTTAGGACAGTTGAATGAAACAAGAGTCTGACTCACCTCGGTAAGATTTAAATAACACGAAAGCCAATACATTTTGTATTGGATGTACATTGTACATTTTTTTAAACATATTTTCGCTTTTAAAAAAGATTTAATGTTATACCTGACTGTGCCTGACAAAAGTATTTTAATTTTATTTATGCATTTATGTTTATACTGACTGAGCACTGTGCCTAATTGGTGTTAAGACAGGACATTTTTATTTACTTTTAGTATGAATTGGTCTATCAGCAGCAAAGTTCAATAGAATATGCATTTTCCATTGAAGTACCCATCTTTCTTGTGTTTGTTATAATTTTTCACATAATCAAAGCAATCCCATGCTAAATTTAAAGGGGCATTATGGAAGTTTGACAGCCAAAACATGTATAGAAATAATAAATGTCTTCATACATTCTCCTGCAATGCCCTGGTCCTGTAGAATGAGCCCTGGCACTTTTACTGTGATTGCCTGTTTTTCTGTAAAATCACAGAAAAAGAGAGCTGCTCTGGTCGAGCAGGCTGCTTCATGCGCGTTCACGCTCAGGCATAGCCCTCCGAACTGTTCTTTGAATGTTGTTTCAGCTGTCATCAAGCATAAAAATGTTACAGATACAGGAAACGCCACTGGCACTTTAGCTCGCCTAGTGAGGCTTCGGGCTTTCATGCATAAGACCCGGGTTCGATTCTAGATGTGAACATAGTTGTTTTAGAGTTTCTCTTTTACATTAATGATATATATTTTTACAGTAAGATGCCCAAATTTTTATTTGAGACTCGCCGAACGGCATTGAATTCAGATATAAAAAGATGTGGGTTCAACTTTCATTTTGGAACAATTTTTCAAGCAGGGGAAGGGAATGATCTGAGCATGCAGGAGGACTGACCCATCATAAACCTTTGTCAGCTGTGCTGAAGAGAAAGGTACAGAACCAAATTATTTCATTAATTAGCTGCGCGTTCTCCTGTCCTCTGTCCTCTGGGCCACACACACACACACAAGGGACTGTCTCAGCTTTTATTTTTGTTAAGGAGTGTGCACGTACAGCATGCGCGCCTCGTGCACGAGCCTCCTATTGAAGCTGCCGTTACACTTTTGACCTGAAGGGGCAATCTCGAGCATAAAAAAATCAAAACTCTGAAAAGTCCCTTTAAGAAAAAATTAATAATTATCCGATTAGTCGACTAATCGTTTCAATAGTCTGTGACTGGTCGACTATTAAAATAGTCGTTAGTTGCAGCCCTACTAGACAAATGTCATGCTTAACCCTCTAAGGGTGTTGTCTCTGCTGTTTTTTCTTGGTCCTTTAAACAGTGAACACATGAGCAGCGTACCCTCAGCTGTATCGGATGGCAACTTCCCATCACCATCTTTGGGCTTACCCAGTGCTACACCTTCCCCCTCTCTTGGTCTCCCCAGCGCAGCAGCAACTCCCTCATCCTCCTCTGTCCCTGCTACAACCAGTCGCATGGAGAACAGTGGCCCGAGGTCCCTGCCATCCCATCTTGGTTTCTCACAGAGCAAAGATGTTCCATCAACTGCTAATGCCCCTCTGACGGTAAAAATACCTTTTTTTCCCCTCGTATGATTAAGTATCCCAAATGACATGCTTATTATCAAATGGATTACTCAACTTATTGTCAAATGGATTATTTACATATAAACGATGAAATGTGCAACTTTAAATGTTTATTTTTTTAGAATGGCTACAGTGGCATGAAGACGCAGGGCACACAGGAAAGTAAGTACTTTTATCAGTTCTAGCTCACTCCTTCTGTGAAATATATCCTGGAGATGATGATGGTTACAAGCACATATCTTAATCCTGTAATGTGGAAACATTTTTGCTGAATCTCCTGCCTTCCTCATCATGCTTTTGTTGTGAGTGACTTTGTAGTAATATGAGCTATGGATTAGAGTTGAGTGATATGTATGATTTTTTCACACCGCCAATTGTCAGTCCAATAAATGACCATGGGCGATTAATTCAGGCATGTTACGTCATGATGTCACATTTTTTTGAAGTTAACTTTATTTCATTCAGAGAGATATATATATACATATATATATATATATATATATATATATATATATATATATATATATATATATATATATATATATATATATATATATATAAACAGAAAACACAAAACAAGCGGATAACACAACCAAGAATGAAAAGGAGCAGAATGAAGAGATACCTCTTATAAATCTGTCCTTTATTTAAAAAAATAAAATAAAATAAAAAGCAACAATCACAGTGTTTAAATGTTAGAAAGGCATGAATGATTTGTGAATACAGAAGTCCAAACAGTGATTTTTTTTTAATAGAAGCGCAGCGCATATATTTGCTGGTAGAGAAATGTAGATTTTTCTTTTTGAATAATTTTGTATTTGTTGTTTGGTAGAGTGACGTAAGCGGTTCATATTAAACACAGCTAAAGTGTTAAAAAGAAGCCTTGTTTTTGTTTCCCGGTGTTACCCACTATTGTGTCATTTTTTGTTTAAGCAAAATGTTGTTTTTTTTTTTTCTCTTTTCTCTGAACAAAGGATACTGGGTTTCATTCTTTTGAGTTTGGGTAGGAAGTGCTGCTGCATTTGAACCTGATTTGGATGCACTCTGAGGTGGGATCATTTGCTCACAGCCAGAGGTTGCACGATGCATTTATCCCACCACTTTCATTTTTAAAATCATAATTATTCAATACTATGAGTGTAACGGTACGCATGGTGGCGCAGTGGTTAGCACTGTTGCCTCGCAACACGAAGGTCGCAGGTTTGAAACTCTGCTGCGGCCTTTCTGCGTGGAGTTGCGTGGGTTTTCTCCGGGTACTCCGGTTTCCCCCACAGATCACAACATGACCTATAGGTTAAAATAAATTGTAAGTCGCTTTGGGTAAAAGCGTCTGCTAAGCACATAAACATAAACAAGATTCAAGTAGGGTGCTGAATAACGAGAACTACTTTAGCCCAAGTTTTAAAATCAGGAAAATGTTTTCCAAATGAAATGGCCAGAAGTCTGCCAGACTCTCTGAAAGACAGAAGGGTTTCCGCTTTCCACTCGACCTTGCGCTCTTGTGCACAATGTCGAGTGCAGCAGACGCTCTCCGAGCTCCTCTTCAGCGCACTGCTTGCGCACACTTTCAGCAGCGAGAGGCGGAGAACGTGTGAGATAATGTTCAGATGCGCTGATGGAGATCTTTTGTTGATTATTACCTCTGCAATGTTCTCTGTGTGTAACGTGTAAAATATTTGCCATTACCAAACTAACTCACGGGCAAATAAATAAACAAACAAATCACCTCTTGTAAAAAACAGCCATGATGGCTTGGCCCATCGCCGATAGTCGAATAATTCGTCCCATCGCCCACCCCTACTATGGTTGACACTCCCCAGTAACTGAAACAGTAAAATTGACTTTATTCTCTAGGCTTATTTAATGATATGTTAACTTAAGCAACTGTATTACTGCTAGGATTTTCATTTATGGCTTATTTATTTTAGTGACTACATTATTGTTGTGTAAAATTCAGTAATTTGTTTGTGCACTGATATTTAAATTAGCTATTGACCACTCAATCTCATGTTTTTACAGCGTCCTCCCGAACGATAAAAACAGAGTCTGTTATGACAAATGACAGTGGCTCAGGCCATCATATCCCCTCTCCTGCAGCCACACCCTCCCACTCAACACCTGTTCCTTCAATGAACAGGTAAGGGATGGATGGCTCATTCATTCTATGACACTTATCCTGGAGATAATGATGTTTACAAGCACATATCTCAATCATGTAATGTGGAAATATTTTTTGCTGAATCTCCTTTCTTCATAATCTTGCTTTTCTTATGATTTTAACTTGTGGCTGACAGAATTTTTTGTCTTTGTAGTCATGTGAGCAGTACTCACTCATCTGGATCGACCCTCTCCCCCAGTTCCTCTCATTCTGTAAGTTTTACACACACACACACACACACACACACACTTTAGCATTTTGTTGTTGCAGTTTTATTATATATGGTTGTTTGTGTAATGGTCATGATCTAGGCTTGTTTTTGATGAGATCTTCCCTGACTGATTTTTCTAACGTCAGATGGCTGAGGAGAGCAACAACAACCTCTATGCCATTTCAACATCATCCAGCCAAGTTGTGAATCCTGGTGCTCCTCCAAGTGTCAGTAACTCGTCCACCAATGGTGTGCACCAATCTGGAGGACCAGGGCTAACTTCAAATGGCACAAACACAACAGTCTCAGCTGCAGGCAGCCGCACAGCGCCCCAACTCACCGCAACATCAGGTACTATCGTGCTTACCAAAATAAATGAATATAACAAAAGAATCTCTCTCTCTGTCTCTGTCTCTCTCTCTCTCTATCTCTCTCTCTCTCTCTCTCTCTCTCTCTCTCTCTCTCTCTCTCTCTCTCGTTATACGGTTTCTTTTTTCACAATCAGCAAACACTGCTATGATCCAAATATATTATTCTGACTGCACTAAATATTGAGCCACAAAACAACATGTGTATTTCTCTTCTTCCTCAGGTAAAGCTCCTCCCAACTTGGCCCAAGGTGTGCCACCTCTCCTAGCCAGCCAGTACATTATGGGCCCTGGTGGCTTGCTTCCTGCATATCCGGTAATCATCAGTGCTTTAATCATTTATTTACTAGTTTTTGTGAATGATCGGAAACTATTGCCTTGTGCTTCCACATAGACATTTTTATATGGATCTTTCAACTTGATTTCCTTTTTTGAGCTTTCATAATTATTTCACTGAACTGAAATTAAAGCAACTTAAAACAGAGCTGGCATTCATCCTATCTAAATTGTTTATCTGTATTCATTTGAATTGCGAGATTAAATTAATTGATATTTGTTACATGAGCTTCAATTTAGTCACCTAAGCGATCTAAATCTTTGTTATTAATTAAATTTGCTCTCGTCTTTAACAGCAGATCTACGGATATGAAGACTTGCAAATGCTGCAGTCTCGTCTCCCCTTGGTAAGTCTGTTTTAATATACAGGTGCACCGCTTCAGCTCTTTTTTTTTTTAAATCTCATTACGCATCATAGCATTGATTTTTAAAGTTGTTTTATTTTCTCATAACCAAACATTTTAGTCATTTCTAGGGATGCTCCGATCTGCTCTATTTGCAGGAAATCTGAATCGGTGGGGAAAAAAAATCTTATTTAACCGTTTAATACAACAAACATTACTTTTTAAATTCATCCTGAGATATGGATTTTCAAACGGAAAAACAATGGCATCAATATTCTTTGTTTCACAGACAACACCGTTAATCTTACAATTTAAGGTAGCCCGGGTATTGTGCACCATAACGTAGCAGTTGGCTAACACAGAGCATAGGTGCCACCTTGAGAGAGACAATGTCTGTATTATGGATGTATTTGTAAAAGAACAGCAAAGGGAGTGTAATAAACATGTGTAATGTGTGCAAGCTGGGCATTTAACAAGGTGGAAAAGGTAGTGCTGCATTCAACACTGATGCGTCACCTTAAAAAAACTGACACTGCTCAGTTTGCTGCAGCAATTCAGCTAAGCCAGCCGACACAAAAAAATACATTAAGAAACCAAAAAATTGTCCATGGACCGCAAAAATGCCAAGATAGCAGTATATCACACTGGATGAGTGTCTGTGATTGTAAACGTCGGGTTCTGCAGTCTTGTTCTGTCGCGATATGATCTGCTTTCTCTTCCTACTTTCAAAGACGCAGCAGCTCTACAGGTGTTTAGTAGAAAAAGGTTACTCTGCTGGTAACTGTCATGTGCTGTGTCATCCCTGTCGCTGAAAACAGCCGCACACAGTACACGATTTAAAATACGAGTGACAAGGATACTTTCCCATTTTTAAAAAATATGAACACATTTCTTATTAATTGAAATGGTAAATGACAATTTACTTTTACATATATTCTTAATACAAGGTATCCGCGGGTCCTTAAAAAGTCTTAAAAAGTCTTAAATTTACTTTTTCAAATTTAAGGCCTTGAAAATCCTTAAAAATTACAAATAATCCTTAAATACGGTTTCCAAAGGTCTTAAATTACCAAAGACCCATTAAACTAGATTATTTTATTCATTTTTGTGAATTTCTAGTTAGTCTTCAGCATTTTTTGTGTGTGATGTTGGCGTAAGCGGAACTGTACACATTCACGTTGGTTGTGAAAGGGGACTATTTTTAGATGAGCACATTAGCTGGTTAAGCTAGTGGGAGCTTGTGCCGTGGAGAAGTGCAAGTTTAATGGTAACTGGATGATTAATCCCACGTTCGCGACGTGGTTAGCACCGGTCCCAGGCAATAGCTGGAAATTATAGCAGAAATTAAATTTAAAAAAATAGCTTAAATTTGGTCAAAGTGGCCTTAAAAAGGTCTTAAAAAGTCTTAAATTTGGCTCCCATAAACCTGCAGATACCCTGTTAATAATATGTTTCTTATTAATGTACTTCCTAAACAAGTGATGTTTTATGGCAAAACAACTGAAGAAATTATGTAAATACAGGAAGAAAGACATTATTGATTCAAAATAACTTAAAGGACAACTCTGGTGTGTTCTCCTTTTTTTCCTAATGCATTTCTAAAGTAAAGGATCAGCACTCGGTGTCGGCAGATTCTTAAAATTAAATGACTCTGATCGGGAGCAAATAAACGTGATCGAACATCCCGTGTCATTCACTACTTATTTACACTATTCAAAACAAGGTGTGGTGGGCAGAACTGTTAAAAAACAATCATGAGGTTTATTGTATTTGTCAAATGTGCATCTTATATATGTGGGTATTTTTGTGTAAAATCTATTTTAGCTGCCTGTGCCACTAGTGTAACTGTCTTTTTCCTCTTTCTCAAGCATGACTACTATGGTGTTACATTCCCTGGTGCTACTATGCCTGGAAGAGAAGGCCTGGCCAATAATCCATATTCTGGTGACCAAAGCTTTGTATTTGACACAGTATTATGTAAAGCTGTAGTTCACCTGTCTTGACATTTTTGCTTTCTGTCAATATTGTTTTTCTTCACTTTTAAAATGGAATGTTGATAAAATAAGAAATGGTCATAGAAAGAACTGTATAAAATTTTCTGTCCAGGCGAGGCAACTAAGTTTGGCAGGAACGACTCTTCATCCCCAGCACCGCCAACAAGCCTGTCCACTGCGGGGGTGCAGTCCCAGCCCCAACAGACACAGCAGACAGGGACTCCAGGCCAAGGGCTGAGTCAGAATCAGGGTCAGCAAACACAAAATCAGGCCTTCCTCAATCCTCCAATACCACCTGGTTATGGATACACTGGTAAGGCGAATCAGTTTGTATAAAATAAGGGGGTTCAATTTAGTTTCCGATTAAATCATCAAACCCATTCTCCTATTACAGCTTCACTCGTCCTCCTAATTTAAAGGCATACTTTAGCAACTTTTTTCATATTTTTTTGGGCAATATGTGCTGAAATGACCTTTTACAGGGTTAATCAAAGGCCACCCAGCCCCCATCACCCCCTGTGGCCAGAATATTCCACTTGCAACTTCAAACGGACTCTGGAAATTGATCTGATATGCCTGGCAGCGCTGCGGTCTGCTTCCAGCTCGTTTCCTGCATGTTTTAGATCGTGAGCACAGCTGATTGGTTTAATTGAGTGATGAATCACTACTGTAGACACTAAGGAAGGTTGGTGAGACATTTCAGCAGTTAGATTAAGGTGTTAAAAAGACGAACGCACAGCAAGATGTTTTGCCCAGGTTTTGCTTTTGGTTCTACAAACGAACACTAGGGGGTGGTAAAAGCAAGCCAATACTGAGAACAAATGTGTGAACAGCTCTAATGTATAAATTCTGTTAACTATAGTAACGTAACTCTACTTTGTTCCCCTAACTGACTTCTTCAAAGGTCTGCCATACTACACTGGCATGCCTGGAGTCCCCTCAGCCTTCCAGTATGGTCCTACGGTTTTTGTGCCTCCAGCTTCAGCCAAACAGCCTGCAATGGGACTGGCCAACCCCTCCAGTCAGTACCACCAACATCAACCCAGCTATGGACAGCACGCTTATGGTGCCGGTGAGTCTAGGACATTATTTTGTTTTCAGTTGCTTTAAAAAGCCCAATTTCTCCAGACTTGATGTGAAATCCTAAATCAATTATAAGAAGTAGAACAAATAAACTGGTTTTACTGATTTGAAATGTCATGTGTTTGAACTCTAGTGACCGCAGTAGAAACCTTACACAGTTCTTGGCTCAAAGTTTGTGTTAAGATGATTTTTAAAAAAGAGGGAAAAGGTGCTGCATGTGTTTGTGGCGTCAGGCCTGTTTTTTCCTGCTTATGCTGCTTGCACAGCTAAAATCCCCTGCTAAGGTTGGACACAGCTTAATATACACAACTGCCAATCTGTTGCTCCTCTTCCTCGTTCCACCTCTCCTTCTGTTTTGTGCTCTTCCTCCTCCTTCAGCCTTTGATGACCTGTCTCAAGCCCATGGTGGGGAATACAGTAAGGCAGGGTACGGAGGCTCTGCCCAGTCACAGGCCAAGTCTGCAGGCAGCGGCCCAGGGAAAGGTACACAAACACTTCCATGCAGAAACAACAGGGTTGTATTGTTTTCTTCCAGTGGGGAAAATGGATTTACTAACAATAACAGATAATTTTACAGTTGGGTGTTAACCAAGGATAGCTGTGTGTGTGCATGCATGTAAATCTACATCTTTGTGGATATAGAGGAGAAGGAAAAACTTAAGACATATGCCTCTGCAGCTTCCCACTTAATATGCTTCTTCCTTCTGGCTGGCACTCATGACTAATACTAAAACAGACATGTTATGTCTATATTTCACATGTCTGCAGCGGAGTGACTACTGACATTTATTTTCTATTAATGTCTTGATCCCTCACCTCATTCTTGTTTGGCCTTTTTGATGTTCCTTCATACATCCTAATTCCAGTATAACTTATTTGTCCTTTCTGTTTCTGTCTGCTTTTTTTTTTTTTTTTTTTTTTTGTTTCACTGCTAGCAGCAGGATTGTCGGGATCGGGCACTGGTGGTGGAGTTCCTGACATGGGAGGTTCAATTTACAGTAAAACACAGGTGTGTTTTCTGCTATTAGAAATTATTTAATGATAGAAGGATGGTAGCACTTTTATTTCTCTTTTTTTGGGGTGGGCGGGTAAATCTAAAGAAAATGAATAGGACTGTGTATTTACAGCATGCTATGTGAAAAAATAACCCATTATTTTGTAAGTTGCCCAAATTTGAGAACCGTTATTTATAAACTAATAATCTCATCACAGCATTACATATTCGCCTAATAAAATGTTTGAAACACTCAGATAAGAGATGCGACTGAAAAACTTAGTTTCATGAAAAAGATTAAACAAAAATGAAATGGCTTGAATACTTTTGAGATCGTTTTAATACAAAGCAGGCTTTTTACAGGAAAAAAAATATTTTAAAAAGTATACATAGCTCAGTATTTATCCATTATACTGCAAGTTTTATTTTAAACATTTCCCCTGTTTTTTAATTCCTCAGTCATTTGAGAAGCAGGGCTTCCACACAGGGACACCACCTCCCTTCAGCCTGCCTTCAGCTCTGGGGGGAACCGGGCCCATGAACCCTGCAGGTGCACCTGGCTATGCCCCTGCTCCCTTCCTCCACATCCTCCCTCCTCACCAACAACCCCACTCCCAACTGTTGCACCACCACCTCACACAGGATGGACAGGTAAACACAAGCTGATACAGTCTGCGTCATGAGAAGAGATTAGCAGTCTTATAGATGTCTTGAATAGTCTAAAGCTTGACACAAATTTGCTTTATTGCAGGGCGGTCCTGGTCAGCGCAGTCAGTCCAACAGTTTGCAGCAGAAAACCCAGGGCAGCAAGTCCAGCTACGGCAGCTCCCCATACTGGGCAAACTGAGGAATGCTTCCCATTTCCCTCCCCCAAAAGGCTGTGTGTGTGTGTGTGTGTGTGCATGAGCGCGAGTGTGTAAAGCTAAAACATGAAAACAAAAAGCAAACAGACACACTACCCTTACAATGAGCATCCCTGCTCTCCCCACCTCCCCATGTCCTCATAAGTCCTTTGGGTTCTCTCTCTCTCCCCTCTTCAAATTTGGTTGTACATGTAAGATATTTATGTATGTATTTATATATATAAATATATATATACTGTATATGTAATAGTAGAACATGAAATGTGGTTGCTGCATTTTATTTTTGAAGGACTTTTTGTTTACTTTTTTCAAAAGTGCAGAAAAAGATGTTACATTAATATAGAATGGGATAACAGTGCGGAGGGCGCAGACTAGAAAGTGTCAGATTTAACTGGAAGAAACCAGAAAAAGAGAGCAGTGGCACTGATTGCATATGAGGACACTTCAGATGGGGGTGGGGTTTATAAAAACTAACTGCATTTGTCTTTTTTTTTATACACGACTTCTTGAATGGCCAGATTCATCTCCTTTGAACCTTTATCCCCTCCTTGGTTTCTCCTCCCTTTTCTTCTGGACGCTGCTTGCTCTACTTGTGTGGACACCTTCCCTTTTTCACAACAACCCTGCCCAACCAAATTTTATATTTTAATTTAATTTTAACCCTTATTTCTCTCTAAATAAAGTTCTGAGCAGTTTGAGCTCTGACCTACCTGTCTCTGTAATTTCTTGATGGGTGCTCATTATTTACACTGGATTTTATTGATTGTGTCTGATATTCAGACAGATGAAAAAGGTAGACATTTTGAAAAAAAAAATTAAAAAGTTTGATACGTTTGGAAACAATATTACTAAGGTTATTCAGTTTTATTAGTCATTACTGATGAAATGTGAAACAAGCATAAAAGCATTTATCTGTTAGAAGTGGAATAAGGATTCTGAATCTGCACCTTTCCCCTGATGTTCTTGAATATTTTTAAAAAGTAAAGCTTTATAAATTAGATTCTGCTTGATGTACAAGTTGTGATGAATTTATACAATTTCTGTAGAGGTTAGCTATGTTTTATAATGGGTCTATTTGGATTTTAGTTGACTTAAAGCTGCATGTATAGTAAGAATAAAAATAGATGAACAATGTCTAGGTTAAAGGTCAAGGTCAATTTTGTCGATAGAGCGCATTTACAGCAGCAAAGCTACACCCAAAGCGCTGTACAAGGTAAAACAAATCAAGATACAACAGATCAACAATAAAAACCTAAAGTAAGATGAGCACACAACTGTCACAATCTGTAATAAAAACTTAAGATGCTCAAGTCAACCTGCATTAAAAGCCAAATAAAAAAAACGCATCTTAAGAAGGGATTTAGATTCTGTGTGGTCCTGATGTTGAGAGGTAGCTTGTTCCACAGTTTGGGACCAACCACAGAGAAAGCTCTGTCGCCGCGAGTCTTGTGGCGGGTTTTTGGAACTGTTAAAAAAGGAGTACTTAAGTGCCATGTTGAGATGGGGTAAATCCCAAAAAACTGAGTATAGCACCTTTCAGACACAGAAGCAATTCAGTATGCTTTCCATGAGCAAAAACAAAATTTAAAATCAAATTTAAAATGCATAAAATTAAGTATTTAAGTATACAGACAAAATTAGATGAAAAATAATTATTTTAGATTTTAGATTTAGATTCATTAGATGTGTGTGTGTGTCAGGTTTAAGCACCTAAGACACCATATAACAACACAACACAAGGAAAGAGACACAAAAGTCAGAATTCTGTTTAAGCTCGAGGAGAATGGAATAAGGCCACACCAACTCAGTCTCCACTGAGCTGACAGTTCCTCCAAACCATTCTGGCGTTTGGAATCCAAGCATCTCTATTTATTACAAGCTGGGAGCTTCCTAGTTACATGCCTGAGAGCTGATTCTGAAGGGAGGGGGAAAACAGCTCTCCGTTTTTAATTGTTACAAGTTTCACACAAAGAGCATTCATTATTACACAAAGAACTTTCAGTGTCTAATCACACGATGAGTAGCAAACAGTTTGCACGAGTCAGCAATCGACAGAACAGCAGATCTCCTCAGGTCATCCTTGGGTCACATTAGGTCAGATTTTAACACCCTTAAAGTCTCATGAGGGGACTTTACAATACAGCAACTGTTTTAAGCATTCAAATGGTAAAATCATTGAGCATAAAACATGGTAAATGAAACATGCTTTAATTGTAATAAAAGCATAAACGAAACAATCTTTAATTGTAATAAAAGCATAAATGAAACAATCTTTAATTGTAATAAAAGCATAAAACATGATAATTGAAAACATGAATAATAATTCTGTCAGTGTGTACAGTCTTTCGTGTGTAGTTTTTTCTCACCTGTAGGTGGCAGCATACAGCTATGACCTAATACCTTGACAGAAGAGACTTGTTCAAATAGATTTTGCTGTTCTGAACATCAAGCAAATCTTAATATATAGAAGACACGTTTCCTTTTCCATAAATGGCAAATGCTTAGAATTAAAGGGACATATATATTTCAATCTCTGAAAGTAAGCAGACTGCCAGAGAAGCCTCTATAACCCCGACAAAGGAAGGGGCATGTATGAAAAGCAAGATGTTTAATCAGAAAACAGTGAGTGGCAGGAGCTATTATGAAATAAGTGCAAGAACCAACAGCAGCAAGGTCAAAAGTCAAAGTGTAGTTGAAAGGCCAGCCTCGCCGAGACCACCCACAAAGACACAGAAACCAGCGGTGTGACATAGGAGAGACCTGAGGCAATGGAAAAGTACATGACATCATGAAAAATGAGAAATCTTAAGAAAAAAAACACCCAAGTTCATCAGTGACAATTTAGGGGAAAAAAGTTAGAGAACATCAAGAAAGCAAAGTCAACACCAAAGCAGACAAGGTCACGGTGGAAACATAAACAATGGTAGATGAAGACCCACAATGAGTGCTTGAGTTCACACGTCTGACGATGTCTGCTTTCATGAGACGAGAAACTCGTGTGGGAGCTTCCTCTCCAGAATGCAGAGCTTTAAACTGAATGAACAAATTATCTGTGTCCTCTGTGAATAAAGCTGGTTGGCTTCAGCTTCCCATTGGGGGTCTTCCATTGTAGCGTCTCATGGATGCCGTTCAGTCGTCTACAAGAGTTTTTATTGAAACTCTGTTTTGGCTTAAATACACAATTCACCATGTTATTTCATTGAGGTGCAGGAATGCACACAGGAATGCTCCTAAGAGTGTTTGTTGACACTTGCGACCGCTCCGTTCTCAGATGTTGACAAAGGCATTTTGTTGGGGTTCATGAAGTTCACTCCTTTGAGAAGTGCGGGGAGCTGTGAGGCTGTCACACAGGATATCACAACATTTAGGACCTGAATGGGAATCAGGGGCCCTGGTGCTTACGGCAGCTTTGTGATGTGGGGTCTTTTTTTTATAGTAAACCCAATTTCTGCTGTGTTTAGTCTCCATTCCTTTTTTGTCTTTCAATAACAAACCATTCCACCCAGCTGAAAGGGAAATTACCCCTTGATCCCCCCCCACCCCCAGTTCTTTTCATCTCCATCTGTGAGTCTATAAGATGCTCCTGCCCCCTGGTTGTTGTGAAATGGGACAGTGGCGTCCATTCAGCAAGAAACCATCTGCAATTAGTGCAATTATGCTGATTTTCACTTGTGCCCAATGCAGAACAGAGTTTCTGCCGTGCACAGAGACGTCCACAGAAAATTGCTGCAAAACAAAAAGCCATCAATCAGCAAAGGGCTTGGATAAATGGCTGAAGTACAGATGATATCAGACACATTCCATTTACTCAGCTGTGAGCTGCATTGCAATAAAGGCGCATGCCATTTAAAACCAATTTGGAAAAAATATTTAATCACCCAGACGGCACAGCTAAAGCAAAAGTTTTGAATTCAGTTCAATTTTGCTCGTGTTCAAGCTAATTAAAGAGATCTTGGGCACAGTTCCCACACAAGTTTATAAACCATAACTGAAAAGGAACAGAATGACAGTTTCGTTTAAAATAAAAACATCAGCCTGTCCATCCATCATCCTCCCCAAGAGAGCAGTCCTTAATTGGCTCGTGATATATGTGAGCCTAAATCATATTTCTGTATATCTGCTGCTGTTTTCTGTTGCATGGTGAGTTATAGTTTACTCATATGTCAAAATTAACCGGCAGACTGACAAAGTTTCATATTTTCACTTTTAATTATTGGTTTCCTGTAAATTCACTGTGATTATGATCAAAGAGATTAATTTATTGCTTAATAATTTTGCCTTTAGGGTCTTTTTATAATAAATATACAGTCCAGAAATTAGATCTTGGGTTCGGACCCTTATGCAATGTATTACTGATAAAAAGACAAAACAATAAAAAACGTGATGAAATAAAAAGAGACCAAATAACCACAGAGATGCAAAAATGACTCCCAAAATGTGCCACGAGACTGAGTTTTTAAAGTTGGGCAACAACCCACATGTGGATTTAAGAATGAGGCACAAAAGAAAACAACATACAACAAAAACTAGTATAAAAGAAAAGACAATTCATGAAAAACATCTGCAAAACCCAGTCAAGACTCTAAAAGTTAAGCCTCTGTCTTTCAGCTGTCAGCCTGTGGATCACACTTACTTTTAATTTTATGTAGAATTGGTGCCAAGGACTAAAAAGCATTTTAATGTGTTACATAAATAGAATAGCACCAGTCTGAATTTGAGGCAAATGACTTCAAAGATGTCTCCCAGGGGTGTTCTCGGAGGAAACCCTTGAAGGTGGCCCCAAGGTAGCTATGTGAGCCCCCCAGTTTGTGCCCCCCCCCCCCCCCCCCCCCACACACACACACACACCCAAGAGGCTGTGTCTGGCAGATCGGTGTTACGTAAAAAAAATCACTCATGCTCTTTTTCCACCTGGTTGCAAGCGTCGGTCCAAACACGGTGTCTTTAAGACCCAGCGGAGCTTGGGAGGGAAACCCCACGGCTTGAGTTGTTTCTACTCTCCGGAGTGTCAGCCAGTTATTTATGGGGAGGCGCTGTAGCCATTTCGCCACATGAAAGCATGATGAGCTGAGCGGCCAACATCCGAGTTGTTGGTGGGGAAGCGAAATCAGCTTTGAGGAGCTCCGCGCGCGCACACGAACCTGCGCGTGATTACGCACGGCGCGCAGACACGCACACACTTCCTCCTCGTCCTCCGTGGAAAAAAAAGAGGGAGAGAGAGAGGAGCCGAGAGAGGGTACACGAACTTCTAACTCTCCCATGTGGAAAGCAGAGGTTTGGAGATAAGGTGTAATTCTCCTCCGTGGAGCTCTCCTCCTCTGTCCTTCTCTTTTTTCCCTTCTTAGTGATTTTTTTCTTCTTTTTAAAATATTTTTATCTGGATATTTTTGTTTCTATGAGCGTCATTTTGGGCGAGAAGAGAAGTTTGGTTGTTTGCCTGGTCGGCTGAGGAGGAGGAGTGGAGGAGAGTCTGGTGAAAAGTGGGGGGAAGATGGTCCACAACGCCGCTTGGAGAAGAAGCTTCCTCTGCGTCCTGGCGCTCTGTCTCGGCTTTGCGTCTCCACCGTGCAAAGCTCGGATTTACACCAACCACTGGGCAGTCAGGATACCCGGAGGACCCGAGGTGGCCGAACATATAGCGCAGAAATATGGCTACAGGAACATGGGACAGGTGAGTCAAAGTTGCTTCTCCTCGGTTTCTGTGCTATCCGGACTTCTCACCAGACTGCTCCGAAGTCCAAACATTTTTGTAACTCTTTCTCCTCAAACGTGGAGAGAGGAGCAGGATGGCACAACAGGTGCCTCCTCACTGGGCTTCCACACACTAGTTAGAGAGTGAACAAGCTTTGTTTTCCTCACACATACCTGAGGTCAGCCATGCTGTCTGGGTTGTGATGGGAGGCATTTAAAGATCCAGAGTAAAACAGTTTACATAACAGTGAATGGCACTCATCCATTCTTCTCATTATTGGGATAATTTGATTAAAACAACTTCAGATTTGGATGTCTTTGCACCTCTTAATGCTTTTTACACTTCAAATGTGTTCTTCAGCAGCGTTTCTCTTGCATTTAACCAGATTTGGCTATTTGCATGAGTAAGGCTGATTTTCTTATTTAGGTAGTGATAAAGCACCTGTATGTGGAAACACTGTAAAAACGTGTCTAGCTTACGGACTCATAACGTTCCTCAAAGCTTAAACACACAGGCCAGGCTGTTTATGGTTGAATATGACTGCCAACTGTGTGTTCTGTTTATTTCTGCTCATGTACTTTTTGATGAGGAGAAGTTGAGCGGCGTTTAGAGGTCTTTTTAAGGATACTCAAACATGGACCCCACACATGCCCAAGTGCAACCAACATACATGATACGTTCATGCCTGCACTTGCAGTGTTGGATGTGCAGACATCACCCAACATTAGGGGGCATTCTGACAGGTTGTTGTGGGGTAGCCTAGTCAACAGCCATTGAACCCCCCTGCCCCTACCTCTCCATGTTATCCAGCTTGCCCACCCACTATCCTCCCCAAGAGAGCAGGCCTTAATGGCCTCGTTTATCCCCTCTCTTTGACAGCAACTAATGTGTGGAGTCCCCCCCCCCCCCTTTTCAATACCACCTCCCCACCCACAGGAATTCCCCAGTAGAGTGGAGTGTCACCCCCAACCCCCACCATTCGCCCTAATTTCCATCTCAATATGGAGCGCTCATTGGACTTTGACACCTCATAGACAAGAGTTTTGCTTCACTTCCTGGTTTTAGGGGTCAGCTGAAAGCCGCTCCCATGGGAGTGATAGCAGCACGCTCTTGTTGCCTAATGTGAACTCTGACATCTCTGTCATCAACCCCCACACCCTGTTTAACGGCACAAGTCATAGTGAAATTTAGCTATTAAAAACATATATATCTTTATTCCACTGTTTTTTGTTTCCCACTCATCTTTTTCTTTTCAAGCTTTTGTTATTTTGCCTCGTATGGATTTTTCCGGAGCGGAATGGCTGGGATGAAGCGCGGATATGAACGCTGGATGAGATAAGATTTTTAAATGTGAAGGGAATCAAAGTAGTAGGGAAAGGGGGATGGGGGGGAAAAGCAGAAGAGAGACAATGTAGTCTTCTTGACAGGGTTGGGAAAAGGAAATCAGACGGAGATAAGCACACAGTGGGAGGTGGTAGAATGAGGGGGTGAAAGAAGGATGGTAGATAGACGGATGGATGAAAAGAGTTGGCATGGTGTATGAGAGCACCTCGTTGGGGAATTCTGGGTAATCCTCTTAAGCATGGAGCCCCCTTCCCAGACTAAGACACTGGCCCAAATTGAGTCCAAATCAGCTGACAAGGCCCCAGACGATGGTATCTGTCCAAATTGGTGTTTTGAAGAGATGGGAGAGGATGTGAAACCCATTGAGAGGGACGGTCATAATCTGGAGCCAGACACAGACGGGAGACACTTGGATCAATAAGAATTTAAAAGGTTGTTTGTGCAGCTTGTAGGGATGCTCTTCTGATTTGCCATGCAAAATAGAATGGAATGAAATTTATTTGGTGGAATATTGAGTGAAAGAGGCAGGGATTCCAACATAGAGGTGCACCAAACAATTAGCTGTTGATCAGAATCAGTCATGCTCTGCCATGTTTGTTTGTTTTTGTGATTTTTATCCAATCCGAAATGCAAAAATTGTGTTTTAGGTTTAGGGTGTCGGAGCGCACAGTTGCCAAACTCCAGAGAAAACAAAATGAACTCACCTTCTCCTAGCTCTACTTGACCCTGGGAATAACGGACATTCATTGTGGAACTTTTAAGTAGGGATGCGCAATATCTTGGCATCAATATCGATATCGGCAGATGTTAGTCATTTTTTAACATATCAGTATCGGTCTGATAAATAAAACCAATATTTTTTTCCTTTATTTATCTGTTTCAGAGGTTGAGGGGGGTGATGTGTATTTGTTTAGTCATGTGACAGTGAGTGTAATCATCTCAGAAGTATAAATGTGTGTGTACATAACACTAATTCAGCTTTAATCATTTTCATTCAATACAACATCTGCTAATTTTAGAAGCATTAATGTCAGTACATCGGTATCGGCTAATATCGATTATCGGCCATAACAGTGATATTAATATCGGATATCTGTATCGGCCCAAAGATTTCATGTCGGTGCATCACTACTTTTAAGTTAACATATATTTATAATTCAGATTTTCATTAGTTATGTGAGTGTATTAGAATATCAGTTTGGGCATGTCAGAGCTAAAAAAAAAGTTGGGAATCTGTATTGGTTTTTAAAACCAAATCGGTGCTTCTCTACACAAAGCTATTTGACCCAGTAATGAACCCCCCCCCCCCCCCAAAAAAAAAGCATATTATGAAGTTTTCTTTCCTGAAAATATAAATTTAAAACCTAAAACATCTTACAAGGGTTTGGGATTACACGTGATAATGTGTTGCATTCTGGGACATGGCAGACATGTTGATGGTCTTACGAGTGTAAACAAACCATGAAAATAAATAATACATCGCAGAGAAGAAGCAGATTAGTTAGACAGAAAATAATAAACAACATGTTAAAATCCTGAAAAGGATGTGGAGCATAAATATGGAAGCCAGGGACCGGTATGTGGACAAAATCAGCATTATAAATGGTTTGGGTCCATGTGAAAGACCCGACTGGACCACAGACGTTGTTGCCGCTGCTGTTCTGCATAACGGACATTTTTGGCTATCTTGTTTGTGGTGTGATTGGATGTTAACATCTGGATGAGAGATAAACATTGTGTTTGCTAGTTTTTGTAGTAAAACAATCAAAATTGTCATCCCATAGAAGAAGTGTAGAAGAAGAAGTTGTGTTTCAGTAAGCCCACATTAGCCTACTGGTATGTGTGTGTAGCCTATCTATGTGTTGGTATGCAAGTCACGGTTAAAGGAAAGAAATTCTGGAACACTCTGGAAGCTGATGTTTGGTCGCCTTTCAGCTGCAATCCATGTGAGATGACCAGCCTTTATGTCGAAATGGTAAATGGTCTGTATTTGATATAGCGCCTTCTAGAGTCCTGGAACCCCCCAAGGCCCTTTACAACACAATCAGTCATTCACCCATTCACACACAGATTCACACCCTGGTGGGGATGAGCTATGATGTAGCCCCAGCTGCCCTGAGGCACACTGACACAGACGAGGCTGCCGAGCACTGGCGCCACGGTCCCTCCGACCACCACCAGCAGGCAACGTGTGTTAAGTGTCTTGCCCAAGGACAACAGACTGAGCGGGGCTCGAACCTGCAACCTTCCAATTACGGGGCGAGCACTTAACTCCTGTGCCACCGTCTCCCCGAATCCTTGGTCCCCGTATTTGTGCCTCCAAGCAGGTAAAGAGTCAAAAGTTAGCCTGTTTTTCACATTTTTTCCTTGCGTAATATAACCGATCAAATAAATAATAGGTTAAAGGAAGCTGCAAGAACAGGATGAGCGCGGTTGTCAGAAGTAACAAGCAACATGTGAGAACTCCGAGGCTACCAACATGGTGGCTGCGTCAGTGATGACGGCGTGATTCGAACCTCTGTGGAAGAAGAATGCAGCAAATGCAAACTGATAATTTTAGAAACTGCAGTGATGAGACCATAAACACCAAACAACAACAAAAGAGACCAATCAAGAGACAGGGATTGATATCTCCCGCCTTGTGTTGCTGTCTCTGTCCAGTTTTGGTAGTCTAAGCCGTATTTGTGTTTGAAACATTTATATTCAGTTTTCTTCCTGTGACATGAAAGTTTTAATAATCTGGTGAAGAAGACATAGAGAAACAATACATCATGAATGAATAATGCAAAAGTGTGCTTCACCTTATTTCCAGCTACCCAATTCTTATGCAGAAGTCGTAATTTGCTTTTGTGGATTTTTGCAGTTCAATAACATCAGTTGACTGTAAAAAGGCCTGCTTAAGCCTGTGTTCACACAGGCTCATAACCACCATAGCAACTGCAGCCTTACATGTGTCATAATACAGGATCAAAGTGAGGAGATAAACATGTCAAAGCTCAACTAGAGGTTGTAAAAAGTTAGTTGCACACCATATTTGAGATATATAATATATAATATAAAATATAATATGAGACAGGTGAGTCAAAGTTGGAAATGAGCTGAAGGCTGGGTTATGTGGTAGTGGGTGTCTACAGTGGATCAGCGGTGCACCACAAGAGCCATGGCAGCCAAGACAGTGTGATCATCTGAGGAATAGAATGGTCTTTATCAATTATTTAAAGTAACCGCTGTCCAGCAGCTTGCTGTCTTCCTGTGAATAATTTGTTCACGTTTTCTCACCTGATTGTGTGACTGACTTTTAGTCTTTAATGATCTCTTTTTCATTATTCTTCTATTATTATTTTTTTCTGCCTGTACTTGAAAGTTTTCTCTATTCTTAAAACTTTATCCACAATATAAACGAATAACAAACGTTTTAATGATAATAAAATAGGCAAGGCACATTTTAAAAAAGTGATTAAGAATGTATTTTGTTAAGATCCCTGATAAAAATGTCTTATGGAGCTCTGGTGTTGTATGTGTGGTACTATTCACCTGTGTAATCCTGCACTATAACGCCAAACATTGAGCTTTAAAGTCGTATTGAAAACAAAACATCTTCAGCAACTAAAAATGACAAGACATCCATGAGTAGCAAGACCTGCATCCTGGAAAATGATAAATACAAACATGTCTGATGGTGTTATAATTAAATGTAAAAACAATAAACCTTTGGTGTAATTTTTTTCTAGATTGGAGACCTTAGAGACCACTATCACTTCTATCATAGTCGGACTATCAAAAGATCAACGTTGTCCAGCCGTGGTCGCCATAGTTTCATCTCCATGGAGCCTAAGGTGAGTCTACTGCTTAGAGATGGTTTTATTTGTGTACCTGTGTGCTTTGCTGTGTTCTTACTCGGTCGTACTGGGTATGACTGTGTGAATAGCACCCAACGATATTGTGTGATCAAATAGAGCCACAGTCGAGTTAACTCCATCTGTTAATTATAATGTTTGCAGTTCTCGCCCAAGCAGGTAGTCTTCGAGTTTACTTGGTTTCTAGGGCTGTAGCGAAGCCTCGACGAAGTCGACGGCTCGATTCTAAAAATTTGTCGACGTCAGATCCGGAAGTCGACGCACCGCGCCCACTTGTTGCATCCCCAGGAGTTTGTAAATGGAGGAGGAATCTGCCCGTTCTTCCTCTAGTTCGCCCTCTTCTCCGCCTTCACTAACATCTCCGCCAAATACCGAAGACCCGGAACAACGTCCGTCCACTACTAGATTATTTTCCTGTTTTGCCCCTTCGTCTCCCGGCAACGGACAACAACTTCCGGGGTCAGATGCGCTGCTTCGTGTCTATCGCAGATGTAGAAAATCACCGGGAGCGTTTCTCCCTTCATAAAGGAGCTTCTTTCAGACATGAGGAGAGCTGTTTTGGTGGTAGCAGTCTCTCCTCTGTGCTGGTCTGTTTGCTGCTGGGTGTTTTTGGTTTATTTAAACTTGGTAACTTGAACTTAATGTTGGTAAAGCTACTGTTAGCATCTTCGCTAACAGCTTCTTGCGTTGGGATAAGCTGTTACGTTTTGGTTTAGAGTTCATCTTTTTTGTGGTGTAGATCTCCCTTTTTTTACATTTAGAGTGTTGTGGGTTTTCGGTTTAGTGTAAAATACCACCTGAGTTTGATTTAACCCGTAAGACCACTCGCCTCACGCACATAAGTGACCAAAACAAAGCAGCATGGAGACACTCCATCTTCTACCACCTCTCAGGCAGCAGCCTGCACTCCCAAGTTCTACACGTCATCAGAACATAACCAACCAACACAATAAACGCAGTGTTATACAAAATGGAAGGCCTATAGTGTTTATTCTCTTACAGTAAGAATTTATCAATTTTTTTTGAGGAATTTATTTGAGATTTTGTGGTTTTTGTTAATTGTGCAATAGAAAAATAATCATTAGATTAATTTTCTAAATAGTCATTAGAATAGTCGACTATTCGATAAAATAATCGTCAGAATAATCGTTTTAAAAATAATCGTTTACCCCCAGCCCTATTGGTTTCATCAAATTGGTATGTGTGGAGGATTTTGGCAGATTGTGTCTGGGAAGTGTGTTGTCCACAAAAAGTCATGTTTAGGTTTTAGAATTTGTCAATGGATTTAGTTCTGTTTATTACTCACATGATGCACATAAGATGGACAATGCTGGAAAACACTAGCAAAAATGCACTTTCATTCTTAAACCTTATTGCTAAGACACTTGTCACATTTTTCTGGGTTTTCCAGTACTTTCTCCTTACGTCCGGTCTGACAATTATGTTCTAAATTAAGTAACTCACTAGGTACCACTTGTGATCTTTACTTGACACAAAGGTAGTGCAAGGTGATCTGTAAACAACGTGAGGTGATCTGTAGGCCACATGGAAACGCAACACAGCGGAATGGCGATGATGTTGAACATTCAATTCAATTCAGTTTATTTCTGTAGCGCCAAATCACGAATGGAGTCGTCTCAAGGCACTTCACAAAGTTAACAGTCCAATATAGGTCAGTTCATTAAGCCAGTCAGTAAAAAGTTCCCTATAAAAGGAACCCAGCAGGTTGCATCAAGTCACTGACTAGTGTCAGAGACTTTACAGCAATCCTCATACTAAGCAAGCATGTAACAACAGTGGAGAGGAAAACTCCCTTTTAACAGGAAGAAACCTCCAGAGGATCCTGGCTCAGTATAAGCAGCCATCCTCCACGACTCACTGGGGATTGAGAAAACAGAGCAGACGCACGCACGCACACACACACACACACACACACACACACACACACACACACACACACCTATATACCTATATCTCGACGAGTGGAAGCAAACTGTTAGCATCAGCAAATCCGCAACACGGCAAAACTCCTTCAGGCTTGTGTTATTTGTGAAGAGAAAACCTGAACATTGCAAAGCAAACTGAGTCAGTGGTGGAGTTGAGTTGTCAGACTATCAGGAAATAAGACTCCAAACGCTGCCGTCTTCCGCTCCCCTCTGCTTTGGCTAAATGCTACTTCCTGAAACAGGAGCGCCAGAGCCTTTTTTTCCGACAGATTCACGAGTCATTCGTTTATACTAGAGACCACTGCAAATACATTGGAAAAAACAAATGAACTTAGTCTTTAAAATAAACATTTCGAACATACGCTTATTTAAAATAAAAAAACGCAAAGTCGAAAGCCATTAAAAGCCTCTTCAAGTTGAATCCATTGCTAAGCCTTGATAAGCCTGGATTTTTAAAAGCAGATTTTTGACGAGTTGTTATAGGCGTCAATATCTTATTTGCTGCACACAGCTCAATCAGTCTCAGGTTCAGTAATCAGGGAGAACTTTTTATAGATGGGAGCGAATACCTTCTCTGCCTGTTCCAGAGCAGATTTATGTCTAGTGTGTCTAAAGTGTTTCAAGCTAATATTATGTTATAAACTTTTGCATTGACTCACTTAATATCTGACAAAGTTACTCACGTAGGACGCAAGGATTATTTAATCTGAAAACTTTGTTGAAACTCTATTTGGGTGTAAAAGTAAATGAAACACTATCCTTCCAGGATTTAATGATCTGTTGGACTCTTCTAAACCACTTTCAGTAATTCCAGCAAACTTCTGAGTGTCTTGTTTGTGCTCGATACAAACCAGTAATTTGACTGATTAATGTCATTTCCACAACCGCGTGATGCATGTTTTGACGAGACTATTTAAGGAATGAGAATGTTAATGTTGAATATTGTTTTGTCAGGCAAAATCTTTAAATTGCTAAAATACTTTCATGTAGCATTTACACTTTTAATGTTTTAGTTTAATAATATTAATCTGGTCAAAACCCATAATCCATTCTTTGTCTCCAGTATCTGTTTTCCGCCTTACTCCTTTTACTGTTGCTTTAAATACTGTATACACCCCTCCCTCTCTTGCCCTCTTGGGCCTGATGCCGTGTCCTGGTGGAGGAAGGTTTGTGTCTTGATGCCAGCTGGCTGAGAGATATCAGCAGATAGGAACAGGAAGACGAGGTGAAATGGGATAAAACAGGAAAACAAGCTATCAATGAAAGAGGGAAAAGATCAAATATGAATTAGGGAAAGTGGAACATGGAGAAATTGAGCTGTCAGTTGTTATCCTCTCAGTGTCATCTGTGGACAAGCCTGTAGCTTTGGGATCAGCATGATGGCTAGTTTGGCTCCAGCACAGTCTGGCATACTGCTAATGATGATTAGCAATCAGGTTTTGCGGTGATGGCTGCGTGTGTGTGTGTGTGTGTGTGTGTGTGTGTGTGTGTGTGTGTGTGTGTGTGTGTGTGTGTATATGTGTGTGTGTGTGTGTGTGTGTGTGTGTGTGTGTGTGTGTGTGTGTGTGTGTGTGTGTGTGTGTGTGTGTGTGTGTGTGTGTGTGTGTGTTTTTGTGAGTGAGCAAGTGAGTCAGAAGGGTGTAGCTATGCCATGAAAGGCACACCCTGCCATCTACAGTACTCACAGTCATGTATGTTACCATGGTGACGGTGCACTGCACAGATTACCGGTTTATGGCAGCCGACTTACCTTCATATCTCTTGCCCCTCGGGTCAAAGATTATTTAATAATTTATTTTAACACTGAGCGTGTCAGTCTCACAATCGTCAATGACATTAACGTTTTCACATACTTCTACAGATTAGTTGATAATAACGAATCAATTTATTGCAGATTTTGCATAAAAGTAGACTCTGTTGTCATTTGTGGTCCCACATTTTATTATTTTAATTGTTAATGTAGAAGCTGCAGTCAGCCTCTGCAGAGATGCTGTAAAGGCCCATGGGTCGGGTATTAATAAAGATCAGATGTTAGAAGAACTGCAGCTGTATAGTGTATTAAAAATTTGTCATTGCATCAACATGCAAAAGAATTGTGATACATCACTGGCACATAGTGCATACCAGTATTAAATACGGTACATGCATACACAACATAAACAACATCAAAAAGAAAACAACACTCTTGGTGACAAATCCGCATACATACACCCACAAACACAAAGCAATTCACCCAAACACAGCTCAGACACACACACACACACACGAACATATTCTATAAAATATTGACGCATGGACAGAAGTACATACTACTACAAATATCGACAATACAAGTTTTTATTTAAAGGTAGAATATGAAACAAATTAATAAATACTATATTTAAAAAATACTCCACGGGGACACCTGACTTGCACGCGGAGGACCCGGGTTTGAATCTAGGCTGGGTTATCAGATTGTTGTTTGGAGTTTTTTTTTCCATGATATTTTTTACAGTAATAAGATGCCCACATTTTATTTTTAAACGTCCAGATGAGACGCGCCCAAAGATCTTGAATTCGCGGCCAAAAAAGAAATCAGTTAAACTTTCATTTTGGAACTATTTTTCAACCATGACGGGACACGTGATTTGGAATCGTAGTATGTCCAAGGAAGGTCCTGTCTATCTTGCCTCGGATTATTATAGCACTAAGTTCAGTTTCTTTATAAAACTCTCCAAATCAGCTTTCTGTTGGTAGCACTGGCAGGAGAACAGTATGCACTTAGCAAGGGAAGATGCCGGTTTGCTGCAAAATCAAATAATCAATCATAGTAGAGCCCTTCCAACCAATCAGAGCCGAGAAAGATCTTCCTTGGACATCCTACAATTCCAAATGACTTATTCTTGTAGATTTCTTTCCTATGATTACCCCACTGTTTTGTCCTACATGTGTATTTGTTGTCTATTATCTATTTGTTGTGTACTGTTGTCATCCATTCCCCCCTTCCTCTCTTTTCCTGTTTGTGTTGTATGTCTCTGTTTTCTCCCTGCCTGTCCACTCTGGTGCTTAAGCGACTGCAGTCTAACATGCCACACACATAATAAAGGCTACTGCACAACAGGAGGAATATCTCACATCCTACTTGCTGTAAAGTAAAATTGCTCTGGTGTGTTTTGGCACCCAGATCAATCATTTTGTCTGCTTCAACTGCCAGTGCGGGTAAAAAAAAAATTATATATATATATATATATATATATATGTAATGTGTGTGTTTGTGTTACATGCAATTTACTGTGAAGAATGACTTCTAATAATGCAGTCACTTGTTACACCATGACATAAGCTGATGGTTTATGACAGCAACTTATCTTCCATGTCATCTGCCTCTCAGGGGCATTTCACTGCTAGTCTTCCCCAACAAGTAAATCTATTTGCTCCTGTGCTGGCAGCAGCACTGGTTATAAGCATTGTATTTTCAGTGTTTGTCTTATTGGAAATGCCCTGTGGAGGTCCATTACATCTTGCTTGTCAAAGTTCAAGGTCTTCTAGACCTGATAAGGCTGCACAAACAACCCTTTGTGCTCAAACTTGAGGTCAATTTAAAAATCTCAGCACACCAACCATTCTTTTTTTTTGTACTGTGGGAGAATAACCACAGTCTGGAGTAAAAGTGGGAACCTTTACTCTCCTCATGACTCGATCACAATTCAGAAGGTTATGAAAGTTTAAACCAATAAACACTTCTAACTGACTATCATGAAGAAAATGCTAAGTTCTTGGAAACCACTCTAAAAGTTAAACACAGGGAACTCATTGCAACAATCTTGGTCAGACTAATGTGTGTATTTGAGTATTATTATGTTTTTAAGTCACGCAGCAGAAAGGAGAGAGAATGTTGCACCCAGCAGGAAATGTACACAAGCTGCTCGCTCCCGTGGAGGAGAAACACTTTTTGACACAACACTGGTCTCTCAGCCTTCTCCGTGTCCTTTTAAAATGTCCACTATGTAGTGCAATTTTACTTTAGTCAATCAATCAATCAGTCAATCAATCAATCAATCAATCAAAGCTGTATTTATAAAGCGCCTTCCGCAACTCTGTTAGGAAGCCCAAGGCGCTGAACATGGTACAGTAGAAGGTAAATATATTGAATAAATCAAAAATAAAAGCAATTCAAATTACAAATTACAAATTACAACATTCTGGTACAGGACAAATGTGTAAAACAATGGATTGAGTGAACCAATGAAAATTAATTCAACATAAAAGAGGGCCAAAATCAAACAAGTTCAGGAAACGCCAAGCGGAGGAGGTGTGTTTTTAGGCGACTCTTAAGCCCCATTCCCATCTGTACCGGGTCGGGCCGGGCAGCGTAGGTTGTTTACATATCTGGGTGGCCTGGAATTTTCCCGGGCCAACCAAGGCTCATTCTCAGCCCTCTTCTCGAGGGGGCCTGCTTCAGGCCAACCAGGGCCAACACACCCACTGCTGACAGCAAATTCACACCTTCCATTAGAGCAAGCCTCTGATTCGTGGGTAGAATCAGCCCACATGGGCTTAAGGCATGCTCAATTCATTATCATTCATTATCATGCTGATTACCCAGAAGCTGAAAGTGTCTGCATTCCTTGCATACCTAAGCAAGGATGTGTGGAAGCAACCGGACCAGGCTGGGGCCGACTGGGGCTACCCGGCCTGGGCCGACCCGGTACAGATGGGAATGGGGCTTTAAAGACTGGCAGAGATGGGGACAGCCTAACTGAGGGTGGCAACTGGTTCCAGAGTGACGGTGCTAGGACTGAGAAAGCCCGGTCCCCGCGAGTACGACACCTAGAACGAGGGACAACGAGCAGGCCTTGGTCAGAGGAGCGCAGAGCGCGTGATGGGGAATGCCTGTTCAGGAGAGTGGCCAGATAGGGGGGGACCACCACCCTGGAAGAAATGATAAACAAAGACAAGGATTTTGAATTGTGAGCGATAGCAAACCGGAAGCCAGTGCAGGGAGGCCAGAACCGGACTGATGTGGTCCCGTTTCCTGGTCCCAGTCAGGAACCTGGCTGTGCTGTTCTGCACAACCTGTAGGCGACGCAGTGATGACTGACACAACCCTGCATATAGAGAGTTGCAGTAGTCAAGCCTAGAAATAACAAAGGCATGCAGTACCCACTCCAGGTGGGCTCTTGACAGCATATGCTTGATTTTTGCAAGGCGTCTCAGGTGAAAGAAACTGGACCAGATCACAGAATTGATGTGAGCATCAAATTTAAGTCCAGCATCAAGTTTCACCCCCAAACTGGTAACAAATGGTTTTGAGTAGGGAGAAAGAGGGCCAAGATCAACATAACGATCCATATTCCTGCTGCTGGGGTGAAAAACAATGAGCTCTGTCTTTCCCTCATTCAGATGTAGAACGTTGGCCATTAGCCAAGACTTCACCTCGTTAACACAGGACACAAAGGACTGGATAAAGTGACCTTTCTCCTGACACATTGGAGAGTAAATCTGGCAATCGTCAGCATAGAGATAAAATGATAGGCCATGTTTACGAAAGACTGACCCCAGAGGAAGCAGATAAATGGCAAACAAAAGAGGACCAAGGATCGATCCCTGTGGGACCCCCCAGCGGAGCCCCTCCCAAGATGAAAAAACATCAACCAGTTTAACGCAGAATGTCCTGTTGTGGAGATACGATCTAAACCAGTCCAGAGCTTGACTAGTCATGACTCTTTTATGTGCCCTCCATAAATGGTCTGCAATTCTGTGCATCCAAAAATGGATCATCACCCCGTCCCCTTGCCTGGAGTGCCATCGAGCACCACGCAAAAAAACCTGTTTCCACTTTCGGAACTTCTGGGTCATTTTACCGAAACTTCATGACATGATCCACAGGGCTGGCCCTACAGGACTGCTTTGCGGGGCATTTCAGGGACCAACATTACCAGACCTTAAAGGGGCTGTAAGGAAGTTTGAAGTTTTTATGCTCACGATCGCCTCTCAGGCCTAACGCATAACTGCAACTTCAAAAGTAAGCTCGTGCATGAGGTGTGCACGCTGTACGTGCACACTCCTTAATGAAAATAACAGCTGAGACAGTGTGTGTGTGTGTGTGTGTGTGTGTGGCCTGGAGGACAGGAGAACACGCAGCTAATTAAATAATTTAGTTCTGTACCTTTCTCTTCAGCACAGCTGACAAAGGTTTAAGATGGGTCAGTCCTCCTGCATACTCAGATCATTCCCTTCCCTTGCTTGAAAAATAGCTCCAAAATGAAAGTTGAACCCTCATCTTTTTATCCGTGAATTCAATGCCGTTCGGCGAGTCTCAAATAAAAATTTGGGCATCTTATTACAGTAAAAAAATATCATTAAAAAAGAAACTCTAAATGACTAAATATGTCCACAACTGCAGTCAAACCCAGGTCTCCTGCATGAGAGTCAGATACCTTACTAGATGAGCTAAAGCACCAATGATGTTCAATCTATCTGTAACATTTATATCCTTAAACAACGTCAATCCAACAAACGGTTCGGAGCGAAAATGGCTATTTTGTTGCTAATTTGCCGGAAATATCTAGAAGAAAGTTCTACAGAAAGTAGCTAAGGGTCCTCAGAAATGTAGCTAGGTTCATCACTAGGCGTTAGGAACAGCGACAAAGTCGCTGAGTTGGCACTGCCTCTCTCTCTGCTGCTAAAGCTACTGATAGCAAATGCTACGGGCTATGCCTGAGCGTGAACGCGCATGAAGCAGCCTGCTCGACCCGAGCATCTCTTTTTCTGTGATTTTACAGAAAAACAGGCAATCTCAGTAAAAATGCCAGGGCATTGCAGGAGAATGTATGAAGAAGAAATTTATTTTTTCTATACGTTTTGACTGTCAAACTTCCTTATAGTCCCTTTAAGTTTGTACTCCAATGACCTGGTACTGTTGCTGGGCGGGACTTGTGGTTAACTCATGCTGACTCGGTAGGAAAAGATATTTGCAGACATTGCCAAACAACCAGAATTTGTAAAGTTGGAAGAGTTGCTGGTGAAGCAGAATGGAAAGAAGAAAAACAATCAGTTCTAATCTCCCAACAACAAAATACCGTGGTGGAAATACCCCATAATGCTGCATTTTGGCTGCTATGTTCTCTCTCTTGGAGTGTTTTATCATTGCCGCTTTGTCCATCTCACAACCGCTCTCTCTTTCGGTTTTTATCAGTGATGTTGAAGCTGACGCGATCCTCTGACGTCCTGAAAGGGCTGATTTTGTATGGAGACAACATAGAGTACCTTAGGTAATACCTTCTTATTGAGAGTGAAATGCCTTCTACTGTGACTCATGTCGCTCTGCATACTACTAAATATCTCCTTCATCCTGTCAGACGCTTCTCAGCCAAGTCTGCTCGTTTATGTGTGTGAGTGAGAGTGTAGAAAAATGTTAACATAGCACAACCAAACACCCTTTTAAGCAACTCAAGTAACAGTTGTATTTCACATATTTGTTCTTCTGTTCTTCTAAACTCATAAAATTTCTTTCACCAGAAGAACGTTGCTATTAAGTAATGCCCAGAGTTACAGTGCAACTGTAACACATGACTGACTTTAGTACTGAGAAACAATTAGTGTTTTTTCCCCAAACTGTGAGAAGGTGCAACGTTTTTTTAATTTAATTTGTTGTTGCTGGTGGAGGAGAGAGAGAGAGAGAGAGAGCGATTCCTACGTTAAAACAGAGTTAAATTTGTTTATGACGCACAGAAGGGAATACACTTTTCTACACTCATTTAACGTTTTCATTTAAATGAGAAGATCTATTTATTGTGAATTTATTTTCTAATTTCTGTTGCATTGTTTTCATGAAATTAATACTAATTCTTGGCTGAAATCTATTTCCAGGAATTTCAAGTTTACTCTAAAAAATAATTGTTTCTGTTTGTTATTTTTTACAATTTCTGTGCTGAGGTTATTAATTCCTCTGTCCAAGATTAGCGGCTTCCTTTCATTTAGTTTCACCTAGAAAGACTTTTGAATATAAACTTAGTTACCTGGAAAAACAATGATATAGGTGTTGTTTGGGACTAAATCCACGTCAGGGGGACACTAAAATAATAAAAAAAAACCACCTTTATTGATTTGTATTATTTGCGTTAAGTTTCTGGTATCCTGTGATCTTGTTTGTAATGATTAAAAAGTTGAATTACTTTGAATATTTTCCCTTAAGGTTGAGTTTCTTTGTTCTGCTTCTTTTCGAGCCTTTTTTCCCATGAAGAAAGCACAAATGCAGCATTCAAGGAATTTGATTAGAAAAACAGCCAAAACAAGTTTTGATCAAGTCATAACATTCATACCAATGACTGCTCACCTTTGTATGAAATTGTTTTATCAGACAAATTAAGAAAAAGTCTAGAAGTTTCTGGTCAGCTCCACTGCAATCTTGAAAGAGTTGTGTGAGTGTGTCGAGTTTCTGAAATGTGCCTAAAGAGAGTGCAGAAACTGGCTTCCTCTCTTAGGCGGAAGCTTTCTGAGCGTGCTCTGCCCTTAATTTCAAACTCCCAGCTTACATTTTTTTGCCTGCAGCTCAAATATCATCACACAAACAGCAGTGAAAGTGGATCAATTTGTTCCCATTTGTTCTATTGAAGTGAACTCTTCCCCAGTTTCCCCTGGTTACTGACCCAGCCAGCAATAGCCACCTGCAAACCCTTACGCACGGAGCAGATGAGAGAGGGGGAGGGATGAACTGGGTTGGAGTGGGGAATGGGAGAGAAAGGCAGACCATCGAGGGATAAATGAGCATCTGTGGATAAGAAAAATGAATGGAGAGACACTGAGAGAGTGGTATTTGAGGACAGATGAGAAAGGTAAAAGTGTGGAGATAACAGAGGGAATCGGATTGGAAGAAAGGGCAGAAAAGGAAGGCTGGTGAAGAGGTACAGGTGCTAATCTGCTACGCCATCAAATTAGAGTTAAGTGAATTGAATTGATTGTCATGCTTTGGAGCTGTCCAGGGAACTTTCACAGAAACAGTGAATAAAACACATCATCAGTGCACAGTAGCTACTAGGTGATAAAAATACAAATTACAAGTATTCCTAAAGGATTTATTGTGAAGTGAAAGACATACATGGGTTTGCTGTATGGGTTCACAATGGTTGATGCAACATCTCCTGCATGTTTATTGTGCTTCCAGAGGTGTAACTTTGTAAAACCAGTCTATATCATTGATTAACTCTTTCATATTAGCAGTATGTGTCTCAATACACGACTTTATAGATGTAAAGTTCCAAACTCTAGAATTTCCATCCTGGTTACCCAACACATTCTCACTCCCTGTGCGTCAAAAACAAATGCTTGGTCAGCCACCCTCCGCCTCAGACCCCTGACGCCAAAAGTGCCCTTTTTTGTTACTTATGTGCGAAAAGGTTTTTTTCCCTTTTCTGACTGTAGATCCCAATGCAGCGTAAAACTGACGTGATGGGATGTCCTCAGCCAGGGCACCAAACAAGCTCATTGTACCTCACCCTAACCTTATCCTCTTATTTAACCTTCCCCTCACCCCTATCCTAACCCTAACCATCTTGCTAGCGAACACGTTAGTGATGTGTCGGTCGCTCTAAAAGCCGGCTCTATGAAGTGAACGGCGGGAGCCGCCTCGTCATTGGTCGGGTTTGGACCGAGGCAACGCGAGGGGGAGGTTTCAACTACCACGGTGGAGGTTAAAAGTAGAGGGTACTTGTAACCTCCCCCTCACCAGATGGTATGTTCTAACGTTCCCCTTGGGCGGCAAATAGGAAAATTCACAGTCAGAATGCATGGGAAACAAACGCTTGATCACAGTGAGAGAAACGTTTTAGGTAGCAAGAGGGTTATGGTTAAGATGAGGGTGAGGTTATAAATAGCAAAATGTTAAGGTTTAGATGCGGTTAAATGAGCTGGTTCGGTGCCGCATCAGCGGACATCCCATCACGTTAGTTTTACGCTGCATTGGGATCTGCAGCTACAAAAGGGAAAAACCCCTTTTCACACATAAGTGATGAAAAAGGGAGCTTTTGGCGTCAGGGGTCTGACGTGGAGGGTGGCTGACCAAGCGTTTGTTTTTGACGAGCTGGGAGTGAGAATGTGTTGGGTTACCATAAAAATTTACAGTTACGCACTGATTTTTAATCTGTATTATGTGTTTGCATGGACCAAAATGTACAAATAAAGTTGTATTTGTTTTGTTTGTAATATTAAGCCAGGGTCTGATTGTTTGTGAACAACATTCACGAGAGTCTTAGAGTCGTCTTAAAAAGGTGCCCTTTGCGTGAATCGCAAAAAACTTGCAGTTGGTCCAGAACCAGTCTCGCTGTTTCCAGAATTTGGAAACGTGAAATAACCTTGGTAGGGCTTTGCAACCAAATTGCTGCAAAAATGAGTTAAAATTGTGAAAATATTGAGACATAATTTAGATGCTTTGTGAATAAAGGTCTGTACACATTGTTTTAAGAAACACAAAATGTGTTCTCTCCCAGTGTTCCCAGTTATTTCTGACACACCACCAAGACAAAAAAGTTTCTCAGTGTGATGACCACGTTTTGTCACACGAGGATTTTGAAATTCATGAAAAATGAAATGTCATGGTCAGAAAAAATAACTTTTCTTCTGAATAAATTTGCACAACAATCACAAGTATTGTAGTTTGAAATGACATCTTATGCCACGTGTGATGCGGCCGTATTGGTATAAAAAGTGTCCTAAAAGTATTGATTCAATGTAATTCCAACAACCATTGTTTGGTATATTTTTCTCACAATTTTCTGCATTTTAAAGGTGCAGAAAAAGGTTCTTAGAAAAAGGTGTTCAAGCAAGCTACATTTCTGAAAAAAACATTTAGAAAAATTGTTTAAGCTCCCCACTAGATTCACAGAATCTGATGGTTGCAGAAAATGGTAAAACACCGGCTTGCACAAGCAGAGACACCACTCTGCAGAGCTGCTAAGGTCAGAATATCCAGAACCAACTCAGAACCGACCCTCCCACCACTTGCTTCGTTGCCCCCCCCCCCCCACCCGCTTAATTTAGTATGCTAGCATATAAACCAAGTGTTGTTTTTATGGTTGAAAACGGAGCAGTTTTTAGCTTTCTTTGTTTATTCTAGACTTAGAAATCACAAAAGCACACCTAACAAAACTTACAGAACACAAACCAAACCCATCTTTCTGCCTGCTTTCGATTACCCCACCACTACACACACACACGCACGCACACACACACACACACACACACACACACACACACTAATTTTGGTGCAAACGACAGTTGAGACTTAGCTCAGCTTGTCCCTCCGTGACACTAGGCAGCTCAGCTAGCAAGTAAAATTTCTGTTTTTTGACAAAACATTTAATTTATTGTTTGCCATCGGTATGTGAAGATAATTTCAAGCAAAAACAAAAGTTCCAGAAAAAGAATCTCCGACAGTTCCGTTAAATTGTTGCCAGCAGTCAGCCCAGAGAGACCCTGGCTTTAAACCGTTGTCTGCGTTCTAATTTAAGTTTTACCAGAAGCACAAGTCAGCATTTAGCAAGTAAGAAAGATGACTGATTTCTTTTAAGCGTGTAAGGAGGTCATCATGCTGTGTGGCTGACTTACTGCTGATCAAAAGATCCTCGGAGTTGATTCACACAGAAGCCTGAAACTTTGTTACCTCTTACGTTTAGCCACTGGAACAAAAGCCTTGAAGTTCTTTGAACTGTACAGAACACAAATTGTGCAAAGTCTTTGTTTTTGTGAAAGATGCTCCATTCATCAAATATTAATGACAGAGGGAGACTGCAAAACTAACAAGTGCAGATTGTGATGATGACATACATAATTGGTCACTTTGAAGCTGAGGATTCTGAAAAATGTCAAATAAAAATTGGGTTCAATAAACCAGAATTTCACTCTTGTTTCTTACTGGTCATGTGTTTTTTTTTTAATCATCATGCAGCATTACATCAGTTATTTAACTGCTTCATCAATGCTTACAGCTTTTCTTCTCTTTACACAGTAGATAAAAGAGAAAATAGTTAAGAAATCAACGTTATTTATAAAATCAATTATCCTCCCCTCACTTTCTGTCTCTTTCTCTTTCTTGCCATTTGTTTTCACTTGCCTTCTCTTCAAGCTCACTCTTCGTTTATTGACTCTCCTGAGACTCGTTTTCTTCAGCTCTTTATCGCCTCGCCTTCTCTCATCTCGTCTTGTCTTGTTGCCTTGTGCGCCGGTTCTCCAGAGATCCCGCAAGATTGTTTCAGTGCCCGAGACCAGATAATCGCTCTGCAGTCAACATGTCAGCTGTTCTCTTTCCTTTCTACCACTTTTCTGTTTTCTGTATTGACATGGAAAAAGACTTCCTTTACAGAAGGACATGCTCAATATCTCAGAAGTCGAGCAACAAAGCAAAAACACTTTGCAGAGCAAAAATTATTTTATCGATTATCTGTCGTGAGTGTTGATTTTTTGCCTGTGTGTGCATCCTGTAACTTCTGGTGAGGCACTCATCTTGAGAGTTGTTTTATAAAAGCTCCCTCTCATCATCAAATCTAAAGATTTACCAGAAGTAAGGAGGCCCCCTGGTCGAGAAAGTTCATCTCCGAACTGGTCCAGGAATGTCTTGGGGTCCTACCGGTGGAGGTGAGGGGAGAAGACGGTCTTGAACTCCCTAGTTGGGATGCTGCCCCCGCGACCCGGACCTGGATAGGCGGAAGAAGACGAGATGGATCAGTTTAGGCGGCTTGGGCATCTGGTTAGGATGCCTCCCTGGTGAAGTTTTCCAGGCACAGGCCAGGGAAAGCTTTAGGATTCCCCCAGAGGAGCTGGCCCAAGTGGCTGGGGAGAGGAATGTCTGGGCTTTCCTGCTTAGGCTGCTGCCCTTGTGTCCTGACCTTGGATAGGCGGATGAAAATGGATGGATGAATAGAGTGTTTTTAGGATGTGCTTTATTAAATCCAACAGTATAAGTGATCAAATTCCTAAAATAACGTTCTCTTCAAAAGTCTCGACATCATGCATTTATCGTTATAGATGCCTGGCTTTTGGGGGGATTTATTTGAGTGATTTTATGAAGTTTTTCTTAAATTCTATCTTTTCAAATATTAATTTCCACTTAGATTTAGAATCCGGTTCTAGTTTCTTATCCCTATTTGAGCGTTAAGTCACATGAAACAGATCCGTGAATAATTCAGTTGTGAAAATGCAACAAAACTCAAGAGAAGGGCCAGATAGAACTTGAGAAGGTTCCTCTGGGAAATTCAGTTTCCCCAACAAACTCGACAAAAAAAAACTGTTTTTGTTCTGTCTGTTTAAAATCTGTTTCAACAAGGAAAAAAAAAACTATAGTAAAATTATTTAAACAATGAAAATGTGAAAAGGGGCCATAAAAATGTATCAACTGTATTTATGCAAGATCTTTATAATATTGCACAAGTAATTGCACATCATGTGGTCTATTGCACAGTGTAACCATTTAACTGTCAGAATATAAATCATATTTTATGAGGATTTTTTACAAGAATATCTCAAAATAAAAAAATAACCTATTTTTTTAATGTTGAAATGGGTTCAAATTTTACAAAAAAAAAAACAAAAAAATGAAACGTTTCCAATTAAAAGGGCATCACTAAATGTGTAAGCCAAAAACAAACATTTAGTAGATTAATGAATTATTCAGGTTATATATCAGGTTTATTATATAGCTTCTTACTCTCATTGACAGTTTTTCAGCTGAGATCCATTTAGTACAGAATACTGAACTATCTATTGTAACTATAAAGTAATATAATTTACATAAACTATAGCATGTGTTTAGGAGCTAATTAGGATTGTAACATGTCAGGTTTTACAGCTCCGTCTGTTTCTTCTCCTCATGCGCTGGCTGCCTATATTTCAGTTTCTGTGATATCTTCATCTGTGCTTGTAAACTTTTGATGGAGACTTTAGACGGATGAAATCTGCTAGACTAAACACAAAGAGGGTTGTTAAAGAGTTTAGCAGGGCCAAGCAAACGGGCCCAGCTGTTTTCTTCACATCCAACAATGCTGATTTTGAAATCGGAAAATTCGGTCTGAAGCAGAGTTGAGATTCCTGCCAAGGAATGCCTTGTGCCTTGAAGCAAGCCCATAACGTTGGAGAGATTGATGTTACCTTGGAGACATTTACGACTTTAGTACACACAGTACATATACGCGAGTTAAACTGGGAGACACAGTTCAGACGAAACAACGTCGTGAATGTTTTGTTTGTCTTTGTGCATGTGAGACAGTACTTTGTCTTTTATGTGTTTTTGTCCCTCAAAGCAAAGGTTAGATTTTTAAAACGTCAGCAGTTTTTAAACAAAAACATTTTCTATTTTGAAGTCATCTAGTTTTTTTTTTTTTGCTAACTCATGTCTGTGTGTGTGCTTGTTGCAGGTGGAGTGGATAGAACAGCAGGTGGTAAAGAGGAGGATCAAGAGGGATTACAAAGCAGCCCTGCCCCTTTCCCAGATAAGCCCCGCCCACAGCAGCGTGGCCCAAAATAACATATTCTACAACGACGCCAAGTGGAGCAGTATGTGGTACATTGTGAGTACTCTGTTATTTTCAGATGATTGAATGCTGCCCACTTCATCTAGTTTGTGGGCCAAAGGTCTGACAAGGTCATGGGCATGGTCCTGATTACCAACGGAGCTGAAGGGTTTTATGTGTGTGTGTGTGTGTGTGTGTGTGTGTGTTTGTGTGTATATTTATGAGTAAAAATAATTTATTTCCTTTTGATATGAATTGTTTGTTTAGTTAGAAAACTGACAGGTCTGCTGTAGTTGAGAGCTTATCACAGCTGTTTGCATACAAACAGCCTCAGATCATTGCTGTGTGTGTGCGCGTGTGTGTGTGTGTGTGTGTGTGTGTGTGTGTGTGTGTGTGTGTGTGCGCGTGTGTGTATGTGTGTTTTTGAACGTCCTCACCTCTGTTAATTCTTAACCCAATATAGATAGTACGTATACTTTGACCAGATGTTTCCCATTTTTTCCCAACTCTCTGAACTTTTTGTGCATGTTTTTAGGTTTACAAATAAAAGCTTCTGGTCATTCTCAACCAATCCAAAGGCCCGTGACATTAAACACAGCTCTTTCTATTTTTCTAGTTGCTTATTTTGTGTCTTATTGTGAACACTTATAGAATGTGGTTTTAGATTCTTGTGTAAGGCTGACAGTTTCATAGAAATTGTTGAATTTGACAAAGTTAAGATGTAGTGTGCTTCATTTTGGGTCGATAATTAAGTGTCTGAATGTCACTTTGACATGAAAAACAAATCAAAGCTTGAACGCAACCAATCCCCCGGAGTGCCATTTGCAGCACAGATTTAAGGCGCCGTCAGGCTGTGCAACAGCAGCAATCATGTAAGTTTATTACACGTATCACACTGTGTGAAATAACTCCAGTAAAGTCATTGCAACAATTAGTATCATGTGGCATTTTATTATTTTAAAGTGTGTTTGGCCTTTTTTTTTCCTGATTTAAATAGATTAAAACTGATTTGGGTGTTTATTTGAATTGCTTTCTCAAAATGTAGAAAAATATATGTAATTTAAAATCTTAATTTTGTTAAATAAACACTTACAGATGTAATGAGATGAAGTTTGTAATTATATCAGGACAGAAGCAAATTGGCTTCCATCCTCTATCTGCTCTAGTATTTTGTTTTTAGAACATTTTCCTGGAAATGTATAATTGTTGTTTTGTTTTTTTTTTGTCCCGGTTTTGGTTTGTGCACGACTGTTGATACTTTTTATTTTTGTCCCTTCCCACACATTTTTGACAAATTTCACAACATGGCTAAAGCGTTCTGTTGTCTATATTTTCCAATTAAATTCTGCCTCTCAAGTTTCCAGGCAGGCTGATTTTTATTTTTTTTTTTTCCCATAGTTGGATATACTCACCGGCCACTTTATTAGGTATGAGGTTGGACCACCTTTCACCTTCAGAACTGCTTCAGTTCTTCATGTCATTGATTCAACAAGGTGCTGTAAACGTTCCTTGGAGGTTCTGGTCCACATGACAGCATCACAGAATTACATCCATGAGGGCTACGGAGGGACTAGTGGTGCCTGTGCTCAGCAGCCTCACTTCTGTCTGTGTTTCCATTGAACTCATTGTCATGTTCAAGTAACCCATTTGAGATTTTTTTGACCAATGGTGCATAGGGAGAGTTATTCAGAGATGGCATTCTGCAGACCATAGTTGTTATTTCAGCTACTGTTGAATTTCTATCATCTAGAACCAACCTGCCCATCCCCCTCTAACCTGACACCTAGGAGGCATTTTTGTCAACATAACTTCTGCCCACTTAGTATTTTCTCCTTTTTTGGAGCATTTTCTGTAAACCCTAGAGATGGTTGTGGGTGAAAATCCCAGAAGGCCAGCAGTTTCTGAAACAGACCAGCTGGGACCAACCACCTTGTCATCCTTTAAACTCACCTAAACCTCTTTTCTTCATCATTCTAATGCTCAATTTCAGCAAGTTGTTGTCATCCCATCCAAATAGTGGGTGTGTACAGGTGAAAGTCAGAATTTTATGAAAAAGTGCATTTATTTCAGTAATTTCATTACATGCAAAGCCATATATTTCAGTTGTTTATTTGTTATAATTGTGATGCTTATAGCTTACAGCTTATGAAAATCCCAAATTCAAAATCTTAGATAATTAGAATAATGTGAAATGGTTCAATATTCTAGACTCGGTGTCACTCTATCAGCTATCAGCTTATGAATCCAAAACACCTGCAAAGGGTTCCTGGGCCTTTAGATGGTCTCTCAGTCTAAGCGAAATAATTGAAATAAATTCAATTTTGCAACAAATTTTAATTCATTTGTATATTCTGAATATAATGTTGAAGTCAAACTTGAAAGGGACCAAAGATGGACACACTGAGTGTTTCTTAAATTTTTTTTTAATGTAAGAAATGTTTAAATCTTCCACTCTGAACGTGACAAATCAAATATTTATCCACACTGTGACAAAGAATTTTAACTTCTCAACTTTCAAGTCTCTGCTGCTGTTTCCATTCTTCTTATAAATCAGTCAACACCCAGTCAATGGACTGGTTTAGTCAAATGGCAGCAACTCTATAATTGCATCCATCTCGTCAGTTGTTTCAGCTCAGCTGAAGATAGCCGAGAATCTAGACCATCGTGTGCTGAAGCAAAATAATTGTGCTTTGCATGTCGGTCTAGGCATGCTCCACTGGAACTTCCACAAGCCCTGACAGTACTGTGACTGACCAATCACAGCGCGTTAATTTAAAAAAACGATTTTCGTGCTTTATGTTCTTCCATGATGTTTTGGCTGACTGCATGACATCTGTAGTGGTCCAATCACAGCACTCTGTTGGTTTTGAGGGGCAATTAAAGCACTCTATCAGCCAGTTAGGCAGGATGTTACTGCAAACCACGATGGCCACGGCTGCGTAGTGGTCCAATCACAGCACTCAGTAGGCGGGATGCTACTGAAAAAACAAAGATGGTGACTGCTCGTTTGAAATGGCTTTGGCTTCAGCTTTGGACAATTTAGACTCTGGCTTTTTTTTGAGCCAAGAGCAGATGGAGGTACTTACATTTATTTAGAAAAAGGATGTATTTGTCTTCTTTGACAGGGTATGGCGGGCTGTCTCGTTGATAAGTGATAAATGACCCGCGCCTCTCAGAGTAAGGACTCCAAAGTGCTTTACACTACAGTGTATCATTCATCCATTCACACACACATTCACACACTGATGGTGATGAGCTACGATGTAGCCACAGCTGCCCTGGGGCGCACTGACAGGCGAGGCTGCCAAGCACTGGCGCCACCGGTCCTTCCGGCCACCATCGACATTTGGAGCGGGGAGTATTGGGCCATTCCCATTAGTAACGGGTCGGCCCGGGCCGGGTAGCCCCAGTCAGCCCCAGCCTGGCCCGGTTGATTCCACACATCCTTGCCTTAAGCCCATGTGGGCTGATTCTACCCACCAATCAGAGGCTTGCTCTAATGGAAGGTGTGAATTTGCTGTCAGCAGTGGGTGTGTTGGCCCTGGTCGGCCTGAAGCAGACCCCCTCGAGAAGAGGGCTGAGAATGAGCCTTGGTTGGCCCGGAAAAATACCAGGCCACCCAGATATGTAAACAACCTACGCTACCTGGCCCGGGCCGACCCGGTACAGATGGGAATGGCCCATTAGTCACGTTGTTATCCAATAGCATGTGGAGACTAAAGGACAACCATAGATCCCGCCCTACAACTGACAGCCATCAATAGATCGTGGCCATCCCAGGCTAAAAGATGCCAAGAGTTTGGGTTAAATCTTTCAAAGGCACAAAGTGACATGCTTGAACAAAGCTGTGAGGGATATTGTGAAGAATTCTCCAAACGAGCCCCACTTAAACATGTTTAGTCTTGTTTATGCCAGACTGTGCAACGATTACGCTCCAGCTTGCTGTGAATTAAGGATTAGTCATGTGGATATGCTCATAACCTTTTAATTTGTGTTTTTTTTTCTTCTGTTTATAAAGAAAATTCACTGTCTCTGTCTCTGCAGCACTGCAACGATGATGTCAATAACTGCCAATCAGACATGAACATCATGGGGGCATGGAAGAGGGGCTACACGGGTAAAGACGTTGTGGTGACCATACTTGATGACGGCATTGAGAGGAACCACCCGGACCTTTTACAGAACTACGTGAGTGTGTATGTATGCGCGTGTAGGGCCACTCTGATTGGCAGTGTGGGTCTTGCTTTATTTGTATGTGTGTGTTCCAGCAAAGCAACTTCTAGAAAAAAAAGTCTTTATTCTCATGCTTTGTTACAACCTGAGGTGAGAAAATACAGAAAATATAATTATTAAAGTCAAACAATAAACTAAAATATGATTCTGCTTAGATCTTCTCACCGTGAATTGTGGGAATCTTCCTGAAACTTATGATTGCAGATAGTCTGTGTATACATGTATTTTATTTTTTTTATCTGTAATAGCAAATTTTTCATGGTTGTTGTGGTGTGTGTATGTTACGTCCCCGACAGGAAGTGTTAAAATGTGAAGGGGGGCAACATGAGAAATGCGGCAGTGGAGTTAATATGGATTTAATTGTCATAAAAGGTTCTAAAAACAAGACCAAACAGATGGAGAGCATCATTAAAATAATGCCAAACAAAATCAAGACTAAAAGGTTAACATTTAAAGGGTGAATTATCAATATTAAAACACCTGGTTAAAACTTTGTTAAAAGTTTTACCGAAACAGAAGGTGCTTTAAAAAACACAAGTCGATGATAAAAACCGACGCGCTACGAAAACAGTGTTTTAAAATCCCAAAGCCGGTAAACTACAATATTAACCTTAAAACAGAGTCAACGAAGTTGACATCAAACAAAGATCCATTTGGATCACTCAGAGTTATAACTATTTTTCTCATCAAAACGAAGGGGTTAAAACCAAAACGAGGCCTGGCGGACAGCAGAACCCCTGCACTGCTGCCTCCCAGACTGCTGAAGGCACAGCCTTTTTATCCAGGTGTTGGTCATCAGCAGGATTCAGCTCAGCTGTGCTCCTCAGCAGCCTGGAAGAGAGGATTTGGAGGGGCGGTGTCAGGCTGATCACCAGGGCTGGGTGATCCTGGCTCCTGCATCCCAATGGCCAGGCTGGCAGCCGTAACAGTGTACCTGCCAGACTAAGGTCAGACATTTATGGGCCATTCCCATCTGTACCGGGTCGGCCCGGGCCGGGTAGCGTAGGTTGTTTACATATCTGGGTGGCCTGGCATTTTTCCGGGCCAACCAAGGCTCATTCTCAGCCCTCTTCTCGAGGGGGTCTGCTTCAGGCCGACCAGGGCCAACACACCCACTGCTGACAGCAAATTCACACCTTCCATTAGAGCAAGCCTCTGATTGGTGGGTAGAATCAGCCCACATGGGCTTAAGACAAGGATGTGTGGAATCAACCGGGCCAGGCTGGGGCTGACTGGGGCTACCCGGCCCGGGCCGACCCGGTACAGAAGGGAATGGCCCATTAGAGTCGCATCTTGGCTTGAAGCAGCAGGTAACTATATCAGTCAGCTGTGCAGATAAAATGATTCACCCTGGTTTACAGTGCCTGCGCTGTGATGTTCAGCTACTCTTACCCCGGCTTTCCACAGGAGCCGTCAGCAGCACATTACTGCAGCAGCACGTCATAACTGCTGATAGGAACCGCTGTGGTCAACAGAACCTTTTCCACTGGAGCCGTCGGCAGCCGTCAGCAGCGCAAGTCGGCCGCGTCTCAGGAGCAGCATGTCGCGGCCTTTACGCGCCGGTTCTATTTTCTACGCGCGACGCCTCTGAAACGGGTCAAGTTCGACATTTTTGGGGAAGGAAAGACAGGAAATCGGACGCGGAAATGGAGAGAAGCACCCGAGATTTTCAGAATAAAGAACGTACTGCCTTCCGGTTGCTTTACTTTAAAAAAGGTTACTAACTGTGCGGCTCTGTGAGAAGTTATCACCTAGCTAGCGGTCTCCTTTGTTTTTCAGGTCCGTATTGGCGATTGTAAAACGGACAGAACATAAAACACAAACCATGTTGTAATTTTCTCCTGCTTGTTGTTGTGTTTACTGACGAAGTCACTCGTGTGACTTCGTGCTGTGTCGGTGACAGCTGCTCCCCTGCTGCTTCGCATCTCGTGGGAAGGGCCAAGCAGCAGCTTACGCGAGCAAGACGTGCTGCTGCAGTAATGTGCTGCTGACGGCTCCGGTGGAAACCCGGGGTTACTGTCAGGATTTGTTCATGCCAAAGGGTGGAATGCCCCGCAGCCTGGATTAGCTCAGATTAGATTAGATTTACACAACTGCTGTATGTGACGCTAATGTGTTTGATCGGGTTAGAGAAGCATTTTCCTGATGTAATAATTGCCTATACACATGCCCTCAAAGGTTTCTAACAAACTTTCTGGTTAAAGTGACATTTTCTTCCCACCAAGTTTGAGGTCTTATACCCTTGAATTCACCTTGATGTCTCTTTCAGGACCCACAAGCAAGCTTTGATGTCAACAGCAACGATGCAGACCCCATGCCACGATACGATGCAACCAATGAGAACAAGTAAGAGGGGAAAAGCGTACTTCAGAAAATGAGAAACATGTACAATGAATTTTTAAAAGTGGTTCCAGAGGGGTAAAAGAGAGAAATGTTTCAGCTGACTTTTCACTTTCTTGTGGGTGCGATGAGTAACATCAGTGAATCCAATAGTGACATTTGTGGGTTGGTTGAGGTTTTTCTGTTTGGAGTAACACGAGTGTGTTTGTGTTTGTAAGAAGGAAAAAAAAAAGAAACTCTCACGTCCATGCACTTGTCTTGCGCCAGTTTGGCTTTGGCTCAGAGTACCTATTTTGTGTGTGTGTGTGTGTGCACACGCGTCTGCACTATTGGCTGCAGCAGCCTGAGTGTCGTGGCTGTGGCTCGGTCCCTGCTGGTGATGCATAGTCTTAAAGAGACATGAGGTCCACAGATGCAGCTCAGTCAGCTTGTTGGCTTCGTATGTTAACGAAGAAATCTGGGTTGTTTATTTGACATTTCATCTAAAACAAATTTGTTGTATTTATTCAATGTTTTGTTAGTTGCGTTCTCTTAAAGAGCTAAATTAATGCATTATTTTACAAGGTAAAACTGGTCTTTGTTGGCAAAAAGAAACCTGCACAAAATCTGTTGAATTTCAGAGAATGAAACTGCGTTTTATTTCTTAGTTTTACACCAGCAAAACTAATAGATGGAGATGCAGATGGAAAAAACTATATTCATTAAATGAATTTCTCTTGCAGCTATCTGATGGAACACATTTGATCACAACACATTCATCTAAGTAATAATGAACTTTCCTGCTTGTCTTCTAAATCTAATTATTTTCAGCAGATTTTTTTAGATTTCCCCAAAGAAATTTAGAAAAAAATTCTGTCAGAACAGATGGCTAGTCAGGGTTCCCACGCGTCCTGGAAAACCTGGAAAACCTGGAAAATGATAGTCCAATTTTCCAGTCATGGAAAACACATGGAAAATGGGGGGAATTGCAAAATGTCCTGGAAATTTTTGAGTTGTCCTGGAAAATAATTTCCCATTCTTGTGGATAAACAAATGGATTAAACATTTTGGGCAATATTGGGCTGTAGCGCTTCTCCTTTAATTTCTGCATCTAGCTGGCACAGTGCCCCACATGACGCTTCCAACCAATTTGATTGCATAATCCCCTTCAGTTCCAGTTCCACTTCTGTTTTTCCAACTGTCTTTTTGGCTAGATTTACAGATTTTCACCCCTAGATTTATTTCTCTAAAGAAGGGCCAAAAGTAGCGACTCGGTTCGCGAGTATTGCGTTATCGCAGTTTATAGAGCGAGAGGTTTTTCTCCTTCTCTCTGTTGAGTGACAAAGGAGCAGCGGAGAGCTTTTGTTTTTTTCACTCATGCGATGAGACGAGTGAACTTGAGGAGAGCTTCGGGATAGCAACGGAAAGCAGGTAGTCTACCGGACCCGCGCTCCACTCAGTAATTCATACTTGTTCTATCGTCCAACAGCAGAAACAAAAATATGTGAATGATAAAAATGTCATGAATTTGATTCTATCAAAATACTAAGTATGTGCTCAGAGGACAGAGCCTCAGCTGTTCATACTGTTTTTAGCTAGCTACACAGACCGCAGCCAGGTGGCAGTGAGAACTGGACTGGCATGGTCATTGAACAAAGTTGTTAACGTAATTAAATTGAATTCAACACGGCTAAATTAATAACTAGAATGATTTTAAGTGGTAACTATATATTTATCATAGTAATGTTACGTACAGTCCAGACTAAAATGGTAGCGAACAACTACAAGTACTTATCTCTGAGGTAGAAAAAAATATTTTTCAGGTTCAATATGTCTGTGGTGTTAGCGGGAGATATTAGCCTAGTCATCTATCCTGAATCTTGTTTCTGGATGACTGGACTAACCTAAAATGACCAATACTGGAACAACAAAATGCAGTTTAACATCCAACTATGTGGAATAAGCAGTAAAGTGTAATGTGATGTGTACAGTAAGTATAATACATAGAATATGAAAGATATGAAAGAGCTAAGGTTTGAAAAGTAGGCCTAATTTATTGTATAAACAGTAACAATCTTTCAAAATATGTCTTTGTGTCCTTTATAGGCAGGAGTGAGTGATGTCAGGAAGACGGTGCCAATTCAAAACTTTTCAAAACTGGCTTTTTGCTAGCCCCAAGACTCTCTGCCTGTGTGTTGGGGTTTACCCCAGTGGAAGAGAGGGTAGCTTCCTTGCGCCTTCGGGTCGAGGAACGGGTCCTGACTGTAGTTTGCGCTTATGGGCTAAATACCAGTTCAGAGTACCCACCCTTTTTGAAATCCCTGGGACGAGTGCTAGATAGTGCTCCATCAGGGGACTCCATTGTCCTGCTGGGGGACTTCAATGCTCACCTGGGCAATGACAGCATGACCTGGAGGGGTGTGATTGGGAGGGACGGCCCGCCTGATCTGAACTCAAGTGGTGTTTCATTATTGGACTTCTGTGCAAGCCGCAGTTTGGCCATAACGAACACCATGTTCGAACATAAGGATGCCCATCGGTACACTTGGTACCAGGGCAGCCTAGGTCGCAGGTCGATGCTGGACTTTGTAGTCGTATCATCTGACCTACGGCCGTATGTTTTGGATACCCGAGTGAAGAGAGGAGCGGAGCTGTCAATTGATCACCACCTGGTGGTGAGTTGGATCAGATGGCAGGGGAAGATGCTGCGTAGACCTGGCAGACCCAAACGCATAGTGAGGGTCTGCTGGGAACGCCTGGCAGAAGACCCTGTCAAGACGGTCTTCAACTCCCACCTCCGGCAGAGCTTTGACCGTGTCCCGAGAGCAGTGGGGGACATTGACTCCGAGCGGGCCTTCTTCCACTCTGCGATTGTTGAGGCGGCTGTTGCTAGCTGTGGTCGCAAGGTGGCCGGTGCCAGTTGTGGTGGTAACCCCCGTACCCGCTGGTGGACACCAGAGGTTCGGGGAGCCGTCAGGCTGAAGAAGGAGGCCTACAAGGCGTGGCTGGTCTGTGGGTCTCCGGAGGCAGCAGATAGGTACTGGATATCCAAGCGGGGTGCAGCAGTGGCAGTTGCCAAGGCAAAATCTCGGGCGTGGGAGGAGTTTGGTCAGGCCATGGAGAAAGACTATCGATCGGCTCCAAAGAGGTTCTGGCAAACTGTCCGACGCCTCAGGAGAGGAAGACAGCAACTCGCTCACACTGTTTACAGTGGGGATGGGGAGCTGCTGACATCAACTGGGGCTATGGTCAGACGGTGGAAGGAATACTTTGAGGAGCTCCTCAATCCCACCTACGCGCATTCCGAGGAGGAACCAGAGCCAGGAGACATGGGGATGGACTGTCCAATCTTGGGGGCAGAAGTTGCTGAGGTAGTCAAACAACTACACAGCGGCAGAGCCCCAGGGGTGGATGAGATTCATCCTGGGTATCTCAAGGCTATGGATGTTGTAGGACTGTCATGGTTGACATGTCTCTGCAACATTGCGTGGTCATCGGGGGCAGTTCCTGTGGAGTGGCAGACTGGGGTGGTGGCCCCCATCTTTTAGAAGGGTGACCAGAGGGTGTGTTCCAACTATAGGGGGATCACACTCCTCAGCCTCCCTGGAAAAGTACTGGAGAGGAGGGTCCGATCGATAGTCGAATCTCTGATTGAGGAGGAGCAATGTGGTTTTCGTCCTGGCCGTGGAACTGTGGACCAGCTCTATACCCTTGCAAGGGTGATGGAGGGGCATGGGAGTTTGCCCAACCAATCCACATGTGTTTTGTGGATTTGGAGAAGGTTTATGACTGTGTCCCCAGGGGCGCTCTGTGGGGGACGCTCCAGGAGTATGAGGTGGGTGGCTTTCTGTTAAGGACCATTCAGTCCCTTTACCAGAGGAGCGTGAGTTTGGTCCGCATAGCCGGTAGTAAGTTGGACCTGTTCCCGATGAGGGTTGGACTCCGCCAGGGCTGCCCTTGGTCACTGGTTCTGTTCATTACCTTTATGGACAGAATTTCTAGGCGCAGCCGTGGTGTGGAGTGTGTCGAGTTTGATGGCAGGAGAATCTCGTCTCTGCTTTTTGCGGATGATGTGGTCCTCCTAGCTTCATCCAGCTCTGACCTTCAGTTCTTGCTGGGTAGGTTCGCGGCCGAGTGTGAAGCGGCTGGGATGAGGATCAGCACCTCCAAATCTGAGACCATGGTTCTCGACCGGCAAAGGGTGGCTTGCCAACTCCGGGTCGGGAGAGAGGTCCTACCTCAAGTGGAGGAGTTTAAGTATTTCAGGGTTTTGTTCACGAGTGAGGGTAGGAGGGATCGGGAGATCGACAGGCAGGTTGGTTCGGCGTCTGCAGTGATGCGGACGTTGAGCCGATCTGTCGTGGTGAAGAGGGAGCTGAGCCAGAAAGCCAGGCTCTCGATTTACTGGTCAATCTACGTCCCAATCCTCACCTATGGTCATGAGCTTTGGGTAATGACCGAAAGAACGAGATTGCGGATACAAGCGACCGAAATGAGTTTCCTCCATAGGGTGGCCGGGCTCAGCCTTAGAGATAGGGTGAGGAGCTCGGACATTCGGGAGGGACTCTGAGTAGAACCGCTGCTCCTCCAGATCGAAAGGAGTCAGTTGAGGTGGTTTGGGCATCTGGTCAGGATGCCCCCTGGACGCCTCCCTGGGGAGGTGTTTCGGGCATGTCCTGCCGGCAGGAGGCCCCCGGGTCGACCCAGGACTCGTTGGAGAGGTTGCATCTCCAATCTGGTCCGGGAACGCCTTGGGGTCCTGGTGGAGGTGGCTGGGGAGAGGACGGTCTGGAGCTCCCTAGTTGGGATGCTGCCCCTGCGACCCAGACCCGGATAAGCGGAGGAAGACGACGACGATTTCATTCAGCACAGTGGATTAACCTGGTTCAGTTGCTGAGCAGAACAAAAACAGGACATGGAGATGACTTGATGATTCCACAATGTCACACCTCTGGTATGAACTAAAGTAGAGAATAACTTCTGTTTTAGTTGTGTTGCATTGTAAGTAGAGGAAAGCAGGTGGGCTTGTGAAAGACAAAAATCTTTCCACAACTATATTGTCAAAATAACGGTGTGGGTAGGTACAATATCATATCTGTTTCTAAATATATCGGGATATCGGCAAACTGCAGTTATGATAACTTGACTTGTACACTGAAAAAGTCTTGAAAATGTCCTGGAAAAGTCCTGGAAAATTATTTCAAGAAAAGAGTGGGAACCCTGCTAGTAGTAAAAACGAACTGCTGTTTAGTATAAAGCTCTATGTTGTGTCTCTTTCACCATTTAAAACAAGCACTAACGCTGGAAAATCCACATATATTGATGTTTGCATGTTTGTACTCTGAAACTGGAAAAACAACTAAAGCTTTAGTCAGAATTAAAGTTACTGTGGCTGCATCTGCTGTTCTCTCACTTCTCGAGCAACTGTGCTTTAGATGCAGTTCTGTTTGAGCAGAAAGTTTCATGAGTGACTGTGACACAGATGTGAAGAAAATGGAAAATTCAGGCAAACACTTAAGACTGGAAAGATGGCCAGACGGACAATTTTATGGATTACTGCAGTGATGTGCAATGACTTGAGGCTGCTGGAGCGTTCTGAAAAAGGGAACCAACGGTTTGTCCCAATAAGTTTGCTATAAAAGGGCCTATCAGTGAATTATAACTGTTTTAATCTGGTTTTCTTCAACTTTAAAGGTGTAGAACACTGAAAACCAATTTTTAAAAATTTATTTTGGATTTAAATCGCTCACTCTGAGTTTTTCATGCAGGCTGAACATGAAATAGTCTCCTACACCTATCTCCTGCATTAGCTTCTGATAGAAAATAGGCGGTGAAACTCTAGGATTTGAAAAGCCTGACAGATCTATGTCATGCTATCATTTAAAGTTCATGGACTCATCTCGACTCTCGACGGGAAAGGCTGTTTTTGGTTTAGCATCCAGGAAACTGCAGAGGATATCTCGGCTACTAGAAGCTAACCATTACCATTAGCAGCTTCACCACACCGCAGAAGCTCCTCCAGGCTTGTTATTTATGGAGATAAAACATCCTTGCTGCAAGTCAGTCAGTGTGATTACACGCGCACTGATCGACATCTAAGTCGATCCAGGTCGATCTTATTGCAATAAGCAGAGTTTTATACTAGTTTGCGTGCACATTAGAAAACCGGCCTCTCGAATAAAGTTAGTTCCATTCCGGTACAGTAGGTGGCGACATGCCCCTGTTCATATCTACATTCTTCTGGTTAGCTTATAGCAACACAAGCGGGAAACAGAGGCTGGTGGGAGTGTAGCAGACGGAAGTGAAACAGGATATGTACAATGGCTGAAGGAATGTAAAACAATTCTGCAGCACAGCTTGTTGGGTACATTCTGTCCTATTTTATGGTATTACGTGTTTTGTGACGACTGTCTTCTCAGAAGACCGCTTCCGCAGTCTCGTCACCGCCGGAATGCGAGCGGCTTACCGGTTTAGCTCGACTGATCCGTTTACATGCAGAATGTAATCAGATTGCTACTGCATTATCTGGGTGCTTCAGCTCGATTAGATCCAGTTTGCCTTCAGCCAGACTAACACGTTAGCATGACGTTTAAATAAAAAAACGACGTGAGTCTTTTTAGGGCAATACTTCGGTTTTCTGGTGTACATGTAAACACACTGAGTGGTAGAGTCGTGGTTGTTTCTGCTGTACACACACCCTCTTGGACAGATACTTGATTCTTTTCATAATGTCTCTCATCACCTATATGCAGATGATATTCAGCTGTACTGCTCCTTTAAGGATTCTGAGTTCTGTAAACTGTCAGCTGATAGACACTAGGGCTGTGTCTCAATTCAGGGTCTGCATCCTTCGAAGGACCCAGCCCACTCGGCCGACGTGGGCTGGGTCCTCCGTCGGCCGGGTAGACCGGATGTTAACGGCTGTGAATTTGGACAGGCCTAGCCTTCATGAATCCCCGCCTCTCCCTCGGCGAACGTTCCGTCGCCTAGCAACCGTGGAACCGCTGAGCAGAAGGGAGAAGGAACTTTAAACGATGGAGCTCGAAGTTTTATTTAGATCTTTAATCATTTCCTTGACTGTTGGAGAGCTAATTCGGATAAAATACTTTCGACAAGCTGAGCCTGAGCAAAGATGTGATAATAGTTTTTAATACTTTCTAAGGGTCTTAATTTGACCAAAACCCATTTATCACCTTTTAAGACTTTAAGACCCAGCGGGTCTAGTAAACAATTCTCATTTGTAAACCAAAATAAAATTCAAGAGTTTAATGCAGAACTGATTTTATTTAGATATTTCTTTTATATGTACATGTTTAATCTTTATTAACCATTTTTTCTAGCAAAGTAAAAAGCCTGTCAAAGTTCTCCCTTCTCTCCTGTGCCCTCTGCTGCTCTGCCTCCCTCTGCATGTCCTCCCTTATCAGCTCCAGAAGCTGGCCATCGCTGTCACCTTCCCCTGGATGCCCATTTTCTCCAGAATAGTCTTAACAAACATGTAAGAAAAGAAACAGGAAGAGAAAAGAGGACAACGGGTTATTCCTTTCATGTTTTCGCAGAAAAAAAAAACTCAAACGAGTTTTTAAAATATGAGATGTTATTGTACCTCCATGCCACAGCCGCCGAATACTTTGCTCCGGTGATCATGTGGTCCATCTCCGCCCTAAGCTTAATAAATTCCCTGGTTTTCTCTTGTACCTAAAATACAAACTTCTATTAAAATCAGGGGGAAAACTTAACGGGTGAAGTACGACACCGAGCGGCCGAACATACGAGCCGAGACCGCAATACAAGCACTTTTACTGTAACTTTTCTAACTAAAATAACGTTCATGTATCACAAAAAGTCCTTAACCTAACAGTTTTCAAGTTTATACTGACATTTATATGCGCAATTCTCTCTGACAGCTCCCGCTTCACTGTCCGCCATTGTTTTTAAGTTTTTCTGCCGGCCGGCCCGCAAGGCATCTTGGGAAATGCTACCTATTGAAGGATACACCCGACCCATCCTTCATTCAGGCGAAAAGAAGGCCGCATTCGTCGACCGCATTTGAAGGAGTCTTCGAATTGGGACAGGCCTAGTCGCGGCGCTGTGACGTAACCGGCCGACGAATCCGGCCGACGTAGGATGCAGACCCTGAATTGAGACACAGCCTAGTACTTCTATCACCAGCTGGCTAGAAGAAAACTTCCTTCAGTTAAATTCTGAAAAGACTGAATGTCTGATCATTGCCCATGAGAGCATGGTTCCCCTGATTAGTGTAAAACTTGGTCATTTATCTTCTGCCGTCAAGACAAACTTAAGGAATTTGGGTGTTATTTTTGACCAATGTTTCTTGAAGGCCACTCAAAAACGTTGGTCCGAAACTGTTTTTATCATTTAAGAAACATCTCCAAACTGCGAAGGTCGGTGTCAAAACATGAATTTGAAATGGTTCTCCATGCCTTTATCTCCTCGCGTCTAAACTACTGTAACACGCTTTTCACATGTTTTAACAAAAAAGCCCTTGACCGCCTTCAGTTGGTCCAGAACTCTGCAGCGAGGCTCCTAATTGGAGCAAACAGAAGAACACACATCACTCCTATTCTAATGTCTCTGCACTGGTTACCCGTTAACTTTAGAGCTCATTTTAGAATTATGACTATAACTTTCAATGCTCTACATGGTCAAGCCCCTTCCTATATTACTGAACTGTTAAAGCCTTATGCTCTAACCCGAGCCCTCAGGTCCACCCACCAGAACCTTCTAGAAGTTTCAAAGACCAGATACAAAAGTCAAGGTGATCGCTCCTTCCAGACTGTTGCACCCCGACTCTGGAATGATCTTCCTTTATCCTTACGCAGCGTTGACAGTCTGGACACTTTAAAAAAACAGCTGAAGACCCTTTTATTTAAAGCTGCTTTTAACTAAACATTTAATTTTATTTTTAACTCAAATTTTTCATCTTTCATCTGTTTATGAAAACGTATAATTTTATTACTTTATTTTTTCTGATGTTAATCTGATTCTGTTTTGAGAGCATTTTGATTTTATGACTTTGCTTTATTTTGATCTATGTGAAGCACTTTGTGATTCTATGTCTGTGATAAGTGCTATATAAATAAAATTTACTTACTGACTGACTTACTTACTTACTAGAGTCATGTATGTGTTATCCAATCCATGACGAGATGTCCAAATATCAGGAAATAAGACTCCAAAACCTGCTGTCTGAAGCTCAGCTGTGATGTGGCTCACTGCTAGTTCCTGGAAATGGTGCACTGGCTTTCATTGACATTCATTCCTACTAGAGACCACTGCAAATGTATGGATTAAACAAGTGTTCCACACTGTCGGTGCAAAAGTGACTTGTTAACCTTTCAGAAGATTTGGGAAATTCAGCTTTGAGTCCTGGTCATAAAGATTTGATCAGAAAATTGCCTGAAAGAATAATCAGCAATTGCTTGACGAAGACATACATAATGATGGAGTAAAAGCTGTAAACCCTTTTTTTTTTTTTTTTTACAGCCGCCACTGCTGGGCTGTTGTTACTATTCCAGACTTTCAGAACAATTGGATCCAGACTTTTTCCTCTTTTGCTGTTCACACTTGCATTTCCCGACTGGAGAGTTTCTCCTGAAGAATCTCTCTTGCAGCTGGAAAATTAAACAGGAGGCTGTGCAGAGAAGTGTCTGTTTATGGCTGACAGAAGGCACGACACCATGCAGAAGGTATGGTGCGAAAACTGCTGTTTTCTTTACCGCACCATACGGTAGACGGTGGAAAAGACTTCTTTTGTTTATTGATACCACACGTATAGAATAGAATAGAATAGAATGCCTTTATTGTCACTATACAGGTGTAAAGTGAGATACAGAGCATCTCAGTGTAAAACAAACATACTTGGGGGGTGGGGGTGGGGGGGTACAGTTCTGCAGCGCTACGTACATATGGAAAGTAAGTGTTGTATACAAATTATTGCACAGTATTGTTACAGTTCTGCAGCTCTATGTTCATATGGACAGTAATGTTATGCATATACAATTATTGCACATGGAATTTGGTATCAATAGATAGTGGTGGTCAATGGAGGAAGTGGGAAGTGGGGGGCTGTGTTATCGGTGCATACATGAGTTCAGGGTGGTTATTGCTTTGGGGAAGAAACTGTTTTTGAGTGTGGGTTTTTGTATTAATGCACCTGTAGCGCTTCCCTGAGGGAAGCAGTCTGAACATGTTGAAGCCAGGGTGGGAGCTGTCCTTGATGATGTTTGCTGCCCTACTGAGGCAGCGGGAGGAATAAGTGTCCATCATGGAGGGGAGAGGACAGCCGATGATCTTCTGTGCTGTCTTTACCACACTCTGAAGCCTCACTCTATCCGCCTTGGTGCAGCTGCCGTACCATACCGTATCAGAACACGTCTCCATTAAGAGGGAGATGTTAGAAATGAGAAAAAGTAGAGATGAACTGAAAAAAATGGAAACATCAAGAACTTTTACGGATTTTTTTTTAAAACGTCTGTTTTCATCTACAAAACATTTAGCAACTCTGATATGTGAAGCTTTTCTGAAGCCATGTTGCGAACACTGGATGTTAAAGTGGAGGTTAATCACAGGTGTGTTCACCTGTTCAAAGCTGCATTTAAACTTGAATAAGATCTGCTTTTGCATTTTGTTTGGCATTTTGCATTTTTTTTGTCATGGTGTTAGTCATGAAAAGAGCCTGAAGAACTGACAAGTAGTGGATATTCTTTCTTTAAAGGTCTGAATTTGGATTAGTTTCAGGACCAATTAAGCTCCTTTTCCACTATTTATTTGTTCTGTTGTTTGTGTAATAAACCACAATCCTTCTGAAAGTGGCTACACTTTTCCTGAGGCCTATATTTCTGACATCATGCTCTAAAACGCCTTGACTATTACTTGGTGTTTTGTTTTATACATGTGGAGGTTCAAAAACCAGAGGCAGCCATAATTTTCCATATCGTAAAACCTTCTCCATCGTGTACTACTGTTGCCTCTGTTCAATAAAAACACAGAACTGTGTGATATGAGCGGAAAATGGTGGAGAATTGTCCCATCCATTGTGTGTGTGTGTGTGTGTGTGTGTGTGTGTGTGTGATGATGATGATTTCTGATGTCATCGAGGAGCTTGGATATGTGATATCAGCTGATTTTCATTAGTCACTCATTAATTCTGGTCACAGCAAATGCTGAGAAAGATGCTGATGCTTTTTTCTTTTGGTTTGTTTTTCAGGATGTAATTTAGATTTATTGAAGGATGTCAATAATTGTTTCTGGGATGCATTTTAATTCAGACCCTTATCATCTTTAGAAAGTCAAATGATAAAGAATAGGTTCTTGAATTACTTATTTTTTTAATTCGGAGACATTTTTGCTCTATCGTTCATAGTGCACAAATATTTCGGATCCACAATATTCTTGTGTTTAGATGTGAAATCTAAACAAAACTCTACCTGGATTTATGAAAAAATTAATGCTGTATCGATGGTGCAGAATGTGACTTTTGAGCTAAAATCAATTGGCAAGAAGACAAAAGGTACACATTATATAAATGATTAAAAGGGCCCGCCCTGAACCTGCTGGAGTGTGTCGTGCATTTAAACCAGCTTTTTTTTGATATTCCATCAGAGTAAAGGAAGCCTGAGTGCTGCAATGTCAGAATTTCTTGGACACATTGTGCATAATTATAATAAAGATTTTGTGCATGACCTGTATTCTAATCTTTATCAAGAGAAGGATTTAGCAGCGTGCATATTTGGGAAGGTTATTTTTCTGTGACGCAGACTGTATTTGGTCTACTCGCTGCTCTGAACTTCCCTGGTCTTTCCTGGGTTGGCGGAGGGTGTCTCGGTCCAGCTGGATGCTGGTTTCCATGGCAGCGCTGGGAGATGTTTTGGGGGCTGTTGCATTGTGTAGCAGATGTTCTCTACAGGAGACGTGAGTGTTTGTGCAGATCTACAAAGTGGTGTTTTTGAGGAGGCAGCAGACACAAACATAACATGATTGTGACCCGAGCTGATTGTCACCACTGCAGTTACTGCTGCAATGTTGCCCTGTTGTGTGAAACCTGAGTAATCTAACTCACAGCTATTAAGACATCCATTAAGCTATCATTTTTTGTGTGTGTGCTAGAAGAAAGGACCTCTTCTTTGCTGCATGTTGATGTCCTGTTGAGCTTGTGCACATTTCCTTATTCTCAGGTATCCGATACAGTGTGTGTGTGTGTGTTGTGAGCTAGTTAGTAACTGGATCACAATGAGTTTTTCACTCCTGCTCTTTCCTCAGGCACGGCACACGATGTGCAGGTGAAGTCGCTGCATCTGCAAACAACACACATTGCATTGTGGGAATAGCGTACAACGCCAGAATAGGAGGTGAGTGATTCATTATGTTGTTGTTCATTAACTGTTTGCGTTTTGTTTGTTTCACTATTCTGGTTCCATATGAATTAATATGTCATGCTTGTGTTGCTGTCAACACTTTTCTTGATTGGGTTGCCAAGTTTCCTTGGCAGTAAATTCATTGCGGGCGCTCGCATGCATTTTTCTGTGTTTGTACATCAGGTGTGCGAATGCTGGATGGAGATGTGACCGATATGGTGGAGGCTAGGTCTCTGAGCCTCAACCCGCAGCACATTGACATCTACAGCGCCAGTTGGGGACCTGATGATGATGGAAAGACTGTGGATGGGCCAGCATCTCTGGCGAGGCAGGCCTTTGAGAACGGCATCCGCTTGGTGAGCACACATCGGATTCACAAGAAGAAACAAAAATCCATTTTAATCTTTTTCAAACATGTATTCACATAGATCTACGTTTTTTAATCTGTGAGGCATTTCCTCACATGAAACTATTTACCATGTATATTCGGTTAAGAGGATTTTTTAGGAAGTGAAACGGGATGATCAGTAAGGGGGGAAACTCTGACTAAACACAGAACGCTGGAAACTAAGTGCCTTGGACAGGAAAGAGAGAAAGAAACTTACTGACAGTGAGTGGAAGAGGTTCTCTGTAGCTCCTGTCAGGCTTGGCTCTGACTATGACAGAGGTGAGGGAGAAATCTGTCCAGCGTAAGTGGTATGTGCTAGCACGTGGGCCACTCTGAGTGTGTGTTTGTGTGTGTGTTAGTGAAATAGAGTGAAAATGGCGTGATTGTTAGTGTAAAGTGGACATGAATGACACTCCAAAGTGACAGTTTATTGAGAGCTGAGGTGTTAAAGGTAAACCTGGCAGCTGTGGAGAGAGCTACACTTGATGTAAACAAGTCCTACCTGGTGTGTTTAATGCTTTGACAGTTTTCACAATGTAAAAGAATAATTTCTGCAAACATGTATCCTCTCTCTCTCTCTCTCTCTCTCTCTCTCTCTCTCTCTCTCTCTCTCTCTCGCTCTCTCGTTCTCTCTCTCTCTCTCTCTCTCTCTCTCTCTCTCGCTCTCTCTAACTGCTTTTAAAAGCACTCTTCATCACTCTCATCTGCCAGCGTTTGCTCCTGACTGATCCCCCTCTCACTCAGAGGGGCTTCATGTGCTTATCACTGCCTGACAGAAGCCTTTTATTGAGAAACTCCATTTCACCATTTATTGCTTTGTGTGTGTGTGTGTGTGTGTGTGTGTGTGTGTGTGTGTGTCTTGACAAGTGGTGTGAATTTCAATGTCAGTCAGCCGTCAGATCCTTTTTTCATCGACTCCCGACCGAACTTTGCCCTGATAGCTCTTGCCAGCACAAGCACCGTGCCGCTTTAGTGTGACTTAGATAGATATTTTTATTCGGTCAACAACAAAAATTTATCAATTTTACAGGAAAGTAATCAAGCAACTGAAAAAAGGAATAGGTTGAAGCCTAGTGGCTTATAATTAGCCTACAGAGATAATCAAATCCTTATCCAAGACAAAAAAGTAGGGCTGATAGATAAGATGCATAACATTTAAAGAAAAAGCAATGATAAATCAAGAAATCAAATCAACACAAGGTTAGACATAAAACTAAGTTTATATAACTTTGGAAGATGTAAATTTTTTAATTTTTCTTGAAAAATGACAAAGAATAACACATCTTCAGTTCATCATTAAGTCCATTCCATAACTTCACTCCCAAAACCGACACACATCATTAATTCTCACTTTAGGTATTTCAAACATATAAGACCCCCTCAAATCATATTTTCCATCTCTTAATTTAAACATACTTAAAATACAAATTGGAACATTCTTTTTCATCACTCTATACATCATTTCTAAAGTTTTAAGATATATAATGTCCTTATATTTTAACATAGCTGATCCTACAAAAATTGGTTTGTGGACTCCCTATATCCAGCTTTATTTATTATTCTAATAGCTCTTTTTTGCAATTTAAAAATTGAATCCAGATATGTTTTGTATGTTTTCCCCCAAATTTCCACACAATAACTCATATAAGGCAAGCAAAGGGAAGTGTACAGTAAATAAAGGCAGCTCTTGTGCAATAAAGCTCTTGTTTTACAAAGAATAGAAATAGACTTGGATAATTTCCGTTTCACATGATCTATGTGAGACTCCAACAAAGTTTATCATCAATTATTACTCCTAAAAATTTAGTCTCACATACTCTTTCAATTTCAACATTATTTAGGTTCAGTTTTACTTCAATATTACTCTTAATACCTCCAAACAACATAAATTTTGTTTTACTTTTATTCAGTGATAGTTTATGAAATACAAACCATCTATTTAACTTCATCGATTCTGTTTCCACAGTTTTCAGTAATTCCTTTATGTTATCTCCAGAACAAAATAAGTTTGTATCATCAGCAAACATCACATATTTTAAAATATCACTAGCTGTACAAATATAATTTATATAAAGTCAAAATAGCTTAGGTCCCAACACCGATCCTTGCGGAACTTCATTTGGTCCTGCTTTTTAAACCAAATCTCAAAGTTTTTTAAAGCAATGTATTTGTAACTGAAGTGTTGTGAAATAATGTGTAAGAGAAAAAGCTGACGCCAAACAATTCAGCTTCCTTCCTGTTCAGTAAAAACAATTGAACTACGTCTCTCAGGACAACGCGGAAAAAAACACAAAACAAACTTCTAACACAGCCACAAATTTTGCAATGCCAGCAGGACCGCTGCTATATTGTGATCTGGATGAACTTCACTGATGTTTTTGTAAGACTTGAGGTCTGTGGCTGAAAATTGAAAATCATTTCCAAATAAAAACTGATAAGAAATACCTGGGACTGGGTACCTGTGGGGGTGATGCAAGTTTTGATCCAGCTTATCACTTCCTGAGGGTGTCCATAGACCAGTCGTGGAAGACACCTTTTTACGAAGATAAGTGGTTAGAAGCACTCATGTACATTTTGAGTTTAAAAGTGTGGAACACTGAAAAAACATTTTTAATGATTATTTCTGATTATAATGAGTCACTCTGAGTTTTTCACGCAGGCTGAACATGTTTATAGTCTCCTACACCTCTCTCCTGCATTAGCTTCTGATAATAAACAGACGGTGAAACTCTAGGATTTGAAAATCCGGACACATCTATGTCACACTGTCACTTAACATTCACAGACTCACCCATCTTGACTCACGGCAGGGAAGACTGTTGACGATTTAGCATCCAGAAAACAACAGAACGTACTGACTTTTATAAGCTAACCATTAGGATTGGCATCTTCACCACATAGCAAAAGCTCCTCTAGGCTTGTGTTATTTGTGGAGATTGTAACGTCCAGCAATGGTCAGTTTTGTACATATTGACCTAAATGCCACCGGTCATCTGCAGACATAAATTCTATTCTCTAAAGGGATTTTACATTCGATCTTCCAACAAGCCCAGAAGGATACTGCAAACCTTGTTGACATTTCAGGAGGAACAAGACATCAGCCTGTGTTCCCAAACAAAGCCTTCTTTTGATAACACCGCAGGATTGCTCACTCTCATGAAAAGGAACACTTTTACAACTCATAAGTTAAATAATCATTAAATAATAATATGATTGAGTGACCAAATGTTATATGAATACTAATGAAATGTTTTGATTAATCTGTGCTTAAATTACTGTGGATGAAATAAAACATTTTGATATTATGATCAGTAATGTTGGTGTAACAATTGAATCACTATTTTCTGACAGCTCACACACTCAGACACGTGATGATGATGAGGTTAAGCTAATATCCTGACACATTGCTTTCTGTTCCACGAATCGGAACTCCTGTATCTGATGCAAGGCGTGATGTTCTGAGGTTTGCTTGTTAACACCCCTTAACATGGCACGTCCCGGTTGGCCAAGAAATCATAACATGAGAATATTAAAACAGAGCTCATTTGACGGTGAGTCGGTTCTAGAGAAAGTTACGGACAGGCCATTCGGAGCGAACCTTCTTTAACCCAACGCTTTCGACAAGCTAAAAGCTGCCTACAGCCGACACAGCAAAACGGTTCCTTCAGCTATTCAGAAACAGCTGCTCTAGACGCAAATAATTTCATCCATCTGTTGTAATCCGGGAGACGACTCTGGACCGACCTGGTTGTACTGCGGTCTTTTCTTCAACTCTGATGCCGTTCTTATCAAAACATCTGATGCCGTTTTGATAAGAACCTACTTCATAGTTTAATGCAAACTAAATTCTTTAAACATCCAGAACTCAGTTCTTCTGGATACAAGGTTCTGATAAACGCACACCATTAAATCAACATACATCACATCCCATCCTCTTAGATTCATCCATCACAGTAGCCTTGGTTAACTTGTCATGTTTTTAATTGTTTAGAAAATCAATTTCTTATCTTTTATTAACCTGACTCTGTCTGAATTGAGACGAAGTGTGTGTTCTTCTGATTAAACATCCCAAGACGTAGCAGGTTGATATTCTATATTTATATAGAGTATCACAGCTTATTGGTCATAAGTAAAGGTAATATATTAAGCTTAAAAGCATCAACATTTACCCTCTACAAGATGAAACATCCACATTGCAAGTCAGTGGTAGAGTTGCATTGCTGTTATCCAGTCTGAGGCGACATGTCCACATATCAGGAAATAAGATGCTAAAACCTGCCATCTGATGCCCAGCTGTGATGTGGGTCACTGCTAGTTCCTGGAAATGGTGCACTGGTATATTTTTTCAAGATTGTTTAGCAGGTATTTACTTTATATATTTTTTCTACTAGAGACCACTGCAAATGTACTGATTAAAGAGTGAGCTACACCTTTAATGGTCTTAGTTCACTAAACAAGCATTATTTGAACCATTTTGCATCAAAATTACAATCACGGGACAGAATCTGCAATATTTAACCGCTAACTCTACTGAGGACTTATTTTGCTGTTCTTCCTAAAGATGACTTTCTTTTTATGATCAAACACAATAGAGATTTGAAATAGTCGTCTCTGTTCCTGGCAGGGGAGGAAAGGCCGTGGCTCCATCTTTGTGTGGGCTTCAGGTAACGGCGGGCGAAGCAGAGACCACTGCTCTTGCGACGGCTACACCAACTCAATCTACACCATCTCCATCTCCAGCACAGCGGAAAGCGGACGCAAACCCTGGTACCTGGAGGAATGCTCATCCACCCTGACTACCACGTACAGCAGCGGGGAGAACTATGACCGGAAGATCGTAAGCATCATAATGTGTGTATGTGTAGATGATCGAGTTGTTTGAATGAAATTGACCACGTCTTCTCCACCAACCCTCTGGAATGAATCAAAAAGGTTGGCTGACTAGCTTGTCTGGTTGTGTCTTGCTACATTCCTCATGTTGATGTGAAACACACACACATACACACAGATTTTGTGGCATGCTTGCAACTCGGTAACAGTAGAGCTTCATATATCATAATTTAGATTCATCTCCTGAAGCTCATTTGACCCTTTGTCCTATTTATACCATCTCTTTCACTTTGTGTGTGTGTGTGTGTGTGTTTCCCCGGATAATCCCTAAACTTTTTGGTCCAGAGAAATCCTTTGATGATGGTTCAGACTGGAGGTTGGCCAGGCTTTTCTTGGCTGACTGACTGTCAAGCTGATTTCTGAATAAAGTCCATACCGTCAAAGCTCTTTAATAACTTGTTTTATCACATCTTAGTACCTAATAAATGGTGCCATTTGTTTCATTGTGTTCATCTACTGGTTCTGTAAAGAAGTGTGTGTATGTGTGTGTTTATGTGGCAGTCTAGCACGGCAGCGTATCAAAGCTGGAATGTGTGTTTTATGAGTTTCAGGTGCCTCTTAATCTGCTCGGACTTTGGTCTATTGCTGTCACTGCGTCTTCACGTCTTTCATTTTATCGGTCTTGTGTTTCCCCACCATTTTGACCCTCTCCTCCTCCTCCTCCTCTTCACCAATAGATCACAACAGACCTGAGGCACAGATGTACAGACAGTCACACGGGGACATCGGCCTCGGCTCCCATGGCTGCTGCCATCATTGCTCTGGCCCTGGAGGCGAAGTAAGATCCACTTAACCTCATCCCATCATCCCTTTGTCCCTTGGTTAACCTCTAATGCCCTCGTGTTCTTTTACATTGTTGACCTAAGAGGGGAACACGTGAGACATTTATTTTGTGTTTTTATCTACAAATTTTTGCCACATTTGTGCAAATATTCACTAAAGAGCATGCTGATGCTATGTCTGTTAGAGCTGGATGCAGCCTTTTTGTACACTGTGCAGGTAGTGTGCATCAAAAGTCTGAGATGGTTTAAATAGCAGCTTGTGCACCAGAGTGAAGGGAGAAAGCTAGGAATTTAGGTAAAAACTACTCATCTTTGCCTGTTGTTTTACCCAGTGTGATGCTTGAATTTCTCTACTTTTAAAGGCCAAATTCATCGAGAAACCATTTTTTACTTTTTATTTTTGAAATACGATCGGTCGATCTGAGTTTACATGCAGGGTAAATGTGAAAATAGTCCTCTACCCTTATTTCCTGTATTAGACGCCAATAGAAAATAGACGAGGAAACGCTCGGATTAGAAAAACCAGTCAATTGCAAGTCATGCTCAAATTAACATTCACCCATCTTGGCTCGTGACCAGGAAAGGCTGTTGTTGATTTAGCGTCCAGGAGAGAGCAGAGCGTGTCTCGTCTAGTAGAAGCTTAGCCATTAGCATTAGCAACTCCACCACACAGCAGAACTCCTTCAGGCTTGTGTTATTTGTGGAGATAAAACATCAAAGTTGCAGCGCGAACAGAGCCAGTGGTGGAGTCATGTTGCTGTTAGCCAATCAGAGGAGAGGCATCCGAATATCAGGAACCAAGGCTTCAAATCGTGCTGCCTTCTGATCCCCTCTCCTCTGGCTAACTTCTAGTTCCTGATAAAGGAGCGCCAGAGCTTTTTTCCACAGAGATCGGCTCACAAGGCATTCATTTATGCTACAGACCAGTGCTATTGTGTTGAAGAAGAGCGAACTTGGTCTTTATGTGAGTGAGAAGCTTTTTCAGTAGGTTGGTTCTGAATCGGAGTAGAAAAAAAACAGTGAAAAGCCATTCTGGCATTAAAAAACTCATCTCTTTTCTCAGAAGTAAATTTTACCTGTAATAATCCTACCATTGTCCTCACAGCTGCATTTAGCTGCAGCATGGATGTTCTCTAACAAGTCTTACCAGTAACTGTCCCAGACAGTCTCTTGTGTTGTGTGGTACATAAATCGGGATCTGGAGATGGGTGTAAACACATTATCATTTCTTTTGTTTATCCTGTGCATTTAATGATGCCACTTTGTATTTTGGGTTGTTTTCCATTTGTTGCACAGATGAAGTCATAAAAAACTCTTTTCACCTACTTTTTACTATTCAAACTATTAGAATGTAAATGCATCAAAAGGGCCTCTTTAAGACGTATCAGGACAGTCATGCAATTCAGACAGCACTGAATTTCAGCATCCAACGATAAAAACAAAGACTTAAAAAAATGTTTTGTTTTCTTGATTTAATTTCTTCTACTTCCTCTTGCTGTCTTTTCTTTAGGGGACAGTAGATGCTTCTTTTCTTTTGCCTTTGAGATTTTTTAAGGCCTTTACTTTATTATAAATTCATGAATTTGAAGCACAGTGCAGGTGCAGCAGCGACTCCGAATCAGTCCCATCATCACATGTTGGGCAGCTCAGATAACCGAGGTCACATCGATTAACCTGGATAATCCAATCCAAATCCCCCCATTTGAAAATATTCTCGGTTTCCAGGCAGTGCTTTCCTCTACGAGATTATCACACACGGTTTCTTCCCTGCTTGCTTTCTCTTTTTCTGCTGGCTCATTCTTGGTTTGCTTTTTTTTTTTAAACTCCTCCAAGGCAAACTTCTCTCTCTACTTTCTTTCACTCTCGGTGCATTCCTGCATGCGTGCACATGCCGCCACGGAGGACTGAATAAATCAAGGGACAGGGATACGATCTACTCCTGCTCTGTTTATTATTGATCTTATCTGTTTAATGAGAGCAAGCCAATCTGATCTAAACTTCAAGTGTTTTCTTTTGTTATTAATGTGGATTAGGATGCTCGAATTCTAAAACGACCCAAACAGTTTCTGTTTGTTTTTTTGTACATTTAGGATGTTGTGAGTGCACGATTCGGCACAGCGAGGTTTTAACCACTTCAGGAACATGTCAAAAAAGAAAGTTCTCAAGAAATCTTTGTGAGACAAAAAGGGAGATGAACAGTCTGGCATTAAAACATTTCCTTTTGTTTTTAGACAAACAAAACACACAGATGGGTGAAAATTTCAACTCATTTTCTCACCATGAAAGTATTTTTAAAGGTGTGGAGCACTCGTTTAAGCAGTTCATTTGCAGCGTTTTCTATTGAGAGTTGGGAGCAGACCGATATGTTGTTGATGTTTACCCCTTTTTTTTTTTTTTTTTTTTTTCATCGGCATCGGCCGATATTTGTTCTTAGTAAAGTCGATTTAAAGACAGGCACATCCTCGGGCAGCCCAATGGTGTTGCATAATAAATACTCCAAATTAACTTTATTTAAGTGTCTGACTTTAACACTGAGCAGTGCACCAAGTTAGTAAAATTCAGAGTTCAAAAACTGATTCAGCTTCAGATCTTTTGTGCATGAACTGTTGTTGTTAGTGATATTTTAGCATGAACATAAGGTGGAAAATATCTAAAAAACACTGGTGCATGATATCCAGGAACAAGAAGTGAGCCTCATCACAGCAGAGCTTCAGATGGCAGGTTTTGGAGTCTTATTTCCTGATATTTGGCCTCGGTTTGGATGAAAGCAACATGACTCCACCACTGACTCTGCTTTCTCTACGGCGTTAATATTTTATCTCCACAAAAAACACAAGTCTGAAAGAGTTCTGCTGCGTGGTGAAGTTGCCAATGCTAAAGGTTAGGTTAAAGTAGCCGAGACGTCCGCTGCTGATTCCCAAACATTAAAACAACAGCCTTCCCCGTTGTGAGTCAAGATGGGTGAGTCCATGAATGTTCAGTGACAGTGTGACGTAGTTGTGTTAGGCTTTTCAAATCCTAGATTTTCACTGTCCCATTTTCTATCAGAAGCTAATGCAGGGGATAGGTGTAGGAGACTATTTTCAAGTTTAGCCTGCATGAAAAACTCAGAGTGACCGATTTGTAGTCAGAAATAATCGTTACAAATGGTTTTTCAATGTTTCACACCTTTAAAATTAAAGCTACAGAAATAAAATGTTGGAGTGAGAAACCATAATCAAAAATATTATTTTAAAGTGAAATCTTCTGTTACTGCAGCAAACTAAGTTGATCCATCTTCTTCTTCCTCCCCTTTTTTCACTTCTTTTCCTGTGTGTTTTCATCCATAAGCAAATATCGGAGATCTTATTTGCAGCAGGTTTTTCCTGCATGTGAGCTTCTCTTTTAATTAGTATTGGCTTGTTTATGAGAAGCCGGTCATGGCCTAGATAGCGATGCCAAAGCCACTTTTAATTAATGACCATAAAACTTTAATGGAACCATAATTACGCAGTGGCAGCTAGACCTATTAATATTGATCTAAACATTAATTATTCTGACTTGTTTTGGGATCTTATCTGTGCTGCCACTCCTTATTTATTTTGCACGTAACAGTTTATCTTCAGCCATTGATGCTCCACATATGGGAGGATTTCTGTAAATGAATGACTTCTAAATGAAAAAAGTAAAGAATTTGCATGACTCAGTTTTATGCTTTCTTATTACCTTTTAGATTTAATAAAACACTTAATAAATGCGTGACTGAAATATCCAGGTAGAGACACCATTCTCAGCATTGACTGGTGTATTTTTTGACAGATTAACATAAATTACACTTAATGTGACAGAATAAATTGCTTTTGCAAATCTCCTTTTGACTCTAATCCGGGAAAGTCTGCAGCTAAGCATGAGATGTGGAGATTTTCTCCCAGATGTTTTGTGCTTTAAAGATACCTGTTCTGGAACAAGCTACACTCACACCACCTTGGAATATTTTTATTAGATTATAAAATTCAAATGTTGATTTTTGGATTTAAAGACGGCTTTTTGATTAGGCTTTTATTTTTATTTTTGGAATGAATGTTTTGGAGGTCTCAGCTGGTGAGGGAGTGACACGAGGGAGGGAACGGAGCATCTGGCCAACATATGAGATTGAAGGGAATCCCAGGAAACTTGGTGACCCACTTCTTCCTGGTTTTTCCTTTAATGCAGTGTTTGGGCATCAAAGGACTTTAGACACATGGCTGCTATCCTATAATGGCTCTCACGTGAGATCTGAGAAACTCGCGTTTCATGAGCAAGCAGCTATGCTCTTCATCTGCGTCCTCTGTAATTTACTCTCTAACCTAATCTTCTACATGCAGAAGATTACTGTTTTCTTTACCTTATTTTCTGCTGCATCCTTTGTTCCTCCTTGGGCTTTGGTTTTAATCCACCTTCTTCCTTTTGTCCTTCACTATTTCATGTTCCTCTTTAATCTACCTGCCCCCCTCCTCCCACTGTTGTCTCAATTTACCTTCATGACAACAAAGATACGTTTGCATATTTGATAAGACATCTGTTCTTTTTAGTTGAATATAGTTAAATGATAAATGACCCACACTTGTATAGGGCCTTTCAGAGTCAGAGGACTCCAAAGTGCTTTACACTACAGTATATAAATATAGTTCACATCATAAATTAATTAGAAACATTTTTTAATCTGCATTGTAAGTCCTGCACACCATTTTATTCACATACATTTCACACTAATATTTTGTTGGACCACCTTTAGCTTTGAGTGACATTGTTTCAACAAGTTTCTGCAACGTCCATCCAGTGTTGCATTAGTGTTTCACCAAGATCTTGAATTGATGATTTTAGAGTCTGACCGCTGCACAAAGCCTTCTCCAGCACATCCCAAAGATTCTCAATGTGGCTAAGGTCTGGACTCTGTGGTGGCCGATCCTTGTGCGAAAATGATGTCTCATGCTCCCTGAACCACTCTTTCTATTCACTACCGATGAATTCTGGCATTGTCATCTTGGAATTTGCCCGTTCCATCAGGGAACATGGAATAACCTGGTCATTCAATTTATTCAGGTAGTCAGCTGACCTCATTCTTGGAGCACATCCGGTTGCTGAACCTAGACCTGACCAACTGCAGCAAGCCCAGATCATAGCACTGCCCCCACAGGCTTGTACAGCAGGCACTGGCATGATGGGTGCATCACTTCATCTGCCTCTCTTCTTATCCTGATGCGCCTATCACTCTGGATCAGGGTCCATCTGGACTCATCAGACCAGTTTTTAATAAAGCGATGGACAGTTCCTAACTCGGTTTTAGTCGTTTCTACAATCTTCTTATTCTGTTTGAAAAGGACCAGATCTTTGACTTGCATCAAGCAGAGAAAACATCTAACATCTTTTCCACAACCACCACATGTGTCTTTCCACTTGGTTGTTTAAAGAATGAGGAGCAACACATTGCACTAGTTGGGGTTAAATAACTTGTTGTCAGATGAAAGATAATCACTCATACAGTAAGTATGCAACAGGAGGCTTCTACCTATTTGCTTAGTTAAATCCAGGTGGTGACTAATTATTTTTGGCCAGGGAGTGAATGTTCATATCTTTAACATCTTTTTGTTCCACTTTTTATCTAGTTCCTGAAGGTTATTGGACATTGTGATTAATCAGTGGGTCGATCTGTGTTCTTCTTGCACCAGTCCTCTGCTTACCTGGAGGGACGTGCAGCACATTATCGTAAAGACGTCAAGAGCTGGACATCTCAGTGCTCCTGACTGGAAGACCAATGCTGCAGGTTACAACGGTATGCACACATACACATGCACACAGAGGAAGAATCATTATGTGTGTTTGTATAAGGGCTGCAGGAGACCCGAGGGTTATAATGTAATTGATGTAGCATCCAACCATATTTCTGCTAACTAAACATTATTTGAATAAATTTCCATTTATTTACAAAATTTCTGAATATTAAAACTAATTGGCTAAATATCAAAGGCTGTTTGTTTAAATAGATAGCGATGGCTAAATGTATAAAATGTTGAAGTTGATTTGAAACGACCCACTCCATTTCTATTTCTTTTGACTGATTTTACTGGTATGAAGATTTTTCTCCCGTAACAAGTTTATTTGGCTGCTTTCCTCCATGACACATTCAAGCTGAGCTTCAGACGGCAGGCTTTGGAGTTTTATTTCCTGATATTTGGAAATCTCGCCCCGATTGGACAAAAGCAACACGGCTCTACCACTGACTGTTTTTTTCCAGTAAGTGGGACACGGCAGAGACGGCCACAATTTCTGTCCGTTTAGCTGAATTAGGATAAGTTTGACACTAAAATCTGAGCATGCTGAATCTCAAGTCAAACTTTGTTATGCACACAAGTGGGCTTTACCCTGGTCCGGTTCAAGAAGATGAGTGTTTTGGAATTCAAAATGAAAAACATCCCAGATATTAAATAGAGGAATGTGCTAGAATTCCCTCATGAGCAGGAATGATTCAGAGTTATTGGAAATGTTCAGCTGCGTTTATCCAGGATCATCGGGAGGTCACACCCGCTAATAAAACCCATTTCTCTGTTGACGGATATACAATTTGTTTACTTGACTAGATTAGATGTTGAGATGTGAGATGTTGAGACTGTTTATATAAAGATTTCATCCAAGTTTCAGTTGATTTTGTAAAATGATACTTATTTTTTTCATTACAATAATAAATCAAACATAAAAGTTGATCTAATAAAAGCTCAAGGCTTTCTGATGGAGCTTTACTTAGGCGAGACACACACAATTATGTGAAATTAAAAATTATACCCTTGAGATGATTTTTATACATTATTTTTAAATCATACAACTAGTTGTGTTCAGTCAGAGGAGGGGTGCTGGGGTCGGTTCCCCATTTAGTTCTTGCTTGCTAAGTATTCTGCCGCCAGCTGCCATCTGTCAGGGTCCATGTGGTGGGTGCTATTTTGTAACTTTCAGCGCATGATTAACGCATACCTGTGCGTGTGTGTGTGTGTGTGTGTGTGTGTGTGTGTGTGCGTGCGTGCGTGTGTGTGTTGGAGAGAAACCAAGAGAGGGAGAACTAATGGGCCATTCCCATCTGTACCGGGTCGGCCCGGGCCGGGTAGCGTAGGTTGTTTACATATCTGGGTGGCCTGGTATTTTTCTGGGCCAACCAAGGCTCATTCTCAGCCCTCTTCTCGAGGGGGTCTGCTTCAGGCCGACCAGGGCCAACACACCCACTGCTGACAGCAAATTCACACCTTCCATTAGAGCAAGCCTCTGATTGGTGGGTAGAATCAGCCCACATGGGCTTAAGACAAGGATGTGTGGAATCAACCGGGCCAGGCTGGGGCCAACTGGGGCTACCCGGCCCGGGCCGACCCGGTACAGATGGGAATGGCCCATAAGGGTCAGCCATGCTGCAGGCTCTGTGTGCCTGGAGATTTTCCAAGTGACAGAACTGAAAAAGGAGATGGAGATGTATGAGAGGAAATTATGTTTGATTATGTGAACCAATAATTGTTTATTTTTTAGAATTTTGCCTAATGTGGCGTTAGGATTTTATTAAAGGTGTGGAACTCTGAAAAACATTTTTAAATGACTGTTTCTGATTATAATCACTCTGAAGCCCTTTTTATAAGACACCCCATGCTGGCAAATCAGCGTAATGCCGCCACCACGGCGCGTCTTATGAAAGCGCCGTGGCAGCATGACAATGTGGAAATTATGTGGCATTCGTGCCAGCGCACTTGGTAGTAATGTTGCTGCAACACTGGACAGAGGGTGGTGTCATGATCATGTGTAGAATTGTTGCCGGCAGGAAACGATTTAGAAAATGAAGGTAAACGCGGGCAATAAGTTTTGCTTTTTGAACAGAATCAGCTGAGATGATAAACTGGAGCGATGCAGAGCTCCAAGAGCTTCCCTCCATTATAGCTGGAGCTCAGATCACCTGACCATTCACAAGCGGCTTGTTAACAAAAACTTAATGAGCGCGGCTTTGATCACAATAAAAAGCAAGTTATGTCCAAGTTAAATGGAGGTCCGTGGCAGTGTAGAGACTGCCCCCGTACCACCTTTATACTCCCTAATCTTTTGTAAAAATGACACAATTGCGCCACATTACCACCTCATTCTGACCACTTTTAAATGACCTAAGGCTCCCTGGTGCCGACTCAGCAGTTGGCAGCACTGTTTTCTAAAAGAGTTTTGAGGATAGTCTCCTACACCTATCTCCTGCATTAATGTCTGATGGAAAAAAGACTTTGAAACTAAAGGATTTGAAAAGCCTGACCTTTCTACGTCAGGCGGTTGCTTGGACTCACCCACACTGACTCACAACGAGGAAAGCTGTTGTTGTTGTTTTAGCGTCCAGCAAACAGCAGAAAACATCTCTGCCAGCAGAAGCTAACCATTAGCATTATCAAATTCAACCACACAGCAGAAGTTCCTTCAGGCTTGTGTTATTTGTGAAGATAAAACACCTATGTCGCATAGCAAATGGAGTCAGTGGTAGAGTTGTGTTGCTGTTATCCAGTCTGGGGCAAGATGTCCAAATATCAGGAAATAAGACTCCAAATCCTGCCGTCTGCTGCCACTCTCTGATGCAGCAGACTTGTCCATGCTGATCTGTGACATTTCTGGGCTTTTCTTGCCCCGAGTACTGTTGGCAAGGCATTAATTTCTACCAGAAACCATTGCAAATATGTTGATTAAACTAATGTCCCAGACCTTTAAAGGAAAACAAAAAACATCTTAAGTTTTCACAGGAAACAAAGGAGGGCTTTGATGTGCAAAACAGCAATCAGCAAAGGAATGGTTTGATCAGTTTTTGGGTGTTGTTGTTTCTGCAGTCAGCCACCTATACGGCTTTGGCCTGATGGACGCCGAGGCCATGGTGAAGGAGGCAGAGCAATGGAAGCAAGTCCCTTCCCAGCATATCTGCATGGAGAGTGCAGACCGTCAGTTCAGGTAGCAAACACCTTAATGAAAGCTGCTAGTCTCCTTTTTCACTTGGTCCGAAAGGCTATTGACGTCATTGTTCTGTGTAGGGCAGCGAGTCGATTACTGCATTGGTTTTTGAAACCAAACTGGGAAAAAAAGACCCCCCCCCCCCAAAAAAAATATCATGTCAAAAAATTCTCATAACATTCTAGCACTTTAGCATCTGAGCTAACTGAGAATAGGTGCTGCCTTCTAATGAGTTTAAGATATAGGAGCCAAAACAAAGGCACACAGACTGGTATGTCTACATAAAATAATTCTGATGGTCTGCTGCGTACCTTCTTTGGTTAAACATGAGTAAATGTGTGCATTGGACACGGTCTGACACTAGTGTTTGTGTTTACACATCTAACCAAGCAGTATGCCAACATGGTTGCATTATGAATGAGAACTGGCTGGTATTTATGTGCCTGGCTTTGAAACTCTACCCCTCTTGTCTCTGTGTTTACCCCCTGTCTCTCTCTCTCTCCCTGAGATGTACCGTCTTTCCTTTCTTTTTTTTCTGTCCCCGGTGTTTTGCACTGGCATGTGTTTTAGAGTGTGGTTTTGCAAGCTGTACCTTGATAGGGGCCAAGCATTAGTTCTGGCATGGTGGTTCTCACATAAGACCTTTACTGTTGCACACACACACACACACACACACACACACACACACACACACGCACGCACGCACGCACGCACACACACACACACACATACATAGAGAGAGCCAGGGCTTCATAGCTTGTTATTCTTGATGCAGCTGGAAGCCTGAGCGCTGTTCTGTATTAGGCTGGCTGGCTAAATTCAGGCTCTGAACTGGTTTGCTTTCAGTTGAAGGCTCAGTGGCCAGAAACTGCAGCATTATCAGTGTCATTCTGTCTGTTCTGCTCCAGTGCTCGAGTCGACCATATGAGGATTATGTAAAGTCTGACTTGTGTCAGAAGCAGTCACCCTCAGGCATTTGTAGTCGTGTAATGTGTGTTGGCTAATGCGTGAAACGAATAAACCCCGTCAGTTTAGCCTCTTTGTTCTTTATGCATTGTGTTCAGGAAGGGCTCCGGGACAAGCGAATGAGACATCTTTCCATCCATAATGACCAGTTCCTGTAAAGGACTGGAATTTGTTTTTATTTTCTGTTGTAATTAAGACAAAATAGAAAGTCTGAAAAGAAACACCTTCCATCAGCTCATTATTTACATTTTTACATGATTGTATTTGTGAGCGGCTGTGCAGTGGCGCAGTGGTCAGAGCTGTTGCCTTGTAGCTAGAATGTCCTGGGTTCGCTTCCCGGCCTGGGATCTTTCTGCATGGAGTTTGCATGTTCTCCCTGTGCATGCGTGGGTTCTCTCCGGGTACTCCGGTTTCCTCCCACAGTCCAAAAACATGACTGATAGGTTGATTGGTCTGTCCAAATTGTCCTTAGGTGTGAGTGTGTGTGTGCATGATTGTCCTGTGTGTCTCTGTGTTGCCCTGCGATGGACTGGCTCTCTGTCCAGTGTGTACCCCGCCTGATTGCCCGTTGACCGCTGGAGATAGGCACCAGCCCCCCGCGACCCTGCGTAGACAAGCGGGTTCAGAAAATGGATGGATGTATTTGTGAGGATTTTACTTACATATTTGCCGGCACATCTGCCTGGAAGTTTGTTGCCTGAGTGTAACTTCCCAGAGTCGGCGTAGACGTCACCTTTCTGCTGCTGTTTTTTTTTCCACCTCCTGTGGCTGGCCTTTCTGACTATGTTTAGTAATGCTTGTCTGCAGCTGAACCTCTGCACTCGGTTTGGAGCATGCACCGGGAAAACGACACAATCTTTGTGCAATCAGGCTGGTAGTAATCAGCTGTGCATCTGCTCTGCTTGGTCCCATGTGTACGGTCCAGTTATTGGAGCTGAGCAACGGAGAGGCCAGAGCTGTTGTGTCAGCTCTGAACTCCCCTGACGGTCATTGGAAGAGACTGTTTTTCGTTCCGTGAAGTCTGCTTGAGTTAATGTTTACCTCTTTCTTGTCTTTAATGTTAAAATGTTCGCAGACTGTCAATCAGATGGTCGGTCAGCCCTCCACTAACCTCACTTCAAGGATAAATGACGAAAAACGTAAATGGCCTGTATTTGTATAACACCTTCTTAGGATTCTACAACCCCCCAAGGCGCTTCACAACACAATCAGTCATTCACTCACACGCTGGTGGGGATGAGCTACGATGTAGCCACAGCTGCCCTGGGGTGCACTGACGGAGGCGAGGCCGGTGCCACCGGTCCCTTCAACCACCACTAGCAGGCAAGGCGGGTGAAATGTCTTGCCCAAAGACACAACAGCAGCTTTCTCTGGTCAGAGCCAGGATCCAACCTGCAACCTTCTGATCACTAGACAACCCGCTCTACCCAACGAGCTACTGCTGTCCCCTGCTGTACATTTGCTTTGTTTTCTTATTTTACATCGGCCTCTCTAGTTTCACGCAACATGAATGTTATGATTATTCAGATTTACAAAGCAAACTTTTGTTAAAGAGCGGGGTGACTGAGAAACCATTTTTATTTTTGTACTTTTTGAAATGAGATGTTACTGATTCCATGCTGTAGTTCTTTTTTAAAACACAGAGCAGTTCTGTTTACCTGAGGAAGTTTGCCGCCGCAAACGAAACGTAGCGGGAAACAGGTAAATAGAACTGCCCTGTGTTTTAAAAAAGAACTACAGCATGGAATTAGAGAAATGACACAGCAAGAACACGCCTAAGATGATGTTACGGAGTTTCACATGCAGACTGAACATGAAAATAATCTTCCATCCCTATTTCCTGCGTTAGCTGTTGAGAGAAAATGGACGGGAAAAAGGCTCAGGTCAGCAAAAGCCTTACAGATCTATGTCACACTGTAAATTAGCATTCATGCACTCACGCATCTTGGCTTGCAACAGGGAAGGCTATGTGGTTGGTGTCCAGGAGAGAGCAGAGCATGCCTTGGCTAGTAGAAGCTAACTGTTAGCATCAGCATCAGGCTTGTGTTATTTGTGGAGATAAAAAATCAACGTTGCAGAGCGAATGGAGACAGCGGTAGTCATGTTGCTGTTAGCCAATCAGTTGCAAGATGTCTGAATATTATTATTATTAATAGTAATGAGCAAGATCGCTAATCTTGCCATTTTCTGACCGCCTCTCCTCCGGCTAACTTCTATTTCCTGAAATAATCACACAAGGAACACGAGGCATTAAGTTTTACTAAAGACCACAGAAGTTGCATTGAAAAATTACAGAATGAGAGCTTTAAAGGTGAGGAACTATAATAGGTCACGCAGTTTTTTATGCAGGCTGAAAATGAAAATAGTCTCCTACACCTATCTCCTGGATTTGCTTCTGATAGAAAATAGACATTAAACGCCGGGATTTGAAATGCCGTGATGGGGAAGGCTGATGTTTTAGAGTCCAGGAAACGGCATTGAATGTCTCTGCTAGCAGAAGCTAACCGTTAGCATTAGCAACTCAACCACAATGCAGAAGCTACTCCAGGCTTGTGTTATTTGTAGAGATAAGTATCCATGGCGTAGAGTAAAATAGTCAGTGGCAGAGTAGCGTTGTTAATAGCCAATCAGAGGGGAGATGTCCAAGACTCCAAAACCTGCTGTCAGCGCTTCTGACTTGCATCAAATTCGTTCCCACCAGGGTCCGCTGCAAATGTATTGGTTAAATGAGTATTCAACCCCTTTAATTTTAAATAATAAACAGGTAGAGCTTTATTGCAAGTACTGATTGGTTAAAAAAAAAGCACTTTTCCATTTTTTAATGTTTCTAAATGGACAACTTTGAGCCTCGTTTTTCACTCAACCGAAAACAATCTCAAACAGCTTATTACCTCTCAGTGATTATTGTTTTAAAGATAAACATCCATCAGTCTGGCACTACAATCGTTTCTGTGTTTGTTATCGTGACGGCAGGGAATTTAATAAAAAATTCTCAAAACGCGGTTCAAGCATCACACGTCACTGACGGTCTTTCAGCCTCTTCAACTTGCAAAAACATACCAGATGTTAATTTGCCAGCAATCATAATTCATCTGCTCTGTTTTCAGTTTCGTCTAAGTAAACTTTGCGTTTTAATCCCACTGATGCAATAAGCTGATGTGTTCTTTCTGCTCAGCAGAACCACCATTTTTTAAATTTTTTTTGTCGTTTTGGCTGGCAGGATGCTATTCATTCTCTGGTGCTGTCTCTCTTTGGTGTTTTATTGTTATTGTATTAGATCATACCACGATGTTATTCAAGGGGCCCTTAGATGTTTGTCTTGGCTCTTCAGAGCTCTTTCTGCTGCTGAGCTGCACACAGCAGACCAAGCAAACATTTCTCTTTGTCTTTCTTATCAAGCTCTTTATTTTTATTTATTTTTTTGTTTTTTTGCTGGTTGAGGTTTAGGAACTGGGATTTGTATATCTGACTGTTTTGGGGTGATCTGATGATTGATGTCTAATTGTATTAGTCATAAGCCTCATCTGCACACTGAGGCTTATTATGGAATCAAATTCACGAGACTAAAATTCACTCAATTCATTCATAAACATTTTTATTGCTATTTAGGAAAAAAACGTCAGCGTGAACGGATCGACCTGTCAGAGGCTGAGCTCAAATGGAGCACGTGCAGGTTGTGTCGCGGCGTGCTTTCCCTCCTGTTTACCTGTCGACCCGCTGTCCCTCTTGTCTCAACAGATCCATCCGTCCAGAGCACGTGCTTAGGTCGGTGTACAAGGCAACCGGATGCGCCGACAACCCCAACAGTCACGTCATCTACTTGGAGCATGTGGTCGTGCGTATCACCATTGCACACTCTCGCCGAGGAGACCTGTCAATCAACCTGACTTCACCATCGGGGACCAAGTCCCAGCTGCTTGCTAACAGGTACCAAACCCACACATATGAATGCTAACCTGCAGCACATTAGCCAGTGAAAATTAGTAATATGTTTTCCTTTTATGTCATAATCAAAGTGAACACTGGAGTGTTCTAACTGCTGGGGACTAGATTTTCAAAAGAATTTTCACTCTTTTCTTTCTGACGTAGTCCCCCACACCATCCTTCTTATGGCCCTTTGACCACCGAGGGGCTCCCGGTCTAAATGCTATGAACCCCAGATGTAGGTGTTAATAAACTGGTGGCCAAGCAGACATATTTACTCTTATTTCTGCCAGTGGAACGACTAGAGAAAAGCACCAGTCTCATCACTCCTTTATTAAAACTGCCCTGCAGACATGATATTAAAACCCCTCCTCTCCTCCCTAGTCTCTCCTTTCTCTAATGTGTACATCACACTTTTATTATACTTTAAACCCTTAGACCAGGCGTGTCAAGAATGTTCAAAGAGAAGGTGAAAACAGTTAAGTTAGAAGTCCTCAAGGGCCACAAAATTTAGAATTTTGTTGTATGAAAGGTAATATTGGGACTACACATAAATAGCTTGCATATTAGAAAAATAATCACAGCATAACAATGCTGTGTGTTGATCTACAGCAACAATCTGTTGCACAGACAAAATTTCACCATTCTTGAAATGCCACAGGGGCCGCAAAAAATCCCTACAAGGGCCGTAAATGGCCCCCGGGCCACACTTTAGACACGCCTACTTTAGGCTTATATGTGGCTATTGACACATTCATCTAGATAGTTTTAGCTTTGATGAAATGAAATTATTGAAATTGATTTCAAGCAGTAGCCATCTTATTTTTTGGGTTAATGGTTAAAATTTCTTATTTTATAGTCAAACCTTGATTATCTTTAACTTCAGCTGCTGGTTGAGATTGTTTGTAGTACTCAATTTGATTCTGAACCAGTTATAATTGAGTGTGTTTGCAAACGGGTGTGTATCTGATGCACAGGTTATTTGATCACTCCATGGAGGGCTTTAAGAACTGGGAGTTTATGACCACCCACTGCTGGGGAGAGAAGGCATCAGGGGACTGGGTCCTTGAGATCTACGACTCTCCTTCTCAGCTTCGAAGCCAGAAGTTACCTGGTAACCACAGCAAAATAATTATATTAAGATTTTAATCACAAGTGTCTTACCTTTTTCATTTATTTCCATTGATGGATTTGAAGTGCAAATGGGTTACATCATCTAAGTTTGCATGTTTAAAAAAGCGTAAATTTACTCGTTTTCCTGATTTTGTTGTGAAAGGCAGATTTTACGTGTTATGCATAATTAAACACCTGCTCACCTGTTTTCACAGGAAAGCTGAAGGAGTGGTCGCTGGTGCTTTACGGCACCTCTGTCCACCCATACTCATCTATGCATTCATCTCTGCACGCTGAGAAGCAGCCTCGCTTCACTGACATGCTGCAGCCCGTTGAGGAGGAGTTCACGGAGGAGTACAATGGTGAATAAAAAGCACAAAATAAAATGATTGAAAATTTTCTGTCTCCGTGAGAAACAAGACCATTTATTTTATATCTGTTTGTCTGCAGGTCCCTGTCACGCTGAATGCAACGATGGCTGTGAGGGTCCTGGACCCCAACACTGCAACAACTGCCTCCACTACTTCTTCAAGTTTAAAAACAACACCAGGTCAGATTGCTTTAAAACACCACCCTGGGGTCACCATTCCTGCTAGAAGAAGGTCAAAATAGTCATAAATAAATATGATGGGAAATTATAAAAGCCCCATTGCTGATTTGGAAATGCTCAACTGGTTTGCAAAACTGCAACAGGTGAATTTTCTAAACCCATTTTGTTTACTAGTCTTCTCAAAATTGATGATTTTACAAACAACACAGAAGGATTCTTACATTTTTAGAAAACATGAATCTTACTTAGTTGGAACAGAGGGTTTCTTCTCTAAACCAAGCTCAGGTCACATGTTATTCCGCTATTCATCAAATCAACAAGTGACTCGGACCAATTTAATCTCATAATTTAATCTTATAAAACCTGGTTTAGGAGTGTAAACGTGTATATCTGTGCATCTACTCTGGGTCTAAGATCCCATTAGGATCAACGTCTGTAGTAATTGCCTTTGTGTTGGTGTGTCGCTGTGCTGATAAAAGTCAGACTGGTGCCGGTGTATGAGAATGTGTGAGCTTGGCTGCAGCTTAACATTAGGCCACATTAGAGGAGTTCTGCCCTTTTCAGCCACCACAGGGACCAACTGATGAATGGGGCTGGGGGATGGGGCAAGAGATGAAGGGATGTCAGCCTGAGGCGCCTAGTGTTTAGTTAATTACAGCTCAACGTGGATGTTTGATAGTTTGTGCTCATCTAAAGGTGCTGGTTCTTTAGAACATTTTAGTTTGTAGCAGGTTCACATGCAGTCTGAATGTAAAAATGGTCTTCTACCTGGTTTAGTGTCCAGGAGAGAGCAGAGCATGTCTTAAGTAGTAGAAGCTAAACGTTAGCGTTAGCATTTTCACCACACGTCAGGACCCCTTCAGGATTTTGTTATTTGTGGCAATGAAACATCAAAGTTACAGAGTGTACAGAAGCAGTAGAAGAGTAGTGTTGCTGTTAGCCAATCAGAGGTGCAATGTCAGAATATTATTAATAGTAAAACTTCAAATCCTGCAGTTTTCTGCCCTCCTCTCCTCCAGCTAACTTCTACTTCCTGAAATAGTCACACAAGAAATGCAAGACATTTATTTTACTAGAGACCACAGAAAATGCGCTGGGAAAAAAAAGACTAAAATGACTAAATGAGAGTAAAACTCCAAACTCTGCTGTTTTCTGAGCTTTTTTCCCACAGAAAACGATTCATAAGGCAGTCATTCATACAGGTGAACCTTGAAAAAAATTGAATATGGTGCAAAAATCCATTTATTTCAGTATTTCAACTTAGACTGAGATACCATCTAAAAGCTCATCACCATCATCATCATCATCATCATCATTTATTTCTATAGCACCTTCCACTACCTTGGTAGCAGCCCAAGGTGCTGTACACTTTCACGATAAAAAAACTGAAGCCAAAGCATAGTAAAAGAATATTAAAAAACACCCTCAGACAATAAAAAGGTAAAATAAGTAATAATAAAAGTGAACTTAAAAAATGGCTAAACAATAAAATAATAAAATCACAATAAAACCAAGACTGACTTGTGACTCAACGGGAAAAGGCCATTTGGTAAAAGAGCGTTTTAAAACAAGACTTAAAAGACTGGAGGGATGGTGCCTGCCTCACAAGCAAAGGCAACACATTCCATAAGCTTGGGGCCACCACAGAGAATGCACAATCACCCCTAGATTTGTATCTAGAGCATGGTACTTCTAAGAGTTCCCTTTCTAGGGAATGCAAGGCCCTTGAGGGGGTGCCTGTATGGAGCAGTGAGGAGAGATGGTTGGGGGCGGTTCCCTGTAGGGCCTTATGCAGGCTCAGGAACTCTTTTTGTAGGTGTATTTGCTTCATTAGCTGATTAGAGTGTGACATTTTGAGTTTAGACAACTGAGCCTTTTCACAATATTCTCATTGTCTGGAATTTAGAGTTTGGGGTTTTCATAAGCTGTAAACCATAATAATCACTAATATAACAAACAAGATTGTGAAATTTTCACTTTGCATGCTACGAGCATCTCATATATCCATTTCAAGATGAATTACTGAAATAAATGAAGTTTTGCACAATTTAGAAAATTTAGAGTTTCACCTGTACTAGACACCACAGCAGATTTATTGTGTTGATGTATTTAGCAGCTTTAAACTTGTGGTTTTGTTAACGTTGATTAGTTTTCCAAATAAATCAAAGAGATTTTTAACAATGTCTTAAAAATGTTGAACTTTGTATGATTAGTTAATAGTATCCTTCATTTACACTCCCAGAAAGTTTTATTAAATTATTATTCAGGTCTATTCAGGGGTTCTGGAGAGGAGGGTCCATCTAACAGTTGAACCTCGGATTTGGAAGGAATAATGTGGTTTTCGTCCTGGCTGTGGAACAGTGGACTAGCTCTATACCCTTAGGGGGGTCCTGGAGGGTGCGTGGGAGTTAGCCCAACCAGTCTACATGTGTTTTGTGGGTTTGGAGAAGGAGTTCGCTTGCATCCCATTAGGGTGCCCTGTTGTGTGTACTCCCGTAGTATGGGGTACCAGGCCCTCTGATACGGGCTGTTAGGTCCCTGTATGACAGGTGTCAGAGCTTGGTCTGGAATTGCCGGCAGTAAGTCGAGCTCGATTCCAGTGTGAGCCTGACTCCACCAAAGATGCCCTTTATCACAGATTCTGTTCATGACTTTTATGGACAGGATTTCTAGGTGCAGCCAAGTTGTTGAGGGGATCTGATTTGGTGGCCTGAGAATTGGGTCTCTGCTTTTTGCAGATGATGTGGTCCTGTTGGCTTCATCAGAACGTGATCTCCGGCTTTTGCTGGAGCGGTTTGCAGCCGAGTTTTAAGCATCTGGGTTGAGAATCAGCTCGTCTAAATCCGAGATCATGGTCTTGAGTCAGGAAATGGTAGAATGCCTTCTTCGGCTCAGGGATGAGGTCCTGCCTCAAGTGGAGGAGTTTAATTATCTCGGGGTCTTGTTTGCGAGTGAGGGAAAGATGGAGCACGACGTTGATAGGCAGATTGGTGCTGCGTCTGCAGTGATGCGGGCATTGTCCCGGTCTGTCGTGGTGAAGAGAACCGAGCCAGGAGACAAAGCTCTTGATTTACTGGTCGATCTATGCTCCTACCCTCACCTACGATCACAAGCTTTGGATAGTGACCGAAAGAACAAGATTTCAGATAAAAGCGGCTGAAATGAGTTTTCTTCACTGGGTGGCTGGGCTCTCCCTTACAGATAGGTTGAGTGGCTTGGGCCAGGATGCCTCCTGGACGCCTCCCTGGTGAGGTTTTCTGTGCACGTCCAACTGAGAGGAGGCCTAAAGGAAGACCCGGGACACGCTGGAGGGACTATGTCTCTCTTCTGGCCAAGGAACGCCGTGGGATTCCGCCGGAAGAGCTGGCCCAAGTGACTGGGGAGAGGGAAGTCTGGGCCTCTCAACTTAGGCTATTGCCCCCGCGACCTGATTCCGGATAAGTGGAAGAAAATGGATGGATGGATAAAATATTTCTCTCTATTCTTTCTTTACAATAAATTATAATATTGTGAAAGTTATGTTTCATGCGTTTTTAAAGTACTTCTTTTGGGTTTTATTATCTAACTAAAGTGAAAGATGATCCACAAATCTTGGTTGCAGATTTGGCGAAAAAGAAAAACAAACAAACATGAAGATGAGTTTGAAAAGACAGACGAGGTTTGGATTTGAGTAACTCCTGACACACATTTGCACTGACTGTGAGTTCAGCGCAGCAGAGAGAGCAGGTGTGGAAGGTGTGCAGTACGAACACGTGCCAGTGTGTGCTTTCACACATGAGTTAAGTGTCTCACTCGTGCCAGATGTGTTTCTTGGCAGAAAACTCTAGTGTGTGTGCAAAGCTTAAAGAGTGTGTGTTTGGGGGGTATTTTGTGCTCTTGAGGATTTAGAGGTCTTTTTCACCTCGATTAAGTTTCCTGTGGGTGAATCAGAGGGGGTGGCACGGAGCAGGGAAGTCCTCCAGCAGATGTTCACCTACACACACACGCACGCACACACACACACACACAAAGGTATGATCTAAATGTTTTGTAAAACACTCTTTTCCTCCTTTTTTCCCAATCCCCTCTCGTTTCAGGATGTGTGTTTCCGAATGCCCAAGTGGCTTCTTCCGTGACGACAGGAAGCGCTGCAAGAAGTGCTCCTCTACGTGTGAGACTTGTGTCGGGAGTCGCAGCGACCAGTGCATCACGTGCAGACCCGGTTTCCACTTCATTGAGGACTCCAACACTTGCGTCGTTAACTGTGGCGACAGCTTCTACCTCGACAGGGGTACGCTTGTGTGCACGTGTGGCGCCTCGTAATGCAGTCAGGCAATCTTGATATTTGAAAAGGATTCCTTTAACATTCTCTCTCTCTCTCCTCTCGCTCTCTCTCTCTCTCTCTCTCGCCACTACAGAAATAGGAAATGACTGCTCAGCTTTGATAGTTCAAACTATTTACCCTCTATCAGTCTATTGATGCTCCTGGCTGCAATGATAAGAGTACTGAGCTAAATTCTTGCTGGATGGAGAAAGTTTTCCACAAACGGGAAAGTAGACTGGACCTTTTAAATAAAAACATCTGTTTGCCATCTGTGTTACAAAAAATGTAATCTGCAAAAACTGCTTTTACCTTCCAACTTCAAGCGATGCCATTTTATCTTTGATCTAATGTCTAGCCACTTGTTTATTTTCTCACACTTGCTGAATCCAGCAAGAAAAAAATTCTGCTCTAGCAAACTGGCTTTTCTTCCCCTAAAAGTTAGCCATAAAAGCAGAAAAAATCTCTTTTTTTTTACTGATTTATTTTTGGTTTTTTATAATTAATAGATTTGTGCAGTCCTGTTCATTCGTGGCACACATTAAAATGAGATGTTCACGTCTTGAACATGAGTCAAATCTACATCCCAGCCTGGACGAATGCAGATGAGGAACAAAAGACTCAATGCATCAGTTAATTTTCTGTACGTTCTTGCAGCCGCATCAGTGTGAATCCTGGCAGAGTCTCTGGGTACTCTGGTCCAACTTTAAAAAGAGCAAACTGGTTCATTTTCTTTTCATCACTCTGGCAGCAAAAGTGGGAGAATTCATCCAACACACTGGCAGATTCATCATTTTATCATTTAAAATAACTTTTTAGAAATAAAGTTATAATGAAAGCACATATGATGTCAGCCAAAGGTAGTAACAGTATTTCTGACAACCTCACGCTGACATGATGGATTAATAAATGGTAAAAATAACCAAAAGTGTTTCGAGCAAAATCAAGCGTTCAGTGCAGTCTGAACCCCGAAATGAACAGATGTTTCTATCTCCTTTATTATTTCTGCTCATTTCAGTTGCTGCTATCTTTGTGCCATTCCCCCCCATTTTAACCAGACCTCTGGCTCTCCTCTGACATGCTCCCATTTTGTCTTTCAGATCTGCACATGTGCAGAAGATGTCTAGAAAACTGCAAAAAGTGCACAAGTTCTAGCATCTGCACGGAGTGTAAACCTGGGATGAGGTAAGCTGAGTCTAGAGAAACCAAGTCTTTCATTGTATAATCCCTTGTGTTTAACATTCATGTTAATCTAACATTTCCTGAATTAGCAAGGAAGGAAATGAAATCTTTCTTTACCGCTTTTTAACTCATTCACTTCCAGCCCTTATCTGAACAGAAGCCCCTGACTGCCAGCGCTTTTGAGCATTTTTACAGTTTTTTTTGAAGAGCCACAGAATATTGTGCTGCATGACCTTGTAAACACCAAAACTACCAAAAGGAAGAGTTGACTCACTTATTTAATCAGGAAGAAACAGAGTGTTTCTTGCTTTTTCCATTCTTTCACAATCCGCTGTACAAGTGTGAGCTGCAGAAGCTTTTCTGGTTTGCACCTCGCTTTAGGCATAGCGACGCCCCAAAACAGTCTCTTATTCATGGATTGTCTACTTTATGATCATGTGACATATATGGGTTAAAGTCAACTTTAGAGGCATGATGCTTACACTCAGTGTGTGCAAGCGCGTCCCCAAGCACGCCCAGTTAATGATGGCTTTAGTTGTTGATGGCAGTGAATCGGATAACAAGTTTTGCTCTAGGTTTCTCGCTTTTTGTTAAAACAACCTACATTTCATTAAATTTAGGGACAAATTAGGTGATGCATGCAAAATGACATGAAACCATCTGACCCAGGAGCTCTGTTGGAGAAAGCCTTTAGCATTAAAAAACAAAACAACAACAACAACAACAAAAAAAAATATATATATATATAATTAACAACCGTTCATGTTCGCTCATATTCTCTGGTACTTCCTGTCTTTTATTCATGCCTGACCCTGACGCGCTCCGCTGCTGCAGACCTCAACACCCATGCTCCTGTGATTTCTGCTCACTGGCGTGGCTGCGCAGTGCACAGTCCGCTGTTTTTGCGGTCGGTAGATCCCTTTGATCTGCTTAGTTCCAAAGTAACTCATAGGATGAAAAAGGAGAAAGCCAGGCAGCAATGTTTCTGGAGGGTTGAGAGGAGATGCAGGAAGATTAGAGACTGACAGGAAAATAGTCGAGTAAAAAAAAAAAAAAAAACAAGAAAACAAAATGAAGTGCTTAAAAATAAAATAAAGAAACAACTTTTAGTTACTTTACAGGGAGTCTCTGCTTCTAATTTAGATCAGTGTATTACAGTGAGTTTCTGGTTTGGGTTCACAGAATGAAACTGTGAAAGCAGAACATCCCAACTGTTTTCCACTTGGGAGCCTGACTGAGCAATCTTATATTCACCCCATCACCCAGATGTATACAAATATATGTAAACTTGTCATGTGGAGACTCTGGAGAAGTATTTTTTTTATTTTAGGCCTAAGTTATTATTTCTTCTCTAAATTATTTATGAATCTTGAGGTTTTATCTGTCTTTTAGTTTGCCGACTGTTACACTTGACCTCTGAGGATGTGTTGTTTTAAAGTGATGGAATTTCCAAAGGGTCATGAAGGCAGCACTTGAGGAGCATTTAAAGCATATTGCAGTTTTGAACCCAACTTTGAAGCATTCATCGGAGCCAGAGGTAGAGGTGGAGGCCATAATTTCTTCAGAACGCCTTGGAGATCACACATTCTGCGCGCACACGCTCAGTGTCCCACCCTCCATTTACTCCTGCATTTGAGCTCTGTTAGAAGCCAGGGAGGAAGAGAGGACCAGATCATTTCTGGGAAATTTTGGATAAGGCAAACCAGCTGTTTTTCAGCTCAGCGCAGCAAACTCACCAAACTGTTCTCCCTTAACTTCACAAAAAAGCTACTTTCTAACCTCCGAGCCTGCTCCCTAACAAACCTCTATCCCCTACGTTTGGTACAACAGATGTTCTGGACATCCTGACATTTTTCTCGCATGTCAGTTAAATTAAAGCACCAAAAGCCATCTTATAATATCAAACATCCAGGGAATTAAAAAAATAGTTCTGCAGGATTTTATTTCTGTTTTGTTTTAATCGTGTACTCCCGCTTTCAGTACTTGTTTTTTAATTTTGACTTTCAGTCTTCAAGGAGACAAGTGTCAAATGACCTGCGACCCAGGAACCTACTACAACGGCCACAGAAGGACTTGTGAGCCCTGTCATCGAGCTTGTGCCACCTGCGCAGGTTAGAAGTTGCAAATGAAAGAAAAAAAGCATCTTCATGAACTTATTTTGTTGATGATTTAAATACATTCATGTGTGTTTTAATGTGCTTTGCAGGCACAGGTGTAGAAGCATGCACCAAGTGTGCAGAGGGCTACTTACTTGAGGACTGGCGGTGTGTTTCATCGTGCAGCCATGGCACCTACCTGCTAGAGCAACCCTTAGACAATGGGCAGGTGCAGAGGTCCTGTAAGAAGTAAGTCCACATGCTTGGAAACGCTTGCATAACACAATCAAAAGTAGAAAAAATATAGTCCATAGAAATTAAGAAGGGAGTCTTTTTTTTTTGCCAGATAAAGTTGAGTTCCTGCTTTTTTGTATTGCTCTGCCTTGATTAACTTAAAAGGCTCCCTTGATATGCATCCAATGGCAAAGTTATTTAAATATTTATACGTATCCAAAAAAGCATGTAATGTTATCCAAGTCTATCATAACTTTTAGAAGTAGGTTCCTCCCTCCAGCCAGAAATTCGAAGTCTTCTTTTAGACTGAATCGCTTTCTATGAAGGTTTTTGTTGTGAAGCAGGGAGCTTACTGGAGACGGAGCTACAAACGTCTGCAAAATTCCCTCTTTCTGTGCAACGTGCATGGATAAGCTTATATGGAAGTCTGACCTACATGTCAGTTTGAAAATAAGATTAATAGAAGAGGTAATAGTAAATGATTAGCTTGCATATTAAAGAGAACTTTGCAATCCTTTTTATTTCAAATTGAAATGTATTAATCAGAACAGCTTTTGTAATAAATTAAAAATGTCAGATGAATCTGTTTCCTCTTGCTTTTGTAAATGTAATTTGTATGACGATGAAAGTGGAGGAAAAAGAAATAAGCAAACATTTTTAGTTTCAGGTTTTTAACGAGCTGAATACCTTTTTCCACTTTCAAACTCCTCCAGTCTGTTTTTTATCCCTTCTTGTTCCTGTTATTTCACTCTCCCACCTTAAATAATTTATTGCTCACTTGACCCTTTATTTCTCTCAAATCTTGCATTCCCAGTCAGCTTCTCTTTGTATCCAAAACGGAGTGCAAACCACTTATACACTGTTTGGAAACTAAGAGAATTTACATTTCTCCATGTCAAATGTGTAAATGCAAATAATTATATGGATTGCTTTAATGGTTATGTGGATAAACTCAGTATTATCATGTAGGATTTTTGTGTAATTGTGTGTCCTCTGACAGGTGTGACAATAGCTGCTTTGAGTGTCTGGGTCCAGGGGAACGAAACTGCAGCAGCTGCAACAGTGGTTACAATCTAGAGGCAGGAGCCTGCATGGTTAGCACCATCTGCAAAGATGGTGAGTTGTCAGCTTTCATATTTATTACATGATCTTCATCCATGTGAATTCTGCACTTACTGAAATAGTGTGCTTTAAAAAGTTGGATTATTTAAAAAAACAGTTTTTTAAAAATGAAGTTAACTGCTAACATAGACAATCAGATGAATAAATATTGAAATGCAATTCTAAAACAATGCAATAGTTTTCCTTGTGGCCTTTTTAAAGGTGTGGAACACTCGTTTAATCAATACATTGGCGGTGGTCTCTAGTAGGAATGAATGCCTTGTAAGTCGTACTCCGGGGGTAAAAAGCTCCTGTGCACCTGTTTCAGGAACTAGAATTGAGCCACATCAGAGTAGAGCTTCAGGTGGCAGGATTTGGAGTCTTATTTCCTGATAGTTGGACATCTCTCTTCTGATTGGCTAACAGCAATGTGACTGTACCACTGACTTGCAATGTTGATCTTTTATCCCCACAAATAACATGAGCCTGGAGGAATTCTTTGGTGTGGTGGAGTTGCTAATGCTAACAGTTAGCTTCAACTAAATGAGAGGTTTTCTGCAGTTTCTTGAACGCTAAACCAAAAGCAGCCTTCCCCATCATGAGCCTAGATGGCTGTGTCCATGAATGTTAAGTGACAGTGTGACATAGATCTGCCAGGTTTTTCAAATCCTAGTTTCATCCTTTTTTCTACCAAGGTAATGCAGGAGATAGGTGTAGGAGACTATTTTCATGTTCATTCTGCAAGAAAATCTCGGAGCGACCGATTATAATCAGAAACAATCATTACAATGTGTTTTTTAGTGAACCACACCTTTAAAAAAAAGCTTGGCTTTGCACTAACACCTTGATCTAAACAGCAGCTTTAGTGCACATGTGTGTTTTTACAGCTTGCTTTAGTTTTGGTTTTATGTGTAACTTATTAACAGTGCAGGACTAATACTAGTTTGAAATCTCTTTGAAGAAGACACCACAAGAGTCTGTTTTATTCTATCATCTTTGTCTCAGTTTGTTTCATTTGCAAGAAAGCCAAAAGTCTTCTTTAGCTGAACATTTTCTGCTTTTTGTGCTGCTCCCCCAGACTGTGCATGTTGGGTTCTCAAATCTTTACTCTTGAATGTTTTACTAACTGGATGACCTCATATTCTGGTTTTGATGCTTTGCCTGTGTCAGCTTTAGCCAGATCTTTCTAGATGGTACGAAAACATGGCCGTGTGATGAGATGAAGCCCTGAGGAGAAAAACCGCCTTTACGGCGCGACCTTTCTGTTGATGATGATTTTGCATAAAGTGCACCCTCAGTCTGTTTCCTGTCTTCCTAAATCAAAAGGTCTCCTTATGGAGATGGTTTGATTGGCAGCTCAGAAATAAAGCATGTTATTAAAAATGCAATTTGTAATAGAAAGAACAGGCTCACAGACTGCTGGTCCACCTTTTGCTTAAAAAAAATAACTCAAATTTGTGAATTTTAAAGTAAAAAAAATCTTTTAATTTACTAATTGTGTGACATTTTTTTCTTCTCTCTTTCTCTTTCTTTTTCTCCCAAATCTGTTTTCTTTTTGTCCTGACCTGGATCCAATCACTCCGCTGGACTACAATCACATTCCACCTCGATGAACATCACCTATGATTGGATCAAAAAACACTTCCTGTTTCCTGAACCTCCTCCTGACCAATCACATGGCTCTCCCTTTTTTTTTACTCCATATTTTTGCACCGTGTGTGTGTGTGTGTGTGTGTGTGTGTGCTCTCCCTCCTTCCCTTCTACCCCTTCCTTGTATCTTTTCTTCCTGGTCTGTGGAAAGCAAATGAAGAATCTTGGGCGGAGGGCAGTTTCTGCGTGCTCGTTAAAAAGAACAATCTTTGCCAGAGGAGAGTGCTGCAGCAGCTGTGCTGCAGAACATGCTCGCAAAAGGGGTGACGGAGCTTCGGTCACCACTCGTAACAGGAGTGCAGGGGGCGGGGGGCACCGGGGGCACTCCCCCCTTCTCAAACCCCCACGTCCACGCATTCACAGCCGCATAATTTATAAGAAAATCTGTGCCTCTCTAAAAGGACTGCATCGGAGGTGCGATGACAGGACTACAACAAACCTACCTGTTTTCTGTACTGGGACATACGTGTGGTCAGGGTGTCAAACGACTGGGACTTACGTCAAGAAAAAAAAAGATCTAATAAAAAAAACATTCAAAAATAAAAAAAGAATAAACGTGTTGGTATTTTGTGACCAAAGCATTGATGCCAAAATAACTGAACCTTCTTTTTTTTATTTCTTGTTGTTGCCAGTGTAGAAAAGCATAGTTAAAAACAGGAACCACTCAGCCTGTGAATCTCTGAATGCGTCTGTGTGCATTTGTTATTTTTAAAAATTTTGGGCCCCTCTTTCTCATCTCTTTCCAGCATTAACGATAAACAGATGGAAAGTGACTACACAGTAGGAAAGGCCACAGTTTTCTGCCTGTAAATATACGTCAGAAAAGAAGAGGAAGAAGAAAAAAAACATAGCTCACTCAGTAATGTGAAAGTAATGCGTGTCTGGGCTCACTTTGGCTGTTTGGAAGGGAAGACAAATTCACAGTTTATTATATGCCACACACGCAGTGCACTGATGCATATATCTATATAAACCACACATGCTCTCATCTGAACATGGACATTAATCAGACGCTACTTGAAGCTACAATGCCACCGTACATCAAACCTGATGCGTGTTTCTGACCAGAATAAACTCATTCACTTCAGTCAAGCTGCCCTCTTGAATAGTGTGTGTGTGTGTGTTTATCTTTATTGGTGTGTGTTTAAGAGAATGCCATTAAATCTTGATGTAAGCCCAGACAGCATTGATGTATTCGAGAGGCGTACTACAAGAGGAGTCGATAGTCATTCTTTCCGGATCTTTCTGCGGGGTGGGGAACTCTGCAGGAAGTTCTAATGTGGTGTTAGGGATGTACCGATGCCACGTCTTCACACAGGATGAAGATTCCCGATATGATATTAAGGATTTAACACCTCAAAGCTTCACCTTTTATTATGATGGATACAAAAAATGCCCACTAAAATTAATCTGACTTGTTACAGGATTCTTTTTTTATGTTGGTTTAAGTTTTTTTTCACCGGCCGTATATAACCCTGCTTAAGGGAACCTTGTCCAGTAATATTGCTATCTGTGTCAGTGCATCCCCACATGTTACTGTTCTCAAATAAATTACCGTTTTAGACGTTTCTGCTCTTTTCCTTCCTGATATATTGACTAAACATATCAGCCGAGGTACTCCACTACATGTTCGACGTCAAACCTCAACTATTGGCACAGAAATACGTTGTCAGATGAAGCTTGCTGACAGGCAGGCACGTGCTTATTTTTTTTATCATCATTGTCAAAATTCAGATTTTTTGTATTTTGTTGATCAATTGGCTAAAATTCCAATCTCATTGGGCCAAAAAACTATTTTTTATTCTTTTTTATTTAAATTGTTGATGCCAGATCATCTCAGATGTCGGGTTTCTTCTGACTGTCCCAGAACTTTGGCTGACGACGATCTAAGATCTTCCTGCAGATGCTGGATCCTAAAATAACTGCAAATAAAGAGAAAAATAGAAAAAAGTTCTTATTTCATGATGGGTGTTTCTGCCTGCAGCTTGAGCATTTAAAGTATTAGAAAAATTGTTGTACTGTTGTGGTTCTTGATTTGTAATAAAGACTTGATGAATCCCCTGTTTTGGTTAACAAAAACTTTACTGTGGTGGTTTAAGATGACTTGTGTTTGTGAGCCTCTCTCTCTCACACACACACACACAAATTGTGTACTTTTGACATTTCTGTGAAAATGCATAAACCCAAAATCTTCATTTTGAATGACTAACTTTTTACTTATTAAAACGTTTAATCTGTTAAAATCTAGTATTAATTATTTTTGATTACCTTCTAAAACAATAGGCAACCCAGTTATAATTGTTGGGGACATTTTATCTAGATTTTCTTAAGTTTTTGCAAAACATACGGAGACTCTGTCAGTATTAGTAAAACTGACAAAACATCAGCAATTTTTATGAAGATCATTATTGTTCCCAATATGGGTTCATGACAATCGAAAATTACATTCACGAGTGGCTCTGAGTGGATGAAGGATCTTTGCTCAGATTTAGTTTTTTGGTAGCATGCGGTTTTCTCGCCTTATTGCAGCAATTCTTCCAGTTTTCCAGGTTTTGGTAATATTTCAGTAATCCCTACGTGTTCATTCCTCCATGGCATTGCTCCATTTGGAATTTAAAATTAAATACCTGGACGTATAGAAAACTGACAAAAATATTTAAAAATAGGTAGAAGTATTTGTCTAATCTTTAGATGAGTCAAATACAGGGAGTGTAGAATTATTGGACAAATTGTATTTTTAAGGAATAATTTTATTATTGAACAACAACCATGTTCTCAATGAACCCAAACAACTCAATATCAAAGCTGAATGTTTTTGGAAGTAGTTTAATTTTGGCTATTTTAGAGGGATATCTGTGTGTGAAGGTGACTATTACTGTGCATAATTATTGGGCAACTTAAATATATACCCATTTCAATTATTTTTACCAGTGAAACCAATTTAACATCTCCACATTCCCAAATATACATTTCTGACATTCAAAAACAATACAAAAACAAATCAACGACCAATATAGCCACCTTTCTTTGCAAGGACACTCAAAAGCCTGCCATCCATGGATTCTGTCAGTGTTTTGATCTGTTCACCATCAACATTGCGTGCAGCAGCAACCACAGCCTCCCAGACACTGTTCAGAGAGGTGTACTGTTTTCCCTCCTTGTAAATCTCACATTTGATGATGGACCACAGGTTCTCAATGGGGTTCAGATCAGGTGAACAAGGACGCCATGTCAGTAGTTTTTCTTCTTTTATACCCTTTCTTGCCAGCCACGCTGTGGAGTACTTGGACGCGTGTGATGGAGCATTGTCCTGCATGAAAATCATGTTTTTCTTGAAGGATGCAGACTTCTTCCTGTACCACTGCTTGAAGAAGGTGTCTTCCAGAAACTGGCAGTAGGACTGGGAGTTGAGCTGGACTCCATCCTCAACCCAAAAAGCCCCACAAGCTCAGCTTTGATGATACCAGCCCAAACCAGTACTCCACCTCCACCTTGCTGGCGTCTAAGTCGGACTGGAGCTCTCTGGGCTTTACCAATCCAGCCACGGGCCCATCCATCTGGCCCATCAAGACTCACTCTCATTTCATCAGTCCATAAAACCTTAGAAAAATCAGTCTTGAGATATTTCTTGGCCCAGTCTTGACGTTTCAGCTTGTGTGTCTTGTTCAGTGGTGGTCGTCTTTCAGCCTTTCTTACCTTGGCCATGTCTCGGAGTATTGCACACCTTGTGCTTTTGGACACTCCAGTGATGTTGCAGCTCTGAAATATGGCCAAACTGGTGGCAAGCTGCAGGCTTGACTTTTCTCAGTTCATGGGCAGTTATTTTGCTTCTTGGTTTGTCCACACGCTTCTTGCGACCCTGTTGACTATTTTGAATGAAACACTTGACTGTTTGATGATCACGCTTCAGAAGCTTTGCAATTTTAAGACTGCTGCATCCCTCTGCAAGATATCTCACCATTTTTGACTTTTCTGAGCCTGTCAAGTCCTGCTTTTGACCCATTTTGCCAAAGGAAAGGAAGTTGCCTAATAATTATGCACACCTGATATAGGGTGTTGATGTCATTAGACCACACCCCTTCTCATTACAGAGATGCACATCACCTAATATGCTTAATTGGTAGTAGGCTTTCGAGCCTATACAGCTCGGAGTAAGACAACATGCATGAAGAGGATGATGTGGACAAAATACTAATTTGCCTGATAATTCTGCACTCCCTGTATTATTATGAAGTTGTATCCATTGCTGTTTCCTAATGGTCAAAAGTTCTAGTGAAACATTTTCTGTTGCTGTCGTATTAAATCACACAGATCATTTGAGAACACCTGGAGTGTTGCTCCAAAACAAATAAAGTTAGGGTGTTTTATGAATGCAAAGACTCATTCAGCACATTTCTAAAACATAAGTCTTTTTCTCAAGATTTTCTTGTAAAATATTCACAGGGAACTAAAGTGCGGTGTGTAAATAACCCTGTAATTTATCAGAAAAATAAATAAACAAAAAGCCTTTTTAATGATTAAATTAGCAGTTTCCTGCATTAGTCTCAGATGCATCCAAGTAGCTGTTGAGGAGTCCTGCTGCACAGAGATGAATAATTCATGTCTGAACTTGGGTCAAGAAATGCACAATCGCAGATAATAAACAATAGAGATAATATTCCACAGAGCCCGGTGGGCTCAAATAACGTTATATTATTCCGCTTTTTTGGTCTGATTAGATTTGCAGAGGTCAGGATTGGGGTCATGGTATTGGGATTCATAACCAGGTGTGTAAAGCATAAGTGAGTGTCCATAACAAAAGAAAAACAGAGTGACAATCTCTCTCTTCTAATTTTTTTGTTGCTCTGTTTAGTTTGAAAGTGTTTCTGCTGTGTGGAGTTGTGCAGCCTTTCGCCCCTCCCAATGAGAACTCGTCTCTCTGTTTGTTTGCGTGCGGGAGTGAGGGGGAGACAAACCGAAAGACAGGGAGGCAATTTGTGTGTGTGAGGAAGAGTGATGGCATTTTATTCGGTGGGCCGTTTGAATGGTTTCAGCAGAATTCTGCTGAATGGGAAGCCGCTGCCTGTTGTGTTTGTGCACAAAGACACTCTTTTGTTTTTCAGAGGAACAATTGAGCTTTTCACTGAAAGCCAGAGAGCGCAGACAACCTCACCGCTGCTTTGGAGGATGCTCTCTCTCTCTCTCTCTCTCTCTCTCTCTCTCTCTCTCTCTCTCTCTCTCTCTCTCTCTCTCTCTCTCTCTCTCTCTCTCCTCTCTCTCACACACACACACACACACACACACACACACACACACACACACACACACACACACACACACACACCATCGTTATGCTTAAACCAGTCTGTCACCTTTGTCTAACACAAAAGTTGTATAGGAGGCCGTGTTTACAGCTTTTTGTGGATTTAAGCCCAGCGTGAAGCTGAACTTTGATGGTTTCATGCAAACTTCTTTTTTATACTAATCAAGCCAAAAATGAGTTCCCATTTCTAATTTAATAATTATGTAATTGCGACAGCAGCATGTAATGACGACTGCACATCTACCTGGGGTGTGATCATGTTTTCAGTTTGATGATCACTCTGCCAGGTGTTGCGGTTTCTGGCACCTAAAACTCAATTTCCTGCCTGCGTTTGGCTCTCTGGATCCCACGCACATTTTCAGCATTTTTAACAGCACAGGATGTTGACACGGAGCGGGAGGAGGAATGGTCGATGATTCCGCTGCATTTCTACTCTAATTAGCTTCACCTCCAGAGGCCTTCTGATGCTGCCATTACCTGGTCACAAATAATCCTCACCGGAGGTAAATGGCTCCAGAGTGCCTCATTTACAGTTTTAATAGTGAGGCTAAATAGGATTTTGGCACCATCTATCTCCTACTTGTCCTGTTTAAAGGCTGAAAATGGCTCCAGCTTGAGGGGAGAAAATCCACTTCATGCTAAATGTGTGTTTTTTGCATGATGGAAAGAAACCACGCAAACTTAAGAGGGACCCAACACAGAAAAGTGGAACACAAACTTTCTGCTGTGAGCAAGCAGATCGAAATACTTCAACATATATCAAATAAATTCTATTACACCAGTTAAATCAAATTATATTGCAAAAACAATCAGATATTTAACAATTTGCTTTAATTAAAATGAACCGAATCACTTCAAATTCACTGGAAAATGGCAGTTTCTTCTCATTTTGTGCTTCGTTTCTTCCTTTACAATATTCTCTTTTTTATTTTACAATGAGAGTTTCAAAGATGTTTTTAAAACCAGTCATGCACGGCATTAAAAACAGACAAAGAGAATAATATGCAGAAGGTGTCAGGAGCCAGAGGATAATGAGCTGTTCCTCAGTGTGGTGAAAACAAGAACAGCTGACTGGTGGTTAATTGGTACAACTGGGTACACGTTGTAGCCCAACTTGAGCGGGAGAAAGTGAAGTAAATAAACTCTGATCAAACTGCTGGTGCGGGAGCGTGGTGATGTTCACAGCTGCTCTCTTTTGCAGGACAGTACATGAATAAACACGGGAAGTGTCATCTTTGTGATGTTACCTGTGAGCAGTGCACAGGACCAGAGAGCGAGGACTGCATCAGCTGCCCAGAAACAAGGTGACAACCATATGAAAGGGTTTTCATTCATTCACTCACACACATGCACACACAGGATTTTAAACTCCAAACCTGCAAATGACCACACACACCTGCTCTAAGATACACACATCAGATTGATTACACCCAGATGAATCACTCTGAAACTGAAGATGGAAGTTCATAAATCAGTGACAGTCTGAAATAAAGGTGAAACTTGGCACAAAGCATCACACCAATTGCAAAGCAATGAGAGAGTCATTTAACCCTCCCGCTGTCCTAACGGGTGACCCCGCGAGGAAAGTTGACCATTGAGCAGGGTTGATGGTTTATCCCTTGGGTCCATGTGCCAGGGGTGAGGAGTGAGCACCACCTCACCCCTGGCACATGGACCTCAAGGGATAAACCATCAGTCCTGCTCAACGGTCAACTTTCCTTGCGGGGTCCCCCGTTAGGACAGCGGGAGGGTTAACAAAGTCCGAAAAACAGGTGGATGCAAAAAAAAAACTGTACCAAATCCTCAAAATGTTATTGGGATGATAACATGGATGAAGCAAAAAAGTAATGATTTTTAGGAAAGAAGTTATGAAAAAGTAATGGACCAACAGCCAAAATCTGGATCTGCGTTCAGGAGCGCATCTCTGTGGAGTCCTGGAGGTGGATGAGGACTGATGCTTACCTAAGGTGTCAAAAGTTAAAATGAGGGTCCTAAACTATTATTAAAAATGCAGATTTCCTTTTTCTTTCTAAATATGACTAAATTTGAGCCCAGAGCCTCTAAACTGTATCTGCCATGCTGTTGCATTACTGAAAGAAAGAACAAAAAAACTCCACATGAAGACAAAACTGAAACTTGACAAAATGTGGAGCGCTTTTAAATGATTACAGTAGGAATCATATTAGTGCTGCATTCCATTAAACAGTGTTGATCAATTAGATAATATCCATGTTATAAACAGCAGCTCATATTCATGATAGGTTCTATGCTGATGGACTCTGCGTTATCCGCTGCCCGACGGGTCGTTACGCTGCGGAGAGGCAGTGCCACCTCTGTCATCACACCTGTCAAGCGTGTGATGATGAAGGACCAGATAACTGCACCAGCTGTGGAACAGGTACACCCCCGTCCTCCAAGTAACATGTATATTTATCTGACTAAAAAATGGAATAGCTTTAAAGTCTCTGGAAGTTGCATCAGTCTGAGTGGATGAATTACCCTTTTTAAATTTTAAAATGCACATGCCTGGCATCTGTACTGCAGAGGTTGAATGCTGTTCCCACAAACTAATCTATCAGTAAGGGCAGCTAAAGTGTTTTTATGGATTTAAAGGAGACATATTAGGATTTTTTTTTCTTATATTGATCTGTAGTCATTACAAAACATGTGTGTGAAGTTCTTTGCACAAAACCCCTCTCACAGAGTGATCTAAGCAGTTTCAGTACCTTCCAGAATAAGTCGTTTCAGGGCTCTGTCATTTGAAGGAAACAACCTGGAGTTGGCCACGCCCACCCACCACCTACTCAGGCCGCTATTAGCTGAGAAGCTCTGAAATCCAGGAGGGGCTTGGCCTAGAGTTGCTGCTCCTCCAGCAGCAGCTTTCTCTTGCACATGAGAGGTGGCTCATTTCCCTCGTTTGTGACATCATAAATAGGTTTTTTTTAAACAGCTTGTTTTAGGCACATAAATCTTAAAGCCAGACACTGACTGCATGGATTTTTTTCACATTTGGTGTGTTTATTGAAGCAGAAGAGACCCACGTGGCAGCACAGAGAGATGCAAGATGTGAGTTTTGCATAAAATGTTCCCTTTAAACTCAGATTCTTTTGAGTCAAACATCACCAAACAGTCTTTGTCGTGAGGTTTTAATGTAACTGTTGATAGATGCATTAAATATTATTTTGCTGCTAATTTGCAGCTGAAATGACTTTGTGTAAGGGATTTTGTGCAAAGAACTTCATGAACATGTTATTCATCGGCCATTGAATTATAACTTAAGAAAAAAAACTCATCATTTTTCCTTTTCCATAAAAATTCCACTTTTACTTTCTTACATAAAAAAGAAAGAAAGAAATTCTGTGTAATATAACTAATATCTCCCAAAGTGCCGTGAACTCCCCACCCCCACCCTCCATCATGTTATTGAAAATCCCAGACATCATTCAAGGATCACAGCTGAAGAAATATTAGTCCGATGGTGGCAGGAACAAGTGTGTTTATCACACCGCCACAGACAGTATTATGGCTGTCAGAGTGAGTGTATTTACACTACGGAGATACTGTTACACACCTATGTACACATTCACTTGGGGATTCCAGACAGCCAGGAAAGAATTAACACCAGACTTTCCTCTCACTCACTCAGATACACACACATGCTCGCTTGCTTGCAGTCACGCACATACACGCACGCACGCACACCTTTAACATGCACACACACTTTCAGTTAGGTGAAACATTTGTCAGACTGTGTTTGTAAATGTGGTTCCATTTAATTGCAAGTCTGTCTAAGATGCAATGAGACATAACACTAACAGCATGAGTAGACCTTCTATCTGTCTCACACAGTTTCAGCCTTAAAACTCTGTCTTTTATCTCTCACACACACACACACACACACACACACACACACACACACACACACACACACACACACACACACACACACACACACAATGAGCTATGTAGAAAGAAGATGCTGACTTGTGATTGCAATGTAAGTCAGTAAGTAAATTTTATTTATCGAGCACTTATCACAGACAGAATCACAAAGTGCTTCACATAGATCAAAACAAAATAAAACAAAGTCGTAAAATCATAAAGATCTCAAAGCAGAAATAGATTAACATCAGAAAAAAAAGGATCACGCCAATGGTTGGATTCTCTGCACTCGTAACAGAAATATTACTAAAAGAACACAAAATATATATATTTGGTTTATCAAACATTAAGTATGTTTAAAATGACTAGTGCAAACACAAATTAAGTCAGGCAGGTATACATTTAAAGTCCAACAGTAAAAGATACAAATCACGTTGCTTTTCTTATTCTCTACCTAAAAAAATAAATAAAAAAGAAATTTACTCCTTGTATTTATTTTGTATGGATATTTTAATGCATGAGCTTGACTAGGACTTGTTTTCATCAATCAGAAAGTGTTATCTATCAAAACCTAAAATGAGCTTCCAGTTTATCCCTAGAAAAATCACTTAACTTGGGATAAATCTTGTATAAAATGTTGCATGAACAGTTTTCCTGTTATTTTTTTCATTGGAACACATGCTGAGTTCTCCTTAGATGCTCAAAATGTCACTTGTGAAAATAAAACACAAATTAAACTTCATGATTAGATACTTTCTTAAAGAAAACCAATGACTGAACAGGTCTACATGTTAATTTCTTGTATCTTTTTGAAGGTTTCTCCAGATTCAGAGAGTCAAGCTGAAAATGTGTTCAATTAAAATGCAGTTTTTTAAAGTGACAACAACAGATTTGGCTGGACTAACAGACACCTCTGGGAAAACGTTCTATAATCCTGAAATTATCTGCGTGAGCATTCGGGTGTCTCTTTTTGCTAACTTACACGTTCTGATTTTAAATCGTTTCCTTTTACATGAATGGGAATTGTTTCAAAAGCAAATAAAACAGAATGTACTCTACATTTCATCACTACTGAAGCATTTTTACAGATGTTTGAGCTTCCCCCACTAAAGCCAACAACACAACCCAAAACTATCAGAAAAATGCTGGGTTTCGAACCGTCTGTTGATAACACACTGAATGGCTGCTCCCCTTTTAAGTCCTCAGGACACGTTGTCCATGGTTTCCATTCCAATTTTGAATTTTGCAAAACGGTTTTTCCCTTTTGCCTCCGACCATTTTAAATAAGCTTTGGTCCAGAGGAGATGCTGGCGTATCTGGATCATGTTTACTTATGACTGCTTCTTTGCACGCTGCAGATTTATCTTGCGTTAGAAGACTGCACGGCAAACTGCAATGATTTCTGGAAGTATCCTTGAGTACACCATTCCCTGTTTTTATTGTGCAATGCAGTTTTGACCTCTGACCTTGAAAATGAGATAATATTTTCTGTATTATGAATTGTTTCTGATAGGTTGTTTATGTTCTATAGCAAATAAAGTATAGGATTTGTAAATCACTACATTGAGTATTGATTTACATTTTACATAGCATCCTAAACCTTTTTGAACAAGAGTTATAAAATATACTCTAAAGCACCTACAATGAAGCTCTAAACCCAATTCCTGAACGGTTTCAGTCTACGTCACACCCTCCTGCATCTAATCAAAACAACCATTCCAACACAATAGAACCTAACGACCTCAATGACTCCTCGTGGGGTAGGGAGGAGGGGCATTCATAGGTAGTTTCAGCTTGTTATGCGACAATAGGCAGCTTCAATTTATCCCATAATCCAGTCAGAATTGACAAAGCTCCTCTAATGAGAAGCGAAACGTCTTTAAGAAACCAAAAAAGTCCAGCAGACTTTATTCGAAGCCTTTTGGATTACCATCACCTGGATGACTGAGAACCGTCATCAGCATACTCCATTTTTAAAAATATGTGCATTTGTGAATAACCGTGTCAGATGTCTTCTGACACGTGCACCAAGAATACTCTTCAGTCCTTCCCTGAGTGTGAGTCCGCCTGCATACCTGAATAGTGCATCAGCGTTTTTCACCTGTACTTTGTCTCCACACAGACAAGTTCGGCGTGAGCCGGTACCTCTATCAGACTCAGTGTCGGGAGGTCTGTCCCGAGGGGTTCTTCCACTCTGAGAGGAAGCAGTGTGAGCCCTGTCCCAACGAGTGTGTCATGTGTGCTGCAGCAGATCACTGCCTGCGCTGCGCCGCTGCACACAAGCTCAGAAACGGCCACTGCTTCCCACTGGAGTGCAGCGAAGGTGAGGACGGGTGCAGACACATAAAATAACAGCTTAACTATCTTAAACATATGTTCATTTCTGACACAGGTTCCAAACCTTGTATGTCATCTCCTCAGAATAAATGCAGCAATAACTAATATTGCAAGGATTCTACACAGGATCACCATTACAATCTAAACCACAAGCATTTTACCAAACTAAAAGACAATTATGCACAATTATTGGTCAGCTAAATGATTTATTGCAGATTATTTTCCTATGTTAGAGTTTCTGTAACCAATAACACACATCTTTCTGAACTATTTACTGATACACAGCCTCTCTTCTTTTTAATATGTGAATTCTGTGATCGTATCAGACATTTTTAATAAAAAGCTCATAGGTTCGCAAAATGGAAATAGTATTTACTCTCATTTTCACATGTTATAAAATAAAACATTGTGTATTTGAATCTTTTTATTTCACTAATCCATAACTTTACACCCTTCATCAGCGGAAGTTTCAGATGCAGAGAAGGAGGACTGTGGCCCCTGTGACGATGGCTGTGAGAAATGTCAAATCCGTAAGTGGACTGCGGTTCTGTTGTTGCTTGACATCTTTCTTATATTCCTAAAAAATAAAACATTTAAAACACAACGTAGTGCATTTCTATATAAGAATAGAATCAGCAGTGTAATATTTGCTCACCACTGAACATTTTCACAGATGAGACCTTTATTACAGCCTTGAGGAGCGAGGTGCACTTGAGGGGATTTGTGGTGCTGAATGTTGGCAAAAGTACGGAAGAGGTTTAGGGTCACTGAAAATAAAAAAGAAAAGACAAATAATTCAGACTTTAATGTCAGAATTTTAATTTAAAGGGATACTATGCAGTTTTTGGCTTGCTTTTAGCACCCTCTAATGTCCGTTAGTGAAAGCAAAATTGTAACTTATCTCCTGGCTGTGTGTTTGTTTTTTTAACACCTTAATCTAACAGCTGAAATGCCTCCTCAGCCTTTATTAGTGTCTAAGAGCAGTTCACTAAAATAAATTAGCTGTGTTTATGATCTATAACATGCAGGAGGCCTGCTGGAAGCAGCTCCAGGCACGCCAGCTCCACTTTACCAAGTCCAACAGGTAGCAACCCGCCACTCTGAAGTTGCAAGTGCGGTATTCTGGCTACAGAGGGTGGTGGGGGGTCTGAGTGACTTTTTATAAACCCTGTAAAAGGTCGTTTTAGCACATACTGGCTCAAGAAAATGATTTTAAAATATAAAAAAGTCTCATATTATTAATTTAATCTCAGAAGTTTTACCTTTTTTTGGAATTCTGACTTAAGTATCAGTATTAAAAAGTCTGAATTCTGAGATTAAAGTCAGAAATCTTTTATTTTTTCTTTCTAGTGGCACCAATCACCCTCCATAGAGAAAGGCTTTGTGTTGCTGCAGAGATTAGAATTAAAAACTCAATTTGAGTTCAGAGTCAAAACTGAAAGGTTGCTGTTCAGGCGAGTTGCCATAAAATGTTGACCTCACACTACAAGTCCGTGTGTGGTCTCTGCAGAACCCGCCACATTAAGACAAAAGCACTTCTTCCACTCAGACACAACTATCACTAACGTGGAAAGTTGTTATTGTGGAGTGAACCCATCTGAGGAGGAGACGGGCTGTTATTATGTCATTATGCATTCTGGCTGGAAAACATTTCAGCCCCCGTTCAGACCTCCTGCCACTCAGCCACGACCCTGCGCTCTAACCAAACCAGCCTGGTAGATTTCAGAGGATTGTCCCCATCCTCTTTTAACATGACACTGTCAGGAGGATTGGACCCAAAATGCAGAACATCACAACTCAAGGCTGGAGAGGTCGTTTAAAATAAAAATCCTTTTATTAGAAAAACCAAGACTGTAGGACTCTAAGCAAAGAATAACTAAAGATCTGTAGATGGAAAAAAACAAAAGCTCACTCATGAGCCAGGAACTATAAATCTGTAGAGGGCAACGCTGACATAAGACAATGAACCGACAACCGCCGGAGACACAGACAGGGTTATACACACAAGGCTGGGGTGATAGGAGACGAGGAGCAGGTGCGTGGGGAACTGGGTACAGGTGAAACTAATAACCGAGAGGAGGAGCAGAACGGAGCAGGGGAGGAAACCAGACCTAACTGGGGAGGGGAACACACACACACACACACACACACACACACACACACACACACACACACACACACACACACACACACACACACACACACACACACACACACACACACACACACACACACACACACACACACACACACACACACACACACACACACACACACACACACACACAAGGAGACTAAGAGAACATGGGGAAAACCTGGAGGGGGCTAGGGACCAAAGGGACACAGAACACGACAGACACTACAGATAGATGCGTGCATACTCCTGCTTACTCTAGTCAGGGGTGTCAAATATGCGGCCCACGGGCCAGATCCGGCCCGCAAGCGGGTTAAATCCGGCCAGCGAGATGGTTGTGTAAACTTTATTTTCATACTTCACGATGTAGAGTGAAAATAAACTTATCATTGTGAGCAAGTTTCCTCTGTAATGAGTATAAATAAAACAAAGCTGTGCTCAAGGCTCACACAAGAACTTGAATCACATCCTGAAGTTGGCCGCCACTCAGGATGTGACTTCTGATATTGATGTGCTGGTGAAAGCTAAAAGATGTAAAGTAAAATGAGTCAAATATACTTTAAGTGCTGCATGAAACTGATCTTGCCATGTGATCTGTAAGCTCTTTCAATCACTAAGGAATGTTTCTTTTATTAGTTGATTTTTTTATGTGTTGATTTTATTTTATTTTTTTCAAATTTTCAAGTATACTTCAGGTGTTGTACATGTACTACACTGTCCTCAGGCTCCAGCCTTGTTTTATATTGATTGTATTAAAACAAAGAAAACAATCTGAAGTTTTTTTTTTTAATTTACCGGTCCGGCCCACTTGGGACTAGATTTCCCTCAATGTGGCCCCTGAGCTAAAATGAGTTTGACACCCCTGCTCTAGATGCTTTAAAGCTTACATCAGACCCCCCCCCCCCCCTTATTTTTTCTTCTCATTGGTTATTTAAAAAAAGGGGTAAAGATCATAAAACTGAATCAAGATCTGATACAGGTCAGACTTAATGTAATCCCAATGACATGATTTAGATTAAATCTGCATTCTTTATCCTGGAAGTTATTTAACATGATCATTCAACCAATAGAAAGCTATTATACTTACACCTTATCAAAGAATGCACCTGCCCGAGCCAAATAGCTTTATTACTTTTTAAACTCATAATTATTATGTCTGCTGTCCTCCCAACAATCACTTTTTCCTATAATCTGTGCTGAGGCATGAAAATATTCTAGAAATGGGTTAGTCATGTGTTTTTCTTTATTTGATCACTGGAAAGGTCTAAAAGATCTCATCTCTGTCCCGTCATCCTTGGTGCATATTTCAAACCTTTTTTCTGTCTTTCTGTCAGTGAGCAGCGTTTAGAGTCCCTGCAAATGAATCCGAAAGATTGTTGTTCATTTTTGCTGACTGGAGTGATGATTTGTAGTTTTCACGTTTTCTAAACCGCAAGCCCGCCGTGCTGTTTTGGATTGATGTGTGAGACAACCACCACCGTCATTAAAACACCAAATGAAGGACTATATTTTGGAAGATGCCCTCCAGCAGGGTTGCACTAGAAGTGGAGGCAACATGTGGAGGCCCAACACCTTACTGAGACATTTATTATGGACCCTGTCTTTATATTTGTTGGTCTTTTCTAATCCTTCCCTTTAAAACAAAATGTTTTCTTACAAATCTTAATGAATTGGTAATGTAGTGTGCCCAGTCAAAGCTGTTAATCCTCTTTATGTGGAGCCGCTCTTTCCGCTCTGAGGCCTGCAAGCTTATCTTCAGCTCTGACCGACTGAAGCTCTTGCTGTGCTTGATCCGATTTACACGTTTAACTGATATTTATTATTTTTTTTCCAGCATTTCTTGGTAAAATCCAAAAGTGACTATTTTAAGTTCTGAATCCAACTATCGTCACTCTTGACTGAGTCCCTCTTCAGCGTGTCTAAATGCATGCACGTCATACGTGTTTCCCATAAAGGCTGCTGTGATATACGGCTTTGATTGCATGTACACAGAAAAAAAAACGTGTGCTTGCACATTCCACAAGTCAATACTTCAGGATGTGCACGCCATCTGAACCCCCCTCCTCCTTCCACCAGATTGCACAGTTAATATTTATGCGGGCGTTATTTTCTCTCATAGACACAGCCTGGAGGCATGATTTCCGGCTCCTCGCTCGCGTTTGCCTATACCTCCGTGCCTCCCACCTCTCCATTTTTCCAGGTCTCTCCCTGTATGAGTAATTGCTTTCACAGGTTGTGGCTTGTTGACTGCATTGAAGTGCAAACCAGTGCAGAGCTAAGTTGTGGGTGCTGGAGAGAGACAGCAAGAGGAATGGGCTGTGGGGGTCGATGGAGGTTTTTCTTGAGAGGATTAATGTCCCGGGGGAAGGTCTGCAGAAGTGTCTCTTTAAACCATCCTTTACCTCCTCTCCTTGCCTGTCTGATCATCCCCATCCTCCTTTTTTCTTGTTCTCTTGCCAAACTACTTTTTCTCTCTCTGTCCTTGGAGATTTTTTTGACATTGTTGAACCAGGAGATGACAGAGTGGGCCTTCCATAGTTACTAGTTGAATGGTTTTGACTGACGGCAGGGATTAATTAGTTTGAGGGGAGCAAACTTCCTTTTCGGTGTGTGTGTTTGAGTGTTTGTGAGTGTGTGTGTGTGTGTGTGTGTGTGTGTGTGTGTGTGTGTGTGTGTGTGTGTGTGTGTGTGTGTAGGCACACAGTACAACATCCTAAAATCTCTTGAATTCTTTTTTTAGTATAAAAAATCACAAAAACAAACAACTTCAACCTTCTGTGCACGTTTTTCTTGTGTAAAGCAAACTGCACCTGCAGCATAAACAACACACACACTCGCAAAGCTGGACTCAAAAATAAAATCAGTCACACACATTCGTAAGTACCCTCAGAAATGAGGAGTTGTGTCTTAAAGCACTGATCACAGGCAAGAAGAATCTACCACTAAGCTATTGATTAAATGTTAGAGTACCCCCTGCTGGTGGAAAGAGGTTCTACACAAGGAACCAAACTGTGGACATTATATTTATGACTGAAATCTGTTCTTAAAATAGTAAAATTAATTTGAAGTCTGATAAAATCCTGCAGCTCTACATGACGTTTTGCTCTGATATCGGATTTTATATGTTTGTTTTCATTTCTGCATGCCATCTCAGAGGATGCTGGAGACGAGGAACAGAAAACCATGTGTGTTAAATGTGAAGATGGTTTCTATCAGTAAGTGTCCTTAGACTGAGTCAGAACACTGTGTCCGCAGCATTTTTTTTAATTACTGTGTTTGTTCTCCAGGTTAGGAGCTGACTGCCAGAAGTTCTGCCCAGATCGGACCTACAACGTGGAGGACACCATGGTGTGTGCTGCCTGTGAAGATAAACACTGTGCAGTGTGTGACCAGTCTCAGTGCTACTGGTGTGATCATGGATTCTTTGTCTTTGGTAACAGTTGTCATTTTTGAGTTTCAATCAGTTTTAGATGGTGAACTCCTAATTAAAAATTATTTTTAACACTGATTGTTTCAGTTCATCTCATTCGTGTGTGTGTGTGTGTGTGTGTGTGTGTGTGTGTGTGTGTGTGTGTGTGTGTTTTGTGCAGATGGAGAGTGTGTGGACCACTGTGAGGAAGGGTACTTTGTGGATGAGGAGACCCAGGAGTGTGAGCCATGTCACCGCAACTGTCGCACTTGTGGAGGGCCCAGACATGATGACTGTGACTCCTGTGAGGACGGGGTGACACTGTCGGACGGGGAGTGTCTCGAGAGAAGAAAGCTGGTTGTTTGTCCTGAGAAATATTTTGTAAACAGTAAGTCCACACTGACCTGATCTGACTGGTGAATATTTTAATCTTTTGTGTTTCTAATCCAAAGAACAGGAATGCAACATCAGTAGATCACTTCTAAAATGACAAATTGTCTTTCTTTGGACTTAGGACTCTTATTTCTGTCATTCTAACGGTAAAATGTCATTTCTCATCAGATCAGGACAAATGTGAGCCGTGCCACACCTCCTGTAACACATGTTTTGGTGCAGAGAAGGGAAATTGCAGCAGTTGCCACTCTGGTAAATGGTTTCTATGCTGTAGTAAAATGTCTATAAGAACTTGCAGAGTTCAATCAACAGCACACATCCTGATCAGTGTGTGTAGATGTATGTATGTATGTATATATATATATATATATATATATATATATATATATATATATATATATATATATATATGTGTGTGTGTGTGTGTGTGTGTGTTGTGTATTTTCAACTCCAAAGGAGTTGAATTTAACTCAGTTTAGATAACATCAGGTCCCAGTCAAAAATAGAGTAAATGTACTCTTCAGCCAGTGTTACATTTTCAGTGTTAAGTACTTCCTGTTAGTTTTGTCATTAACAACAAACTAGACGAGTAAATGAAATAAACTCCATGTAGAGTAGACATGTAACACTGCATGTCTGCAGAATGTAACACTGACTTTTAACTCTGATGTTTGAGTTGGTTTACTCTTTAAATAGTTGCAAACACTTGGTTAAAATAAGTTGACACTCTATTTTTTTTTTACAGTGAATACTCCATTGAACACAATACAAAGACATTAACCTAACTTCTCTACTAAACTGGATGATTTTATAACTTTTTTGTGGTTTTAGGAAATTTTTTGACACCTCTTCAGTCTTGTCTTTCCCATTGTCCCTCTGGGACATTTGGCGATAAGACAACTGGTCGGTGTGAGGAGTGTCTCACAGGGTGTGCAATGTGCCGAGAAGCAGAAGTCTGCCAGGAGTGTCGCAAAGGACTTTATCTGCAAAATGGAACGTGTGTGGTGACATGTCAGAGGTGCTCCTGTTGTATGACTTTTCGATTTGTACATTCACCCAACAAATGCACATACGAACGCCGTTTTATCTGCTTCGTTCCCAGAGGGTTTCCGCAAGGTGCTGCATGCCATCCGTGTGCCTCAGAGTGCGGATCCTGCAGGGAGACTCCGTCTCACTGTTTGAGCTGCCAGAGTCCATTTTTGCTGCTGGATCATTCCTGCCTGTCCTCCTGTCCAGAGGAATTTTATAGAAACAACACAGAATGCCATCACTGTCCAGATCACTGCAGAGAGTGCAATCAGGATGGTCTGTGTAAGAGTAAGTACACTCGGTGGATCAGTGGGACGTAGAAGCCCTCTAATAAGAATTCTGCATAAACAACCTTGAAGAGTTATTGACCGGGATGTTTTAAGTGACAATAAATAAAACTCATCCATCCATCCATTTTCATCCACTTATCTGGGGGTTGGCAGTAGCCGAAGCACAGAGGCCCAGACTTTTCTCTCCCCAGCCACTTGGGCCAGCTCCTCTGGGGGGAATCCAAGGTGTTCCCTGGCCAGCTGAGAGACGAAGCTTGTCCTGGGTCTTCATTTAGGTCTCCTCCTGGTTGGACGTGCCCGGAAAACCTCACCAGGAAGGCATTTTAACCAGATGCACAAGCCACCTCAACTGGCTTCTTTCAATGTGGAGGAGCAGCGGATCTCCTCCGAGCCCAGATGACTGAGGTTCTCAACCAGTCTCTAAGGGAGAGCCCAGCCACCCTGTGGAAAAAACTCGTTTTGGCCGCTCGTAATCGCGATCTCGTTTTTTGGTCACTGGCCAAAGCTCGTGAACAAGGTGAGGGTAGGAACGTAGATCGACCGATAAATCGAGAGCTTCGGTACAACGCCCGCATCACTGCAGACGCAGCACCACTCCGCCTGTCGATCTCACGCTTCATCTTTCCCTCACTAGTGAACAAGACCCAGAGATACTTAAGCTTCTCCACTTGGGGCAGGACCTCATCCCTGACCTGGTGAAGACATTCTACCCTTTTCCGACTCAAGATCATGTTCTCGGATTTAGAGGAGCTGGTTCTCATCCCAGCTGCTTCACACTCGGCTACAAACAAAGACCAAGAATTCTAAATTTAAGCATATTTTGCAGTTTGTGGACATTATGTCAAAAATAATGTGAAAAGAGACTTTACTATTAAACATAACTGTGAAATCAAATAAAACTAAAACGTCTTTGAAATAATAAAATGAAAAAATTCCTCCACTGCATTTAGTCCCTTCTTAATGAACTGAATGCATGTTTAAGTTCGTAAAATCAGACATCATTGAGGTCTCATTTCAATATTTGTGAGCAGGAGAAATTTCAAACAATCGTCATTTATCACCTTGCAAATTTTTTGCTTTCTGTCTCAGAGTGTGCGGAGTATTACTTCCTCCATGTTGACGAGTGTGTAGATGATTGTCCTGAGGGTTACTTTGCCAGTGACAAGCAACAGGAGTGTGTGCGCTGTCATGCTGATTGTGCATCGTGTGACGGGCCAGGCTTTGATGACTGCGACAGGTGTAGCAACACAAGAGCTGTTCGTTACAATGGAGAGTGTCTGGCTAAGTGTCCGAGCAACACTTACTATGACAAGAATACAAATGAATGCAGAGGTAGGAAAAGTGAAATCTGAGAGTGCAACATTTGTGTTATAATCACAAGATTTTTGTCCTTGCTGCGGTTTCCAGAAGGCTTTGTTCTTGTTTCTTCAGATTGTGACAAGTCGTGCTTGACCTGCTCGGGTTATGGTCCATCCGACTGCCTCAGCTGTGATCCCAGCAGGCGCAAGGATGCCAGTGGGCACTGTGTGTGGTACAGTGAGTGCTCTATGGACTCATACATGGACCCAAACGGAGAGTGCCAACAGTGCCACGCACTCTGCAATCGCTGTAATGGTGCAGACAGAGACCACTGCCTCAGCTGCAACAGTCAGCGCTTCCTGCTGAGTGAGTCTTCCGACTTAAGACTTTTATTTCTTTGCATTTAAATACATTTTCATTGCATTTGTGTTATTTAGACAACACCTGTGTGAAAAAGTGTCCCGTGGGTTACTATACTGAGGTCAAAGAAGGGCGTGAGTGTCAGCGATGCCACTTCAGCTGCGAGTCTTGTGTTGGTAATCACAGTCTGCAGTGTGTCGCCTGCAAACCTGGATATTTTAGGCAGGGCGGCAGCTGTGTAGAGACCTGCTCAGAGAGGTAAACAATGCTTATTTAGAGAGGTTTTTTTTGGTGTTCATCATCTAAACTGAAATTCTATTTGTTTTTCAGCTACTTTGGCAACAGGAGCACAAAGATCTGTGAGCGATGTGACCCTTCGTGCAGCCAGTGCTTTGGTCCTGGGAACAGAAACTGTTTGAGCTGCAGGGGGAGCTATGTGTTCATGAAGCAGTGGAGGCGATGCCTGAAGAGCTGTCCTCTAGGATACTACAAAGACAAAAGATCTACCACCTGCTCCAAGTGTCACCCAACCTGCAAAACCTGCAGTGGTAAAAAAAAAGAAAGACGTACTGACGTCATGTGGGATAAGGAGATGAAGAACGTCTGCGTTGTGTTTTTTAGAACAATTGTTTTTGAGTCATGCGATGAGATCGTGCTTTGCTTAAAATTCCTGTCATTTCAGATGAAGGAGCTCTTGCTTGTCTATCTTGTTACGACGGCTTTATGTTTATGGGTGGATACTGTTATAACCCTTGCATGATTGGCTTCTATCCAGCCTCAGAGGTGACAGAAAACATTTATGTTTACATTAACTGGTTTTATATCAACAGTAGGACTGAAACAATTCAACATGAGTCAGAACAAAAGGTTCTTTGTTCCACCACATCTTCCTTTTAAGGAGCCAAACGTCCGCCAAAGTCTTAAACCATTAATGTGCTCTATCATTTTTGCACAGTACTGCACACACATACATGTTTTTGTGTTATTTCAGGATTCTGAGAGTAAAACACTCAAATGTAAAACTTGTGATCCTTCGTGTGAGGGCTGCTGGGGTTCCAGCTCATGGCAATGCACTCTGTGCCCCCCGACCCAGCTCTTATCTGACGATGGCCGCTGCTTGAGTTGCTGTGGAAATCCGACATTTCCGTACGATAAACCAATCCCGAGGGAGTGCTGTGACTGCGAGGCATCCCGAGGTGAACAAAACACTCACTGTGAAGCACATTTTGCAGCTAAAATAAGCCAATTGCTTCATCTCTTCAATGAAATTCCCTTTCACGAATTTGTGAATAGATGTGTTTATTCTTAATCATAAAATGCTTTTTTATGTGTGTAATTTATTTATAAAGGTCTTCCCTCTTTACTTCATCCAGCTGAAATGATTGCCAAAGTTTTAACTTCCAGCTAAACGGCTGTTCCCAGTATTTGATGCGGGAGCATTTCAACTGCCCTTGGCCTTCGTTTCTATAGATAAGGCGAACTGAACGGTTGTGAAACTCACTCAGAAATTCTTTGGGAACTGTTTTATTTTGTCTTTCAAGTCCGAACAAAAAAAGAAGAGAGGTCAATTTAAGAGATGAAAGGGCTACATAGGGGTTAAGAAAAACGTACAAATGTTTGATGTCAGCATTTAACCCCGAAATCCAATATGCTGACATAGTCTCATAGCCTGGCAAGACAGACTAAATAAATGTATTATTTAGTCTGGCAACGCTCCATTGACGGCTCTCAGTTGTGGGGCGGTTGCTACTGTTGTCTTTCAAATGAGCTCTGCATGCTACTGGACAATGAATGTGACATACTCACCGCAACAGCCATCGGTAAATGAGGCGGTCCGCAGTTGAAGAAGGAGAAAACACATCATTTTTTCTAAAAATAAGCTCTTAAATACATCTATCTGCTCCTGATTCTAATGAAGCCCAAGTTCTAATAGTCCAAAATTAATGTAAAAGCTCCATGCTTTCGTTCTTTTTTAAACACAGAAACAGTTTTGTTTACCTGTTTGTAGCTACAGTTTCGCCGACAGCTGCCGGCTTCTTCAGGCTGACGCTGATGGTGGCGCGTCACTTCCTTCTCCGTTTATCTGCGGGCAGCAGAGGATGTTGTCGCCCTCTACTGCCCACTCTCCCCTCTCCGACGATGCAGTCCCATGCGTGTAAACTCCGTCGTCCCTGTTCATGGTCCCACATCCACGTCTCCTTATCTCGATTGCTTCCTTGATCCATCTTTTGTATTTTTGTTGTTCAGTGGTTATGATCCGTGTGCTGTCCCAGTCCATTATATGGTTTTCTCTTATGCAGTGATCTGTTACGGCTGACTTCTTTATTGTACTTTCTGCTTCTTCTTTTGCTGCTCTTGTGTGTTTTCGATTTGCCTCTTTCTCGCACTCCTTTCTGGCAGCCGTCGGCGAAACTGTAGCTACAAAACAGGTAAACAAAACTGTTTCTGTGTTTAAAAAAGAACGAAAGCATGGAATTAGAACCACGACACAGTAAGAACACACCTAATAATGTAAAAGCTGTTTCAAACGAGCTGTCGCCATCTTGTTTCACTCTGTTGCATCATCCCACCCACCAGGTAGATAGAGTGCCCTGATTGGCCCACAAAGCGGATAAAGCGCTGTGATTTGTTCACTAAGCAGATAGAGCACTATGATTGGCCCACCATTATGGAACAGTCACAGCTCTTTATGTGTTTGAAACCCCTCTAGAGAGCTGTGATTGGCCAGCCAGAATGCCGTTAGGGGCTGCAGAGGTTCCAGTGGAGCGTTCCTAGACCAAACTTTGCAAAGCAAGAATTTGGTCTAGTTCACTAGGCTAATAGTCTCACTTACTCGGACACCAAAATGTACTGGTAAGTGGTCCCCTCATAAAAATTAAAAACTCGCTTTAGGTAACTAGCAACTCATATCTTCTATCATGATTACCTGGCCGTTCCACCAGACACTGAAGCGTCGCGTAATGCCTGAAAGAAAACATTGGTCATTCCTAAAAGAGAATTTATATCTGCTGCACACCAAAAATCTGTTATCATTTGTTAATATGCTTTCTCCTCTTCCTTCTTCTCCAGTGGAGTGCATCCTGGGGGTCAACTTTGTGATGAAGACGGTTGATGATGTAAACAGCACTCCTAGACTCTTCATCTGTATTTGTGTTGTGGTTATCCTCTTTGTGGGCCTAGGAATCTTCCTCTTCCTCAGCACTCGGTCAAAGCCTTGCTCCACGAAGCCTAGAACCAGAGCCGGAGGCTACGAGCAGCTGAACACCAACGGGGGCTTCATGCCACAAACCACCACCTCTGCGTTTGGAGAGTACAGCGACAAAATCACGGAATGTGAGGACAACGATGAAGAGTACGTTGATGAGGATATTGTGTACATGACAAAAGATGGAACGGTGTATCGGAAATTTAAGTACGGACTGCTGGATGATGATGATGTTGAGCTGGAGTATGACGATGAGAGCTACACGTTTAGATAAAAACATCAAACCAGTTCTTTACATTTTTCTGTGGTTAAAATTTCCTCATGATTGTGATGTAATTTTTTTCTAATGTGTCCTTTTAGAATATTTTGCACAATGTGTGGCTGAAGCAAGGTGAAACGTTTCTATTTCAGAATTATAGCTATTTAAGTCTTATCACTAACGTCTATAAATGTTTGTTATTGCCAGATTGTGTAACATACTGTATGACTCACAAGAAACAAACTGTTCAGTTCCAGTTTAAATGACAGTTGGTTACCGGACTAGTTATTCATAAATGTCATGTACCATTGTGAACGTTTTCTGAGCTCCAAAAATAAAAAACCCTACAAACATGTAGCAGAAGATTTTGCAAACACTTTCCAACAAGTGTCTCTTTACTAATGTTACTTAGTGCATTATTAAGCATTAATAAACTATTAAAGTATTAACAGCTACTTAACCATATTATGTAGTGCATTACTAATTACTTGTCCTAACCTTAAGGACACTTAATAACAATAAAGGTAAAAGTAATAAAGGGTCCCTTTGTTTATTAATGCTTAATAATGCACTAAGTAACATTAACATAGGGGCTCTATTGTAAAGTGTCATTTTAATTGCTTTTTTAAATTAATATTGAGCTGTAAATAAAAGACTTAACAAGGAAATACAAAAAATAAAGATTTTAAATAAATATGTGAAAAAACGTGTTGGTTTTGAAGTTCGGATCTGTGCAACACTGAAAAAAAGGGGGTGTAATAAAACACAAACTACATATGTCATCTTCAGAAATACTAATTTATATGGTTTAAAAATAATGCAAAAACATAAACGCTTAAACTGTTCAGTCTGCTTGCAGGAACCTACGCTCTTGCAATAACACCAGTATACCGTTGCAACAGACGAGTACAAAAACACCAAAATCATAACAGATTTCTTGTGATATTTTACAGATTTTCTGAAGCAGCACATTTGACTTGAACAAAACAAAAAACCAACCCCCCCCCCCCCCCCCCCCGCACACACACAAAATATACAAAAATAAGAGATGAAGTGATTAACGTGTCAACATTCATGACAATGTTGAGTTTATTGTCTGCATAACATTTAACAGAAAAAAAAGATCTAAACTCTAAACATTAAATATCCCAACTGAAACAAATTACAAAATGGCTAAATAAATCATGATTGAAGGTTTCACCAAATTTCTCAGGCACACACAGGCATTAAATCATCTCACAAGATGTTTCTTTTATAGCATTTGATGATTTCTGCAAAAATCAAGAGACCACATACTTTATGCAGAGTAGATTTCTCTATAGATTTTCAATGTGACGAGTATAAATTAATGTTTAAAGACTTTAAGAAAATATCAAAATAACACGTGGATCCCCCCCTTTTCAAAATTTTACCAATGTTTATACCTAAATAAAAGGTGACGACCTTCATTAAAGCCTAAGTGTTCTGTTCATAAATGAATCTTTTTCATCCATATGAGTCATTTTAAAATAAATTTAAGATAAAAAAAATATACCCTGCAGCAGGTCTCTCAACAAATCTTTCCAAAAATATTCCTAATAAATTAATGCATTATGGTTCGAAACCCAAATGATCTGAGAAGTTTCTAATTTCAGGGCCTAAATGATCAAGACTCTAAAATACAGAAAGGACAGAAAAAGGGTAAAAAGTACAGTTATTTTATGTAAATTCATATCTTCAGTAAGAGTTTTAATTATAGTGATACAACCCACAAACAATAATTGTCAACATTCTTAATTTTTCTTTAATTTAATATTGGTGCAAACTTCTTTACCAGGTGGTAGTACACAGTATACACAGAAAGTATTTATTTCCTCCCCTCTTTAAATGACTAACTATACAGCAGGACTAGTGAGAGGCAAAGAGGCAGACTGGTATGAATATTTACATAATTCATAATCTACTCAAAGACTGGCTGCATTTCAACAGCTGTTAGAACAAAAAAAAAACCTAATAAAGAAAAATAAAAGTGAATGAAAAGGCGGTTGTGGATATGCGCTAGCTTTGTTTGGGTGTCTCAGCCAGCTGTCAGTGACCATTAATGATAGTCTGGGATGTGGATGCGGAGCTTGACGATGATACTGGAGACGAGTTTGTCGTGTTGGTGAAGAAGTGGTCGTCTTTTAGTTTGCGATGCTCTGGGAGCTCCAGCTTGATCTTAGCCTCCTCAATGTCATTATTGATGGCTGCGATGAGAGCTTCTGTTGAGATGGAGATGGACAGAACAGAGAATGTGGGCGAAAGTAGTAAAAAAAAACAAAAAACAATAAGAACTTTGAAACCAGTGTATATTCATCTGAGGTAGGTGAGGAAAAAGGCGTACCGAGGGAGTTGTAGGTCCTCTCTGGGCGGATGAAGCCCACCAAGACGACACTCAGGATATTCCCATAAAAGTCCTCTTTAAATTTGTGAATTATGTGAGTCTCCTGGAATAAAATACATTCACGTAAACATTAATAAGGACTGCAGATGCAGCTATGTTAAACAGGTTTTATTTAAGCGAGAATAACTGAGATCAACTTGTATTATTCCCTGTTTAAGCATCCCAGTCTGAAGGAGCATGGAGGAATTCTGATAATAGCTGCTTGGAATATGGAAGCATCAGATTAAATTAGCAACTCAAACCTTAAAGAAATATTCTAGTCTCAGCCAAAACTGATTAAGTGTTTCAGCTGGCTCAACCAGGAAACTAGTTTGTTTTAATGTTAGCGCCAGCTGCTCAGCATTAGCTTAGCAAACATTTAGAAGATCATTAGTGAAGTTTTTCACTCTTTAACTAAGGTATCAGTGTGATCTAATAACAAAACAGCTTTGTGAGGATTTTAAATGACTTCCCACTAAGGAGACCAAACAAAACATCCCAAATTAATCCAAAAGCTAAATGAAAAAATCCCCTCACTGAATATTATATTTAAATTAGTCAACAGTCATTTTCATATGCACTGTATTTTTGCTCTAAATCATATTGGTGTTGAACCGCTGTTTTTAATTAATTTACTGCTATATCTTTATACAATGTCTTGTGACCAGACCATCACTGATTTAAAATCTCTTCTTTTACAAACGGTAAAGATGTGTGTGAGATCACTTTCTCTCTGACCCAGCTGGAGGTGAAAAACCCCTCTAATGGTTCTTACCATAGACTTCTTTGTATTTTTGTAGTACGGGTTCCAGCCGATGCTCATCACCATTTTGTACACATTGCTATTGCCCACGGATGCCCAGCCATAATAAATTCCTGTACGGATATCTGCTGGAAGACTGTCCACCACAGAGTCTGGGAAGTTTGCTGTGGAAGCGAGACAAATCGGCGAATGATTAAAAATGAAGAAAAACAGACATGCAGAGCAACTGATCAAGCTGAAATAGGCTAGAAGTGAATGAGGTCAACCATTTGTAAGGCTGGAGAGGTGATAATTTATAAAAACAGAAGGTGAAATTCACTTAGGCTACAAACATGGATATATATATATATATATATATATATATATATATATATATATATATCTTTACAGTGTCCTTAGGGGGGGAAATGGCTCTTTGGTTACAGACTTGGTGAAGACTGATATATCAATCAGCCAATATAATCGTCTTATATTTACCGGTTTTTTAATGCATATATGCATAATTGGCATTGGTCAATATTTGTCCTTAGTAATGTCGATTTAAAGTCAGGCACATCCTCTGGCAGCTCGGTGCTGTTGCAGTATTTAATTTAAGCCTATTACTGTCACTAATAACATCTGCATAATAAATACTCTAAATAAAACTTTATTTAGGCATCTGACTTTACCACTGAGAGATGCACATTAAGATAGGATTCAAAAATTGATTCAACTTCAGAAATTTTGTGCATGAATTGATGAAGTGACATTTTACTATGAAAATACGGTGAAAAACCTCTAGATATCAGTCATGAGAATCAGCCCATAAAAAATCGGCAGTACACATCAGCATGGGAAATAGAAAAACCATCGGGTCGGCCTCTATAGTAGACCCCTTCTCTATACTGTTTTACACAATATTATGGGCTGTATTTCAAAAGATCTACTCATCACCACAGAACTTTTGATGAAAAAAGATAATTTTATGTAATTTCTCTTACTTTGACTCTAATCAACATAATTTATTTACTGCTGTGTTCATTTTTATTAAAAGAAAAAAAACACTCAGTAAAAGTGTAGTAGTAAAAGTAACCAAAGTTCAGCAATTATATAATAAACAAAACCAACATTGAAATTATAAATATTAACCCTGCGTTTAAACGTTGTGGAATAAAATACTCCAAATCAATAATCTAGGGGTTATTTTTATTAAATGGGAATTTAACTATGAACAATCCGAAGGACGCACTTCAGTTAGATGTCAAGTCCTGTTACGTAACACATTTACCTCAACAAAATAAGAGCCGCTATATGTATGTGATTACCGGCGCACAGTCAACAAATCAATCAAATGGGATGTAAACGATATTTGGTTCTTTGGCTTAACAAAACAATAATTTACTGAGTAGTCTCCATGTTGTAGGAGAGCTAACTATAAAAGGAAAGAGATGCCAGGTAAATGTCTCACCTGTGGGAATTCCGAGTTCTTTGCTTCCTCGTCCAAATCCTCGAACGACCTGACCTCGACAAAAGTACGGGAGGCTCCTCATGATGGTATCCCCCCGAAAGCTACAGAATGACCTCGAACACAGCACGAGAAAGTCGGTCAGACTTAACCAACCTGAACTGCGACGCTGGCCAAATAAATAAAAAAAAGTCCAAGTTAAAGTCCAGCCTGTACCATTGAGTCCCCCTCCACCGGTAGCTTCACCTGTCCGGTTAGCTCGAAAGCGTTAATCAGAACCTCGGTTACATAAAAAAGAAGTGGTGAAAGTTCACACGCTATGCTAGCGACGCTAACTGGCGTCATAAATGTAAACACTTCCTGAAGCGGGACAAGCTAAGGCCGGGGAGCGGTTTCCACAGTAATTTAGAAGATGACGATCCCAGATTCCATTTAACCAAACGTTGAGTAACAATTATTAAGAATGAAGACTAGAAAAAGCCGGTTTCACCGCCACACGCATTTTGCGTCAGCAAGGCTCGGGATGATGTCGTTGACCGCGTGACCAAAGCAGAAGTCACGTGTTGTCTTCAGACGTTTTCAGGAAATGTAAAAAATAATTAATTTTGTTCTTATGGATAAGGATAGAGCAAAACTCAGACTAGAACAATAACAGCACTGCTGTGCTGAACTGAAATAAACATGAAGAACTTTTACGTACAAAAAAAGAGGACTCATTTCATTTCAACTTCCGCATGTGCTCTGGCGCACCCTAGCGGAGAACCACCGAGGGTGCGTGGGCCGCCTGCAGTTGGTGTTTGGTCCAGTCAGTTTTCTGTCAACATTTGTGAAGCTCAGTTTTCCTCTTGTGTGGAACATGGTTAACCCTCTGGACACAGGCGTTGCAGATTTGCAACGTTAAAACCTACCTACCTGGTTACTCCACATACGTATTTCATGAACATTTTTTAACTCAGAAGTACTCCTGATGGACTTAGTTGTTCGTCCTTTTATCAAAATTTATTTTGAGCCTGAGACGGTTAAACATACACAGCAATAAAAAAATAAATAAACATAAATAAATACATATGCCCAAAACATGCTCTCACTTATTTTACCAAAATTGCAAAAGATGAAAATTATTTATATCTATCTATCTATCTATCTATCTATCTATCTATCTATCTATCTATCTATCTATCTATCTATCTATCTATCTATCTATCTATCTATCTATCTATCTATCTATCTATCTATCTATCTATCTATCTATCTATCTATCTATCTATCTATACACACACATATATATATATATATATATATATATATATATATACAAAACAATCTTCATTCTATCAATATTAAAACTAAAATTTCATGAGAACTATTTATTTTACATAGTAATACAGAAGTTAACTTCTATTAAAACCTTAGTTAATTAATTAATTAATTAATTAGAGAGATTACAAAGAATGCACAAAGGTTGGAATGTCCTGCACCACAGTGGCATTTTTCTTTTAGTTCTGTTTCTTTTGGCAAAATATTGTAATGATTTTTCATGGGTTGGAACTGCATTTTAAACAGTAGAGCAGCCTCGTGCGAAAACCAGGTTAGGGTCCCTCCCACATTCTTAGTCAAACAGGTTTGGGGACATTACTTTGACTTCCTGTACATGCTTTTTTTAAATGTAACCCAGGAAGTATAAAGTTGTTAGATTTTCCCTTGCCTTTTACAGAATTGTTATACAAGTCAAGGGGAGCACCAGCTGTATCCACAGGTACAGTTTTTATGTATGATAACAACAATGTTTTAATTTCTAACTTGAGTTATTTTACTTATCTGCTTTCACCTGATTTGTACTAATCATATTTCAGTGCTCCTGTTGTGTGTGTGTGTGTGTGTGTGTGTGTGTGTGTGTGTGTGTGTGTGTGTGTGTGTGTGTGTGTGTGTGTGTGTGTGTGTGTGTGTGTGTGAATGATGAATTTGAGAACTAATACTTGACCTTTCCTCAAACTTTCAAACATTTTTAATTTTTATCTTTTTACTGTGGATCATCTTAACCACAGTAAGTTCAAACACTTTACAGCTGACACTTAACTGAAAGAATACATTTTTTGAGGAATTGTTACACTTTCAGGAAAGCTTTTAATAGAATTGATCAACCAGTTAAACTGGTGCAAAAGTACATAGTTTCTCTTGTTAAAACAAAACAAAAATATGACATTATTTGTTCTCATGTTTTTGAGTCTTTAGTGTAGATTTTTATAATAATTTGTGTTTTAATGACATCATACACAGTAAACTCTATTATGAATCACAATTTCTCTCATTTAGAGAATGTTGAACTTAGAAACTTTACTTGTTACCATTTTGATTGTGAGCTGATGGATCAATGGTGATGAATGAAAAGAATCTGAAACTGGGCCGGTTCATCTATGCTGTGACTTGTTCTTGCCTTGTGTCGTGTTAGCACTAAATATTTCTAAGAAATCCTAAAAATACTATGAAAAGATATCTGAGATGGGGGGTCATATCTTCTGAATCCAAAACACGCACACTAACACAAAGAAAGAATCAAAGAGGGAAATTCAAACTTTCTGACAGTTTCAAACAACATGTAAATTTACAAAAGATAAAATGAGGAAACTGGCTGATTAAACCAGAAGGAAAAACATCTAGCATGCAGGTGCAAGAGGCCAGGTTGGTTCATCTGGCTAAAGATCCTCGTGTGAAGTTTAAAAATCTTGTGCTCATAATTTAAGTACATTTGGTTTTAAAGTGCAAATGTTTTTGTTTTGTTTTGTTTGCAGGTAAATTACTGTGTGGAATATCTAAGCAAAGATCTTTTAAAGTGGATAAAAAGCGCTGGTTTGTGCAGAGATCATAGTGATGCAATAATGCGGTTGCTGAAACGAGGAAGCCGGCTACTGTTCCTGAAGCTCTCCATTGGACTGGGATCTCTGTGGATGCTTTACCTAGCCAGTCATCTGGACACAGACAAGGTCTCTGGATTCACCCGCAGTCACAGCTGGCTGGAGTATACAGACGAGGATGGAGGCCCAGAGAAAGTGTGCAACTGTTCAGGAATCCTGCAAAGAGACCAGGAGTCTCTGGAGCAGGCCAAACTGTTGACTTTAACCAAAACGTTCCGCAAGAGGATTCAAATCCCAGATGAGTTTTATATTAATGAAACCCGGGACTGCAGGTGTGTTGATCAACTTATTTCTGTTCAGATTTGAACTACATTTATACTAACAAGCATCGTTCTTACAGGAACTTCAAATTAAGGAGGAAATACTTAACATTTCCACTGAGCAAAGAGGAGGAAGACTTTCCTTTGGCTTATTCCATGGTGGTTCATCACAAAGTAAGCAAATTCTAAGCTGTCAAAGTTTAAAGTCTTAAAAATTGTATTCACCACTTGCTGTATCAGAAAACTACATAATGTTTAAATAGTGTCTAATGACCTGTGCATCCGTGAGAAGATCATGAAAATCTGAAAAAAGGCTTTTCTACAGATTTAAAGCAGCAGTTCTTGGAGTTACAGTAAACTGATGACAGTCAAACTCACTTGGGTTCACTTTAAAGATTCCCCTCTAAACGTGGGTAAAAAGTAATATAATTTTAAACACAAAACAATAAGTTTTAAAGAACTCCAGCTAGATATAGTTGAACTCACCTCAGCACTTAGTGCTGGCTCTGGAACCCAAGTCAAGAGGGGCTAGGATCTCTGAGGCGAAGATCTGGGTTGGGCTTCTTTTTAGCTCCCAGACTCTCTGCCTGTAGGTCGGGTTTTTTCCACAGCATCTGTCTGCATTCCTTCCTTCGTGGGGGTTGTTGGCATCTTGAAGGCTGCCTTGGCGTCAGTTTTGGATAGCAAGAATTTGTTTGGGTCAGGCAGAGATAATTTTTCCTCTCTGTCTTCAGTCTGTAACTGGTCATTCCAGTCCTTCAGTGAAGCCAATTTAGGTTTTATCTCCACACCGTCCGGTGACCCTCTCCGAGATGACATCCATTTTGCGCACTAACACCGGTAACGCAGCTAGGACATTGTCCAGCTTACAATTCACCTCGAGTAACGTCCCAGTCTGTGAGGTCTCCGCCCAGGCGGTGCTTCCCGTGGGTGCGGGTCGCCCTCAAATCGCTCCCGTCTTCCCAAATTTCCAGAAAACCAGATATCCTCTCACTCCAATCAGTAGAAATCCAGTGATCATAAGGCCAAATATCCACATATCTTTGACATCCTCAATGGACAGCTGAGAGAGACATACGATCCTCCACACCTCCCAGGAATCGAGCATATATCCCGCTGCGTGTGTCCCTTGCGGGCAAGTGGGAGCCCCCTCCTCCGTTCTCATCGCAGAAAAAAATCTTATCAATCGCATTGAATGACCAATTAATTAAATCCATTTCTAAAAAATAGGGATTTCCAGAAGAAATGCAGAGAAGCGCTCTGTGGGCAGACAGGACAAAGAGCCTTGGGAAAAAAGATAAGGGAGCAAAAGCAGAAGCGTCTGTACTCTGCGAGTGCCGGAAGAAGAATGGGGGGTGAGGGGAAGGTTAAATTGCAAGAGGGTAAACATCACAATTTGGTTAAATGTCCGTTTTACGGCGGGCGTCAGTACAGACGCTCTGGTACAGCGCGTTGCCTCCCGATGCGCAGGGGCTCGTCACCTGCTGTCTTTTCCGAGGACTGCATCTTGTCGCTCATTATCACGTGACAGCGACTAGTCGTTGAAAGGCATAAAAAGTCACTACAGAGCCGTGAAGTCGACTAGTTGACTAGTTCATACAACCCCTAGTTTCCTGCTGGTGGAGGTTGCTGGGGAAAGGGAAGTTTGGGCATCTCTACTGGAGGTGTTTACATCACAACTCCGATAAGCAAGTGAAGATGAACAAATGAACATAAAAACACAGAAACTCAATTCTCTTCTTTCCACAAACTTTAGGTGCAGAACTTTGAACGTCTACTGCGGGCCATCTATGCACCTCAGAATATTTATTGTGTCCACGTGGACAAAAAATCTGCCCCTTCTGTAACATCCGCCATCCTGGCCATCACTTCCTGTTTCCCCAACGTCTTCATGGTCAGCGAGGCGGTCAGTGTTGTGTACGCTGGCTGGTCTCGTGTCCAAGCTGATCTGAACTGTATGGCTGACCTCTACAACGCCAGTACCAAATGGAAATACTTCATCAACCTCTGTGGCCAGGACTTCCCTCTGAAAACCAACTTGGAGATGGTTCGAATGCTGCAGTCACTGAAGGGCAGCAACAGCCTGGAGTCAGAGAGCCTGCCTGCAGAAAAAAGATGGAGGATACATTACGTTCACAATATTACTGATGGGAAAATCAAGGTACTTTTGCAGCATCTAGACAGATTAATTACTTAATAAAACAGATTGTGCTTAATATTCATCACAATATTTTTAATTTAATGTTTCAGACGACGAAAGAATTAAAGAAACCACCTCCCTTCAACCTGCCCATCAAGTCAGGAAGTGCCTACATCGTGGTTACTCGAGGTTATGTTGGCAGCGTGCTGAAAGACTCCAAAATAAAGGATCTTACTAACTGGTTTAAAGATACCTACAGTCCAGATGAGCTCATCTGGGCAACCATTCAGCGGATCCCTGGTGTTCCTGGCTCAAAGTGGCCCAGCCGTAAATACGACCAGACAGATGTCAACGCATTTGCACGGCTGGTGAAGTGGGCGTGGCATGAGGGGTCACAGGATTCAGAGTCAGCGGTGTACCCCGAGTGTCAAGGCAACCATGTCAGGTCAATATGTGTGTATGGAGCTGGAGACCTGCAGTGGCTTCTTCAAAACCACCATTTCTTTGCCAACAAGTTTGACACAGCCACAGATCCCATTGCTGTCTTCTGCCTGGAGAAACATCTCAGACATAAAGCTCTGGCTGAGGCAGAGTAGTTGGAGACCTTTTTATACAGCAGTATGGAGTTTAGCAGTACATGTGGCACAAGCCAGGCTCTTGCTCCTTATTTATAATCTCATGTTTGTCCAGAAACAAACAAACGCACATTTACTTCTCATTTGAGAAAGGAAAAATAAAACATTTACTATCTGAGTTTTTCATTAAGATTGGTTGACATTTTCATTATCAGCAGCTAGACTGAATCACTGACAAAAGCACAGCTTCTTGAAATTGGTCACAGAGTCATCTAAACTGTGTTGCTGCAAAGTTTGATATTTTTGTTCATAATAACTTTTGGCTCAAAATTTCAGCTCCTCTTATTAGACAATAGTTGATCTTAAAGTGTGTGGAACCATTTTCCCAAGGTCTGGTTGGAAGACTTTGCACAAAATGTGTAACAAAGCAGCATTAAAGTAGATGACTGGATTACTTTTATCTCATGGCACCATCTAGTGGCCGACAAGCATATCACACCAAGACTTTTCTGTATTTACAGCCGAAAGCAATGCCTCTCATTCTTGAATGTGCTCCTCAAGCCAACAAAACCGAGCTAAACACACTGTTTTACAATTATTATGCTCACGTTACGTTGTACTTTCATATATTCTAAAGACTTACTTGTCCACAAGAAAGGCAATAGCACCCTCAAGGGGCCTAGAAAATTGCTGACCGCCCTTGGAAAGCAGTGTTAGTAAACCATATTAATGTTTACTCAAACCATAAATTAATCTTATTTATCTACGTAAAACACAATAAACATTATACAATTAATGAGTAAAGAAATGATCAGATTATGTTTCTGCTGCTCACCATTAAAAACAAAGTTTTTTATTTCCATAGTTTACTGTGAAGACAATGTCCCATTAGTCATCACACAGTGGTGAAATTCATCTCTGCATTTGACCTACTGCCGTGGTGAGGTATTGGGTCTCATTTTTAGCCTTGGTATGACCCAGAGATACTTAAACTCCTCCACTTGGGGCAGGACCTCATCCCTGTGGAGCAATTAAAATCATCAAAATGAATTTTTTTAGTGGACAAGATGGCTTCAGTGTCTTCTGGCTATCAATATGAAATTTATAATAACTCAGAAAATGATAATCAGTTTTGGTTGACCAAAACCCCTCAGTGGCGTGGGCGGGTGTAATCATAATTTGACATTTACTCATAACCAGACATGCAAGCCTAGTTATTTACAGTTGTGAATAATCTATGGCAGAATAAATGAGTAAATGATGTGATACAGGGTGGTTTTAAAGGTGTTTTTTTCCCCTTTTTTTCTTTCATTCAAAATAAAAACAAATAAAACATATAAACAATAAGAAATACATAACAAAAAAATCAAATTTGAACGAAAAGGAGCAGAACGAAGAAAAACATCTTATAATTTCTGCCCCCTTTTCCAGAAGAAATAATCAATTTATATACAATTTCCATTTGTCAGACACACATACTATCAAAGCACAAAAGTGGACTCAAGTGCAGAGCTCACACAGTTAAATAAGCTGAAAGGATTCCTGGCAACAGCACAACTGAACAAGTCCAAAACTATCTAAATACACTCTCACAAAGTGTTACTGAGAGCAGGTTCACTTTACTCAACTGAAGAAGACAAACTGGCAAAGGAATCTGTTTGCAAAGAAGCATAAATGGAGAAGCCAGGACACAGGTGCAAGACATAAGGCTGATTAGTGAGGAGCCTCAGGTCGTGAAGCTGCCTATAATGAGACAGGAAGTGAATACACAAAATAAAACAGGAAGTACCAGAAATACAATAAAACCAGAAACATGACTGCAAAGCACTCAATCTACAGAACCACCCATGACACATACAGATTCATTTTAAACTTTTTCCTGTTCTAATTTCCAGTGCGATCATGATCATTGATTTAATTTACATTTTCATAATTTTTTTGGTACACTCAATTTAGTAAATTTTTTTAGTATATTAAATTACAAAGTTTTTTAAATTTCCATTTTAAGGTTATTCCATAATTTAACACAATTTACAGATATATTCCATTCTTTAATTTTAGTTCTAAATCTAGGTTTTGTAAACACATCAGTTTCTTTCAGCATGTAATTGCTAGTTCTCTTTTCAAATATACCCTGAATGTTTGTTGGCAGAGTACTTACATTGGCTTTATACATGGTTTGTAAGATTTTTCCAGTCTTTTAAATCATGAAATTTCAGTAATTTATATTTAATAAACAACAGGTTCGATGGATCTCTACAGCCACTATAATTGATGATTCTCAGAGCTCTTTTCTGTAAAATAAATAAGGGTTGTGTATAGTTTTTGTATGTTGCTCCCCATATTTCTACACAATAAGTCAAGTATGGAACAATCAGTGAATTGTACAATGCCAACAAACCAGAATTAGTCAGTAAAAACTTGACTCTGTGTAATACTCCTAAGGATTTGGCAATTTTATCTTTTATGTAACTATTATGGGATTTCCATGTCAAGTCTTCATCAATAGGAAATCCAAGAAATTTAGTTTATTTTACTCTTTGAAATGCAATCCCATCTATTTCCAATGACACATCACTGTTCTTTTTATCATTAAACAGTTTAAAATTTGTTTTATTAAGATTCAGTGTCAATCTATTTATATCAAACCAGTTTTTAATTGTAATCAGTTCATCATTTATCACTTTAGCCACCTCCTCAATATTTAATCCTGAGTAAAACAGTGTTGTATCATCTGCAAATAGAATGGTACCGAGTGTCTTAGATACATTTACCAAGTCGTTAATAAACAAAATGAACAGTTTTGGTCCGAGGACCGACCCTTGTGGCACTCCACAATGAATTTCGCATAATTTATGGTCTTTTATCTGAACAAACGGTTTGCTTTTTTCTAAATAAGTTTTAACCCATTGATGAGCCACACCTCTTATTCCATACTGACTTAATTTTCGAAGTAACCTTGAGTGATCAATGATGTCAAATGCTTTTTTCAAATCAATGAAAACACTAACAAAGTCATTTTATTGTCAATTGCCGTTGATATTTTATCCGTTAATTACATTATTGCCATTGCTGTGGAATGTTTAGTTCTAAACCCATATTGTTCATTGTTTAAAATATTATTTTTTCGATGAATTTATCCAACCTTGATACAAATACTTTTTCCAATATTTTAGAAAACTGTGGAAGCAGCGACACGGGCCTGTACTTATTGAAACTATTTTTACCACCACTCTTATACAAAGGAATGACTTTCGCTGTTTTCATTGCGTCAGGAAAATTTCCAGTAGAAAGTGATAGATTACAAATGTTAGTGAATGGTTCAATGACAGATTCTATGATGGTTTTAACAGCTATCATGTCCAGGTCCCGATAAACGGTTGATCAGTTTTTTTCACAGTTTTTTTTACAATGTTTCGTATTTCTTCTTTATCTACTTTGTCAAGGACAATACTATTGACAGTACTAATCATTGTGGTCAATTTATCTTCTATTATTGGTTTGTTTTCCATCAAACTCCTACCTACATTTACAAAAAAAATCATTAAACTCATCAGTGATTTCTTTATCATTGTAAATATCTTTTTTGTCCTTGACAAAGTGTTTTGGAATACGGGATTTTGTTTTCTCTCTATTTGTCACACTGTCTAGTATTCCCCAAATAGCTTTTGTGTTATTTTTATTCTGATTCAATGGATTACCATAATAGTCTTTTTTTGCTTCCTAATTATTGTTACCAATTTATTTTTATATTTTTTATATCTATCTTCTGCTTTCTTTGTTTGCAAATGAAAAAAAAAACTCCTACAGAAATTATTGATTTTTTGCACACACATTCTTTAATCCCTTAGTCATCCAAGGTTGATTTTCCCTTTTACCTGTAGATTTGATAAATTTGCAGTTATCATTATATGACTTCAACAGTATTCTCATGAAGGATGTGTATGCAGCGTTGACATCACTGATGTATACCTCCTTCCAATTTTGTTTATTAAGATCTTTGGTTAATGCCCCCATGGCTTTAACTGATTTCTCTCTTCTGTAGTTCATGGTGATGTTTTGTTTTTTGAAGACTGTGAAAACAGGTAGGTGGTCACTAATATAAGTCATTAATATCCCTGTTTTCCTCACATCATCCTTATTGTTAGTGAATATATTATCAATGATTGCTGCAGTCTGAGATGTAATTCTAGTTGGCTTGTTTATCAAGGGAAATAAACCTACACTATACAGTGAATCTGCAAAATCCTTAGTTATCTGTCCAGCCTCATGTTCTAAATTAATAGTAAAGTCCCCAAATAGAAATAATGTTTTGTATTTAATGTGACCAACCAATTCAATAATGTTTTCATTAAATGTCCCAATACATGATCCTGGTGCTCTATAAACACAACTAATTAAAGTATTTTTAGCAGCTTCATTGCTGATTTCTACCGTTACAGTTTCCATAACATTATCTTCCATCATTGTCATTTCCTTAACTAGTTTACATTTTAGATCTGATTTAATGCACAGGGCAACCCCACCACCTCTTTTATTTTTTCTATTTACAAAATAAAGTTCATACCCTTCTATTTGCACTTCATCCATCATGTCATCTTTGAGCCAAGTCTCTGTTAAAGCAATCACAATAAATTTGTTTTTGAATTTATTTTAATAATCTTTGATAATTAATAACTTAGGAAATAAGCTTCTACTATTAATGTGGATAAGTGACATTGTGTCCTTAGTCATTCTCCCACAGTTCAATTGTTCTTCTCCAATGTAATCACAACTTATGTTGAATTCAAATAAATTTCCATCTGTTTTATTGTCAGTATCATATATTTTATCATCTGTATCCATTTCAGTTGAGTGATTTTTGCCTGTTTGAATCATGACCAATATTAAACCGAGTTATCCATGCTGTTTTTACAGTATCCAAAATAAGTTTGGAAGCATAAATTCTGATGATCTTAATCATAGTTTGTAAACTTGTTTTATATACTCATTTATCACTTGTATTTTTCTAGTTCTGTTAGTTCCTTAATGATCAGAATCTTTGCCTGCTCCGGAGACCCATTCAGTTTAATGAATACCTTACAGTTTGAAGTCCATGTTGACTGTATTTTCTTTCATTTACTCAGAAGTCTCGCTGGCCTTGCAATGTCTGCATTTTTCTTGATTAGGTGTTCATTTACATACATTGGTTCCCTTCAGCTTTCTTCCTTGTTTAAGCAGTTCTTTCTTGTGTTTTCTGTTCATAAATCTGATAAGGATTGCAGGTTTCTGATTGTTATTTTTACGTGGAAGAGGATGATATCCCTCTATGTCCTTGGCCTCCAGCTGTATCCCTTTGCTACCAAGGAAGTCCATTACCTGCCTTTCTAAGTAGTTTAATTCTTGTTCAGGTGGTTCTCCATTCTCTGTAGCTGTTGCTCTTGCATAAGTTTGGTGTGTTGTTTCAAGTCCTGTCACTATTACGTCATTTATTCTTGACTATTGTTCCAGTTCTGACACTCTTTCTTCCAGTAAGGTGATTTTCCTGTCCTTTTCCTCGTTTTTTCTTCTTAGGACTTTAACCTCCTCCACTAATTCCATTATCGCTTTCTGTTGTTTAGAGACTGTTGTAATTTCTTCTGACATAAAGCTCAGTGATTTCTTTATCTCTTCCAGTTCCTCCTCAGCCACATTGTTTCTTTTGGTCAAAAAATGATGTACAACATTCAGAATAATAATTTACAAATTCATACATAAATTAATTCAGTAAAAGTCTAGACCAGTCAATAACTTATTAACCCTCTCATGCTCAAAATAAGTTTTGATAAAAGGACAAACAACTGAGTCCTTCGGGAGTACTTCTGAGTTAAAACATACTCTTGAAATATATATGTGGAGTAACCAGGTAAGTAGGTTTTAACTGTTGCAAATCTGCAATGCCTAACTTCAGAGGAATATCCAACTTTCTTCCAGCTGTTTCTGAAGAAATCTGGCTAAACAATTTTGTTTCAAAATAAAAGCATACAGCGGCAGATTATTACAGTTTATTTACATCTATTTGGATACATTTAAACTTAACTCTCAGGCAGACAAATATACCAATAAATAGATGACAGTGTTTGTGCCTCTGATGGGATTGGTGTGGTAATCAGACAGGATGGAGCTTTTACTTTGAAAAATTATGTCAGGAAATGTACTTAGGGGACCTCCCTATTCATACACTAGATAGCTAGTTTAAATATATGCTGAAGTTAGAATAGGAAGTTCACAATAAAGAAGTTAAGGAGGAAGTCATGTTTGGCCACAGGTAAAAATCTTTGATATGTTCTGATATTTCGTGACAATACCAGATTAATATGTCAATTTTATAATTATTTATTATTCTGTCCTCTCAAAAATCCATCTTGATCATTTCAAAAACTACAGGCTAGTTTTATGTTCTGTCTAGGGGATCTTGTAGGTTTTTTCCAACCTGGCTGTTTCATTTAGAGAAAGGTCTTTTGTGTCTGTTTTTTAGAATAAAGAACAATGAGACATGAAACACAGCTCTAAGTATTCTCTTGATCTTTGATCTCAAAATTAATATAAACTATAATGCAGACATGGCATATTTTCAAAATATACATTTTTATCTTCATCAATCTTTTGTTTGTCAATTTTTAAAGTTATTTTCTTATTGAGTTTATTTTATACCTGGTGTTTGAGGCACTTTGTCAGATTCATAAGAGACGGTTTCTGCCCATATAATCTGTTATCTGGTTACTTATTAACATTTTTATTGCTGGGTGAAAAAAAGACATAAAGTAATAATATTAGTACAACAAAGCTTGAGAACAGGGCGGGCCATTATTTGCTTAGTTATATTTGATGCGTTAATCATATAGTAGTCAAAATAGTTTTGTGAAACAAAAATTGAAACCCACTCTAATGTATAAAAGTTGACAAAATAAGAATAGTATAGAAAGGAAAGCTTATCAAGTCTGTTGATATATCTGTACTATTTGTTCCTCTGTTTTTCACGTGGTATATTAAAGTAGGGATGGACAATAAATCGGCATCAATAATCTATAATATGTATCAGCCGATGTTAGTATTTTTTTTAAAATATCAGTATCGGTTTGATAAACAAAACCGGGCCGATGTTAACAACCGATGTATTTTCCACCTCGTCTCCATTTGTTTGCCTGTTTCAGAGGGTGGGTGGGGGGTGATGTGTATTCATTTAGTCATGTGAACAATGAATGAAATCACCTCAGAACCGTAAATGTGTGTGTTGTGTGTACATAATAATGTAAGTTAAGCTTTAATACTTTTCATAATATACAAAATCTTCTGATTTTAGAAGCATTAATGTCAGATCACAACATGCCCTATAGGTTATACATTGTAAGTTGCTTTGGATAAAAGCATCTGCCAAATAAATAAACATAAACATGAACATAAACATAGTATATCGGTATCGGCCAATATCGTTTATCAGCCATAACAGTAATCTTAATGTCGGTATCGGCCCAAAAAGTTCATATCGGTGCATCAGTAAGTAAAAGTATTGCTTTGGAATCCATATCCATCATTCCTGAAAATTTATTTTATTCTTTTGCTAACAGGAACTGTGACATAAATATAACTCATCAATCAGCAGAAGGAAAAAAAAACCCCACCTTTGACGGTAAAGACCAAAGTATCAGACATTTCCTGGTCTAAGACATGGCACTGCTTTTAATGTTTGATACACAAGTTTTACAGGCAGGAGACATAGCCTATTCATTGTGAAGAAAAGCTCTACAACATTCCCAGAAGTGTATAAAGTGTCCTAGAAAAGGAACTCAAAATAATGTGGTTGCTGAAACGAGGAAGCTGGCTACTGTTCCTGAAGCTCACAGTTGGACTGGGATCTCTGTGGATGCTTTACCTAGCCAGTCATCTGGACACAGACAAGGTCTCTGGATTCACCCGCAGTCACAGCTGGCTGGAGTATACAGACGAGGATGGAGGCCCAGAGAAAGTGTGCAACTGTTCAGGAATCCTGCAAAGAGACCAGGAGTCTCTGGAGCAGGCCAAACTGTTGACTTTAACCAAAACGTTCCGCAAGAGGATCCAAATCCCTGATGAGTTTTATATTAATGAAACCCAGGACTGCAGGTGTGTTGATCAACTTATTTCTGTTCAGATTTGAGCTACATTTATACTAACAAGCATCGTTCTTACAGGAACTTCAAATTAAGGAGGAAATACTTAACATTTCCACTGAGCAAAGAGGAGGAAGACTTTCCTTTGGCTTATTCCATGGTGGTTCATCACAAAGTAAGCAAATTCTAAGCTGTCAAAGTTTAAAGTCTTAAAAATTGTATGCATCACTTAGCCTTGCTGTACCAGAAAACTACATGATGTTTAAATAGTGTCTAATGACCTGTGCATTCGTGAGAAGATCATGAAAATCTGAAAAAAGGCTTTTCTACAGATTTAAAGCAGCAGTTCTTGGAGTTACAGTAAACTGATGACAGTCGAACTCACTTGGGTTCACTTTAAAGATTCCCCTCTAAACGTGGGTAAAAAGTAATATAATTTTAAACACAAAACAATACGTTTTAAAGAACTCCAGCTAGATATAGTTGAACTCACCTCAGCGCTTAGTGCTGGCTCTGGAACCCAAGTCAAGAGGGGCTAGGATCTCTGAGGGATCTCTGAGGCGAAGATCTGGGTTGGGCTTATTTTTAGCTCCCAGACTCTCTGCCTGTATTTTGGGGTTCAACCCAGTGGACAAAAGGGTTGCTTCCCTTCACCTTCAGGTCCTGACAGTTGTTTGTGCTTATGCACCGGACAGCAGCTCAGAGTACCCATCCTTTTTGGAGGCCATAGGACGAGTGCTAGATGGTGTTCCCTTAATCCATCCAGGGGGACTTCAATGCTCACATAGGCTATGATAGTGTGACCTGGAAGGGCGTGATTGGGAGGAACAGCCCAGCTGACCTGAACCGGATTGGTGATCTGTTATTGGACTGCTGTACAAGTCGCAGTTTGGCCATAACGAATACCACCTTCTTACATAAGTTTAGCAGTACATGTGGCACAAGCCAGGCTCTCGATTTACCGGTCGATCTACGTCCCAATCCTCACTTATGGTCATGAGCTTTGGGTAATGACCGAAAGAACGAGATCGCGGATACAAGCGGCCGAAATGAGTTTCCTCCGTAGGGTGGCCGGGCTCAGCCTTAGAGATAGGGTGAGGAGCTTGGACATTCGGGAGGGACTCGGAGTAGAACCGCTGCTCCTCCGGATCGAAAGGAGTCAGTTGAGGTGGTTTGGGCATCTGGTCAGGATGCCTCCTGGACGCCTCCCTGGGGAGGTTTTTCGGGCATGTCCTGCTGGCAGGAGGCCCCTGGGTCGACCCAGGACACGTTGGAGAGGTTACATCTCCAATCTGGTCCGGGAACGCCTTGGGGTCCTGCCGGAGGAGCTGGTGGAGGTGGCTGGGGAGAGGACGGCCTGGAGTTCCCTAGTTGGGATGCTGCCCCCGCGACCCGGACCCGGATAAGCGGAGGAAGACGACGGCGACAACGATGTGGCACAAGGACAGTCAAGGTCGCAGCTCAATGAGTGACTATGTAGTTGTGTCATCTGACCTACGGTCATATGTTTGGACACTTGAGTGAAGAGAGGAGCAGAGCAGTCAACTGATCATCACCATGTGGTGAGTTGGATCAGATGACAGGGGAGGTTGTCACGTAGACCTGATGGGTTCCAACGTGTAGTGAGGGTCTACTGGGAACGCCTGGAGGAAGAACGTGTCAGAATAGTCTTCAACTTCCTTCTAACCTGCTTATCGTCATTCTTTTGTTGAGCTGAAAATAAGCAGGTTAGAAGGAATGCATGAGACCTTGAGACTATATCTCATGCAGACTAATCTTGATGCAAAGAAGGGAAAAAACAGTCTTCATTCCGTTACACCCACCTCCGGCAAAGCTTTGGCCACTCTCTGAAAGCAGTGAAGAACATAGAGTCTGAATGTCAATTGTTGAGCGAGCTGCTGCTGGCTGTAGCTGCAAGGTTGCTGGTGCTTGTCTGGCAATAACCCCTGACTCGCTGGTGGATCCCAGAGGTTAGGGGAACCATCAGGCTGAAGAAGGAGGTGCACAGGACATGGGTGGTCTATGAATTTCCAGAAGCAGCTGACACGTACTGGAGGGCCAAGCGATGTGCAGCAGTGGCGATTGCTGAGGCAAAGTCTTGCGTGTGGGAGGGGTTTTGCAAGGACTTTAAGGTAGACTATCAACTGGCTCTAAACACGTTCTGGCAAACATCAGGAGCTGATGCTTTTCTGTGTTGAGAGGAATCAGATGAGGTGGTTTGGGCATTTGTTGAGAATGCCCCCTGGATGCCTTCCAGGTGAGAAGGGTCAGGCATGTCCACCTGGTAGGAGACCCCCGGGTCACCCCACGACATGTTGGAGGGATTACATCTCCACATTGTCCAGGAAAGGGTTTCCTGCTGGTGGAGGTTGATGGGGAAAGGGAAGTTTGGGCATCTCTTCTGGAGGTGTTTACATCACAACTCCAATAAGCAAGTGAAGATGAACAAATGAACATAATAACACAGAAACTCAATTCTCTTCTTTCCACAAACTTTAGGTGCAGAACTTTGAACGTCTACTGCGGGCCATCTATGCACCTCAGAATATTTATTGTGTCCACGTGGACAAAAAATCTGCCCCTTCTGTAACATCCGCCATCCTGGCCATCACTTCCTGTTTCCCCAACGTCTTCATGGTCAGCGAGGCGGTCAGTGTTGTGTACGCTGGCTGGTCTCGTGTCCAAGCTGATCTGAACTGTATGGCTGACCTCTACAACGCCAGTACCAAATGGAAATACTTCATCAACCTCTGTGGCCAGGACTTCCCTCTGAAAACCAACTTGGAGATGGTTCGAATGCTGCAGTCACTGAAGGGCAGCAACAGCCTGGAGTCAGAGAGCCTGCCTGCAGAAAAAAGATGGAGGATACATTACGTTCACAATATTACTGATGGGAAAATCAAGGTACTTTTGCAGCATCTAGACAGATTAATTACTTAATAAAACAGATTGTGCTTAATATTCATCACAATATTTTTAATTTAATGTTTCAGACGACGAAAGAATTAAAGAAACCACCTCCCTTCAACCTGCCCATCAAGTCAGGAAGTGCCTACATCGTGGTTTCTCGAGGTTATGTTGGCAGCGTGCTGAAAGACTCCAAAATAAAGGAGCTTACTAACTGGTTTAAAGATACCTACAGTCCAGATGAGCTCATCTGGGCAACCATTCAGCGGTTCCCTGGTGTTCCTGGCTCAAAGTGGCCCAACCGTAAATACGACCAGACAGATGTCAACGCATTTGCACGGCTGGTGAAGTGGGCGGGGCATGAGGGGTCACAGGATTCAGAGTCAGCGGTGTACCCCGAGTGCCAAGGCAACCATGTCAGGTCAATATGTGTGTACGGAGCTGGAGACCTGCAGTGGCTTCTTCAAAACCACCATTTCTTTGCCAACAAGTTTGACACAGACAGGGATCCCATTGCTGTCTTCTGCTTGGAGAAACATCTCAGACATAAAGCTCTGGCTGAGGCAGAGTAGTTGGAGACCTTTCTATACAGCAGAGGTGCTGAAGCATTGGAGGCTTAGCCCAGTCCAGAAACACACAAACGCACATTTACTTCTCATTTGAGAAAGGAAAAATAAAGCATTTATCATCTGAATTTTTGATGTCATTTTAATTATCAGAGTAATTGGAGACTTTTCATTCAGCAGATAATGGAAAAACACAGACAGTTTATCAGTTAGGAAGTATTTAAATAACTTATAATAATTATTATTTATCACTGATTGTATTATTTATTGTACAACCAGATCTTACTGCGGAGTCTGTTTGATTCGATCCATTGTTGCTAACTAGAATGAACCACTACGGGGCGCTGTGTAGCAGCTGTCGGAAGTAACTTCCGTCGGGTGCATGTCAAATTTTTTTTGATGACAAATTGTAGCGTCAAGATAAACAATATGGTTTTCAAAATAAAAGCACGTGGCTATAAAACATTACCTTTTTTCAATAATGTTTGATGGCTAAATATAAACTTATATCTCAGATAGATACGAAGACTACACAGATAACAGTGCTAGTGCTTCGATTGGGTTTGATGTAGTAATAAAACAGGGTGGAGATTTTACTTTGAAACACAATGACAGGAAATGTCATTTTAACAAGCAAATACTCCACTTCATACAGTGGATGCCTTTTAGTTCACAATATTTGAAGTTGAGGAGGAATTTAGATTTGACCACAGGTAAAAATCTTTTAATTTCTGATGTTTAAGGACAATGACAGTTAATTGTTTCAAATCTTTAATTATTTCTTGATTAGTCATTTCACAGATTTGTCTAGATAATTTTTAAAAAGTTTGTTTTTTCATGTTTTGTCTCAAATCGCTAAATATTTTTTTCAAACGTGTTAACTTGTTTCATTCAGGCTGCGTTTCACTCAAATCTCTCAAACCCTACCTCTCAAACCTTTTGGACCTCGGATGATTCATGTTTTCTTCTCATCACCTTGTTTTTTCATATCCAAGTCTTTCCCTTTTATCAAACTTATTCATCGTCTCACCTGCGCGCTGCACCGAGCTCCTTCTGTCCCACGCACTTAGGAAAGGTGTTTTAGTCTTCAGCAGAGCGGAATTGCGATGACGAGGAGCACATTTGAACATTTTTCTGTCTTCACCTACAACTTGAATGACAAAGTAGCTAAACTAATTTAACATTTTCCCCACAAAACTAAAACTAGCTAATTCTATTATTCAAGAAGACATAGTCGAACGGATCGCGTCCTGCCCAGTGCGGATAATGAAAATCGAAAAATCTGAATAGCTTTTGTTATGTTGCAAAAGTCAATTAATTTCAGTAATTCAGACTGAGAGACCATCTAGCGGGGGTGGGCCATCCTGATCTTCGAGGGCCGCTATCATGTAGGTTTTAGTTGTTTCTCTGCTTAAACACACCTGGTTTGAATCTACAGATGATTAACAGGTGATTCATCCAGGAATCCATGGAGGTCGTATATTTTGGGGGGGGGGGGAGTAAATTTTATTTATATAGCACTTATCACAGACATCAGTCTTTCACATAGATCAAAACAAAATAAAACAAAGTCATAAAATCATTATGTTCTCAAAACAGAAATAGATTAACATCAGAAAAAATAAAGCCATACAATTATAAAATTTCATAAACAGTTGAAAGATTAAAATTTTGAGTAAAAAATAAAAAAAATAGCAGGTTCAGGTAAAAGCAGCTTTAAATAAAAAGGTCTTTAGCTGTTTTTTAAAAGTGTCCAGACTGTCAGTAAAGGACGATCACTCCAGAGTTGGGGTGCTACAGTCTAGAAGGAGTGTCACCTGACTTTTGTATCTGGTCTTTGGAACTTCTAGAAGGTTCTGGTGGGTGGACCTGGGGGCTCAGGTTGGAGCATAAGGCTTTAACAGTTCAGAAATATAGGGAGAAGCTTGACCATGTAGAGCATTGAAAGTTATAGCTTGTATTCTAAAATGAACTCTAAAGTTAACGGGTAACCAGTGCAGAGACATTAGAATAGGAGTGGTGTGTGCTCTTCTGTTTGCTCCAGTTAGGAGCCTCGCTGCAAAGTTCTGGACCAACTGAAGGCAGTCAAGGTTTTTCTTTGTTAAAACATGAGAAGAATGTGTTACAGTAATCTAGACAATCAATCAATCAATCAATCAATCAATCCTTTATTAATCCCAGAGGGAAATTATAGTTTCAGTTCACACATTTCAAAGATCAGACATACATGGGCAAGACACATGACAAGAATTGGGGACTGTGGTCATTCGCAACCCGAGTCGCGCTACCTTAATAGAGATAAGAGGGTTACATGAGGATTGGTTCAGGTGGAGGGAAAAAAAGGCACTTCAGAGTTGCTCTCCACCAGGAGGGCAGCTTTGCTCTGCAAAAAAAAAAAAAAAACACCTCAACAGATATGCAACAGACTTCAGACAACACAACATAACATGGGGGTGCTGGGATCCTGTTTCCCCCAGCGAGAACAGCCATCTGGCACTCATCTACTGTACAGTCACAGGTGGGAGGGAGATCTTGGGAGAAGCAAAGAGTACATTGACTCCTCCAGCTGATGACCTCGCCAGGCTGAAGTCCGCCAATCCGAAGGCGGGGGGGTGGGGGTGGGTTGGGGGTTCACAGCATCTGTCTGCATACCTTCGTGGGGGTTTTAGTCGCTTGCAGCTCAAGGCTACCATGGCGTCAGATTCAGATAACAAGAATTTGTTTGGGTCAGGCTGAGATAATTTTCCTCTCTGCCTTCAGTCTTTAAACTGATCATTTCCAGTCCTTCAGTGAAGCCAATTTTTGGTTTTTAAACCTGTCCATACCGTCCGGTGACTCTCTCCGAGATGACATCCATTTTGCGCACTAATACCTGTATCGCAGCTAGAACATTGTCCAGCTTACGATTCACCTCGAGTAACGTCCCAGTCTGAGAAGTCTCCACACGAACGGTGCTTTCCATGGGTGCGGGTCGCCCTCCAATCGCTCCCGTCTTCCCAAATTTCCAGAAAACCTGATATCCTTCCACTCCAATCAGGAGAAATCCAGTGATCATCAGGCCGAATATCCACACGTCTTCGATGTCCTCAATGGACAGCTGGTTGAGGCATATGATCTTCCACTCCTTACAGGAATCCAACATATATCCCACCGGGTGTGTCCCCTGTGGACATGTGGGAGCCCCCTGCTCCGTTCTCCTTGTTGAAAAAATCTTATCGATCGCATTGAATGACCAGTTTATCAAATCCATGGTTAGTAAAAATAGAGTTTTTCAGAAGAAATGCAGAGAAGCGCTCTGTGGGCAGACAGGACAAAGAGCCTTGGGAAAAAAGAGAAAGGAGCAAAAGAGAGAAGCGTCTGTACTCCTCCAGTGCCTTGAAGAATGGGGTGGAAATAAAGGCATAATCATTTCAAGTTCATGTTTTGACACCAACCTTCACAGTTTGGAGATGTTTCAAGTGATAAAAACAGTTTCCAAAGTCAATTTTTGTCCCCTGCACTTTTTACCATCCATTTGCAAGTTCAAATTTTTATAAACTCTATAGTTAACAGGATGTTTTAGCTAGGCTTTAAGCTCCGTGGAGATCTGGAGCTAGAACGTCTAAAGAACATGTTCATAAATCCGTTCATGCACGCCAGAATGAACGCACACACTTTAATGTTCGTAGCTAAGGCAAAATCCGAACAAGTTCCGTTCACGTTTACAAAAAAAAAAAACCCGAACGAGTTTACGGACGATCATTCACTGAACGCATTCGGGCACAACACTGCTGATGGGAACAAACTAAATATTTTGCCAAACGAATTAAAAAATTTAATTGCCTCTGAAATGTGTAAGCCTGGAAAAACCTAATCTAATCCAGCACTGGTTCCCCTTCTAAATGATTGAATCACAATTCATCCATCAAACTGCTTGCCACTCCCTCCAGGAAATACACCACACTGGTGTTGTGGTGGCTTTGGTGGGGGTAACACGGGCTTTCCCCATGACAAAAGAGGGCATTCCCCATAGCCATCAATGATGGCGTCTGAGAAGTGGTGAAGCTTATACTGCTTGACATCTATGAAATCAGCTGGAATGAAAAACCTTTTAATCTTTATCTTCAAGTTCTGAAGATCTTGTAGCCATGATTCCCACTGAGTTCGAAGGTGTTCTGGCAATCCCTTCAGGTCTCCTTTTCAGTTGTTTCATACATAAGAACGTAGGTTTTCCGGCAGGGTGATTGGGCTCCTCCTTAGAGAGAGGGTGAGAAGCTCCATCAACTGGGAGGGACTCTGAGTAGATCTGCTGCTTCTCCACATTGAGAGGAGGCAGTTGAGGTGGCTCGGGGATCTGATTAGGGTGCCTCCCTGGTGAGGTTTTCCGGGCACGTCTAAAAGGGAGAAGTCCTAAAGGAAGACCCAGGACACGTTGGAGGGACTGTCTCTTGACTGGCCAGGGAACGCCTTGGGGTTCCCCTGGAAGAGCTGGCCCAAGTGGCTGGGAAGAGGGAAGTCTGGGCCACTCGGCTAAGGTCGCTGCCCCCCCACCCCGACTCCGGATAAGCGGAAGAAAATGGATGGCTGGACATATTTCATACCTTATGTTTTAGGCAGTTTGTGAATTTTTGGAGTGCCCTTTGATCTCTAAAATCTTTACCTACATACTTCCATTTTAGCTGTTACAAAAACCGAACTTCAGAAATATACTCCGTACAATAAAACTTAGAGCGCAAGGATGGGGACTTTCTTTAATTATTACGTGTTCATAATTAAAGAATCAAATTAGTTTGTTGTGTGCTGTTGTCCCTCCTTTTTCCCCTTGCTCTCTTTCTCTGTTTGTGTTGTATGTCTCTTTTCTCCCTACCTGTCCACTCCGATACGTAAGCGAATACGGTCTAACATGTCACAAACATAATAAAGGCTATGGAACAACAAGAGGAATATTCCACATCCCTATTGCTTTAGAATAAAACTGCTTTGTCATGTTCTGGCACACAAACCAACCATTCTGTCTGCGTCAACTGGCAGGACAAGTTAAAAAAAGGGTTGTGAAACACCAATTTGAACCAACTTTAAAATAACATTTTTGGATGAAAAAAGTATGGTTTGGAAAGAAAAGTACATTATGTCTGCTGATGCATCACATTCTTTCCTCTCTTGCACATGGTATATTGAAAGTATTGTTTTCAAATACATTATTTAACAGATTTTCTTTTATTATTTTGCTAACAGGAACTGCGACAAATGGAACAACTCATCTACCAGCTGAAGGAAGTTTGAAAAATAATCTCCATTCATGGGAAACGACAAATATCAGAAATTTCCTTGTTCATGAAATGGCACTGTTTTTTATTATTTCAGACAGTTTACACAGACAAAAGAAAGATATGCTTTAATGGTAAAGAACAGCATTATAAAATTCCCAGATCCCTATAAAACCATCCTAGATGAGGAATTCTTAAAACAATGTGGTTGCTGAGGCTGGGAAGTCAGCGGCGGTACCTGAAACTCATCGTTGGACTAGCATCTCTGTGGATGCTTTACCTAGCCACTCATCTGGACACAGGCACGGTCTCTGGACTAATCCACAGTTACAGCTGGCTGGAGTATACAAATGATGATGGAGGCCCAGAGAAAGCGTGTGACTGTTTAGGAATCATACAAGGAAAGCAGGAATCTCTGGAGCAGGCCAAACTATTGACCTTAACCAAAAAGTTTCGCAAGAGTGCTCTGATCCCAAATGAGTTTTATATCAATGAAACCCGGGACTGCAGGTGTGTAGCACAATTTTTTGTTACTAGCTGAATGAATTTGAGCTATAAATATAATAACAAGTGACATTCCTACAGGAGATTCAAGTCAAGGAGGAAATACATAACTTTTCCTTTAAGCAAAGAAGAAGAAGACTTTCCTTTGGCTTATTCGATGGTTGTTCATCACAAGGTATGTAAATTCTTAAGCGTAAAATCAGACTTAAAAATTTACAGGGTGTAAATCACTTTACTGTAACATCTGTGCATCTGTAAACTTATGAAAATCTGAAATTTGGCATTACAGGTTTAAAGCAGCAGTACTTGAAGTTGTTTGTGTTGCAACATAAGAAACAGAATTTTTTTGACGGGCTGATTGTAATTTTTGTTTTCATTAATGATTATCCTCTGAAAGTGGATAAAAAGTAATATTCCTGCATACATAGAAATGCACAAACTCAGTTTTCTCAATTCTTTCCACAAACTTTAGGTGCAGAACTTTGAACGTCTACTGCGGGCCATCTATGCACCTCAGAATATTTATTGTGTCCACGTGGACAAAAAATCTGCCCCGTCTGTAACATCTGCCATCCAGGCCATCACTTCCTGTTTCCCCAACGTCTTCATGGTCAGCGAGGCGGTCAGTGTTGTGTACGCTGGCTGGTCTCGCGTCCAAGCTGATCTGAACTGTATGGCTGACCTTTACTATGGCAGTGCCAAATGGAAATACTTCATCAACCTCTGTGGCCAGGACTTCCCTCTGAAAACCAACTTGGAGATGGTTCGAATGCTGCAGTCACTGAAGGGCAGCAACAGCTTGGAGTCAGAGAGCCTGCCTGCAGAAAAACAAAAGAGGATATCATATGTTTATAATGTTATTAATGGGCAAATCAAGGTACTTATAGAGTTAATGTTTAATTGCATTTATGAAATAACATTTTCATTGACTGTCCTTGTAAAAACTTCTTGCTTGTATAGTTGAATATTATATTATTTCTCTCAGAGAACTAGAATTTCAAAGAAACCACCTCCCTTCAACCTGCCCATCAAGTCAGGAAGTGCCTACATCGTGGTTACTCGAGGTTATGTCCGCAGCGTGCTGGAAGACTCCAGAATTGAGGAGCTTATCAAGTGGTTTAAAGATACCTACAGTCCTGATGAGCACTTCTGGGCAACCATTCAACGCATCTCTGGTGTTCCTGGCTCAAGTTGGCCCAACCGTAAGTACGACCAGACGGATATCAGCGCAGTGGCCCGGCTGGTGAAGTGGCAGTCACATGAGGGGTCACAGGATTCAGAGTCAGCGGTGTACCCTGAGTGCCAAGGCAACCATGTCAGGTCAATATGTGTGTACGGCGCTGGAGACCTGCAGTGGCTTCTAGAGCATCACCATTTTTTTGCTAACAAGTTTGACATAGAAATGGATCCCATTGCTGTCTTCTGCTTGGAGAAACATCTCAGACATAAAGCTCTGGCTGAGGCAGAGTAGTTGGAGACCTTTCTATACAGCAGAGGTGCTGAAACATCTGATGCGTAGCTCAGTCCTGAAATGGCTAATCGTTCATAACTGTTGTGTGTGTAAAAACGGTAAAGAAAGTTATGATTGACACGATTAACCAGCTGATTAACCAGCTATTTGCACAGGTTGGCTTCTCCAATGTGAAATAAAGAAGCAGCATGTACAGTCTGAGTTTATATTTTCAATTGTTCACAAAGCTATCAGCTAAACTTGACTGCTAACATTCTGAACTTTGACTGACCTTGAAATGTGAGAATCGTGTACCCTGACTTCTTGCTCTGATATCCTTGTGAGTCAGTGGTATTTTTTTCTGGCTTCCATAAGTATGTCACACAATTGTTCCACCTAATGGAAGTTACTCCCCTGTGTCCAAACCACTTAACTTTTCCCCAATGAGAACTGTCCTCCATTGCAAGAGTGGTCTCTGTTTAGTGTTGATCAGATTTTCCAGGATGGCCTCAGTGTTGATTCGTGAACTGCTGACTTAAGATCCTGTAAGGAAACCTTTTATTTCCTGTGATCTAACACCTCTAACTTTAGTGATATGGAGCAGAATGCAATAATACCATCTAAAAGAAAACTACATGGAATTATGTCATTGACATTTTTGATGCAACATGTAAACTTGACAATAATAAAGGGTAAAATGCTCTGAATTTCTAGTTTAATTTATTTTGACATATTGATTGGACTGGATTGGGATAACATGTTAAAACTTCCTTCGGTGCTACCATAATGCGGAGTCTGCTGGTTTTTCCTGCTAGTTCCGTTCATCGTTCAGATATTCCCTTCACTCTAATCACACTACACCAGTACCACATTTGTCCATTATTGCATTATGTTCTGCACTGATCGGACCCCCAAGACTGTTTTAGTACGCATCTGAATCGTAGATGTTTACATAGTCTGGACACACAGCCAGCACGGCTAGCTCTGCTTTCACATCAACGGCTTATTAAAAACAAATGCATGCATACAGTGATAAACTACCGATGACCTTCATTGTGGTTTACACACTAGCAAATCAACTGTTAGGTGAGAATCCTTTCCTTTGAATCTGGTCTGTTTGAGCAGGAAAAGCTAAAGTATTCAGAACAGTGTTGCGTGGAAAACTCAGCTGTGCAGAACATTTGGAGTTAAATTCATTGCAATTACGTGTGATACTGTAAAAGATTAGAATATGGTGCAAAAGTTCATTTATTCAGTAATTCAACTTTAAAGGTGAAAAAATGAGACACTCATTACATGCAAAGCTGGATATTTAAAGCATTTATTTTTTATTATGGCTCACAGCTTATGAAAACTCAAATATTGTGAAATGGTTCAATATCTAGAATAAAAGTCACACTCTAACAATTAATCCAAAGCACCTGTTAAGGGTTCCTGAGCCTTTACCGGTGCTGCTCATGAAATTAGAAATTGAAAACAAAGTTGATTTATTTCAGTAATTCAATTCAAACAGTGCAACTTGTATATTATATACTTTCATTCAGACTGATAAATGTTTCTCTTTTAATGTTGATTACAACTGGCAACTGATGAAAGTCCCAAATTCAGTATCTCAGAATATTAGAATATCAATGAAGACCAATGCAAAAAAAGTTATTAAATGTTGGCCAACTGAAAAGTATGAACATGAAAAGTTTGAACATGTATAGAGCACTCTATTTAGTTAGGGCACCTTTGGCCTGGAATATTGCAGCAATGCGGCGTGGCATGGAGTCTATCAGCCTGTGGCACTGCTCAGGTGTTATAAGGGCCCATATTGTTCTGATAGTGACCTTCAATTATTCTGAATTGTTGGGTCTGGCATATTGCATCTTCCTTTTCACAATTTCCTATAGTAGATTGTTAAGGTCAGGCAAGTTTGCTGGCCAATCAAGAACAGGGATACCATGGTCCTTGAACCAGGTACTGATGGCACCTGTCCTGCACACACCTGCTAAAGCTAAGTCCTGTTGGAAAAGGAAATCTGCCTCTCCATGAAGTGGTCAGCTGCAGGAAGCACTAAGTGCTCTAAAACGTCCTGGTCGATGGCTGAATTAACCTTGGACCTCAGCGATTACAATGGACCAACATCAGCAGATGACATGGCACCCCAAACCATCACTGACTGTGGAGACTTTACACTGGACCTCAAACAACGTGGATTTTGTGCCTCTCCTTTCTTCTTCCAAACTTTGGGGCCTTGATTTCAAAAAGAAATGCTAAATGCACACGTCAATGCATGGTGGTTCTTGAAGAAATTACTAACTGCAGTTCACTCTTTGAACAGCCAGCCTCTTTAGCAATGACCTTTTGCATCTTGCCCTTATTGTGCAAGGTGTCAATAGTCATCTTTTAGACAACTGCCAAGTCAGCAGTCTTCCACATAATTGTGTAGCATAACTAGACTGAGATACAATTTAAAGGCATTTTCAGGTGTTTTGTGTTAATTAGCTGATTAGTGTGGCACCAGGGGTCTTCAATGTTGAAACTTTTCACAACATTTTAACATTCTGAATTTGGGATTGTCATCAGTTGTCAGTTATAATCATCAAAATTAAAGAAATAAACATCCATCCATCCATTTTCATTTGCTTATCCGGAGTCGGGTCGTGGGGGCAGTAGCCTAAGGCGAGAGGCCCAGACTTCCCTCTCCCCAGCCACTTGGGCCAGCTCCTCTGGGGAAATCCCAAGGCGTTCACTGGCCAGGTGAGAGACGTAGTCCGTCCACCATGTCCTGGGTCTACGTTTAGGTCTCCTCCCTGTTAGAAGTGCCCAGAAAACCTCACCAGAGAGGCGTCCAGGAGGCATCCTGACCAGATGCCCAAGCCATCTCAACTGGTTCCTCTCGTTGTGGAGGAGAAGCGAGTCTACTCCGAGCCCCTCCCGAAGACCGAGCTTCTCACCCTATCTCTAAGGGAGAGCCCAGCCACTCTTTGGAGAAAACTCATTTCGGCCGCTTGTATCCACGATCTCGTTCTTTCTGTCACTATCCAAAGCTCATGACCATAGGTGAGGGTAGGAACATAGATCGACCGGTAAATCGAGAGCTTCGCCTTCTGACTCAGCTCTCTCTTCACCACGACAGGCCGGTACAACGCCCGCATCACTGCAGATGCAGCACCAATCCGCCTATCAATCTTGCGCTCCAGTTTTCCCTCACTCGTGAACAAGTCCCCGAGATACTTAAACTCCTCCACTTGGGGCAGGACCTCATCCCTGACCCGGAGAAGGCATTCTACCCTTTTCCAAATCGAGACCATGATCTCAGATTTAGAGGAGCGGATCTCATCCCAGCTGCTTCACACTCGGCTGCGAACCGCTCCAGCGAAAGCTGAAGATCACGTTCTGATTAAGCCAACAGGACCACATCATCTGCAAAAAGCAGAGACCTGATCCTCAGGCCACCAAAACGGATGCCCTCCACACCTTGACTGCGCCTAGAAATCCTGTCCATAAAGGTTATGAACAGAATAGGTGAAAAAGGGCAGCCTTGGCGGAGGCCAACTCTCACTGGGAACGAGCCCGACTTACTGCCGGCAATGCGGACCAAGCTCTGACACTGGTCATACAGGGACCTAACAGCCCATATCAGAGGGCCTGGTACCACATACTCCTGGAGTACTCCCCACAGGGCCCCCCGAGGGACGCGGTCAAACGCCTTCTCCAAATCCACAAAACACATGTAGACTGGTTGGGCAAATTCCCACACACCCTCCAGGATCCCCCTAAGGGTATAGAGCTGGTCCAGTGTTCCACAGCCAGGACGAAAACCACATTGCTCCTCCTGAATCTGAGGTTCAACAATCCGACGGACACTCCTCTCCAGAAGCCCTGAATAGACCTTACCAGGAAGGCTCAGGAGTGTGATCCCCTTGTAGTTGGAACACACCCTGCGGTCCCCCTTTTTAAATAAAGGGACCACCACCCCGGTCTGCCAGTCCAGTGGGACTGCCCCGATGTCCATGCAATATTGCAGAGCCGCGTCAGCAAACACAGCCCCACAACATCCAGAGCCTTAAGGAACTCCAGGCAGATCTCATCCACCCCTGGAGCCTTGCCACAGAGGAGCTTTTTAACCACCTCAGTGACCTCAGCACCAGAGATTTGAGAGGCCAACCCAAAGTCCCCAGACTCTACTTCCTCACTGGAAGACGTGTCGGTGGGATTGAGGAGGTCTTCGAAGTATTCTGCCGACCGATCCACAACGTCCTGAAGTAGAGGTCAGCAGCACACCGTCCCCACTATAGATAGTGTTGGTAGCGCACTGCTTTTCCCCACCGAGGCACCGGATGGTGGACCAGAATCTCCTCAAAGCCGTACAGATGTCTTGCTCCATGGTCTCACCAAACTCCTCCTATGCCCGGGTTTTTGCCTTGGCGACCACCCGAGCCGCGTTCCACTTGGACTGCCAGTACCCGTCAGCTGCCTCTGGAGTCCCACAGGCCAAAAAGACCTGATAGGACTCTTTCTTCAGCTTGACAGCATCCCTAACCGCAGGTGTCCACCAGCGGGTTTGGGGGTTGCCACCACGACAGGCACCGATGATCCTGCGACCACAGCTCCGGTCGGCCGCCTCAACAATGGAGGCACGGAACAGGGTCCATTCAGACTCAATGTCCCCTGCCTCCCCCGGAACATTTTGGAAGTTCTGTCGGAGGTGGGAATTGAAGCTCCTTCTGACAGGACACTCTGCCAGACGTTCCCAGCAGACCCTCGCGATACGTTTGGGCCTGCCTGGTCTGACCGACATCCTCCCCCACCATCTGAGCCAACTCACCACCAGGTAGTGGTCAGTTGACAGCTCCGCCCCTCTCTTCACCCGAGTGTCCAAGACATGCGGCCGCAGATCAGATGAAACAACAACAAAGTCGATCATCAAGCTGCGGCCTAAGGTATCCTTGTGCTAAGAGCACGTATGGACACCTTTATGTCTGTACATGGTGTTCATTATGGACAATCCATGACTGGCACAGAAGTCCAATATCAAAACACCACTCAAATTCAGATCAGGGGGGCCGTTCCTCCCAACCACACCTCTCCAGGTCTCACTGTCATTGCCCACGTGAGCGTTAAAGTCCCCCAGCAGAACGAGGGATTCACCGGAAGGAGCGCTTTCCAGCACCCCCTCCAAGGTCTCCAAAAAGGGTGGGTAGTCTGAACTGTAGTTTGGTGCATAAGCACAGACCACAGTCAGAACCTGTCCCCCCCCCCACACACACGTAGGCGGAGGGAGGCTACCCTCTCATTCACTGTGGTGAACCCCAACGTATAGGCACCAAGATGGGGGGCAACTAGTATGCCCACCCCTGCTCGGCGCCTCTCAGTGGGAGCAACTCCAGAGTGATAGAAAGTCCAACCCCTCTCAAGGAAACTGGTTCCAGAGCCAGAGCCATGCTCTGAGGTGAGTCCGACTAAATCTAGTTGGAACCTCTCAACCTCACACACCAATTCCGGCTCCTTCCCCACCAGAGAGGTGACATTCCATGTGCCAAGAGCCAGCTTCTGTAGCCGAGGATCAGGCCGCCAAGGTCCCCGCCCTCAACTATCACCCGTCACACACTGCACCGGACCCCTTTGGCCCCTCCCACGAGTGGTGAGCCCATGGGAACGGGGACCCATGTTTCCTCCTCAGGCTGTGCCCGGCCGGGCTCCATGGGTGAAAGCCCGGCCACCAGGCGCTCGCCAACGTGCCCCACCTCCAGGCCTGGTTCCAGAGGGGGACCCCGGTGACCCACGTCCGGGCGAGGTTTCCATTTATATAATTCATCATAAGAGGTCTTCGGGCTGCTCTTTGTCTGATCCCTCACCTAGTATCTAAGAAATAAACATTTGAAATATATCGGAGTGTAATGAATGAATCTAATATACACATTTAATTTTTTGAAGAAAATTACTGAAACAAATCAACTTTGTCATGATGTTCAAATTTTATGACCAGCACCTGTAGATGGTCTCTCAGTCTAAGTTGAATTACTGACATAAATGAACTTCAGCCCCATACGTTATAATTTTTTGAGTTTCACTTGTAAATAAAATATACAGAAAAAAAAGACAGTGTGAGAGGAAGAGACATTTAATGATGTAAACAAATGTATGTATTTTCCAACAAATTAAATCATGTACAAAAATGACAAACAGACATGGCTCATCCAACTTTTTCTTAATAAAGTATTTCACTCAAGTAATCCCCATCTTCATCTTCACCTTTGTGTATGTACTTGCACGCGTGCACTCACTCATCATAACATTTCTTTCTGGTTGGTCTGATTAAAAGAATGTGTTTAACTGTAAATGCTGAAAACATGCAACACCTTTGGAAAGATGAACAGGATGAATTTATACTCATTTTTAAATATTTACTCAAATATAGAGGACTTTTTAAATGTTTTTGCTACTTCATTTGAAGTTGGAATAACTTCATGGTGACACCAGAACAGCATGATCAAATATAGTGCTGAGTTACATAACACAACAAAAATAAAACTCCCATTAACAGGAACCAGTTTCATCTTGATAAACTAATATGTACTTTCAGTATCATGCTAGTAAACATCTGTGGCTTTGCCCATTAGAAAACAATATTTTAATGGAATCATATGTTTTGTCATTTGGTCAACTCAGATTTCAGCCTAAACAGAGCTTCATAACTTTATACTAACATATTCTAAGTATTTTACTAAAGCACAACATCTCCATTACCCAGGAAGAATTTAATCTTTGTGCAAGCCGATGAGATGTAACAACTTTTGAGTGTATTAGTAATAATTTTAAGTGTCACTTTAGAAAATGCACATTGATACATATTAATAAATATTAATACATAAACATAGTAAGGCAGTATAACTGGAAAATGGAAAATACTAAATATATAGAATTTCATGAACAAAGTGAACAAAAACTACCTGATAAATATAAATAAATGTGGGAGTATAACTTTTAAACAGTACAGAATGTCTTCCCTTCAGCACAGTGACCGTCTCTGCAATTCAAATACAAAATTACTGAACTATGTTTTTAAGTACCCTCAGATGCAGCATCTTCATTTCCGTTTTACTTCTAGTTGCTTCGTAACAACCATGTTACCATAAGCATCATGCTGTCAGCTTTCATGTTCAGACATGCTGTGGGAGTGTGCAGCAAAATACAGGGAGAAAATAGGCAGCATCCAGGTGTTTCCTCTTCTTAAAAGGAAGAACTCCCCTTATCCACTCTGAAGAGAAGAGATGAAAAAGAAACATTTATGATGAAATACAGTTTCCTAAAATGGATCTACAGTAGGGCAAAATAGTATTTGGCAGCCATTGATTGTCCAAGTTGTCCCAGTTCAGGTGTGTAATTTTGATCAAAAATAAACTTCAACTGTAAGAGACTGAATGGGAAAAAATCCAGGAAATCACATCACGGCTCCTCTGATGGCGTTTCCTTGCCTTACCTTACTTGGCTCATCTGGACTCAGCCAAATATAATTTTTACTTGTGTGTGTGTGTGTGTGTGTGTGCTTGCATATGTCTGTTAATGTTTTTAACCTGTTATGGGAATCTGGGGTCATTTTGTAAAGCACTCTGAGTAGCACTTTGTTTGAAAAGTGCTTTATAAATAAATCTGATTGATGGTGCAGAAAATACAGTATTTAAAAAGAAACTCTTCTATCTTCCACTTGTATTAATGGCACCAATTTTAACTCGTTCTCTTTTACTTTAACAAGAAAGTATGACTAGAAAACAGTTCAATAGCGTGCAAAACAACACGCTATCATCTAAATATATCCATAATTAAACTATAATCAGTAAAATTGTAAGTATATCATTAACATGTTAAGTAAGCTACTGGAAATGTTAATAACATTTAATTTATACTGCTAAAAGTTTAATGGTGACGTATTTATTATGTACGGTTTGGCAGTAATCCAGTTTAAAGTATGTTCACTGATACAGTAGACGCGTTTGTGAATTACATGCTACAGTGGCTTGCCATAATCCTGCAGTCAGCTAAGAATAAACAGGATGGCGAGGACTTTTCTTAGATCTTAGATGTTGTTAGATGTTCTTGGTTTCACGACCATCATGTTTTTTCGGAACCCCACTTGATCGTGAGCCTTTCATCAATAAAGGTGAAATGTGGCTGGATCTTCCAGCATGGCAATAATCTCAAACACACTGTCCAGGCATAGAAGTGGCTACGTAAAATGTATTTCATGGTTCTGGAGTGGCCTAGTTAGAACTCAGACCAATAGAGAATCCCCAACAGCAACAGCCGCAAAACATCACAGCTCTAGAGAAGATCTGCATGGAAGAATGGGTTAAAACGCCAGCTACAGCGTGTGCAAACCTGGTGATGAGCTACAAGAAATGTTTGACCTCTGCTGGTAATTGGTTGGCATTGACAAAGTACTGAGGAAACCTTTTATCTATATACAAAAAAAAAAATCCTACAATGTGATTTTCAGAATTTTTTAACGTTATGTCTCTTACAGTTGAAGTGTACCTGACGATTACAGACGTCTCTCATCGTGGGAGAGCTTGCACGGTCGGTGGCTGCCAGATTCTTTTTTATCCCACTTTAGAAATATTTAGAGGAAACAGAAAACGGCCAATGCGTACATTTTCTGTGACAGAGACAAAAATTTGATAGCTAAAGAAACAGTGCAACAAAACAACGTGTTTCGGTTTGCTGCAGTGTCTCATTTGCATTTGATCTGTGGGTTTCTGTTCATATTCCATTCCCAGAACAAGTTCACTGTTTAAACCCGTTTCACTATTTACAAAAACAAATCACCCTGACGACGCTTTCTGATGCGGAAGAAAGTGTTCTTTACAAAGAGGGGAAAAGTAAAATGAATAGAACATTATTTTAAAACGTACATTTAAATTTTTTTTACTGTACTGCCATTTGTTTTATTAGCTCTCTATCAGAGAGGTTATAAAGTAAGTTACACGCTGCTTTTATCTTGGAATTAATCTCTCAGTGTTTCTAAATTCTTCATTTTCAATAGCATGCAAGTGTCTTAAAAGTTTATTAGTTCTTGGGAGTGTTAGATTCACATGGAAGCAAGCACGCATACACATCATTGGTATGTATAAATGACAACTTTTAAATGACTAAGGTAGGGTGATTCTTGATTGATCTTGAATTACAAAACTAAGAAAAAATTGACCCAAATCTAAAGCAAGGTCTTTAAAAAACAGAGTAGTGATATTACATGCCAGCTCAGTGGCATAGTGGTAGAGTGTCTGCCCTGAGACTGGGAGATCATGGTTCAATTCCTGGTCGGGTCATACCAAAGACTCCCTGCTTGACACTCAGCATTAAGGGGTTGGATTGGGGGGTTAAACCACCAAATGGTTCCTGAGTGCGGCAGTGTCTGCAGCTCACCGCTCCCCCAGGGGATGGGTCAGATGCGGAGAATACGTGTCACGCACACATCAGTGTGTGTGACAACTGATGGGACTTTAACTTTAACTGTTTGTGTAAAAGGTGTGCAAAGATAAAGTAAGGGTGGCTCACTTCTAAAGGCACTTTGTTGGAATGAGTGATTTGTACGCAGTATTTCTAGAAAACATGTAAATATTGAATGAATAGCAGATGCTGATCACACCGTTTCTTTTGTGCTCCTCAGTTAAACTATTGCCTTTAAAAGAATGAATCCAGCCACTCACAGCTCGTGATAATATTTAAATAAACATTTATAGGCTACTTTATTGGGTACACCTTGCTAGTACTGGGTTGGACTCTTTTGCCTTCAGAACTGCCTTAATTCTTCGTGGCATAGATTCAACGAGGTACTGGAAACATTCCTCAGAAATTTTATTTCATATTGACATGATAGCATCACCCCCGTTGCTGCAGGTTTGATGACTGCACATCCATGATGTGCATCTCCCATTCCACCACATCCCAAAGGTGCACTATTGGATGGAGATCTGGTGACTGTGGAGGCTATCTGAGTGCAGTGAACTCATGCTCATGTTCAAGAAACTAGTCTGAGATGATTCGAGCTTTATGACATGATGCATTATCCTGCTGGAAGTATAGCATCAAAAGATGGGTACACGGAGTTCTAAGGGGTCCAAAGTGTGCCAAAAAAAAATGTCCCCCACACCATTACACCACCAGCCTGAACTGTTGATACAAGGCAGGATGGATCCATGCTTTCATATTGTCGATGCCAAATTCTGACCCTACCATCCGAATGTCGCAGCAGAAATCAAGACTTGTCAGACCAGGAAACACTTTTCCAATCTTCTATTGTCCAATTTTGGTGAGCCTGTGCAAATTTTAGCCTCAGTTTCCCGTTCTTAGGAGTAGCACCCATTGTGGTCTTGTGCTGCTGTAGCCCATCTTCCTCAAGGTTTGGCGTGTTGTGCGTTCAGAGATAATCTTCTGCATACCTTGGGGGCGACGGTGGCACAGGAGTTAAGTGCTCGCCCCGTAATCGGAAGGTTGCAGGTTCGAGCCCAGTTCAGTCTGTCGCTGTCGTTGTGTCCTTGGGCAAGACACTTAACCCACATTGCCTGCTGGTGGTGGTCGGAGGGACCGGTGGTGCCAGTGCTAGGCAGCCTCGCCTCTGTCAGTGCGCCCCAGGGCAGCTGTGGCTACATTGTAGCTCATCCCCACCAGTGTGTGAATGTGTGTGTGAATGGGTGAATGACTGGTTGTGTTGTAAAGTGCCTTGGGGGGTTCCAGGACTCTAGAAGGCGCTATATCAAATACAGGCCATTTACCTTGGTTGTAACGAGTGGTTATTTAGAGTTACTGTTGCCTTACTATCAGCTCAAACCAGTCTGGCCATTCTCCTTGACCTCTAGCATCAACAAGGCATTTTCGCCCACAGAACTGCCTACGTCCCAAAATACGTGCTTTCCAAACCCAATCTCTGGTTATCTTACAATTTATTTACTGATTCGAAACATTTAGATGTGACCAAAAAAAAATACCCATAAGGAAGCACTTAACTGTTTAGTTTTATAAAATTTGACATGCAGTTTTTTTTCCTGTTGCTGGATGATTACATGTATCAACAGTTGTTGAAATATAAATAAATTTAATGACAAATAAATCACTAACTAAATAATGGCTTTATACTTACTTAGCTGATGTGTTCTGCAATTCTATATCCAGTCTGTTTTAGCATTAATTTAGAGGGAGAAGAACAATTAGTTAGAGGAGGGTCAAGAGGAAATAGGGCGAGTGTGTCAGTACACATGCAAATGATCAGGGTTCATGGCTTGTTTACCACTTTTGTATAAGGAGAATGAAAAAAAGCACCTGTGCTTCATGGTGGTGGTTATATGAGTCTGTTCTAAAGAAGTGGAGGTTACTGTCTTAAATAGATTTTTGACTCAATATTTCCTTTATGATAGTAGTTTCACACCAACATAATAAAAATCTTCCTTTCAGTGGCACGGGGTTGGGAAATTATCTGTTGAGTTTGCAATAACAAGTAGGTAGATTTAGAATGAGCAGTGAGGTGCAACTTGGTTTATGAATTTATTAATATATACGATGAAAATACCTGTGGGGAAAGGTTGGTCTTACCTCACGCACACACACACACACACACACACACACACACACACACACACACACACACACACACACACACACACACACAGAGAGTTTAAAAATTACAAATATTTAACCTTTTTCTGCTACTCCACTGTTTCTAGAGTAGAGAAGTTGCAATAAAGCCGATTATACTCTCTGCAAAGAGGCAACATTTTACTACAAGTCAATAGAAACTCCATGAAATTTAAATTTGTCTCAAATTTGTTCCAGTAGGAATTAGATTAAACTCCCACAGAAGATCGGATGTAGCTTCAGATGCGGTATGTATAATAAATTATTGACACAAGATGAATGCCACGTTACAGGCAAAGAGCAATAGGAAAATACTGATACTAGTTTGTAGGGATGTAAGATATTTATATGGCAATAGACTGCAACATATTTTCCTGCGGTATTCCATCGATGTTCAAAAGCCAATTTTTTGAAGAATTTACATGCAAACATTTGTGTATTTTCTTTTATTCTGGTGTAATTCAAACGCCAACCGCTAGTTGGCAGCAGTGTGTAATGGGTTTTATTTCCACCACTGAAATGTAAATGCCTCTATTAGGGTTCAGATACCTCATGTTAAACATATTACGTTTCAGTTTGGACAGTTTATTGATTTTTCCTACAATAATTTCAGTCTAAAAAAAATCACTGATATCGGCGCTGATATCGTGATACATATCTTATCGTCTCCCCTGTGTCGTGATACGCATTGTATCGCCAGAATTTCACCAATACACATTCCTACTAGTTAATATTTTTTGGGATAAGAAGACGGCAACAAGTCAGTGAAACGTTAGTCTGAAGATGAGAGAATTCTAAGTGATGTTTAGTGATTGTTTTAGTTTGGTTTTACAAAACTCACTGATAAAAACAAGCTGGTTAGTAGATTTACCTCATGCATGTAAACTTTTATAAACCCCTCTTTTTGTCATACCTTGGGACAAGAGTAAAAAAATATATAAATAAATACACCAATTTCACTTGGAATACAATTTTTCCACAGTTTACTAGGAGTTTCTCTCTGGAATAAGTGCAAAAAACCCAGCATCTATCATTATCTACACTCTTTAATGTCTCAGATTAAACTCTGAAGGTGCTGCAAGTGCAGTAAGATGAAAGAAAGGATGAATCAGGCTATGGTGACAGGACAGATTAATGGTTGTGTGGCAAGGTGGAAAAACGAGGGCCCGGGCGGGATTCCATCCCCAGACTCCCGGGTGAGAGTCATACGCTCTAACCAGTCAGCCAAAAGGGACATCCCCTTGGCCAAGTAGCCAGGGCGCATGATCAATCGGGACACTGTGACAGGACGCTCACACTGCCACATCTTGCCCCCTCTTTCCACAAGCACGTCCTCGTGCTCCCGCGCAGGGTGCCACAAACTTCACATCCATGGACCTACTTGACAGTACTACATGGATCCTGCCGACAATGCCAAATGTGGCAAGGTGGAGAAACGAGGGCCCGGGTGGGATTCGATCCCCAGACTCCCAGGTGAGAGTCATGCACGCTAACCAGTCAGCCAAAGGGACATCCCCTTGGCCAAGTAGCCAGGGCGCATGACCAATCGGGACACTGTGACAGGACGCTCACACTGCCACATTTGTGTTTTAACATTTATAAAACAGCTGGGTTTGGCAAAACTTCCCTATTGTTAAAAATCCTATAGATAGGAACTATAGTGTTCACATGAAACTACAGTGCAGTTTCTTGTTTGATAAGATAAAATATTTTTTAACATGTTAACACGGAATGGAGAGAGAGGCGCAGACTCACTTTATGATGCTGGGTGGAATGTGGACGTACTCCATAGGAATTAACTCTCCAAGCTCCCTCAGGCTGTTCACATACTTGATCTTACTGCTGAATTTGGAGCTGTGGAACACAAAACCATATATAATGTATAATTATGGGATACATTTAAAGATACATTGTGTAAGAATGACGTAAGCAAAATCCAGTGGTCAAATTTGGTTACTGCAGGTTTTTGACCAAGGCTAGGCTAAAAGGCACCTCCCAGGTATTCTTGGTCAGCTAGCTAAACGGCTAACAAATGGAGAACACATGCCTCGGTAGAACATGAACAATGGAACAAGTCTTGGCGGATCCTGATGACTGATTGTGTGAGTTAATACTGTTGTTTTCTTCCAAGAAACAAAGAATACTGATGTAGAGGAGCCTGTTGAAATTAAAACTAGCATTGTTGTTCTGTTTGAAATCTATCTCAGGATGAATTTAAAAAGTCACATTTGTTGTTTTAAAAAGGTTAAATCCAAACTGATTTCTGATCTTTTGAAAAATATGTGATTGGGCCCGATTTCTGATCACATGATCGGATCGGAGCATCCCGAATCTTTATAATTTTGCTGGCCGGTGTTGAATTACAAATGTCGGCACTGCAGCATTAGCTTGGTGCAGACTTAGCAACTCTGCAGGCTTGTGGCTTGTAAACAAAGACCATGTCCCTCTTTGGCCATTTTGAAAGGAAAAAAAAACTATAGCAATCCCCAGCCAGATTAGAAAAGCCAAAGTCTTATTAGTCTCACACACTGAGATTTAGAAGGAAATCTGTTTCAATGCAACCTTCATTCCACCATAATTGGGACATTAGACTGTTTTGACATCATTTCTATGATAAATTCTCACCTACCTATAAAGATGATTAGGCTTGTATTGTTTTCAATATCTACTGTACTTAGCAGCTCATAATGAAGCTGTTCATGTTCTGACCGAGATGATTTCTTTCATCAGTTGTTTAAACGTACAACTAAAAAAGTGCCACCTGATAAAGGGCCTGGTGATTCCCAGCAAAGTCCGAACAAACCAGGAAGGATGAACAATGAAGAACATCTTCAGGTTTTTCTTTAGTCTGCAGGACAATATAAAAGACAAGTGGGGCTAGTCAGTTTGTTACCAGAGATAAAACTAAAGCAGGAGTAAATACACAGAAGGAACAGCCATAAATGGTCTACATTATTGTTATAAACAGCCTTTTCAGGAAACTTGCTTCCAAAGTGAAATTTCAGAGATAATTTTGTGTGGTTTAAAGTAGTGAAACCTGAATAACCACATAAAAATAAGGATTATGAAAAAAACTCCTGTGGGTGTGTCAGGAATTCAAATAGGAGCCTTTTGAAAAACTCATATAAAGCTCACAAGACTATAACGTGAAACATTTTTGCAGTGAGTCAGACAAATGCTTCCAAGATGAGCCTCCGGCTCTCTAAAAAGGGAGGAAAAATAGAAAATCTCCCCTTTTCTTGGTGATCTTTGCTTGGCTCAAGATGTCTTGAAACTTTCATCTGCCTTTGAAGGCAATTAAAGCAATTATTCAGACAATAACACTCACATTTGGACACAGCATCCCTTCTGTCTGATGAGTATTTTATGGGGAACATTACCTTCTATCAATCATCTGGTAGCATCTCTTCATCCAGGTAAAACCAGGCATCCTCCTGCGAGGAGTGGCGCCATTCAGGTACACGATCATGTAATCCTCTGCCACCATCAGTTCCAACGTACTAATTACATACCTATCAACAAAGAGATGACTGAAAAAAAAAACACTGTCGTCTCAAACAAACTGTCCAACCTGTTTTCTTAGAAAGTCACGTTGGTTCTTTTCTATGAATCATAAGATAACATTCAAAACATCATAGAAAACCAGTTCAGAGTGTCCTTGCAGCCCGGTGACGTCACTGATCTGTGAGAAAGCTGCAAGGCAACACTTTCACCTGCATGCTTTGGGGATTTGTCCATGTATACTTACAGAAAAAGGTTTTCCATGACATAGTTATAATTCTCACAGTCACTGTCCGGCAGGAAACATGCTGCAAACACAATGATGGCATTCCTTTCGGCATAATAGCCTGAAAATATAGGAGCAATACATGATTACAAGGCCAAAACTGCCATAAATTAGTAGAAAATGTTCTTTCTCGTGAATATTTTTTAGTTAAAAGCCTTTATATTTTTTTGCAAACCTCCATGGGAAATGACTTTTCTGTATGGCTCGATGCATTTCATATCGATTCGATGCTCCTGCTCTCCAATCACCACGCTCCTCCATAGTCTTGTGTCTCCTCTTTCTTCTTCTTCTTCTTCTAGATGACCTGCTGCAGCACCACCCGAGGCTGCTCCTGCATCCTGGTCTTCTGATTCCACTGTCATTAGTCATAAGAGAGTTTAGCACCATTACAGACTAAAAAAAAAAACAACTGACAGTTTAATTTCTGTTTTAAAGGCAGTGCCGTGAGAAGGTAATTTATTGTGCTTATTTTACATTTCCTTGTAGAGGTTAGAGGGGAAATGCTGTTCTGACGAATGATAGTGTCGTGCAACCAGCACAACCTGCTGAGAAGCATTTCAGACTACAATAAAGAACAGGTCTACATATCTGTCTTCTGGTGTTTGCTCAGTTCAGTATGTCTGCTTCTGCTCAGGTTTAACGAGACACCATGGTTGCGTTGCCCCTCCAGGGTTTTGTTTTTACCTTGCACATGAAACTCCAGAGAGTCAGACTCATCAGGTGTGTCAATCTCATCAACACTAATGTCGAGGTCATCCCCAGTGTCCAAGGCATCATCCTCCGTGTCCAGGGCATCCTCTGAAATAAGGGAGCCTTCGCTGTGCTCCAGTGACACATTCATGGGTGGAGCGGCCAGCTTTCTTCTTTGATTAGATCCAGCAGACGTATCTGCTGAAGAGGGTGGGTCTGTTTAAAGAGATGGGATAATTATCCGTTGTATCGTGTGGAGAGTTATCAAAAGCAGGTTGGACGTATTAACATTTATCTTGTTGTAGAGCACAGCCAGTCCTATAGGTCGAAACGTGATACCATTCTGGAAAAGTCGTCCCTCTTACCGGTCGGCTCATGGGTCCCCGGAAGAACGAAAAAAATCACTGCAAGTCAATGGGGGAGCTACTTTCTAGTCCGCTTTGCCTTACGCCCTGGATACGTTGTACTGCTATTTAAATGAAAACTAATGATGGATGTTTCGACCATGCCAGTCACTTATTTTGAGATTCATTAGTTTGTAGAAGTTCGTAATTAGCAGGACTACAAACCAGATATCAGTGCATCGCATATATGACGTGACCACTGAATCTCCTCTCCCCTAGCTTAGCTGCTACTTACCACATGGCCAGATTTAAGGCGGTTCTTTCCTCCTGAAAGAAGGATTTGAAGTTCACTGAACTTACAGCCATTTGCCTCTGTTTTTCTCCGTGTCGGGTTCGATGTCGTCACTTTAGTGAAGCGCATTTGTAGTCCTGGACTTATTTTCACACAAAACCAAAAATAATGTTTCCCCTCGTTTGAAAATAAGCACTCTCTTGGTATCAAAATGCTTCTTTAAATTCACGGACATTACCTCTGCTGCACCAGCACCCTGCTGGTAGCACATAACAAGCAGAATTAGAAAATAGCCCCATTGACTTGCATTCATTTTTTAATTCTTCCGGGGATCCATGATCCGGAAGGAGATAAGCGTGACTTAGGCTCCCTATGATTGTTCCAAGCATCTAGTTATCGGTGAGGAGCTTTATTAGGAGGGTTTTCACCATCTCTGGCGCAGTTTCTCTAGAATTTCAATAAGATTACAAGAATGAAATTGTGGCTACAAATGTTTGAAAGGGATTTCTGCTAAAAAGTTATTGAGTTAGTCATCCAATAGGAGATAAGCGAGGAGCTACAGCCTTTCTGCATCTAAAGGTCACAGGTAAGGAGGTTTGGGTATGCCTTTTAGTCGTTTTCCAGATATGCAGGTTTGGGCACGCCAAACTGGAAGGACGACTTTGAGAAGACACATGTTTTGTGAGAGACCCATAGGCTGGCTTCAGAACACCATGATGCTATATAAAAGCAGGAGGAGGTGGCTGGGAATCTCAGATCGGATTCTTACCCGGAATGTCATTACATCATTGTGAAAATCATGACAAAGTTATATGAAGGGACAGAACTAGACTTGGGAAAACGACTACACCTCAGAAACAAACTGAAACAGAAACACCTTTGAAAAAAAAATATAACAAATAATTAACAGAAAACATGCGAACATCTGAGAAAATGGAACAGAAACAACTCAGAGGAAACAGAAGTGAAGAAACGGAAAGCTGAAAACACATTTAAGATATACAATTCAATTCTAATTCTAATTCAAAAATACTTTATTAATCCCAGAGGGAAATTAGAGAAACAAGCTGCAGAAAGTATTTTTCAGAAACTATTTTCCAGAGGAGACCAAGTCACTGCTTTGCAAGTCACAAGTGAGTCACAAGTCTTTTCATTCAAGTCTCGAGTCAAGTCCAAGTCAAAGACAACAAAGTCCAACTCGAGTCCAAAGTCAATGATGTGGAAGTCCAAGTCAAGTCCAAGTCCTTAACTATGAATTTTCAAGTCATAATCAAGTCATCTGTCCAACTTCAATTTAATGACAACGATAAAGCTTCTTAAAGCTTCTTTTATTTGCCCAAACAAGCAGAAAGTGCAACTGAAACTGATTCTAAACAAAGTGCTGCTGCATCTAGCAGTAACTCAAACCAAGAATGAAGAATGATTTATGATTTTTGTCCATGTCGTGCCACTTTTGTGCTAAAATATTAAATATGCTCAAGTCATCATCAAGTCAACAGGTGCAAGTCGATTCAAGTCGCAAGTCATTGGCGTTCAAGTCTGAGTCAAGTTATAAGTCTTTATAGATTTTATCAAGTCAAGTCAGAAGTTATTAAAATAATGACTCGAGTCTGACTTGAGTCCAAGTTATGTGACTCGAGTCCACACCTCTGCTATTTTCTCAAATCCAGCATTTTCTGTATTAAAGTTCAGGTTTGTGTATTCTTGAGTGAAATTTAAATGTCATTTTCTGGTGTGAAATTTTTTAACCTGCAGCTATCAGCAACAAATGTCTCTTCACTAGTGTTCAAAAATGCTCTAAATGATAAAAATGGACAAAAACTACATAAAAAAACCATCAATTTGCATTTTATTTAAAGTTACTTTAATGGCATTAAACAAAACAAAATCCAAAAAAAGATGTTTTAAAAACACAATGAAAAATAAATCTCACTCAGTTTCTCTCTGTTTATTTACCTTCTCTGTTATCCGGCTCAGCGGCTTCCTCACTAGAGGCCATCGTCATCATCACCTCTGCTGCACCAGCACCCTGCTGGGAGCTCCTGCTCAAAGGGACAGAAATACAATAGTGAGCAACAACATAAATGATCATTCCTATAACCAGTACCACAAGGGGCACAACTACACATAGTAATGGGCCGAACAAGCCAAAAACAATCATCTATCTACAAAGGAAGCAAACTGAAGTTTTCCCATGACACAGGGTCAAAAAAGTTAGAGATCCAATCGAGACGTCAAGATTTATGAGTGACAAAGCAGATGGAGAGAAACTAAACTGGCTGCCTCATTCCCAGGCTACACATGTGGGTTGAGGACACAATACAGTGCAGTGTTGTTACCACCCTCCACCCAAATAACCCCCTCCAACAGACTGCCATTAGCATGAAGCCGGCAAACAATAGAAGAAAAGCGGTACAGATTGAACTGTGTATGATAACAAAATTCATACACACACTTTTTATTTTCCTTTTTTTTTTTTAAACAATACTCCGGGCTCCTACCTTTCCCTCATCCTGAATTCACCCAAAATGAGAGACCAACCCGTCTCTCGACAATAAGTCACATGACGGGTTAATTATGGAAAGACCTATTGTGTGTATGCAAACATGCGCGCGCGCACACACACACACACACACACACACAAAGTGGTGAGCAGGGGAGGGTCATGGATCCCAAAGAGGAGGCGGGTCTTTATGGCTGCAAAGTGGGGCAAACATGCGCAATCCTGCAATTACTGATGGAACAATTACTGTGCTGCAGAAGCAGACAACACAGCACACATCACACACGCACTTAAATGAATACTAACTCCAGATTTTTACTTAATTTGGCATCTAATCAGACAAATTTATAAAAATTCAGGCCCTGATAATCAGAACTTCATTTTGTTGCAGAGCATGATTGAGTGAAAAAGCTCACCTGTTCAGGAGAACGTGAACATATCCCTCTGGCACATACTGTGCATGGTCTTTTGTGTCGCAGTGGGCTTCTGATTGGTGGTATGGTTCTCCTTCATTCTGATGGTGAATACGGTCTGAATCATATTCACTTTGTGCACCCACTTGATGCTGGGAGTACTGGAGATCAGCCGAGCACATGGAGCCGTCCACGTAGGAGCTTTCAGATACATACTGACACTTTAAACGTGCATCGCCCAGGCAGTAAGGGGCGTTCCCTCCAACGTCAAAACGGTTCTCACTCTGCTCAGATCTGAAGTTCTTAGCTGAAGAATCAGTTGTGAACTCAGCGTAGACTTCTGTGGCATCCTGCTGACTTTCTAATTTGGCATCTGTGCAGGCTCTGCAAGCACTCTGGTTCTCAGTTCTTTGGTCGATGTGATGGAAGTTGTAGCCATATTTGGTTTGACCCTGAGTTGTGTTCTGACTTCCTGTCGACTGGTAGGCAGCATTCTCGCTGGTTGGACGAGATGAGAGTTGAGATGTCACATCTTGGGGTCTTTTGTTATGGGAATAAAGAATCTGGGATTAGCGTAACTACAACTGGAACATTCAAACATTTATTTTATATTAATAAGAGCTTGGCTTTGACATGTTGTGGTAAAAAAAAAAGAAGCCAAATTAAAAAGCAAAACTCTTGGGGGAGTCCAGAAGCACCGGCATCAACACAAACGAGGAGAGAGTGGCAGAACACAACAGGGTTTGGAGTCATATTTCCTTATATTTGGACATCTTGCCTTGGATTGGATAACAGCACCACAACTCTATCACTAACTCTGTTTGCTCTGTAATGTGGATGTTTCATCTCCACAAACACAACAAGCCTGGAAGAGCTTCTGCCATGTGACAGAGTTGTGAACGGTAACGTTAGCTTCTGCTAGTCGAGACGTTCTCTGTCGTTTCCTGGACACTAAAACAACAGCAGCCTTCCCCGTCGCGAGCCAAGATGGGCGAGCCCATGAACGTTAACTATTTTTCTATCAGAAGCTAATGTTTATGTTTATGTTTATGTGCTTAGCAGACGCTTTTACCCAAAGCGACTTACAATTATTTTTTAACCTATAGGGCATGTTGTGATCTGTGGGGTAAACCGGAGTACCCGGAGAAAACCCACGCATGCATGGGGAGAACACGCAACTCCACGCAGAAAGGCGAGTTTTGAACCTGCAACCTTCGTGCTGCGAGGCAACAGTGCTAACCACTGCGCCACCATGCAGCCCATTGCATGTAGGAGATAGGAGACTATTTTCATGTTCAGCCTGCATGAAAAACTAAGTGATTGATTATAATCAGAAAGAGTTTTCAGTGTTCCACACCTTTAAAGTAACATATCAAATGTCAGGAACCAAGATCAAAAACTCCAGTACTACTAATGATGCAACACAACACTGCAGCAAATGTCACTGTCAACAAAAATCTTCCAACTGCAATTCTTCTTCTTCTTCGTCTTCGTCTTCGTCTTCGTCTTCTTCTTCTTCTTCTTCTTCTTCATCAATATTTCCTTACCTTTTCTGGTCAAGATGCATTGAAAGAAGATGTAAAAAAAAAAAAATAATAAAGAAATCATTGTGTGGCTGCGCAGTGGTTATTATCTTTTGCAGCTCATTTTTCTCATGCAAACACTCACAAAACTGCACATGCACACTAACACCAACACCTTGTTAGAAAAGCCAGGGACGCTGTTCCCATTAGCTGAGGAGGGACTCCAGCTGTAATGAGGCAGGTAATGCATATTTAATAAGGTTTATAAGAGCACACAGAGAGCTGCAGATCAATCCTCATCACTAAACACACATCGGATACTCTCATACGCAGAGTTCATTTTTTGGTTACACATACAGACTCAATCCTGTCCCGTTCAGTGTCTCATTCATTCTGTTGTCTCACTAATTCAAACATCCAAACAATAATCTGACTTAAGAGAACCAGCCAGCTTCATTCTATCAGAGAGAATAATGTTCTTCTGACAGTCTCAGAAGAGAAAGGCTAAAAAAAAAAAAACTATTTAGTGAATAATTTGACAAACATGAGTGGAGATGTGACAGGTGTGTGATGGCATGTTTTTGTCTAGACCAGGGGTCATTTGTGGCCCTCAGAGGGATTTTGTGTGGCTGCAACTTGCATTACATGAATGGTGGAATTTTGTTAGTCCAGCAGGCTGTTGATGTATATTGACAGATATAGTTCATTTTTAAAATTTTAAAGGCACAGTTGGCAGGTTTGGCTTACTTTTAGCACCCCCTAGTGTTCCGTTAAAGCAAAAGCGAAACCTAGCTCCTTGCTGTGTGTTTGTCTTTTTAACACCTTAATCTAAACAACAGAAATACAAAAGATGGATAAAGGAAGCCATAGAGATAAGGAGACGTGGATGTGGGACTATGAAGACAGACGATGGGGTCTACACAGTGGATCGCGCATGGGATTGCATCATCAGAGAGGGGAGAGTGGGCAGCAGAGGGCGACAACATCCTCTGCTGCCCACGGATAAACGGAGTAAGAAGTGATGCCACCATCAGCGTCAGCTCTGAGGATGTTTGCAGCCGCAAACGAAACTGTCTTCAAGGTAAAGAAAACCCTTTTCTGTGTTTTGACAAAGAACCAAAAATGGAATTAGAAGTCAAAACACAGTAAGAACGTACAAAAGATGTCAGCTAAATTTTTTTCTTAGACCAACAGGTCTTGCCACAAGAAGCTGCAAATGCGATATTCTGGCCACAGAGGGCGGTAGGGGTCTGAGTGACACTTCATTAACCCTTTAGCACATACTGGCTAAGGAAAAAATATTTAAAAATATGAAAAATTAGCATAGTATGGCTTTAATAATAAGCCAGTTTTATGCCATTTTGAGCAGTAAAACTGTTCCAGACTGGTTCAGTTCGTATAAACCAATTCTACTGTTTTGTGGGGTACCTCAAGGTTCTGTTTTGGGCACACTCATACTTCTACTATACACACACCCTCATGGATGAATCTTTGTACAGCAATTTTGTCTGTGATAGGTGCAATAAAATCAACTTTACTGATTTACGTCAAATAAAAAATACTTGTAAAATAATTTTTACATTTTAGAAAAAATAAACAAATAAATAAATAAACTTTTGTGGCCCATGAGTATTCTTGCCCTTGCATTGGAAAAAACTGACACCCCTGATTTAGACAGACACTTTCATTCAATGGGCATTTTTTTTCCTGCACAACTAGATATAAAGGCACAAAGTAAACCAAAAAAACAATTAAGTAGTTGCTTACCTTGAAACAGGTGAATAAATATCTTGAGAAGCTTTGTGACCTCCAGTCTGCTGCCCAATTGACCATTGTTCATGATCATCTGTCCTTACAGGTTGTGGGTCATAGTAGTCCTCAAACCTGTCACTGTTTGACTCAAATGTTTGTTGATATGAGGAAACTCCAATCAGATCTTCAGTAAAACTCAACAGGTCAGAAGTTTCAAACACATGCCTTTCTTTTCTTTCTCTTTGTTCTCCTGGAGTCAGTTTCGGAAGCGATGTGTTGTCCACATCTGCATCCTCATCATGCTCCTCTTCCATTAAATCTCCAGAAAAAGGTAAACCGAGTCCTTTTTCAGCAGAAGTGCTTAAATCGTTTACTGGGGAGCTGATCAGAGAGCTGCTGTGAGAGACTGAACTATTGGTAAGTACAGGAGACTCTGTTCCAGATATGTCCCGTTTTACTACCTGACCCCCCCAGACATGAAATTCGCCCAAGGACGTAGCGCTGGGTGGAGGTGCAGAGGGTGACAACCCACCTTCATCAGAGTCTTCCATTGAGATCTGTGAATGGACGTAAACTTCCTCTCTAGTTTTCAGGAAGTGATCTGATGGATACCTTAATGAGGGCGACACACTTCGGGGCAAAGTGCTCGACTCGCATTTATTATTTTCTTCATCAGGTGATCGACCGTCGGATGGATGAAAAGCTTCAGAGTTGGCTTTCGATTGGCTAGGGCTGGTCATTTCTGGACCCACTTCTTGCTTCAAGTTCATGTCATGGCTGGACTGGTAGTGAGGGCTAATGGCTGCAACGTCTGATTCAGTGTCGGTTCCCATGATCTGTTGCGAACCAGCCTGATTTAAGTTCTCCAGGTGATCCTTTTGCGTAGCTTGTGCATGACTTTTCAAAACTGTGGCAGCGTACGTCAGCATGCTTAAAGTCTCCATAGGTTTTCTTATTCCTTTGGATATTTTGCTTTCCTGGGTGGGCCTACCAGACCACTCTCTGCTAGCTTCTTTGACTATGCCAGATACAACAATGTTTTCCATTTCTAAACCAGAGAATGAATTTTCATCAGAGTTAGTCTCAGGATTATTGTGACCACTAGTGTGAAGGCTGTTCAGTGTCTCTCTTTCTTCACCCGAGAAAGAGTTTAAAGATCTTTGCCCTTCTACATTGTCCTTGCTTTTTTGGGGGTTCAAATTATGGCTTTCAATGGCATGCTCATCTTCATTGTGAGTGATTTTGAGGGGTAGATACAGCGATTGAGCGGATTCTGAGTCATAATGCGTCTTTGATAATAAACTGTCCCAGTCTATACAGCTTTGGTGTGCCTGGATTTGGATTTCAGTAGATTCTCCTGGACTTTCTGAAACCTGCTGAGTGACTTTAGACGTGTCGACCAGAACAAATGGAGAATGCTCACTGGATTGCTCCATCCAATCATCTTCCTCCAATTTGTCCAATCTTGTGTTTTCATACTCGCTCTCAAGTGGACTTTCCTCACTCCTTGTCAGGTGGACAAAGTCTCTATCAAATATGAAGACTTTGTTTACTGTTTGCTCAGCATCTGACCCATTCTGGCCCTGATTCGGTCTTTCATCACCAAGGATAGGCTTGTCTACAGTTACAAAAGGGCTAGACTGCTCCTCCAGCTGTATCACATCTACTGCTGGGCTCAGACAGGTGTCAGGGGAAGGTGTTTGGCTCCACGATCCAGCTCCTATGTTGTCATATTCGGAGGTGGACATGACCATGCCATGGAGAGGGAACATCTCAGGACATGGGCTCTGAGCTCCCTGCATGTCTCCAATGTCCGTTTCTTCCTCCTGTGTTCCACCGTCTGCCGTCTCTATGACTATTTTCACGTTGTGCTCGTTACCACTCCACTCAGCATCTTCGCGTGTCTGGTCATGTGCTTTACAGACACCATCGTCTTCAGAGTCCTCGTCTTTTTCTGTCCGTTTGCTAGTTTTTGTCTCAACAGAATAATCTAGCGATCCTACACATTTGAGGTCTTCATCATTTTCAGGTCCTTCAGGGGTCGTCATTATGGAAGAGCTGTCTTCTTGGATGGTGGTGTTCCACATTTCCATTCCACCGGCAGAGTATCCTTGAGGACTTTCTACAGATGTGTCTCTCCTTAGATTGCGATTCAGTCCACAGATCGAACCAGAGTTTTCAGACAAGTTGTCAGGGGTAGTCAGCGGTGACAGACTGTCATCCCGAATCGTCGTGTTCCACATATCTAGTGATTCCGGGTAAGAAGTGGTGGTTCCACTGTCCGATTTAAGAAACCCCTTCTGTTCCGAGTACGTCCAAAAGTCCAACAGCTCCAAATGCTGGTCTCTCTTTTTACTTTGGACACATTCGTCCTCTTCTTTAGATGTGTCTGGTGTCAGCGTGTTTAGGATAGTTTTCTTTTTTCTCAAAAAGGGGGATCTGTCTTTTTCTTTTTTGCTTTGTACAATCACTTCCTCGTCTGGTGGTGTTAACTGGAGATCAGATATAGAAACAGAGTTCCACTGATCCTTAAATAAAATGTCTGGGCTCCAGTTTTCAAATGTTTCTGTCTGTTCTTTAACAAAACTAAGTTGAGGTTCAAAAGTCTTTGTTCTTTGTTGGACCATTTCTGCTTCAACCATCTTCTCTGTGTCATTTTTCTCAGCCACATCAGAGTCTTTCACACTAACTTCATCTTCAACCTTCTGAATACTCTCTGAGCTTTTGGGCCTGCCTAAAGCACCATCTCTAGGGGACAATGTCCCTTGGGAATCAAAATTAAGTTCATCCCAGGTCTCTGACAAGGATGATGACACGCTGTCTTTGTGCTGCAGGCTGCTGATCCTTTCAATTACATCTTCTGGGAAGAACCTGACGCCACAACTGCTGGGTGGGCGGCTACCTACCAGGCTATTCACAGGAGTTGGGGGAACCATTGTCTCCATCATCTCATTTCCGTGGATCTGGCCTTGGTGATCAACTGAAGAATTCCCACTTCCAAGCCCTCTGGATGAGTTAGGAGCAGAGAAATCTATCAAGCTTAGCTCTTCAAGTTCAGATAAGCTCGAGCTTCCAGCTCTTCTATCACCTTCATCTCCTCCTCCTAAAGAACTCAACAGTTCCCCTCCTGCTGGCAGAGGCTGGTCAATGCTATGGAGGGGGTCAAAGCTAAACAAATTAAAATTATCACTTTTATTTCTACTTGAGCGATGCTTCCTCCTCTCAGGCGGGACAGGGGGAGATAGAGATGAAAACCCTAAGGGGGAGGGGTTTCTTAGTCCTCCTGGTCCTGCTGCTAGACCTCCACTCGCCATGATCTCCCCAATTGGGCTATCATCACTCAGGAACACAGAGCTCTCTTTGGAGGAACGACTGCTGCGAATGGTGGTCATACCGCTGTCTGGGCTCAACAGCTCCCCAGCACCGACTGCTCCTGTGTCTTCACGATCTGCCATCACCCTGGTTACACCGATAAAACAGCACTCTCAGCAATTTGATTATGTAAAATCTCATGTAACCAACTCAGTTTCGTGATATTTTTTACCCTTTTTCCTACCTCGCTACTGCCACTTCATTTTCATTGATTCCCTCGGCTCTCTCCATGTCAGACCCATCCATGTCATTGATGCCAGACGACCCCTGGGAGAACTCCACACTGCCCGCTACTCCCTCTGTGGAAGATGTCCTGCTGCTGGGGTGGCAGGCTAAAACCGACCTCCTCCGGTCAACAAAGCTTTTGAGGAGTTCCTGGATGTCTTCTTCTAGCAGAGGAGGAGTACCAGAGGGTGCAAACGTGTTTATTGGAATGTGGTAGACTTGGACACTCTCTGCATCTTGCCGTTCACCAGATAGGGGCCAACTGGAGGACTCCTCCAACGCTGCACAAATCTGTAATAAGACGAGTAACTTTATTTACATTTTCTGCCTTATAGACTCTTTATTACTACACTACAAAAAGTGATTTCTAAGAAAGTGAAAAAAGACTAATTTTGGACACTTAATTTTATTTTTAGTAAAAAAAAAAAACAACAACAATTCTTCTCTTGAAAATTAGTATTACTTAAAATAAGGTAAAAATTCTCAAATATGATCCAAATTTTCTTGTTTTGAGTAAAAAAATCTGCTGATGGGATAAGCTACCTCAGCAGATCATATTTAGGAACCTTATTTTCTAGAGAAGAATTTATTTTTTAAAGACTAAAATATTGCCAATAATGAACAATTACATTCATTCAAGAAGAGATTTTTCAGTTGAAAACTTTTTTTAATCCAATTACTCAGGCAAACTTGTCCGAGCTGAATTTACCTGGTTTAACATGTCTGTGTTGTTTGAGTAGACTGCCACCTGCTGGTGGGGATGATGAACTTCATCACTGACAGACAGAACTACAAGCCCCTCGTAACCGTGGTGATGACAAAAAGATTTCAATCCATTCATATAATCCTGCCAGTCCTGCATGCGAAGAAAAGACAAACATAACTTTTTAATCACAATATTCTTAAAAATATAGGTAAACATTTTAAAGTTTTAGTTACATTAGTTTTTTATTGCACATATGATTTATTCTAATTTAGTAAAAGTGTTTTCAAGAGTGTTCATCTGTTGTAATGAGATACAAAGCTGTCAAAGTGCACAGAGGGGTAGAAAGACACTTTGTGATTTATTGTTTGGAAATTAACTGTTTGCTCTTAAAACAGCCACCATGCACAGATTATGGTAATTCAGTGACACGCACAATGATTGATGGGTAGAAAGTTGCATTAATTAATTGTTTTGTTTGTCAAGGGAACTTGTTTTTTTCTAACCCTCTGAAATGATTAACAACAGGGTTACTGCAGCCATAATTTGACACGCAGGGATACGCATGAAGTGTGCAAAGTGATACTTTTGAAAACATATTTGCTTGATTTATCTAGATTTGCTGTACAACTGTTTGCTTTGGGAAGTTTTCAAAATTGTTGTTGAGTGTATTTAAGTTCAACTTTAACAACAAAAAAAGAGATTGGTAGTAAAACTAACCGCAGAGATGGACTTTTTGGACAAAACGTGTCTAAATAAAATCCATGAATTATCTCTTGTTGTGCAGTGTTCTTACAAAGTGTGTATGCGGTCCTCCTTAATGCTTAAGCACAAGTGTGTGTTCGCGAAGGTCTACTGAAAGTGATTGATGAGAGCTTCAGGCACTCTATCTGCCCAGGCTGTGCCAATATTAACCTGTGAGGATGAGGGGGCTGTAATCCCGCCCCCCCCCCCCCCCCCCCCATCCCTTTCTTCCAGACTCAGGAACATCAACACACACACACACACACACACACACACACACACACACACACACACACACACACACACACACACACACACACACACACACACACGGTATTTTGGTGACAGTACCATTTCTCACCACTGATATCCTGATGAGTCCAATGAAGCCTCCCAACACTCAATAAAACACACATATTCACTCACACGTGCACAAACGCACAAGTAAAAAAACACACGTCAACTCCAACACATGGAGCTCCACAGATTAATCCACCTGCAGTTATCTGCTGTAATCCAAGTTTATGAGCAAACATGTACGCATAAAAAATCTATTAAGGCAATAAAGCCTCCATCATTTAGAGCAGATTCCACACAGACGTGTTGGGATGATGCTCGTGTTTTAAAGCCACTTCCCAACTGTGTGTGTGTGTGTGTGTGTGTGTGTGTGTGTGTGCGTGCGTGCACAAAACTACACACACAAAGAGGAGAATGTAGTTGGAAAACGAGAAGAGTGCAGATCTCTGCGACAGCACGCAGCGCGACAGTCTGTCTGCCATTTGGTTCTTAACTGAGTAAATTACTACTCATATTGCCACCCCTCTTCTTTCTCCCTCTGCCACCCTCAGACACACAGATTGCCTTTTCTTATAAATTATCAACATGTTAGATTTAAAATCCACTTGCTAACTGTCTGAGACCATTAAGATCTGTGCACAAAATCACGTGGCTCTTTTGTTAAATTCTGCAAAGACATGGCGCAGCTTTCTTCTAAACTTTACTTTTTCTTATAAGCCGAGTGAGAACCGACAGTCGGACTGAAACACAAACCGTTCAGCTTTTTAATTGTTGATGAAAAAAATTGGAATTGATTGATTTAGGTTGCAAAACTGCATGTCTGGCATTTATTTTCCACTTCTTTGAGGCAACGTTGAATGAAACATCTTCATTGTGTGGTGGAAAAAAGAAAAAGCTTTGATTAGGAAATGTTAAATGGCCTGTATTTGATATAGCGCCTTCTAGAGTCCTGGAACCCCCCAAGGCACTTTACAACACAATCAGTCATTCACCCATTCACACACACATTCACACACTGATGGTGATGAGCTACGATGTAGCCACAGCTGCCCTGGGGCGCACTGACAGAGGTGAGGCTGCCGAGCACTGGCGCCACCGGTCCCTCCGACCACCACCAGCAGGCAACGTGGGTTAGTGTCTTGCCCAAGGACACAACGACAGCGACAGCCTGAGCGGGGCTCGAACCTGCAACCTTCCGATTACGGGTCGCCCCCAACTTTGTTGGTGTGAAAGTGTTTGGATTTTAGCTGAGATTTGTGCTCAACTTCATTGGAAAGAAGCATCTTTCATCAAGAGACACGTCCAAGAAAAGCTAACTCTCTGCAACATTCACGAGGAGAGAAACAAGTTTTCTGTAGCAGCTTTTGGAAAGGGCATCAGATATTCAAACGCAACGTCCTTGTTTTTACAGCAGAATTTAGTGCGGCGTTGCAAAAGGTTTTCATTTGAACATAAACATTTCTACATTTCCTTTACTCAAACCTTTAATGTCTTTTCTTCACCTGCCTACCTGCTTTTGTCACACTTTGCATTCGTTTCCTGCGCGCACGCAGTTTGCAGCCTCATCTTTCTCCCACACTGGGTCCCAATGCACACAACACACACACACACACACACACACACACACACACACACACACACACACACACACACACACACACACACACACACACACACACACACACACACACACACACACACACACACACACACACACACACACACACACACACACACACACACACTTCCCCTCCTTCTCACATTGGTTGCCTTTGCTCCACAGGTGGCAAGTCTTTAGCGGCTGCGTGCAGTTCTCCCAACCTGCCGTCATTATGCACAATAGCCTTAGGTACAAAACTCGGGCCTCATAACTCACGCCCTGCGTGCGTAAATTCCCGTGCAAACACAGTCAAAGCAAAAACACATTTCCTGCTGTCGCCAACATCTCTGGCAAAGAATTAATCAAGCGTTCATCCATTTAGGCTCTTTGCATACCCTTTCCGTCATAACACAGAACGCTAAGAGACTTGCGAGCTCTTCTCAGGCGATCGTTTCGCCACCCTGATGAATCCATCAAGCGAGGTTTGATTTATACATCTGTCTGTGATCACAGCGGTACAGCTACAGTAAATGGGGTGGCAAGGAGCGAGCTGACACCACCCTGCTCAAACACGCACGCATGCAAATGTGCACACACATGTGCAGCATATACCATTTGCCACACACGCGCGCACACAACATACACACACAGTCACCTCCTGTTCACACTTGTGCTCACACACAGTCTTGAACAAGAGTATTACTGCTTACGAAGTTTTTGGAGAGAGAGATAAGAGGAGGGAGGCAATAAAGTTTGCAGACAGAAAGCCAAATGTCTGTAAGTCGGTCTGTTGCTCTATGGGCCCTCTCCACATGCTTTATTCACTCGGCTCAAAGTGTGGAGGAGTTTGGGGGCCAAGATCCAAGCACTGAGTCAGTAAATGTATAAACTGCTTTGTTATGTGTTTGCCCTCAAAACCCAAAGAAGCCACAGGGGGAGAAAGAAAACGGGGAAGAGGAAGAATGAGAAGATGCTCTTTTCTTTAGGCGAGATGAGGAAGGCGCATCAGTTGCAACAAAGTGAGGAACGATAACTGCGCTACTGTGGAGGGGTTAGTCGTAACAAACCAAATGGATTTCATCATTGGTTTATTACACTGCAAAAAAACCCAAACAAACTTCTACAATGTGGTGAAAAGCAGCAAAACAATTCCAGGTTACAGTACTTTAATATTAGTAAAAATGATCTAATAAAGTTGTTTAATTGTTCGACTATCTGACACACCTCCAGCAGAAAGAGTGCTTTATAATCCAAGAAGCAAAATCCCCGGAGCACAAGAATGACGTTAAAGTCATGGAAGTAATAGAGACCTAGAGAACCGGAGAGGCGGGGCACCCTGGCTCCCTGGTCTTCAATCTTAGTCCCTGGGAGGCCCACCCTGCACCTGCTGTCTCCCAGTGCTTCTCATCAGAAAAGCATTTACCGAGCGCCGTGGCTGCGGGCCCCTTCATTAGCGAGCATAATTATTTGTGCAAGTGGCGCAGGGCAAAACTGGCCCTGCATAAACAAACAGAAGGGCCGGAGGACTATGAACAAACAACACATTAGAAACAATAACTGTCACCAAAATCAAATCTAAAGCCAACACATAGCCAAAGCTTGGACACACATGCACCGTCACAGATCAAATGAAATCATTTATGTAGTTAGTTAAAACAGAAACGAAGCACCCTGAAACATGATGGGATCTCTTGTTTGTCTCAGATTCTGCTTGGAGATTCCTTTACGATGGCGTTTTTGCCAATGATCTCCTCTTTAGTTCAGATGTTCTGGTTCTGTTGCCTTCAGGAAACATCGCGAAGGTCGTTTTTGTTGATCCGTTGAGGTCAGGACCAGATCTAAAACTTTGAAGGCTCAAGCCGCAATAATATGTTTAAAAATGGTGGAAAAAACAAGTATTATTGATTGTTGAACTATTGTAAATAATAACGGGGGAGTGACATTGGATTCTTGTTCAGAAAGGGCAAATTTTGTGGCCTTGGAAAAGATATTTAACTTCTGAGCTTCCTACACCCTCTATGGGTGTATTTTAGGTAGAACAGCAATGATTTGATTTTAAAAGTTGTTTATCATTATGCATAAAAAACAGTCATTAAATGAACTATGATGGATTTCTTCAATGTTAATTTTTAAAAGTTCACTAATCAATTGTAGCTAACATATTTATATAATATAAGTGTGCACTATTTAGTTTTTGAATGATTCCGAACAAAAAATATCAGACAGATCCTGTTGGGGTAATCTTGCTTTAGTTACACAGGAAATTAAAGAAAGCAAGAGCAGAAAACAGCTACTAATTTACAAAACTGCACTTTAAAACAGGGTTTAAGAACCAAAAACACTAACATGTATACCTTTCTAATCAAAATGAGCATTTTAGCTAGAATAAGAAAGCTTTACGTGTGACAGACATGATGAATCTTAACCCAGAGTTTGTGCGTGACGCCAAATCCAAACACAAACTTTATTCCTTTGAAGAAAAGAAAAATCAAAGAAAAATGCGTGGAAAAAGCTTAAAAAAACAAAAAAGCTCTGAGAACATATTGCGATTCTTAGTTGTCCACATTAACGTGAGTAAAAACACATTATTCACATGTTCACAGATCTGTGTGCACATGTTTGTGGCTGTGGGCTCCTGTCCTTCCCACAGTTCATCAACTCCACAGCATGACCACTCTTCATCCAACTGCAGCCTCATCTGCCAGCTCTAATTTCTGAGCTGTGGAAATCGCAAACGCACATTCACAGGCATGCACAAGTGAATATTGCACTTTTTGTGTCATTTGTGTCAAATAATTGATATTCTGAGTTAAAGAGTAAGTTCATTTTTTAAAAGGATGAAACAGATCGGTCGACTGTTTATCAGGAGGCACTAAAGCATTCGTGTCAAACACAAAGTGATTATGGAGTAAATAAAAACGGAGTCTTTCTGTACATTTTTCTGGTTCGGTGTTGTTTTAACGGTCCAAACTCCTCACGTTCTTGGTATTCGTCCCCACAAAACCCCCCTAATGTCCGTTTTGACTCGACATCTTAACTGGAACACCATCAGAAGTATTTTCATTTTCAGCAACAGGTACCCCAGAGTGGATGAAACTCTGGCATAAATCTTTTCCTGTCTGGAAAAACAAAATTCTTAGGCTATAGCAAAAAAAATTAAGCTACGCAAAGCAGAATCAACTTTCTCTCTTCCGCCTGGATGAGCTTGTTTATTTCTATTTCAGAGGGAAGTGAACATTTCCTTATTTAGATGTCTTGCTCTTACCTTTAATTCATAATCCACTGGTTTGCCAACGTTTGATTATTGTGTTGACAGACGAGGAAATCGTTCTTTTGAAAACTGAAACAAAAAATATTGACAACTTGCTGAATTTCAGCTGGAATGACAGAAATATTTGCATCTGTCTGAAGCGCAGCGCTTCCAAAGGAAGGAATGGTGTTTCATTTGCACTTCCATTACAGAGCAGCGCCCAGACTGACTAATGTGTGTTTGTACAGTAAACAAAAATACATTAGTCAGTGTATATGATGTGTCCATATCGTTACCCTACCCGCAAATATCTTTTTCTTCTGCTAACTAGGCAATCACCGCCACGTTTCTCCCCCACCCCAAAATTTGCAAGTCCTCCCTAACTGCTGTCAAACACACACACACACCCCAAAACACACTCTGAGAAACACACAGCACATAAACCATTAAAGACTAATTGAATCTAATTTATTTAGTTTTCTGGAAAGAATCATTTAAGGCAGAACTTCCCTGAGCCCCTCAATAAATGACTCTCATACCGTTTTACTCTCTTTTCAAACACAATTAAAAAATAATATATAAATATATACACACTGCAAATGACATGCATATAAGGGGTTCATTTTGGAGCCCGATCTCAGGTCATTAGTAACCCACCATGACGCTGTGGAGTTGGGGTCCGCTGGCGACACGCAGGCCCCTGGCCATTTATTCTATATTAAGTCTTTAATGGGCCTCTCTCTCTCTCCTCCGCTCCCTCTCCATCTCCATCTCTCCCTCCTGACACGCAGCATGTCGGCACAGCGCTGGTAAAATATGCACAGAAAGTCCGGTGCGCACACACGAGCAAGGCCATTCAAATGAATGGTTATTTATTCGCTAAACGAGGATCTGGGTGTTTAATGTTCCTTGGACGTTAGGTAGTTTTCTGGGGGAGGAAGAGCCATACCCCTACGGCTACAGACATAATTTATTTTACACATAGCCTAATACCGCACGCTAGGCAGCCGCTGAGAAAAATGGGCTTTGAGAAGGGAATATAAAAGAAAATAATGAATGATTTTTTTATTTCAGTGTGTGTGTGTGTGTGTGTGTGTGTGTGTGTGTGTGTGTGTGTGTGTGTGTGTGTGTGTGTGTGTGTGTGTGTGTGTGTGTGTGGGGTGAAGACATTAGAGGTTGCAGCGGGAGGAGGGGAAAAAAAAGCAATGGGTAGATTTAAAAGCTTAAACCCCCAGTTTGCGTTTTCTTTTTGTGTGTGTGTGTGTGTGTGTGCGTGCACAAAACCACAAATGTGAAGAAGCGAGTGACAGCGCAAGTCAACACAAACACTTCACAAAAAAAAAGGAGCGTGTTGAAGTTTTCGGATGCCAGCGGGGGAGATGGTGATGCATGGCTGTGCAAGAGGCTGTCGGGCCTCCATCTACATCTCATCCAAATGCAGAACTTCAGAGGGGCTCCTCCACAACGCAAAACACCTCCAAAATGGGACGCGGTGCAGGTGTGGGGAGACCAACACAACAGAGCCATCAAAAGTTACTCCACAAACTAAAATGATTACTTTTTACCTTAGTCTTCATTCATCTTTTAGAAGACAGCAAATCATTAAAAACTTCTGGGGAAAGTGGATGAAAGTTTGTCTGAATATAATAAGGATGATTTTATTACAAATAGTAGCAAAACTGTTCATTTATCAGTGCTTTAGACCTAAGCTTGAATATTCAGTCTTTTTTCTCAAAAAATAAATGTTTCAATGACATAAATATATCAACATAATTACACATTTGGCATAATGATCAGCTTTTTTTAAAGATGGCACTAAGGAATAAATCTACCTTCTTTTCTGCGGTCAGTGAGGCGAGCGCTATCGTCGTCTCTCCATCCGAAAACTCCTTCAGCTCCATCGGCAGCAGCTGCATTAAGTCTACATCCAGCCAGCACACACAAACAGACTGACAGTTATATGAAAACACACACAAAAAGGTACAAAACAGTTTCACAACAGACAGAGAAAAACACAAGCATGAATATCCTCTCTGGAAGAGAGAGCTGGCCAAAAGGAGGTTTCAGAGTCGTCGAAACTTTGATACGCTACTCAGAATCACTAAGTTGAAAGTAAGCAGCCAAATAACTATTTTCTTTTAAAAAAGTGTAAAAACGTGTTTTTCTAGAAGGACTTTGAAATCTTTGCAACACAAAATGTAAAATTGCCTGAAATAAAAAATAAAAAAGTCCTCATTTCTTTGTTGTATTCAGTCAAGCTTCTTGAACGTTGCAATCGTGTTCCATCCATTCACTTACTGTGTTTTACGCTAAGCTAAAGGAGTGCAGGAGAATGACCGAGCTAATTAAAACATTGTTTTTTACCCACTAATCCCACTCAAGGAAAATATGTGAACAGACAAAATTTCTATTTTGAGTGGAATATCCCTTTAAAGGATGGAGCCAACACTTGTTTTTACTTTGAGAAGCTTTTTGGGTTACGTTTTATACATCTTGCACAGAAATAACATCTTGAACAAACTAAATATAATCCAGATATAATCTCTGGTGTAGTGTAGCTAACAGAATGGACTTATTTACTGTGGCACAAAATTTTCCGGTTTTAACGGAAATATTTTTAAAAGGTGTCTGACGGGGGCGGTTGTAGATGTGGTCGAGGGTGGGCCAGTGCAAGCTTGGACCCCCCCCCCCAATGGCCCCCTGCTTTTTTTTTTTGCCTAATGCAAATGTGGAGCCAAAACATGAATTCAACACATTTATCTTGAAGGTGCAGGAAACTTGTGTAATCAATAAGTTTGCAGTGTTCTCTGGCAGGAATGAATGCCTTGCGAGCCGCACTTGGGGCAAAAAAAAAGTCTGCTGCACCAGAGAGTGGCAAAACACGGCAGGATTTGGAGTCTTCCTGATATTTGGACATCTAGTCTCAGATTGGATACCACTGACTTGCAACGAGGATGTTTTATCGCCACAAATAACAGAAGGCTGGAGGAGCTTCTGCTGTGTGGTGGAGTTGCTAATGCTAAGGGTTAGCTTCTACTAGTTGAGATGTTCTCTGCTGTTTCCTGGATGCTAAAACAACAACAGCCTTCACCGTCGTGAGTCAAGATGGTTGAGTCCATTAATGTTAAGTGACAGTGTGACATCTGTCAGACTTTTCAAATCCTAGAGTTTCACCGTCTATTTTCTATTAGAGGCTAATTCAGGAGATAGGTGTAGGAGACTATTTTCATGTTCAGCCTGCATGAAAGTGTCAGAGTGACTGATTATATCAGAAATGATCATTAAAAAAATGGCTTTTCATTGTTCCACACCTTTAAATTTAAGAGATGCTTAGACAAATATTTCTGTGTTTTCACTGAGATAATTCAGATAATGTATTTTTTGTTAGATCATTTTGAAACTAATTGAAATGCGGTTGTTATTATATTGTTGTAAATACTCACCAAGTCACCAAGTCTGGCCCCTCTAGAACCTCCCTTGGTCTCTGGTTATTTTAAACGCCTCCATTATGTCACATAACATTTGAACAGGCGCTTGTTTGCAGCCATTTTTTTATTTAAATAGATTAATCAATCATCTTTTGAGGTCGAGATGACATGCTGCTGTTCTGTTGACAATTTTCTGTAGCCCTGCACACATTTTCCGACCCCTGACGTCCCAAACTCCACCTTTCTGAAACAGGTTTTTGGGCTTTGATGTCAAAATGAGCAAATATTTGTCACTTCCTGTTGGCTTTGCAGAACCACAAGGGTTCCATTCAGACACTCTGAATACATCCACTCATTTCTAAATGTCTGCGAGCCACCCTGACTTGCTCACTTATGTTATGTGCGTTAAGCTACGGTCCAAGTGTTCCGCGTTTTCAGAAACACACCTTGCTGCCTCACTTCTGTCGACTCGCCATCGGCCCACTGCTCCAAGGATCTCATGAGCTCCTCCAGCTCCTCTGACTGACAGCCATGTTTGAGCCACAATGCTTCTCTTTGCAGTCGTAAGGCCTCTAGAGAAACACACACACACGCACACGCACGCACACACACACACACACACACACACACACACGCACACACACACACACACACACACACAGGGATCCAGTCAGCAAGTGAACCCTTATTTACACAATAAGTTCACTGTTAGCTCAAAGATAAGCACGACATACTGATGAGTGTGTGCCTTACAAGCCTGACTTTCTAGTAATCAGCTCGAAAATACTGCTTGAATTTAATTCAATAAGAAGCACTTGGCACGGGTAAAGTCAACAATGTGTAACGGTATGAAATGACTGTTTTCCACCAAAAGTCATTTCCCCCCTCTCCTCTGACACAGAACTGGTCTGCATGAGATATGGCCTCAAGGTCTCATGCATTTGCTTCTAAACTGCTTTCTTTCCAGCTCAAGAGAAGAATGAAGAATGGACTCTCTCCTTTTAATAAATCGAAGAACTCTAGTTTTAATAAAGCTAATCCAACAAAGTGTTAGTCAATAAATAAGAAGTGACCGATCTGTGAAATCAAAATATTAATTACTTTATTATAATCCTATAGAATATAATAAGTAATATGACTTTAAATGTTTCCACTAGGACTGATCTCACGTAGCGTTAAAAGACATTACACATTGCTTTCACTGATCCAATCAGAATCTGCCAGATCTGACGGAGGTGTGGTTTTGGTGGTGCTTGGTAAATCTGTCAACTTTTCATTCGACCATATACCAAAACGTCCGAAGTATAAAACTATGCCCACGCCATCTTTAACGCCAGTTCAAAGCGTTCGAGATAAGTTGTCGGAGTGGCGAATCCATAACTTTCCTCTTCAGCCAAAAGAACCAACGACAAGCTGGATAAAATCTGTTGCTGTTCCAATTGCTGCAACGGTTCCTTTCAGAATAAAAGCTGAACCATCAAGACTCAGGTTTGGGTCTCACCAGACGCCAACAAAATTGTCGTGACCCGGAAGTATCTCAAGACGGGTGGTCGGCTGCCGTGGCTGCTTCTACAGGCTTCGGCTCCACAAGGTCAAGCTGGACCTTTACACCTCCTGATCTAGAAGGGGACTTCCGCTAAGGGTATGTAGACGGACAAATGGCGTAGAATGTGTTTATGAATCTCCTAATCAAAGCTTAATGCGAAGACATCACCTTCAGTTCCCATCAGAACTAATCGCTTCTTCGGATTTGCTGGTTCTGAGCAACATTCCACATTACACCATTCTCCGTCTCATCCACCTTAGTTACACCATACATTTAGTGTTAAAGTGAGTCTAGTTTAATTTGTTTAGTAATACATTTTTAAACTTTTAAACTTGACTCTCTCTCTTCTGTTATCTCTGAGTGAATACGAAGTTGTTTTCTAATCCCTGCATTAAAAAGTTCCAATCTTCTGGTTTAAAATAATCTCACAGATCCATAAGGTTGATTTCATATTTGCTATGGAATCTTTTGTCTTATGGCTTATTAAATAACATGTAATTTAAATCATTACAAATGCAAATGTCAAATGATTAGAACTAAAGAATATGAATTATTAAAAATAACTGTAAATTGCTTGCACACAAAAGGTCTCCTCCTCCTGTGTAACGTTGCCTTTGCGTAGGGATGATGCGGTCTACAAACAGAGCTGATCTATTGGCTTGTTGAGGAATCAATGAACCTGAAAATGCATCGCACAAAGGACTGTCACAAAGAAATATGAGAAGTCGACCACTTACAGCACATTTATCTCCTGCTCCATTCATCGCTCTGCTCGACTCACAGAGCTCAATCTTGACATCTCCCTACAGTAAATAAATGCTTTGCTGACGGGGAGGAAAACCACCAGAGCCTCGAAGAATGAAGATCAGTCACTTGTGTTGTTTTTCTCCACAGCTGATTCACACGTTTTATGAATCTGAATTCTCGAGTAAGCATCCTCAAGAGCAACTTTTCCTGAACAGCCTTCCCATTTAATTAATTTAGCTTTTACATTTTTCATTATATATTTCATCATTCAAGTTCTTACAGATTTACAGAAAACCGTTTAAAAAGGAGAAGAACTTAAATTATGGATTTCTGATTTTTTTCTAAACGTTTCATCCCCTCTTCACCCCTCATCTCACTTTTTCCTTTCATCTCTCCTGGTGGGTGCTAAGCGAGTCATGTCAGAGGATTTGTGTGTGTCCTCCTTCATCGCCCCATTACTCCCCCTAGGAGGGGGGACAACGCTTGTGACTCCCTCACCTCCCAGAGCCTCCCCCAGCGTTGTTCTTCTCTGCTCTGCTGCCTCTTGAAGAATCTCTCTGGCGACCATTGCCAACACGGACAGTGTCCTGCCATCCGCCTCGTTCCGCTGCACGTCATGATGGACCACTTGCAGGATGCTGGACTCTAAAGTGTGATTTTCAGAGCTAGGAGAGGATGCAACAGTGAAGGGGATGAAAATGGCAGCTTTAGCTGAAGTTCTACACATCCAAGCCTGATTTGTGCATTGTTGCTACCTTTCAAGCAGTCCATCTCTCAGCAGTGTGAGCAACAGCTTTCCAGACTGATGAAGCTTCACAAGGTCTAGATCCTCCTTCCAGAGCAACAAACTCTCATCAAGTTTTATCGTCTGTAGATACCTCACGGTCTCTTCAGGTAGCACGACGCATCGCTTTCTGCACAGCACTGGCACACACACTCCTCCTGATGACTCCTGAAATGATCAGAGATGCACACCAGATATAGGAATCATTTGGTGGTCCCGTGCATACAAACATTATTAGATAAATTCCAGTAAAAAAAAAACAGAAGAAAATCATTTGGTTTTAAATTTTTGAAGCTTTTAAATTTGTTTAAAATAAACTAAATGAAAAATTCTATGACAAAAACAAAACAAAAACTGTTTAACACAAGCAAAATCAAAATGCAGAATAAAAAAGTAAAAACACAACATGTACCTCATGAATTATTAGTCTTTAAATCCCACTTCTGCAGAGAAATAATCACTGGATCAATGTCTGTGGACTGATGATTGAATCACCTTGGTTCTTGTTTCCCTTTCAGCCCCTTTTTAAAGGGATACTAGGCAGTTTTGCTTGCATTTAGCACCCCCTAGTGTCCATTATGAATTGATTGTGGTTAAACCGAAAATAAAACGTATCCCGTCGCTATGAATTTGTCTTTTTAACACATTAATCTAACTGCTGAAATGTCTCCTTAGCCTTTATTAGTTTCTAGAGGAGCGGTTCATCAATGAATCAAACATATCAGCTGTGTTCACTATAACAGGGGTATTCAATTCCAGGCCTAAAGGTCCGGGATCCAGCATGTTTTAGTTTTAACTCCGCTTCAGCACACCTGATCTCAATCAGCAGGCGATTAACAAGCTTCTGCTGAGCCTAATGATCTGCTGCACAGGTGAATCAAGTGTGATGAATCAGAGAAACCACTAAAAAGTGCTGGATACCGGATCTCAAGGACCAGAATTTAATACCCCTGATCTATAACATGTGCTGGAAGCAGACTCCAACTCCACCATATCAGCTCCACTCCACTCCGCCTCCAATCCTGTATTTTTCCATTCCATTCCACTTATTTGATAGAGCACATTTAAAAACAGCATGTGATAAATGGCGAACCTCATCTCTGTATGCTGCGTCATCGTTGTTATGGATAAGTCCTACAAGAGTGGTGTCATCTGCAAACTTTATGATCTTATTAGAGCGATGCATAGGAATGCAGTCATGGGTGTAGATGGTGAACAGCAGGGGGCTAAGCACACAGCCCTGAGGTGAACCAGTGCGGAGCATCAGAGTGGATGACCGCCTATCACCAAACCTGACAGCCTGTAGGCGATTGGTGAGGAAATCTTTGACCCAGCCACAGGTGGTAGGGGGGAGGTTCAGATTGATCAACTTGGCTACAAGAATGTTCGGGATTATGGTATTAAAAGCAGAGCTAAAATCAATAAAAAGCATTCTAACGGAGGTGCCGGGGTTCTCCAGATGTTGCAAAGAGGAGTGGAGAGCATTAGATATGGCATCCTCAGTGGACCGGTTTGCTTTATATGCAAACTGATAGTGATCCATGCTGGGTGGGAGGAAGTCCTTGATATGTTTTTGCACCGGCTTCTCAAAGCACTTGGTCACCACCGGTGTGAGTGCCATGGGTCTGTAATCATTGAGACTGTTGATTTTAGTAGACTTGGGGAGTGGGACTATTGTTGTTGATTTCAGACAATATGGAACCGTCGCTTCAGACAAGGAGCGATTGAATAATTTGGTAAATACCATGGACAGCTGTTCTGCGCAGTTCTTCAGCACCTTGCCAGGAATACCATCTGGACCAGCCGCTTTCCTCTGATGAACAGCCCTGAACACGGTGCGAACCTGTTGTTCTTGAAGTGTGAGCATTTGTGTATCTGATCTGAACTCAGCAGGTGATGTTATAGGAGTGGTGTTAGTTGTGGGGAAGCTGGTATTCTCGAAACGAGCAAAGAAATAGTTGAGTTCCTCAGCTAATGAAGCTCCTATTTCAGTGCTAGATCTGCTATCCTTGTATTTGGTAATGTGTCTCAGTCCTTCCCAGAACCTCCTTGGGTTGCTGTCAGCCAGACGTTGCAACAGCTTGTTGGTGTAGCTCAATACAGCCTCCTTGATTCCCTTTTTAAGATCAGTCCGTGCCCGTCAGTACTTGGCCTGGTCTCCCGACGCGTATGCAGCATTACGTGCCTTTAATAGTACCCTGACCTTACTCGTCATCCAGGGTTTACAGTTGGGGTAGATCCGAACCTGCTTGTGAATGATAACAGTGTCCATGCAATGTTTGAAATAACAGGGCACAGCATCTGTGTAAATTTGAAGATCCTCATTTTCAAAAATGCTCCATTCTGTTTGAGCAAAAGAGTCCTGCAGTTGAGCCATGGCTTCATCAGTAAGAGTGTTAATGGTTTTAATAATTGGCCTTGTTCTTTTTTCAGTGGTATGTATGCAGGTAGGAGGAGCAGAGAGAGATGATCAGACTTTCCAAGTGGGGGGAGAGAGACGGATTTATAAGCCTAATTGATATTTGTGTAAACATGATCCAAGGTGTTATTTCCTCTCGTGGGGCATTTCACATGTTGGACAAATTTAGGCAGCACAGTTCTCAAGCATGCTTTATTGAAATTCCCTGCAATAATGTGTTCTCCTTCAGGATATGTTCGCTGCTGTTCGCTGATTTTATAATATAAATGATCAAGGGCTAGACTAACATTGGCATACAGCACTATGTAACAGAGGTCACCATGACCAGCTCTAAAGTTTGGTTTAAACTATACTCCTTCAAGCAAGACAGCATAGCATCACTGTTGCTTCGCAGCAAGAAAGCTGCAGGTTGGAATCCCGGCTGTCGCCTGACTGCGTGGAGTTAGCAGGATATCCCAAGACCTGTATGGGTTCTCTTCAGGTGCTCCGATTTCCTCCCGCTGACTGATAGCATGCATGTTAGGTTAATTGGACACTATATTGTCCCTAGGTGTGAGCAAATAGCTGCTGTGTATCCCTGTGATGGACAAACAACCATTCCAGGGCATCCCCTGCCTCTCACCCAATGCCAGCTGGAGGTAGGTACCAGCTTCCTGTGACCGTACTGGGGACAAGAAAGTTTAGAAAATGAGTGAGCGAGCTCTAAGTCAGGCCGCATGCACCTTTGCTGCAAGTTGTTTATGTTTATGGGTTTATGTTTAAGTTGGCAACAATGTGAACAATGATTCTGCAACTTTCAACTTACTGAAGGTTAACACACACTGGGGGACATAAATGACCATTCTGGAGCAAAAATGGCTCTTTTTGGTCCCAACATAATAAGCAACACACACACACACACACACACACACACACACACACACACACACACACACACACACACACACACACACACACACACACACACACACACACACACACACACACACACACACACACACACACACACACACACACACACACACACACACACACACACACACACACACACACACACACACACACACACACACACACACACACAAGGGTGACTGCAAGATGCGTAACTGTAAATAAAACCAAATCATCATTCCTCCTCCACCGTGTTAGACAGGTGGTTAGATCCATTTGTGACTGTGTTTTATTTAGCTTTTGCCAGATTTGCCTTCTCCCAACAGAAGTGGGAACTCAAGTCTGGTCTTCATTTTATACATAAAGAAGCATTTTCCTTTCAGTTACTCGCAATAAAACAAATAGTCCCGTTTTAAAATCCTTCTTACAGTAGATGAATTGATTCAAACCATTTCCAATTTGATTTACAGCAACACTCACCTGTTTAAGATGTTTTTATTTCTAGTACTGTCTTTACTTAGTCCAGCAGACTACTGCCTTTACAGGTCATTCAGTATGCTGATTATCAGTAAATGAAATGCATGATACTGATAGTAGCTGGCTGCTACAAAAATACTGTCTTGACTCCATTTTTATATTAAAAGAAGAATCAATGAGTTGACAAGTAACCAATTAAATAAAATGTGTTTTAAGTTTTAATGTATTGAAAAAAGTGAGTTATTGGTCTGCTGTCCAAACTCCAAGTGGGAGGGTGCAAGGCTTCCTGTCAGTTTTTAGATCCCTTCCTGTTGATTTTACAGCTCCCTTCAGACTGGGTGACCCTCCACTAAAGCCAAAAGTTTTGCCTCAGTGCCAAAAATCCATTCTGGTGCAGATTTTGCTGACGGGTGCAGGAAATAGATTCAAATCTGAAAGCAACGGCTCCCAAACATGGCCTGGCTTAGCATTCCCTTGCAACTTCAGCCCCATTAAATGTTAAATGCTTTAACTACAACCCTCTTGAAGCAATAAGATGTTTTGATTTTACAGCAAAGCACAGAACTGAGGTTACCTGACTGAGATGGAGTGCTAAGCACAGTGTTGCAGCCACAGTGTCAACATCAGGCTCTGGTCCACCTAAAACAGCATGGATGGGGCCTTCAGGTGGACCTGCCTGAAAACACAAAGACAGTCAGTGCTTGTGTGTACATTTAAATTCTAAACACATATGGCAAGAAACCACTGCACACACAAAAAAATCGCCTTTGATTTAAAAGAAAATCAACCCCAGGAAGCGAGTATGTTATTGTTTGATCTAATGGCGGAAACACAGTGTAATGTATCAGTCGAACCACATTAGGCCACCACGACAATGTCAGATGACTGCAGCGTTTTGAAGCCCACAGTATGAATTAATAATGAAACCGTGGTGATGCAGGTTTTAGCTCATGTTCAACAGAGAAAAACATTTCAACGTTCGCTAAATGCTGGTGTGAAGAATAATTCCCGAGACCGAGGCAAGCGTCAAAAGAGTTCTTGTCTTGGTTCAACAGAAGAGTGATGAGTTCCATTGGTTTCATTAAAAATTGAGAACAAAAAGCACCTATTTTGGTTAAATGGCCTTTAATGGGAGCATCAATGCCAAGACGGAGCATTTGTCTCTGGGTAAAAAAGGCAGAAAATTAGGTTCCTTATTCTTTGACTGACAGTCCTGATGTTATCTTTTAATATGGCAGAAAATGGCATAAATCCTAGTAAAGCCTATAATTAAAAAAATTTGCTATTTCAATAAATAAACACACAGGATACTATCAGGATGTCATTAAACCACTAGGAAATTAAATGTGTTCTTTTATTTCAGCTTTTTCCCTCAGGGGTCGCCACAGTGAACCATCTGTCTCCATTTAGTCCTTGAAATTAAATATTTAAAATATTTATAAAAATTAAAATGACAAATATTAACAACAAACAAATGGTCAAAATTTTGGGAAAATCTAAGTCCTGCACAATAATTAAAATTCTGCACATGGCATTCATTTAGTCTTCATTCATTTTAGGAAGATAATCTGAAGCACCTGCAGCAAAAGCTTGGCCAGCTGACTATACTATTAATCATTTAAGCTTAAATCCAAAGTTTTTTTGCAGACGGTCCCATCTGTAGGCTGACAAATATATTACACCTTAAGTCGATCTCTCCACTTCCATATTTACAGACAAATTCATCATTCATCTTGTAACCATTAGCAGAACTTCCCCTGAACTGCTGCCACCTAGTGTTAAGTTCACCAACATTTACAATATTCCATGGCCACTAGCATTTCATCAATAACAAATGTACTAATATTTACACATTCCAACAAATCCCACAATGGTTACCTTTATAATGAGACCAAAGTAATCAAATATACCTTGTGGTAACAGAAATATACTCACTAAAATGTGGCTGTGTCATCTGTGCCTCACTAATATTTTTGATTTAAATCAAATTGCTTGGGGGGGCAAATTGTTTTGAATGATTAAAATGTGATTAATCAAGATTAATCCATTACAAAGCCTGTGATTAATTAAATTAAATATATTAATCAAGTTCCATTCCCATTTCATATTATATATATAGTCAGTATATATACCTGTGTGTATGTGTGTGTGTGTATATATATATATATATATATATATATATATATATATATATATATATATATATATATATATATATATATATATATATATATATATAGGTATGACCTCAAAGGCTTGCACACGCTCTGTGATTGACATCTGTCTATCAGGACTGAACAATTTAGGAAAATAATCTAATTGCAATTTTTTCTTCAATATTGCAATTGCGATTTAATTCACGATTATTTTTTCAAGGGGCTGTTCTCATATTTTTCAACTAATGAAAGCAAATAAAATCTATGTAACTTGTGCTGAATACAAACAAGTTTATGTATCTACATATTTATCTACATATCATAACAACAAGTTTATTTGTCTACATATGCATAAACACAAGTAAAGACAATTTTTGTGTTTGAAGGTGCAATGCTTTGTAGCCTGGAGCACATGCATTGAAGGAGCACAGATATTAGCATAAACTGTGAAAATTTATTTGCAGCAAAGAACTGTGTCTCATTTACTGAAGTCTTTTGCGTTTAGAGTTGCTGACTCTTGTCCATGCAGAGCTTCCATAGTTCAGATACGTTCATAGCTGCTAGTCAAAACTCTGAAGTTAAAGTCTCATGGTTTTCTAGCTTTACTAAAATATCTGTCTGTACTTATTTGATTGATTGCAGTTTTTACTTTTTATTAGACTCTAAATGTAATTATTTGGCACATTCTTAATTCGTTATTTGTAAGAATGTAATCAGCTATATTAACATTAGTATCACTATGAGTTTTTCCATGTATATTAGCATTGTGCTAACCACTCGCTGCCAGTCAAATCGCAGCCTTTGCGATTAGAAAATCTACTTTTGTCACATCGCAATTTAATTGCATATGCAATTAATTGTTCAGCCCTACTGTCTATGCACGATTTTCTAACACTATTGGCTAATGCTGAACGACGGTCGGTTCAAATGCAAGGGGCTCTATGGAGGGGGGGGGGGGGGGGGGGCTTGGCAAAAAAGTTGACACATTGCCTCTATTACATTACAGTAAAGAGTACAACAATCTTTTTTACAGATTTATTAAATATTTGAAATTCTTGAAAGGGGAGAAACTGCAAAAAGTAGCTGTGAGCACAATGTACATTCAATAAGTCTCCTTTACATACGTACTTCTTTGTCCTTATTATGGTGGCAAACATCAGAAAAGCTTTAAATGTGGCAGGAAGAGTTTATTTTCCACCACATTGACATAACACTTTATGAGGACCTCATCAACCAGACCAGATGGATAAAAAAAAGAGAAATCCTCAAACATCAAAGTACAGAGAACGGGGCAGACAAGAGAAAGATATGTGGCCGTTAATAAGACTGAAAGTGAGAAAAGCAGGAAGAAATTGTGGTGAAACTGGAAAAAAAAGGAAAGCAGTTTATAAAAGATTTTAGAAAAGAGGAGGATCAAAGAGGTAGATCAAATGTGTAGAGGGAGAAGTGTGGAAGGAGAGAGGAAAAAACGCCAGACAGGTGGAAAAAAAATATGATGGCAGGAAAAAAATAGGTGATAAGCAGAAGTAGGTAAAAAAAACGTGAAGAAGTAAAAACTGAGCAAGAGGGAAGGAGAAAGAAAGGAAAGGAAAGAGTGTGGTGGAGAGGGGATGTGTGAGCGAGGGAGCATGTGAGAGAGTGAAAAAGAGAGAGAGGGAAGCTAAATCAATAGTGGATAGCCAGAAGAGGAAGTGTGTGTGTGTATTAGCCATCTGATATCTTTCAATCTGAGTGCTCCCCCTCCCTGTCACACCAAATGCAGCTGCTATCTTGTGATGGTTGGCTGAAAACTGTTTTTCTGAAAGAAAAATAGAGAATTTACTCACTTCGCTACATTATTTTGTGATTCTGATTCAAACACATAACTAATGGGCCACCTCAGGTAGTGTCTCTGGAACAGATTAGCAAGCGTAAAAATCTGACGATGTGCTTTGATGATGACATGATGCAGTTACTTCCTGGAAATCTGCACTTTTGCATCTACTGAGCGCACATAATTCATTTAACGCTTAAGTTTCATTTAACGCTTATGTTAGATGAGATGCTAGACAGATCAAGACATTTTGAAAAAAAAAATTCAAGTTTAAATAGGCAAAAAAGAACTGAAAAGGCTTTTTATGTGTGAGTATAAATGTGTAGACTGAGGAGGACAGATGCTGGAAGTACACTCAGCAGATAGTTCTAGCTCCATGCCAAATGAGGAGGATCTATAAGAGAAAAACTGAGTGAGAGATGAGATGGATTCTGTAAGTACAGAGAGCCAAGCCAATTAGGGGTATGGGTGTTCTGGACCACGGCCATCTACCAAGAGAGAGGAGCTTAAGAAGAACGGAGATAAAGAGTGGTCAGCAAAAGAGTGGATCGTCAAAAGGCTTTACTGGAGTTTGTGTGTGTGTGTGTGTGTGTGTGTGTGTGTGTGTGTGTGTGTGTGTGTGTGTGTGTGTGTGTGTGTGTGTGTGTGTGTGTGTGTGTGTGTGTGTGTGTGTGTGTGTAAATGAGCATGTGTTAGACTTTGTCAGAAACCTCCAACACACTCATCGGCTAGCCTCCTTATCACTCAATTACCCTGCTGCGCTCTGATCTGCCAATTTGCCTTTTTGATCCCTTCTTCTTCACTGCTTTCAAAGTGTTCATGTAAAGTGCATCATAAAAAAAGCTCCCAATTTTCTCTCCAAATCTTCAATCCAAACAGATTACGATCTTGAATTTCATACAGACGTACTTACATGGGTAATCTGAGGACCCCGGATGCTGCAGAGCAGTTGAATATTGAATGAAAGCATGATTCGAGGGTTATTGCCACATTTGATGAACCTCCGGTTACAATACGCTGATTTTAAATCAATCTTCTAATCTATTTGGGTTCATATGGGCCTCAAATTGCCAGAAAATTCATACTCGAGGCTTTCTGTGATTTAATGATGCCAGCTTTGGCACATATTAAAACACCTCTGAGAAAATATAAGGGTTGTTTTGTGTGGCTCATACAAAAAGATGACAATTATAAAATCTTTGCTAATATTTGCTACATCCTGACATTTGTGGCTGCTAATGTCCTTTAAAAATGACAGTGAAGCTCCAAAATGGTTTAAATAAACGGACGATAATTAGACTTAATGGATAAAACACATCGGTCAGGAGACCAAATAGCCTATGTTTAGTATTTGATTACCATAACGTGCCCCCCATTCCACTTCAATATAGAAAAATACGACCAAATCCACAAAACAGTTCATTTGTGTAAGTCTTCAGAAGCTGAACAGGAAGTAGTAACCTTTCCTGTGTTTTAAAAAGAACCCAAAATGGAATTAGAAACTAGACACAGTAAGAACATACCTAAGAGGAGGTAATAAGGATAGAAGTGGTCATTTAAACAAACACAGGTAGAAATAAGCAAAAGGTGTGCAATATTTACACCTCTGATAGACTAAATGTGCAAAGGCCAACGCAGCAATGCAAAAAGAACACAGTGAGTCTGTCTCCCAGCCTGTAGCCTGTTCAGTATTTGCATGAGGGGGTTCTCTGGCTACTTGAACATATTCAGCACATGGTAAAGTGCAAATTAGTTCAAATCAGCAAAGCAGAGGGAAGGATAAAGTTTTTGATGCCTTTCCTTCATTCGAAACCAGCGGATCACCCAATATGCACATGCATCGATGTTAAATGCATAATGTTGAGGGGTTTTGGGGGAGGAGGGGGAATCAAAGCACGCCTTTCCCTCGCCTCCAATCTGATACAGGCGATCTACAGGTGCTTGTGGGGACCCAAAAGCTTTTGTCAGCAACAGGAACGCAGTCTGTACGCAGCAAAAAGCAGCTCCCCCGTCATGATCTCATTCTTTATACCCACAACCTGGTGTTAACGCCGCTGAGGGCTATGAACTCACCCCGAGTCTGTTCTGGACCCTCCGCAAATACTCTTCCATGTCGGCCTGCGTCGCTATGGCGCTTCTGCGGATCTCTCCATGGACCAATTTTTGGAAATAAAGCAGCAGATGTGTGTTTATGTGTGTGTGTTTTCTGTCTTCGAGACCCCGCTGCGCTCGCACTGCAGCACTCGTAGCCGCGGAGCAGTTGGTCCTCCCCCTTTCAGCGAGGTGAGCCCACGACACCGAGCGGTGGGTGTGACGGTCGGAAGCGGAGATTCGACGGAGGCGCGCTCGCTGATTCCACCGGCTCAGCCGCGCTCCCTGCGGCAGGACGCCCACCCCCTCATCGTTCCCCTCAGCGAAACACAAACCCTCACACACAGACACCCACGCGCCGACTCAGACACGATAATAAACGTAAATGGACGATGAGTGTGTTGGACCCCAGGCACCACGTAAAGCGCGTGCTTCGGCTTCTCGCACCTTTGCTCTTCTGGCGCGCAAGTACAAAAATGCCGCAATATGATCTGAACCTCAATGACAGCACATCTGCAGGAGTCGTGACAGGAAGCACTTTAATTAATCTGATTGATGATGAGGGCACAATCTATCCATCCATCCATCATCTATCTATCTATCATCTATCTATCTATCTATCTATCTATCTATCTATCTATCTATCTATCTATCTATCTATCTATCTATCTATCTATCTATCTATCTATCTATCTATCTATCTATCTATCTATCTATCTATCTATCTATCTATCTATCTATCTATCATCTATCCATCTATCTATCTATCTATCTATCTATCTATCTATCTATCTATCTATCTATCTATCTATCTATCTATCTATCTATCTATCTATCTATCATCTATCCATCTATCTATCTATCTATCTATCATCTATCTATCTATCTATCTATCTATCTATCTATCTATCTATCTATCTATCTATCTATCTATCTATCTATCTATCTATCTATCTATCTATCTATCTATCTATCTATCTATCTATCTATCTATCTATCTATCTATCATCTATCTATCTATCTATCATCTATCTATCTATCTATCTATCTATCTATCTATCTATCTATCTATCTATCTATCTATCTATCTATCTATCTATCTATCTATCTATCTATCTATCTGTCTATCATGCTTTGGTGCATTTCTCCAATCATTAACATTTGCACATCAGTTATGCCATTTCTCAACCCAATCAGTGCAAACTGCTCCACTGATGATTATTTGAAAAAGTGCACATCCATGCATCTAAAGCATATTTCTGTCAATGAAAGTACAGCATTGTTAGTCAAAAAGGAAGTTAGGTGACATTGTCATGCTGCCAGTTATGAGTTTAACAGCGACTGCATGTAACAAAGTACTGTTAAAAGTATGGGAAACTCGTCTAATCAATACATTACATTTGTAGTGGTCTATGGTAGGATTAAATGTCTTGCAAGTTGTACTCAACCAGATAGAGCATCTTTGGGAAGTGATGGAACGGGAGCTTCGTGCCCTGGATGTGCATCCCACAAATCTCCATCAACTGCAAGATGCTATCTTATAAATATGGGCCAACATTTCTGAAAAACGCTTTCAGCACCTTGTTGAATCAATGCCACATAGCAGTTCTTAAGACGAAAGGGGGCCAAACACCGTATTAGTATGGTGTTCCTAATAATCCTTTAGGTGAGTGTATATACATATGGTGACCAGTCACTATGGCAGCACCAATAGGCAGCACCAGTCCATGAGTCATCTACATATGTCTGTGGTGGCAGCAGACAGCAGAATTTGGAGTCTTATTTCCCGATATTTGGACAACTCACCTTGGATTGAATAACAGCAACACAACTCTACCACTAACTCAGTTTGTTCTGCGACATGAACATTTTATCTCCAAAAATTACGCAAGCCTGGAGGAGTTTCTGCCGTGTGGTTGAGTTGTTAATGCTGACGATTAGCTTCGGTTAGCCGAGACGTTTCCTGCAGTTTGCTGGACGCTAAAACGACAACAGCCCTCCCCGTCTTGAGTCAATATGGGTGAGTCCAAGCAACTGCTTGACGTAGAGCGGTAAGACTTTTCAAATCCTAGAGTTTCGCTGTCTGACTTCTATCAGAGGCCAATGATAGCTGTAGGAGACTATTTTCCTGTTCAGTCTGCATGAAAAACTCAAAGTTATTGATCATAATCAGAAATATAAATAGAAAAATGATTTTTCTGAGTTCCACACATTTAAGTACGATTTATCTGTCTGTACTTTTAATTTTCTAGAGGCCTATAATTTTACTCAGTTCAAAGCAATTATCTGTATGTGTTTTCTGAAAGGTGTTATTACTAAAAGTACCTTAATTTGCATTTTGTCCAACCCCACACCAACCCTGCCCTGTTACACACCTGTCCACACCTGACTGCAGTCCCAAATATAATACATTTCTAATTAGCATCTGGGATCGTGCCAGATGCTCCCATAAGTATGATGTGTTTTACCTCAAAACCACATAATTGTTCGTTATTTTGTGCGTCATTGCAAGGGTGGGTACAATGCAAAAGGTTTAAAACACTGTTGTGCCACAAATTTTAATAAAAATATGTAGGCATGTTAAACAATAATAAGATGATGGCATCAAGCAAATAAACTTAGGTAAAACAGAAATTACACTTTGGTGAGAACCATGCACCATTAAAGGCCTGTGTTTTCATTTGTTCATCCAGACATTCCTGTGTTTCAGGTCATCAGTGAGAGAGGCTGGTGATCACAAACCTTCCACCTCTAAGCAGAAAATAAATCTTTTGTACATTATCTCTGTGTGTAACTTCATAATCCATTACTTTATTCTATTTTTTGCACAGCGCATTAAAAAAATACTTTATTTTTTACCTTACATGTTTTGGCTGATGACTCTAGCCATCATCAGAGTTCGCCAGTGTTGGTGACATCACTTCAATTTATCCGCACGCCTCAAAGGATGATGTTGCCTTCTAATTTTCTAAGGAATCATATAATGGACTGCGACAGAACACGGATCATAAACACAGAACAACAAAAATACAAATGATGGATCAAAGAAGCAATAGAAATACGGAGTCGTGGACTCAAAACCATGAAGAGAGACAATGCAGTATTCACATTGGATCGCGCATGGGACAGTGTCATCAGCAAGGAGGGTCTGGGTGACATTGTAGATACTATTGAGTACAATGTCTTTTTTTTCTATGTCATAAATCATTTTTCAGAAATAAGAATGGACTTAAGAATGATCTTTTAAAGCATTTTCTGCACGTTTAGGACAGGGTTGCACTGAGATATCGAGTCTGTTTTTGTGCAAACTTGTAAAAACAGAGACCCTTAAATTATGCCCTCAAATATCACAATATGTTATTTCTGTCTTCAGAAAGTCCACGCGATTAAAAATAAAGTCTAAAATATCTATTAGCCTCAGGAGGAGCACCTGGATGACAATTCAGAGATCAGAAATTGTTGATGAAGTCTGTCTGTGGTTGGCTGAAGAAGAACTGAATCATTTTATAAAGATTAGTTTGAATGGATGGATGGATGGATGGATGAAAGGATAGATGGTTAGAAGGCGATATTTAAAAAAATATCAACTTGCTACTTTTTTCTGTAATATAAATTAAAATCTTTAAGAAAATGGTATAGAAATGTATTAATGCATTGCAAATGTACTCCTCCAAGAAGCCCAATAACTCCGAGATGTTATTTACAAACAGACGTGGACAAAATTGATGGTACCCCTAAGTCAATGAAAAAAACATAGAAAGATCACAGAAATAACTTGAATCTGACAAAAATAATAATAAATAAAAATTCTATGAAATTTAACCAGTGAAAGTCAGACATTGCTTTTCAACCATGCATCAACGGAATTATTAAAAAAAACTCATGGAACAGGCCTGGACAAAAATTGTGGTAAAACTAACTTCATATTTTGATGCACATTCACCATCTTTAGAGCCTCGCTGGTATTGATGTAACGCCATCAACACTGGCGAGGCTCTGAAGATGGCGACTGTGTGACGATGAAACTTTCAGAAAATTAAGGTTAAAAAAAACCTTTGCTGTGTATTAATCAAGAAAAATAAAACAATGGAAATTGAAAAGATACACAGAAAGAACATAACAAGGAGTGTCTATGGTCACCTGTTAGACCCATCTGTTAAACTGTTCGTTAAGACAAAAATCTAATCAGCCAATCACAGGACAGCAGCTCTGTGTATTTAGACATCCAGACTTGTTGAAGTTCAATCTGAGCATCTGGATGGGGTAGGAAATGCATTTATTGTGTTTTTCGATAGTTTTTGTGCCTTTCTCTGATCATAGGTAAAGCCATACTTTGCAACTTTTTAATATTTTTAAATCTCTCATCCCGTATGTGCTAGAATGATCCTTTAAAAGGTTAATGGAATTTCACAAAGACCACCAACGCCTTATGTGGCCAGAATATCGCACTTGCAACTTCAGAGTGCGGGTCCAGTCTGTTGGACTAAGAGAAATATAGGGCTAACATATCTGGCACTTCAGTCTGCTTCCAGCAAGTTTCCTGCATGTTAAGTTCACGAGCACAGCTGATTTGTTTAACTTAGTGATGAATCACTCCTGTAGACACTTAGGAAGGCTGGGGAGATGTTTCAGCTGTTAGATTAAGGTGTTAAAACGATGACCACATAGAGGAGAAAAGTGTTGCTTTTGATTCTACTGAACGGACACTAGGGGGTGCTAAATGCAAGCCAAAGTGTGCCTTTAATATTCTCATTTTAGTTTGACCTCCATAACATTTAGTCATTTATGCACATCATAGTAGCAGTTTGTCATTCCTTCCAACAAATTGCAAATGCTTTTGGACATGCCTCAACAGCTTCCATACATTCATCCCTCTGTTGTTTTATAACAGTATCATTTGTTTATGTCATGTCAGAACAAACTGTATATTTAGCAATGCTGAATAGTAATTCCCCATAAAACTAACAGTCCTCATTTCATTGCTTGAGTCATTACACTCAAAAATGTTAAACTAGTTGACAAATCTGTCAAGAAACTGTCATGTATTTCTGAATGTACTGCAGTTTTGGTTTCCTCTGTGTGCTGCTTTAGCCAAATGGTGTTACTCCTGTTTGTTGTAAATTCCTTTTGCGTAATGCTGTGGAATAATTAGAACTACAAAGAGCACATCCATTAGTTTTTACTGTTCGCTTTGGCCTGCTTAGTGAAACTGGGATCCACTCAGTTTTTGTCTGACATGGTTTGGGGAATGCGTTTAACCCAAGACATGCAGAATCACACACTCACAGATCTTATGGTAAAAAAAAGAATCTTTATTTTAAAACGGGAACTGAAGGTGCACTGGCAAAGCCCAGTGGAGATCGAGAACGGGAGCGCAGCGTCTGAGGACGGGAGAGCAAGTACAGGTGAGTCCAGGAGGGTAAGTCTAAACTTGGTGGGTGCAGAGAATAGACTTACTGGGAGTAGGGGAGCGTAGGAATGAGGGAGGGTAGGTTGGGTGCCGGGGTGAATCTAAGTGGGGTGTCCAGGAGAGGGAGCGACAGGAGAGCAGAACAGCAGGAGAGCGGGCCGGCCGGGAGGAATGGAGAACGATGAGAGCTGCGTCCGGAAATCCTATGGGGCACAGGTGAGCAATCCTGAGGAGTCATAGAAGTCCAAAGATGTAATCCAGAGGAGTTGCAGAAAACCAGAGACGTAATCCAGAGAAGTCACAGAAGTCCAAAAATGTTCCAAAACCTGGTAATGGGTAAGCACATGGAAAAGATCCAAAGGTTCACAAAAAATCCTAGAAACACTAGAGCACAAAATTCAAGAGTCGCAAGAGGGCAGGAAACTACCAAGCTGTGATAATCATCCGGCGTCGAGGAGTGAAGAAGAAGAAGAAAATATCATTTCTATAGCGCCTCTCAAGATAAAAATCACGAGGCGCTTCACAATAACAAAAAATGTAAAACTATAAACAAAGCATTTACAAAATGTTTAAAAATATATTTAAAATGAGCAAAAATAGACAATTGTGTTTTAAAAAAATGTTAAGAAAGAGAGAGTGAATAGGACAGAGGGAAATCAGTGGATCCTGAGGAAGGTGGAATAGGTGGGGAGAGCAGAATAAAGAGAGAGTGTGAAGAAGGTCATACAAAAGCCAGCTTGAACAAGTGAGTCTTCAGCTGTTTTTTGAAGGAGACCACTGAGTCCACTGATCTCAGGCTCAGGGGGAGAGAGTTCCAGAGCCTGGGGGCCACAGCAGCAAATGATCTGTCACCTTTGGTCTTTAGCCTGGTGCGTTGCACAACCAGTAGGCTTTGATCACTGGACCTCAGGGACCGGCTGGTGTAGGGATTAAGAGGATCACCAATGTAAGATGGTGTTTGTCCATGTAAGGCCCTATAGACCAGAACCAGGATCTTGAAATGAACCCTGAAGTTGACTGGCAGCAGTGAAGCTGGAGGAGAAGCAGGGTGATGCAGAGTGTTCTCCATCCTCCTTTTGTAGCCAGACCCACTGATTGCAAATCAGCTGCAGCTGGAGCCTCCCTCCACTTCAAGTGTAAACTGGCGTTGGGGATCAGGTCGGTGGAGCACAGGGCCGTTTGTAAATCTCCTCTTTAGTTTCTGGAAAGCAGCCTCGGCTTCTGAGGACCAAACAAAAGGCCGATTAATAGAGGTCAAGTGGGCGGCTGTCCAAAGGTTCACAAAAAATCCTAGAAACACTAGAGCACAAAATCCAAGAGTCGCAAGAGGGCAGGAAACTACCAAGCTGTAGTAATCATCCGGCGTCGAGGAGTGTTCTCCATCGTCCTTTTGTAGTCAGACCCGCTGATTGCAATTCAGCTGCAGCTGGAGCCTCCCTCTCCTGAAACACACAACTCAAAGATGGGAAAATGAGAGGAGTACTCACCCCGGCACATGACATTATCATCAGAAGAAGACACCTTTCACTAATGTGTTAACCCTTTCTCATTGGATGGACATGTTTTCCACACCCTTTTGCATAACAGTTAAAGGTGTGTGTTGGTCTTTGCCATAAAGAAGAGAAGGAGTATTAATAATAGCTATTTAATCTCCTGTAATACATTTAATGTTTATTTTCTCATACTGTGATAGGTGCTTGGTTTGCAGGTCTTCTGTAACTGTTCGCACAGCTTGGAAAAGTAGAATGCCATGGTATCAACAAAATGTGCATCAAAGCATTTCTGATTGTGGATCCAGCTTTTTCAAGGAGCCAATTTTGACACAGCCAATGTAGAAAAATAACAAATGACAATGTCGTGAAAGCTGTAGACTACAATGCTAAGCAGTGGTGCACTGACTCACGCTGGCTGCTGTATTTTGTTGTTTTTGTGTAATTATTGATTGGTAGAGCTCATGCATTTGTTTGCAAGTTGTGTCGTCTGAAGCAAAAATTGTTTTTGTTTCATATGTTAAATGTTTTGGCATGGTTAGAACCTTTAGCTCTAACACTTTGACCATGAGTGCTTACCCAGCCTTTTACCAAAGATTCAGGTTGCTGGTGATGTACTGGTGTGGAGGGAGATGTTATTGTCCAACTTTGGGTTTCTTAGTACCACCTGAGCCTGGTTTAAACCCAGCTCCCATACCTGAACGTTGTTGCTGACCATGTCCATCTTCTGATGGTTACGTCCAGCAGGATAAAGGTCAAGTCACAAAGCTCAGATCCTCTTTAACCAGAACATGACGATAAGTTCACTGGACTCAAATGGTACCAAAAGCTTACTAAGTAGTATTATTTCAAAAGCACCATTCAATGAGACTCTTGTAGGTTCAAAAGAGTCTTAGATGACCACTCACAGTATCTTACTTTTGAGTAGTCTTGAACACAGCCAATCAGAATGCCATTGTTTGATATTTTTATATGCTTGTATTTTTCTAACTCATTTTAGATATTTGTTTTTGCCTGTTCTCGCTAATAGTTGAGCTGTACAACATCCTGTTTTATTTTGAAAATTGTTCATTATTTAGTGTTTCACTTCCTGTTCTTGTTTGACATCAGTCAGTCTGATTTCTACACTTGTGTTGAGTCACTACCTCACTCAGTAGGCTAGTTTTACCATTTGTTTGTTCGTTCATTCATTCATTCATTCATTCATTCATTCATTCATTCATTTTTCCATTTATTAAAGACATTAATAATTGTTGATACATAGCATTTCAGTGCATTTAATCAGGATCTGTTTTGAAGAAAGCAAAAGGATATAAAACACAGGCGTTTATCTAAAATGTTTACGTTCCTGCTGTTTCATATAAACTTAAGTACAACGGGGACTCTGTGCAAATCTTAGAATGAGATGATATTTAACTGTTTTGGAGAACTATTTGAATATCCTCAGTTTGAAGAAATTTGGATTATGTCTGAACACTAATCAGATAAGCTAACAAATTGTTGTAAAATAGGCATTTAAAATGTTTTGTCAATTTCCAAATTTTGTTTTAGCAATTTGTGCAAATGCTATTTTGCTACTTTCATTTCCAGGAATGTCAGGTTTAATGATGATTCTTCCAGAATTACTACTGGAAAAGAAACACTGGAATTTCCCCAACTGATGTCTCTGACTCAGCAACAGAATTACATGTTAAACCATACAGCAATGATGCTAGGTAGGGGGCAAGGACGTAATTTTCACTTTAGAAGTGGGGGGGACACGAGGGGGGGGGGGTATCTTTACAGTATGTTCTAAAGGGAAACCGGCTTCAACACAAATGGTTGTTTTCCGCTTGGTACTAGAGCTCAACCAGTGTCAATTTAATATAGCGTAATATTGTTTTTGGATGGTAAAAAGTGCAGGGGTCAAAACTTGACTTTGGAAAAAGTGGGGGGGACATGTCCCCCCCCCCCCCCCCCCCCAAAATTACGTCCATGGTAGGGGGTTTGCTAACTAGAGCGGCATTAACTAGTTTTTCAAAGAGCTATTCAATATTTATCCTTTATTTATTAAAGGAAGAAATATAGTTTAATAATTAACCAGTTGGTGGGAAACTTGGCTTTTGTTGGCTGGTTGATCAGCAGGGTACAGGAGGTGAGACCCTTTAACTGGAGAAAGTGAACCTTGATGTGTCTCCCCCACCTGGTGAGAGAAGTGAGCAGACCAGGTGAGGTCAGATGGGATGGGGACATCAAGGAACTTAACCCTCTCACGCTCAAAATAAGTTTTGATGAAAGGACGAACAACTAAGTCCTTCAGGGGTACTTCTGAGTTAAAAAATGCTCATGAAATACGTATATGGAGTAACCAGGTAGGTAGGTTTTAACCATAGACTGTAGGTTTTAACGTTGCAAATCTGCAACGCCTGCCTCCAGAGGGTTTATGTTCTTACTTCCTTTTTGTTTTTGTGTTCTTGTGAATCTAAAATGACTTTACGTTTTTTCTTGAGTCAAAATCCTTGAGTTTTAATGATTCAGGTATACAACCACAACAGCTCTCATAGAGGATGTACGGAGAAATGAGGATTGCACACACACACACACACACACACGCACCCCCCCCCCCCCCACACACACACACACAATTTAATTTTACACATCTAAATTATTAAAAAGAATTTAAATAATATTTCAGTCTTCAAATATAATAAATTGATGAGAAATTGTTTCAATGTCCTGCACACTTCAGATTTTTCCTGCTCCCTGCTGCTTCCTACATTTTATGACAGATTGCTTTTAGTTCTTAATGTGAATTTCAGTACATCTGCCACACCTGTCTGTTCCACTGGCCTGGCTGTGTGGGTAGCTCTTAATTGTGCGAGTGTCTGCACCTGTGGATTTCCGATAAAAGCTTCAGGGAAATTACACAGGGGCTCTTGGCTGTTTGCTGCTTTGGTGAGGACATTTAAATGGCTGTTTTTATTTTTAGAAAGTTCCAAATCTGCAAGACAAGTGTTCAGTTTCTATTTTATGTTGCGGCCCCTTGAACTGGGTGCCAATATAAATGGGGGCTCGTCCGGGATATGAACCTGGGGCCTGGCGTACCCTGATAGAATCATACTCCTGTATCTTGTCTAAGTATTGAATGCATTTAGAGAAATGTTATAAAACATATTAATGTCAAGTAACTGTGGTGAGGGATTTGTCGTTATGAAATCCAAGCAAGCAATATTCAAACTTGTTTGGTAGTAGATTTTTCTTTAATTTCAAGATCAATCAAAAAGAAGCAGCTTACTGTGTTTCCAAATTAGTTTAGTTGTATGTAAATATATATATATATATTTAACTGAATATATTTTTTTCATTGTAGTCTGTTTTTCTATGTTGTTTAGTTTTATTTACCCTTATGTCACTAATCAACGTGTTCCTCATGAGGAACACCTCCTTGTTACCTTTGCATACCTGTTCTCAGCTCTTAAATTCTTTTCAAACATCCATTGTGACCAGATCTTCAAGAAACACAATAATACTAATACCAATAAAACGTTTTTAGTTTTAGGTTTTGGATGTTTTGGGCTCATTTTTTCATTTATAACAGTCAGATATAGGCAACAGACAATTTCATCTTTCATTTTTAATCCAACTTCCTGGAGGAATTCAAAGATTTGCACTTTGCTATTCCACCATTACACTAAGCCCAACAGCGTTAGCGCTGCAGTCCTGAGCCAGCTCCACGTTCCACTGAAAACAGTGAGCCCTGCTAATTGATTTTAATGGCTCTCTCCGCGACGATGCGCCCCTTATGAGTTGGAAAGAGGTCTTTAAGATTATTATTATTAGTATAATTGCCATTAACCCCACACATTCCCTTCGCGAATGGCAGACACAGAGAGAATATCTTTGCCCTTAAGCTGAGCAAATAATTATTAGAGACTGGAAACAAACAGACGACCGTCATTCATGCGCGCACCTTCCTGCACGCACACACACACACCTTGGATAAGACCCCCTCCTGGCGATCCTCATTCCCTCCGTCGCCCTCTTCGCGCAGCTTATCGCTTGTAATTTATGCAAAATTAATTGATACATCTTTTATAATTGATGTGCTGTAAACTTAATGAGTAATTTATGTAATTAGTCAATTAAGGATAATTCCAACATATGTTCCACATGCCCAGAAGGTGTGCTTTACAACTAGTTATTTGTCCAGGAGTTTGGTGCACGCAAAGGATGCCGTGGACTACCTAATTAATTTTGTTATGCAGATCAGCCAAAGTGTCTACTTAACGGTCCCCTTTGTGAAAACAGAATTAACATTGATCTTTCCCGCGTTTTAAGGGGATGCTTTTACTCGGGTTGGCCTCCGAGGGCCTTGGAGGAGTTTTAAGTCTCATTTTTCAGACTTGTGCAAAACAGTCACAAAAAACGACAGAATACTACAAATGTATTTATTTATCTTCTGTTTGACGGGGTGCAAAAAAAGGGTAATTTCCCTTGCAATTAGGTGATTCCTTTTAAAATATGCTCTCGTTTGACACAACTGACCTTTTGAGTGGGCTTTAAGGACCGAGACATTACAGGAGAGATGCGCCGACTAATTAATTGACTCAGTTTTGAATATTCATACCCAATACAGCGAGCTTGCCCTTAATTACATTGTTGGACTTTTCTCCAAGGAGGCTAAATCACGGAAGGCTTAATTATTGTAATGTATTCGAAGGCCCACCGGGGCACCGAGGAAGACAGGAGCCGTCAAGGACCCAGTCATGACACCTGGCCAGAAGAAAATAGAAAAAAAAAGGGGGGGGGGGGGGGGCGCTTCTGTTCTCGCCGTGCAGAAATCAGAGCAGGGGATGAAGTTTGTTTACAGCCTTGTAGGATCCACCAGAGAGTGTTTGAACAGACAGACAGCCGCCGGACTCCCCTCTCAGCAATTAATCAACAACAGTGCCGCTCACGCTCAGTGTGTTGTTGTGTGAGTCTGTGCGAGCGCGTTCGTGTAATTGGGAGCGGAGGAGAAGCCGCGCTGATTATTGTGCGCAAAAGGAAGACATGATTTATGGCTGAGGAAGTCTGAAAGTGCAATCGAGCAAATTTAACAAAAGAGGCTGTGTTTATATATTTAATTGTTTTTTGGTTTTTGTTTTTGGTTACAAGCGAAATGAGCAGAATATCCATTCGGATCAGTGTGTTTTATGGAAAGTTTGTGACATTCTCTTTATTCGCTCTTAAACGCAACGCTACATCTTGTAGCTGCGGCACAAACTTGTGTTTAGAGGTAAGAAGGGCCAAAGGTCAGTGTAAAATAGAAATGCACTCACTTGGATACTTGTAAGCGTTGACACTTTAAACGCAATTTAAATCCATCACCGTGGCTTTCCTGTGTTTCTGCGCGCTTTACGCGCGAATCGGTGATTGGCATACAGCAGATTAGAGACAAACGCATCCACGGATCGCTCCTCCTCTTATTCCCTTTCTCCATCTCGTCTCTGCCTCATGCCCCCCACCACCACTAGCAGCACACACAAACACACAGAGTCACACACACACTCACGCAGCCCTCTGCTCTCTTCTGACGTGTCCCCTGGATAATAGATAACAGAGCCGACGACCTGCGGGGGTCTCACAAAAACAGTGCGCGGCGAGTAGGAGCACCGCATAAGAGGAGAGGAGCCACATCACACACAAACAGCAAAGCAAACCTGCCAAATCCAACGGCCCACAGCTAAAAGGAACTCAAAGGATCTCAACTTTTTACGCACGGACACAGTTTTACGCGCAAGTTTCAAAAGAGCATCATTTGGCAAAAAGCTGTCAGAGAAACTTTATTTGGATGCAAGAGCCTGTCGGGGAGCTTTCCTGTCAGCGGCGGGCCTTTAATCTGATGGCTGAGAAGTTTGGAACAAATCAATCGGATGGAGACTGAAGGGAAGACCGTCACGTTAGAATTGTAAAAATACAGTTTAGCTCAGATCAAATACAAACTTAGAGAAATCGTCACAGTCATGCCCCGTCCCGGGAAAAACTCCTACAGCGACCAGAAGCCTCCATATTCCTATATATCACTGACAGCGATGGCTATCCAGAACTCGCCTGACAAGATGCTGCCTCTGAGTGACATTTACAAGTTCATCATGGACCGGTTTCCGTATTACCGAGAGAACACGCAGAGGTGGCAGAATTCCCTGCGGCACAACCTGTCGTTCAACGACTGCTTCATCAAGATCCCTCGGCGGCCCGATCAGCCCGGAAAAGGCAGCTTCTGGGCTCTGCACCCGGACTGCGGGGACATGTTCGAAAACGGCAGTTTTCTGAGGAGACGGAAGCGCTTCAAGGTTCTGCGTGCTGAGCACATGACCTGCAAGAGTTCACCGATGATGCATTACTTCCACCATCACCACCACCACCCCGGCAGCAAGCTGGGCGCAACATCCGGTCAACACGACCACCCAGGCGCGCCAGCCAGCAGGCTCCCTGCTTTCCAGGGTTACGGGGGCCTTACTTGTGCACAGCCTGGCGGGTTTAAACACCCGTTCGCCATCGAGAACATTATAGGACGAGACTACAAGGGCGTGGTGGCCAGCGGGCTTCCCCTCACCTCGGTCATGCACCACCTGGGTTACCCGGTTCCCCCCCAGCTCAGCAGTGTGGTCAGCTCGATGTGGCCGCACGTCGGGATGCTGTCAGAGTCCATGAGCGCCGTGCCAGTCCCTGCAGCATCATCTGAGTATGCGCCCTTCAGCGTGTCAGCAAAGGGCCTTTACCACAGCTCCAACGGGCAAACTCTGCCCGCAGTACCAGTGCCAATCAAACCAACCCCATCCCTGGGCCAAGTGCACGGTCTGACGGGGCTGCAGACCGGCTCGGCCCACCTCTGCTCTCCGGCCTCCCTGATGGAGAAAAGCGATCTGATGGAGGGGAAAGGAACCCCTCTACACCCGGCTCTCCTGCTGTCCTAACCGGGTAAATGATGGGTTATTTTCTTTTACCAAAATAAAAGAAACATTATATTAAAATAAAAGTAAACCGAACGGATCTATCAGAGACGGTTCAGTTTAGGAGCAGCTGCAAGACAGATGTAAAAACCTTTATATATTGTACTGTTATGATTTCTTTTCTTTGCACATTTTGTTTACCACACATGGCACTATCAAATATAATCAGACAAGTAGATGCGCTAAAGCCAAAGACAGCTTTGACTAGAGGAAACATTTCTTCCAAATAACTAACAAATGTTGATTTATTTTTGCTGTTATTCTATTTTCTTCCTGTGATTTATGGCAAACTTGGTAGCAAAAGACAACAATGCCTTTGTGTTTTTTAATAAATAATAAGTTAGGACTGTTGCACTTTTTTGTCTGTTTCTTGTGTTCTGCATATGCTTGTATTATAATGCTATTTATCTGAAGATATTTATAAAGAATTTTAAATCAACTTTATTTGGCCGTGGTATTTATTCAAACTGCATTTTAAAAGAAGAAATTACAGGACTTCCATCAGATTCTTATGGGAGTCCTGTGCATATAACTGTGTTATCAAATTTGCTGCAGAATCAAATCTGATATTTGCATGCAAAACTAATTCACCCACTATTCTGAAATACTTAAATACTTGTTATTATCACTTTGTCAAATAAAAGTGACAACACAAGAGCTACTTTGCTAAATTGATTATCTATTTGATCCATTATTCTGCAGAAGATAAGTTGGACTTTTTTATAATTATTTATTTCTCAACATATAATAGATATAAAACAATCAGGTGAAAATAAGTAATTAATCAAGAACTGACAATTTTTTAATGAATTCAACATTAAACTACTTACAACTGTTTGTCAAGGAACCAGAAAATCAAATTTGAACGCCTAGTCTTCTATATATATATTTATATTCTATCACATACTAATGCAGCCATATATATTCTATATATATATTTATAAAACAGCTGTCATTTCAGTCATGCAAGTGCAGATGTGCAGCATCTCAGATCATGATTGATTTGAGGAGCCATCGGCTCTCTGCACTGCAGCTCTGCATCTTCAAAAGCAGACAGGGGCAGTCGGATCAAGTTTGCTCTTTTGTTTTCTCTGTTTTAATGAACCTTTGAAGCTTCTCCTCTCCAAGCCTCAGGTTCATCCCACTGAAAGTGACTTATATTTAACCTCCTGTCCTCTGTTTAGCATCCCAAAGGCGCCCACAGCCGACACTATTGTCACACCAGCCTCTGAACAAATAATTGAGATGCACCAGTGGAGGGGAAGCGGGGGAGTGAAAAATCAGAGCAGATTTGGGACGTCATTGCTAACGATAAACACACAGAAAATGATTACTCTCATCTTTTCCTTACAATTTTCTCTTTAATTCCTACTTATGTGGTTTTCTGTTAAACATATCACTCACGTTTCATATAACACACACACACACACACACACACACACACACACACACACACACACACACACACACACACACTCACTGTGGGGTTTCTATAATTTCTAGTTAAAGGGAACTGAGGTTAGAGAATGTGTCTGTTTTTAACGTGTGTGTGTGTTTCTCTAATTCCCCGATCAGCAGGTCTCAGTGTCTTTAATAGTCCTCACTGCATTAGTGCATAATTAAATGCCACTAATTAAGACGCGATAAGAGGAGTAATAATGCAGCCATTACGACCCTCCATGATCCTCCGTCTTTACAGCACCAGAACCAGATGCCTCTGGAATCAGAGGATCATCAGGGTTAGGGTGTGAGCTGCATCTTCTGGTTAATTTATATTTCTAGAAAGTAAAAAAAAAAAAAAAACTTTTAGTTGTAAAAGCAAGTTATGTTTCAGATATGTAAAATGATTTTACAACAAAACACAACAATTAAGAACAGTGCAGTTCACTTCAAACATTTCTGTTTACACAACAAACATGTTTGTTGGCTAATTATTTAGCTTCTATGGGTTTATTTTTTTAATTATGGGATATAAATACATATTATGTCCTTATGAAATTCTGGCAAATCAACAAAGAGGTAGACCTAAGGTCACCGTGACAACATACATAAAAACAATTCTAAAAATCATAAAAGCATAAATTCTGGCATCAAACACAAACATCTAAAACTTTGTTTTCTGTGCAAAAGTTAGAAAATGCTCATCTTGATACAGCTCTGAGTTTTGTAGAAAATATTTCATGCCAACAAAAATGAAACCTGCCATATTCAGGAAAGAAACAATCTCCACGTATTTGAAAATGAGCATGAGCAAACTCATAAAAAATAGTTTATCGTGCAAAATTGGAGTTTAAAATGAGTAAGAGGGTTATGAATGAATAAAACATTCATGTCAGAGGTGTTTCACTGTCCGCCCTCCGAAGCGTAATGTGACGGTCGTGCATAGATGATGGTGCATTAGTGGTAATTATCCAGCCCTTCCAAGGGGCCAGGGTGGCAAATTCTACATGCGTTTGTCTTAATGATCAGCAAAGATGCGCCACACACACACACACACACACACACACACACACACACACACACACACACACACACACACACACACACACACACACACACACTGGCTGATCTTTAAAATATCATGCCACTTTATTAAATGATGAAACGACGTAGTTAACTTAAACAGTCACATTAATATTTAATCACATGAAAATGAGAAAAATCTAAACTATTAAAAGAAAAATGAGGGTTTCTCACTTGTAGGAGCTTTCATGAAACAAGCACGCATGAAAAGGTGATGGAAACCTGCTCTAAACCTGACCTCAAAGAAAACTGTGAAGTTATCTGATGAATTAAAAATGAATAAATACAGTACGTGGTATCAGAAGATCCCATAAGTTTATTGGTGAGACACATTAAAAAGAAAAGAGTGTTGCATATTTTGGAGGAAAAGAAGAAAAGTTAAAAAAGGAATTTATAGATATTCTTTATTAGTATTTTGAATCTTGAATTGCAATATCTTTAGCAAATGTTTAGCAACAAATGCGTGGCTGTCATTAACTGCATGAAGGAAAAAAGAGAGTTTCACTGTAAACTCTAGTTTTTTTTTTAGAATTTTATATAACTCCTGAAAACTATCGAACATTAAAATTAACAATTTTTTAAATATGTTTTATGTCATTAACAAGATAGGGGGCTCATTTATTTATACAGTTATCTCTATTCAGTCACTCTGACCGCGATCAGCTGAAAGGTTGCAGATTTAACCCAGAAAAATATCAAATACATTTGATTACATGAAGTGCTTTGTGTCACAGCCGCGATCCGTGTCTAACCCTATCCCAGACTGTTGCTGCATGACGCCTGGATCAGTGTAATTATGATGTTTAACAGTTTAATCAGGTCTGGAGACAGACAGAAGATGTCACACTACTTTTCCTCCTTTTTTAATGTTTTAATTTACAACTTTAGTACCTTACAGTCTGTTTCACCTCTGTGGAAGTTTCTACTCCCCCCACCTTTGTCCAGTTCTTTCTCCTTTTGTACCTCCTTCAGAATAATTACACAAAGATTCACTGATCCAGGGTCAGAATGAATTCATCCTTGTAGCTGAATGTCTCGTCTCTGCTCTGTCCTCGGAGTAAGGTCCCCTGACGCAGCTGCCGCCCATCTTTATTATCCTGAATTATAGCGCCTAATTAGCCATTATTACTCTTTGTTATCAATCAAAACAGGTCAGCCGTTCAATTGTTCTGGCCTCCTTCCCATCGTTTCCCCTCACTTACTTCTTCACTTTCTCTGAGGAGTATTTTTTGGACCAAAAAGAAAAAGTTTATTAGCCAAAAACCAGACCACAGCAGTTTCATCAGAGGTTAAGTGCTTTGGGGGAGAGGGAGAGCTTGTACTCTCAGTAATTCAGATGAAAGTGAAATGGAAATGATCTACAGGAAAGTATCACTGTCCAATTGAAAGTTGAAATTTTAAAACTCCCACCTCAAAGTCAAAACAGAGATTTGAATTTTACAGGCTGTAATACACACACACACATACAGGCTCTTGGCACATGGAATGTCACCTCTCTGGTGGGGAAGGAGCCTGAGTTGGTGTGTGAGGTTGCGAGGTTCCGACTAGATATAGTCGGACTCACCTTAACGCATGGCTCTGGCTCTGGAACCAGTTTCCTTGAGAGGGATTGGACTTTCTACCACTCTGGAGTTGCTCCCACTGAGAGGTGCCGAGCAGGGGTGGGCATACTAGTTGCCTCCCATCTTGGTGCCTGTACGTTGGGGTTTACCCCAGTGAATGAGAGGGTAGCCTCCCTCCGCCTACGTGTGGGGGGATGGGTTCTGACTGTGGTCTGTGCTTATGCACCAAACTACAGTTCAGACTACCCACCCTTTTTGGAGACCTTGGAGGGGGTGCTGGAAAGCACTCCTTCCGGTGACTCCCTCGTTCTGCTGGGGGACTTTAACGCTCACGTGGGCAACGACAGTGAGACCTGGAGAGGTGAGGTTGGGAGGAACGGCCCCCCTGATCTGAATTTGAGTGGTGTTTTGATATTGGACTTCTGTGCCAGTCATGGATTGTCCATAATGAACACCACGTTCAGACATAAAGGTGTCCATATGTGCTCTTGTCACCAGGACACCTTAGGCCGCAGCTCGATGATCGACTTTGTTGTCGTTTCATCTGACCTGCGGCCGCATGTCTTGGACACTCAGGGGAAGAGAGGGGCGGAGCGGTCAGACCAGGCAGGCCCAAACGTATCATGAGGGTCTGCTGGGAACGTCTGGCAGAAGGAGCTTCAATTCCCACCTCCGACAGAGCTTCCAAAATATTCCGGGGGAGGCGGGGGACATTGAGTCTGAATGGACCCTTTTCCGTGCCTCAATTGTTGAGGTGGCCAACCGGAGCTGTGGTCGCAGGATCGTCGGTGCCTGTCGTGATGGCAACCCCCAAACCCGCTGGTGGACACTGGCGGTTAGGGATGCTGTCAAGCTGAAGAAAGAGTCCTATCAGGTCTTTTTGGCTTGCTGGACTCCAGAGGCAGCTGACGGGTACCGGCAGTCCAAGCGGAACGTGGCTCGGGTGGTCGCCAAGGCAAAAACCCGGGCATGGGAGGAGTTTGTTGAAACCATGGAGCAAGACTTGTTTACGGCTTCGAGGAGATTGTGGTCCACCATCCGGCGCCTCAGGTGGGAAAGCAGTGCACTACCAACAGGATGGTGTGCTGCTGACCTCTACTCAGGACGTTGTGGATTGGTGGCAGAATACTTCCAAGACCTCCTCAATCCCACCGACACGTCTTCCAGTGAGGAAGCAGAGTCTGGGGACTTTGGGTTGGCCTCTCAAATCTCTGGTGCAAATCTCTTTGAGAGGCCAACCCAAAGTCCCCAGACTCTGCGTCCTCACTGGAAGACGTGTCGGTGGGAAAGACCTGATCGGACCCTTTCTTCAGCTTGACAGCATCCCTAACTGCCGGTGTCCACCAACGAGTTCGGGGGGTTACCGAGGTGGTTCATTTCAAGATCCTGGTTCTGGTCTATAGGGCCTTACATGGACAAGCACCATCTTACATTGGTGTTCTTCTCAGTCCCTACACGCCCAGCAGGTCCCTGAGGTCCAGTGATCAAAGCCTACTGGTTGTGCAGCACCAGGCTAAAGACCAAAGGTGACAGATCATTTGCTGCTGTGGCCCCCAGGCTCTGGAACTCTCTCCACCCTGAGCCTGAGATCAGTGGACTCAGTGGACTCCTTTAAAAAGCAGCTGAAAATTCACTTGTTCAAGCTGGCTTTTGTATGATCTTCTTCACCACTCTCTCTTTATTCTGCTTTCCCCACCTATTCCACCTTCCTCAGGATCCAATGATTTCCCTCTTTCCTATTCACTCTCTCTCTTTAACATATTTTTAATCACAATTGTCTGTTTTGCGCTCATTTTAAATATATTTTTAACCATTTTCTAAATTCTTTTTTATATTTTTACAGTTTTTTGTTTTTGTGAAGTGCCTCGTGATATTTATCTTGAGAGGCGCTATAGAAATGATGTTTTCTTCTTCTTCTTGCCACCACAACAGGCACCGACGATCCTGCGACCACAGCTCTGGTCAGCCACCTCAACAATGGAGGCGCGGAACGGGTCCATTCAGACTCAATGTCTCCCGCCTCCCCCGGAAAATTATGGAAGTTCTGTCGGAGGTGGGAATTGAAGCTCCTTCTGACCGGAGACTCTGCCAGACGTTCCCAGCAGACCCTCGCGATGCATTTGGGCCTGCCTGGTGTGACCGGCATCCTCCCCCACCATCTGAGCCAACTCACCACCAGGTAGTGGTCAGTTGACAGCTCCGCCCCTCTCTTCACCCGAGTGTCCAAGACATGCGGCCGCAGGTCAGATGAAACAACAACAAAGTCGATCATCGAGCTGCGGCCTAAGGTGTCCTGGTGCCAATAGCACATATGGACACCTTTATGTCTGAAAATGGTGTTCATTATGGACAATCCATGACTGGCACAGAAATCAAATAACAAAACACCACTGGAATTCAGATCAGGGGGGCCGTTCCTCTCAACCACACCTCTCCAGGTCTCTCTGTCGTTGCCCACGTGAGCATTAAAGTCCCCCAGCAGAACGATTATCATCTTCTTTTACAGTGTTTCACTCATTTTATGTAAACAGTTTTTATGCATAATTTCTAGAATTTGCAACTGCTGAAAAGCATCAAACACACCCTACAACATTAAGGTTAAATTTGTGCACAATAAAAATGTCAGTAAAGGTATTTATTCTTCTTAGAATTTTTATTAAAAGATTCAGTCCTCAGCACATTTCTGATGATAGCAAAAATTGACATCAGAATAAAAACATAATAAAATCAAAGATTGGTTGTTTTTTTAATCATGACTTTAAAGTGACCATGTGTAGGTTTCCTGGCGATAGGGGCAGTAGTACACACCTAAATCCTTGCAAGCAAGCAGTATTTTTGTGTTTGAGTAAGACCTTACCAATGGTTGGCCATTAGGGTAAAAAATAATCCGACTCCCTTTCATCACTGGCAATGAGCAAAAAGGCAAATGTGTTAAACAACAACGTTCATGAATGGCCAAAGTTGTGTAACCGTTAGTTACAAATCAGAAAATGCAGTTTGTCCTCACGGGCTCCTGTAGAAGTAAATACAGTATCTAATATGGCATCGCCCAGAGACTTAGGGTATTTCTTAATGTCAAGGTGCCTGGCCTCGCAAGACATTGCCTTGGAAGGCCAGGCGCCTTGCTTACGAGGACACTGTCCTTCCTTGGTCAAATAAAACGGTTAAATTGAAAGGACTTGCATCACGTGACACAGGAGGTAACGTTATATTTTATACGTACAAGTTTCAATATAAATATATAACGGGCCTTTTATTTTTTCAATTGCGTAAATATTGGTAAAATTAATTATGTAAGCAAGTTGCTACCTACGAGCCACCGAAGATGCAACTACAAAGCAACTAACCAACCATAGCTAACTGCTTTGGATTTAAAAAATAAATTTCAGACATCAACCTGATAGCTACAATTAGTTGACTTACTTTTAAACTTGAAATTTGCCCCCGTAATAGTTGACGGCTCCTGATCTCCCAATCTTTTTGAAAATACCGTGCTGTATTCTGGGAAACTTTTGACCAAGGCCAGGCTACAAGGCACCTCCCATGTATTCTTGCTCAGCTAGCTAAACGGCTAACAAATGGAGAACAGACACCTTGGTAGAACATGAACATTGGAACACGCCTGATGACATATCTCCTAGGCAACCAGGGCAAGACCAAGACATCAAGGCAAGGTTCCTTGGCATTGAGAAACACTCTTAGACCTGCTCTTGTGTATTTTAGACCCGGTTTTTATGGTTATATGTTACAAAGCTGCCAATATTTTTAAACAACTGGAAATCATTTAATTCATTTTCAACAACATTTCAAGGGGCGCCTCCAGAAAATTTTGATGGGGTGGCCAGACGGGGCCAAAGAAATTTTTGGGTTGGCACACCAAATTGGTCCTTGTGGTAACTGTGGGAGAGTCTGGCCTGTGGTGATGCATTGCATTGCTCCTTTATTCATTTTTATTTAAAAAACAGAACGTATTCAAAAAATTTACTTAAGTTTTACAAACACAAACATTTCAGAAAAATACATTTCAGTTATTTCAAATGTTATTTCAAATGTTATTTTCAAATGTATTTTTTAGTTTAATTCACTTGTCGCTAGGTTCACAAAAAACTACAGAGATAAAAACTTTTTTTCAATGTTGAGCCGCAGAAACGTGTATTTTTAAAATTCTGATTATTTCTTTTCTCATTAATTGTATTATTTTTCTTTTGTTTTACAATTATGTCTTGAATAAATAAGATCAATTAATGGTTTGAGTAAACATTAATATGATTTATTAACACTGGGTTTTGCTGCGGGGGCCAGCAATTTTCTAGGGATGGCCACTGTATATGAAAACTGTATATTGTCTCTTTGACCATTTTTAAATAAAGGGGGAAAATAGTGTTAAAATGTTTGATTACACAACAGGTTCTGTCTTTTAGTAGTTCTTAAACTCTAACAGGTGTTCAGTGGTTTTGAACAAACATCCTGCTCAGGCTTTTAAAACGTATTCCTCCTCGAAAGCCAGTTAATACAGTGCAGAAGAATGGAAGCAATGTTGGAAGAATTTGAGTGAAGACTGGCAATTGAATAAATATGATTTTTGCACATCTCTATCTGACAAGAGTTTAAGTCAGAATGAACGGTTTGTTTATTTTTTCATTTGTACGCAAAGCAGGGCCGTGCAGAGACCTTTGACGGGGCGGGTGCTCAAAGTAAAAAAAAAAAGGGGGGCACTTATAGAGCAATCCAACAAGTTAGAAAATTCAGATAATGAGAAACTTGGGTTCAAACAACATAATAAAAATATATCAATTAGTGTCATTAGTGTTCATGTTAGTTCATAAATAATAGTTTTAGTTTTTAAAGCTGACTTATATCTAGAGATGTTACAACCACATTTCTGCCCCTGATCCGAGTCCAAGTTGTTTGATTTTTGATTATCTTCCAATACTGAGTCCTGTTCTGATACCAGGTGGTGATGCAACGCCTTATAAAAGAAGAAAGCAGTTGTCCTTCTGTCTGCATTTGTCATTTTGTTATTTTAGCCTGAAAAGGTCACTCATTCAGGAAGTACATTCAACAGAAATTAAGATTTAAGATAATTTATTGCTATTGCACAGGTGTACAACCAAATATATTTTGCGCCTACTAAAGACAGCTCTAGTAAGAGGTAGTAAAATAAATGTAAAATAAATGCAACCACAGAGACTTATCCATTGTGATTTACAGCTACGTTAGCTGAGATATTTTTCCTGTCAGTAGAAAATTCTTGATCCCATTCCATGATCTCTGAACTTAACACTAAACATGAGAGCTCTGGTACCAACCTAACAACAACACCCTTTACACAAAGGCACCATCATCACATACGTGGCAGGAGTCGCAGAGAAACTTAGAAGAATCTTCTCCAAACACAACATCCCGGTAAACTTTAAACCCAACACCCTCAGACAGAAACTGGTCCATCCAGGAGACAAAACACCCAAACAGAAGCTCAGTGGGGTCGTCTATGCAGTCCAGTATAGGAGCACTGTCCAGCAGATGTTTACATTAGAGAAACTAAACAACAATTACTCAAGAGCATAACACAACACAGTCGCAAAGAGAGTGAGACGTAAACTACACAGAGGAAGTGAACTCAATTAGCAAGAAAGAAAAACAGGTGCAGATTTTGTGTGAGGAAAGTTGACAGGGATAGAAGAAGGTTAAAAGCTGACTTTTTTGCCTCAGGTGGCTGGTTAAGGAAGGTAAAGTTACCGCTTCCCTCAGAGAAAACATGCATCAATCACAATGTTTGTGGTCACAGAGACACTTCAAATAAAGTGACTATTTATGTTACCGAGTTAATTCACAAAAAAGGAGATACACCACTGCGAGGGTCAATATTAGACTGTTAATCTCTTCCAAATGACTGAAACAAGATTCATGTAATTTAAAAAGAGAAGTCCTGTTCACTCCTGCTTTGGTATAACTCTGCTTTAAAATGTCAGGGATGTCCAAATTTTTCAAGACGAGGGCCAAAATCGTCAGGAAATACAGGTCTTCACAGGCCTCAAAAAGTCCTTTTGTAATTATAAATCAGGCAAAAATTATTTTATAGGGAATTTTGTTTTGTTTTGCTTAAACATAGTGTCTAAATAAACAAATCTCTGAATATAAAAATATTTGAAAGCACCAGTCTTACTACATCTTTCTCGAGAGACAAAATTCAAGTGTGCAACAAATGCAACCGAGGGCCACAAATGATCATCGGGCTGCAATGTGAACCTGCCTGCCTCAATTGAATCATCAGAGCTGAAGTTAGACTGGAAAAAAAGAGAATTGTTCTCCTTAACAGCTGGCATAACAAACAAACTAAAGACACCTTGCAAATGATTCCAAAAATGAGGAGCTTAACTCCCGACTAAAGTGCATACGGTGTTCTCGTTAGTGTTAATTAGAGCAGTGACAGCAGCTAAAGACAAGGTCCTCCTCTGACTCCTAATCACTTATCTCTCCATTAGAAAGAGCACTCTAAGTTTTTATTAGTGTAATAAAGTTGATCTTTAGTACCACAAAAAGCCTTCAGAGACCTGAATGATCCCAGGTCCTGGAGCGAGTGTGTTCATCATATTCATTATTTTTTGTCCACACGCACACACACACACACACACACACACACACACACACACACACACACACACACACACACACACACACACACACACACACACACACACACACACACACACATACACATACACACACACACACACACACACACACACACACACACATCTGTTTTTAGGTAGATTAAAACGATCTTATCTGATTGTTGTGATTAAAAATAAGTGAAAAACAATGCATGTGTGTGTGTACTTGTCTATATACCAAACTGAGGACCAATGACAAACTTTTCACCTGCAAAGTGAGGACATTTTGTCTCACTCTAGTGTAATGGTACACTACTCGTTAGTTTTAGAGGTAGGGTACGAATTACATCTTAGTTAAAGTTAGGAGCAGACTGGTAATGGTTAGGGTCAGGGTTAGGGTGAGGCACAATCCAGTCACGAAAATGAATAGAAGTCAATGACGGATCTCACAACGAATGCAAGACAAGAATGTGTGTGTTTGTTTTCTCCTCAAATTTGACAAACGTTTAAATGATCTTTACATTTTCTCATCCCTTGATGTCATTCTTCAGATGCATAGCTTTTTTATTAGTGAAGTTTTACTGAAGGAAAGCTGTGCTAACATCATTAATCTGATTCCCTTGTGCCCTCTGGTGGATTAAATAGGCCACCATAGATTCCAACCAACCAGATTAAAGAGATGAAAGTTCTACACAAGCAGAATCTCCAAGTCAGAAAACATTGCAATTTAGACTTTATTAGAAAATATTATTATGATGCAAATTATTAAGAAAAATGGCCCTCCCTTAATGTTTTTTCAACATTTAATAATTAAAAAATATTCTAAATGTTAATTATCATTTAAACTTTGTGAGATTATTAATAAAAGCCTGTTTTTTCCACAGTAAAAATGTGTCAGTTTAAACTAATAAGAATTAATTTGAACTGACTTGTTTTAGATTTTTTATATTGTCAAAAACACTTTAATTGGATATAATTTACAATCTTTTATTTACATGAGGACCAGGGGGGGTCTTTACATAAAGTATACAAAACATATGTATGAAACTACAGCCTAGAGGCTCTTTTATGTAATGTCAGGAATGCAGAACTGTCAAGTACACGGGTGGCAGGAACGTCCAATCACATGTTAGCAAGTATCAGCAGAGCCAATAAATGAGCTTATGGACGGTTCTAATGGGAAACAGGCTTCAACACAAGCAGACATTTTCCTCTTGGTCCTAGTGCTCAACCAGTGTCTGTTTACTGTAATTTAGCGTAATATTGTTTTTGGCCGGTAAAAAGTGCAGGGGACAAAAATTTACTTTGGGAAAAGTGTGTGTGTGTGTGTGTGTGTTGGGGGGGGGGGGGGGGGGCATGTCCCCCTGTCTTCCCCAGAAATAAACTACATCCATGCTGAGTACAAATAATGTAGGTTTTCATGTGCCATGTATTCCTTTTTACATACAAAAATGTCTATTTATTTTATTATCTAATTGATTTAATAAACATCGTATTTTCCCAGCATCAAAGGCCTGTTTTGGGTCAAATATCAGACATTTTCTTTCAGGATTTGCTGGTAGAGAGATGATTTCAAGGTTCCATCAAGTCCTACTTGCACTTGAATGACTTCAGGACAGGACTAGATGTGTTGCTTTTCAATACATGTGGTCTACTTCACATGGCCAGACAGACACATTTTAATATAATTTAAAACAAAAATCATTTGAAAGCTCCATTTGCATTAACTCAGGTACTTCCTGTCTGATATGGGACATTGTTAGCTGATATTGGATCATTTAAGTGAAACAAACAAAACAAAACTTGAAAAAAATTTTAACGAGACAATTTTTTCACGACACTTTATCTGTCTAACTGTCTTTTTCTGTTTCAAAACATCAGTTATGGGTTCTGTTAGAGAAAAATCAGTCTGACATCAGATTAGTTGTGTGTGTGTGTGTGTGTGTGTGTGTGTGTGTGTGAGAGAGAGAGAGAGAGAGAGAGAGAGACAAACAGCGGTGTAAAGGTTAGAAGAGCTTTGAGGCAGAGGATGCTGCGTGACCGTCCGTGACACTCGCGTCTTTGAACGAGACATCAGCTCTCAACACGTTTAATCAAATATAGAAAATATAATCTTCAGAATCAGGTTTAAATTTTATCATCTCAGCTAATATGCATATGCTAACATATGTAGCATTTCAGCTGACTTTTGAATATTAAAGCCTAATGTCTTAAGCCTTTATAGAAAGTCAGACATCCTGGGAAACTGACATCACAGCTAAATGCACATCAATGCACCTGATCCGATGAGTCACCGCCCCAGTTTGAGAAGAGTTTCCCAATACACAGAGAATGCGATGTGCGTTCTTGCGTGCGATAAATAGGGAACGCTTGTTTTAAGCGGGGGTGGGAGGCAGACCAATGACGAATAAACATGGGGTAACCTTTAAAATCTGTCACACGCGTCACACACAAGCAGATCTCTCTTCAGCAAAAGCTTCATCACATCCTCACAGGTGGGAAAAGAATATTTATTTCACTTCTTAAACGAAACTTTAATAATTTGTTGAAATAAGGTTTAGTTTAAACAATATATTTTGTTTTAATTGCAAAGGGGATTTGGATTTGCTGGCAGACATCACCATAAATCAATCATGTGGGTCTTCGGGAAGATCAGGGAGAGAGTGGAAAACATTCCCCAAGAGCTGAATCGCTACATGAGGAAAGGTGAGGAGGATCTTCCGTTTTCATCTAAGACCGGCTCATCCCAGAATCTGCACAGCAACATCATTACACCGGATAACATCCCAGAGTTCTGCCTGCCTCCACGGCTTTGCAGGAGGAGTCCTCTGCCAGAAGTGGAGAAAGGTCAACTATTCCTGGACCATCAAAAGCAGTATTCAAGTGCTACGCAGACATCACCGTCTCAGAAGGCTTCAAAGAAACCGCTGCCCTTCTCTGCAGAAGACTATGGTCTGGTTGGGTTGTATGAGAGGCCCAACACTCGAAGGAAAGAGTCTTTGCTCCTTTCTAAATCTTCTGGGTACGTGTTTGAACTGTTTTCATGCAAACACCGTCCAGGAGCAGGAAGCAGTGAAAGGGAAACTCCTTCCTCTGACGACGACTCTCCCTTTGGGTCCTGCTACAAGTCACCCAACATCGTCCCATCAAGACGTGGTTGCCTCAAGCAAACTAAATCCTGTCCTTTACTGTTTGAGATCAAGGAGAAAAGTGGGAGGTTGCAGAAGGTTGGTTTGAGTTTAACATCCTCTCCTTGTAGCCCTCCAACGTCAGAGGAACCCTCGCTCACCCTGTCCCCACCTGTCCCCCCTTCACTGGACATTCTCCAATGCCAGGAGAGACTTCAACATGAACACGTCCTTCCCTTACAAGGATTCGGCAAAGTTCACCTCTCAGCCGAACAAACAACATTCTCCAACAACAATTCCTCAACCCTTTACTCGCTGAGGGTGCGCGTGGTGTCTGTGGAAGGTTTGAGTGATGAAACAGACCAGTGCACCCTGAACTGTGCAGTCAGTCTGTGTCTCACACCAGGGAAGCTGCAGCAGCAGAAGAGCGCCACCATCAGGAACTGTCGCAGCCCTGTGTTTAATGAGGATTTCTTCTTCACAGAGCTCAGTCACAAGGATCTAGTGGAACTGCAGCTCAGGGTGAAAGTGGTGAACAAACCTGCAGCTGGAGCCCTGAGGAGGGGAGTGGTGATCGGAATGACCAGTGTACCACTAAAGCAGTTACTGCTTCTTAGGGAACTAGCATAAGAGTATTATTTTAGGATTCATTTACCTTAACAGTGTTTTGAGGTGATGCACAGTAAAGACATACTGTGTGATTTATGATCTTAGGATGCTTTTGCACCACAGGCAAAAATGGATGTGCCAGTGTTGTAAATAAAGTGGAAAAACTATCTGGATATTCGGTAAGATAAGCTGTTTGAGCACTTTTACAAAACATGATGTCAAATTGATAGTAATGATGTCTCTGAGAGGCAAAAAGTATGTTGTTAATGTTATTTATCTATTATTATACTATTTTTGTCATTTATCGTTATTGTAGAGACACTGCTCTACTTACATGAAAAAAGTATTTGTCATAATCTCTTCTTTAGTATTCTGTACTGTGTTTGTGATACTAAACAAGCTACCACAGACGTTTATTAAAACATAATTTACTGTTTGTAAGTGTACTTATTCGAATGCAACCTTGCACTGTGTCTTTAATGCAGCTTCATTTTGTTAATTTTGTTTGAAAAATGAACGTTCTGATTTTTGAACAATGCCCACTACTGAATGCACTCAGCCTTTTCTGTGCTTGCTTGATATAATAAACTTTTGATTAGTTTAAGCATTGTATTCAGTAAAATACATGCACAGATCATGTTTTGTCTCACTCCAATTTCTTCTTGTTGCATATAAGCTCTACTTTTAACCTTGTAAGATCCAACATCATGCAAAAATGATTTTCAGTCATTTTTCAAGTGGCCAAAAAACACATTTTGCTTTCAGGTTTTTATAAGGTATTTATATTTAAACACACTATCTGACAAGTTTACTGAGGAGTGCAGGTTCATTATTTATTTGTTACAACGACTTGGGTTCATTATTTATATGTTACAACGACTTGCCATAAATTCTCAAACCCGGATGTTACGGCGTGACGTAGAGCGCAATCCCCTACACGTCGAATGTTTCACTATTCTGACTCTAAAACATCAAAAGTCTGCTGAATGTAAACATGTTGACACACAGATGAAAGGGTCGTAAAAATGGTGCTCGAGAGCGTGGTAGTGGATGTCCTCAACAGGTTTTTAGGAGACTACGTTGTGAACCTTGACAGCTCCCAGCTGAAGCTTGGCATTTGGGGAGGTAAGTGAACTTGGGTTTGCTCGTTTGTTAAGCTAGCTAGCTAACTGCAAATACACGCTAGCTAGCTAGCTGACGTTTGAGCAGACACCGTCTCACAGCTGCTGTCGCTGTGCACTTTGGCGAGACAATATGAGCACGGCACTGCATTCACGTGCTGATTTGGAGAGCGTTGAAAACGCGTTTTTCTTCAGTTAAATATCAGTTAATTTCTCTTTGGTTTATTCGGCATGCCTCTTTGATTTCTTGAAGTTTCTGGGAAGCGAGTAGTTCAGGGTCGCGCCCTTTCCTAGAGCCAGGTTAAGACTCGTGAGTTGCATTCTTAAGACTAAAGCAATCTACCATAATTTTCATTTCGCCAAACCCGCCAGGCTAAACCCCGGAACGCTGAGTGCATGTTTGAAGTGCTTGTTGTAATCAGATGTAGAAACATAAAGTCTTGATTTACTAATTTCTTTAGATTTTGCTTCCAAGTAGCCAGCCTTTAATGCATTTTCTATTTTAAATGTTTTGGCTTAAGTTTCTATATGCTCCTATATTTCCTGTACTCAAGGGATGAACCACTTCCAAATCATATCTGCAGCCTGTCACAAAGACACATATCTTGATCTGGGTTATTTGATAAAATGTATGAAAAATACATAATAGCTTCATTTAGTTGATATATTAGCTAAGTTTGTCTCAGATCCAGTGTCAGGTCTTACTGGATTTTATTTCTGTTGCCTGAAGACATGCCTCATTCAGATGCTGCACATACACTTTAATACATCCTTCATGTTTTAAGCACACGGGGCAACAGCCTATATGTATTATTGTCATTGCAGGTGATGCGGTTCTTAAAAATCTTGAGATAAAGGAAAATGCCTTGGTAAGTTGCTGTTTAATGCTAAATCAACCAGTGTTAACCCAGTAATAAATTCTGGAGTTTTATGTTTCTTTGTTGCAGAGTCAACTAGATATACCCTTTAAAGTCCGAGCTGGCCACATAGGTAAGATTGATGGTCTCGTTTCACCAGGCTTGGTTCGTTTTGGTACCTTTTTCACTGTGTTTTTTGTTATTAGGACGTCTGGAGCTGAAGATCCCTTGGAAAAACCTCTACACCCAATCAGTAGAGGCCACACTAGATGGGGTCTACCTACTAATAGTTCCCACAGCAAGTAAGTTCACAAACTCAAAACACATAAACATTGAGTTTTAATTTTGCTCTGTGCTGAAGATGACAACATTTTTCTTTTACACTTTTTTTTAGGAAGACTATTAACCAGTTGTCAAAAAATGTCATTCCAAAACTAAAACCTGTTTCTATTTGTATTCCTGTCTTCTAGGACAAATTTATTCTAAACCATATGAATTTGCAGTGATATAAAGTTTAAAGAGACTATGTGTATGTTTCTCTGGAAATATGGTAAATGGCCTGTATTTGATATTGAGCCTTCTAGAGTCTCAGAACCCCCCAAGGTGCTTTACAACATAATCAGTCATTCACCTATTCACACACACAGTCACCCTTGTGGGGATGAGCTACGATGTAGTCACAGCTGCCCTGGGGCGCACTGACAGAGGCGATGCTGCCGAGCACTGGCTCCACTGGTCCCTCTGACCACCACCAGCAGGCAAGGTGGGTTAAGTGTCTTGCCCAAAATTGCTAAACTCTTTACAAAACATTTGAAAGAACACAATCGAAAAAGAGATGCAATATATTTTGGTCGACTGGTATTGCTGTAGTGGGGTGACATCATCGGCAGGCGCAGGACCCCGAACAGATCCAGAAACTACAGAGCCAGAAAACTTTAATCAGCATTGCATTCTCTCGATGCAATTAACTGAAGGACCATCAAAGTCTGTGGAGTCACGCAGAGGTGGCATGCTTGCTGCTGCACACGTAACATTTACCGTAATGTTTTTTTTTATGATCTAAGATAAATGACCTGCACTTGAATATCACCTTTCAGAGTCAGAGGACTCCAAAGCGCTTTACACAACATTGTATCATTCATCCATTCACACACATTCGCACACTGAAGGCGATGACGGCTGCCCTGGGGCACACTGACAGGCGTGGCTGCCGAGCACAGGCGCCACCCGTCCCTCAGACAACCACCAGCAGGCAAGGTGGGTTAAGTGTCTTGCTCAAGGACACAACAGCAGAGTTCTCTGTCCTGAGCCGGGTTCAACCCTGCAACCTTGCGATTACTGGAAACCCGCTCTACCTCCTGTGCTACTGCTGCCCCATAAACTAGAAACAATCAGAATGATATGGTGTAAAACTACCCTGAAATGTATGTAGCGCCCCCTAGCACCAGGAAACTACACACTGCCACTTTAATGTATTTTTTGCTCCTTTGCATTTCAGGCATAAAATACGATGCTGAGAAGGAGGAGAAGCAGCTACAGGAAGCTCGTCAGCGGGAACTGCAGCGAATAGAGGAGACAAAGCTGAAGGCTGCTGAGCAAGGTCAGAGTTCAGTTAATTAAATTAAACGTCATATTATTTACTTTTTAATAGAAACATTTTAAATATTCTTGACATTAAAGACTACATTATCAGTAGCGGCCTCGAGGCACCAGTTTCTGATGGCCCAAACCCAGTTTTGATCTAAGCTGCAGACACTTCTGCTTCGTTTATTATTATCTGAAAAGATTTGCGTCAAACTTTAATCCTAAAGAAAAGAAAGCATGCAAAGTGCAAGTATCGTGTTTTATTGTGTTTGACAGAAAACCCTAAACTGGAGAAGCAGGACACGTTTGTGGAAAAACTCGTGACTCAGGTCATCAAAAACCTGCAGATCAAGATCTCAAATATTCACGTTCGCTATGAAGATGATGTGAGTATTTAAGAAGAGTCTCTGGATTAAAAAAATCAAATCCTTTCACAATTTAGTTTGTAAATGATAAAGAAAGGGTCGGAACTTGGTAACATGTTTATGTTACTTTAAATCTTGTAGGTTGTTGCGTTTAGACGTTTTCCTTGTCTTGCAGGTCACTAATCCAAACTGCCCTTTGTCGTTTGGAGTGTCACTTAAAAACCTCAGCCTCCAGGTAAGTGTTTATAAATGTACTTATTCCTATTCTGTTCTATTTGCTGTGATTTGACCCTGTTATTGTTTTTTTTCTCATCAGACTGCTGATTCGAACTGGAATCCCAGTATTTTGGATGAGAAGGCCAGGCTTTTCTTTAAGGTAGAACAATAAATAATGAAAAACATTTCTGTCTGTCTGTTCTCTCATACGTAGCCAGTGGGATTCACTTCTATGAAACATTTTAATCTGTAAAGTTCTAGGACTCCGTTTAGCTTCCTCTTGGCTATCAGCCAGACTTCAACACGGCTTTTCTCATCAACACAGTAAGCGGCCTCGTCACTCTAATTGCTTTTGTGTTTTTCTTTATTCAGTTGGTTCGATTGGACAACTTGTTTGCCTACTGGAATGTCAACTCTGTTCTCTTTTCCAATCACAATCCTGAGGAGGCCCTGGTGAGTCAAACTGCCGTCCCGCTGCTTGCATCCTATTTTTGATCATAGCTGACATAGAAGGTTACGCAGTATTCTGTATTACATATGAAACACACGTCTGTAGAAATGCTTATCTTTAAAGCCTGATTTGGAAAAAAAGTAAATGATAAAAGAGAGATTGTGATATTTTAAATGTTCTCTCATCATTTCTCTTAATAGCGATGCCTTCAGAGCAGCATGGAAATCCCTCATTCTCTCCCTGCCAGCCACGACTTCAGTGAGTGTCTCAGTGTCATCCTTTAATTTAATATTTGTACAAACCCAACCCTTAACACACCTAAACACAGATGTCACATGAGAAGAATAAAGAGTGTTCTTCAAACAGTTTGGTATGTGAATAATCTTTACACGAACATCACGCTGCCTTTTATAAATGAGCGCATGACACATTTTGAATTACCATCACTGCATTTTAACAGGTTTCAGGTCATCTTAACAGCTATTGTTTTGATTTTCACTCACATATGGCATGACTGTCTCAATCCCTACCTAAGAAAACCTAATTAACTAGGGCTGCACAATATATCGTAAATATATCGTTATCGCGGTATCAGCATGCACAATATGCATATCGCAAAGAACAGATGAATATCGCAATGAATGAATGGTCAGCTCAAATGTTTGCTACACATAACGCATTCTGTCAATCAAACACAAGCATGATGTTTTTTTAACAAATCAAATAGAGCTCTTCACCCATTTGGCCAATCAGGTGGGTTCTCATAGGTTAGATGCCCGCTTCCGAGGCGGACGGCACTTCATTTTGATAGTTGGCAAACACCTGAGTTAGCTTTGTTCTGCTCTTTATGCTGATTCTGCTTTTCCTGGGATCCACTGATTGCCTTTTCTTGTTTTCCTTTTCCCTTTCGTCACATCGTTAGCTTTTTTCACTTTTATGATTTTTTTTATTGTTTTTGATTATTTTTGTTCCTGAGTTAAGTTTTTATTTATCGCAAGTAATGTCGTCATCGCAATATTAATGATTGTTACCGAATATCGCAGGTTTTCCTAATATCGTGCAGCCCTATAATTAACCATATAAATGTCTCAGGAAATGCAGATTTGTTGTTTATCCCTGTAAACAAAAATGCATCAGAGGTTTTATTTTTTCATCCTGAAAACAAAAGATCTATTTGGTTTTGCTGGTCCACAGTTTTTCGTCCCATTTCTGCTGATGCTAAACTGCGGATGAATCCCAGGTCAGATGTGGATTTTTCTTCTCCTAAAGTCGATTTAATGGTCAACCTTCGTGAGGTGGCCATTGAGCTCAACAGACCTCAGGTTAGTGTGTGTGTGTGTGTGTGTGTGTGTGTGTGTGTGTGTGTGTGTGTGTGTGTGTGTGTGTGTGTGTGTGTGTGTGTGTGTGTGTGTGTGTGTGTGATCTGAATGCCACCAGTAAAAACAGAAGATAAACAGTCTGAGATAATAACTGCACTCCAGCACTCTGCTGCTTAGTAATTACTAACTTCCTGTCTTTCTAGTACATTAGCATCTTAGAGCTGCTTGGCTCTGTAGATATGATGTCTCGTAACCTGCCATACAGGAAGTACAGACCTGATGTACACATTCACAAGAATGCTCGCAAATGGTCAGTAACCCCTTGAGTATCATATATATTTGATGTTTTGCTACCACTTTGCTTATTTACACGGATAGAGCATCTGATGGTGTGTTGTCATGTACCTGAATTTCAGGTGGAAGTATGTGATCAGAGGCATCCTGGAGGTGGACGTGAAGCCACGTCTGCATATGTGGTCTTGGAAACGCATTCAGCGGCACCGGAAGACGGCAAAGTGTTACAGAGAGCTCTACAAGACTAAAATCACCAGCAAGAAGCCAAGTGATGAGCTTCTCAAGCAGCTAGAGGTGGGCTACAAAACCTGAATATAATAGACATGAAGTATTATGACAAAACTATATTAGTTTGATATTTAGAGGAGATCTTTGGTCTTAAGGTCATGTTATTTCAATTCAGTTCAGTTTATTTATGTAGCGCCAAATCACGACAATATTTGTCTCAAGGCACTTCACAAAGTAAACATTCCAGTTGAGTTCAGTTCATTAAGCCGATTAGTTAAAAGTTTCCAAAATGAGGAACCCTGCAGACTGCCTCGAGTCACTGACTTGTTGTGTCAGACTTCACAGCAACCCCCATACTAAACTAGCATATAGCCACAGTGGAGAGGAAAACTCCCCTTTAACAGGAAGGAACCTCTGAGAACCTGGCTCAGTATGAGCAGCCATTCGCCGCGACTCGCTGGGGGTTTGAGAAGACGGAAAACACACACACACACCACACACACACACACACACACACACACACACACGTAAATTGATTGATATGTGATGGTTTCTGCTCAGTTTATCCAACAGTTATTCACTTCAAAATCATTTAGTATACATATGTTTTTGTTTTGAAATGGTCGATTGATTGTTATTTTCAGACAGGTACCTGAAATATTTTAGATTAGGTCTCTTCCCTCGTCTCTCTGCCCCACCAGTCTAATTATTTTAATAAATACATTTTTTTTGTCTGTTTTTATTCTCAGGAGACTGAGAAGACCTTGGATATTTTTAACATCACACTGGCTAGGCAGCAGGCTGAAGTAGAGGTAAGCGTTTTAAAATAGTGCACATTTTTTGGTATCTGTGACTTGCTCACGAATTTCATCAAACCTCCGAAAACTCATAATAGCACAAAATTAGACTTTTTTTTTTAATTATTGATAATAATAATAATAATGTCAGTCTATAAATATGGGGCTCCACGAATGGGAAGTGTGAAGTGTTGTATGTTTTATTTCTCCAGGCAAGCAAGGCTGGGTTGCGTATTTATCGTCCAGGGATGAAGATGGAGGAGGAGCAGTCTCAGGGTTGGTTTGGCTGGATGTGGAGCTGGGGAGGAGAAGCTGAAACACAAACAAAAGAGACCAAGACTGGAAGTAAGTTTCTAAAACTAGAAATCAATAAAGCATGAGCCTGAGAACGTGACGCTGTGTGATAGGACTGGGCAATGTGGCCAAAAATGAATATCAAGATATATTGGGGATTTCACCTCCATAACTATAAATGGAGGTAATACATGTGACATCCCCACTGCACACACCTGTAGTTATCGTGAGTCACATTTTTACGTGACTCAAGGTGGTGCAGCTTCTTAAAGGGAGATGAATGTTGCCAACCTACTAGGGTTGTCACGGTGTGAAAATTTAACCTCACGGTTATTGTGACCAAAATTACCACGGTTTTCGGTATTATCGTGGTATTTTTTTAAACGTGTTACATTTTCAGATGACTAAATAAACCCTGTATATCAGGAAAATATTGTCCTCAGTTTGTGTCTACATTTAGCCTAAAATTTGTTATTTTATAATTATGTTGTTTATTTGTTTACATTTTCCCCCTTTAGTCTTTAAAATACCAATATTTCCATGCTTTTCGTTCTTTTTTAAACACAGAAACAGTTTTGTTTACCTGTTTGTAGCTACGGTTTCGCCGACAGCTGCCGGCTTCTTCAGGCTGACGCTGATGGTGGCGCGTCACTTCCTTCTCCGTTTATCTGCGGGCAGCAGAGGACGTTGTCGCCCTCTACTGCCCGCTCTCCCCTCTCCGACGATGCAGTCCCATGCGTGGTCCAGCGTGTAAACTCCGTCGTCCCTGTTCATGGTCCCACATCCACGTCTCCTTATCTCTATCGCTTCCTTGATCCATCTTTTGTATTTTTGTTGTTCAGTGGTTATGATCCGTGTGTTGTCCCAGTCCATTATATGGTTTTCTCTTAAGCAATGATCTGTTACGGCTGACTTTTTTATTGTACTTTCTGCTTCTTCTTTTGCTGCTCTTGTGTGTTTACGATTTGCCTCTTTCTCGCACTCCTTTCTGTGTTCTATTGTCCGTGTATTGAGTTGGCGTCCGGTTTCTCCTATGTATGTTTTATTGCATATTTTGCATGGGATTTCGTAGATGACTCCACATTTTTGTCCAGCTGATATTTTGTCTTTTGGGTGTACTAATCTGTTTCTAACTGTTGTGTATGGCTTTGTCGGTGTGTTTATGTTGTGTTTTTTCATTGTTGCTCTTATTTTTTCCGTTATGCCTCTGATGTATGGTAGGGTTATCACTGGTTTTGGTTCTTGTCTTTCTGGGTTTCTGGTTCTTTTTTTGGGTTGTTCTTTGCTTTCTGTTTTTGTTTGTTGTTTTCCTTTGTTTATTGCCCATGTCGGGTATCTGCAGGTCTTTAAAGCGTGGAACAAAAAGCCATAGCCACCGCCCCCCCAAACTGCAAAATAAACTATGGAAACGCTACGTAGACGACTTACTGGAAATCATACCAAAAGGTCAAACAGAAACACTAACACAACACTTAAACAATATTGACGACACGGGCAACATAAAATTCACTTATGAGTTAGAAACAGAAGGCAGCATAGCATTTATGGACATGAAAATCACCAGGCAGACCGACGGGACCCTAAACATAAACACATACAGGAAACCAACACACACAGACCAATATTTATTATGGACATCAGAACACCCCACCATACACAAAATGTCAGTAATCAGAACATTATATCACCGAGCAAACATAATAACAGAAGAGAGAGACCGTAAACAAGAGGACAAACACATACAACACGCTTTAAAGACCTGCAGATACCCGACATGGGCAATAAACAAAGGAAAACAACAAACAAAAACAGAAAGCAAAGAACAACCCAAAAAAAGAACCAGAAACCCAGAAAGACAAGAACCAAAACCAGTGATAACCCTACCATACATCAGAGGCATAACGGAAAAAATAAGAGCAACAATGAAAAAACACAACATAAACACACCGACAAAGCCATACACAACAGTTAGAAACAGATTAGTACACCCAAAAGACAAAATATCAGCTGGACAAAAATGTGGAGTCATCTACGAAATCCCATGCAAAATATGCAATAAAACATACATAGGAGAAACCGGACGCCAACTCAATACACGGACAATAGAACACAGAAAGGAGTGCGAGAAAGAGGCAAATCGTAAACACACGAGCAGCAAAAGAAGAAGCAGAAAGTACAATAAAAAAGTCAGCCGTAACAGATCATTGCTTAAGAGAAAACCATATAATGGACTGGGACAGCACACGGATCATAACCACTGAACAACAAAAATACAAAAGATGGATCAAGGAAGCGATAGAGATAAGGAGACGTGGATGTGGGACCATGAACAGGGACGACGGAGTTTACACGCTGGACCACGCATGGGACTGCATCGTCGGAGAGGGGAGAGCGGGCAGTAGAGGGCGACAACGTCCTCTGCTGCCCGCAGATAAACGGAGAAGGAAGTGACGCGCCACCATCAGCGTCAGCCTGAAGAAGCCGGCAGCTGTCGGCGAAACCGTAGCTACAAACAGGTAAACAAAACTGTTTCTGTGTTTAAAAAAGAACGAAAAGCATGGATTTACAAAGACACAGCAAGAACACACCTAAGAAATACCAATATTTGCCCATAACTTCTTATTTTTGTCTGTTTGATGTCATCATTTTAAAAATATTAGATCAGATGATACTCAGTACTCAAGTAGCCTTCTAATCAGATACTTTTTTACCCTTACTTGAGTACTAAACCCTATATCAGGAAATATTGTCCTCGGTTTGTGTTCCAGTGAGATTTGCAGATTTGGGAAAATGTCATCAGGCAGTAATAATAATAATAATAATACATTTTATTTAAAAGCGCCTTTCAGGACACCCAAGGTCACTTTACACAAAACACGTAATAAAATACAATAAAACAATAATAAAACCCAAAGAAGAAAAAACAAAGAGAGAAACAGTTCAATAAAATCAGAGGTTATAGGCAGATTTAAACATATGTGTTTTGAGTTTTGTTTTGAAAAGGGTAAAACTGTCGACGTTCCTGATGTCTGGGGGAAGTGAGTTCCAGAGTCGAGGAGCAGAGCGGCTGAAAGCTCTGCTCCCCATGGTAGCGAGGCGGGAAGAAGGAACCGCAAGATGGATGGAAGAAGAAGATCTGAGTGAACTGGACGGGGTGTGAATACTTATAAGGTCTGAGATATATGGAGGAGAGAGGTTGTGGATTGCTTTGAAGGTATGAAGGAGAATTTTGAAGATGGACCTGAATTTAACTGGGAGCCAGTGAAGCTGCTGGAGAACCGGTGTGATGTGGTGAAAGGAAGGGGTTCTGGTGATAATACGGGCTGCTGAATTCTGGACCAGTTGCAGTTTATGAAGGAGTTTGTTGGGGAGACCATAAAGAAGTGTAACAGTAATCATTGTTAAATTCATAATTATTCTCAGAGAGAGACCAACTCTTATCTGCCCCTGGGAGCCCCGTAATGCATAGCGTCATTTCAACATGGAGGTGTCCACGACACGGTTTATATGCAGGTAGCGGTGCTGCAGCTGCTTTATATAGCGACTCATTGCATTCTCCCTCAACCCAAATCCTCGGATCATGCATTTTAGCTAAAGCGCTAATGTTAGCTTGCCTTGTGTTGACTGTAGAGTTGTGGGTGATGGTCACGCAGATGTGTCATGAGATTTGAAGCGTTGCTGCCTTTCACAGACACTTTTTCTGCACGTGCTGCAAACAGGATAGCCGTCTTCTATCAGCTGTCCCTCGGCATTCTTCAAATATCCAAAAAATGCCCGTACTTCCCACTTTGTCTTCTTTGAGGGATAATAAATGTCCTGAGCGCTGCCGTCTCCTCTGGCCATTATTTCAGCTTTAGCTTCAAGAAAGTTTTGGCCGTAAACAACAAAGCGTGCATGTGCCGCCGGCAACTTCAGCAGATGATACGGTGGCTGGTAAGGGTCACCGCGCCTACACCGCAGCCACGATAATCCACCGAGATAATATAGTTTAAAAAAAACAAGACGGTTATTATTATTGTCAACTTTTTTACCGAGGTTTACCGCTACACCGGTTACCGTGACAACCCTACAACCTACACACATCTTTTCATTTTTTTATTATCAAATTTATTGACATGGGAAAAATTGTCTCGATAAGAGCCCTTGTGTGTGATGAAGTCAAAGTTCAGCAGCATGTTTTCAACGCCAGTTCTTTACACCATTTTCCCCTTTGCACCATCCCTGTGTCTCAGGTTTTGATGAATTTTTAACCCCCGCTGAAAAAGCCAAGCTCTACACTGCCATCGGATACAGTGAAACTGCTGCTAATCCCAACCTGCCAAAGAAAGTGAGTCGTGTTCCTCCCACGCATCTGTGCTCCTGTTTGGCTGCTACTATACAACTAATGCATCATTTGTGCAGATTAATGTTATATTTGATTATTTATTTACTTTTAGTTTGAAGACATGAAGGTGAATTTCCACATGGAAAAGCTCTCTGTGTCCATCAAAGACAACAAGGACAAAAATGAAATCATCAGGCTGACTGTTGGGGAGCTCAAGTCAACGCTCACTCAGAGACCAGGAGCTCAGGCCATCAAGTCTGTCAAATATTTGTGTTTAGAATAACTGTTGTGTTAATAATGTGTGTTTTCTGCAAATTTAGGGTATTTCCAACGTCTCAACTTTTTCAACCAGTTATACGGATTTTTACCTTTTAATACATTGCCTCCTTAAGATGTCACTGATATTCAGTTGGTTTTTCCCCTGTCAGAATCACAGCCCAGCTCAGTTTGTTCGAAGTCACCGGTCTGGCCGCTGACAGACCCGCACCAACCCTCCTTTCATCCAGGAAGGCAGCCACAGGAGCAGGAACCCCGCTGCTGTGCATCCTGTTTGAGACCAACCCGCTGGACGAGAGCGCAAACCAGCGGCTGCATGTAGAATCACAACCGCTGGAAATCATCTACGATGCAGTGAGTGATGTGTGTCGCTGTGTGTGTTTGTGTAAATAAAATAGAAACAGTGTTTATAAAGTGTGTTTGGTCTGTGTAGATAACGGTAAACAGCATGTCGGCGTTTTTCCGTCCGCCTGACAACCTGCAGCTAGATGAGCTCACCAATGCAACCCTGATGAAGCTGGAGCAGTTCAGAGACCGCACAGCCACCGGTGAGCTTCACACATGAACAACAGCAGACCCACGCCATCGGCTCAAGGCTCAAGTCTCCGATGAGCAAATGTTTACATTCCTTCTTTTAAATGTGTAATGACATCCTGAACAGTGTTTGCACACGTAGCTGGGTATCCCACACAATGAAGACATTTTTCCATGGTTTGACCAGTCGTCCAGATAAAAGTAAAGATCATCGTCACCAAAAGCAATTCTTACAAAAACCTCAAACCACAGTGGAGATTTTCTAATTCCCACGGACACATGTGCTCCAATTGCTCTCTCCACCATCACCCGTATGTTTCGGAAGAGATGCATTGGAGTCCAGCAGGTGGTTCCCACCACCGCCACCTTGACCATGTCACGTGTCTCATTACTCCCTGAAAATACAAAAATGGAGCCGAAAGTTTTGGGGGGGGGGATTGACACCCATCTAACTCTGAGCCTATGTAGCGATGAGCTAACTGAGCTAACCAAAGCTAACAGAGGTTAGCAGGTGCTTTTGGACATAAAACCGTGGTTGAGCGACTCTGCTACCCTCTACCCTCTAGCATGTAACACGTAACACGATGCCATGGCTGAGGCCTTCCCTGAAGCTGCTAGCGCTAACGGTTCATCTGCTACCTGTCAATCAAAAGGACACACCCCTAATAATTAATCATTTCAAGCTTAATTTACATCAAAACAAATGAGTTACAAAAAATTCGCCTCTCAGAGTTGTCATGACCTATTAAACCTAAAATGTTTATTTTTTTAACCAGGCATGCTTGAATTAGCTTCTTTAAGGCCCTGGATAGTTTTGCTGAAAAACGAGGTGGTGTGGACCCAAGTGTTTTTTTTTCCAGATGGGTGGGTGAGGATTAAAATAAAATGGCTACGTGTATACGTGGCCTTATGCCTTTTAACCCATTTTAGTATTTTCAGAAAATTACATGAATCATGTTATTAGATTGCAATTGGTAGTAGGTAAATTAGACTTGAGTTGTGTTTCATCAAAATTTATGAAATAAACTTTAAATAATGTAACCGAAACCATCCCACTCATTTAAAGTCATGCAGTATTTACATCGGCCTTTTTACAAATATGTGATTGCAATTTGGGTGTTTGTGTGTTATTTTTATGAATGTTTGGTAAAAACACAAAGTGTAAAATAAGAACCCAAAACAGCACTTGGCTTCCCTGTTTTGTGTAACGTTGTTTAATTACCTAAATATGGTTATTTTATCTTAGTGTCATAAGGAAAATAATCGTGTTTATGTCACTGAAGCCATAGCATGGGCAATATTTTTTGCAGTTATTAATTAAAGTCCCAGTGTGTAAAAATATTCGACTCATTAGCGCCACTCCGGTCAGAGTAGTTATTGCATCCACAGTGGCCCACACGCATCAAAAAGGCCCCACAGCTTTCAACTGTTTGCAAGTTTTACTTACTGTTTCTGCTGCTTCCTGCATGGATTAGAGCGTCCTCTGTCCGTGGCCTGATCAGTCATTTGCAGCAGCTGCTGTCTTCTCGCTCCAGTGCTGCCGTGTGCATTGCGTCTGCTGCGCCTAAAACCTAAATTATACTTCTCAGTCTGCGTCGGTACGGAGACACGCAACACCATTATCCATCGTAGTGAGGGCTCTCCAACAGGCACGCAAGGACGAACAGAGAAGAGCCCACTTTTCCAAACATTGAGTGCAAGCTTGTGATTGGCCAGGATGCCGCTTGTTTTAAATTTGTCAATGAAAGCCACCCCTCAAAAAATAAATAAATAAATAAAGAGAGAGCCGAAAATCTCTAGTGGCAATCGGAGCAACTTTAAAAATACCTCACGGAAAAACTGAAAACATGAACATTGATTCACCCGCGACTTAAGGAGCAAAACGATATGCAGCAAATGTTTTATTCGTGGAGGAAAATGATGGGAAACTTGGGTTTAGAGGTGGCGAGTGCATGAAGGGCGGAGGAACAGAAGGAGAACACGCGTAGCATTATATCTTGAATGTCCCTAAACGGTAGGGGTTGTACGAACTAGTCGACTAGTCGTCTTCACGGCTCTGTAGTGACTTTTTATGCCTGTCATCAACTAGTCGCTGTCACGTGATAATGACTGACAAGATGCAGTCCTCGGAAAAGACAGCAGGTGATGAGCCCCTGCGCGTCTGGATCGAGGCGGAGGCGACGCGCTGTGCGGTACTGACACCGGCGGTAAAACGGATATTTAACCAAACTGTGACATTTTCCCTCTTGCAATTAAACCTTCCCTCACCCCCATCCTAATCTTAACCAGTTTGTGCATGCAAAGCTCTGATCGTTGACGCGCTCCAGACATTGCGTCCTGAGCACCGCCAAATCAGGTGCCACCACCTCAAAAACAAATTAAACACGCGATCGTTCATGTCGGCTCATTTCCTTTCATGTTTTCTGTCTGTTATTTGTGCCTGATGCATTTCGCTGCTGCGGAGCGAGGCGCATCACCTGTTGTCCTACGGTGACACACCCCCAAGATTCCATTATCTCCACTCCGGCATGAACTCCGCAGCAAAAACGGTCCCGTTGTAGTCGGCCGGCAAGCAGCGGCACTCCGCTGTTTTTGCGGTCGGTAGATCTTTTAGAACTGCAGTTCAAAGGTAACTCATAAGGTGAATATATATGAACGCAGGTAGCGGTTTTTCTTTAGGATTGAGAGGAGATGCAGGAAGATAATAAACAGACAGGACAGAAAAATAGTCAAATAAAAACAAGTTAGTTTTTGTACCTGATGGTTGCAACAAACAGACACCACTGAAGGTAATCAGAAGTGAGGAACAGAAAATGAAATAATTATTTTAATGTTTAGAGCAGCAGGAAAGGCTGCAGGCGCATCAGTGAGTTTGCGGCTGCTGCGCAGGGGGAGGGGGGAGAGGACTGAAGTAGGAAGCAGAAACTACCGTTATTAAAAGAGATGTGTTAACTTAGAAAATGTGGGCGCAATTTTAATTGTCAAAAACTCCAGCGAACCTACCGACCGACCCCCCCCCCTCCTCCTCCCCCCGCTTCCGGCGTGTGACATCATCAACGACTAGTCGAAGTCGACTCGACTTTCATTACTTGACTGTCGACTTTAAAAAAATTAAAGTCGTGCAGGCCCTACTAAACGGCTACGGTATTTCAAGATGGTGCTCGACTGTGGCGCGTCAATCACAGCTTCTGTTTATAAAATGTAAAATTTAAAGCTAATAGGAATATTTAGAAAAGTCTTTGGTGAGAATTAATAATGAAAAAGGACAAGTTTGTAAACATGATGCACAGAATTTGATGGTAAACAAGGAAAAATGTTGCACACTGACTTTAAAGCAATGAGTGTTATCTAAAAGCAGTTTTGTTTTTCAGGGTTACTATATGTGATCGAAACACAGAAAGTCCTCGACCTGAAGCTGAACCTGATGGCCTCTTACATCATAATCCCTCAACGCGGCTTTTACAACGGGACTCAGAACATCTTGCTGTTGGATCTTGGTCATTTCAAGGTCAGAAAGTTTGTCATGTAAATCCTTAGTTGGTAGAATCAGAGCCCAAGCCTCCCATCATCACCTGGCCTTGCTTTGGGGCTTGTTGGATTACTTGTACTGTATTCCAAAGACTTAAAGGGACCATAAGGAAGTTTGACAGCCAAAACATGTATAGAAATAATAAATTTCTTCTTCATACATTCTCCTGCAATGCCCTGGTCCTGTAGAATGAGCCCTGGCATTTTTACTGTGATTGCCTGTTTTTCTGTAAAATCACAGAAGAAGAGAGATGCTCGGGTCGAGCAGGCTGCTTCATGCGCGTTCACGCTCAGGCATAGTCCGTAGCATTTGCTATCAGTAGCTTTAGCAGCAGAGAGTTAGGTAGTGCCAACTCAGCAACTTTGTCGCTGTTCCTAACGCCTAGTGACAAAGCTAGCTACATTTCTGAGGACCCTTAGCTACTTTCTGTAGAACTTTCTTCTAGATATTTCCTGCAAATTAGCAACAAAATAGTCATTTTCGCTTCAAACCGTTCTTTGGTTTGATGTTGTTTCAGGTGTCATCAAGGATATAAAAGTTACAGAGAGTGTGAATGCTACTAGAGTGTAGCTCACCTTGTAAGAGATGTCTGACTCCCATGCAGAAGACCCGGGTTTGATTCTAGGTGTGAACATCGTTCATTTAGAGTTTCTTTTTTACATTAATGGTATATTTTTTTACAGTAAGATGCCCAAATTTTTATTTGAGACTCGCCGAACGGCATTGAATTCACAGATAAAAAAGATGTGAGTTCAACTTTCATTTTGGAACAAAGGGAAGGGAATGATCTGAGCACGCAGGGAGACTGACCCATCATAAACCTTTGTTGGCTGTGCTGAAGAGAAAGGTACAGAACCAAATTATTTAATTAATTAGCTGCGCGTTCTCCTGTCCTCTGTCCTCTGGGCCACACACACACACACACACACACACACACACACACACACACACACACACACTCACACTCACACTCACTCACTCACTCAGCTGTTATTTTCGTTAAGGAGTGTGCACGTACAGCATGCGTGCCTCGTGCACGAGCCTACTGTTGAAGCTGCCGTTACGCTTTTGGCCTGAGGGGGCAGTCGCGAGCATAAAGATTCAAAAGTCCATAAAGTCCCTTTAAAATCAATCGTTGAAAGTTTCCATTTAGAGACACCGCCATTTTGGTTTTTTCAGATGTCCAGTAAAAGCAAGAAGAATCTGCCGCAGCTCTCGGTGGGTTCCAGCAACATTGAAGACATCATGTCCAGAGCATACGACAGCTTTGATGTTCAGCTTAGCAGCCTGCAGTTTCTTTACAGTAAACCAGGTAGGAACCACACAAAACCTAAACAGGAAAACTGTTTGTTTGTTTTCTAATTTCATGATTGAGATCAGAATCATTTAAAAATAATTAATATTCGATATAATAAAATAATATAATTGTTGCTAAGGGTTTGACGGTAGACATTTAACACGATTCTATCCCAAAGCCGGTTTGCTGTTTAAGGAATCTTTAAGCTTGTTCACAAATTGACTTTTTTCTAAAATATTTATTTGTGAAAATTTGAAACTCTTATATTTATAGATGTCGACTGGAAAAAGGCTCGCAAAGAGAAAAGGTCACCACTTCACATCCTGGAGCCCGTGGATCTGCAAGTGGTTTTCAGTCGAGCCATGGTAGTTACCGACTCCCGCATGCCAAAGTAAGTATGCAGTGTTCTAATGGGTCACGCTCAGGAGGAATAAGGAGTGATTACTGACACGGTCTGTGTGGCTCATTGCGTTTCAGGTACAAGATGTCTGGAAAACTTCCTCTGCTGTCCCTCCGAATATCCGATACTAAACTTCGGAGTGTTCTGGAGCTGGTAGAAAGTATCCCCCTGCCTGAGAGCAAACCTGCAGCACGCAACACTTCAGCCCCAAAGGTAAAAGCGAAACTCCCTTTTTTCCTTATGGCCACATTTTAAATCTGTTTAATCTTTTCAGACACGACAGTCGTTCACCCCTCAGCTCACCCCTAGAAGACCACTGAATTTAGCCGACCAGCGCTCTTCTCTCATGTTTGAATCCTGTGAGACCGTCAGCATCTCCTCACTTGGTGAGACACTGTTTTACATCCTGGAAATACAACGTCTATAAAACCAATGCTCTTGACTGGAATTAAAAGTGTGTGTGTGTTTTTTTTTTCCTCACAGGTTCAGAGGACGATTTGTTTTTTGACGCTCCCAGTTCTCCCATCGGAGATAAACCTTTCTTCCCAGACAACCCCATGCCTCTGCGCTATGCAGATTTAAGCAAAAGACAAGCTCTTATCAAAGAAGACACTAAGAAGAACATGATTGACTTCAATCTAGAGTTTGAGATCAGTGAGGTAAAGTAAGACCTTTAAGTGTAATCTTTAAAATCGGTTATTTAACAGGGATGTTGCAATCCAACACAGTACTAACTAGCATCAGCTGATGCTACGCACTAGAGCAGGAGCATCAGACTCATAGTTACACTGGGTCGAAATGAAAAACTAGGAAAAAGGTGCGGACAAAACTCAATATCTATTCAAAAATTGACTGTAAATGAGCCCATTTTCCTTCATTTCTAGATATGTAATGCTGAACTTTTTTTTTTTTTGTCGTCGTCATCTTCCTCCGCTTATACGGGTCGCGGGGGCAGCATCCCAACTAGGGAGCTCCAGACCGTCCTCTCCCCGGCCTTCTCCACCAGCTCCTCCGGCAGGACCCCAAGGCGTTCCCGGACCAGATTGGAGATGTAACCTCTCCAACGTGTCCTGGGTCGACCCGGGGGCCTCCTGCCGGCAGGACATGCCCGACACACCTCCCCAGGGAGGCGTCCTGACCAGATGCCCAAACCACCTCAACTGACTCCTTTCGATCTGGAGGAGCAGCGGTTCTACTCCGAGTCCCTCCCGAATGTCCGAGCTCCTCACCCTATCTCTAAGGCTGAGCCCGGCCACCCTACGGAGGAAACTCATTTTGGCCGCTTGTATCCGCGATCTCGTTCTTTCGGTCATTACCCAAAGCTCATGACCATAGGTGAGGATTGGGACGTAGATCGACCGGTAAATCGAGAGCCTGGCTTTCTGGCTCAGCTCCCTCTTCCCTACGACAGATCGGCTCAGCGTCCGCATCACTGCAGACGCCGAACCAATCCGCCTGTCGATCTCCCGATCCCTCCTACCCTCACTCGTGAACAAGACCCCGAGATACTTAAACTCCTCCACTTGAGGTAGGACCTCTCCCCCGACCCGGAGGTGGCAAGCCACCCTTTTCCGGTCGAGAACCATGGTCTCAGATTTGGAGGTGCTGATCCTCATCCCAGCCGCTTCACACTCGGCCGCGAACCTACCCAGCAAGAGCTGAAGGTCAGAGCTGGATGAAGCTAGGAGGACCACATCATCCGCAAAAAGCAGAGACGAGATTCTCCTGCCACCAAACTCGACACACTCCACACCACGGCTGCGTCTAGAAATTCTGTCCATAAAGGTAATGAACAGAACCGATGACAAAGGGCAGCCCTGGTGGAGTCCAGGTCCGACTTACTACCGACTATGTGGACCAAACTCACGCTCCTCTGGTAAAGGGACTGAATGGCCTTTAACAGAAAGCCACCCACCCCATACTCTTTTTTTTTTTTTTTTTGTATAGAAACAAATTAGTTTTGCATAACTGTAATCTGGAATAATCTAGTTTTATTGTTATTAAAACATGAACAATTATTAATAAAAAATGAACATTAAGTACTCTGTACATTTCTTTGTCCTTCTCTCTGTTCAGTGTTCTGTTCAGTTGTGTCGTATGTCAGACGGTCTAGAGGTTACCGTCCTCCACCTGGACATAGAAGGCCTCGGCACCGAGCTGAAGTTGTGCACTTTCAGCATGTCGTCCAACACCTACCTGCGAGAGATCTGCCTGAAGTGTCCTGAATATATGGGTCAGTAGATACCAGCATGGCTTTAGCTCATGGCTCATCTGGTTCCCATTTTTATTCCTGTGTTTGTTTCATACCTTTGCAGATTCTGAGGATAAGCAGGTTCAGCTGATCACCACTTTAGACAATAAAAAAGATGACCTCCTCACTTTGGAATATATTAAAGTACTCATTATTCTTTGTTGAAATCAAACTTTATCCATTATTTTCGGTTTAAATATTTGCGTTGAATCACCTACTGATTTTACATTGACTGTTTTTTCAGGCTGACAAAAACGGTCCTGAGTTTAAAACCCAACACAGCAACACAGAGCAGCTGATCAAGGTGCGAGAACCCTTGCTTTCGGGACTAAAACACAACATTTAGCAGTTTTACATTTGCTCTGTAATGATATTTTATTGATAAACTTTTTATTTTTTTCATCAGGCGACCTTCTCATCCCTGGATGTCCATCTTCACACGGAGGCTCTCCTTAATGCCATGAACTTCCTCAATAATCTTCTTCCTCCAACAACTAAGAAGGAAGGAGGGCCCGAAGAGCTTCCCGCCATCCCAGAGGAAGATGAGGCAGAGGCAGAGAGGGAAGGAGAAAAGAAGGAGGAAACTGCTGTAACCAAGAAAAAGAGTGACTCATCACGCTGCACACAATCATTTTAGCATACTTACAATTGTTTTGCACAGTGGAGTTTCTCTCCAGAGGTCTTATTGGTTTAAAAGTCTGCTTCTCATCTCCTGTTGTGGTCTTCTGGCAGCTCCAAAACGTTCCAAGTATGCAGATGTGGTGAATCTGCACATCAGAGCTGATCTGCACTGCTTGAAAGTTTTCATTCGAGGACAGAAAGCCAGAATTTCAGAAATCAGTATTGAAGGTATGGATGGAATGGATCACACTTCTCTTCACATTAGCAGCATACGCTTTTGAAGAAACGTCATCTCGGAGAACTTTAGATATTGGTGGACCCAGACTTAAAGTAGAAGAGTTGATTAGAAAACTAGAAGCATCACAAAATCAGAACCGTGCAAAGAGGTAGTGAATTCATACCTCTCCAAAAATAAGACCTAAACAAATCCTGTCCCTGCAGGTCTGGTTTCTGAGGTCCTGATGAGGAAGAAGAACATGGAGGTCCAAGCCAACCTGAAGAACATTGTGATTTTAGACTGCAACAAAGATGCCTTGTATAAGAAGGTACAACTTAAAACTGCCATTTTAATATGTGTTCTGGTACTTTTTGTCATTAATGATCATAATCTGGACTAGGGGTGGGCGATATAGCCTAAAATCTATATTGCGATATAATATGAAAAATGTGCGGTAACGGTATATATTGCGATATATGACTTTCTTTTGTATAAACGTCAAAAATGACAGTTTCTAAACATACTCGCATACCAGATACATTGCAGCAGCTGCTTTACTTGCTCGCAGACTTTCTCGTACAGTTTTGGCATCTCTGGCTGAAGTGTTTGCGGCTCGGTACCTCGTAACGTGGACCGAGCGTCTTTATCATGTCCCGAAAGCCGCTTTTCTCCACTGTAAGAAACGGCACCATGTCCTTACACAGGTACGTGGTAATGGTATTTGTAATATCAATCCACCGTTGATTATTTCTCTCATACTGAGTGCCTTTAGCAAATGCTTGTAAAATATCCGTCTGCTGGTGTGTAAGACCACCTTTTTCCTTACAGCTCGACTGACTGGGCGTTTGTTGAGGACGCAGTTTTTGGCTTTCTTCGTATTCCACAACGTGCTTCGTTTTGAGGTGGTAAAACAAATTAGATGCATTCCCTCTATTCGCTAATACTTTCTTCCGGCATACTTTGCAGATTATATTGTTCTGCTCCACATCCGACTCCTTAAAGCCAAACCAAGTCCAAATGACCGATGTTGCACCGGTCTTCTTTACGAGAACCTCCTCCTCCTCCACCACAGGCTCCATGCTTTCAGCCTCAACAGACGCAGCTTGATGATGTCATCAACATGCCCTACCGCGATAGGCCGATATAGTCAAAATCTCTACCGTTGGCCAAATTAATATAATTTCTACCGTATACCGTTCATACCGCTCACCCCTAATCTGGACCTATGTAAGAGTTTTGATGTTGCTTTATTTGACTTCACTCTGTCATGTTTTTTTCTTTTCAGGCCGTCTCCATTGCTGACAAGGAGGTATTTGCCTTCCGGATGGTAAACTACACAGATGCGACAGAAGGAGACGAGTATCTGGACATGTCTAATGTTGACACTTCGGTCACACTGACAGTGGGGTGCATTCAAGTCATCTTCCTCAACAAGTTTGTCTCCTCCATTCTGGTAAGAGTCCATTATTCTTGTGATTTTTCAGATATGCTAATGTTAAAGTTTGGACATGGGGTTGTTTTGTGTTCATTTCTGCATCTCTCTTCCTCTCCCAGGCTTTTATTAATAATTTCCAGGAGGCTAAAGAAGCTCTGGCTGAGGTTACGGTCCAAGCTGCAGAAAAGGCAGCCTCCGGTGTGAAGGAACTGGCAGAGCGGAGCTCTAGAATCGCTCTCAGCGTTCACTTCAATGCACCTGTGATCTTCCTCCCTCAGTCGTCATCCTCAGAAAATGTCATCGTAGCTGACCTTGGTCGGCTGTCCGTTAAGAACCGCTTCGCCAAGAAGCCTTTTAAAAGCGATGCAGCCATCCCGCCTGTTGTTGATATAATGACCGTGAAACTCACCAACCTCAAGATGTTCAGGTCAGAGAGGAACTGGCTCAAGTTGTTCTGTTTTAGGATTTATTTCTGAATGTTGGGATGTTGTTTGTTTCAGAACCACTTACAAAGATGGGCAATTTCGAGGAGAGATGCAGCTTCTGAAGCCGGTCTGTCTAGACCTGGAAATTCAAAGAAACCTTTCATCTAACTGGTATCACAGCATCCCCGACATAGAAATCACTGCTCATCTGATGCCGATGAGCGTAAGTAGTAACGTATGGCGGTGATATCGATCTATTTGTTGATCTATCGAACCATCTGTTGATCTATTGATCTATCTACCAACCTATCTACTGATCAATCGATTTATCTATTTGTCGAAAGAACCTGAAAATTATTTGAACAGTTCTAATTATGACTTTCTGTTTTTGCTCCTGTCAGCTGATTCTCTGTCAGGATGACATGATCATAGTCCTGAGGACTCTGAGCGAGAACCTGTCAGAGAAATCTGATGCAGTTCAGCCCGCGGCTACTCTGGCTCCAGCCGATCACTCCTCTGACTCAATGTCCAACAGAGAGTCCCAGGGCTCTGGAGCCACCGGACCGGCTAGCAGTAAGTACTTATGCTTGCACGTCAGCGTGAGTCTATGTTTAAATAACTTTAGCAGACATTACAATTTTAACCACAATTTATTGTCTAAATCCATAGAAAGCTTCTAGATCTGAAAATGTGATGTTGATGCGATGATGGTGTTGATGCAGGTAACACGGTGGTGACATCTGCTGTAGTGGAGTCCCAGAAACACAGCAAGTTAAAGACGACACTCAAGGTGGATTTTAAGTTTGACTCCATGACGCTGGTGGTTTACAGTCCTAACGAGAATGTGGTATGGTAACACAGGCACGGGCATTTGGACACTCTCTAATAGGTTTTATCCAACATTTGAGATGTGTGTGTTTTATTTTGTTTAACAGATTCAACTCTTAGACCTGCACGATGAGCAGCTGAAGCTGGCTGAATTTACTCTGGGCACCATCTCCACCTCTGTCCAAATGTTCTCTGACAGCTCCATGAAGGCGTCTGTTCAACTCAACACGTGTCTTCTAGATGACAAGAGACCAAAAATAAAGATGGTCACCCCGAGGTCCGAGACGAGAACTTTTGATTCTTTTAGTTTTGCTTCAGCACAACCCGGTTATTTTCTTCTGTACTTCTAGAATTCAATTCAAAAATATGTGATTAATCCCAGAGGGAAATTGATTGCTGTAGTAGCTCAGAATAATAATAATAATCAAGTCATCAAAGAGTTGTTGTATATTACAATGGCTGTTGGCAGGAAGGATCTCCAGTAGCGGTCAGTGTTGCAGCCAAACTGAAGAAGCCTCTGACTGAAGACACTCTTCCGTTGTCGGACAGTCTTGTGAAGAGAATGCTCAGGGTTGTTCATCATTTTCTTGATTCTCTGGAGAATCCTTCTTTGCATTATCTCCTCCAGCGGTTCCGAAACTGCCGAAACTCTGGCTGAGTCCTTGAAAGGGCTTGGAGTTCCTCCATCTTGTTGGCCAGTGATCTCACATTGCCCATTATGATCGATGGAAGAAATGGTTTGAATTTCCTCTTTCTCCGTCTCCGTTTTGCTCCCGCTCTGCAACCACGCTTCTTGCGTGTTAGCTCATTTGGGATTTGTGGCTTCAGTTGAGGTCTTATTTCAGCCTTTCCAATGTTAATCAGCTGCTCCCGATTGTAAATCAGCTTGTTGCCATGGTTACGCATCATAACAAATGCTCAAAAAGTGAAAAAAGCTAAAACAATAGCAGTAAAAATCCTCCAAGCTTCACAGCACCAGAAACAGAAAAGTAAAGTGTCCAAAAAATACAGTTTTTCTTGAGAAACTAGAAGAAAAAATGTCCAAGAAAAGGCTAAACTTACATATAGTCAACAGAGCTACTCCAACATGCAGCCACCCAGAGCAGCGCAGTTCCGGTGTGTGAAGGAGGAGCATAAATAGTTTTACTTATGAAATAAGAAAATATTTGATCTCACACTGCTTCTTTTCTTGCACTCTTCCAGGATGATGAAGATGCGGCCGGGCGCTGAGCAGAACATGATGGTGGAGGTGAACTACCGTCAGGGTCATGAAGGCACCACCTTAGACACGGTGGTGCAGGATGTGTACCTGTGTGCCAGCATGGAGTTCCTGCACACGGTGGCTGACATCTTTCTTAAAGCCACCGCGGAGGGTTTTGCGCAGGAGAAACAATCCAAAAATAACACGGGTGCTGGAGAAAAGAAGAACATGAACTCATCTGCCTTATCTAAAGACTCCAGTGAGTTGGTATTACTTGAAACTAAATCATCAATTACAAAATTGTATCTTTATTTAGCTAAATTGGACCTAATGAATCCAGAACATAGTCAAATCTTTATATTTTGACCGTTTTTGAACTATTTGGAGAGGCTAAAAGTTTGTTTTGATGATTGAAACCTGCTGCTTGGTGATATACAAACAAATATTTAATTGATGCTTTTGGGGGCTCTCAGGTGCAGCTCCAGCTTCAGTGTCAAAGACTGAGATGAACGTTCTGGTGCGTAACCCAGAGATTGTGTTTGTGGCCGACCTGACTCGTGCTGACGCACCGGCGCTGGTGATGACCACACAGTGTGAACTAGTGATGAAAACCAGTGCAGAGGGATCGCTGATGACAGCTGCCATCAAAGATTTAAAGGTTTGTATTTTAATTGTGATTTAACTCTGAAACTAAAGTTTAAAGGAAACACACATGATTGATGCTATTAACACGTCTGGTTTTGATGGTTGTAGGTTATAGCGTGTCCCTTCATAAGAGAGAAGCGGAAAAACGACGAGACCACTGTGTTGCATCCTTGTCAGGTGTTCTTTAGTAGTACTCAGGCCCCGTCTTCCCCTCAGGCCATGGAAGTCTCCATCAACTCTCTGTTATTGAAGGTAAATGTTTTTAATGGGAGTTGTGATTTTTAATTAAACATTTCTAATCTAAGTGTAACCGGATTACAGGATACAATAAGATAATTAAAAGAGAAAATAAACAAATGGGCCAATAATTAGGTTCGGGGAGAATTGGAGGTTGTTTAAGAATGACTGGAGTCACGGGTATAGCATGAAACGGTTTATATACTAAATTTTAATAATAATGGGAAATATAACACATAAAGATAACACACAAAAACAGATGAAAACAATCGACAATAGTAAAATGCTCGGTATGAGATTTGATCATATGAGTCACAAGTCAGCCGGCGTCAAGTCAAATCCCCACGCTTGGGGTGAAAGTCAGAGTCCGGTGGTGCGATTTTTTCCTACCGCACCGTTGAGATTGTTCACAGAAGAGAGCAGTCTGCTCTTCAGTTACTTGAGATGTCCTGGTTCGTTCAGTGGTTAAGGCTCGCCATCTCCCTCGTCAGGAAGAAATCCAGTTCTCGTTCCAAGTGAGTGATCATAGGAGTCGGGATCAAACCCAAGGAAAAAAAAAACCCAGCCAACGCGCTCCAACGGTTCCCTCCTACAGAGGATTGGTTCACTCTGTCGTCTCCACACAAATCGCGTTGGTTCCAAGTTCCTAGCTCTTATTAGAAGGAGTCAAGTCCGCCTCTCCCTCTATCTATGCGGCACCCAAATCAGGGTTCTTCACGGCCTCGACCGTTGTTTTTTTTTTCTCTCTCTCTCTCTCTAACCGCTCAGTCTTTGCTTTCTGTATCTGCGTGCTGCACAGCCGTTTGTCTCTCCTCTCGCTCAGCTGCGTCGCACGGTTTTATTTCGCGGAGGCGGGACTTATTTCTCTCAGCCAATGAAATTTCAGATTCCCACCTGGACCAATAGTATACAGCTTTCCTCTTCTGTTTCTGTTAGTGATGTTCAAGATTCTTGTTTTAACCGATGTTTAATATTAAACTCGTTATTTTAGTTATTCACCCTTCCAATAATTCATTATGAAATTATCTATTAGTTAATTAGATATCTATTAATTAGTATTGTTAATTTCCTTAATTTATATTTTATATTTTATCTAAATTGAGGATGGATCATATTAGTAAGCCAATTAGTTAATACCTCATTAAGGTTCTAGCTTCTGGGTTACATCCTCCCCCATTAAATATCATGCACGTCCCTGTGCATTGTTTCTACGGGGTACACAACTTCTTGAGTAAGAGAGTCAATAAAAGCTTTATTAAGTCCTTGGAAAAGGGACCTAACTACGGTCACTAGTGGATTGCCCAATTGAGAGTAAGTTAGTCTTTGAGGAGGCTGACTACTTCGTTCAGATCTCCTGACATACATCTCTGGTTGCACAGTATCATGCTCATCCGTTTCGGTTTGATTCTCAACTGAGACAGGACGAAGTGAGCTCTCTGTTTCCGACAGAGCTGATGAGCTATTCTCTAAGACTTTGGTCTTTTCAGATGTATGTGTCTGATCGTGTATGATGGGTTCAAAACTTACATCACGTTGCTGCGACTTTAGGACACCATCCAATTGAGGTAGGTTTGTGTTAGTTTCATCCCCCGTTTCTACGTCAGGTAAGTATACTTCGTTTTTTTTCATTTTTTCAGGTAAGTATGTTGCTGCTTCTTTCACTCTTTCAGGTAAGAATGTCGCAGTTTCACTCATTCTGTCAGGTAAGAATGTTTCGGTGTTGATGCCTTTGTCAAGTAAGGACAATTCAGCATTTTCATTACCAGCTAAGGTTGGTTCCTTGCGATCCCCTGTGTGTAAGGATAGTGTGTTTTGTTGTTGAATATTATTTACCGGTCCTGAATCTGCTATGAGTTCCCTATTTGGCAAGGTGACCGCTATTTGATAGGATGGTCGGTTTAGCACTTGTGGAAGATCAGAGTAATAAAACTCATCTACCTCTTCGTCAAGTGGCTCATCTGGGTCAGGTTCTAAGGCTGAACTCTGTCTTGTATGAGGTCTGCTAGGTTTCGTAACGCGTTCTGTTTCATTTTCTAATGAAGAGAGAAAACCACAAGGCAGTAAAAGATCTCTGTGGAGTGTTCTGTTGGGTCCTTCTCCGTTCTCTGGTTTTACAGTGTATACTGGCAAGTTTTCCATCTGTTTGAGAACTATATACACTGTTTGCTCCCATTTGTCTGCTAATTTATGCTTTTCTCTTAAGCGAAGATTTCGGACTAAAACACGATCTCCCACACCTAGTGTGGACTCACGAATGTTTCTGTCGAACCGTTCTTTGTTCTTCCTCGCTGTTTTTTGAGAGTTTTTTATGACAATGTCATAACTCTGTTCCAGATGACTCTTCAGTTCTTTAACATACTGAGAATGAGTTATAGAGGGCTTGTTCAAATGCGGTAACCCAAAGGCAATATCTATAGGCAACCGAGGCTGCCTACCGAACATTAGCTCGTAGGGAGAGTATCCCGTCACGTCATTTTTTGTACAATTGTACGAGTGAGTAAGTGGTTTTACAAAATCGCGCCAGTGATGTTTCTCAGTGGCTTGTAAAGTTCCCAACATGCTGAGTAATGTACGATTGTACCGTTCAACGGGGTTGCCACGAGGGTGATAAGGGCTCGTTCTGACTTTACGGATACCAAGTAAAGAACAAAGTTCCTTGATTGTACGTGATTCGAAATCCCGTCCCTGATCACTATGAAGACGCTCAGGAAACCCGTAGTGGACTAAAAAATGTTCCCACAGGTTCTTCGCGACGGTGGTGGCTTTCTGATCTTTGGTTGGGATGGACACTGCATACTTTGTAAAATGGTCTGTAATCACTAAGACATCTTTAGTGTTCTTACTGTCTGGTTCTATGGAGAGAAAATCCATGCAAACTAACTCCATAGGTCTGGTGGTGGTAATACTCACCATTGGAGCAGCTTTGTCAGGGAGGGCCTTCCGACGGATACATCTTTCGCAAGTTTTAACTTTGATTTCGATATCACTAGCCATTCTTGGCCAGTAAAAACGGGACCGAATGAGATCTGTCGTACGTTCAACCCCAAGATGCCCCATATCATCATGTAGGCTTTGCATGACTGTTGAACGTAATGAATCAGGCAAGACTAACTGCAATGATGTCTCTGGTCCTAATTGGCGTCTCCGGTACAGTAAATCATTTTGAAACTCAAACCGTTTCCACTCTCTCAAAAGGTTAAGAACCACCGGGGGTTCTGCAATAGTATCAGTTGGCGGTTTATTGTCAGTCATAAGCAGCTGAATGACTCGGCCAATGGTTGGATCTTTCCTCTGCAAGGAGACAAGGTCAGCATGGTTATACTTGGGCACAGCAAAGAAACTGTCACTATTGTCTTCCAACTGGAATAGGTCTGGAATGGCCGCTGCAGACATGGCAAGTGACTGAACTAAACCACAAGGAGAATCAGTCTCATCCAAGACCATGTGCTTTTGGCATGTTGCCTTCACTGCTTCGGCTTGAAGTTGAAGCTCGACTTCTTTGACAGAGGATAAAAGATGAGATCGGAACTCATCTAGTCGTTGGCATTCCTCAGTGAATTTTGAGTTGTCTTCAGGTTTATCATGCAGCCTCCTAGACAGGCCATCCGCGTCAACGTTCTGTGTACCTGCACGGTATCTGATGTCAAAATTATAGGTGGACAACGCAGCTAGCCAACGATAGCTCGTTGCATCGAGTTTTGCCGTTGTTAAGAGGTAAGTTAACGGATTATTATCAGTAATGACAGTGAATGTGTTCCCATACAAATAGTCATGAAACTTATCTGTTATGGCCCACTTTAAGGCTAGAAACTCCAACTTGTGCGCAGGGTACCTAGTTTCACTAGAGCTTAAACCGCGACTTGCATAAGCGATTACCTGTGTGACACCGTTTTGCACTTGGTATAGCGCTGCACCGAGTCCGGTCGTACTAGCATCTGTGTGTACTAGATATGGGAGTTTTGCGTCAGCGTAGCCAAGAACTGGCGAAGTGGTAAGTTTTTCAATAATAGTTTGAAAGGACTTCTCACAGTCTTGGCTCCAACGATTCCCAAAGGGTTCTTTGGGGTTCAAGTACTTTGATCTACATGGTGGTGTTTTAAAGTTTTTCCGTTTGGGTGGATAACCAGCCGTGAGAGATGTTAGTGGCTTGACAATATTTGAGTAATCTTTAACGAAGCGTCGGTAATAACCGGTAAATCCTAAGAAAGATTGGAGTTCCTTCAAAGTCTGAGGCTTCGGCCATGTTTTGAGTGCTTCCACCTTATCTGGATCGGTTTTTATGCCATCTCGAGATACTATATGTCCAAGATAACGCACAGATGTCTGGAAAAAACGACACTTATCTGGTGATAGCTTGAGTCCGTATTCTCTAAGCCGTTCAAGAACGTGAGAAAGTCTGGTTTCGTGTTCTTCCAAGGAGTTGGAAAAGACGATCAAGTCGTCTAGGAAAACTAACACTTCCTTCAGATTAATGTCCTTCATACACTTTTCCATAACCCGTTGGAAAGTGCTTGGAGCATTTGTTATTCCTTGTGGCATACGGTTAAATTCATAAAACCCAAACGGGCAAACAAAAGCAGTTTTAGGTTTATCCTTTTCACACATCTCTATTTGATAGTAACCTGACTTGAGGTCCATCACAGAAAACCACTGTGATCCAGCGAGAGCAGAAAAGGACTCCTCCAAGTTAGGCAGGGCATATGCGTCGCGAATGGTTTGCAGATTAAGCTTTCTATAGTCTATACATAGACGTACCTCACCATTCTTTTTCCGAACTACCACTATTGGTGAGGCAAATGGAGACTCCGACTCTCTTATTATACCGGTTTCCAAGAGGGCTTCCAAATGTTTTCTCACGGCTTCATAATCATGTGGATGGATCGGCCGAGATTTCTGTTTGAATGGGGTCTCGTCTTTTAAGTTGATGTGATGTCTTATCTGTTGTGTATGACCAAAATCAAGATCGTGGTGCGAAAACACATCGGAGTAAGTGTTAAGTTTGTTGGTGATCCTCCCTTTCCATTCTTCGGACAAGGGCGAAGTACCGAAGTCAAAACTGAGAGGAGGGTTTGAAGGTGAAGTCTGTTGCTGCGAACTACACGCCGCAAGTACTTTCTGATCACTTTTGTCAGGTTCTGGATATGGCATAACACGATCGGCTTTAACTAACTCAGCGATCACACAGTTAGTGGGTAATGTGATGTCATGGTTAGTTTCGTTTCTTAGTACAACAGGTACTTTGTATGGACCATGTGAAGGTAAGGAAATGAGGCAACAGTCTACAATTATACCCCCTGGTAGAGAACCATTGGTGGGTTGTTCAATGAGTGCATAAGGCTCATGCTTGTTTTGGCTGGGTTGCATAAACCCTTCTAGTAACAGTTTTTTATTTGCAGGGAGAACTTCTTGGGTTCTCCCTCGAAGCTTCACCACACCAACTCGTCCATCTTTGCTTTGTTTTTTTCTGACTGCTAAGGCTTTTAGCACATGTTGGTACCCATAAGAGAGTGCCTTGGAATCAGGTAAGTTATTGGCAGACAATTGCTCATACAAAGGATCGAGTGTGTTTGTGCCAATGAGTAGTGGTGTATCAGAGTTTGAGCTTATATCCGGAACCACTAACGCAAGGGTAGGTAACTCAAGTCCAGACTGATCGAGCTCTTTTGGAAATGTGACACTTATCTCTATGTATCCTAAATAAGGAACTGCTTGACCGTTTGCGCCCTCGACTTCTAACAGATTACTGATGGGTTTAATTGAGAGGTCAGGTAAGTGTTCTTGGTAAAAAGAATTGGCAATGGTGGTTACCTGGGACCCTGAATCCAGTAAACAATTACACTCAACACTGTTAACTGAGACTGTAGCTGTGCATCGCCCACCCACTAATCTTTTGGGAAGTTTTGGCACTGAATGAGCATGAACTGGCTTGCAAAAAAGTCTCTCTGTCCTTTCCTTAGAGGGACTTGGTTCTACTTTAGCACCTATCTGTCCCACGATAGGAGCTTCTACCGGTTTAAAGGAGGAGACTGAGCAATTGGCTTTGACATCTCCCACTCGCGCTGCTTCTGTCTAAGAGCAAGTCTTTTAGTTGCAACTAGTGCTGGATTTGGCTCGTTGCTACAGCTAGAAGCTATGTGCCCATCTTCTCCGCACTTAAAACAGTATCCAGGCTTTGGTCTGGGCACCACTGCTGTTATCTGCTGAATCTGTTTGGGCTCATCTGGAATTTTAGTCCCCACACGGGGTTTTGACTCTTTTTGAGTTTTCTTTGCCTTTTTATCTGTGTTGTTAACCTTAAGCTGTGCAATTTGGCTCCTGAGCTCAGCGATTTGTTTGCGTAAGTCATCACAGTTATCATCTATTTCCAGTTCACAAGTGTTTTTACTCTGAGAGCATGTTGTTTGCACATTTGAATACACTCTAGTTCGTTGTGCCCCTAAGTGTTGTTTCATGCGTGCTGCTTTAGTAGCCTGTTTGTCTTCTTCAGTGCGCAGTTTGAGGAGAAGTGCTGTAAAATGAGGCGGGTTGTCTTTCTTTTGTTCGAGTTGCAGGTTTGAAATCAGCGAGCTGTCCCAACAGCCTCTGCAAAACTGCTTGAGCAGCTGCTGGTCGGCGTCACTGGAGGAAATTCCATTCCTCTGAATAACTAGGTTTAACAAGGTGTATAACCTCTGAAAGTAATCGGAAGGTTTTTCACCACTGTCCTGGTTTGTGTTTAAGAAGCGAGCAAAGAGCTCGTCGCCGTCTTCGACAGCTGCGTAAGCTGAATCGAGATGTTCAAGGTACGTTTCCGGGTCGGATTTTGGACTAAGAGCTTTAACGATGCTCGCTGCTGGGGCTGACAGACTCTCCACGATTCTTCGTACAATTTGGGACTTGGTGAGTGAAGGATCATTTATGCATAACACTACACTACTACGCCAAGTATCATAGTCAGTTTCAAAAGAAGGGTGTGGAACTCGCCCTGAGAACGGTTTTAGTCTGTATTGTGAAGTAGGCGGAGGGATAACCTCACTGCTTTTAACAATGTGTTCCACAATAACTCGCTGAACCTCAGGTGTGTTTAAAAGATTTGGTGGAATGCAAGGGTTTTGTTTTCCAGTCTCTGTAGGTGGACAATTGTCCTTTGAGTTGTTCATATAGTTAACTTCTGGTGTTAAAGGCAGGGAATATGTAACTTGGTCACTATGGAGCATTGGCTCTGGTTCAGTGACTGGTTCAGATGCATGGGTATCCCTTCCTAAAGATTCCCCAATTTTTGCCAGTTCCTCCATTAGAAGGTCTTTAAATGATTGATTGCTACGCGCAGCTATGTCCCTGAGCTCTGACAGATAGGCATCAGTGGCAGATGTGCTAGTTTCTAGACTGTACGCGCTGGCTAGGTCTTGAATATGAAAGAAAACATCTGGGTTCCTAGTACAAGGTTTGTCATAGGGTAAACATTGTTTCTTTAATTCCTTAACAGTGGCTTCATGTTGAAACTCCACAATAATCTGATCACAGTTTGGTAACTTAATGCGCCTGTTAACTGGTCCGAATCCTTCCATAAACCCAAAGACTTCGTTATCAAGGTCTGTATCAGTTAACCCACTGATTAAAACAGCATTTGAAACTTTGACCTTTTCTGTTTTCACAACTTCCATTTTAAAACACTCAAAAGTACCAATAATGCCAAAATGGCAAACCACTGTGACCTCCAGGCACTCTTATGATGTCAGTCAATGGTTAGCTAAGGTAACAACTCTACAATTCTCCTGGCTGGCTCGCCAAGTTTTATGTAACCGGATTACAGGATACAATAAGATAATTAAAAGAGAAAATAAACAAATGGGCCAATAATTAGGTTCGGGGAGAATTGGAGGTTGTTTAAGAATGACTGGAGTCACGGGTATAGCATGAAACGGTTTATATACTAAATTTTAATAATAATGGGAAATATAACACATAAAGATAACACACAAAAACAGATGAAAACAATCGACAATAGTAAAATGCTCGGTATGAGATTTGATCATATGAGTCACAAGTCAGCCGGCGTCAAGTCAAATCCCCACGCTTGGGGTGAAAGTCAGAGTCCGGTGGTGCGATTTTTTCCTACCGCACCGTTGAGATTGTTCACAGAAGAGAGCAGTCTGCTCTTCAGTTACTTGAGATGTCCTGGTTCGTTCAGTGGTTAAGGCTCGCCATCTCCCTCGTCAGGAAGAAATCCAGTTCTCGTTCCAAGTGAGTGATCATAGGAGTCGGGATCAAACCCAAGGAAAAAAAAAACCCAGCCAACGCGCTCCAACGGTTCCCTCCTACAGAGGATTGGTTCACTCTGTCGTCTCCACACAAATCGCGTTGGTTCCAAGTTCCTAGCTCTTATTAGAAGGAGTCAAGTCCGCCTCTCCCTCTATCTATGCGGCACCCAAATCAGGGTTCTTCACGGCCTCGACCGTTGTTTTTTTTTCTCTCTCTCTCTCTCTCTAACCGCTCAGTCTTTGCTTTCTGTATCTGCGTGCTGCACAGCCGTTTGTCTCTCCTCTCGCTCAGCTGCGTCGCACGGTTTTATTTCGCGGAGGCGGGACTTATTTCTCTCAGCCAATGAAATTTCAGATTCCCACCTGGACCAATAGTATACAGCTTTCCTCTTCTGTTTCTGTTAGTGATGTTCAAGATTCTTGTTTTAACCGATGTTTAATATTAAACTCGTTATTTTAGTTATTCACCCTTCCAATAATTCATTATGAAATTATCTATTAGTTAATTAGATATCTATTAATTAGTATTGTTAATTTCCTTAATTTATATTTTATATTTTATCTAAATTGAGGATGGATCATATTAGTAAGCCAATTAGTTAATACCTCATTAAGGTTCTAGCTTCTGGGTTACATAAGCTTTTACAGGTTTGCATGAGCCATTAAAAATGTCTTCCCAGTGTTTCCCTTACATAGGCATAGCCGTGGCGGCCCGCCACGGCTGAAATCCCAAGTTTTATTGAATTTTTTATTTGTTAATTTTTTTTTTTTTTTTGCACCCGCCCCTCCCTACACACAAAACTCTGCACCGGGAGCTCAGTCAGCTCGGCCCAGGCATCCACGCGCGCGCGCGCGCACACACACACACACACACACACACACAGACATAACAGATCTCTCTGTGCTTGCTTCACGTTTCTTCAGAACTCCCTACGTTTTCATCAGCTCGCCTATTTTTCAGTTCAATATTTAAGGTTACTTTTTTCGCAACGTACGTGGTGCATTTGACATGACCGAGCTGAAAACAACTCGTGCATGCGTCAGTCACTGCCTCCGCTCCGGTCCGGGTTTCTTAAAATTATTTTAACACTCTCTTTCTCTCTCTCTGTCTCTGTCTCTCTCTCTCTCTCTCTCTCTCTCTTTGTCTCTCTCTCTCTCTCTCTCTCTCTCTCTCTCTCTCTCTCTCTCTCTCTCTCTGTCTCTGTCTCTCTCTCTCTCTCTCTCTCTCTCTCTCTCTCTCACACACACACACACACACACACACACCTTAATCAACATTGTTTTGTTTAACTGTGTGTGGGGAAAAATCCCAACAACGTTAGGAAAAAATCCGTTAAATCAAATTAAAATTAAATAAAAAGTTGTGTCTGGTTCTAATATTTCATATTTCCTAGTTCCTACTGCATGAGTTCAGATCATGGTTCAGATGCATTACTTCATGCACTTAAATATTAATGTTCTGATTTTACTGAAAAACTTGTTCTGTAAGATTCCTTTACTATTGTGATCAAAAATATTTAATCTCAGTTCTGAGGCTGCTCTGTAAATAGTTTTCAAATAAACAATAGTTTATAAATAAACAACTTCTGATCAATCCATATCAATTTCAGATTTAAAATAATGAATTGATGTAAACCACACCCACTAATTTCCAAATAATAAGAGGTGCATTCATCTGTGTATCTCCTTTGATTCGCATTAGTGATGTTTTCAGCACCAGAACAATGAAGCAAAGAAACAGATTCCTGAGTTTGTTAGTTATTTTATTTATTAGATGCATCTGACCTGTTCTATTTTTCTCTGAAATGAGATCAAATCAGTGCTTCTATGGGTTGTCTCCTCTCTGCACTAGAAAATTTTACTTTATTATAATGTTCACTGTAATGCATCTTGATGTTCTTAACAAATGAATTAAATCAAAGATATTGGTCAATAATGCCAAATATGTAAATTTGTGTTTCAGTCATTTTTATACTGGCATAAAAATGCTTCATTAAGTCTACTAAGCAGGGGTGTAGAATGTTTTTAATGGGGCCAGCCCAGTAATGATCTTGGACCAAAATAAAGGGGGCAGAAAGTCAAATAAAGGGGGCAAAAGGAGATGTTTTTCCCAGACGCCAAGAAAAATTAAATGCCAAATCCCCCTGCAAAGTGTGTCACTGAGAGTTTAAAACAGAAATTATTCTTGTGCAAATATTGGTGTATTCACCTTTAATACTAGTTATTAAAATGCAGCAGTTGCTGGATTAGTGCAGTTCAAAGTGGAGTGCATCAAATAAAACAATATTAACATAAAGGTGAGACGTGTCATAATTTACCCCCCCCCCCCCTCCAACCATCACCACAGCTGGGGAAACACTGCTTCCAGTAGATTTAAAATGAAGAAAGTTCTCAGGGATGAAAAGTTGGTATGACGGCTGTTTGTTTGTCGCTGCCCAGGTGTCTCCTGTCATCATCAACACAGTGATGACCATCCAGTCAGCGCTGACGCCCACGGCAGAGACTCCCGAAGAGCAGGACAGTCCTGTTCCTGTTGATCTTTGGAATAAGCGGAGCTGGAAGGACCTCAAACTCTGGTTCTTGGAGGAGGAAGGGGATGAAGACACAAAGTCTTTGACCCCCCTGATTCCCCAGGGAGAATCCTTAAAGGTGCTCAGCCTCATTTGGACATAAAATGTATGTTTAAATATTATATTCAGTTTGATGCTTAAGCACACTCTGCTGTCCCTATTCTATGTCTCTCTGTCACTGCAGGTGTCCATAAAGTCCATCTGTCTGACTCTGGAGGCTGGTGTGGGACACCGCACCGTCCCCATGCTTCTGGCCAAGTCCTCCTTTAACGGAGGTGTGAGTAACTGGTCTACACTTATTAACCTGCAGAGTGAGCTGAACCTGGAGGTAAGAAAACAAAACCACATCATGTGGAGTATCTGACCTCAGAGCTGTCTCTTACTTTACCTGTCTCCCCGTCCCACTGTGAGGTCTTTTCATTTGTGTTTTGTTTTCAGGTTCACTATTACAACGAGATGCTGGGGGTGTGGGAGCCGCTGCTGGAGCCTTTAGAAGACCAGACGGGAGAAAATTTCCAACCGTGGACTCTGGAGTTAAAGGTGCTGTGAAACAAACGGGCTCAGGTTTATTATTGATACACATAAATGCTTATCTAAGAGGTCCCTGTTTTTTAACCAGATGAAGAAGAAGCCTGTGAATACCCCTGCTTTGGCAGATGAAGTAGATTACAGTATTCCAGACTATAAGACAGTGATTGTAATCTGCAGTAAAGACAAGCTCAACATCACACTCTCCAAATGTGGACTGACCATGCTGAGTAACCTGGGAACGGTAAGAGGAGGAATAAAGGGCGCTCATTTTTGGTAAACAAGAGATAATTGTCATTGTTTTTTTTGTTTTGTTTTTTAGGCATTTGCAGAGGCAGCCAAACAGACCTCAGAGTGTTTCCAAAAGGATGAAGCTCCATTTATAGTGGAAAACCTGCTGGGCCTGCCAGTATCGGTCCGTCACAGTGAGCTGTTCTGTCCCATCCACAGCCAGAGCACCAACCACACAGTCACGCTGCAGGACGGCCAAACCTTAGAGATGGACTACACATCCACACCGGGCTCGGATCAGTTCTCAGCTATGATCTCCCTGAGTGGAAAAGACTACTACATAAAGCCCAGTGAGTGTACTTTTTTTTTCTTTTTACACTAAGTTAATCAGCTGCGGAAATCTCTTTCTGCTTGTTTTCAGCTCCAGAGGGGCACACCTCAGCCAGTGCGATCCCGCTGATCAAAGTCGGCAGGGGGTTATACAGCGTCATGCACAATGACTCGGGAGTTACTCGCTTCCTGGTGTGTCAGATATCCTCAGAGGAAGGCAGCAAGTACATCAAGATCCGCTCTCCTTTTCAGGTACATCAGCAGTCTTGCACCAACGTCCTTTATTTATATCAGTTTTACACTGATTTGGAAAATTATGCAAAGTTGCACTAATTTACTGTTTTTATAATGCTTTTTTAAAATTCAGCTGATCCAAGTCATTTAAAGGGGCATTATGGAAGTTTGACAGCCAAAACATGTATCTTCATACATTCTCCTGCAATGCCCTGGTCCTGTAGAATGAGCCCTGGCATTTTTACTGTGATTGCCTGTTTTTCTGTAAAATCACAGAAAAAGAGTTGGTTGGGTCGAGCAGGCTGCTTCATGCGCGTTCACGCTCAGGCATAGCCCGTAGCATTTGCTATCTGTAGCTTTAGTCTTTGTCGCTGTTCCTAACGCCTAGTGACAAAGCTAGCTACATTTCTGAGGACCCTTAGCTACTTTCTGTTGAACTTTCTTTTAGATATTTCCTGCAAATTGGCAACAAAATAGCCATTTTCGCTCCGAATCGTTCTTTGAATGATGTTTCAGCTCTCATTAAGGATATAAATATTACAGAAAAAAAGGACGTCACTGGCGCTTTAGCTCACCTAGTAAGACGTCGGACTCTCGTACAGAAGACCTGGGTTCGATTCTGGATGTGAACATAGTTTATTTAGGGTTTCTTTTTTACATTAATGGTATGTGTTTTACAGTAAGATGCCCAAATTTTTATTTGAGACTCGCCGAACGGCATTGAATTCACAGATAAAAAAGATGTGGGTTCAACTTTCATTTTGGAACAATTTTTCAAGCAAGGGAAGGGAATGATCTGAGCATGCAGGGAGACTGACCCATCATAAACCTTTGTCGGCTTTGCTGAAGAGAAAGATACAGAACCAAATTATTTAATTAATTAGCTGCGAGTTCTCCTGTCCTCTGTCCTCCGGGCCACACACACACACACACACAAGGGTCTCAGCTGTTATTTTCGTTAAGGAGTGTGCACGTACAGCATACGCACCTCGTGCATGAGCCTACTGTTGAAGCTGCCGTTACACTTTTGGCCTGAGGGGGCAATCGCGAGCATAAAAATTAAAAACTCCGTAAAGTCCCTTTAAAGGAATTTTCCTTATTTATTTTTTTAAAGCCACACGACCCAAAAAATAAATTTCCCTCTTTTTTGTTTTCCAGATTATCAATCATTTCTCCATACCATTTAAAGTGTTTGAGGGATCAACATATCTGGGTAAAGCTCTTCCTGCGAAGGAGTTCTGTGTCCCTCTGGACTCCTATAGGTGAGTGCAAACGTGTGCATGCTTATGCAGTTTTGATTGAACTTCTTGATCTTCACCCCACAGTCCCTGCTCTTTCTGGAACAACGGAACATTTTTGATGAAGCCCCATCTTGAGTGCATTTGACTCACAAACGCTGCACTATGCTGCCCCCTTCAGGTCTGAGCTTAGCCTTCAGCCTACAACGGAGGACGGAGATGATGAGCAGTTTGAGGTGTCAGAGGGCTTCAGTTACGAGGACATCAGTCACCAAGAGGCCGACAAGCACCTCTGTCAGACCTGCCATCGCCGTGGTGATCAGGGTGGTGTGATGACAATCAATATAGTGCCAGTAAAGGATGCAGTGGCATTCAAACACACGGGGGGTGCTGGGGATCACTTTGATGTGCCCTTTGTGTTTCACCTCTGGCCTTCAATGCTGCTACGCAATCTGCTGCCTTATCCCATCACTTACAAACTAAAGGTAGGATTTGAATGGCAGTAATAACCACTCAGATGGGTCATCATTCATTAATACACCCATAAAAGGAAGTTGGCATGTCACAAAGTGTGCATAATAGAAGGCCCAAACACCATGACATCATCCAACACTGTTCTGTTAAAATGCAGGAGTCCCAGTTGCAACTAGGCAGCTGTATAAAAGATTTAGTGATGTAGAAGTAAATCAGAATCTGTTTATTTTATAGCCTCTAATGGGTAAAGAGACATTTTTCTACTCAACAATTTGTAGATAACCGTAAATCCTCTAATACAGGCCCGGGCCTGTATTTGACTCAAGCTCATCAAGCTCCAGGCCTTTATTGGAAGGAGGACCAGAATTAGAGGCAGGCCTCAATTTCTATTTGAGCAAAATGAACTAATGGTTCGCTGGAGTTTTTGACAATTAAAATTGCGCCCTCATTTTCAAAGTTAAACATTTCTTTTAACAACGGTAGTTTCTGCTTCAGCCCTCTCCCCCCTCCCCCTGCGCAGCGGCCGCAAACTCACTGATGCGCCTGCAGCCTCTCTGAGTTCCTGCTGCTCTAAACATTAAAATATACCTTCTGATATACCTTCAATGGTGTCTGTTTGTTGCAACCACCAGGTAGAAAAACAAACTTGTTTTTATTTGACTATTTTTCTGTCCTGCCTGTTTATTATCTTCCTGCATCTCCTCTCAATCCTAAAGAGAAACTGCTACCTGGGTTCATATATATTCACCTCATGAGTTACCTTTGAACTGCAGTTCTAAAAGATCTACTGACCGCAAAAGCAGCGGAGTGCACGCCGGCCACATCAGTTAGGTACATCACCGAGGACAAAACAGGTGATGCGCCCCAATCCACAGCAGCGAAACGCATCAGGCACAAATAAAAGAATAAAAGACAGAAAACATAAAAGGAAATGAGCCGACATGAACAAACGCGTGTTAAATTAGTTTTTGAGGTGGCGACACCTGATTTGATCATGTTACTGTGGCCGTGCTCAGGACGCAGATGTCTGGAGCGCGTCAACAATCAGAGCTTTGCATGCGCAAGCTGGTTAAGGTTAGGATGGGGGTGAGGGGAAGGTTAAATTACAAGAGGGTAAAGGTCACGATTTGGTCAAATGTCCGTTTTACGGCGGGTGTCAGTACCGACGCTCTGGCACAGCGCATTGCCTCCTGACGCGCAGGAGCTCGTCACCTGCTGGCAGCAGGCTGCTGTCTTTTCCGTGGACTGCATCTTGCCGGTCATTATCACGTGACAGCGACTAGTCGATGACAGACATAAAAAGTCACTATAGAGCGGTGAAGTCGACTAGTGACTAGTTCATACAACCCCTGCTACTGCTCCCCAGAGTGTTCTGCAGCATAATCAGCACGTTCTCTTTGAACTTGATATCAAATTTTCGCCTCCTCTTCGTCTCCGCACGTTTAAAGTTACCCTCACGGTCTGTCACTGGCAAATCAAAAGTGAGACAGATGACACAACCGCCCCCCGTACTTGCTTGTTACCACATTCCACCCGGCCACAATAAAAAACCGGCCATTATTCACCTCCGCCGAATCCGACACCGGCCAAAATATGATACCCGGCCGTTAATTGAAAATAGGCCAATATTAGAGGATTTACGGTATTTAGTTTTCCAGACTGATGCATCTTTTCATGACTGGTATTTTTTTTAGCAGGAGAGTGGAGTTTCTGCCCCTGAAGCTACTCTGAATCCAGGTCACTCTGCTCAGCTTCACACTGCCGTCATCGACCAGTCAAGTCTTGATCTCCGGCTGGTGGATTATTTGGCTCAGGACTGGTCTTCTGAGTACAGGTGGAACCTACATCTGATGAATTCAGAACTGTTGTCTTTGTGTGTTGTTTAAACCTACATGTGGGGACTATCTTCAATAAAGTAATGGATTTTTTTGTCTTACAGTCTTCAGAGTGACCAGAAGGAAATCACCTTCATTGTGTTCCGCTCTCTACAAGTGGATGATGAAGAAGATGGAGACATGACTGAGATGAAGAGGGCTGAGTTGGACATAGCGGTCCATTTTAAAAGAGATCCAGGACAAACTGTTATTGCTATTCATTCACCGTACTGGATGTTGAATAAGACGGGCAGGTTGCTGCAGTACAAGGCTGACGATATCCACCGTAAACATCCGCTAGACTACCACATGCCCCTGCTTTTCTCCTTCAAGCCTCGCAACTTTCTGCACAACAATAAGGTAAAAGGACAAAGGGCAAGGGAAGATCTCCATCTCACTTGTTTTTGTCAATTTGACTAGATTAGATTTATTTTCTTGGCTGTTAGAAAACAGTGCAGCTTAGCTAGGAACACGATTATGACTTTGGCTACAGTTGCTAAGAGGGTTCTAACTTTTGTCTGCCTTCAGGTTCGTCTCATGATCTCAGACAGCGAACTGTCAAAGGAGTTCTCGTTGGACACAGTTGGTAGCCATGGAGATGTGAAATGTGAAGGCAGATTCAAAGATTACCTGGTAAGGATTGAAGAAACTTAACAGATTCTCTGGCATTTACTCTGTTATGTGGAGCATAAAGGATTCAAAAGACTTTAGTAACTGTGGTGGAAAAAATAGATCAACGAATGAATCAAACTGTGGTTTATGATACCGTACCAACTTTATTTATAAAGCACATTTAAAAACGGCATGGCAGCCAACCAAAGTGCTGTACAGAATAAAAAGTAAAAACACAATATAAAACAAAACACGGTCAACAATAAAATACACAACAAGGCAGATAATCACGGTCAATAAAAAGACACATAGTAAAATAATAAAAGTCAGGGATTTAAATATGCCTGGTCGTAAAAGTGAGCCTTAAGTAGCGACTTGAACCGGAGGAGGGATGGTGCCAGCCTCACTGAAAGAGGAAGAGCATTCCAGAGTGTCGGAGCAGCGTAGACAAAAGCACGCTGCCCCCGCGTTTTGTATTTCATTGATGGAACACGAAGCAGCAGGCAATCAGCAGACCTCAACGCCCAGTTTGGCACATAACGAGTGACAAGATCCGACAGGTAATCCGGAGCCAGACCGTTCAGGGCCTTAAAAACAAAAGTCAGGATTTTAAACTTGACTCTAAAGTTTACGGGTAGCCAGTGGAGCCGTGCCAGTACAGGTGTGATATGGTCTCTTCTAGGGGTGTTAAAAACCTGGCTGCCGCGTGCGTTCTGTACGACCTGAAGCCTGTTAAGAGCGGAGGCAGGTAAACCAATTAAAATGGAATTTGCATAATCCAGTCGGGAGGTGATAAAAGCATGAATTACGGATTCCAGGTGTGCCCGTTTCAGGATCGGTTTTAAGCGAACTAGTCTGCGCAGCTGGTAAAAACACGATCTGACCACTGCGTTAATCTGAGGGCCCATGGAAAAGTGTGTATCCAGTTTCACCCCCAGGTTGGTAACACACTGCTTGAGGTCATATGGGAGAGTGTCCGAATCAGAAGATAAGTGTGTGGTTTTGTTAGGGGTCATCAGGAGTGCCTCAGACTTAGAATCATTCAGCTTAAGGAAATTGTTGGCAAGCCAAACCCTCACTTCAGCCAAACATTGGTCCAGAAGAGAGAGCGAGCCTGGTTTGTTCAAAGCCAGGTAGATCTGGCAATCTGATGTATGATGTAACCTGTGTCATCAGTAAATTGTAAAACAGAGCAATAAATAAGCTCTCATCCGCTCTGTCAACAATGAGCTTTTTATTTGTAACTAATCGGTGAATTATGATCAGATCTATTTTCTCTCCGTCACAGTAACTGACTCGTGTCACTGTCGAGGTAGTATGTTAGAACTGTCACCTTTAAGATCTGTTGTGTGGTTTCCATCCACTGCCAGGTTGGCGTGAAGATCGAGGCGAGCAGTTTCAGTCTCACCCGCATCGTGACCTTTGTGCCCTTTTACATGCTGGTCAACAGAACCAAACACCGGATCTTCGTTTGTGAAGAGGGACAAGAGAACTGGACTGAGGCACAGCCAGAGCAGGTCCCAGCTAAACCCATCACTCACTAGCCATGCAGACTCAGCTGTTTGCATAAATGTTTTGTTTTTGTTTGGTGTTTTTTAGTCAGCGGTTCCGTTCTGGCCGGAGAACGATACCAAGCTGATAAAAATCAAAGTGGAAGGTTGTTTAGCTCCTCCTTTGACCGTTCACTTCACACAACCGGAAAACTGCCTGCTGCTGCATCTGGACAACTCTGTGAGCAGACGGGCGCGTCAGGTTATCACTCCTTTACCCTGAGCCTTCAATCAGGTTTTATTCAGATAAATCCTGTTGTTGCAGATGGGTGGGATTATCGTAGACGTGAATCTGTCCGAGCACTCGGCCACAATCCGCTTCTCTGAGTACCATGATGGTGCAGCCCCCTTCCTCATCATCAATCACACCAAAGATCACACTCTTCTGTTCCATCAAAGGTGAGAAAACCAACGGATGAAGTTGAAGTCACAGTTTTTAGATCAGCGCTTTAATTCTGACATGATGGGATGCGATTAATCACTAATCCACCAGGGTGTGCATAGTTTCATTTTGGTTTTTGTTGATCAAAAATGTCCAAAATTACAAGTTAGTATCACCCTTAAAGCTTGCAGAGACCAAAAAATTGGGAGTTTTTACCACGGTTGAATTTTTTTACAGCTGGTCCACGCACAAGAGGCCAGAGAAGCTGCAGAAAGTTTTATTTACTATTACTTTTACAGCACTTGAAGCTCGTCGTCGTCTGTAGAGCCAGCAGATTTCCCGAGTAGCCGTACCGTTGATGGTGATGGTGTTTGTGTGTTGTGTGGGTCATGCAGGCTCCTGGAAGAAACCTCATGGGTGTCTAACTCGTTGCTCGACCTTTCCTTCTCACAGAATGAGGACAGGTAGAAAAATACAACGTGCAGAAACTCATCTGACTCGCTCTGAATTCAAGATGAGGGTTGGAGGATTAAAAAGAAAATGATGTATATTTAAAGTAGTTTGTTTCTGATGGTGCAAGTAAAATTTGTTCATCTAGCATATTCAAGACAGAAAATAAACGCATTAAATATTAGATATCAGATGAATAATAGATACTTAAAAATCAAATACAATATCTTTAAGAGAATCAGAATCAGAGAATCAGAGAGAATTTTATTGCCAGCGCTCCAGCGAACCAGAGCATAGGAACTTGACTCCACAGAACAGCCTGACCAAGGTTACACACACACATACAGACAGAACAGATACAGGCAGACCACGAGAGCAGCCATAATGGCGCTCATTTCAATAGATGAAGAGGGGATTACACGAGGAGAGTTCGGGGAGGGAAAAAAAGGCAGAACAGAGTTACTCCCGGCAGGGAGTAGCTCTACTATGCAAAAAAACACCTCAACATATAAGCACGAACGTCACAGTTCACAACATGAGACCCGGTAGGGGGAGCTGCGATCCTGGTTTCCTCAGCGGGAGCAGCCCGTGTGACGCTCAGCCAACTGTATCTACAGGTGGGTGGGAGGTCATGGGAAAGCAAGACGAAAGAGTCTGTATTATTGAAATATCTTTATAAAATAACTCACATTTTAAGTTGGAAGAACAGAAAAATAAATAAATCAACAAATGATTTATGAATCAATGTCTCCAAACTCTTTTTTTGAGATCAGAGTGTGGTGAGATGATGAGTAGAAACTAATAGAAGGCTGTTTCTATTAGACTTTAGTTATTTTGTGTAATCTGCTCCTCTCTTTAAAGGCACACACACACGCGCACACACACACACACGCACACACACACACACACACACATGCACGCACACAAAAACAGGTGACATCACTGCCCTAATATGGTTTTATTACGGTTTTACCACCGAGAGGAGCAGGTTAGACATCTCTAACTATCGGAACAGGTTTCTTTAACTTCTCTTCATTAGTAGCTTGTTTGGAATGCTGCCATCTTGAAGGGATTCAGCCAAAGATGGTACCCGTCTCTCCTCGTTTCCGGCATTCCTGTAGCATCGACAAGCGTTCCTTTACTTTGATCTCCATGTATACTCAGATCGGTGTTAGTGTGAGTTAATGATGGAAAGCCTATCTTTGCAGGGAAGACAGCAGGGACCTTTGTGTATTTTCTCTGAAGGGATGAGTGTTTTTGGTGGACGGGCTCTCTGTTTTCCGTCGTTATTCCGTTTGTTTCTCCTGCAGTTAAAACTAAAGTGTTTGCGTGTGTTCTTTGTGCGTTCAGTTCTGAGAAGGAGGCCGAGCTGGAGGAGTTGGAAGCTGGGAAAGCTGTGTACTACACCTGGACTTTTCCCACTGGATCTCGAGAGCTTTGCTGGAAGTGCGGCTTTTACAGTGGGCAGCTAAAGACCGAGGAGGTAATTCACTAACGTCCAAATCCTGTTTGTACCCAGGTCCAAAATGTAATATATTTAGTAAAGTTCTTGTTTTAGCTCTTATTCATACAAATAGCTTTCTTTCATGATGTTGGATTAGTCACATAGAAGGATTTGACTTGAGTTTGTAAAAGTAACGTTGGGGACACACCGGCCGCCGAAGCGCCGGGGGGCGAAGCGCTCACGAAATTCAGCCGCTGCTCGCTGCTCCTCAGTTCAGACCAGACGCTTGTTTCTCCGCTCCGGTCGAGGCGCACCTCGTAGTTTTTCTTTTAACCACTTGGTGTCCTCCATTTCCTCTCTGCTTTTTCTCTGCTCTTTTCCTCTACACCCCCCCTCCCCCTTGCTGTATATGTGTGTTTGTCCGCGTGTGTGTGAACCTATGGTGTGAACCAGTTGTTAATAGCTGGCCTACGACTTTCTGCCTCCCTGTCCTGTTTGCTCCGGCTGAAAGACACCCAAAACCACACCCCCTTCACGTGGTCTCACACACACAAGTTCACTGTGTGTGTGTGTGTGTGTGTGTGGGGGGGGGGGGGTTATGCAGTGTATGTTTACGAACACATTTGACTATCGCAGAATTGTATTTTGAAATGGTTTATTTTGTTAAATTTACCAGCCTGCCTCTTATGTCTAGGTTTGACTTCCTGCCAGAATTGACGCGGTCCACCCGCGGCTCGCGAAAAAAATAGAGCAGACGCCAAAACGATCGCTGCACGGCGCAGGCTGGAGCGCCGGCGCGCGGCGCTTCGGCGGCCCATGTGGTCTATAGAATAGGATAACGAGGGCGCCGAATGAATAGGGCTGTCGCGGTTGAGGAATTCCCCCTGTGGTGATTCAGGGTGGCTTAATATTGCGGTGTGCGATATTATTGCAGCACTTTTTTTTTATTGCAGTACTATCTAAACAATGTTTACACATTTAAAAAAGGTTAAAAATTGCCGTGCCTTCTTTAATAACACTTTACTGAATGCAGATCAAAGGGCAGTAACAACACAGATCGCAGTAACGTTTGTTTCTCCGACAGTCGGAGTCCGACTGAACTTAAAAACAACAAAATTCAGGAGGTTAAACTTTTAAATGCAAATTTGGCTGCAGCATCTAACAAATAAGAAACAAGTCCCCATTTTGTTTAGTTGTTTAAAATCAAGCATAAAAAATTACATGTACCGGGCGCGGGGCACCATCATTTCACTTTCACTTTCACATACAAAAAAAAAAAAAAACATACACAAATGACGGTGATTTATAGCTCGGTCACGTCCTTGTTACCTACAAGGAAAACCAGCATGTTAACCATATACGGTTTGAGAGAGGATCTGAGAGGGGTGGCAACATTTCCAGCAACACTGAAAACCCTCTCGGATGGTGCGCTCGTTGCACTAACGCACACGTACCTGCGTGCGACAGGCGAGCAAAGGGAATCTCTCCCGGTTGTTGCTCCACCATGACAGGGGGGTTTCTTTAGGGTGGATGCATTCCTCCTGCAGGTAGCGAGTGAGTTCCAGCTCGGCTCAAACTCTCTTCGGGACGGCTGCAGAAGCAGTGCTTGTCCGGGACTTCAGCAGGTCTCCGAGTGTTTATTTATTTATTTGCCGCTGGTGGCAGCTCTGTCTCGGCCAAGGACTCTGGCTGGGCGGCAGCTGACGTACTGAAAACCAAAGTGCTCCCAAAGGAGCGAAGTAACGTTTCGTTTTGATACCAGCGCAGCCATCCTTCTCAACATGCATCATTGAGTTGAATCAAGTTCAGTAATCGCGGTGGCCCATGATGCAGCGCGGTGGGCTTCTTCATATTGCGATATTTCATTTTTGCGGTTACCGCGACAGCCCTACGAGTGAAGGCGGCCCCCTTTTCGCGACGCTTTGGCGGCCGGTGTGTCCCCGGCGTAAGATGTTTGTGTATTCTGTTTCTTCCCAGAAATCTTCTTCTCGTCGTTTAGATTTTACATATCAACAGTGTTTTTCTCTCTATCTTTAGGACTTGCGTGAAGACATGAAGAAAGCAGGAAAACTATTTGTGGTTTCTTTTTATGAAGGTAAATTTAAAAGAATCTAGAAATTTTAGATTTCTCAAATTTTTTTAAAATTTCATATTTGCCTAAAATAACATTTTGATTTCAACAAGCGCACATAAACTACCGTTTGAAGCTAAGCAGATGGCACGTGAATCACCAAAAACAAGTCTAAACTTGTGTTCATCACTGAATTTCTCTTTTCTTGTCGATGCGCAGGTCTCCAGCGTGTTGTGCTGTTCACTGAGGATCAGCTGATCTACAGACTGCTGTGTGAAAATGAGAAGGTGCAGTGGGCTGAACAGGAAGTCATCCTGTCACTCCAGAATATGGGCGTGTCTCTGGTTAACAATACTAACAGCCAGGAGGTTTCCTTCATTGGAATCACAAGGTGCTCTATTATTCCGTGTCTTTAACTAATGCATGTTTGATTCAGCTGCTTCTTATCTTTACCGTGCGATGCCCTAAAAACCAAAACGTTGGAAATAAGTCAGAAAAAGTGTTCAACTTTTTACCTGTAAGCGATGCCGTGACTTCATGAAGTCAACAGGTTGTTTTTCTCTCTGGTTCTGTGAAGCTCTGATGTGGTTTGGGAGCTGAAGCCCAAGAAGAAGAATCGATGGAAGACTTTGAGCAATAATGAAACGGAGATATTGGAGAGCAGTTATAAGACGTACATGGAGTCTGGGCCCGTCCACCACGCCATTGTTGATTTGGAGAACAATTATCAGGTTCCAGCACAACTTTTATCTAATGTCGGATAACCATTTGTATTTTGGCCAGGATGTTTTTGATTAATAACATTTTTTTTTCCTCTCAGGTGTTGTTTACGCCTACTGGCACCAACATGCACATGCAGCAGCCAGTGGATGCTCAGCTAAGGAGGCACTTCATGCCGGGTGTGAAGGTGGAGTACAGCGTCTCATCCCGACAGAAAACCTACCGTGTCCAAATCCACCGCATACAGGTGAAAACATTCGTTTACACTCACGTTTAAATGTTTGTTATTTTAAACTTGAGTCAGACGGCCTCTGGAATTGTGAAGAATTCGATATGAGTAAATGTGTTTTTAAACAATCCCCAGTTCTAGTGAGCTGTGGCTGTCTCTTCAAGTGCATCGTTTTCTTCCTGCAGATCCAGAATCAGCTGCCAGGAGCCATCTTTCCTTACGTTTTTTATCCTGTAAAGCTGCCAAAGTCGATCACCATGGATGCAGGTCCGTGGATGTATCATCAGCACTGGTTCCCGTTTATCATTATTTACTTTACTTATCGTTCTTTCCCTCTTCTCACAGAACCTAAACCTCTTACTGACATCAGTGTTGTTACAAGAACTGCTGGACACTCGGATATTTCTCGCATCAAGTAAATATGTTTGTGTTTTTTATCCCTGTTGATGGACATCTGTGCTTTCTGATTTTATGATTCAGCTACTGACTGGTTTTTATCTCTGTTTCTGATTGGCAGATGCCATTTCTTAGGTTACTTTATTCTAATGATCCCATTTGTTTACTGACAAGCAGAACATTTTATTCAGTTTAAGGTTTTTTTTTTTTAAATGATCTAAGGAAAGTTCTGCTAATCTCCAGGTACTTTAAAGTATTGATTCAAGAGATGAACCTAAAGCTTGATCTGGGCTTCCTGTATGCCATCCTGGACTTCTTTAATCCTGTGAATGCCATTACACCAACGTCAGAACAGGAGGTCGGCCACATACACATGCACACACACACACACCCTGACACCCTCACAGGCAGTTAAACTCAACTTTTGCTCTCCATCTTGTTGTGTGTTTGTGCTCCTGTAGGTGGAACTGTTTGACAAGGACATAGAGTACATAAAGACGGAGCTTAACCACGTTTCTACTGCTGATACATCTCCCATCAGCCTTTATGAGTACTTCCACATTTCTCCTATCAAGGTTTGTTTAATGCAGTAATAATCATCACAGATGTTTGATATTGGCTTCTTTTAATTAATTTTTTTTTACCAAAGTCCAATATACTGATTTAGTCTAACTCTTAAAGCCATACTGTGCAATGTTTTCAAATTTTTAACCCACTGTCCTAATGGGTGTGACCCCGCGAGGAAACTTGACAATTGAGCAGGATTGATGGTTTATCCCTTGGGTCCTTGTGGCAGGGGTGAGGAGTGGGCACCACCTCACCCCTGCCGTGTTGACCTCAAGGCATAAACCATCAATCCTGCTCAATTGTCAAGTTTCCTCGCGGGGTCACACCCATTAGGACAGTGGGAGGGTTAAATGATTTTCTTGAGCCAGTGTGTGCTTAAATGACCCTTTACAGGGTTAATGAAATGTCACTCAGACCCCCACAGCCCTCTGTGTCCAGAATACCGCATTTGCAACTTCAGACTGGCAGACCTAGACCTGTAGACTTAGATAAAAAAAAAATGGAGCTTACATACTTGGTGCTGCAGTCTGCTTCCATCATGTTTTCTGCATGTTTTAGATCATGAACACAGCTGATTTGTTTAATTTAGTGATGGATCGCTCCTCTAGAAATTAATGAAGACTGAGGAGACGTTTCAGTTGTTAGGTTAAGGTGTTAAAAAGATAAACGCACAGTGAATAGATCATTTTCACTTTTGCTTTGACCACAGATAATTAATAACGTACACTAGGGGGTGCTAAAAACAAGCAAAACCACCTAGTTTCCCATTAATTTTCAATACCATACAGGGTCCCCACTCATAAAAAAGAAAAAAGCTAATACTTTTCGCTAACTAACGTCACATATCTCATATCTTATTAAACTTTAAACATCTATTCAAAATGTGACACCTTAAATCTGTCATCTTTTGCCATTTTGAGTGAGAATAGAAGAAGCTGAAGAGTCAGATGTATAGTATGTGCACGATATTAGAAAAACCTGCGATATGCGATAACAGTGATTAATATTGCGATGACGATATTACTTGCAATAAATACAAACTTAACTCAGGAACAAAAATAATCAAAAACAAAGAAATAAAAAAAAGACAAAAAATATCATAAAAATGAGAAAAGCAAAAGATGTGAGGAAAGGGAAAACAAAATGAACAAGAAAAGGCAATCAGTGGATTCCTGGAAAAGCAGAATCTGCAGAAAGAGCAGAACAAAGCTAACTCAGGTGTTTGCTAACCATCAAAATTAAGTGTCGGGGCGGGCACGAGAACCCACCCAATTCGCCAAATAGGTAAAAAGCTCTATATGATTTGTTAAAAAAAATCACGCTTCCGTTTGATTGACAGAAAGCATCATGTGTAGCAAACATTTGAGCTGACCATTCATTGCAATATTTATCTGTTCTTTGCGATATGCATATTGTGCATGCTGATATCGCGATAACGATATATTTGCGATATATTGTGCAGCCCTAGTGCATGGGATGTAATTTTGTTTCAAGAAAAGAGTAAAGACAAACACCAATCATTTTGAATGATACAGTTTGATGCCATATCGACCGATAACATCAGGCGTCCCTAAAAGTCGTACATGTCTAAGTAAAAGAAACAAACCTCCTAACCTTCCACAATGTCATCTGCTTCATTGTAATCTTTGATTTTATGAGCTTAAACCAAAGAGAAACTAGAAACACAGCAGTTTGTGTTCTTTTGCTCTTAGTTGCATTTGAGTTTCTCTCTAAGTACGGGAGGAGAAGACGGCCTGAAGGAGAAGAGAGACACTGAACTCATCCCGGTTCAGTCCCTCAACCTGCTGCTGAAGAGCATCGGAGCGACTCTCACCGACGTGGAGGACGTCGTTTTCAAGTACACAAGAACTTCCACCTACACGCACACATGAATCACACTCATCTATTGTTTTGGTTTAAAGTCGTTGGGTTTTTCTTGACTCTGTGTGTCATTTACCTTTCAGACTTGCCTACTTTGAGTTGAGATTCCAGTTTTGCACCACTCAGCAGCTCCAACAGGAGGTCATCCGCCATTATTCCAAACAGGTAAAGGTTTTTGAACTCAAGAATCTTCTTTACAAAAGTAGCGAGTTTTGCCATCTTTGTTGAGCATAAAGGGTAGAATGTCAACACCTTCATGTGTATTTCAGGCTATCAAACAGATGTATGTGCTTGTGCTGGGCCTGGATGTGCTTGGAAACCCGTTTGGGCTGATAAGAGGATTGTCAGAAGGTGTAGAGGCTTTCTTCTATGAGCCCTATAAGGTAACCTGTCCCAGTGTGGAAAGCACATCTGCTCAATGCCATTACAGGGTATCCGCGGGTCTTTAAAAAGGCTTAAATTTGTTTTTCCAAATTTAAGGCCCTAAAAATCCTTAAAAATGTTTCCAAAGGTCTTAAATGACCAAAGACCCAATAAACAAGATTCTTTTATTTCTATAAAATTTTCGTGAATTTCTAGTTAGTGTTCAGCGTTTTTTGTGTACGATATTGGCGTAAGCGGAACCGTACACATTCAGTTGGTTGTGAAAGGGGGCTATTTTTAGATGAGCACATTAGCTGGTTAAGCTAGTGGGAGCTCGCGCCATGGGGAAGTGCAAGTTTAATGGTAACTGGATGGCTAATCCCACGTTCACGACGTGGTTAGCACCGGTTCCAGGCAATAGCTGGAAATCATAGCTTAAATTTAATTTAAAAAATAGCTTAAATGTGGTCAAAGTGGCCTTAAAAAAGTCTTAAATGTGGCTCCCTTAAACCTGCAGATACCCTTTATTAATTAATCCGGACTTTATTAATAAGTTGTTTGCTCAGACCTGATCCTCTACCTCCAGGACTTTAAGGACTTTTCTGGTCTTTTCAGGGAGCCATCGAGGGCCCAGAGGAGTTCCTAGAAGGAGTGTCTCTTGGAGTTAAAGCCCTTGTTGGCGGAGCTGTTGGTAAGGAAACACATTCGTTTTATTAGCTCCATTTTAGTTTTATTAGCAAATAAGATTTAGCACAACTAATCTATTTAAGTCCAGTACTCTGATTTTATCCATAGTGCTTGAAAATCAGCTCTACATAAATGGTGTAGAAGGTTGTTTTAACAGCAAACCGCGTCTCAGGTGTTCAGTAGTCACCTTTTCTTTGTGTTGGTTTTGCACAGGCGGTTTAGCAGGAGCAGCCGGGAGAATAACCGGGGCCATGGCAAAAGGCGTCGCTGCGATAACTTTGGATGAAAAATATCAGCAGAAGAGACGAGAAGCTATGAACAGACAACCCAAGGACCTGAAAGAGGGGCTGACCCGGGGTGGAAAAGGACTGATCTCTGTGTGTAGAACGTTTTACTCACACTGGTTTCATTAGTCCTCAGCAGAACTAATTGTTTTTTTCTTTATTAGTAAATATAATACAGACTTCTGTGTGAAAACGGCAATGCAGAAAAAGGCTATCAGATTAATAACAAATGCAAGATATTTGGATCACACAAATGAATTTTTTATTAAAACGCGGACAATGAAGTTCCAGGACTTGGTTAAATACAAAACAGCACAAATAATGTATAAAGTAAGAAATAAATGAATGCCTGATAAAATACAAAAACTGTTCACAGAGAGAGAAGGAGGATATAACCTGAGAGGGACACTAAACTTAAAGATACATAAGTTTAGAACAACATTAAAACAGATGTGTATCACAATAATAGGGGTTAAATTATGGAACAATTTAGAAGAAGAAATCAAAGTAAGTACAAATATAAATGTGTTTAAAAAACATATTCTGAACAAGTATATAATAGAAAATAGATGATTTATGTGGGTGTCCTTTATTCTAAGGAAAAGTAAATTGTATCAATTGTAAAAAGATGTTTTTTTTCTTTTTTGTTTTTTTCCATATGGTTTGGTGGTTTTTGGTTTTTTTGGTGACTTGTACCATTTTGTTTGTTTTAATGTAGGTGTTGTGTTAGATTTAGAAAACAAGTAAAAATTACTTGTATAAAGGGGTTGGGATATATAAGTTTCCTCTTCAGCCTACTCCTTTTCAAACAGAGAAGAAGGGATGATGATATGTATTTTTTCTGTTTGTGGTATTTAAAAAAAATATGTATGTTTTCTTTGTTTGAAATAAACTAAACTAATTACTTTACTTTAAAACCACAATAATGTGGTTTAATTTTGATGTTTGTGTGTTTTCGTTTTAGGGTTTTGTCAGCGGAATCACAGGGATCGTTACCAAACCTATTGAAGGTGAGCAGAGACCCGTAAAACTCACGGGTTTTTACATCACCTTCCTTTTTGTTTTGTTTTTCAAAAATGGCTGTTGTGCAGGAGCTCAGAAAGAGGGTGCAGCAGGATTCTTTAAAGGCGTTGGCAAAGGTCTGGTGGGTGCCGTAGCTCGACCCACGGGAGGCATCATCGACATGGCCAGCAGCACCTTCCAGGGAATCAAGAGGTAAGATGATCCTGTCATTCCAGCTTTAATGTTTGCGTCCAGAAATAAGACATTTGTCTCTGATATAACTATTTGTTTGTTACCTTTTCATGTCTTTAGGGCAGCTGTGACCTCGCAAGACATTGAGTCTCTGCGACCTCCCCGCTTCATACATGAGGACGGCGTCATACGACCGTACAAGGAGAGGGAGGGCCTCGGCAGCCAGATGCTGCAGGTAAACTCCCAATCATTTAAAACGTGGAATATTGATAACTGTCATTATTATTGGAACCTTTAGTTTATTTAACAATGAAAAACATTTAATTTAAAGGGGCATTATGGAAGTTTGACAGCCAAAACATGCATAGAAATAATAAATGTCTTCTTCATACATTCTCCTGCAATGCCCTGGTCCTGTAGAATGAGCCCTGGCATTTTTACTGTGATTGCCTGTTTTTCTGTAAAATCACAAAAAGAGAGATGCTCGGGTCGAGCAGGCTGCTTCATGCGCGTTCACGCTCAGGCATAGCCCTCTGAACCATTATTTGAACGTTGTTTCAGCTGTCATCAAGCATAAAAATGTTACAGATACAAGGGACGTCACTCGTGCTTTAGCTCGCCTAGTAAGACGTCGTACTCTCGTGCTGAAGACCCGGGTTCGATTCTGGATGTGAACATAGTTTATTTAGAGTTTCTTTTTTACATTAATGGTATATTTTTTTACAGTAAGATGCCCACATTTTTATTTGAGACTCGCCGAACGGCATTGAATTCACAGATAAAAAAGATGTGGGTTCAACTTTCATTTTGGAACAATTTTTCAAGCAAGGGAAGGGAATGATCTGAGCATGCAGGAGGACTGACCCATCATAAACCTTTGTCGGCTGTGCTGAAGAGAACGTTGTCGTCGTTGTCTTCCTCCGCTTATCTGGGTCCGGGTCGCGGGGGCAGCATCCCAACTAGGGAGTTCCAGACCGTCCTCTCCCCGGCCACCTCCACCAGCTCCTCCGGCAGGACCCCAAGGTGTTCCCGGACCAGATTGGAGATGTAACCTCTCCAACGTGTCCTGGGTCGACCCGGGGGCCTCCTGCCGGCAGAGCATGCCCGAAACACCTCCCCAGGGAGGCGTCCAGGAGGCATCCTGACCAGATGTCCAAACCACCTCAACTGGCTCCTTTCTATCCGGAGGAGCAGCGGTTCTACTCCGAGTCCCTCCCGAATGTCCGAGCTCCTCACCCTATCTCTAAGGCTGAGCCCGGCCACCCTACGGAGGAAACTCATTTCGGCCGCTTGTATCCGCGATCTCGTTCTTTTGGTCATTACCCAAAGCTCATGACCATAGGTGAGGATTGGGACATAGATCGACCGGTAAATCGAGAGCCTGGCTGTCTGGCTCAGCTCCCTCTTCACCACGACAGATCGGCTCAGCGTCCGCATCACTGCAGACGCCGAACCAATCCGCCTGTCGATCTCCCGATCCCTCCTACCCTCACTCGTGAACAAGACCCCGAGATACTTAAACTCCTCCACTTGAGGTAGGACCTCTCCCCTGTACAGAGAAACGTACACACACACACACACACACACACACACACAAGGGACTGTCAGCTGTTATTTTCGTTAAGGAGTGTGCACGTACAGCACGCGCGCCTCGTGCACGAGCCTACTATTGAAGCTGCCGTTAGCTTTTGGCCTGAGGGGAAATCGCGAGCATAAAAATTCAAAACTCCATAAAGTCCCTTTAAGTTATGGTTCTTTTCTCTATATTTTGCACATTTTCAGCTTTTTCCCCTTCCTACAATCATATTTTCTGTTTGTTTATCCCATTAAAGATGGAGGTAAACCAAAAACTTTCTATTCATTTATAAAATAATGCGCATATAATGTTGAAGCTGGAATATTGTAAACATTTAGACACATAGCAGCTGTTGTTACTCTCTTAAGTGTTTGATTTTGTTTTTCTGATCATGGTCACTCATCTTTGTGTTCATTCTCCTCAAACCACATCCATTCATTTACAAGTTACAAGTAATGTCTGTGTTAATGTTTTGGTTACTGATTAAACCTTCTGTCACATTTAGCTCTGACCTCACCTTTATAGTTCAGAGATCATACGAGCAGAAACCACATAAAATGCCAAGCTACAGGCTCATATTTTATATTTGAGAGATGATGGTTCAGATCTTTTCCAGAACAATCAGCTGTTCAGACCTACTTTAACTCCGTTATTTCAGAAGCTTATTGAGCTGCTCTGGCTTTACAGACCTTTTTGGTTATGTAAATGGTGTGGCGCGTGGCCGTGCGACATCCCGTGGATCACATTTGAATCAGTCTTTGAAATGTCATGGGAAACCAAACGTTGATCATAAATGCAGAGGGGGGGTTGGCGGTCTAAAAGAGAAAGCTGCTAGCGTAACATGCATTTATTATCTAATCCAGAGCTTCAGTCTGGGTTAAATCAACCCGCTCTGACCCTCGCCCTTCTCTCTTGTCCTGTCCACAGTGGCGAAGGGCCTACAGTGAATGGACTAGAGCTTCCTCAGAGGATGATGATGATGAGTAAAGCAGCTAGACGTGGCTGTAGAAGTGTTATGGTGTAGAATCAGTGCCTTATCTGTCGTTCATGTTGGACTCGTTTTAGCTCCATTAGTTTCAACCTGGAACATTTAGCACACCAAAAGAAAAGGGTTTTGAAGACAATAGCGATGTATTTTGTGAATTTAATGTATTTTATGTGTTTTTATGTCAAATATTTGATTGTGTTTGAGTTATAATCTGTTATTTGTCTCCATTATTATTTTATTCCACCATTTTCTGTTGTGTCTGTATTTCACCATTCACTGATTGCCATTTTTGTCTGCCATGTTGGTTTTAATAAACTACAACCATTTCAAAAACCTCTACCAGCCACTTCCTGTTTCATCCTTTTGTTGCAGCCATCACCCTTCGTTTTCCATTGAATGGAAGCTTTCTCTTCTCTTGTTGTTTACCTTTGAGTACATTCTTTCTTTTTAACTTCTTTTCTTTCAGAAAATTGAAAATGGACGTTTTGCAGAGTATAGATACTTTGCTCATGCAAAGGTCAATGATTCGGACTTCCTCATGATCACCAAGAGGTGAGTGATGCCATTCAGAAAGAGATCCACATTTTCTACTTGTTTTTTTTAATATTTAGGATATTTGAGGAGAATATTTTGTTCATCGTTTGACATGACATGCAACCATGGACATGTCAAATAATAAAAAATGATTATTTGAAGTTGACACATTTAAATCTATCCGTTACCCTCCTCTTATCCGGGTTCGGGTCACGGGGGCAGCAGCCTAAGGAGAGAAGCCCAGACTTCCCTCTCTCCAGCCACCTGGGCCAGCTCCTTCAGAGGAATCTGAGGCGTTCCCTGATCAGTCGAAAGACATAGTCCCTCATGACCTGGGTCTTCTTTTAGGTCTCCTCCCAGTTGGACATATCCGGAAAACCTCAACAAGGAGGCGTCCAAGAGGCATCCTAACTAGTAGCCCGAGCAACCTCAACTGGCTTCTCTCGATGTGTAGGAGCAGCGGATCTACTCCGAGCTCCTCCCGGATGGCCGAGCTTCTCACCCTATCTCTAAAGCACCCTGCCACCATGTGTAAAAAACTCATTTTGGTCACTTGTATCTTCAATCTCCTTCTTTTGGTCACTACCCAAAGCTCGTGACCATAGATCGTATCCGTCTCACGCTCCATCTTTCCCTCACTCGTGAACAAAATCCCAAGATACTTAAACTCCTCCACTTGGAGCAGGACCCCATCCCTGATCTGGAGAAGGCATTCTACCCTTTTCTGATTCAAGACCATGGTCTCGGATTTAAGGGAGCTGATTCTCATCTGAGCTTGTTCACACTCGGCTGCGAACCGCTCCAGTGAGAGCCGGAGATCACGTTCTGATGAAGCCAACAGGACCACATCATCTGCAAAAAGCAGAGATCTGATATCAACATTTAAACATGTATTTAAATGTTTATCAGGAACCCAAACCTACACCTTATAAAGATATACTGACTATTGTACCGAGCATTGCTATACAGCAGGGAAATGTTCACATTTATGAATTCCCTCTCTTTTTTTTTTTCAGGGGAATCTTTTTTGTGACCAAAGGCACATTTGGCCAGTTGACCTGCGAGTGGCAGTATCTCTTCGAAGAATTCACGAAGGAGCCGATGATCATAGAGGGACGGCGACTTCGGATTGAGGCCAAGGTACAGAACATAGCTTTAATTGTTATTTAAATGTGTTTGAAAAACCTTTACCAATTCGAAACCGTGACTGCAGGAAAGAGTCAAATCAGTCTTCCATGCAAAAGAGTTTGGAAAGATCATAAACTTCACAACTCCTGCTATAGCCAAGGTGAGCCGGTCCGGGCCGATCACTACATCACTAAATGTTTGATTCCTGTAAAACTAAATCTAACTTTTTTCTGTTTTTAGTGGGTTCTTGCCAAATTGGAGGATGCCAGAGAAAGTTTACCCAAATAATGGCTCACCAAAAAGAATAGGACATGCCACTCACACACAGACACGATCTGTGTGTGTCAGTGCCTTTATTATCACTGCATGCCTGTCTTTGTTTTCCTACATGTGTGAGTCGTGCACAGGTAGCGTGTGTTAGGAGTGAAAGACTGGGTGCGTGCACATGATGAGAAGTGCTACAAAAAGTTACTGAATCATATTATTTCATCACAGGAGCTTCGAGCATGTTGAACCAAACTTTCTCCGGCCCTCTGTTATAATTGCACTCATCTTTTGCACAAATATAGTTTTGTCATCAAGCCTCAACTTTAAGAACTCGTTTTTGTAACGTTTGTGGTAAATCCTGGCGACGCTGAAGGGCACTCGAGGCCTCCGGGTGATTTTCAGCTCATCAGTCACAAATTTTACTGTGATTTATTGCTGTAAAATATATAATTGAAGTTGTACATAGTCACAGAAATGATACTGCAAACCTCCTAAATAACTTTGAGGCCAAATTAACCACAGATGTTTTCCTGCTCATTTATTTTACTGAATTATATCAAAGGAAAACCAATTAAAAGATGTGCATGCGTGTAACTTTATTGTAATTATTCTCATAATTTAAACGATGTGTCCTTATTTTAGTTTACATTTAATTTTTTTTTTGCTTTTTTAAAGACATTTTTTGCTAAATAAAGACGAGTTTAAGATGCATGCTATTTTTATACAATATTGACCTTTGTCTCTGCTGTACATTAATCTAATCTAGTGTTCTGTTTATACCATCCTCATTAATCTGTATTGCAGATTATAATTTTCATGTTTTATACCACACATATGCAATGCAAACAGTGAAATATGCAGAGGAAATGTAATTATTAACATCTGCTGCTGTTTACTCTGATGTACGAGGTTTTCACTTTGGTTTGGGGTGCATTAACGTTTATTATCAGTTAGTATTTCTAAAGCCCATTTCCCCTTATCTCGGTTTATTTAGAATTTTGTCCATCTTCAAAACAATTAAAGATGCTCCAAATTTCTGCTCCATGTTTACTTATTTGGTGTTCCACAAACACTTCAAGGAACCAAGTATTTTTATTCTTTATTAAATAATTGACAACAACCACAAATAATATTTATAACTCTACTTAAATAAACAGTTTGAATTTCTTAAAGTACAACTGAGTTTATGTACATCTAAACATGAGAAAATAGTGTAAAATAGGCATTTAAAATAAAATCTTAACATTTTCTAAATGAGTTAATATTCTCTGTAAGTAAAATCACTCAGTAAAGCAGTTCACACACAGACACTAACTTACCTCTAAATATCAGTTACAATGGAAATGCACTGATGACAGGTTTGACTATAAAAATATGAATCTTTTTTCTTTGTCTTTGAACGCACCACCGCTAAGCTAATAGCAACCACGCATCTTCTGAATGGAGCTTTTATGAAGAATAAAAATAGTTGTTTATATTATCTGTTAGGAAAAAGAGGCGTCATATGCTTTTATAATTAAAATCTGTTTTTATGCAACAGTAAGTCTAGAATAGCCCACGGTTATCCTTTAATTCACCAGGTGCCAACTAAGATATGTAAAATCTGTCATTTGGGATCAAAACAGTTGAAATCAAATAAGTAACATTACAAATGAAGTTTATTGTTTTTTTTAATTCTGAAATGTGAAATTAAGAGCATTTAGAGAAAGTTGCCTTGTGGTCTTTTATGGTTTATGGTGACGGTATTGATGAATGATCTAATAGATATACAGTAGTCCCATATTCTTTGTACAAATACTTCTGTCCAGTAACCTGGAGAATTTTATCTTCTAATTTCTCAAGGCTGAGAGAGAAATCCTCATAACCTGGTGTTAGTTGTAAAGAAAGTCTAAAAGATTTACTAATAAATATGCCATTTGTCTTCGAGTAAGCTAATGCATATGCTTTCGTTTATGTTTCTCAGAGCAAAAACGTCTTCTGAAGGTGTCATCGAAAAATCAGAAATCCAAACTGCAATCAGTGCAACTTTACAGCATAGCTGTCTGCAGACAATAAAATAACAGCGCTTTTTTAAATAGCAGCCTGCATCATCACCGGTTTTTCTCAAATTTTCCTCATGACTGCCTGAAATGCAGTGATTTGTAAGTAGAGCGTTTCATTTAGTATCACAGACAGTTGTGTGGTATTCCTTTGCTTTAAACCAGGTTGAATTCTTTAAGGTTGGCTGTGAGGATGGTGTCCTTCACAGCCACAAAGATTAGGCGGATGTTTTCGGTGTCCGTGGCGCAGGTGAAGTGGGAGTACAGCTTCCTGTCCCTGTTCGGGTTTTGTTCTTGGTACATTTTCAGGATGTAGTCTTGAGCTGCAACAGGATCCTGTTGCGGTCCTGTAATTTAGGATTTCATTTATTATGTTTGATCCAAACCTTTGCGCTGAACTGATAAAAGCACAATCTAACCTTTGAATTCTGGGAAGTACGTGGCTAAGTGGGAGTACATGATCTTCTCCTTGAGGATGTCGGTCTTGTTGAGAAACAGTATGACAGAAGACTTCTCGAACCAGGGGTAGGTGATGATGGTCTTAAACAGGGCTTTGCTCTCCTCCATACGGTTCTGAAAACAGCAGCAAAGTTTTTTTTTAAACAAAACTCACCTGGTAATCTTTTAAGATTTGAGCTGGACTCTTACCTCGTTGTCACACTCAGCCAAGACCTGGTCATACTCACTGAGCGCCACCAGGAAGATGATAGAAGTGACGTTCTCAAAACAGTGGATCCACTTTCTCCTCTCTGACCTCTGACCCCCCACGTCCACCATTCTGCCAACAAAACAGCGTCAACAGAGAGACAACATTGCTGTCTGCTGCAGTGAGAACAACTAAAGTTGACAAAAGGGTTACACGTTGCATGTCACCTGAAAATGACGTTGTCCATGTCAAAGGGGTACTCGATGATACCCGTGGTCGGCACTCGGACTCTGAGGATGTCCTGGAGGTCTGGTAGATAGGAAGGCTGCGAAATCCGATCCAGTTCTGTGAGATAGCTGAAGATATTTACAAAAAACTACATTTTAAAAGTGATTTTGCACCAAAAATACAATTGGATTTGCTTCAGGCAAAGCTTTAGGAATCATTAACAAAACTTTACAGGCAGGGTTAGATCTGGATGAGTGATAAATCTGACCAGGCTCAGCAGACCTTCAGGCGTGAGTGCAGAGGTTTTTAAAGCATGCTCACTATTTGGTAGAGTCAGACAGCTGGTACTCTCTGCGTCTGTCGTAGCACTCCTGTATTCCTGCATCCTTCCACAGAGTACCTATGGCCACCGCCAGGTTTGCATCTAACTCCTCCACCTTGTCCACTTCCACCTCCAGGACTGAGTGTGCATTGTTCTTTGGACACCAGACATAAAAACATGAACTCTCTATAGCTCAAATGCTGAGCCAAATTATTTTGCAAGACAAGGTTTGATTTAGCACCTGGTTCTGAGGATCAGAGAAAGCTATGTTTAGAGTTTCCATGGCTCGGATCATGGTCTGCATTGATGTGTAGATGTTCTGAAAGACCAGTTTTGCGTAGCCCTTCTGTTCCTCTTCCGTATATCCTCCTCCATGGATGATCCTCATCTGTTTGATGAAGGTGCTCTTCCCGCTCTCGCCAGTTCCTGTTAAGATCCAACAAATGTTCCGGTTGCTACTCTTTATGTTTCACATAATCTGTTTTAGAGAACAACCAATATTGTTTTTTATATTACCGATGCCGATATGCAGAGGTCATGGTCAGCCGATGGGCGTTACGTTTAGCCAGTTTTCATAGTTGGTATCTAGATTTTTTTCGGCCTTCTGCGTATACTAAAATCTCACTAATAACTTTTGGCTGTCATCCTTCCCAGGAGCCCTGATCCAGGCCATTCTAAACCCCCTAAATCAGTCTGCTGTGAAAAGAGCCGTTTACCCCTCCCACTTGGCCAGGACATGAAAATGCAAATGAGCTGCTTGCCGACTGGTTGGTTTGAGACACTGGTGGAGACTGCAGAATGGAGGAGGAAGGGCTCCACATTGTGACATTTTTATGAGAGGTTTCTCAGAAAACAATTTCTTCTCTTGACATTTTTAAACTTTCTAATTTGCATAAAAAGTAGGTCAAACACAGCTTAGACTTTTTGGCATGCTACTTTTGACCACCCAAGCTGTCTTCATTCACAAACGACAAGCAACTGTTGGTTTAGATTCTTTGTCCCTTTTAACGTAAAACATTTAACCAGCTTTATTAAGACAAATCAGTAAACTGACCAAGTATTGAATATAGTAACTTAAAAAGTTTACATTCATATTGATGACTTAAATTCTAGCCGGGACAAAGCCGGCAGGTGTTTCCTTCTTCAATCCTTTTCAGTTCTGACAGATATTTTAACTTGGCAAACGCTGTTAAACTTTAATGCCCAAGTAGTTAGTTTCCTTCACTATAACCATCTGAGGATGTAATGGTATTTTATGACTTTGAATGTTAACTAGCATCAAAGCTGTTTTGGAATAATTGACCTTGCATTCTGAGATAACCTCACGAGATTATTTAACACATGTGGAAAAGAATTTTGAACATCTGCCATATAAATGAAGGTATCGTCGGCATAAAGTGATTTGCAAAAATTGGAGCTATTTGGAGTCAATTTGTAAAGAGCTGAGTCAGCATTTAAATTGACAATCTGAACATTGACAGGGTCAGGGGATCTCCTTGTCTAGTTCCTCTGCTAACCTGGAACAAATCAGAAAAGCACCCTCCTATGTACACCCTTGCTGTATGTAGGGTTAGAATATAAATCTGTATCGTGGTGATGAACCCGTCTCCAAATGTAGATTATTTTAAAACTCCGCAAATAAAGAAATTCTAATCAAACAAAGCCCTTTTCTGCATCTAACAACCACAATCCACAGACTGGTGATAACTTATGCGATGCGTCAAAAATGTGTAAGAGGTGACGGATGTTCAGAAATAAAGGAGCCTTTAAAGGCTGACTATGGAACTCAAACACCAAAGCGACATCTAGTGTGTGAAGGTTGTAGTTGCAACAAAAGAACAAGGTCTCCAGCCATCGGGATACCAGGTTTGCTGCCAACAGGTGAACATTTTAAACTCGTTAACTGCCATTGACGACTACAGTCCTCATTTCAAATTTTTTTACTGTGTGAGCGTCGGAACGAGCCCCCGCACTGTGAGAACAAACATTCACACGTGTCTAGGGTTGCCAACTCCCTGAAAAATAAATAAGGGACACCTCGCGGGCAGGGCCGGCCGCTCCAGGCCCCCCTTCCCAGCGTGGTGATTTTTTTGCTCCTTTTTTGTGTGTGAGAAAGGATTTTTTTTTTTTTTACTATTTGACTTGAAGTTGGTTTAAGAAGATGCATATTCTTTGTGATATGAAAACATGGGAAACAAATGATCATTTAGCCATTTATTTATGGCGTGAAATTACAAAATTATTATAAGTAACAAAGGTAGTTTTCTTAAACAGAAAACTGTTATGCTCAACTTTTTGTGCAAAATGACAAAAATAAAGTAGATCTCTTTCTTTCTTTACTTTTTAGAATATAAATAGCTCTCTTTAAAACAACTCTGTTCTGCTTAACTTAAAATTGTATAAATTAATAGAAAACAACAGAAAGAGCAACGCTGTAACTGCACATTGAGTGCAATTAGAAAAGTGCAAACAGAAAGTCTGTGGAGAAGCTGTAAACATATTTGTGCCTCAAAGGCCTTGACTGTAGCCTACGGTTGAAGTAAAAAAAAAAAAAGTCCAAACTCATGAACTCAAAAGCTCAGTGCTACATTATGTGAAAACAGACTATTTTCTCCATTTGTATTTCTTTTGAGATCTTGCTGCATTTAGGAGTTGTTTGTCTTTCAGTACTGCAGAGTAAAACTCTGAGCAAGACATGTCACAATTTAGAGTGACAATGAGCTCACATCTAATTATTTCAGTAGAACATTTGTTCCGCACATCAGTCCACTTATTCTTCATGAGAGAGAAAATCCTCTCTGCCAATCCAGTGGAAGATGGGATGCTGAGTACAAAGGATACAACAGGCTGGATGTTGGAGAGGTCAGCTGCCTGAAGAATTTCTATACACTTCTCTGCTGTTCCCTTGGACTGCCACTTTTCCTTCTCCTGAGGTCCTTTGGTGAGGTTCTCCAGAAGGCTGGTAGCAGTGACACACTCGTCATAAAGCTCATCCATAGAGATGTTTAACCTGCCAATAGAGATAAGAAGTAAACCTGGGTTATAAGCACCACATAGAACACTTACAGTGGTAAATAAATGGAAAACATTTATTGTATATTTATTGCATTGTATAGCGTTTATACAGTACAATTGTTCACTTTATTTATTATGTATTTATCCATCCTTTTAGTTTAAAATTATCCAAACAACATATAAACCAAGACAAGGCTACATCAAAACTAAACACCCAAGTTGAAAAAAAAAATAGAAAAACTAATGACAAAACAGAAACAGAGAACAAAAATAATAAAAATAATGGTAAACAAGCCCCAACACAGTGGTTTTTTTTCCTTCATATAAATACCTTCACTTTAACCAGAGGGTTTAAAAAAAGCAATGTTTACTTACCATACCTGCTTCTGCCGTGGCCTTGTGGATGACAAACGGATCGAGGGTTCGCCGTGCGTTCACGTCCTTTATGTTTTTCATGTGGCTACTACTAGAAGCATGTTGCCAGTCAACCATGCCCTATGGAAAAACTGCGCCGGTACACGGTGCAGTGCGCTTTATAGGTGTTATCGCGCAGTTTTTCCAGCCAGGAATTTTCCTTTTCCCATTCCTCCCTGTATTTTTGAAGCCTTTTTTCTTCTTTCTCGGAGGGATACTGTCGTCCGAGACTTGTACAGCAGTGCCGGCGTTAGTTTCCCTGTTGGCCGTGCTGTTTGCTGTCGTCTGTTTTCTTCCGGTACCTTCTCCCCAAGCGACCGTTCCTCGACCAATGAAATAAGCGGTAATCTGTATCGTCATATTCGTGTGTAAGCATGCGGTCAGTTCATTGGTCACAGAGCAGGCGAAGGGCTGGCTTTCAAACAAAGCGTTAATTCCGGTAATAGACTACAGACTAATTTTGATCCATACTATATTACGGGACAAAGTGCGTCCCTTTTGAGTTCAATACGGGACGTGCACTTTTGTTTCTAAATACGGGACGATTCCGTTTTTCAAGGGACGGTTGGCAACCCTACACGTGTCACA